>NC_138064.1:21440112-22750224 GCF_964194185.1 Rhinolophus hipposideros | reverse complement strand
CTCTCCAGCCTCTTCAAACTGCACATTTCTCTCTTCCCTCTCACTGCAGAGCTCCTGGGATGACTTTTTAAGCACCTGTTAATCCTATTTCCTGCCCTTCACTCTTTAATTTACAACATTTCAGTTCCCTCTCTCCCCCCATTATTCCCAAGAATCTTTTTTCTTTCAGGCCACTTGTGACCATCATCTTACAAAATCTGCTTTTCTATTCTTATTCTCTTTTCCCTTCGTTTCTAGATATTTGTCACATTTCTGTCTTTTTCCTACTTACCTCATTGACTATCCTTTCTGAGATTCTCCTTCTGCTTAATGTTTGCCTGACTCAATCTTTGTGTGTGATCTCCTTGGTTGCTCTTATCCAGTTCCATGGTGTAAATGCCATCTACATAGGGTGATCAATTGCCTCAGTTTGCCAAAAACTAAGAGGTTTCCCAGGACTTTAAGTGCTAAAACCAGGACAGTCCTGGATAAACCAGGATGGGTGGTTACATCTAAATGCTAATAACTCCCCAAACCATGGCCCCAGTCCAGACCTCTCTGATGAACTTTTGTTACACTTTGGTTTGTAATACACATTTCAAACTTAAATTTGTCCAAGCCAGAACTCTTGATTTTTGCCTTCAAACTCCTTCTCTCATCAACCCCTATCTCCATAGACGTCATCATAATGCACCAATTCCTATGGCAAAAAAAAAAAAAGGAAAGAAAAGAAAAGGAAAGGAAAGGAAAGGAAAGGAAACTAGAAATCATTTCTGGTCTCTTATAACTTCCTTTTCCATCCCCTCGAACAGTTGCCACCACAGGTCCAAGCTACCATCATCTCCTGCCTGCACCACAATAGTCTCCTAAATACTCTCCTTTTAACCCTGTATTCTTTCCAGTTCATTCTACACAGTGAAAGCTGGGATAACTCTAGCTTAAAACTAGAGAATTCTTTTGTAAAACACAGAATGACTCATTTCTTCATAAAACATTTCAATGGCTTTGCACTGCTCCAAGAAGAACAACCAAACCTCTTCCCAAGTTTTACAATAGTGCTTCTCTACCAACCTGTGGAGAGAATGAGTTCGTTTTAGGTGTTTTGTTTTTTCTAATCCACCATGGAATGAAGCAATTTGCAACATGAGATGCAGCACAAAAATTTGAAAACACCTGAGCTGAGCTGAGCTGAGTTCAGTGATCAAGTGCTGGAGTCTCAGCAATGTGAAGTTACTATAAAGGTTTTTACATTTATGTACTTATCTTGTTTGCTCACTATAAGTGGTTGCAACCCAAAGTCGTTTTCAGCAGTGGCCTACAAGGCCCTGCATCTCTGACCTTACCTCATATAATCTATCCATTTGCTCCTCACACAGCAGGCTCCTGACTTCCTTTCTGCCCTTCAAACAAACTATCAGTCGTGTGGACTCTGCTGAGAATGTTCTTTGTCTGGATCCCCACAATCAAGAGTATTGTAATCCTTCAATCTCAGCTCAGATACTCTGCTCAGAAAGGCTATCCCAAACCACCTGTCTCTCAGTTGATGGTCTCTATTGATTCTCAGAATTATAATACAGCTTATTCCGTTTATAATACATTCTAGGATATTCACACATATTTTTATTTTTTTTCTTTATAAATGTTGTTTTAAATTTCAAAATTAATTAGGATTACTATAATAAGTAAAACCACCCTATGTTTTCCAATTCTACCCTTTCTGAGGAAACTAGTATTAATAGACTGGTGTGTATCCTATCACCTTGCTGGTATAAATACATACAAGCTGTGGGGACAAAACCCCAAAAAACAGTTTCCAGGCTCTCGGCCTCACATAGAAAGGTGCTGGCTCGGGTAGTAAATGGCCATCAACTGTGATCAGATGCCAGCAGCTGTGGCTAGTTGGCTGTCAGCTGTAACCCGTAGGCCATTGGCCACTAATATAACGGCTGTGGCTACGCTAGCAGGAAAAGGAATGGGGGCTAGCAAGAAGATGGTGGCTGGCAAGCGCGGACTGCTATTAGGCAGATTATGTAGATCCCGCTTCCTGTGTCTCCAGCCCAGCCGCCAGCGAGAATATATTGGTTTGACTTCCCTACTTATGGCTCCATGGGTGTTCCTTTTTGGCCTTACCGTGTCCTGCGTTCTTGGGCGGGGAGTGGGAGCTGAGACCCTGCACGACAAATGGCGCAGCGAGCAGGGTCCCCTGCGTGACACAAGCACACACATGTTTTTTTGTTTTTTAATGAGATCATTCTCTACATATTACTATGTGAACTAATTTTACACCTAACAGTATATTTTATTTTATATTTCTAAAGTTTAGAGACCTAGACTAAGCTATTTTATAGTTTCTCTTGAAGAAAGTATACATAATACATGTAAATAGTTTTACATAAATAAAAACTCTCTTTGTTTTCCTACTCTCTTTTGCATTGTTTGTTTCCCTACTCCTTCTCTGTTTCTCTTCTCTACCTGCGTCAATTCACCCTTGCTCACATCCACAACCCATAGTGATTCTTATTAGAAACTGAATGTCTTCAGTTTCGTATGGTATGTTTTGTGTGTTGTTCTATTTGTTTCTCTGTGTCTTGCTTTTGTCACTTCAACAACACATTGTCAATATCACTCCAAGACAAATGGCATTGTGATTGCTTTTTAATAATTCATAGTATGCATGTATCATAATTTTTTTCAACTGAAGACCATTCATTCTTTAACTCTTTTGCCTCTACAGAAAAGTACAATAAGCATTCTTGTATGTATATTTTTACATAGTGATTCTTTTACTTATAAGGAATGGGGTTGCTACTAAGGCTATGGCTATTTTAAATTTTATAGACAGTGTTAATTTTCCAAAAAGGTGAGAATAATTCATAATTCTAGTAGCAAAGAATATACCATTTCCTTCACAGCTTACCAGCAGCATGTTATTGAAATTTTTAAATTTTGTTAGTCAGTCTGCTATAGTAAAGTGATATATCTTTATGTTAAGTATAGGAAATTTGAGTTTACTCTTCTGTGAATTCCCTGTTCATAACCTTGATGTATTTTTCTATTAGGTAGTTTGTCTTTTTCTTTACAATTTGTAAGGATTCTTTCTATGTTATAGACATTAAACATTCATCTACATCTGGGTTACATACCTTTTATTATTTTCCCCAATTCTACCATTTATATGCTGATTTTATTTATGTTAGTGTAGTGGACATTTGTTATGCTTATGGCTGTCCAGGAATTATTTAACTTCTTTTCTATATGTGGAGAATTTCCCACTTATGAGTCCCATCCCCTAACCTAGAAAATAGAAACATGCTTTCCCAGGCTCCCTTGCAGCTAGAGCACAAGAATATGCCCAGTCTCTTGCTATCAGATCACCTGCACATAACTTCAACTTGGAAATGATCAAGGCAACACAGCTATGGTAACAATGTCCTACAGAGGCAGCTGTGGTGTCTTCTCAAAAATAGTCCCTCAGTATGACTTAGGCATTGTCCTTTCCAAGTTTGTCGTCAACAACATACACCTAGAATACGTTCTTTATTTCATCAGTCTATCTATCTATCATCTATATAAAAGTTATAATTTTTTATGTCAAATATATCTCATTTTATTTTTTTCTGGGTTTCTGGTAATGTTATGAAGCTCTCCCCTAACCCCTATATTATATATGCATGTGTAGCCTTGATCATTTTCTTCTAAATATTTTACCTTTAAATTTTAAATCAATTGGGAATAATTAAATGTACATGTATGTATATATTCATATATTCTTAGGTTTTATTTATAAATAATATATGTGTAAATAGATATGGGGGGAGAGAGAGAGAGAGAGAGAGAGAGAGAGATCAGTGCTGTTGGAAACCTTTTATAATCTGTACTGCCTAATAAAGTAGACACTAGCCGCACTTTAAAACATGGCTATATATTTGACCCCTTTTACCATATGGCGATGGAAGGAGAACTGACTCTGTGTGGTTAGCACACAATGTGATATATACATGACGTATTACAGAATTGTACACTTGAAACCTATATAATTTTACTAACCATTGTCACCCCAATAGATTTTAATAAAAATAAAAAAGAAATTTTAAAAAAATGGCTAATGAAGCAGAACATAATTCTTAAATTTGTTTTTAATTAATTTAAATTTTAATAGTGCATGTGGCTAGTGGCTACAGTAGTGAACAGCACCTGTAGTAAGAATGCATGCAATTTAATTTCCTTCTGGATAATTAATCGTAATTAATTAAAAGTCTATCTTTTCCCACTGAATAGAAATACTAACATTGCCATACATGAAATTTTCATACACAGACATCAATTTTCCAGATTCTCTTTTTTTATGGACCCATATGGCCTATACCATGTTGATTTTATTATAGTGACTTGATAGTCTAATGAATAATGTGTAAAGCAATTTTCCCAGCTTCTCATTCTTCTATAGCAAACTTTTCTTGGCTGTTCTAAGATATATATTTTTCTAAGTGAACTTTTATGTCATTGTATCCAATTCTAAAATCAATCTTGATGAAGTTCTATTTAGAACTGTCTCAAATTTACACAATAGTTTTGAAAAATTGGCATTTTTTTCTGTGTTAATTCTTCCCATCCAAGATCACAGGGTTATTCCATAGTTCAAATATTGTTGTATGTATTTCAATAAGATTCACAGATACTTTTTACATATATCCTGCATTTTCTTTTTAAAATTATCCATAAGAATATTATGTTTTTCATTGTAAATGTGTTTTTTTTTCAATTTTTATTGCCATTTGTTTATAAAAACATAGACAAAAGCTGTTGTTGATCTTTACATATTTATTTTGTTTCTATCTTAACAAATTCTTCTATTCAAGGTTTTTACATTCATTTAGATTTTAATTAGAATCTTGGGATTTCTGGATATACAATATTGTCATTAGGAAACAACTCTTATTTTCCAAAATTTGTATTGACTTCAATTTGTTTTAAAATAACTATTTCAAAGTAATGGTAGCAGAAGTCTCCATCTCATGTTTTATATTAATTGCAAAGAAAGTTCAGTAATTTACAATGATAATTAGTTTTGGTTTGAGGTGAATTATTTTTTCATATCATGTAGTTTACTTTGATTCCTATTAATTTATATACTTTTTTTCAGAGTGTATTGTTATTACCATATGATTTTGATTTTTTAAAAAAGATTGATGTAAATAGTTATACTGGTAAGTTCCTGAATATTAAAATGATCTCTCATTTTTATACAGATCTTTGCATCTGCATTTACATGTGAGGTTGGGCTACACTTGTTGTTTATATTAACTTCATAAGTTTATATATATTAAGGATTTTTTTCCAGGGGACTGTAGTAGCTTAAATAACATGGAAATTATTTGTCCTTTAAAAGATTTTATAGAACCCAGCTGTGACAAATCTGTGGTCTTAGTGGCTTTTATTAATGGCAGATTTTTAACCTTCAGAATCACTTTTATGATTATTGGCTTATTTAAGGTTTTTATCTTCTCTTGGAATAATTTAGAAATTATAATTATGTTAGAGAAATATCTATGTCATGTGTGTCTACATTTTTCAAATGTATTATCATAGAATTGTCTTTAGATATACTTTATTATTTTATCACTATTTTAGTCACTTCTGTAGTTATGCCTCGTATCTCATTCTCATTCTTGCATATTTTGCTCCTTTCTATTTTCTTAATCAGGCTTCGTTTTCTTCTCAAATCTCACTTTCCTTTCAGAGTGGTTAGTTAATCAAAAGAATGGCCTGTAAAATCTGAATAGTTAAAATTTTATGGCAAGCTTTTTATGTAACCTTTCTAATTTAATTGTTATTATAAAATATTTGTCACTTATAAATAATAAAAAATTATTTTGTTACTTGAGTCTCCAAATATAGCTCAATCAGGAAAATCCGTGCTTTACTAACATGCTTATGATCTGGAGTGGTAATCTTTGAATTCTGAGGATCTAAAACTGCCTCTTTCTCTCTTAGAGTATTTTGTAGATTCTTCAGAAATTGTCCATCTATAGGGAAGTGGCTCCTATTTGGCAGGTTGATGACTCCCTTCCTATTCATTAAGAATCTTTCCGAATGTGGGCCTCTACAGTATCTCTCCCTGGAGATCACATTGCCCCTCAGGGAGTCCTGATACTGGCAGAAACTGACATGACCCCATGCAGGCTTTCTCTCGTGCATGGCCCATATATGGTGTGTGCACAATCACTCAGGTGTCCTTGGATTTGAGAACTTCTGGGAACAAGTTCCAGTCTCAGCCTCCCCTCTCCTTGGCTTATTTATTGCTGGCCAATCACTCATTTGTGACCTTTAGATTTAACAAGTTGGAGTCAGACACCAGGTTACTGTGCCTCCCCCAATCTGCCATGGACTTACTCAGGTTCACTGTGTTCCCTGTAAAGCCGTTCTCTTTAGATCTGAAGCAAAGAATGAAGCAATCCCCACCCTCAACCTTTACAATGTGGACTCACTGCACAGCTCTTCCCAAATAATTCCTCTCTCCACATTATAACAACACTCAAGTCTCAGAAAATTGAAATTGCTCAAGTAATTTTAAGCAGGAAAAGGGCTAATTTATTTAATTAGCCCATACCAAGATTTGGCAAGGCAGCAAAGCAGGCTCCAAAGGGGGCTGTGGGACTGAGTCTCAGAATGTCACTGCAGAAATGACCTATCAGGCACTGGCCACTTCTGCCACAATAGAACTTTCAACCAACTCTATATACTGGGTTCTCCTGTAGTTCCTGAGGACACCGCAGGGAACAAATGAGAAAAAAAAATTCCTGTGGTAATGAAGTTTCACTTTTCAGGGGATGGTGGGGATGGGAGGCAGGGAATAAACAAGGTTAATATGTAAAATACATATTATGTCAATGCCTATTATTACTATGGAGACACATAAAGCAAAGGACATTTGTAATTTCAAGTAGGTTAAATGAGGAAAGGGGGCAAGGCATGTTACTATCTGGGAGAAAGAAAATTCCAGAAAGAGAAGAAAGGATACCTGGTAAGTTTAAGAAACAAGGAAACCAATAGGGTTAAAGCAGAGTGAGAAATAATTGAGTCATAATTAAAGTGAGATCACAAAAATAAAATAAGATAAAATAAAATAAAATAAAATAATTAAAAATTAAAGTGAGATCACAAAGTTATAGGCAGGAGAAGAGAATGGGGATAGGAAGTAGAAACAGATCATGTAAGGCCCTAGGGGACATGGCCAGTATTTTGCTTTTTACTCTAGCTTTTGAAGGGTTTATTTTTTAACAGAATTCCTCTGGTTGTTGAGAAGATGGAAAGGGAGACTTATTGGTTGAGTACTGAAATTATGTGAGTGAGAGATGATGGTGATTTTGATCAGGACACCAGCACTGGGTGTGTTAGAGGTGATCAAATCCATCATAGTGATAGCTGACAAAATGTGTAGATAAATCATATATGGAGTGTGAAAGAAAGAGGAGTCAAAGACAACTCCAGCTTTTTTACTTGAGCAATTGAAGGATGGAGTTTCCATTAACTAAGACATGGAAGGCTATGAAAGAAAATTTGGGTGAGGAAAGATCAGAAATTCAGTTTAAGACATTAAATTTGAAATGATTGTTATACATTCAAGTTGCGTGCTCAAAGAATTCAATATGTGAGTCTGAAATTACATGGACATTTTCTACTGAGATGTGAAAACAAGATGGCACCTAGTTTTCCTGAGAAGACCCTTTAGTCTTGTTTATCCCTCACTTTTCCTCAAGTCTTGTTTTCCCCCCATATTGTCATCTATATGTTTGCTCTGTGCTTTAAGATATTTCTTCCAGTTGATCTTTCATGTCTTAGCAAGATTATCCTCACTGCCACTTAATTTGGTGATAGTTAAAATAATATCTGCTCTTCAAGGAAAAAAAGTTATATGTACACACAGACACTGCATATAAATGTCCTGAAATGTTCTTATTCTCACTGTGTTCATTCAAGCAGTCCCTGCTCCTCCAGAAGCTCTATTTTCTAAGAAGCCTGTCTGAGTCCTCTGTTTTGTGTCCTCCTTGCCTGCTGCTCCCCTGAGAAGTGGTGGTATCCCGTGCTGCTAACTAGAGCTCAGGAACAAATTTGGGGTTTACTTTCTATGGTGTCAATGTCCTGAATGGTGAAAAGGTCATGGTTTGGACTTTGGGACCACAAGATAGGCAGCTAGAAAGTGGTCAAATTCTTATCGAGATACTAGCAAAAGACTGCCTGCTCCCAGGTCTCTGCTGAGGACTCAGCTGATGGGGATTGTGAAAACCAAGAAGCCTCACTGAGGCCTATACAGGCTGTGCCTAAGAGATGCACAGATCATCTTGGTATTTTCTGTTTCCTGGTCCTTGCCCTGAACTTCTATATTCTGGACTCCACGCCAAGGGAAGAATGGCCCAGACCCACACTTTATCTGCTGAACATTGTGTTGCCAACTGAGGACCCAAATAGCTACGGGAGACCATAATGCGGGAAATAGAAGAAATATAAGAGAGCATCGACTTAGCACTTAGAATGTGCCTGGCACCATGGTAAGCACTTTACATTTTATTTAGGCCTTGTAGCTATTCCACAAGGTAGATAATATTGACTTTGTTTATACATGAAGAACCCTGTTTCAGGGAGAAGGTAAGAAAATGCTCATAGCTACTCAATGTCAACCCAAATCTTTCTTACCCTAAACCCCATGGTATAGCCACTGAACACTTTTACCCTTGAAATATTGTTACTTTTCTTAAAATAATGAAACAGAAATATATCTGAACACTTTTTTAATATTTCTTGATATTTTCTGCAAGTACTACCGCTTGGGATAATGCCTCAAGTCTCTCACCCAGTGTTTCTGCCAGTAAATGGTGGAGAGAGAATTTGAACTCAGGATTGGCTGTCTCCAAAGCACCCGCTCTTTCTCCTACACATTATTTTATATAGTAAAATATAAATGATTTCTATATTAGCCACCCCTCAGTTCTCTTTAATTAATGTATATGTAATTAAGGGCTGATACTGTTTAGAGGAATCATTGGGTTAAAGTAGATAAAAGCAAATTTTTTGTGTCTTCCTAACCGTAAGGAAATTCCTGGAAAGTTCTGACCACCTGCCTTCATGCATCCCAGTTATTGCTCATTCTGAAAACATGATGCCTTGAGTTGGGTCTTGGAAGATATTAACTATTGGCAGCAGAGTTGGTGAGGTGTTTTTGGCAAGAATCTGTACATTCTCCCATAACTACCCTAGTCCTTCCAATTTATTATATTGATATTCTCAGGAGTAATTATCATTCCTAATACATTGGATCTTGTCCAGGCCTAGATTCTTGGACTTCTCTGAATCTCTTATGATGGCTCCAGAACCAAACTCTATTAACTGCTAAGGACCACCCAGGAGATCAGTAGCATTTAAACTGGATGTAGCCATATCAAATTTCCCAAAGCTCCTTCAAGCTAAACTGGGTCACCCAGGACCACACAGAGACAGGACAGGAGACCTAATAGGGTTCTGGTTTGGACTCAACTTACAAAGAATGTGTGATGTCTTCTCCAGCATTGAGAAAACAAGCCAGAAAGGCTAGAGCCTATTCATTCATGGAAACAGTTTGGACGCAGTATATCTTCCTACCATTTGGCTTCAATGATGTATATGAGCATCAGCTGTCCTCCTCTTAGATCACAGCCTATGAATCCTAAACTGAAATTTCTAAAAATTTTGCCATCGCTAAATCTGGCCTACTTCATAGGTTGAAGAAAGCCTTAACTTTTTTTCCTTTGATTGTCTTTGATTCTTAATAAGCTCATAATATTTTACCATATAACACATGGCAATTTGTAGGTCAAATATATCACCTATATTACAGATATTGACATTGTCATTCACTTTATTTCTGCCCATGAATTTTGGGAACAACACAATCAGAAATATCTATAAGATAAAGATAATACCAGGGTGAATCCTGTGAATTGTCAGCAGTAGGTTGGCACATTTTTTTGTTTGTTTGTTTAAGTCTGTGCAGGTACAGTTGTTTAAGTTACATTTAGTTGTATGTTTTTGTTTTACATGAGCAAAAGTGGAATGTGATGAATGAGCATACTGAACCATTCCCTAGCTGAGAATTTTTGACCTTCTGAGTACATATTTGCACTGCCATATTCCAAGTCTTTCTATTAAATCCCTTGAGCAACCCCAAATTGATATTATTATTTAAAAGAAATTTTTCTTGTGTAAAGAGATACGAGTATAGTTACACTGCAAGTCACCATATAATCTGACCTAAGCATAGACATGCCTCCAAAAAACTCAGGATGCTGCTTTTCCTCCAGCTATCCATCAACCCAAATGACTGGGAATGTAAGAAAATTCTATTCATGATATTCCGCTTTCCTCCAAAACCAAAAACAGAAGGTTTCATCAGTTATGAAATATTTAAAATTTCATCTTAGATAAATTGATGCCCAAGTGATAGTTCTAGTGAAAAAAGAAAATTCTGCTAGATTTATTTGTCTATTTCTTGCATAAGAGGAGGGGTTAACCCAAGAGTCATTTGTCAACCACCATGTGGAATCACTTATGCCAGACCTAGCCATCAATTAAACTGGAAAGCATTGCCCTATACTTTCTAGATTGTAGGGGAAAAATGCTTATACAAATGAGAAAGAGGGAGCAGCAAGACTATACCTGGTTGATCCAGTCCCCCGAGTTCCTCCAATTCTATTACTATAGATTGTCTTTCATCACCTCCTGGATTTTCACCTACAACTGCACTGCAATACCAGCATCCAGTTACATATCCACACCACTGGTTAGCAGACAGACTAAGAAATCTCTCCAATTTAGTCATTTATGTGTCAGCAAGCAGGGAGCTCCGCTTCCTTCATTGCCAGAAAACTTACTTCTGCAGCATTGGAGTGATGGCCAGACATTTACAAGCCATTTTCTTTGGCTGACAATTTTGTTTTTAAACTCTTAATGGAGCATCTGCAACTACTGTTTTATTGAACTAATTTCAAATGCAGTTGTGTTTCCAGTAATCTATGACAGTTTTAAAAGTTTGAAGAGACCAGGAGTTGGAGACAAGAGTAGAGCAGATGTGTTTCATTGGGATTTGTTAACATCTTACTAAACTATGTTATAGAGATATTTCAAGAGGCAAATAACAGGTCAAGAAATGATGACTCCTCTTTAAACATACATAATTCCATGTCAAGTGATAAAACACACAGGCTAACAAATTCCTAGTTCAGTATACAACTATGATATATATATATATATATATATACATATATATATATATATATGAGAGAATGATTTTAAAAGCCTGGAAAATGCCACAACAGATTAATTTTAAATACAATACATTCATTCATTAACACATATATGCGCACACACACACACACACATATACACACACACACTATTCAGCACCTATTATATGCCAGACACTGTCTTAGATTCATGAAACGGACTCATCAGTGACTAAGGTATCTGAGTTCAAGAAGCTTCCATTCTGGGTTAGTGAAAGCAGACCAAAACAAAGATATTAAAAGTACAGGGATTGGGGAGGGATGTCAGGTCACAGAATTTCAGTGGACAGTATACTATTTGACAAGGTGATATTTGTTCAAATATGAAGGGTGTGGGGATTAACCATTATATTTAAAATAGGAAATTATCAATTAAATATGAAGTCTAAAAATTTAATTTGGTAAATTATACAACAATCTGATAAACAGAGCTAATGACTAATGTTAAAATGTCAGAGAGGAAGAAAAATTATAAAAATACACTCCTTCTCAACTACTCACTTTGCTCTTCCCAAATGCTTCTTTTCTATAATTCCCTTATTCATTTCCTGTGTTGCTCTCTTATTCCTTCACTGACAAATTCATGTGCTTCCTTTCTATATATACATGTATTTTTTTAAAAAAAAGTTATATGAATAGCTAGAAGTGTTTCTAATAATACATGACTATTTTTCCAGGAAACCAACACTCCCTCTTAAGTTATTCTTTCTGAAAACACTTTTTTTCCTCTGATGTGACCGTCATAGTAAAGTCTACACACATCATAGTAAAGTCTATTAATGATTTGAATTTTGTTTCTGAAACCCTTGCCCTAAACTAAAAGGTCATAAATTGAAAACAAAATCCACTAATTTTAAAGAGAAATTATGAGGTATATTAACCCAATCTAAAATACTCAAACAAATTTCAAAGATTGGTACATATATGTATCAAATCAACAATAAAAACAAGTTTATATAAATAATAAAAGTATGAAAGTAAAATACAGGTTGAACATAAATTGTAATAAAGTTTATTATATTCATCAAAGAATAAAGACATTGGATAAGGGGTAACAGTTGGTGCTTATCCTAAGATAGGCATTATCCTAAGACAGGCTTATCCTAAGACAATCAAAATTGGACTTGCTGTATATATTAGTTTTTAGGATTGCCTTAACAAATTATCACAAGTTGGGTGGATTTAAACAACAGGAATTTATTCTTTTATGGTTTTGAAAGACAGAAGTTCAAAATTAAGTCCAAAAGCCTTGACAAGGTGTCTCAGGCTCTGATGGAGAACCTGTTCTATGCCTCTTGTCTAGCTTCTGGTGATTGCTGGCAATCCTTAGCATTCTTTGACTTATAGATTCATCAATCCAATCTGTTTTCACATGGTGTTCTTCCTCTGTGTCTCTGGGGCCAAATTTCTCTCTAACAAGGACATCAGTCACTGAATGAGGACCACCCTCTATTTGAAGCTCATCCTACCCTGATTACATCTGCAAAGACCCTATTTCCCAAAAAATGTCATATTTACAGGTAACAGAGTTTAGGACTTGAAACTTATCTTTTCAGTGAACACAACTCAACCCATTGGATAAGGATTTTCCTTGAGACTATGACAAAATACAGGTTAAACCTGAGAATAGTTCAAAATACATGGAAAACACTTGTACAAACCAGATTGAAGATTCAGAATATTTTACTACCTGGTATACTAACCTGGTATACTAACTCAGAGCAAAAATATTTTATTTCATCTTAAGGTGAGGCTTAATTTGAATTTATTCCATATGATATTCTTTTATTAGAAATTATTATATTAAGTAAGTAAAAATATGTTATTTTGAGAAAAGTAAGATGTTATGGTGAAAGTGGTTCATTAAACAGTCATAATGTGAAGTAAATATGTACATCAGATTCAAGAGCAATTCAACTGTGATCCAGATACATCATATAGTTTTGCAATAATGTACTAAAAAAATATTTCTAATGTATGCTATTGAGTAGGCTCTTAAAAATTCTTAAATACCTCTGTAGTCTAGTATTTCCCTAAAAATGGAGGAGGAAGAAGAAAGAGGTTGTTGCAATGTGGATGCCACAAGTTTATTTTCTGACGAAGTAATTCGCATACCAGCTGTTATAGGTTGAATTCTATGTTCAACCTCGAAAATATGTTGAAGTCCTAACCCCCCCCAGTACCTCAGAACATGATCATAATTGGAAATAGTATCTTTGTAGATATAGTCAAGTTAAAATGAAGTCATTAGGGCCCTAATTCAATATGACTGGCATCTTTATAAAAAGGGAAAAATTGGACAGAGACCTTGTATAAAGATTAAAGCTGTAGGCTTTTATCTCATCATGTAGGCTGAGATTGGGGTGATGCATCTACTTTAAGGAATAACAAAGATTGCCAGGAAACCCCCAGGAGCTAGGAGAGAGGCATGGAGCAGATGCTCTCTCACAACAAACCAACCCTACTGACACCTTGATCTTGATCTTCCAGCCTCCAGATCTATGAGACAACACATTTTTAATTTTTAAGCCACTTAATGTGTGGTACTTTGCTATGGCAGGTCTAGAAAATTAATATACCAGACTGGGTGTAAAAAGGGCTAAAATTTATGTGACATGAAAATTTTGAGTTATTTATTACATGCCATGGACTTTCAAAGTTGGTCTTAAACAATGGAGATATCAAATGTTGAATGACCAGTGTGTGTCCTATACTGGAGTTTCCCTCACAATCCTTTCCATACTCCCAGAGGAGTGTAGCCTAATTGTTGCTCCATTAACAATGGGAGATGAAAATCAGGTTCCTATAACAAGAGTGGTTAGTGGATTAAGTTTTGTCTGTTCTCTTTTGCTTTGTGTAATTGACTCCAAAAAGTCAATGAGAGGGAACTGAAATGTCACATGTATGTGGCAGTCACTCTTCACTACCTGCATAATACCCATATTTTTAACTATTTCCTTTGTAAGAGAGGATAAGGGGAGGCAATGTACCCAGCTAAAAATACATTCCTCAGCCTCCCTTGCTCAAAGGATGGTCAATAAGATGTCAGCCTATATAAATGGAATAAACAGTTGGATGAGATGTCTAGAAATGTTTATTAAGCTGACAGATGCCCTTTACACTTCCTCCCTTCCTTTCTATTTTCCCAAAACATAGTTACAATGTCTTGAGGTCCAGCAGCCATTTTGGGACCATTAAGAGAAAGCTAAGAGATTTGTCCCAGAATCCCTGACATGCTTGTGCTATTAAACAGATATCAGTAAATGCCTTTCTCCATATTTTACTGACAAAAATAAAACCATAAATAAATTACTCTAGTCATCAGATTGTCACTAGTAGCCAAATACAATTCTTAATTGATATAGAAACACAGTATGCATGCCCATGGTTCCAAGGCTACAGATAGCTTAATATAAACTTGTCATGTTTTACCCTAGCATTCTTCATTTTTGTCATTGAAATAATGTTTCACCATGAGAACATTACTACACATTTCAAGACATTCTAATGAAACCACAATAAATGTGTGTTTTTTTTATTTTGAGGTTTACTTTCATTTTATCTGGCAATTACTTCAGAAATAAAACACACACACACACACACACACACACACACACACACACACAAAACTTTGAAACTTTGACCTGCTTTAAAAGTTTTCATTAATCAGAACAAGTAGTAATAATTTTCAACAGCCACAAAATGAGTACTACCTACTTGTTTTATGTGAGTTTAAGAGAGTTTTAAATTTTGTGGGCTGCTAAAATATATGAAGGCTGGCAATGGTCATTCACTGATTCACCGAGACCTCTCCAAATAGTTTCACTAGCAGAGGAGCAGAAATGTGGGAATATAAAAAGGAAGAACTTGAGGGACCTTTTATTCTTGGGTATATTAGCCACTCTTTTGGAACCTAAGGAATGTCTAGGGCATAATTCTAAGAGAGTATAGGTAGTTGTAATATGGAAAACACTTTACAAGATACGCTAAGAACCACTGACTTGGGGACTTACCAGGTTTGTTTTATTTATAGTCCTATCTATAAGAGAATAAACAGAAGCCACTCATTGTTTTTAATAATTCCTGTTTCTTTTCTCCATTCAATGACAAATGAAAGGAAATAGAGGAAAAGGAGACTGTCATCTGAATTCCTTCTGAATTGAAGTTACAACATTGCTAAGATTACATTTGTATCATCTTTAACATCATAAAATTAAAAGTAGTCAAAATGCCTTTTTTAAAAACAGAAAAGTGCAGTTTTAAGAGATTTTCCCATGCTGTCCTAGTTAAAAGGGCTTTAAAAATCTATGCTTTTAAAAGCAATTTCCCCCTAAAAATTTCATTTCATTTAAAACATCTTAGTTCAATTCAATTACTTGAATGACTTGGCGTTGTTTCATTGAGGGTGTCATCTTCCATGTGAAAAAAACAAGTTGCCAATTATGAGCAAGTACCTGAAATGCTTCAGATGGTTTGGTTTTTCTTGGTGGCTACAAAAAAAATTATCTCTTTTAGTCAGCAGCCAGCAATGCATGCAATGGAAAGATATGGCTTGAGTGGATTGATGGATGCATAAAATGTAGTGTACTGTTATCTTAAACTTACAAAGAAATCGGTCTTTTTAATAAATGAAACTACACTGTACATTTCTACCTTATACAAGCTATTTATTTATTATGTCATCCCTGCTTTTACTATATGTTAATGTTAGTTTAGGTTTTATATGTTATTTGGTATGATTTGGTAGGTTAGTTGGGTTTGGGGATGTTCAAAATTTTTCCATTTATATTAATGGTAATTGCTCCTTCATGTTATGCCATTTCAGCTTACAAAAGCTTTCTTAGGAACACTTTATTTCCAGATAGCACAGAAAACCTGTATTATTATCAGTGAAAGTTTAAGAAGGTACTAAGGTATAGAAAAAATATCCATTTGAAATAAACAATGTGTATTATGTTACACTTGACAATTAGGTCACTTAGCAAAACTATAATATTCAATGCCAATCATTTCAGATCTATCACAAAGCCATTTTAAAAGTTGAACAACTGACAAAAGTTTCCAGAGGTATTCTGTGCCTGAATTATGTGTTTACCTTAGAGAATTTTATGAAGCCAGGTACAGGATATCATAACAACATCTGCTTGAATCAAAGGGGTTTTGCTTCTAGATTTACAAGACATTTGGCTTATATTCTTTGACCCTCTATCTCATCAGTTCTTTCTAAGGAGACCTATATTGCCACAATCTTGGAAAATGGTCTACATGGTTAGCGAAGGATGAAGACTAGTGGCAAACATCCAGTTTTTCTCTTCTGTTCTTCCAATTCCTACTTAATTTTAGCTCCATCTGTAGTCATGAGAATCAGCCTAGCACAACTACAAAAATAAGGTTGAGTAAGCACACCCAGAGCCTAAAGAAATAAAAACAAACTTTGTAGAGGAGAGTATAAGTAGCTGTAAGCTTAGAAATCATGTATACCTGTATTTTCTCTTGAATATTTTTTCTGTTTTTCTTAGCCAATTTATGGGAGAGAAGTATACTGAGTTTACACATTAGAGTAAAAATGTTAAACTTTCTTTCAAACCAAGATGTAATTTGTTAAATCAATTATCCATTGAATAAATATTTATTGAAAGCTTATTCTGAGAGACACTGTGATAAATACCAGGTATATGATATGAACCAGACAAGTCTGGTCTTGTATTCTTAAAGCTTACAGTATGATGAAAATATACAAACATAAAAATAAAAATTAAGTTAAACATAAGTGCTACAACAGTGAGAATATAGGATTCTATGAGAGAATTTAGAATAAGACATTCCCATGGGCATATCTAGAACTAAATACAACCCACTGTATATCAGTTTTAACTCAACTCGAAATTTTTCCTGCTCGTATGAAAGTATCTAGGAATAAAAATAAATAAGGGTGAAATTAGTGTAAGGATAACCTTGAACTTGCTATAATTCACAGAAAACTGTAGATTATTAAACAAGAGTCCATTAACAAATTTTCTCTTTTATTAATTGCAAGGTGGTATATTGTAACTATATTTATGATGCCATCTTTCTAAATATGAAGAGATTATTTTGAACATTACCGTAGACTACTGTTTTATGGAAATAATCAAGACATACTCTTTTATACTAATAACATTTTATAACAGTGCAACTCTGCCTTTCTTGGTCCATGTCTTAATTTGGGTGCACTTAGGGTGTAATTCCATGAAAAAATAAAGCAAACAAAAATCTATTAATATGGTTGGAGATGGACAGCTACAACGAATGTCCATCTATATAAAAAGTACTAAAGACATTCTATTATTCTATGAAGTGGTCAAATTTTTTTGTATGGTCATCCAATAGACATTTTCAAATTGCTCACTTAAATTCATTGTTAAGAAGCTATACGTAATAGCATGACACTGAGTCTAATACTCAAATAATAGTAATAAAATGGAGCACAGTACAAATTACTTTTATAATTCACCAAATACATAGTGTTTCTATGAGAAATAGCCAAGAAACCGTTAGAAAGCTTCCATTCTGATTTCACAATGTAATTTCAGGAATAGAATTTCTTTTTGCGGTACAATCCTTAAATATGCACTGCAAAAAATCATAGCTTTGAGTTTATGTCTTGAAAAACAACAATCATGTTGAATGGACAGTAACATTTAATTCTATTTATGGATCTATACTGTTATCAGCTGGTTTAGAAAAATTTTCCACAGGAAATTTATTCTAGTCATTAAGATAGTCAACAACTGGGACAGATGATAAAAGATGCTCAAAGATTAGCCAGCTGGATTTCCAAAGTTTTTCCATAATTTGAGATGCCTTTCAATTTTAACAGTAAGAGTTAAGTCTACTGAATTTTAGTCTTGAGTCAGGCCAGTATTACAATGGTACAAATTTAATAAAGAACTACTTTTCTGAAGACTTATTTCTTCCTTGTTTTTCTGCAGAATACGTGTCTACTTTATCACTGGTGAAAATTTAACTATAGAGGATCCATGGAACTGACAGGGATCACAGTCCCCAAACCACAGAATCTGAGCAAATGTTTGCTAAACTCGGGTTTATATCAGTCCAAAATAAATACTCTCTAATTTCTCCATCTAGTCTTATCTTCTAAAGGGCTTACAATTCTGACAGCTGCTATAGCTACAGCTATAGCCCAGTCCATTCTAGAGCAGATAACACCAAAAAAAAAATAAAACAAATAATACAATGTGGTTTTTTTTTTTGATGTTCACAATTCCCAAGAGAGTAGTTGTCAACTGGCCAGGGAATGTGTCCATGTGGGCCAAACCACAGAGAAATACTCTTATCTAGTGTATATTTATTTTACTATTTGGCATATCATAAATATGATCCAAATTTCCCTTTCTTCATGAAATGTTAATATATGTGTTCTGATCTAAGGCCAGAAATCTCAGCCCTACCAGTGCTTTTAAAAGATTAGCAAAATAAAAAGTTCCATATTATATCCAGATATTTTGACTTAATGCATTTTTTAAAATTCTATATTTATATAACTAGCCTCGATAATATTTAAACTATGCATAATATTCAAAAATAGGAGAATATTCTTACCCTTTAAATACATTTCAAAAGAAAGAATTCTAATTCTTAAATTAAGTAATGTACTTTCTGTGAATATTTATGTCTAGTATATGGCACATAGTACATGCTGTAAAAAGATTGCTGGATTTATTGAAAAAACAAATTAAGTATATTATTATATATAAATATATAATCATATTAGGATAATGTTATGTGTGATATTCCAAACTTTCATATATCCAGCCCAACGTAAAACCCTTTTCTACTAATCCACTTTTAAAACTCCACTTTCAAAATAAAGAAAAATAAAGGATGCTCACATAAATTATTTTAATTTTTTTGCTGTCTTCTATTTTAAAACTTAACATATTAAGAGTAATTAAAATGTGACTATTTATAATTTGTAGCTTAAGGAATTTGACTGAGCACACGTATTTGCTTTCCTTTCCTGTTTCAACCCACTTAAAATGACAGCAATAACAACAAAAACAATAATAAAGAATATAAGTACACTCATAACAGTGAAAGACATGGAAGCAGAATGAGTAGTATACTAGAGAATTAAAAAACAGAAAGTAGATGAAAATTCTTCACGTGGCAGTTGGGCAGCCTAGCTACCCTAACATAACTTGCCCTAAAAATAACTAAAATTGCTGGTTACAATGTACATAACATCAGTTAAATTTGTGAATGTGCTACAAAAAAGTAAGGATTGTTAGAGGCCAAAAATGAAGTGAGAGAAACTAAGTAAATATTTTGTTTTTACTTGAAGATATTTGCCAAACCCAGGTAATCTCGATGTCTAGTTTTCAAGGTTTCACAGATCATGGGAAACATGAAATAAACCCCAGAGACAAGCCAATGTGGAAAGTCTTATAGATGATTTTCCTGCATAAACTGGAGAAGACATGGTGCCATATTCATACATGTATGTGTATATATATATATATATATATATATATATATATATATATATATGTATATACAGTCAATTATAGTTGACATTTAATACTATTCTATTTCAGATTCAGCTGCACAGCACAATGGTCAGGTGGTCAGGCATCTACACAATCTTTGAAGTGATTAAGTCCAGTACTCATCTGGCACCCTACATAATCTTTACAACATTATTGATTATATTCCCTATACTGTATTTCACATCCCCATGACTATTTTGTGACTTAACAATTTGTACTTTCTAATCCTTTCATCTTCTCCCCATCCCCCAACCACCCTCCTGTCTAGCAACCATCATTGTTTTTCTCTGTATCTCTTAGTCTACTTCTGTTCTGTTTGCTCGTTGATTCTATCCTTTAGATTCCACGTGTAAGTGAGATCGTATGGTGTTTGTTTTTCTCAGTCTGACTTATTTCACTTAGCATAATATTCTCTGGGTCCATTCATGTTGTTGCAAATGGTAAGATTTCATTCTCTTTTATAGCAGAGTAATAGTCCATTGTATAAATGTACCAGTTTTTTTATCCAGTTGTCTATTGATGGGCATTTCAGTTGTTTCCATATCTTGGCTATTGTGAATAATGCTGCAATAAACATAGGGGTGCATATATATTTTTTCAAATTAGTGTTTTGGATTTCTTTGGATAAATATCCAGGAGTGGAATTGTTTGGTCAAAACATAGTTCTATTTTTAATTTTTTGAGGAACCTTTCATACTGATTTCCATAGTCCACCAACAGTGCAAGAGAGTTGCCTTTTTTCCACATTTTCACTAGCATTTGTTGTCTGTTGATTTACTGATGATAGCCATTCTGGCAGGAGTCAGGTTGTATCTCATTGTGGTTTTTATTTGCATTTCTCTAATGATTAGCGATGTTGATCTTTTCATATGTCTATTAGCCATGTGTATGTTTTCTTTGAGAAATTTCTCTTCATGTCCTCTGCCCATTTTTTAATTGGGTTTTTTTTGTGTGTGTTTTTTTTTTTTGTTTTTGGTGTTGACTTGTATGAGTTTTTATAAATTTTGGATGTTAACCCCTTATCAGATGTATCATTGGCAAATAATCTCTCCCATTCAGTAGGGTGTCATATTCTTGGTTAGTATACAGTTAGAACACAACGTCCTACTCCCCCCCCCACCAACCCCTACACCTTCCACCGCCTACAACTTTGCTGCTAATGTTAAAAAGAAAATTGCCTATCTTGAAACTTGGTGCTGGTAGAGAAAAAAAATTAACTCTCTTAATAATTTATAAACACAAATACACTCTCATGTGTTTTACAAACCCATGCTATTCTACCTGAAATGCATGAAGAATTTTAAGCCATGAATTTATTTTGAAATTGTCCTAAATTTGTAGTAACTATAGGCACTGGCAGAAACAACTTCATATATGTTCTGAGGGACACCAATCTTAAATCAAAGCCTTAAGGAAATACCAGATAAACTTCCAAGAAATTTGCACTCATACTCAAAAGTCACCATACGTGTAGGAAATCAAGCGCCATGAAGGAGAACCAGCAGAATTAGCGCCGTGAAGGAGAACCAGAAGAATTAACACATAGTGGAATCAGATCCTCAATGGATCAAACAAATGCTATAAATATATTTTTTTAACAAAACAAGAACAGAATCCATGAGTAAAGAGCAAAAGCCTCTAAAAACAATAAAGTAGATTGAAAAATAATTAACTTTAATTTCTTTAATAAAAAAATGGATAACAATGGTTGACTTTTGCTTCTGGCCATTAGAGTATAAGGAACTAGCTTTAGCATCCCACCTTAAATAAATAAAAAAAATTACAAAATACATTAAATGCTAGTTTGCAGACATTATACACTAGATAATTCAGATCTTTGATCCTAGAGAGAAGGGAAATTATAATAATAAGGAAAGATCTATGACTGCCTCGCCTGTAGGCAGTTTCCACCTCATAGTACAGGAAGGGGAAAACCCAAACAGAGCCTTGTGGTGTTACTGAGTTGAAGAGAAGGAGAGTGAAATTTGGGGAGGACAAAGCAGCTAACATTTATAGGAGAAAATACGAAAGAAAAAGGAGCTGCATAGAGAGAAATCTTCAGAGAGTGAGTATTTGGTGGAATACTGATCTGTGCATACCTGACATGAAACTGCCTGAGATAGAAGACATAAGAACGGGAAACCATTAGGCCAAATAATTCCTGGAACTTTATACACAAGGCTGAGAATAGTGTTTCATTTATCCAGAGAAAAAATACCCCATAATACATGAAGCATAGGGAAGAAACACCAAAATTTATATATAAAAATATTACACTATACAATATTATATTATATAATATTATATTATTAACATAATATATTATATTGTATTATATTATGTTATATTATAAATTATATCATATTAAAGAAAAAACACAAGATCTCAATTGATAATTCATCACCAGTTAGTGATGCAAAGTATTTGAAAAGTGTAATACCTATCCATAATAAAACCTGTCAGCTAAGAATAAAGGGGAATGTCTTCACCATAATAAAAAGCATCTATGTCAAACCTCCAAGTAAAATAATACTTAGTGAAAGATTAATGCCTACACAGTAAGACTGGGAAAAGACAAAGATGTCCTCTCAGAAAATTTTTATTTAACATGGTACTGGAAGTTCTAGCCAGTACAATAAGGCATACATACATACATACATAGAAAAATGCATATACATCGAAAAGGAAGAAAGTAAAGTTGTCTTTACTTGCAAATCATATGGGTCATCTATATAGAAAATCCTAAGGAATCTACTGCTCTCAAAAAAACAAAAAACCCAAAAACCTACCTTCTCAATAAGAAGAAAGAAAAACTATCAGTTAATAAGAAAAATAGACAAATTATAGTATATAAGTTCCATATACAAAAATCTATTTCTATATATTAACAACAAATAATTGGATATTGGAATTTAAAAATAATAACATTTACAACATTATCAGATCAATGCAAATATTTAAGGATAAATTTACCAAAATATTGAAAACTATAAAATGTTTCATGAAAAACTAAAGAGCTAAATACATTGGAAGCCTCAATATTGTTAACATGTCAGTTCTTCCCAGTTTGATCTTTAACTTAACCAACCAAATTAAATTATATTATACCTTTTTAAAGTAAAAATTAACATGGTGATTCCAAAATGTATATACACATGCAAAGGACTGTAATAATCTGCTATATTAGTCCATTATTTGAAAATTGAAAATAAAGTTGAAGGACTTATAGTGCATGATTTCAAGACTTATTTTAATGCTGCAATAATCAATAGTGCAGGATTCTTATAAGACCAATGGAAGAGAAGAGTTTAGAAATGGACTCATATATGTGTGATTAATTGATGTTTAACAAATATATCAAGGTGACTCAATAAGGAAAGGATAGTTCTCTAACAAAATGTGGTGGCACTATTGACTATACATGGGGAAAATTAACCTCAATGATTTGTTAGCTAATGTTCATAACAGCTTTACTTATAGGAACCAAAAATAGAAATAACAAATGTCCATTAACCATTGCCTATATAACAAATTTTGTGTTATCAATACAATGGAATGCTACTCAGCAACAAGGCAGAATAAACTATTGATGTATACAACAACGTGGCTGAATGTCAGCAGCATTATGCTAAGTGAAAGAAGCAAACACAAAAGACAACATGGTTTATGATTATATTTATATGACATTTTAGAAAAGATAAACTCTACAGACAGAAGCAGATCAGTAGTTTCCCAGGGGCTGGATTGGGAGAGGGTTGATGACAAAGCAGTATAAGGGAAGGGACATTTTGGAGTGATGAAAATTATATATATTTTGATGTGGTGGTTATATGACTATATACATGTTTCCAAACTCATCAATTTGGAATGATGACTTTACTTAACGTAATTATATTACAATAAAACCATTATTTTTAACCATTGGGGGAAAATAATCAGGCAAGTCAAACCATCAATGTGAAACCAATTCAAGTGACAAAAATTAAGAAATTATTTAATACTAAGCATTACAGAATAGGTAGATCAATGCAGTCCTTTTATATTTTTGGTGGAAGCATCTTTGGGTTCCACCACACTGTAAACACTTTTGCATTATCTTTTGAATTTGAATAATCATATATCTTATAGCCTAATAATTTCACCATATAAGTGTATCCATGTTAACTCTTACTTGTATGAACCATGAAACATGTACAAAAATATTTACTTTATCACTGTTTGTAATATGAAATAATGAAACTATTAAATGTATATCACCAAGATGACAAATTATAGTACAGTAACACAGGGAGAATTATACAGTAGTAAAAATAAGTTAACCAAAGCCACATGTGCAAACATAGAATGAATCTTAGGAACATAATGCTAAGAAAAGGTTAGTCTCAAAAGATTATATATACACAGTAAATAAATTAATATAATCTGTAACATCAACAGACTAAAAAAGGAAAAATATCACATGACCATATCAATAGATGCATGCAAAGCAGTTGACAAAACCCAACACCCATTCATGATAAAAACTCTCAGTAAACTAGTAACAAAGGGGGAATGCCATCAATTTGATAAATACATATGAAAAACCTACAGCTAATATACTTAATGGTGAGAAAGTCTCAGCTTTCCCACTAAGATTAGATGTCTCCTTACCATTTCCCTCGACATTGTACTGGAAATTCTAGCTAATGCATCAGACAATAATTAACAAACAAAAGGTATACAGATTGGAAAGGAAGACCAAAACTGTTTTTGAGTTCAGATAAAATGATCATCTATGCAGAAAACCTTAAAGAATCAACAAAAAACTCCTGGAACTACTAAGCATTTACAGCAAGGTTGCAGGATTCAAGATTAATTAATATTCAAGAGTCAATCACTTTCATATATACCAGCAATGAATAAATGGAATTAAAAATTAAAAATACAATACCATTGGAAGTGGATCTAGTCAAGATGGTAGAGTAGGTAAACTCCGTGCTTGCCTCCTCTAATGACCACATCAAAATTACAGCTAAACTGCAGAACAACCATCATTGAGAATCACCTAAGTCTAGCTCAACTGAAGTCCTACCTCTAAGGACATGTAGAAAAAGTCACCTCAAGGCTAGTAGTAGGGGCAGAGATGTGGAACAGGCTGCTCCCACATCTACATTTGACCATTAAAAATCAGGAAGGATATCTCAGCTGCAGAGGTCCGCCTGGAGAGCAAGGGGTCCCAGCCCCACACCAGGCTCCCCAGCCCAGGGTTCCAGTGCTGGTGACAGAAGTCCGCACAACTGCTGACTGAAAACCAGTGGAGATTGTGGATGAGTGACACCAGTGCAACTATAGTCCCAGGCATTCCTCTTAAAGAGCCCACACACAGACTTACTCACTGACAGACTCACTCGCTCTGAGCTCCAGTGCTGGGACAGCAGATTGAAAGGCACAGGGGACATACAGGGAGAAACTAATTCTACTAGCTTCGGGGTGAAGGCTGGAGGGGCAGCTTTCTTCCAGAGAGAAGTGCTGATATAATCCATTTTCTTTGTTGAGCCTTCCCCTAACCCAGTCTGCACACACAATTGGCCACCATATCTGAGTCACCATCAACCTGGCTAACATCTTTCTTCTGTTCTGCCCTGCTGATTCCCTGAGACCCACCCCACCTAACTATTGGGTCCACCCAAGCCACTTCTCCTGTTTTTTTCCCTATAAATGCCGTACCTTGGCTGACACTGAGGACTTTCCTAAAATCTCTCAAATATTCATAAAACCCAAAACAGGCAGCATCTGGATTTGGCATGCTCTTTACCTCTTGCTGAACAGCCCAAGTCCAGTAACAGTGGCAGCTGACCTCCGTTCATGGCTTGGCCTCTCAAGGTATCTTCAAGCTCAACACAGATGGCAGCCATCTGCAAATTGCTTTGTGGCTCATGCCAAGTGGTCCTGAGCAGGGCACAGGCTGTGGTTGAACTTGGCCTACAAAGGGGCCCCTCCCATGAGGCCCTGAGGCAGGAACACCTGTTGGCCATGTTCAGACCCAGTCGGAGCTTCACCAGGCTGCCTCCAGGGATGACACATCCAAATGGCAGACTGGGCAGGCACCAGAGCCCTGCTAAAGTGAATCTTGTTAAGTAGGGTCAGCCCCTGCATAATAGCTCCTCCACTGTGGTCATGGCCAGTCCCCATAATTAATGAGCTTGCAGGTTAACCCCTCCCATTATGTAACCAAATATTTTCCTTCTTCAAATCTGAATCTTTCCCCTGACTAAAGTATTCATCAATTTCCTCTAAATTCTGCCTCTCATAATATTATATATAAAGCTTAACTTTTTCTTCAATCTTTTCTTTCATAAGAAAAAAACCAAGTTTTTTTAATCTTACCACAAAAGTCATCTTTTTTTCTTACATGCTAAACCAAAGTATTTTGCCAAAAGTAAAGACCTCTGAGTAAAAATATACAAGTGGAATTTGAATTAAAATATTACGAAAGAACTAAATGCTCCAATCAAAAGCTATAGTGGCTGAATGGATATGACAAAAAGACCCTTATATGTGCTGTCTACAAGAAACCCACTTCAGATTGAAAGACACACACAGACTGAAAATAAAGGGGTGGCAAAAAACATTTCATGAAAAAAAAAAAAAAGCAAAGAAAGCTGGGGTAGTAATACTTATACCACACAAAAGATATTTTAAAACAAAGGCTATAACAAAAGACAAAGAAGGACTCAGTAATCCCACTTCTAGATAATTATTTGAGGAAAACTAAAACACTACTTGGAGGGGACATGTGCATCCATATGTTCATTGCAGCACTGTTTACAACAGCCAAGATGTGGAGGCAGCCTGTCAATCAATAGATGAATGGATAAAGAGGGTGTGGTAAGCAATGGAATATAGTAGGGCCAGGGAAGACAGTGGGCTCTTGCCATCTCCAGCAGCATGGGTGGACCTAGAGGATATTGTGCTGAGTGGAGCATGTCAGATAGAAAAAGACAGATGCAATGTGATTTTGCTTATATGTAGAATCTAAAGAAACAAAATAAACAAACAAAACAGAAACAAACTCATAGATACAGAGAATATTCTGATAGTTGCCAGATGGGAGGAGGGTTGGGGGTGGGTGAAAGGAGAAGGGGTTAAGAAGTACAGACTGGTTGTTACAAAGTAGTCATGGGAATGTAGGGTACAGCATAGGGAATACAGTCAATAATATGGTAATGACTATGTATGGTCCCTGGTGGGTACTAGACTAGTCTGGGGAATCAATTCTTAAATTATGTAAATGTCTAATCACAATGCTGTACACCTGAATTAATATAAAAGAATACTGAATGTCAACTGTAATTGAAAAAAATTTTAAAGGGTGGGAAAAGGTGAAGGGGAATAAGAGGTTCAAACTTCTAGGTATAAAACAAATAAGTCATGGGGATGTAATGTACAGCATAGGGAATATAGTCAATAGTATTGTAATAGCATGGTACAGAGTCAGATGGTTACTGGATTGATGGTGATCACTTCTTTAGGAACATAAATGTTGAATCACTATGGTGTACAACTGAAATGTATATTAGCTATAAAAAACTTAAAAGAAACATGATACCATTTACATTGGCACCCAAAAAAGGAAATACTTAGGTATAAATTTAACATAATAGGTAAAAGACCTATATGAGATAAACTATAAAACTTTCATGAATGAAATCAAAGAATTTAAATAAATGGAGAGGTATTCTGTATTCCATGAATAGGCAGAATCAATATTGTTAAGATGTGAGTTCTGCCCAACTTTTTCTATAGATTCAATGCAATCCCAATCAAAATACCAGTAAATTATTTTGTGGATATCAACAAACTGATTCTAAAGTTTATATGGAGAGATAAATACCCAGAACATCCAACACTATAGTGAAGGGGGGAAAAATAAAATTGGAAGGCTGACAGCACCCAACTTCAAGACTTACTACAAAGCTACAGTTTCAGGACAGTGTGGTATTCATGAAAGAATTGACAGATTGACCAATGGAACAGAGTAGAGTTCAGAAATAGACCCACATAAATATAATCAACTAATCTTGGACAAAGTAACAAAGGCAATAGAAGGAGAAAAGAGTCTCTTCAACAAATGGTACTGGAACAACTGGTCATCTATGTGTAAAAAGAAAATGATTCTAGACCCAGACTCTACACTTTTCACAAAAATTAACTCAAAAAAAAAAAAAAAAGAAATAATAACAGACCTAAATGTAAATCGCAAAACTGTAGAATTTCTAGAAGATAACATAAAAGAAAACCTTGGGTATGGTGAGGACTTTTCAAATACAACATCAAAGCCATTATTCATGAAAGAAAAAATCTATAAGCTCAACTTTATTAAAATTAAAAACTTATGTTCTGCAAAAGACAATGTCAGAGGATAAGAAAATAAGTGACAGACTGGGAGAAAATATTTTCAAATAACACATCTGATAAAAAACTGTTATCCAAAACTTAAAAAGAATTCTGAAAAGTAAATGATAAGAAAAACAACCTGATTAAAAAATGGACCAAGCGCCATTAGAGACACTTCACCAAAGATGGTATACACCTGGCAAATAAACATATGAAGAGGTATTCCACATTAATGTGCAGTCAGGGAAATTCAGTTTTAAATGAGATATCACTACAAATTATTAGACTGTCAAGAACAGTCCAAATGCTTGTCTTGATGGGAATGCAGAATGGTACAGCCACTTTGGAAGGCAGTCTAGAAGTTTCTTTAAAAGTTGAACACATTCTTACTGCACAATCCAGTAATCGCTATCCTTAATATTTACCTAAAGAAAATGAAAATTTAGATCCATATAAAAACCTGCACACATGTGTGTGTGTGTGTGTGTGTGTGTATATATATATGGCAGCTAATTCATAATTTCCAAAATTTGGAAGCCACCACATGTCCTTCAACAGTTAAATGGATAAATAAACTGTGGTGCAGCCAGACAATGAAATATTATTTGGCACTAAAGTGAAATGAGTTATCAAGTCATAAAAAAAATTGAAGGAAACTTAAATGCATATTATTAAGTCAAAGGAGCCAATCTGAAAAGGCTGCTTACTGTATGATTCCAACCATATGACATTCTGGAAAAAGTAAAAATTATGGCGACAGTAAAAATCAGTGGTTGCTATGGGTTGGGAGTGGGAAGAGATAAACAGACAGAACGCAAAGAATTTTTAGATGAAACGTGATGATGGATACATGTCATTATACATTTGTCCAAACCCATGGAATTTACAACACAAGGAGTGAACCGTATTGTAAACTATAGACTTTGGGTGATTATGATGGGTAAATGGAGGTTTATCATTTGTAACAAGTGTATGACTCTGGTGGGTGTGTTGATGGAGGAGAGCATGCATGTGGGGGAACAAGGGGTGTATGAGAAATCTATGTGCCTTCCTCTCAATTTTGCTGTGAGCCTAACGTTGCTCTAAAACAAAGTTTTGGTTTTTAAAGATAAGGCTTAGGGACATTAATGTTTTAGATTAAGAAAAGACAAGTAGCAGAACACAAAATTAAAACTTACAAGTAGCTGCCTTTTTGGAACAGGGCTGGAGGTAGAAAGACGTGTGAGTCAGAGAACTGCTGTTTTTCATTATAAGCCCTCCTGTACTAGGTGATGTTTTTCCTATTAAAATGAACCACTTTCATCTAGATCAAGAAATGAATAAACAAATAACACAAAACCAAAATAAAATGACTCTTGTTCAGAATTTTTATCATTCATGTAACTTTTGGCTACTACAGCCTTACATTACATTCTCCACTCAATATTGTTTTTAATCCTGTGTCGAGATATGCTATCCATATCATGAAGTATAATGATATTTATCTTTCTTTGCATGAAGAGAACCTAAATAAACACCAGAGCTGAACTGTAGGAAGGTTTTTCAATAGCTTGTAAAATATTTTATAATCATCACTGTAAGGGAGCTGAGTTGTCAGTGTCAATCATGGAGGAAGAACGGAAAGAGGCAACTGAGAGTTCCTGGAAGCATTCACAGTCATTTACAGCCAGAGCACATCTGAAATTTAGAGATCCCTCAGGGCTGCAGAGATGGCAGCTGAGCCCTCTAAACGGCACTGTCCCCTAATTGGAACATGAGAGACAAGGACGCTTTAGGTCTGAGGTTCACTCAATGAATCTCTCAGTGACCCAGGACCAGCCAACAGAGAATTGAACTCACCTGAATCAACCCCATTCTGTTCCTAGTTAACCTTGCACAAAAATTCATGAGGTTTGTTCCTTTTTTTTTTTTCAGGCCTCACAACTGAAGAACATCTCTGAGTACAAAACACCTTTTTCTCCCCCTTGTCTTCATGTAGAAACAGGGATGACAAGTTGTGAACCTGTCCTCTAGCGAGGTGGTCGAGGCCTCACTGGATGGCTTGCCCCTTTGCTATCAAAAGGACACAGCTGTCTAGATGTGGTCAAACAGTGTATAATCTCCCTAGGAGGCCAAAAGTATTCTCTTCCTCCTACAAGCAAAACATGTAAAAGGAAAGTTCCAATCTTGTCTTCGTATTGCTAGTTGTAATTCAGTCTTCCTTCCAATTCTCTTTTCAAAAGACTACTCCCAGTACATAGCAACTCAGAAATATGGAAACCCAAAGTCACACCTTTCAAAAACTAGCCCCTGTTTGCAGGCAAGCACATAGTGTAGTAGGGAATTGTACCAAATGGATGATTAATATCCTAATTTTGACTTTCCTATATCTTATTTACTGACTCACCACGTATTTCTATGTCCTGTCTTTAACTGTATAATCTCTAAAGCCTTACTTTTCAGAACTGAATGTATCTTGTGTTTTGTATCATCTTCCAAACTACGCAAAGAGAGATGAGGAAAAAATTTCACAGACTAGGTTTCCCAAAAAGAAAGGATTAGTAAGAAATCATTGCCAGTGTTGTGATGAAATCTGTTTATAGTTTGGAGTACTTAACATACTGTAAAACATTAGGATAATATAATCACTCTGATGATAAAATACCCACAAACACATCAGAATCACCTCTCACCTCAGTGTAACTGCTGATACTTTCCATTCTCACGCAGAGAAAATTTCAAAGAGCGGTTTACCTAAATCTGAATTGTGACCAGTACCCCTTCACATTCAATGACAAAACTATGTTATTGAAATCTGGATTTGCTCCAAATCTCTCAGGCATTTAAAAGTGCTTGCATGTATGGAGGGTATGGATACACTTGTACACATGTGCAGATGAAATTAACATACCCACAAACATACACGCCCCAAACGCTGGCCTCCATGAAATTCCTGCAGCACACCACATGTCCCCTTGGCTCGGAGCTTTGCACTTACTGTTCCTCTGCATGTCATGCTGTCCTGAACACAGCAATATGGTTCATTCCTTCCACAACTTTATGCTTTGTTCAAATGTCACTGTCTTAATGGGGTGTCACCAAATTTAAATTTCCAACTCCCCCATCCCAACACTCCATATCCTTTTTCCCTGTTTCATATTTCTCCACAGTACATAATACCTTCTACTGTATCTATAACCTACTTATTTCTTTTGTTCTCTAACACTAATATGCCTGGTACATCAAGATGCTAAAAAAAAATATCTGAATGAATAAATTCAAAGATGATTCAAATGATGTTAGCTTGGTATCCTGATAAACTTTTTAAAGTGTTAATTTTCCACTAGAAACACGCATTTTCTTCTCTCTTTTAGTAAAATTATATGTTCTTTCAAATATCCAAATGTGTCTGTTTTTTTCTCTCAAGGGACTTCTTCACTTCCCCAATTTTCAAATGCTAACATCTTCTAGTCTGTCTTCATCCAGTGTTTATTTGACATTTCCTAGTTCACTGAGGACTGCCTCAACAAAAAGGGGTTTTCCAAGCAAAAAAAAAACCCACAAAGATTAAAAAAAAAAAAAAAAAAAAAAAAAACAACCCTGCTACCGGAAAGAAGAGAATTTGCTGCAAGAGATCACGTAAGCAAAGTGAACAAAATGGAATTATAGGCAGTGGTCCACCCGGAAGGAGAAAGAAATTAGACTGCCCAAGGAATCCCTTGCTCCCTGTCCTCAGATGAGATGTCACTGGCAGGGCTCCCAGCTACCCCCACTGAAAGGGCCATAATTTTCCAGGAGAGCCATTTGGACACATGGCGACTTTCCAGTCACTAGAAAAGTTCTCCGGCAAACGTTCCTGAGAAGATGTCTACACTGTAGGTATGATTTCAGAAGATGGATCTGCCTGTATGATTTCTTGCCTGCACTTGGCTGGGACTTGTTTCCATCTATTCTAATTTTTTTCAGCCTAGATTTTTATGAGTATTGAATAATACGAGTATTTTCAATGTCTCTAGTAGCTGAGATCTAGTCTTAAGACAAAAGACTGCTAAGACTGAAATATAAATAGAGAAGAGTTCAGGATGACATCATGTTGTATGCACACCAGAAGTGACCACAAATAACCTACAATAACCTTTAAAATTAGTTTTTTCCTGACTTCATAAAACAATATTTTATTTGGCAGGCATATATTGGCAAGCTCTTTCAAAAGCTCTATTTGTTTTCTGTATCCAGGAAGACACAACCAGTGTTTTCACATAGGTTTCCTTCTATGCTGTGGTTTTGCCATTTTCTGCTTCTTTATGAGTAGCTGCTGCAGAATATTTTTCTTTGGGACATTTATTAAGAGGAACAAGGATATGAATGAAAAACCATCCTTATAACAATACAGGGTGGGTTTCTGCTTCCATATGTAATGCTGACAAATCTAAAGGACAGAAGTAGAATATATCAACGGTGATATGGTTGCTTTACGCTGAGGTTATATAATAACATGCAGCTGCATAAAAATATATTATAGTACATTGAAGGAAATCGGTTCATGTGCCTTTGATGCATTAATTAAATCCAAGGTTAGAAAGAGAATGTAAAATCATAACATAGCTCTGAAAAAGGTATAAAATTATCCAAGCCAAATTAGTGTGCAGCAGACAGTAGGAAAACACAATTTCAAAGTCATTGCATAGGTTAGCCAACTGTTCTAGTTTTTTTTTTTTTAAAGTTCCCATTATAAAATAAAATATATTTTTTTCTAAATATTTTAACATATTATAAAATCCTTTCTGAATCTGATTAATTTCATATCACTCACGTTTTCAAACTTCTACTTTTTCCTAGAAGACAAAGATGAGTAAGTAAATCTTTTCAAATATAATGAAAACAATATCAGTATTCCCCAAATAAACTGTACTTCTAGAGTAAGTCACTATATTTCATTTTCTTCTTTTGGTTACTAGTATTCTTTTACTCTTACACAGGCAAAAGAGGGAGGTTCCAATAATTAACCTTGTGCTGTTGACCTAACCAAAATTAACTGGCTATGCAACAATTTAGTTGTCCATATAAAAACAGGAAGAGAGATTTCCCCAAGTAACCCTTATTCACCATGAGAAAAACAGCTGGTGCGCTCTCTTTCTATGTAAGCCTGTGGGGCATGGATGAAAGGATGTATATTTCTGATATCCTCTCTTGTAAATGGGTGGTTTGTTCAGTGGAAGTATGCCAACACTCAGTTCCTGAGAGGCGGGGGCCCAAGAAAGTCTGGTCAAAATATTTAGAATTGTAGCTTTATAAGATGAGGTCTGTGAAAATGAACAAAGTTTCCTCACCAGAGTTACAGGAATAATCACTGTAAAAGAATCGTGGAAACCTATACCTTTTCCTCCCACAAAAGGAGGGACAGATTAATAAGAAACACTGCCTGTCCAACAACAAAAATCAAAGTTTTAGTACCAGACTTCTTTGTGTCCTGTTTTCCAGTAGTTCTGCTACATTTCCCACAGTACACTGCTGGGATTTTTTATTTTTTATTTTCGCTACGCATGCTCACACATCTGTTGCACATGTGTGATCAACTGACGAGATTTTTGAGCCAAATGTCCTGTTAAATGGACAGAGTGGGCAGAGCATTCCTTTGAGAGTTAGATTCGGCCTCTGGTGGATTGCCTCCAAATGCAATGGTGTAATAAAGAAAAGAAATCTGCTCATTTGAATTGCATTGAAATGAACTGTGTCCTCCCCTAAAATACCATATGGTAATGATCCCTGGAGGTATGGCCCATAACACCTAGGTCTGGCAGACTCCATTGGAAGGCTGTAAACGTCCCTGTGTAGTGAGACTGTGAAAGGCAAGATAGTTGACAAGAAGCATGCAGGGTAAAACAAGAATCCTATCTGATATCCTTCAATCAACTTGAAATGAAAGAAAGTAGATTGAACAAAGAAATCCTAGCAAGTCGTGTTAGAGAAATCCTTCTTCTCCCATTAAAAAGCAGTTTTTGGATCTCACCTCCAGGAAAGTGAAACCGTATGGAAAGAAAGCTGTTTCACCTGAGCAGTAGCCAGAGTTTCTTTGCAGCAAATTATCTCAATAAGACTCAAGCGTATGTCTGCAAAGCAAAATGCCGTCTTCATAATCAAACCTCCACCAGAGCTGAGAGCAGATGGACCCAGTAACCGGAGATGCCGAGTCCTGCCTCTGCTTTGGCTAGCACTCTCAGTGAACCTGATCTTACCACAGGTAGTAGCTATGACCTGCATGCCATTCGATGAAGTCTCTCATGGGGGACACACACACAGACACACACACACACACACACACACACACACACACACACACACACACCAGTCCTTTTTAACGGGGAAATTTAGGTAACATTGGTGGTAAGATAGTGAAACATCTGTATGCCAAACAGAAAAGAATAGCTGATTTTATCCCCTAGGACAATAAGGCACTGTTATAGAAATAAGAACAGGGTATTTAACTACAGTCAAACCTCAATAGCCATTAGTGCTTTTCACTTATATCAACAGTTCAATTCTGGTCTTTTCTTTAATCTTTCTTGAAAAGGGATAAATTTTCCACTGATTTAGTCCATAACCAAATATATTAATAGAAATTATATGGGAAATTACCTCAAGGCATGAAGTTATTCCTACCTGAATTTTTTTCTATTCTAATAAATTAATCATAAGTGGTGTATGTCTGTTAATGGGGTGAAAGAATTTCTGAAACTATAGGTTCTACATCCTCATTTTTCTTTTTCGAGAAGTTTTGACAACTAAAAAACGTCCATCCACATACCCAAATTTAAGTATTACATTTTATACTTGTCATTCTTAACTTTCCTGGAAATTTAAGTTTTATTTTTTATGTCAAATGTGACGTTGTGTTTTGATTTCCATGATTCCTTTGTGATAATTTTGAGGAAACTCAGTTAATATTAATAAAACAGATATTGTATAAAGAAGTGATAGCAGCCAGTGCATACCAGGCAGTTTTATCTTAAATTAGTTAATAGTAACTCATTTAATGTTAACCATATTCCAGTAAAATGGGTCTTATTATTAGCCCTGTGTTTTACAGATGAGGAAATTGAGATTTATCAGCCTCAGATCAAAAGTAGACAGTGTAACTGAGGTGTAATCCCATCTTGTGTTTCCAGAGCCAGAGTACTGAAATGTTTATTACACCATCATGTTTGAAGGGTTTTGTTTTGTTTTGTTTTGTTTTGTTTTTTGAAATCCAGATTCTAGAATGATCATTTCAAACATGTCTTCACTACATTCTAAGACCATCAAAAGGAAAAATTCTATTTACCTCAACAATTTCATATTACAGTTTTAAAAATCGTGTAACCAAATATTTTTCTTCTGCAAATCTGAATCTTTTCCCTAAATAAAGTATTGATCCATTAATTCTAAATTCTGCCTCTCGTAATAGTATATGTAAAGCTTAACTTTTTTTTCAACATTTTCTTTCATAGGAGAAAAACAAATTTATTATTCTTACCACAGAAGTCATCTTTTTTTTTCCTACTTTCTAAACCAAGGTATTTTGCCAAAAGAAGAGACCTCTGAGTACAATTACATAAATGGATTTTGGTTTGAAATATTTTCAAAGAACTCAATGTGTTTTAATTGAAGTCTTCATGTTGATAAGGTTTCTTCTTTGTTTGAGTCATTTTTACTTGAGGACTTACTCTATGAATATCGGGACCAAAAAAAAAAATGGCTCTTGGAAATCATGTAGCAGACAACTGACATTTCCAGTGATATCTGTACTTTAGAATAATCCTCATAGTATCAACACAGATGTTTCTTTTTTTCATTAACTATAAGATCTTCAAATTTGATATCGAAACACCAAATAAATGTCAGCCCCTCTTTGTTGTTGATAAATAGGACATTGGATTCTGAAGCATTACTCAAATCCATATATTACAACCCTGTTTATCATTTCAACAGAGGAGTTCTGAGTGAAAAGTATGTGAGAAGAATATTTATCTTATTTTTACAGATCAAAAAGCTGATGCATAGAGATTAAATCATATTTACAAGGTCAATGAAATGATCAACAAAATTGTGATGAGCCAAATCTGCATTCCACAAAAAGTCTAAAAATAAATTGGACTTCCAAGTGATATGTAACTAACATTCTAAAAGATCTCATAAAATTAATGTATTCATATATGCAAGCCTTTCATTTCAGCTCTAATTTAGGCTATCAGCATTTTATCAGATTAACAGAAAATTCCCAGCAGTTTGTCAACTGATCTAAGAGCATAAAAGTCCAAAATACATACATATGAGTATATGTATTTTTTTAATTTGCAGGATGGATATGTATAAAATGCACAGTATCATCTATGCTAAGTAAACCTAAAAGTATTAAATTTGCTTTTAGATAAGGACAAGACTACAGAAATACAAATTCTCATATTAGCTCAGTTCTAACATCTATTTTTTGGCCATTTTAATAATGCTACTGTCCTGGATGTAAATTTGGGCATAAACGTATTTCTTTTTGGATGTTTGCTATCTTTCTTTTAATCATTTCAAATCTTAATGATTCTAATAGAAGCTTGATTTATTCTTTTGGGCACTCACATCAATGATTCCTGGTTCTTGCTGAATTTAAGTAAAATTGTTACATATGTTTCAGTTACAGCAAATATCATTCACTACCTATTAGCATCTCCAAGATTTTGAAAAATAATGTCCTGATCAGATATACAAGGGTTGTCTAACAATATTCTTGAAAATTCTTCCTGAAATTTCATATTTGAATTAAAGTTAAGAAATTGACATTTATAGCCTCACTCTTCCTCTCTCTCTCTCTCTCTCTCTCTCTCTCTTTCTCTCTCTCTCTCTCTCTCCCTCTCTCTCTCAGAGAGAGAAAGAGAGATTGAGAAATAAGAAAATAACCAAAAAATAAGGATATTTGCACGCTAGCTTCAGATGGATGTCTCAGAGACTTTTCAGTTCATCTGTTTTTTCTCCAGTAAGCATACAATGTGTTATGTGTGAAACCAAGAATTGGAGCTCAGCAACACTTCTACTTACTTTCTTTTCCCCTCCCTTCTCTTCCCAAAGTTCTTTTACTTCCTAATATGCCAAATCAAATGCTAAATCAGGAGCATAGCCTACAATTAGCTATTTCAATTAAAATACAGAGTTCAAAGTTGACTCCAGAGTGAGTAACTGGTTTTGAAAACCACAACCAGCAGGGAGCTGCCAGATTATTACAACAGTTTATTTAACCTCAAAACATCTGATCAATTTTATTATCTCAGCAGAAGGGAGATATGCTGGAGAGTAGGGTTTAAAATATACTACTCATTCTAGATGAATAAAAATTCTTCAATGCTATAAATATCCTTTTGCCATCACCTTGAGGAGAAAACAAACTAAAATCACACGTTTTTCATTCGAAAGTCAACAGAAATAAAGAAACTGAACGCAAAAGCATCATGACATCATCTGGGGCAGGAGTGTAGGGAAGGGGGCCAGGAACAGACAATTTACAAAATTACAAGGTTTAAAAACATTTAAACATCCGGCTCATGATGTTTGGGGTTTTTATTCATTCAGAAAGGAGACACAGAGAAGGCCGCCAACCTCACCAAAACAAAAAATGTCATGTTTCCAGAATCCTGATTTGGCTGCCTCCACAATGCCAAATTTATTATTCTAAAATGCTCTATGGATTGAGGGATGAAGTAGATTAAAATCTCATTATTCAAATGGGATGAACGACCCTCAGAACTCCCGCGTCCATCCCAGCAAGGCCAGGGCGCACAATATTATAATACCCTCCTGCCCTCCACAAAATGGCGCCACTGAGGATTTCTCCCAACTCCATCTTCCTGACCCTTCCATCCCCATCTGCCAAACCTCCCTTACAGATCTTTGCATGCATTCTCCCCCACTGCTTCTGCAAGCCCATTGCAACCTATCACATGAAGCAGGTTGATTATTTCACCTTCCCTACTCACTTCAAAGAGGCAATATTGGGTAAGAACATTAACTCTTTAACAGTCTTCCTGGATTCCAATCCCAGTTCCACTATTCACTAATAGAAAAATCTTGGGCAAATTACTTTATTTCTCTGTGGCTCAGTTTCCTCACCCATAACCTTATCACTTTGCTGCGAGGACTGAGTGGTGGTTATGTGTCAAGTGCAGAGAACTTCCTGGCACATAGGAAGTGCTATGTGTATTTATCATTTGCTCAGGATGCAGTCTTTATTTCGCTTTGGCTCTGGACCTTGTCTGTTAGACAGTTCTCCCCAACTCTCAGGCCCAGCTCCCAACTCTTGGGACATCTCTTCAAATAGCTTGAGATGAGAGGTCAAACAGCTAGCTACCTGGGTTGTTCTTGGGTGCTGACTTTGGGTCATATTATAAGAATGCTTTAATATAATCATTTATTACTCATCTGTCCGATAATTTAACTGGACCTTGGACAATGTCCCAGATAGACCCAGAATACAGGTAACTCCCAGTTATAGTTGTCTCCAAAATAGATCATCATTCACAGCCACACAAGTGTAGCTAGATACTAAATCCCATCACTGCATTTGAGGATTATAAGTATAGCATCTTGTCTGCCCATTTCAGTAACTGTCGACTTGAAAGAAAGGAAAAAAAAAAGCATTCAAAGAACAAATCAATTTACAAAGTGTTCATGGGAAATACAACATTCATTTTTACAGAAAGACACCTCAGTATCCCAAACAATCATGAAAACACTGTTTAAATGCATATTCTGTCTTTGTGTTTTATTTTCTTTCATATATTTTCCCCAATCCTATTTCACTCTTCCTTGTAGAACCATGCTACCGTGTTTCCACGAAAATAAAACCTAGCCGGACAATCAGCTCTAAGGAGCCTTTTGGAGCAAAAATTAATATACAACCTGGTCTTATTTTACTATAAGACTGGGTATAACATAATATAATATAATATAATATAATATAATAATAATACCGGGTCTTATATTAATCTTTTGCTCCAAAAAAATACAGTAAAGCTGATTGTACGACTAGGTCTTATTTTGGGGGAAACACAGTATTATATTATATTATATTATATTATATTATATTATATTATATTATATTATATTAATTATATTATATTTATTATATATTGTATATATTATATACATTATAGATATGATATGATGATATGATATGATATGATATATGATATGATATGATATGATATGATATGATATGATATGATATGATACAATATGATATGATATGATACCCGGTCTTATAGTACAATAAGATCAGGTCTTATATTAATTTTTGCTCCAAAAGACGCATTAGAGCTGATTGTCCTGCTAGGTCTTATTTTCGGGGAAAAACGGTAACATATTTAATAGACTTGAATTCCCAGGAATTCTTGGATAATACATAATGTTTTGTGTATATGTGATGTAAAGTATGTTGGTTTATATAACCTAGCAATCAATAAAAGTTATTGATTTATAAAGAATTTGAATGATTCTGTTTATTACTTTTAATCTTTCAGCCGTGTTCTTACCATATATTCATGCTATTTTGTATACATCTAGTTTGTTGCTTTTAATTACTGCAGAGTACTGTAATGTGTGCCCATGACATTTTTTTACCTAACCACTCAATGCTTGCCATTTAATTAACAACAAAAATCTTAATACCCAATAGTTAATCTCATATTAGATCATCCTGCTCTAAAGTTATGGTGATTCTGGTAATTCACTGAGGAAATTTGGTCTTCCAATCTTTTGCATAAGAGTTTTCCGACTGAATTATTGAGACAAATAATTCTTTCACTTTCTAGTAAAGATACACTCAAAGAAATTAGCATTTTTGTTATGAAATTTGATTTTTGGCAACCAAAATGTTTTGTTGATAAAAGTGAAAATCTTTCAGAGACACAGAAAAATATAAAACACAGACATCTTAAAAGCTTTGTGGAAATAGGCCATGAATAAAAAGTAAATAATAAACCAGCCAAGATTTCAGCATCTACAGCATTTTAATTATAAAAATGTAGGATATGCACAAGATCCCAAACATGTTTATCCTAATTCCTGCCTGGCAGCACGATTTGATATAATGCAATACTGGAAACAATTTAAATACCTATCAATAAGAAACTGGGGATTTTGTAAAATTTCCAAAAAATAAAGTAATTCTGTAAGTTCTGACACAGAAATATCATAAAATTACACTGTTGTTGGAAACAGGAAGCCACAGAAGAGTATTTTTCAATGATTCAATTTTTAAAAAAGAGTAAAGAAAATATACATGTTTAATAATGTGAATATATACAAGACTGTATAGAAAATATCCGGGAAGATTTAAATTGCACAGAGGGATAGCAAAGCCTAAGAGAAGGAGAAAAGAAATGTTACCTTTTAATTTTTGTCCTTTAGTACCATTTACATAGCTTTGGTTGTTGACAAGTATTAACTTCATACTAAACTTTTTAAAATATAAATAAAATAAAAAGAATACAAATAAGTCTGGCTTTGAGAAAGATGGGAGGTTGGTTTTATTTACAAATACAGTAATGGAGGAGCCAACCCCGTGACAGCATCATTTAGGCAAACAAAAGCAGATGTAAGAAAGGAACCAAAGAACAGATAAAGAAGTCAATCCTACCCAGAATCTCTTACTAAAAGGCAATGTAAAATCTGCTTCCACGTTGACACATCACTTACAAGGTTTTTTTTTGTTTTGTTTTTTTTTAATTGTAATGGGAAAAAAAGAAAAAACTTCAAACTAAATAGAAGTAACAATTTTTAATGAACTGAGAGGTTCGGGGAAAAAAAACAACTCTTTTGTGGCCATTGATGCTGATAGCAGGGTAACCAAAATAAAATAAAATCGGAAATGTTTTTTCAAATATTTAAGATGCTAAGAAATTAATTTTTCATTAAAAATATATTTGTAATAACATACATGCACTCCTTTTTCCTTGATGAAAATTATGGAAATACAGTTGAAAATGTATTTTGTCAATAAAAACTTATCTCAATTTTTCATAAATATTTTACTTCTGAGCTTTTAAAATGATATTTTAATGTTGAGTGCTTCAAAATAGATTATAAATTACTTTTAGGTTTTTTTCTCCAAATATTCAAACATAAAATGTTCAATCAAAAACAAAACTTGAAGACTTACGTCATAATTTGACTATATTTCAAATTATTTACACAAACTGGGAAAAACATATGAAATTTCTAACTGATGTATGAAAATAAAAAGAGTGGTAAATGCAGAACCACCCACTGTAGAATGAGTAAGAAGTGCTTTTTTGCTAAAAATATTCATTTTAAATTTCCCTGAGACAGGTAAGCAATTTTTTTTTTTTTTTACCGAAGAATTAAACATTGACTTTGTTACTATATACCTATATTCAAACTAGTTATCTAGTGAAATAGTTTATCTTAAATGTCTGGGAAAGCTATAACAGAAAGTAGCAGACTATCAAGAAAATATTGCAATTATATCTGCGGCAAATAAAACAACAGATCTAATAAAATTTGGTGAAACATACTCAATGTAAAACCAAGATGTTTTACACTGATAGCTATAACCAACTGATCTGGATTCTATTTCTACACAATGTAATTTAGTCTGACCACTTCATGTGTACAAATAAAAATATTAATATTATACACTATATAGTACACTATTTTTTAGCAAAATTTGTATATACGTATCAGAATGTTTCATAAGATTTTAATGAGAAAAATATTAAAGAGAATATGAAATGAAGTCCAGGTATTTGCGCTTGAATCTTGCTTTCCTGCTAGTTTGCCAGAAGCAAGGCAACTGAAAGAAAATATTTATGATGTTATACTCCCTCTAGTGGGCATTTTAATACGGACAGTTCAGCAACCTCCCTAGGTAACTTCAATTCACTTTGAGCCTCAAGATTCGCGAGATCCTGAATGGGAAGGGTTTTTGCAGATTGTCCAGAGGCAGCCAGCTCACGCTTGATCTAAGGTTCATTCCTCCAAGACAGCTACTGTTTCTATCTTGGGATCATTATCACTAGCTAGTTATGTTTATATTGACTCCAAATTCCACTCAACAACGGGCACTTTTGGACCTCGTGAAGAAACTGGGAAGAGTTTACTCCCTTTCCATTTTGCCCATCCTTAAAGTATATTTAGAAAAATCTCATCATAAGAGTAGTCACTAAACAAGTGAAAAACAACAGCATTAAAAAGCCATTTTAAGTACATAGTGTTTCAGGCAGGTCTAACAAAATAAAAATGTACTATTAATAATCATAAAATTACAAACATACAATGGTTATTTTTCTCATTATATCATACCATTGCTCAGCATATCCTAAACTGAGTGTTGTATCCAATAACAGATAGTTATGCAGACAAATATGCCCAATAAATGTTTGTTAATTTGCACTTTAAAAAATGTTCCATTTACTGTGTATGAAAATATATAAGTCATGTCTATTGGATGGCAGATCTAGTGCAAGCGACTATTTTTGCTACCCCACAATGGAAGAGGGGCTCTACATGGAACCTGAAAGATCTTAAGGGATGTACAACCCAGAGGGTGAAAATAAATATATGTACAAAGTAGCAGAACTTAGTCACAGTAAAGGGACTCAAGGTGTACGTATCCTACATCTGCTCAAGTTCATCTCCCCAATTTCAAAACCTTCATACTGACATCCCAACCATTGTGTTGTTACACACCCCTTGAGCAGGAAACTCCTCCTGTTCCTTTGCCCCTTTTAGCTAGCATAGAACCTACAATTCAGTAGGTATGTAAGTCATGCTGACTTGAAGTTGATAAAAATGAAGCCCCAGGCCTTAATGCTTGAGTTCAACAATATTCACTCATTCCCATTCTACCATCTGACAGGTTAATTTGCCTTTCAGATTATCTGCTACATTTAAAAGAATTTGGGAAAGGTACAGAGAGAAATGAGACAAAGCACAGGTCTTAGGGTATGTCATGGTGGGGAAATCCTTGGCAGACATGTCATTACCAATGTAGGATGGAAGAGTGGTATTGACAGAAAGAGGTAGGAACACCAAACACACGTGTCTAGGGCAGCCCAGATCCCCTATCCCACAGAAAAGGAAGTTCAGCCTTTTTCAAAAGCCAAGTGCTACTTACCCCAGAGGAGAATTACAGGAACATTTCTGTAATAATACTAATTTTAACTACCCTAGGTCTCCTGGGAAGTATGACTGTAAAATCATTACACAATTGCTGCGGTGAGGAGCAGGTATGAGGCAGAGGGGAGGTGCTGGGGTATGCCCAACGGTAGCAATTTCCTTTGTAGATTAGATTGGTTGGTCAGGTGTTGATGTTTGTACAACTAGACAACTTATATGGGGGAAGAGAAGAAATGGGAGTGCAGGAAGGTAGACTCTAAAATATCAACTACCATGGGACAAATCATACATAAACTTCTATAAATCCCTTAGAAACTGCCATTTGGAGAGCAACATGTCCTCTCAATTAGATTTCCCTTCTGTGTGGGAAAGGAATTTGGTTTCTCTGAATAAGCACTAGATTACATATTTGTCTAGCATTTAGAGGCCATATTGAAAAATATTTATTTTTAAATTCTAGAACTACCTTGAGCTTGAAGAAATTACACTCTGAGGAGGCATGGGTAAAACTGAGAGCAGAAAAGCTGAGGAAACAGAAGTTTAAACTCTTTTGCTAAACCAGAGAAAGTGCCAATAAACTGAAAAGATAGATATGCTGATTTATTAGTTCATTCACTCAGATATTGAGCAGCTACTATATATAAGGTGTTGTGTTTAATGACTTGAATATCAAGACAATGAGTGAAATGAATTAATGTGATCCAAACCAATGAAAATTTATTGTATTTCCAGAAATAGCATTATGAAAAATTATGAACTTAATGTGAGAAAATTTTCAATAGATATTTTATTTGGTTGATTCTTTAAAATGTATTAATGATCCTAGTTAAGTAAAAGAAAACCAAAAGGACAACTAGGTAGAGCTAAAGACATGAGTTTGAATTATTCGCAGTTGATAACAGAAGGAAAGCAAACACTCCATTTTTCTCTAGGAATAAGATCTATTTCTATATTCATTTTAAAGTATCATGGCTTATTAGCCTATTGAGTTGGTATTACCATGTTTCCCCAAGAATAAGACCTAGATGGACCATCAGCTCTAATGCATCTTTTGGAGCAAAAATTAATATAAGACCGGGTCTTATATTAAGACTGGGTAGTGTATTATATTATATTATATTATATTATATCCAGTATTATATTATATTATATTATATTATATTATATTATATTATATTATATTATACCCGGTCTTATATTAAAATAAGACCAGGTCTTACATTAATTTTTGCTCCAAAAGACTCATTAGAACTGATGGTCCAACTAGATCTTATTTTTGGGGAAACATGGTATTATTTAAATGTATTACATCCTTGTAAACCTGGCATACAATTCTAAGAAGTAATCTATTGAGAGGTCTACTTCCATGTATATCTGGGTCTGGGGGCTTAACTGTATTCTGTGTTCCTTGAATATGCGTGACTCCATCATCACCCCAAATATACCTGACAGCCAATGTGCTCATCAATAATACCACAATATAACTCAAAAGCTTCTTCCCATGTCATTATCTCATGGAAAAATTTATAAAGCACCAGTCTCTGAGTGGGTTGTGAAATGTCAACAGTTTTCTGGTTGAAAAGCAACAGAAAAGTATCTCCCTAACAAACATCATGCATCTCAGAAGAAACTGTAATATAGTGTGGCCAAAGTGATCGTAATTAAAAACACACTTTCTATTCCTAAGGTCAACTGAAGACATATGAAAGGGCTATGTGAATTTATGCTTTTATTTTCTAAGCACTATTTCAATCATAAAACTAGACGAGAATTGATGAAGTTTTCCTTTTTGCTATAAGAAGTTCATTTTCAAATTGGAGAGAATATTCTGCAATGTATTTACGTAAAAATACTTGATGTGTGCATAAATCCATTTATATTGATAAATTCTCAATAATCTGACATCTAAGCTTTCACATTTAACTCCTAATTCCCCACTACAGATGGACTATACTTCCTTCTCAACCCCTTCCATTTATTTTATTCTCAAAACTCCATATGCTATAAATATGAACCAGTGTCCTTACATCTACAAGCACCACTTTAAACTGTGGCAAATCACCTTTGTTAATTTGAGAGTTTGTCCATATGTTATTTTTAAATCTAAGTAATCTATGCAGAGACTATGGGAATCTTGGAGAAGAAGGGAAAGTTTATCGTTTGATACACCTACCTATCATTAGTCCTTTTTACCATACCTCTCCTATATGCCAGCTCGTGCTTCTCTGCCACACCATAGGAGCACAGTTCTTTAACCATGACCTTCTTACCGTGCTCTTCTGGGTTAGAAATGGATTAGCACAATGATTCTCAAGACAAAAGAGAGAAGAGGAGAAGGGAGTGGTAAGAATCTTGCATTGTTCTAAAAATTAAGTTTTAGTACTATAATGTTCTATCATGAAAAAATTTATGTATTTTTTCATAACAAAAACATCAGAAAAAAATCTTCAACTCAAACTTCTTTGCTGGTACATTAGCTTTTTGTTGCTGTAATAAATTACCACAAACTTGGTAGTTTAAAACAGCACAAATGCATTATCTTATAGTTCATAGGATAGAATTCTATCACAGACCTCACTAAGCTAAAATCAAGGTGTCAGCAGGGCTGCATTTCTAGAAGGCCTAGGGGGCTAATCTGTTTTCCTTGCCTTTTCCATCTTATAAAGGACACTTGCACACCTTGGTTTGTGGCTCCTTCTTCCATTTTCTAAGCCAGCAATGTTGCATCTCTCTGACCATACTTCCATAGTCACACCTCTTCTCCCTCCTCCTGGTCTGCATTTCCACTTTTAAGTACCCGTGTGATTATTCTGTCTACCCACTTAGTCCAGAATAACTTAGTTAAGGCTGGATGATTAACAACCTTAATTTCATCTTCAATCCTAATTCTCCTCTGCCCTGTAATATAATATATTCATAGGTTATGGGGATTAGGATGGAGACATCTGTGGGGAACCATTATTCTGCCTCCCACAGCTGGCGAGGATAGTCATAGCATGGTAATTAGTAATCATGGAAGACGATTAAAAGGAGATACAAATGCCAATCAAAAAAATGGTAGGGCATGAAATATTTAAGTTCATTAGAGGGGGGATCGGGTTAGGAAACTCGGATAACACTAGCTTAGTAGTAATATTGACTGTTCGGGAGGTGGTTTGATAGGGTGGAGAAGGCAGTTATTTATTTATGCAGGAGCCTAGATTTTAGCCTCCCATCTTCATCTGAGGAGTTCTGTGCCCTCATCACAGTCACTCTGTCTGGAGTCTAGTTTGCTCTGTGAAATAAGCAGTTGGGTGTCATGATACCTAAAACAACTAAAGTGATCTCAAAGTGAAAAGAAATACTGTAGCTTCAGATATTTCCCAGGCCAGGAGTGTGCATTTTAAAGAAAATGAGACCTTTAAAATGAACATCGGCCAGTAGTTAGGAAAGATATTACTTTGCTCTAAATATTGTACCATTTGAAGTATACCTAGTCCACCACTGAGAAGGTGTGCAAAATTACAGAGAAAGCAATTTTGTACCTTTTGTTTCAGTTGTTTCCTTCCTTCTAGTGATAGTTATTGACCCACCCCTCTTCATTTTCTCCTTTGACTAGACTCTGAAAGTCTCAGATAGATATCACAAAGGAATGGTAGCAGTCCAGAAAGCTACTCTTACAGAAGCCAAGCAATAAATGGAGGCAGAGTGTGAGACAGTGATGGGTAGTGGGACTGATGGATAATTGGAGTGTGTGCCCATGTAACCTCAGGTGAGATCACTTGCCTTGCAAGAAAAAAGGCCCTTCCTTGCTAGATAGCTACATTTTTATAATGAAATTTCCCAACTTTCAAACATAAGAAATTATTTCATATTTTAATACAAACACACAAAAAAAACGTTATCTGTAGTTAAATCCTGCTGGAGAGTTTCCAGTGTTAAACTCTGGTGAATTGTCTAGTCCATACTCATAAAGCTAAATGCTGCAAAATGACACTCAACATCAGGGGTGTACATAATACTGCTCTCACATGCTTGTGAGAAAGAACATACTCTTGTACTGAGTAAAGGACTGGACTATCCAGCTTTAAGATATGAGATGAGTTCATACTTTCGAACATGTCTCCCTTTTATTTTTATGATTTTATATGAATCATAAAAGACTTTAAATTCTCCCTTTACTGTCAAAGCATAAATCGAGTCCTTTCAAAAAGCAATTCTGATATAAGACCGGGGTGAGAGGAAAAATTTAGTTTGTGATCCTCACAGTAAGATTATTCCGGTCATTGCGGAGAGCCCGAACGTATTGAAACACTTGTAATAATCAAATGCTGAATGTCATGTTTTCTATGTCAATGTCAGTAAAATAAATAAGCACGTCACAATTTTTGTGACAAAGGAAAGCCTTCAAAACACACACACACACACACACACACACACACACACACAATATGTATGTGTGCATATGAGAAATGTATACAGATTGTGTTTCCCTGAATTGATCTCAATGCATATGAGATCCAAACAAGAAAAGCAAATTCTACCACCAGGTGGAGCTTAGCTTCCATTAAAGCAGCAGATACATAAAAAAAGATTTCAAAAGATTGATTAAATTCTTTGCATGTCTTAGGAAAAGATAGAAGTAAAGGGTAAAACATCAAAGGAGCTTGAGTGTTTTAAAAGCCTGTTACAGATGCCGGTTATAAGGACTTTAAGCTTCTTTATGAGAGTACTCAACTGATTGGGTACTCAGTGGCCCACTCATAAATGATTTGATAACTGATTTCCTTTCTGTTCTTTTCCCTTTCTTCGTATGAGAACACTGTTAAATTCCTATACATTTAGACACTCACCTTTAAATACAAATCACAGACACTGCTATAATAGGGCTGGAGAAGTAAAATTACCAAAAGGAATAGCTTATATTATGTGAAGATTGAACTATTTATGTCACACTCCAGAACATGTATTCTCTATTAGAGGAAACAAAATTCAGTGCATAAAGCTCTAATGCAGAGTCTGACTATTCAGCTGATAATACAATTACCTCTGACATATTCGCAAAGGAGACAACCATTTCATGATTAATCCCTACCAAATCAATATTTAGGTGTCTACAAAAGGCTCACTGTGCGTTCAAAGTGTTTCTAGATCTTGTAGAGCAGCCAGGTGTAAACTGAGATGTGGTTTGTCCTTAAACTGAAGAGAAAATATGTTACAAAAATCAGTATGTAAACTAATTGTCAAGACATGAATTTACACCTTGTATGTACAATAAGAATAAAGAGAGGTCAGGGAATGTATATTATTTGAGCAGAAACAGAGATGAATATTGTAGGAAAAATGGGGATGGAATCAATAGAGGACAGGTGATACGTTCCAGGTGAGAGCAAGGAAATGAGTCAAAGTTCAGAGCTGGTGTGTGGTGGGGTAGGGCATCAAGTTTCATTCCACTACATGTGCTTTTTGGCCTACAGGGTAGAACTAGACTGCAAATAGTGAGGTACACTGAGATGGTGGGCCATAATAAAAGACAAATGAGGGATTTACTTGCTAGAGAAGTAAGTTGAGACTTATTGAAGACTGTGGGTCAGGAAGATGGAATGAATACATTATCTATGTGGCTTATAATGGGAAAGAAAATTTGAGAGGTTCATTCAATATTAAGCCTGACTGCCTTCTTTTATACCTTACCAATGTTTAATATTCTAGATTCAAAGAAAATAGACATGCGTAAAACGCCCTCTACTCTAAGTTGTCTAGTGGTAATATACCGTAGGTTCTATAATAGTGAGAAAGTATTACATACATATAGATGTAGAAGAAATCCAGATCTTGGGAAATGTATCAATATTCACACTATTTTGTGTTTAATTTCTTGTACATATGAGCATTTCTCTTAGAGAGAATGGATGACAGTGCCATCACCCATTCTGGGGAGTGTCTAATCTTAATACAAGAAAGAAGCTAAATTCTTTAGGTGGGGATGTAATAGAGAGCAGGCACTGCTGGTCCAGGCATAGTTGGGCCCAAACATCCAGGAATCTGGGAGAAAGCCAAGTGGAAACAGGCCAGACGTGAGTGGCAAAACTACCTTTGCTTCCCTTTGGTGGCAGCACATGCCCCTGTAGCAACAGAAAGATGATTGCAGTTTCAGGGAAAGTAGAGGCTCTACTGCCTTGAACTGCATGCATCTGAGATCAAGCTCTCTGAGTGAGCTGGGAGAACATCCAAGACATACCCTGAAAGCAAAAAACAGTCCTTTCTCTGGGGCTGCAGTGAGACATACAAGGACAGTTAAGACTGGAGATGGCTTTCTCAAGAGGGTCATCAGCAACAGACATAGCAGCATAGCAACGATGAATAATAAAGGATAAAAGAGGTACTTATTCTAGAGCATGCGTGAAATTGCTGGGTAGAATGCTGTGAGATTAGTTACCTGCAAAAACCAAGTAGGTTCATATTTTATTTATTCTTGTTTAAGAAAAACAAGACTGTAAAGTTATTTTTATATCACAAGCTAGTGGGACCACCAATATTAAAGTTATATAATCACTTAAAGATTGTGTTGAATCTGCATTGCTAATGAGCAGTTAATTATGTGTAATTACTATGTATAATATATATTTATTACATATAAATATATACAACAGATTTTCTATTCTCCCAATTTATTTTAAAATAAACTTTACTAAATCAGTGATACCTAATTTCTGTAAGTTCTTGTATGTGCACAGTTTACAATGCAATTGCTTTAAAACAACTCTTTCAAGAAAATGTTGACATGAAAAAAATGTGTATTTTTCTCTTCATATTTTTTCTCTTTCACCCTACACACACACACACACACACACACACAGAGAGAAAATCGAGAGGAAATTAATGATGATATAATGGTGAAATTAAACGTATAGGTTATCTTTCTAAGAGGAAGTTTTACATTTAAATTTTAACTCTGGGTCGAAAAAATGAAAAGACCATAATTTTCAATTCATATGCTGAGATAGTTGTAAAAAAGAGAAGAATATGTATAAGAAAGCTCTTGACGAAAAACCCCAATTTATTAAGCTGCATTCACTGTATCCTCAGATTTATGTAGATGTGTAAAGAGAGTCATTAATTTTTTATTAATGATAAATAATTTATATATTATATCATGTTTCCCCGAAAATAAGACCAGGCTGGACACAATCAGCTCTAATGCGTCTTTTGGAGCAAAAATTAATGTAAGACTGACCCCGTCTTATTTTACTATAAAACCCGGTCTTATATAATGTAATGTAATGTAATGTAACATAACATAATATAATAATATCAGGTCTTACATTAATTTTTGCTCCAAAAGATGCATTAGAGCTGATTGCCTGGCCTGGTCTTATTTTTGGGGAAACAGGGTAGATAACAGGGTTGATATTAATATTTAGGATGCTAAAACTATAAAACAGTGGCTTCAGAGTTGAAAGTCTGTTTATATTGAACAAAAATTAAAAGTTAGTAAAATAAAAATAAATTCCATTTAGGCAACATACATAGGTTTTGGAAAAAGTAGTATTATGCATGACTCCATAATTAACCCAAATCTTTTAATATCCATTAAGATTCCCAAACCAGAGCCAAGTACATTCGGTCTATAAGAGTTGCTTCTCACTGCTATCTTATTATAGCATACTGCACTTATCTTAAATTCCTGATTTATGGTAGAACTTATGTATATCCCCACTGGGATCCTCAAAACTCTTAATTTGTTTACATACTTTGGCCTCTTTCCAGATTTATGTGAACAGTAACTGATCCAAGAAACAAACAGGCGGAAATGTCTTTGAATAGCATTCTTTTACTATCAGGTCATACATATCTCCATTCAGTAAAACAGGCAACTGAATTCCTGAACTGGGCAGTTCAGCAATACATTTTTAAAACTCAGGGGGGATTAAAGAGAATGATTTTCTATTCAAACAAGAAAAGAAAAAGGAACTATGAACTTAACAGGGTCTTAAAAACACACACAGGATGGAAAAGAAATTCCTCTAAACTATTGAAAAAAATTAGTAACATGCAGATTTTATCATCTACTTCCTGCTCCCCAAAGGGATGTTTTGTTATCCACTTAGACTGAAGAGCTTGCTTTCAACCAAATTAAGGGCTCAGATGTAAAGAATAGAAAAGAAAAAAAAAAAAAAAAGAAAGAAAAACCTGACATACCAACAACCCAACCAATTTCAACAGTCCATTTTATAATGAGGTAGAACAAAGAACAAAATGGATAGCTCCAAAATGGCAAAGCTCCAGAAACCTCATTCAGTTAATCTACTAGATGTTTTGCCAAACCTTATCCAAATAACCCAATTATTACAGTCTACAGACTAAGGGAAATTCTTACAAAATTGGACTCCATTTGGAATCTCAAATCATGTCTCCTCTTGGGTCAAAACGATCACTATGCTTGCCTTGTTGAAGCTTTTCCCTCTAAACTTAACGGCAATTTTGCAAAATAGAAAATGAGGGACTACATCCAGGTAAAATTCTGGATGTAGATATAAATTAGATTTTTTTAAACCTTAAGTAAAGAACGGTACCTCCTCTTTGTAATCCAATTCCCTGAAAAACTGTCCAAAGTGGAGTCAGAAATTCTGCATTTCCAAACTCAGTTTAGCTTCCAGTGTACTGGATGATTATGAGCCCTTAATCTCTGCATCTGCCTTTTTTGCAATTATCATATAACAAGGCTGATACAGTACTACCTCACAGAGACCATGCAAGGATTAAGGTTGAACTAGAAGAAAAAAAAAATTGCATTTGACAAGTCAGGCTTCATCCATGCTGCTAAATAGACCCAGATGTTTTAACAACTGTTCAGATTATTTGGTAGCTTCCTAAGCAAAGAAGAAATTTGCATAATGCATTTCAGCTGTGAAGACATTTTTAAAAATCAAAGATTCCAATATATCAAATGGGAAGAGAAAAACAATGTGGCTCCACTCAGGTTGAACTCATCATACTGGACACCATTCACCCCAAAGTTTTCCCATCGACCAAACACTGTGAACATATGTGCCTAGGAGAGTCTCAAGGCCAGGCAAGACTTCATACTACTTCCTCAAGACCTTCCTTTCTCTTATAAATGGATTTCAACTTCTCTTCATGTCTTTTGTGTTGCTGAGACACAAATGGCTATATGATAGCAACTCTGATTGATCAAGAAAGTATTTGCTCCCATTTTTTTTAATCTTACACTTTTGTTATTCATGTATGTCTGATCATTCATTGTCTGAGGAAATCCCAACAACTTTAGAACTCACAGAGATGGCATTGATAATAATTGTATTTGGGTATCAGTCTTTGTAGATTTTTACTGACACATACAGAACCAAGGATTTTCCAAAATATGTGTTGGAAGTAGTGATGGGCAAAGGAAAGGAAGAATATAGAAGCACAGGTAACGGGCTTTACTATTTTCTTTCTCTTGATACTAAAGGAAAAAAAATTATACTTTAGATTCTCACCTTTGAGGGTCATTCTTTAAAGAACCTTAAAATAGTATGTTTTGTAATACTGTATAGCACTGTACTTAAGAATATAAGCTCTAAAGTTAGATAACCAAAATTGAATCTCATTTCTCCCACTTGCTGTTTTGGTGACTCTTGAATAAGTTATTCAAAATGTATGTGCCTTGCTTTCCTCATCTTTTAAATGGAGACTGGTATACTACCTAGCACATAAAGTTATTATGAAGAAAAAAAGTTATGTACATGTAAAGCACTGAGAACAGTTTCAGGAACATAGCAAACATTGAATAAATTTTAGTTATTTTTATTATCTACTATTTTAAATGACCATACTTTAACTCAGTATTATTTCAGGCCTAAGAAAATTTAATCCCTTTTGAAAACTTTTCTAAAATATTCAGGTCTACTTTTGTGTTTTAACTATTGTATATGGAAGGATGCAATCCTCACAACCTTCTAGAACTTTAGGACCATTGCTCTGACCATATTTCTCCTGATAAGCATTGTGCTTTAGCAAACTGTACCTCCAGATACATGCTCGACTTGTGAGGGCAAATACACCGCAGATCTTTCCTTGGGTGCCAACTAGTGTGCAATAAAGAGATTCAACACTCCTGATTATTAGAAAACAGTGAGCACTTGTTTTAACTCACCTGTCTGCTGGAGGTCAACTGAACTGGGCTAGGTGGCCCTGCTAATCTCTGCTGGGCTTGTTCACCCATGTGTTGATTAGCTGGAGATCAGCTAATCTGGGCTCTTGTTTTCCATTTGGAGGCAGCAGGCCAAGCTAGGCATGTGCATCTGATGGTGGTGGCAGGAGTGGAAGGCAGTGAGCATTAACCTGAAAGGTCTCTTAGGTCTAGTCTCAGTGATGCACTGCCATTCTGACTCACTCTGGTCAAAGGAAGTCACATGATGACTCCCAAAGTCAAGAGGTGGACATATATTCTTCCTCTGGAAGCTAAGTGGAGGGAAAGAATATTTCTGAAAGATAAATCAACCCACCACACCCATACAGACATTGTTCAACAATCACAACACTCTTCCGTTGTGTCTGAGTATAGCTTTTATATCCTTAGCCACCACTATAATTGCTAAATGAGAAGGAAAGAAGAAAAAAATCTAATTGAGACTTTGGGTTATGCAAATATTTAATATATATTTATAGGATAATAGATCTGGATCTCAAATTCTATCAATACTATAAAATATTACATTGTTCTATTTTTCAGAACAAATATTATATTTACTTATTCAATTGTGACTGAGTTAGTTTGAACAAATATGCACATATACAATAAATATCAATGAAAATTGCCATTGTCTTTTAAAATACCAATAATTTACTTAGTTATTTATCAATTACTTACTTTGTTTTATAAAGAGAATATATTGAGAGTCTTTAATAGTAATGTGCTACTTTTACTTAAAAAAAATCCATACATTTTTCACAATTTTGAAACCAAAAATGTATAACATAAAGTTACAATGCCAAAACCACTAACACAGCCACTTCTAGTTCACTTATTTTAAATTATACTAATAAATACTAAAATGATATGTATTTTTCATCTATTCTGTTTATTTTTGAATTAAACTTTTAAAATAACTTCAATTTTTCTTCTTCCAAATGGCTTTCTTAATATTTTAATTAAAATATTATGATTTATGCTTCCTTGACATAATTAATTTAAACAATAAAAGGAAGTACAAAATGCAGATTCACTGTAAGAAAATGTTCCACTGCAACTTGATTTTTATAAAATGATCATTGTGTGTGTGTGTGTGTGTATATATTTGTATACATACAGTAAATATATACATACGTATACATGTATACATATATATATAAACACACACATAGTAAAATTTAATAGTTATAATTATAACAAACTACCATGGGAAAAGAGATTTCCTGTTAAACTAATGCAAAATGCTTAAAAAGTAACTACAGTAAGAATGATTCTGGGTTGAATATAGGTGTCTGATTTTTATCTGTAAATAAGTATATTTGCAACAAGTTATCTGTCACATCGAACACCTTTATATATATATAAAGAAAAACCTATTACCTCTTACCAGTATAAGTCATTAATCAAACCACTGATCACACTGTTAAATTCCTAAAAAGGCTATCTTTAAATTACACTCAATTAATGAGCATACATTTAGAAAGCAAATAATCTTTTCACAAAATTTTTCCCAGGTAGAAAGCAATTTCAGCAACCCTGAGGCATAATTACTATTATTTAAGGGATTTTAGAAAACAAAGTGAAAGACAGTTCTCATGAAAGTAATTAAGTTTACAGACACTGTGATGAAAATGTAACTGTAAAGTTGCCTCTGGATCTCTTAAACAATAAAAACAACTAATTTCTCTTTCTTTCTTGGTCAATAATTCTCTCCATTCCTTTCACCCTTAGCTACAATTTCTGTATGTTGAAAGATGGCTGGACAGGCCAAAGCTTCCGGACTTTCCTCTGGTGACTAGGCGAGCTGCCCTCCTAGTCTTTTCCTCCACAGCTCATGCAGAGCTTCAGGCTTATTTCCCACAGCCTCTCTGCTGGATGTCCCTCACCAGCAATCATGGTTACAGGGAGATGAGCTTAAAACATTATCAGTGGTCCTGAGTTAAAGCCCTGCCTTTTGTTATTAAGCAGCCAAATGGCACTGGGCAAAGCAGTTCAGATCCCTGCACATCACTTCCCATCGAAACAGTAAAAGATGTGGGGAGATTGCTTTATGTTATTTGCAATGTTGTGAACCACTTGTAAGCCATAAAGAAAAATAATTTACATGTTATGATGATGGTGGTGATAAGTTTGAACACAATTTAATATTTTATTAACTAAATTTCATTACACTAAGTGTTTCTAAAGCCTAGGGTAAAGTCATACTAATTACTCCTGAATAAATTCTTGTCTGGTGTAACATTTCATTATTAAGCTGAACTCTTAAGAACTTCGCCAGTATTCAGTCAATAGAATGATTTTGCTGTGCCACTAGATATGCCCAGTTACCTGCCTTGTACTTAAAGACACTCACTTTCTCTTTAAAGCTTGATAGCATTTCCCAATTTGCATTTATGAGCAATTTCAAATTCTTTTTTTTTAATTAAAGTTTGTTGTGGTGACAATGGTTAGTAAAGTTATTTAGGTTTCAGGTGTACAATTCTGTAATATATCATCTATATATCACACTGTGTGTTCAGCACCCAGAGTCAGTTCTCCTTCCATCACCATATATTTGACCCCCTTTACCCTCATCTACCATCTCCCTCCCTGCTTACCCTCTGGTAACCACTAAACTACTGTCTGTGTCTGTGAGATTTTGTTTCTTCATTTGTTTGTCTCATTCCTTTGTTGTTTTCAGTTTTGTATCCATGAAACTTGAGATTATTATGCTAAGCGAAATAAGTCAAACAATTTCAAATTCTTAAAACATTTTTACCTGAAGCCTTCTTCAACAGGCACAAGGTGAGAACCTTTCACAACATAACTGACCCACTGACATAGACATTCTAACCAAAATCCACACATTGCCCATATATTATCACCCTCAAGATTTGAATGAAATGATTTATTTCTTAACATTCTTAGAGAGAGAGAGACAAAGTAACAAGCCCAGGAACATAGGTCCAAACTACAATGAAGGAACACATTTCATTCAGGACAATTAATTATAATAATTACTCCATGTCCACTATTTTCTACCCACTATTACTTAAATGTAAAATATAAACTCTCCTACTAATATAGATATTTGAGAAATATAGAAAAAAAATCATTCAGTAGGTTAGGAAGAAATTCCACAAGGTAGATATTTTATAGAAAATGTTTCATGCAACTTTTATAGTTACCATATGCAGCCTTAGCGCTGGAATAATCTGATCCAATGTATTTTTAGAAGGTAAATGTAAAAATGGAATAAGAGGCCTCTCTAATGGCTGAATGTACATAATTATAAAATGTAATGTACGGGGAAATCATCAGCATTTAAGATATGTATACACTAGTGGAAATTTGAAAGAATCAGAACTTGATTTAAAAAGAGAGCAGTATTGTTTAAAAAAAATAAATTATTGGATGTGGAATGACTCCTTGCCTTTTAGAAGAGGACTAAAACTTGGGATTCACCAAAGTAAGTTCAATTTTATGAAGCTTTCCCGTCTTCTTTTAAATTTATTCAGAAAAATCAGAGACCGTTTTAAATGAGTCAAAATTATATTTCAGAAACCGAGGAACACAGCCAATTTTAAAACAGTAGAAAAGCAGGAGAAAAACATGGCCTCTTCTTTAGGGATCAGGAAAAATGTGAAGACAATGATGAAGATATCTGAACCAGAGTTCCCTGCTATTTCCTTCTTTTTTTTTTAAGTGCGAAAAAATTAGAACACAAGTCAATATCTCATGGTAGAGAAATATTTCAGAATTAAGAATAATTCTGAATCTGATATATTAGTTTCACCTTAGTGTGATTTACTAATTAAATGGAGATAATAGTTCAAGTTTTCTAAATTCTCAATTCTTGAAGGATTAGCGCACCCATCATTATTTCTATTTGATCTTTCACTCCTTGAAGAAAAGATTATGTGAAGGCTATTATTTTCCATTTATCTATTCCTTTCTGGTTTAGGCAATTTAATTTGACATGCACAAAAGTGAATATTTTTTTCATAGATATAAACACAGATACACTTTTATAACCTAAGCACCATCTTCTAACAATTGTAAGACATAGAAGACGAACATTCTACCATATACAATAGGGAGGGAAGCACAAAAGAGATACTTAGGTAAGTGGTTCTGAAAACGCAGGAGGTAATTGTGCTCTTCATGCTACCAGTAGCTGACCAACCAGTCCAGAATTTCTTTCTTTAATTAATGTAGCAATAATAGTGGCACCTTGCGTTAAACTGTCCTGTAGCTTCTGCTCATCCTGAAAAGAAAGGATAAAACAATCATTACTTCTGAAAGAAAAGATATCACACATTAAATTTTGTAGTTATTTTTCGTTTTCAAATTTATGTATTTATCTTAAAGTAACCCTCCCGCACCACCTCCCCCTGCAGCTTTATAGATATATTTCACACACAATACTGTGTAAGTTTAAGGTATACAACATAGTCATGTGATGTATGATATACCTACATATTGTGAAATGATTAAGACAATAGTTATAACCTATCACTTCATAGAGTTACTGTTTGGTGAAGGAGGGTGTGAGAACATTTAAGATCTATTCTCTTAGCCACTTTCAAACATTGTTAACTATAATCACCATGCTATACATTAAATTACCAGAACTTATTCACCTTATAATTAGAAGATTGTACCCTTTGACCAACATCTCCTCATTTCCTCCACTCCTCTGCACTTAACCATGACCATTCTACTCTGTTTCTATGAGATCTAGGAACCACTTTTCAATGTCCACTGGTCTCTGGACTCAGCAGTCTACAGAACTCAGGCCATAACCATAGGCATGGACTTGCTCCCCCAAATAAAGGAGAAATGCTCCTGGAAACACTTTTCATTGACGACAAAAAAATATCTGCTGAAGATACTAAGAAAAATACTGACACAATTTCAAATGCTAAGAGTATGAGTCAAAATATTATTTTCTTTCAATCCAATATCTGACCAACTTTCATTCTTCACTGAAGTGGGAATATTTCACCGATGATGCAAGCCTTTTCTTCATCTTGTTTCTGAGCGTCCTCCAACAACAGACTTTGTTATAAACTGTGAGCGCTGGTGTGTGTGTGGGGGGGGGGGGCAGTAGGGAGAACCTGCTTGTTTATGAAGCAAAGAGCCGCCAAATTTGTGAAATGAATTATCTCACAAGTTGCTAAGATGTGGTTTAGCCTTTGAAAGCATATTGCCTATTAAATATGTTTATGAGGCTTCTTGAAGCTATGAGGGGATGATACTATGAAGGGAAAGTGGAAACAGAGCTAATATCTCTAAGGTCTCTGTGTTATGAATTGTGCTACGTTCAAAAAGAAAGATCTGATAACCAACCTCCAAACTTGGCAGCAACATTAATGCCTTATCCCAGTGTTCAATATATCACTAGGCCCTACTACTTCTACCTCCTTCATGTTTTCTGAATCCATATACTCCTCTCGAACTGCTGCTGCTAGCATACGAACTCCCTCCTGAATTAGTGGAACAATCTCATAAACAGTCTCTCTAAAGTCTTATATACTGTTCTACCCTATTTTCTACACAGCAGTCAAATACTTTTTTAAAAAATACAGATCTGATCACGTCACAATCCCACCTGAAATCTTCTGAAGACTCTCTTTAAACTTCAGGATCAAGTCTGAACTCTTTACCTGGTAATGAAAAGAGTCTCTTATCCTTCCAGCCTCTGCCTTAAAACCATGCAAATCTCCAGGCCACACGGAACTATTTAAGATCGCCCAAGCAAACCATTTTCTTAAGCTTTCATCCCTTTGTACCAGCTAATCCCTTTGCCAGAAAAGCTGTCCCACTCCTTTCCCAGCTTAGCTGACCACAGTTACTCTTTGTGGTTCCAACCCAGATATCAGTGACTCCTGAAACCTACGCTGGCTCCTATCCTCCCCTCAATTTGGGTGAGGTGAATGTGTTTCCACAGCTGTGCTAGAATTCCTCTAGCACTTTGACTTCTAATAGTCTTTATAGTTGACCACTTATTCCAACAGATGATTCTTCTTGATGTAAAGAATTTTTCATTTTATCTTTGAATATGAAACACTTAGCTCAATGCCTAACACATGGTTAGCACTCCATAAATTCTAACAAATTCAAAGCAAAGGAGGCTCTATGATCAAGATATCATCACCCTTTCAGTTTAACCCATTTGTTAACAATGACCACTATTTCCTTACTTTGTGTACTCCTATTTGCATATTTAGCCAGAAGCCTTGGCAATAGTACAAAGAAGAACATCTCTAAGCCTTACCACTGTCACCACACTTCCACCAGCCCCGGCCCTGGGCTCCTCATCTATGAGGATGGTGATGAGAGACCACCTCTGTTAAGCTCCTCTTTTCCATCCATTTCTCTTATTTAGTTCTAAGGGATGAAGCTGGGGAAGACACACAAGAAGCTGATGGTGGCTACTTGGCTTCTTGCATGTGGGTTTTAAATGACATTTCAAAATTGGATTTCAAATGTTTCCAGAATATCACAAAATTTAGATCACACAAAAGCAAATAATTCTAAAGCCAAATATATTTGGGTTTAAAATGTGATTCACTTCTATAGGAGTAAATATCACCCATGCCACATCATAAACAAAGAAATATGTATGCTAAAACTGAACAAAATACAAAACTGCTATAGATACGTATTTGTCACTCTTAATGATGAATTAATCACAATGTTGCAGGGTTAATACACATGTACTCACAAGTCACATTTGTTAAATTAAGACATGCAACAGATGATGATAATTAAGGTTTTCCCTTCAAAAATAAACCGAAAAAGGCTATCTGTAGTCCCTCTTTAAAACCAGTTTATACTTGTCAAAATGAAAGCAGCCCAGTAACAAACGAAGATATGAAAGATGGGGGGAAAAATCTGTTTAAGATTCTGGGGCTAGAAAAATCACATTTCTGTATCTTAGAATAAATCTTCTATGCTTATTTTGATAGCTCCATAATTCAGATAGCTGCAGCTAATAAAGAATTTAAGTAAGAATCTTTTTAATGATTCATTTACTTCTGTAGTTTTTTTGTAGGCATCATTTGGAAAGATTATAATTCAGTGAGAAGAACCTATGTTATTGCTTTCCCTTCTGCCTCAGCTCTATTGATCATTTTATCATTGAAAAATATGAAAATTTAACAATGTATTACACAAAATGGTGAGACACACACATACTCAAAAAATTCTGGTATGTACAGAAATCAACTGGTCAAATAATTTATGGATTTCAAACTCATCTCACAATTCCCTATCTCTATAAAAGTATTGATAACACAGATTTAAAAAAAAATGCAAACTCAAATAGATCTTTAAAATGCATTTCTTGATGCCCGGGGATATGCAAAACAGTGTTTTTAATCCCTGAGGAGACTGGGGAACAAAAGGGCATTGTATGTGGTCATTTTATCACCATTCACACATACATATATGTATATATACATAAATTCCTTTGTGTGTTTCAAACATTATGCAATGTTTAATGTTAACATTAAGTAAGCAAGGTCAACATGAACACTGAAAAATTCTGTTAATAATATGCACCCTTGATATGATGTGATGCAAATGGCATTTATCGTTGTGGTCTTCCTCTCCAAACCCATAACTCCAGTGTAATCATGAGAAAAACATCAGATGAACTCCAGTAGAGGGGACTTCATATACTTGATCATTACTCTTCAAAACTGTAAAGTTCATCAAAAACAAGGGAAGTCTGAGAAACTGTCACAGCCAAAAGGAGACTAGGGAGACATGACATCACTAAAGTCATATGGTAACTTGGAATAAAAAAAATAATACACTAGGGGAGGGGCTTATCACTTTGTCAGGGGTGTAAATGTCTAACTCTGACATTTCTTTGTACACCTGAAACCAATCTAAAAAAAGCAAATATGTGAACATCTAACTAGGCTATGTCAAATAAATTTGGATATAAAGAGGGTGAATGAAAGGTACAAAGAGGTACAAAAAAGGCAAAATTATGCAAAATCTAATAAAGTGAAAAACTCACCTTGGGTATGAAAAACAAATGTCATAAACAAAACAAATGGCTTTTAAAAAATAATACATTAGGTAGAACACTAAGGAAATCTGAAAAAACTATGGACTTTAGTTAGTAGGGGAAACTGGGTGCAGGGCTTATGGGAACTCTGTATGATAATCTCAATTTTTCCATAAATCTAAAAAAAACAAAGTCTGTTATTTTTCAAAAAATGTAAGCATGTGTACAACTGCAGAGTCCATAATGGACAAGAAATATGCTGGGAACAAGAAATCATGACTAATTTTCATCATGGCATATTAATATGACAGCTAGATCTTATAGTAGGCATTGAAAGAAAGTGGGTACCCAACTTCCACAATAAAACAATAAAAGGAAAATTTACCAAAACTAAATTTACCAGCAGTTTATTAATTATCTGTAATGCTAGCAATTTCCAGGTTTAGATTTTTTTTCTAGCAAAAAAAATCAGGTACCTTGATTTCTACACACTGGGCATAAACAGCATAAACTCTAAACCCAGTACACCAATGTTTATACACCCACACATAAAAATCATACATTTGTTGAATTTAAAGAAAAATAGGTAGATATGTAATGATATATGATGTGTGGAAGTCTGCATTATTGTCATATTTGTAATTACCTGTTTTATCATCCTGTTCACTTCATAACAATGTCAAACTTTATAGAAAAATGTTCAAAATTATAAAACAATAATAACATAACTTCTAGCTGAAAAAATTACCACATGTATACTTTTCCTTGAGTACAACTGGATTATATAATAGAAACCACTCAAAAGGGAAAAACAATATAGTAGTCATGTCTTAAAATACTGACAGGGAAAGTATCAAAATACTAACACAAGAATAATTTTTGGGTGATGAATTTATGGTTATTTTTGTTTCCTCTGTGTTTTGTTACATTTTGAAAAGTTCCATAATGAACAAAATGTATTCTTCTAACAAGAACAATCAGTTATTTTAACACTTAGTTTCAAGACTTGTTAAATTCAGGAAACTAAATATAATTTGTTTTCAGATAAAATCAATAATGAAGAACACTGTCCAAATTTCCAGGGAATATTATCTCCTTAAAAATCTTCAAAAAACTATACAAAATAGAACACTTTTGTTTGAATATTCTAATTTTCAAATGAAAAGTTCAAGAAAAAATCATATTAATAATTCACAAGGTCTTAGCTATCTGCTTAGAGTTTAAGAAAAACATCATGGAAATCCAGCTAAAAATGACAACAAAAAATATGTACGTACTTAATTTTACTCAGTATGTTAACAATTACTCATTGAGAGCTTAACATTTCTAACAGCTGAATTTTTTAAAATATTAGGAAGAATATCAGACAAATTATCAATATAAAATAGCTATTTTTAATTTTCTGTATCTTCAAAGTAAATTACTTAGGATTAGAATTCATCATGGATTTTATCTAGAAAATTATCATAGTGAGCTATTTCTCTATTCCTTGTAATTTCAAGATCAGGATAAAATATACTATGGTTAGATGAAATATGCACAAAAGTTCTTATTATCATTATCTTTTAAACATATAAGATAATTCAAAATTTACTCACTAGTAATTAAGTCTTATCAATGGAATCTGGACTTTAGTTTTCTAGTACATGCGTGTGTTTTTCTTGGTTGATAGGTAGGTTTCCTTTTGAGGGTTTTTTTATATATACAGATGGTGCCAAAAAGATGTATACACATTTTAAGAAAGGAAAAAAACTTTATTAAAATTGTAATACTCAATATATATACATAACAAAAGATGAATACAAGTCATGTGTGTATGTGTACATTTGTGTGTGTGTGTGTGTGTGTGTACCGGAGGTGCCAAAAACTGTATACAAGTGGACACTTTGGTCAATATTGCTCAAGCAGTAGTTCGCCGTAATCAGAAGTGTCTGGACGCTGAAGGTAACCACTTTGAGCACCTCTTGTAATAGCAGAAGTCAAATGTGACTTTTATTCATCTTTTGTTAGCGGTATATACTGAGTATTACAATTTTAATACAGTTTCCATTTCTTAAAATGTAAGTACATTTTTGGCTATATATACACACACACACACAGACACACACACACACACACACACACACACACACATATACAGTCTTCAGTAGAGGAGTGAAGTCTTGATGCAGAATTCTCATGGGACTTCTAAGCCTTTGGCAAGATTTGGGAAATCAGGGGAAGTAGGAAATTTTTTTATTTTCACAGAAGATTAAGAATGACAGCAGCACCTTCATAATTCATAAAAACTCTTGTTTTGCCTCCTTCCCATCATCTGCTTCACAATTTGAACAAGTAAAGCCTACAATTCTTGAAGTAAATTACTAAGAAGTTGCACCTTTTAAGTGTGTACAAATAAATGGTCAGTTTTCTATATTGCCTATATCTTCAAAATCCCCTACTTAATAACAGTCCCTTTCAATTTTCTCAAAGGACAAATTTTGACAAAATTATTACCAGTGTACATAAATTTGCAGAACTTTTTAAAAGATATATTTTAAAATATTAAATCCTATCATTTTATTACACAGCTCTCAGTACTTGCACTAAGCGGTGTAAACAAATTTATGGTATGTTATTAGAATCAAATTTACATGGATTTTACAGAACACAGTCTCAAAGAATAGCAGGAAAAGCTATAACATCATGATTGTCCAAATCTTTATAGACAACCTGAAAGGAAATCTTTTAGAGATATTCATCCTCCATATACATCATTTCTAAAAAACACAATGTATTCTGTTAAAAGGAAAGCTATAAAGTTAAAACATATGTATATATATTTAGGCTTTAGATATCTCAGGAGATTACACAGCCCTTCTTGTAGGGTAAACATTACGATGTCTCAGCAAATCCCATACCTCAATCTTAATTTAATTTCCATGAGTTACAAAGCTGTCCTGAAACTCAGATGCTTATGTTTTGATATAAATATTCTTCCTCCATCCATCTTTGTTTTGATGAACTCATGCAAAAATTATCTAAGTAAATGTCACAAAATTTCAAAGATTCTAAACAAAGTGTACTATCTATAGCTATTTGTCTACTCTATCTATACATATCACAATATCCATCTATCCATAAAACATACAATTACAAAAATCCTTAGTTGTAGACTTTATAAACCTTTTAACCATTTTGTTACATTTATAAGATAATATCAAATAAAATTTTTTTTTTAAATAAAACTATACATTTTGCTGATATGGAAAAAAAAATCTAAAGGTAACACACTGTCCCCTAGTGGAGATGAAAATAAATGTTTGGTGTTTGTAAATTTCCAAAACTACAGGAAAAAGCAGTCACCTATTAATAGATTTTGAGAAAAACAGAACAGTCATCTCCAAATAAAGCATGTTCCTCTTTCTCATTTGAGTGAAACAACTGTCTCCCAAAACCTAAACATTAAAATACTCATGAAAATGCACTTGGATTTACTTATTAACATAATCATCACACAGCAGTTTTCAAGTCCTGTATTCTCTGTGTCTAGTATGATGCCTTCCATATACTGTAGGAGCTCCGTAAGTATTTGTGGAATGAGGTAAATAAGAAAAAAGAACTGGTCAGTAAAACTCTGGGGGGCAGCACTGCTACTTTGCTAAGTAGGAAAGACCAAAAACATGCAGTGCTCAGAGTCTAAGTGCAGTGGGGTAAAACAGGGGCAGCCAAAATCACCAGACGTCTGGCCTGAGAAACAAGCAGTTCATTATTGTGTCAATTATTTCTAGATCTGGGACTTGTCACACTGTCATACTTTATTTTCATACAACATCATTCATAGTATAAATTCCACAACTTAATAAAGTGAAAAAGCGGTCTCAAACACAATGTCCCTTTTAATTAGCAAAACTGTTTTGATCCTACACAACTCACCCAACAGTTACCAAGTCCTGCTAGTTTCCTATTGTGACATCCCTCATTATTCATACTCCAACCACTCACAATCTACATCCACACCATCCTGTATGTACCTAGCTTCCTCTAGGATGCCCTAACTGGCTACTTCTCTTTGCCTTTGGTTACTGTTCGAACCTCATTAGAACAACCATTTTCACACTCTCAAATCTACAAACTTCAGCACAAATTTAATCTTAGCATTCAAGGCCATTCACAAACAACCTAATCAACTCTCTAACCACAGTTCTCACACCTTTACTATACAGAATCCACTTTTGTGGCCACACTGGTACAATCGTTATTATTCCTTCTCCATTCTAATGGTTTCCCAATAATTGTCTTTATACTTCACATCGATTTTTAAAGACCTGACTGGGATGGTTTCCTCCTATGAGATCATCTCTTTCTACTGAACATCAGTAATTTACATTACCACAGTTCTCATAATCTCTTACTAACAACTTTTTTAGGTTTACATATGTATCAGTCTTATTTTCTTAGCTAAATTGTAGATAGTAAAAGACAACTCTGTCGCATTAAATTCTAACCTCAAATAAAGTACTATACCCATAGTAGGTATTCATTAAATATTTTCTCACTGCATTAATTTGCTAATTAATTCTATAAAGATCTACCTTTATATATAAATATTAAGACATGTTTGAAACATCAAAGTTTTTAGATAAAAGATACATCATTGTGGAAATAATCCCCTAAAAATAAAAATAAGATAAAAATCTTGTATCTGTACTTGGAAACTAAAACAATGTCAAAAGCTAGAATTCTGTGCTATATGATTCCACCTTCTATGAAAGAATGCCTGGTCTGGGAGATAAGTGTAAGGGACATTGATAAAATTACACTAATATGCCCCCAAGTTAGGGGGATAAAGGCACATGATGAGGTGGCATTCTCTTAGATGAGGGGGCTGCATAAGCAGAAAAGCTACATATTAGGTGTTGGAGGACAATGGGCACTGTTTCTAGAATGCCTGAGAAATGATAAGTGAAACAGAAAGATCATTCAGAAGAGTTTCTTCTTGAGTAGATGGCCCAGGTGTTAGTAGAAAAACTATTGATATTTTTCCTGAAGCAGAAATACTGGTTAATTTTCCACATAAAATATCGTTTCAAATGTTTAATTACAAACTTAATGCAAGGAAAGAATTAAAATGGGCAATTCAAACATATCTTCTTGGTAGCAACACACATGCACGAAGAGAGAGAGAAAAAGAAAGAGAGAGAGAGAGAGAGAGAGAGAGAGAGAGAGAGAGAGAGAGAGAGAGAGAGAGAAAGAGAGAGAGAGAGAGAAAATTACTGTTAGAATGGTTTTGAGCAGTTAAAAAAGAAAAAGATTACTGGTTAGTGACCATTAGACTCTTAAATATTAGTTACATGGGTGAGTAGTTAGTGTCCAAAGTCTTAATCTCAGAGTTTCACAGAAAAGTATTTATCATTGAATTGAAAATTCTAATTCCTTCCAAGAAGGAAGCTTTGAATCACAACCTACAAAAAAAGAGTTCTATCCTGATCAGACCAGTGCTAATTTTTGTTAGTCTTAGCTAGCAAAAAACTAGTCAGGCAAAGCTTTCTCCCAGAATTGAGAGCAGATACAGTTCTTTTTCCTGGAGAAGGCCACAGTTGGTAGATTGCCTACAATACTTATTAGAAGGTAGAAACAAAACAGCCAATATGTGAAGCAATTTTCAAGGTGGGAAAAACTTTCTAGAATCATCAGAATTAAATATTTTCTCTGAACTGACACTATGAAGTAAAGACAACATTTTAGGTATTTTCTTATTTTCAATTTCAGAAAGATTTAAGAAGATGATTCAACCGTAGAAGCGTACACAAAATAGGAATAATTTTGTGACAAAATATTTCATGTATATGTTAAATAAATGTATTTTGAATTAAAAGCCTCATTGGGAGTGGTATAAAATCTGTTTTTTCTATATAAAGCTGAATTAGATAAGTAGAAGACAGACTTGAAAATATCTAGAAGACAGAAGAATAAAGAAATGAAAATAATAAGAGAAGGATCAAGGCTTTAATTAAAGAACTAAATTATACAAGGGAAATCTGTGGAGGAAACACAATAGATATTGCAGAAGACATTATAAAATGTAGAAGAAATTTCCCTGATTTAAATAAAGATCCAAGTCAGCAGATAGACAGGTATAATTTGTGCCTTGCAAAAATCACTGAAAGCACTTTCAAAAGAAGACATATTCAGATGACACATTCAAATTTAAAGATAGCACACAACACTGATTATTTTATTTTAATTAGATAAGAATGGCTGATGTGTTACTTTTTTGAATGCTAAATACCTCCAGAAAATGGGATTTAAGAAAAAAATGTTTACTCAAGAATCCAGGCCAACTGTCAAAAAAGCAAAAAAGAAAACATTGTGAAATATTCAAGGCCTCTGAAAACATACCCATGAGTGCAGTCGTCCTTAAAAAAAAAAAAAAAAGAAAAGAAAAGAAAAAAAAAAAGAGTATTTAAAAACTTAACTGATACAACAATGGAATAAGTGAGAGAAAATAAAAACGGGGACTCCTTTCAGTAACTTAACTTCGGGCACATAGCTAATACCAGGCTATCAGCTATATATTAAGATGTAAATCATCAGATAAAAGGTCTCCTCTCCCCCTTTATGGAATATGTAGTCAGTCAAGAAAGATAAACACATAAACATATAAATGAATCCATAATTACAAGAAGTAAACAACAAACCAACTTAGTATCAAAAATAAATCTAGCATTAGAATTTTCATGCACAAAACATTTTTTAAACTACATAAAAATATCGAAATAAATATGGAATTACAAAAATGAGCAAGTAAGACTAGACTATAAAAATATTTACATACTTAGGGCTTAGGCGATTGGAGCTCCATGCTCCTAGTGCTGCTGATGGCTACCAGTTCAATTCCCACATGGGCAAGTGCCAGATGGCTCAGTTCGTTGGAATACTGGCTCTCAAACACAGGATTGTTGGTTCGACTCCCCGACTCCAGCAAGGGATGGTGGGCTCCGCCCCCTGCAACTAACAATGGCGACTGGACCTGGAGCTGAGCTGCGCCCTCCACAACTAAGATTGAAGGGACAACAACTGGACTTGGAAAGAAGTCCTGGAAGTGCACACTGTTCCCCAATAAAGTCCTGTCCCCCTCCCCCAAATGAAAATAAATAAATATTTACATATTTAAAAATAAAAAATAAAACTTTCACAAATGAAAATCATTGCTGAATTTAAACAAAGAAAAATCTCAAAGTATGGGTCAAACAACAGATTAGACAAAACTGAAAAGAGAATTACTAAAACTGAAAACAGAGTTGAAGAAATTACTGAGACGTCAAATCAGAGAGAACAATAGAAAATGTAAATGTAGGATGAGATTTGGCAGACATGATAAAATTTCTAATGTATATTTAATCAGAATCCCAGAAAAGAAAAAGGAAAACAATAGGAATACGGAGAAATAATAGAGCAGTTATTGCTAAAAAATTTCCAGAAGTTATCAAATACATGAATTCATTCATAAAGAAAACCCAATGAATTCAAAGATGAAAAAAATAAAATAAACAAAATAAAAACTCAACAAATAGGGATGGCGAGATGGCTCAGTTGGTTAGATCGCGAGCTCTGAACAACAGGGTTGCCGGTTCAATTCCCACATGGGCCAGTGAGCTTGCCCTCCACAACTAGATTGAAGACAATGAGCTGCCACTGAGCTTCCAGAGTGGAGGTCTAATGGCTCAGTTGGTTAGAGCATGAGCTCTCAACAACAAGGTTAACAGTTCAATTACTGCATGGGATGGTGGGCTGTGCCCCCTGCAACTAAAGACTGAAAATGGTGACTGAACTTGGAGCTGAGCTGCGGCCTCCATAACTAGATTGAAGAACAACTACTTGGAGCTGATGGGCCCTGGATAAACATACTGTCCCCCAATATTCCCCAGTAAAAATTAAGAAAAAAAACCTCAACAAATAGACATAGTGTAGGAAAACCGAAACACTAAACATAAAGAGACAATCTTAGTGGAATTAGAGAGAATAAACCAATAGAGGACTAACTAACTTAACAATAGTCTTTCTTACAGAAACAATGATAATAAGAACACAATGACATATTTGTGAAGTGCTAAACACAAAATGCAAAAACTAATGCCCTACAAACCAGCAACAAAAACCTGTCAACCTAGAATGCTTATATCCTTCCACAAATACTCTGGCACTAAAGAATGTACCTCAAGGGCACAAGGAAAGTAATTTTTGAAGAAAGCTCTAATATGGCAGGAAGGTATGGTAAATAAAGAAAAAAGCATTAAAACAAGTACATATGAGTAAATCTAAAAAAAAATTACATCTCCAAAAATAATAAAAGTAACATTTAAACACAGAATAAAAGAACAAAATAAAAGTACTTGATAAGAACAGTAGCATAAAAGGTGAAAGATGAATAATCAAACAAAATATTCTAAAATACATGAAACTGTTGGGAGTGTAATTAATATACTAACTTCAGATTTCCATATAAATATGCAAAGTCAGATTTCAAAAGACATACTAAATATCTAACAATAGAATGTGAAACTTCCAAATCAGTAGAGAGAAAATGGATTTAAAAAACCAAATGGGGTTTTCAGGAGGCTAAAGCCAATGGGGGGCTCCTTTAATATTTTCTCCAAAAGCTTTACTGAACAAGAAGAGCAAACAAAACTATACACACACACACACACACACACACACACAAACACCTTCAGTATAATTTGAAGACAGAATTTCCAAACTTCAAAATAACTGTAAGTTAAAGGAAAAACAAAACAAAACAAACAAACAAACAAAAAAATCACAGGAAAATTGTCAAATTTCAATGAGCAATTTTTCATACTCCTCTGCCCTCATAAGCCTTTATGGCAACTAAAGGCAGTCTGAGAAAAACTTGGAAACAAGGAACAGGGGAACTACTGCTGAGTATAAAGTTGATCTAAAACCATCACCAGAGCCTGCATTAAGTGTGAAAATATTAAAAAGTGTGGAGGTATAACAAGAATGGCCATAGTAAAGGGACTTACAACTATGCTTGATTTGAAGTGGCAGTCTTCTCCTGGGAGAGACAAACACAAAATGGAAGAGAGAAGTAATCTTTGGCAATTGAATAGAAAAGGGAAAAAGAAGCAAAAGGGGAAGTTTTAGAGTCCTGAAATGCAAAGGAGAATTAAAAAGTTGGAGGACACACAACTCCTTCCTTTACCATTAGAAAATAACTAAAGAAACTGGATTTTGCTACATTGACAGGAGAGGGCGGCATTGAATTAGGTATCTTGTAAACTAGCCAAACCCACAAAGATGAATAGGAGAGAACTTAGTACGTCTATACAGAGAATTACACAAAAGAAAGAAAGATTCAACCACCTCAATTAATGAACTACCTTCCAATCCTCCTCCCCTAACCCCAAAGAAAGCAGCAACAACAAAAAAATAAAGCAGATAACACTCCAAACTGAATAGATTTTTTACAAATTTCTGACTTTCAGAACAATGTTAATCTTGCACACATTACAAAAAAAAAAAAAAAGAATGCACCAGGATGCAGGAGTAATCCAAAATGGATTAGTGACAATATCAAATGAACTCAAATGTATTATAAATAAATAACCAAACTGAAGAAGGTGGTAAAGAAAATAACTAACCCAATTAACTTTGAAAAATAGTATTTTGATTCTGTACTTTAAGACAAAGATCTGTATACAATCATTGTACTCTAATTAATAAATTTGTTTTCCCAGAGGTATGGGTTAGCAATTCTGAAATACACTTACGTGTATTCCAGGATTGAACAAGTAAATATACTGCTGATAATGAAAGCCAGATTCCTCATTTTTGGAGAAAAGGGTTACATAAAATGAAAAGGAGAGCCTAGAAAGATCAAATCATGTTGGACTGTATATAGAGATGTCAGTATGAAGTCATGGTTTACTTCAGGTAAACAATATATTACACACAAATAAACACAGACAGACATAGAAATAGGTATATAAAAATACACATATTTCCTGGCAATATCTGCTGAAAGGGCTTATAAACACTCCAGGAACAATGAGCACCTTTGTTCTCAGATCTTGGTTTCTAAATACCATTATCTAATAAAAGAAATTTGGGTTCCTTGAAGAAATTGCTGATTCCAAGCATGCGGGGGGGGGGGGGATGACAAGATGAGCCTAAAACATCTATTGTGTGAAAAAGGAGGTGATTAAAATCTGATATTTTGAAATACAACAGAAGGTATTAGGTTGGTGCAAAAGTAATTGCATTTTAAAAGGTTAAAAATAATTGCAAAAACCGCAATTACTGTTTCACCAACCTAATAACATGAACAGGCTCATAACGACCAAATTTGGAACAAATGGAACAATAAATAATGAAATTATTCAGCAAAACCTATAAAATAAGACTAATATCCATGAGTACATTTAGATAGATAGCTAGATAGCTAGAAAGATGATAGATAGATAGATAGATAGATAGATAGATAGATAGATAGATAGATAGATAGATGAGAGAGAGAGAGACAGAGAGAGAGAGATAGCTCTTTTATTAGATAGATAGGTAGGTAGATAGATACTGTGTTTCCCCGAAAATAAGACCTAGCCGGACCATCAGCTCTAATGCATCTTTTGGAGCAAAAATTAATATAAGACCCAATATTATATTATATTATTATATTATATTATATTATATTATATTATATTATATTATATTATATTATATTATATTAACCTGGTCTTAATATTAAAATAAGACCTGGTATTTTATATTATATTATATTATATTGCATTGCATTGCATTGCATTGCTTTGCATTGCTTTGTATTGTATTGTATTGTATTATATTATACCCGGTCTTATATTAAAAGAAGACTGGGACTTATATTAATTTTTGTTCCAAAAGATGCATTAGAGCTGAGGGTCTGGCTAGATCTTATTTTTGGGAAAACACGGTAGATGGATAATACATGATAGATTAGATAGATGATAGATAGATAGGTAGGTAGGTAGGTAGATAGATAGATGATAGATAGATAGATAACATACATACATATACATACATACATATGTAATAGATAGGATAGAGAGGGAGAGAGACAGAGAGAGGATGGGGGGAGAGACAGAGTGACAAAGAGAGAGGAAAAGCTTTTATTGTAGAATTCCAAATAATAAATTTGGAAAGAATGATAGAAATAGAAAATCACCATGTGACAAGCACCACCATATAATTGCTTCCAGCCAGAATCAACAACAAATACTAACATTAACATGCAAAACTATGATAATAACTGGTACATTTACATAGTCTCAAGGTATCTCCTCACAAGACACTTATTAATTATAAAGGGAAAAATAATAAAATTTCAGTGAAGAAACCTGGCAGGCACCACCTTAACTAAGTGATCACAATAACATCAATTGTAGTGAGACACATGGACATCATATAACCCCTGATATAATGCACTGAGAAGAATACAACATTATTTCTGCAGTGTTCTTGCCAAGAATGCATAGCCTGGATTTATTCATGAGAAAACATCAAACAAATTTAAGTTGAGAGACATTATACAATATAACAGGCCAGTATTTATCAGAAGTGCAAAGACGTGAAAGACAAAGACTGATGATATGTCCCAGATTAAACAAAACTAAACTAAAAAGAGATGACAACAAAATGCAACATATGTTCCAGGATTGGATCCTGACCAGAAAAAGATAATAGTGGGAAAACTGACAAAATGTAATAAGATTTATAGATTAGATAATGTTGTCGCATTAAGGCTTATTTCCTGATTTTGTTACTGTGATGATGTAAGATGTTCATATTGGAGATTCTGGGTCAAGGATATACAGGATTGCTTTGCATTATTTTTGAAACTTTTATTAAATGTATTGGGGTGATGTTGGTTAATAAAATTATATCGATTTCAAGTTGATTAATAAAATTATAATAAAATTACATAAAATTATATAATACATCATTTGTATATTGCAAATGTGTGTTCATCACTCAAAGTCAAATCTCCTTCTGTCACCATATATTTGACCCCCTTTACCCTTTCTATCTTGTCCCTACCCCCCTTTCCCTTTGGTAACCATTATACTGCTGCCTGTGTCTATAGTCTTTGTTTCTTTGCTCGCTTTCAGTTTTATACCCCGCATTTGAATGAAGTTAGATGGTTCTCAATTTTTTCATTGCTCGCTTTCAGTTTTATACCCCGCATTTGAATGAAGTTAGATGGTTGTCAATTTTTTTTTGTCTGACTTATTTTACTTATCATGATAGTCTCAAGATCCATCCATGTTGTCACAACTGGCAGTTTTTCAGCTTTTCTTATGGCAGAATAGTATTCTATTGTATACATGTTGCACATCTTCTTTATCCAATCATTTATCCAAAGACATTCAGTTGCTTCCATGTCTTGGCCACTGTGAATAATTCCGCAATGAACATAGGGGTACATATATCTTTTTTTATTATTAAAATTAATTGAGGTGACAATAGTAAAATTACATAGGTTTCAAGTGTACAATTCTGTAATATATCATCTAAATATCACATTGTGTGTTCACCACCCAAAGTCAGTTCTCCTTCCATCACCATGTATTTGACCCCCTTTACCCTCTTCTACTATCCTCCTCCCCCCTGACCCTCTAGTAACCACTAAACTCTTGTCTGTGTCTATGAGTTTCTGTTTCTTTGTTTGTTTGTCTTGTTCTGTTGTTGTTTTCAGTTTTATATCCCACAAATCAGTGAAGTCATATGGTTCTTGACTTTTCTATCTGACTTATTTTGCTTAGCAAAATAATCTCAAGATCCATCCATGTTGTCTCAAATTAGCACTACTTCATCTTATGGTAGAGTAGTATTCCATTGTGTATATATACCACATCTTCTTTATCCATTCATCTATCAAAGAACACTTTGATTGTTTCCATGTCTTCCACCGTAAATTAAGCTGCAATGAACATCAGTGCACATATACTTTATGGGTGAATGTTTTCAGATTGTTTGGGTAGATACCCAGGAGAGGGATTGCTGGGTCATATGGTAATTCTATTCTTAATTTTTTGAGGAACCTTCATATTGCTTTCCATAGCAGCTGCACTAATCTGCATTCCCACCAACAGTATATGAGGGTTCCTTTTTCTCCACAGCCTCTCCAACACTTGTTATTATTTGTTTTGTTGATTATAGCCATGCTAACTGGTGTGAGGTAATATCTCATTGTGGTTTATATTTGCATTTCTCTAATGATTAGTGATGCTGAATATCTTTTCATATGTCTATTGGCAATCTGTATGCCCTCTTTGGAGAAATGTGTATTCAGGTCCTCTGCCCATATTTTAATTGGATTGTCTTTTTGTTGTTGAGTTGTATGAGTTCCTTATATATTTTGGATATTAACCCCTTATGGGAGGCATTGTTTGCAAATAATTTCTCCCATTCTTTGTTTTGTCGGTGGTTTCTTTTGCTGTGCAGAAGCTTTTTAGTTTGATATAGTCCCGTTCATTTATTTTAACTTTTACTTTCCTTGCCTTTGAGGTCAAATTCATAAAATCCTCTTTGAAATCAAGGTCCATAAGTTTAGTATCTATGTTTTCTTCTATGCAATTTATTGTTTTCGGTCTTATGTTTAGGTCTTTGATCCATTTTGAGTTAATTTTGGTACTCAGTAACAAACAGCATTCTAGTTTCATTCTGTTGCATGTGGCTTTCCAATTTTTTCAGCACCATTTATTGAAGATACTTTCTTTTCTCCATTGTGTATTTTTGCCTCCTTTGTTGAAAATTATTTGCCCATGTATATGTGGGTTTATGTTTGGGCTCTCAATTATGTTCCATTGGTCTGTGTGTCTGTTTTCTGCCATACTATACTGTTTTGATTACTGTTGCGCTGTAGTACAAGCTGAAGTCTGGGAGTGTGATACCTCCAGCATTGCTCTTTTTTCTTAGGTGTGCTTTGGCTATTCGGGGTCTTTTGTGGTTCCATACAAATCTGATGATTTTTTGTTCTATTTCTCGAAAAATGCCAATGTGATTTGATGGTGATTGCACTAAATCTGTATAGTACTTTGAATAATATGGCCATTTTAATTATGCTGATTCTTCCAATCCATGAACTAAAAATACATTTTTATTTATTTGTGTCATCTTCAATTTCTTTTAATAATATCTTATAGTTTTCAGTGTATAGGTCCTTCACATCCTTTGTTACGTTTCTTTCTAGGTATTTTATTTTGTTGCAATTGCAAAATGATTTTTTTTTTCATTTCCTTTTCTGAAATTCCATTGTCACTGGATTTTTGTACATTGATTTTTGTATCCTGCAATTTTACTGTATTTGTCTCGTTTCTAATAGTTTCTGGTGGAATCTTTAGGGTTTTTCTATATAAAGAATCATGTTGTTTGCAAAAACTCACAATTGGACTTCATTCCAAATTTTGACGCCTTTTATTTCTTTCTCTTGTCTGATTGCTCTGGCGAGGACTTCTAGTTCTGTGTTAAATAAGAGTAGTGAGAGTGGACATCCTTGCCTTGTTGCTGATCTTAGAGGAAAAGCTTTGTTTTTCACCATTCAGTATAATACTAGCTGAGGATTTATTGTATATGGTCTTTATTATGCTAAGGTACTTTCCTTCTATACCCATTTCACTGAGTGTTTTAATCATAAATGGATGTTGTATCTTTGTACTATTTTTGATTTCTCATTTTACACAAAGTCAATCCAATATACATTAAATTACCATTGACCCAAAGTCAATAGGAAAGGAAAAAATATGCAAAATATGCAAAATTCAATACACAATCAGTAGTAGTTTGAAACAAGATTATACCTTACAAAATCAGTAGGAAAAAAAAGTAATGAAAATGTAACAAACCCTATAAAGTAAATTCCATTACTTAGACACTTAAACCAAGAAGGGTTGAATAACTGTCAAGTCACATAGATAATGAGTGAAAAAATTAGACTTGAAACCAAATTCAGAATCTATACAGTCAAAGCATTTAATAATATTAAAGACATCCTTATTTAAGAAAACATAATCCTAAATTACTATTTAGATCCATTATTTTTTTTTGCTTACTTTAATACCAAATTAAAAACATAATCCCTTTTGAGATTTTTAAATTACTCAGCATCATAAATTGTTGTGTGGCTTAACCCACATTCACACCTCATGGTATGCACAGCCTGCCTCCACAACTGCAAGAAATAAATTAATGAATAAATAAGAATAAAAAGAATAATTACCAATTTATATTTTATGACATGAATACAAACTGATGAGATAATTAAATCTCTTGGGTCAATAATAATAAAAACTCTAATTTGTAAATTGGAACACTAATTCCAGAATTTGTAACATCCACATGAAAGGTAGAAGCACGTGTTTTTCAGTGCCTATTGGTGGAGAAATAAAAAAAAAAAAAAAAAAAAAATGGAGTTCTGTAAAACAGATGTAAGGGACATAAAGCAAATATTTATTGAGTCAAAATGTCATTTTCTCTTATAGTTTATATCATCATACAAATACATTGCAAGGTAAGCAGGAAGCCTTGTCAATTTCAGGAACTGTCATGCCCTAAAATTATAAGTCATAGGGAACAACAAATACCAGAGTCAAATTGCTGAACTATAGGCAAAAATAAAAATTTAAACCAAAACATACATTGATTTGACTGCCATGGTTGGTTGAGTTTGGCATGATCCCTGGCAGGATCTGTTTTATATTGAGAAATGATGAACGTTTTCTTTCTCTGCCGACATGTTTTCAGTGAGGTGTAGAACATAGGAAAGGCTACGCAACATTTTAATTATTGCTCCAACATTTTAATAAACTGAAAATGATCTGGGGAGAACACAAATAAGCAGCACATTAGAAATCTCCTGTGGCACCCTGGAAACCTTACAAAGGAAACTCTAACATGTTTTCCATTCACTCAGCCTAAAGCATAATTCTCCAGTTTCCTGGATATACTAATTTCATAAAGAATAATTTAAGTGTTATATAGAACACACACAATCAAAAGGAAAAGAAGGGCTACGAAATCTTTCTTCCTTTTAATTGTTTATTCATTCTGATTGGGATTGGAAGGCCTTTAAAAGACAAATAAATGCCTGATGGCTATAAATAATTAAAATACTAGCAAAGAGGAGTAATAATTACAAGAAAAAAAAATATGTCTGGATTATACATATGTCCAATGAAAAGAATGACAGACATTAGTGAATACTGAACACTAAATCAAAAAAGCAAAAAATGATTGATAATCTTCATAGGGATATGTTAAAAGACATTTAAAAGTAAACCAGTTCAAAGACAGGAAGTTCTTATAAGTAATTATATACATCATTCTTATAAAAACTATAGTCTACTAATAGAATGAAATAATTATTTCCATAGCTTAAAATATGAATGGAAAGCATACATTAAGAAGTCTATGCTCAGATTTGTTTTGTTTGGGTTTACATACTTTACTTAGAAATAAGTTCTCATCATTATAGGAAAGATGAAAACAAAAACATACTCTCATAGATTACCTATAAAGACTATAGTTAACAATGTCATTCTTCTGGATATATTTCTGATTTTAAAAATGAGTCTGTGAAGTTTAGGAAAATAAAGGTAGGGGAGGTTTGTCTAATAATTATGGGAAAAGCCTTTGGGTTTGTCTTCATGTTCTCAATAATCAATACTGGAGAAACATCCTAATTTACAATAATTATTTTCATTTTGAAGTAACAATGTCTCATATGTCCCTTGTAGCATGTTATCATTCTACTTTAACTAATTAAGTGGTGGATAGAAGAAATAAAGTGGTTGTTTTACAAGGAAAGCAAAATAGATTTGTTTACTCAAACAGGATAAAATTCCTTCTTCTCAATTAGACACATCTTAGACATATGATTTTTAGAGAACAGTGCAAAGAATATTCATTATCTCCTACATTAGTTTTGTTGTTTATTACAATAAAAATAGGCTTAATATTCTAAAAAAGGAGTTATGGGAAGATTATAAATATACTTGATAAATGCTACATTTCAGATCACACCAGACCGCCAACCAACCACCTGCACAAATGACACACCCAAAATGCAGACTCTGTAGGCATCCGAGCCACACTAAAGCAAATCCTGTGCCTTCGGGTCAGCCCCTGCATAAAAGCTCCTTCAATGTAGTCACAGCTAATCTTCACAACCGATTGACCCACAGCCTTAAGATCACTCCCTCCCACTGATGTGCAAACAGGAATCAAGGCTCAACTACAATAGGAAGGCACACACAACCCACAGGTTCAGGTTGACTGGGGAGACTATGTCACTGAGCCCCACACAACACCTACTGCATAAGGCCACTCTGCCAAGACTGAGAGACCTCATATATAGACAAAAATACAGGGAGGCAGCCAAAATGAGGAAACAAAGCAACATATTCCAAACAAAAGAACAAAACAAAGATCCAGAGAAAGAACTAAACAAAATGGAGACAAGCAATCTATCAGATGAAGAATTCAAAACACTGGTTCTAAAGATGCTCAATGAGCTGAGTGAGAACTTCAACAAAGAAATAGGAAACATAAAAATGAAGACAGAAAACATAATAAAAAAGAACCAGTCAGAAATGAAGGATACAATAACTGAAATAAAGAATATAAAAGAGGGAAACAGGTAAGAGGAAGCAGAAGACAGAATCGGTGATTTGGATGATAAGATAGCAGAAAACAGCCAATCAGAACAGCGAAAAGAAAAAAATAACTTTAAAAAAATGAGGAGAGTTTAAGGAGCCTCTTGGACAACATCAAGCACACCAACATTCACATCATAGGGGTACCAGAGGAGACGAGAGAAAGCAAGGGACTGAAAACCAATTGACCCACAGCCTGAGGATCAATCCCTCCCACTAATGTGCAAACAGCAATCAAGTCTCAACTACAATAGGAAGGCACACACAACCCACAAAAAGAACACCCTTGGACCACTTGGTTCAGGTTGACTGGGGAGATATCATTTGAAGAAATAATGATAGAAAACTTCTCTAACCTGGCAAAGAAAATAGACTTAGAAACCCAGGAAGCACACAGAATTCCAAACAAAATGAACACAAAAAAGCCCACACCAAGACACATCATAATTAAAATACCAAAGGTTAAAGACAAAGATAGAATCTTAAAAGTTTACATGGTGACAGATAATTAATAGAATTAGTGGGGTGTTCACATTGTAAGGTATAAAAATGTTAAGTCACTATATTGTGCACTTATAACTAATACAATTAATATAATTTATATTAACTATAGTTAATTAAAAATAAAATATAATCTCTTATTTCCATTGTGGGGTAGGGAGAGGAAGCACAAAAGTAAGAGTAGTTCTTTTTTTTGAAAATAAAGCATGATCTTTTAAAACTGTGAGTAAACATAGAGTTTTTAATTACTTTAAATATAGTAATTATTCAATTTCCTTTCTTCCAGTTATAAAACAGTACCCAAACATAGCCTCCATCATTTACTCTGGGGCCATCTATGTAATGTACAATTCATCTAAAACTAGCTCATTTCTGTCACTCAACCAAACAGAATAATTTAGAAGCTTGTTAAGAATAAACACAATGAATGAGCTAGACAGTAATTATCATAAATTTCAAGATAATGTCAGAAAGGTAATAGCCATGATAGGATAAGCTTTCAAGGAAGGGATTTTAAGTAATAAAAATTATAATGGTGATCTCTTTGGACCCCCTCCCCCCAAATGTTAATTCTAACTACATATTTAATGAAGAAATCAATTACTTTGTAATTTTATGAAGTAGGCTATCTAATGAATGATGGCTTAAAAATGTAAGAGTAGAATACAACTTTATTTTTGCAAGGATGTCTTATTTTAATAAATCATTGAGAAGCTGAATCAAGGTGGTAGACTGAGGACACATATCTTCCTCAATTTAGATCCCTACATATGTGTATTGGTGGTGATGGTGGAATTAAATGCACTCTGAAAGTATACATATGCCCACACAAATGCATATATGATGACAATAGAAAGAAAAAGGATAATGTTATGATGTGACTAGGAATTTTAGAGAATATCTGAGAACTAGAAAAAGATGGGATCAGACTGGAAATAAAAACCATAGGCCAAAACATGTGCAAGGTAGGGCTCTGCATAAGACAATCCTGAGTTAATTTAAGGTGAGGATGAACAAATTCCAAGAGCAGAAAAATATTCTGGGCCAATCTTCAGGTTAACTATTTATTAACTATATTTTCAAAGGGCGAGTGTCAACTTCCTAACCTTGACCCCAGTCCTCATTCTGCTAAGTTGCAATAATTGCGGAGTTCCCTGGAACCTTCTTTTTTTCCCTTTTATATACTCCCAAAGAACACATCAATTTATGAGATGTGTGACAAATCTCTGTATCCTATTTTAAAAATTAGGTGCAAACCGAACAATATCTGGAAGATATTCCTAAGAGTTTGGGACTTAAAGATAAGGAGGGTCCCTATATTCACAGTGGAATATATTTCCTGATTTTGGTTCTTTTAATTCATTTTAGTGACATTTCAAAGAAAAGACATATGTATTTACCTATTCAGCCATTATACTCTACAGATCTTCTCAGGCTAGGATTTTGTCTTCGAATTAGTTTGTTTCCAGTACAACTTTTGATGACTTGGCCATGTTACTGCATTCACAGTTATTAAGTATCCATTGTATATATACACAGTGCTATATAAGGAACTATGAGGTACACAGAGTGTATTAACAGGTAGTTCCTATCATAAAGACATTTATAATCGCTTGAGATTCTTATGGTAAAACATATACCAAAAAGTTAAAGAATAATATAAAGGTTAACATCTTAATATTCTGATAATGTCCCAAAGACTGCTTAAGAAACAAGCAGAAAGTCAAGGAAACTGAAGCTTCTTATTCTGCACTTCAAGTAGATAAGACTCCAGTTTCGTGTTTTACATAAGAGGTAATCCACTCCATATTAAGTTATTTTTGCAAAATGCATTTCATTGATATAATTTCTTTTAAAGACAGCAGCAGAAATGAGGAAATAACTGGTTAATAAGTAATATGCAGAAAATGACATAAACTCATTGGAACACTTCTTTCTTACAATGGTCAATTAAGCCTTCCAAGACTTGAGCTGGGAATTCAGAAGTACAGGCAGTAGAACGCCTTAGCACCACAGAAGGGGGAATACTGTAGACACTGGGGGCCTAAAATATGTGCCATATTCTGGTGACTGTGAAGACAACAACCCTAACTAATAAAGGCAACAGAAGACACCATAGTGAAAGGGTTGGAATATATTAGTTTATGAGTCTGAAACAAGGGTAGAGAACCTAGACCATATATTCAAGATCATACCCCTGATGATGCCTCGTCACGTGATTTATGCAACAAAAGTAGTATTTTTAAAAGAATCATCTGGAGGAGAAATCATCAAAGAGAGATTGGAGCAGGGGTCCCCAATCATAGCATTGTTGTCACTTTGGGCTAGATAATTGTTATAGGGGACTGTCCGTGTTTTGTATGTTTATCATCAATCCATAGCCTGTACTCAACTAGATGCCCATAGCACCACACCCTCAGCTGTGACAACTTAAAATATCTCCAGATATTGCCAAATGTCTCCTGGGGGCAAAATTGCCTCTAACTGCAAACAACTGGATTACAGGTAGGGAGGGTAATTATTTTTAGATATAAAGTAAGGGAGACCTTAACTAAAATAATGAGGGCAAGATCTATACAAGTATCAAATACATAATGAAGAAAGCATATACACAATTCCCTTATCGATTCAAGTGTCTAATCTTTGTAGTGGGAAAATACTACTCAAAAAGGGGGCATTAGAGAACAAAGCATATATTACAATGAGGTGAGGGGAGGTGTGGAAAAGAGATATTGAGTGGATGATTTCTTCTAATGAAACCTAGTGTCTACAGGGAATAACAGTCAATAACTTCAATAAGTTTTTCTGAAGTTTCAACAAACAGGTAAAAATAAAAATAGAAGTAAATGATACAGAAATGGTTTGAGAATATGGGCAATACTGATATTTCTAAATTTGCTTTTGTAAGTTGTGACTGAATTGCAGCCAGACCACATTCAAATTTACTGGTGAAAATATTAGAAATGTTCCTGAAAAGTTGCACAAAATTAAATCTGATCATAGAGCAAAGGCATCATAGAAGTGCTACATTTAAGTGAATACTGTATCAAACTTTCCAGAAAAGTAAAGAATGATTTTGTCGTGTAATCACTTACTAATATGCCTGCTTTGGATTCTGGATTTTTATATTGTATTTCCCTAAAAGTGGAACACACTGTTAAAAATTAAATAAGTAACATTAAGTGTACTTGGCCAACTTCTCAAAAACATTTTATTCCAATACACCTAAGCAAAGATGGAGAATTTGGTGCCTTTTGATGATCATGTTTTTATCATTAAGGTTGGGTGCTCTTGGAAATGCTTGCAACAAAAAAGAAAATCTGCAAAAGGATGTTTTAAACAGGCATAATTTAAAATGCACAGCCAGAAGGTCTTAATAAATCTAAACAAGTATAGTGTCAAGCAAAAGGTTAATATATACCTCTATGAAGACCTCGGTTTGACGTCCTTGAATATTTTGTGGTTAGGTAAGACTTTGCTATATAAACTATATATTGAGCTTTGTGCCTTGTAATTATGTTAAGTGTTATTTGTGAAAGTTCCTTCAACTTCTTTGGAATTTTGCTTCCTCAGCTGGCAGCAATTACAGATTCAAAGACCACCAGAAATAATTCCTCAGCCTGTTTCAGGACCCACAAGCTTGTTATGAACACTGAAGCAAGCATACAGGAACACTACACTCTGATAATAACAAGGCCATAGAGAAGGTTATTCTTTTGCATTAAAAAAAAAAAGCAAAAAAAAAAAAAATTGTGCTCATAAATGATTCAAAAGCCAAAAGAGAAATGGTAATTCTACCAACATATGCAACTTTATCTGAAATCGGAGCCACCTTACTCAGGATTTTGAAAGTAATAGCTCACACAAATTACGATTTCTTGCCCAGTCAGTACATTCATCTAACAAAGCAATTTCCATATGAGCAACCACAAACATTTCTGTCTTCAGTTGTTAATGTCCCATGAAAAACTATTTCCATACTATTTTTAACTTGTATATGGTAATGATTATCTGTTTATCTCTGAAGCATGAAAACTCTCACAGTGTTCTTTATAATGTATAATATTTATGCCATTTTCCCCTCCATGCCCTTGGAAAGATGAAAGTGTGCACATCTTCCTCCCAGGAACAAATGTTGAGAAGAACATTGTTTTCTTTTCAAGCACATTGCTTGTCTACGCTTTGTATGCCAACTTCTGACATTATTAGGTGTACTTCTCAATAGCTTTTTTTTTTTTTAAGATTTTATTGGGGAAGGGCAACAGGACTTTATTGTTATTGGGGAACAGTGTGTACTTCCAGGACTTTTTTCCAAGTCAAGTTGTTGTCCTTTCAATCTTAGCTGTGGAGGGTGCAGCTCAGCTCCAGGTCCAGTTGCCGTTGCTAGTTGCAGGGGGTGCAGCCCACCATCCCTTGTGGGAGTCCAACGGCAACCCTGTGGTTGCAAAGAGGCGCTCCAACCAACTGAGTCATCCGGGAGCTCAGCGGCAGCCGTTTGGAGTTAGGAGCATGGAACTCTAACCACCTGAGCCACCGGGCCGGCCCCTTCTCAATAGCTTTTCAATTTCACCTTCTTAGGTAAAAAATGCAATTGTCTGATACCTGAAGCCAACTAATATGGAAGATTAGACTAAATGACAAATGAAATTCATAATTCACCTTGACCACATATGTATAAAATTAAATATTAACTAAGTTACTATAAATTAGAACTTGAATTTAAAAAGCACAGGAATTGTTTCAAGATATTTAAATGGGAACTGAAGTAAGATTTCTCATACAAGTTTTACCAGATGTTTTAATTAACTCATTTAATATGCTTCATAGCCATATGATATGAATATTCTTTTATCTTTACAAATGAGGAAGATAAACTTTCGAAAAAGTGTCTCATCAGAGTTTACAGAATGACCAAATAAGTGATGGTCCTGGGTACTAAATCCAGTTTCATCTGAATTTCAAAAACAACTTTTATGATTCGATGTGCGATCCTCTCTGAAGTTCCAGGACTCAATTACAAACTAGACTGACTTCAAAACTGTAAAAACTGAAAGAGTTACAAATTAATACAATCACAAAACAACACCTGGTCCTTATTCCTAAGAAGCTCATAGTTTAGTGTTGCAGGCAAATATTTTTATTTCCATGGTGTCTTTTAGAGCTATCTCCATTGAATCAAATACATGAAACATCAGCACTTCACAGAGGTTTCACGGAATAAAGTAGGTATCCATTGCGTATTAGGGTAGAATGAAGGAGGGTAATGTGTATGTGTATATGTATATATGTATACACATATATAAAATCATATTAATATTACATATCATAAAATAGAACTATATTACATAACATTATATTAATATTAAATATTATATAAAATATATAACTATAGTAATCAACATTAATTATACTCCTCAATATTATTTAAAAAATATATAAACATGTATATACACATAAGTGTATATATATATATATATATATATATATATATATACCCACTACCCTCCTCTCCCTCCACCCAAATGAACAAAAGATACTTACTTTCTTTCAAGAAACTTTCTCTGTGAGGTGCTGATGTTCTATATATTTGATAAGTGCACATATATATTTAGACACACATATGTATATATCACATACAATATAATTACACATTATATTTATATATAATATGGCGTATAATATATATATATGGCGTGTTTCCCTGAAAAAGAGACCTAGCTGGACCATCATCTCAAAGGGGTCTTTTGGAGCAAAAATTAATATAAGATCCGGTCTTATTTTAATATAAGACCAGGTCTTAATATAATATAATATAATATAATACCCAATCTTATATCAGACCGGGTCTTATATTAATTTTTACTCCAGAAGACTCATTAGAGCTGATGGTCTGGCTAAGTCTTATTTTCAGGGAAACATGGTATGTATGCATATACCTTATTTTAAAATTTATGTCTTGGTTATTATCTCTAAAAGTGTTCCCTATATCTTAGAGACTGAGCTCTATTATTTGGGCTGAGTTTGAATTCACTAAGATAATTTATTGAAACACTGTACTACAGAAAACAAGATACTACTTCAGAAAGGAAAGCTGAGATGTGCAACTCTAGTGATCTGTACTGTAAACTTTTTGATATGGTTAACCATGGGAAAGGTGTGGAATAGATGGATAAGAAGGGACTTTTGCTCTTTATTAAATACACTTCTGTATTTTTACATTGTTTTACAAAACACATGGGATTATGTATTAACTTTATTTTTTATTAAATTTATTGGGGTGACATTGGTGAATAAAATTATATAGGTTTCAAGTGTACAATTCTATAATACATCATCTGTGAATTCCATTGTGTGTTCACCACCCAAAGTCAAATCTCCTTCCATCACCATATACTTGACCCCCTTTACCCACTTCTACTCCCTCCACCCTTACCCTTTTGGTAACCACTAAACTGCTATATGTATCTATGAGTTTTTGTTTGTCTTGTTAATTTGTTGCTTTCAGTTTTATATCCTACATATGAGTAAAATCAAATGGTTCTCGACTTTTTCTGTCTGATATATTCACTTAACATGGTAATCTCAAGATCCATCCATGTTGTCTCAAATAGTAGAGGACATGAACAGAAATTTCTCCCAGGAAGACATACAAACAGCCTACAGATATATGAAAAGAAGCTCAATTTCACTAGCTATTAGGGAAATGCAAATCAAAACCACAATGAGATATCTCCTCACACCTGCTAGAATGTCAATTATCAACACGACAAGTGTTTGAGAGGTTGTGGAGAAAAAGAAAACCCCATAAACTACGGGTGGAAATATAAATTGGTACAACTGCTATGGAAAAAAGTATGGAGGTTCCTCAAAAAAAATTAAGAATAAAATTACCATATGACCCAGCAATCCCTCTTCTAGGTATCTACCCAAAAAATCTGAAAATATCTCTAAAGATGTATGTACCCCTATGTTCATTGCAGCATTATTCACAGTGACCATGACATGGAAACAACTGAAGAAACAACTAGTCTTCAATAGAAGACTGGATAAAGAAGATGTATTAATAGTACACACATATAATGGAATATTACTTGGCCATAAGAAAAAATGAAATAACCTTACTTTTTAATGATAATAATACCAAAGACATATGGCTTTCAAAATTACATATAAAGGTGGGCTGAATTTTAGAGATAGCTATACAAAATCTCCCTTTATTGGCATGCGATTAAAAACACTATTTAACTTTTTAACAATATTTAAATTTAATTTTCAATCATCTTAATCCAACAAGGGGTTTAATGTTTCCCTTCAAGTCTGACAATATACTTGAGTTTTTCATTAGAGTATCCACTGCTTGGGAGGTTCTATTTTTTTTTTCTATAAGCATTTTATACAGAAAAATAAACATAATGAACAATTCTGAGCCAGATTTAAAGATAACCATGACCTTTGCTTTTCATTACCATACTGCATGCAGTATACAACCTATGATGAATTGTATAGTGCATGCTTGCAATTATAATCTTGCACAAAATATGAACATCGAGTGCTAATTACACTATTAATGCTTTATGCAAACTTTAAAAAAATATCCTGTAGGAAAAATATTTTACAACATAAGCTTTATTCATTTTTGAAGTGACAAAAAATCGACAATGTAAATATTAAAACAACAATAAAACCAACATGCTGTAAAAATAAACAAATAGAACATAAAGTATGTCAGCTATTCATATATATCTGACATATTACTCTAACTGAACCCTTTATAACTAAAGATATTTATGTGAAAACAAGATCATCATTTCTAGAGAATGTCTGCTGTTAATTACCGCCTACAATAATAATTCAGATAGAACACATCATTTACAGCTTAAATATCTACAATTTCTTAAGACAAGAATTTGGCTATTGAAGGGTAGAACTGGCAAAGGTCCTATATTTTGAGGTGAGGGAGAAAGTTAAAACCACCCTTGAGTATAACCTGAGAAATATAAAAAATAAATTTGAAGTACTTTCAAAAACTATTAAACAAGAATGTTTTCAAATCATTCAAGAGCTTTTAAGAAATCATCAGAGGGTATCCAAATTACTGCAAGTTCACATTTACCTGTATTAACCTGCATTTCATGTTTTATCTTACATCAATGAGGTGTGTAAGCTCATTATAACTGCAATCTTTCACAGGCTCCCAGACATACACAGAAAGAAAAACTGCAACTTAATGGCCCTAATATACTTTTCTAGTTATATAAGTATCTATATAATATGAAATTATTTTAAAAAAATAAAATCAGATTCTTCTTTAAAATTGTGATGTACTTTGAAAAATGGTAGAGAGTAAAAATCATTAGTTAAAATATCCACGAAACATTCTAAAGGAGTTATTTACTCTCTTTATGAGTGGCTCATATCATATGAGAAAGCCATGAGGCCATTCATTGAGTAAGGAGGATGTGGAGTATTGGAAAGAACATAAGGATAAAGAAATGGGTGGTCTAGTTGAAGATCTACGCCAGAAGAACATCATGACCTTGGATATCTCATTGAACTCTTCCAATTATCATGTTCTTTTTCACTTGCAAAACAAAGACAACAAAACTTGGCATATCCACCCCTGAACCTGCCCTACCCACACCAGAACCTTTGCTAAGGTTTAAATGTGAGTTTTGGGAAAGTCCTGATCAAATATAACATTTTATGCAGTTAACTTTCACATACGTTTTATCACTGATTCTCTTTAGGCTACTGGGTGGGAAAAGTTAAATTAAAACACTTTATATCATGAGTTTTTCTCTGAATAATAGTATTAATACTAAAATAATTTAAAATAGAAATATCATACATAAATCAGATGCTTTTTGCTTTCTTTTGCAAATAGACTGCACTTGTCTTCAGATCTTGGTGCCTAGCATATATTATAGAAAACATTAATAAAAATTGGTTGATAAAGGAAGGAAAGAATGCAACACTCTTCTCTTGTATTACCCAGACTGAAATCTGCTATATGGCTTAAGAGTTAATATAACTCACATATTCAACAAATTAGATACTTGCCATAATTTTGTATTTTGGATTTCCAAAACTAACCATCTATAGTTGTATTGTTTTTACAGAGCAGAAAACCTGCTACAAAATAAAGAGAAGTGCCATGGTTAACAAATTCAGTCTAGTTAGCCATACATCCCACAGGCATAATTAAATTTAAGGTTACTATTATTTTGCCATCATAAAATTATTTGTAAAAATAATCAAGTAGAATTATTGCTCTTGAGAAAGCATAAGCAATCCAAAACATTACTATATAGGCTAAAGCAACACACACACACACACACACACACACACACACACACACGACTCATATACCATATTTATGCTATTTATTAATTTAGTATTATAGGACTGGTTTTTAAGAAATATTATCTATCTTTTATTCATATATATTACTATGTAGAGACATAAAAACTTAAATGTAAAGTTGAATAGCCTCATTTTAAGAATCAGGGTAGAGGGGCAACAGCAAAACCGTCCTTCTCTGGCCCTTTCTCCACCCACAGAAGTCCCAAAAAGGTTCTGTCAAATCTTTGTGTAGAGCATAGTTTGAAAACTACACTCTTATATAATTCTTTTTATCTCAGTCTGGTAAGAACACCCTTTCTAATTCACAGGGATATATTTATGAGGGATAAATATTTCCCAACATCTCCTGTACAACTGTTTCAATAATCCAGGATATATCTATTTAGAAATTTCTGCCATAATCAACAAATAAGAAGGATTTCATTTTTCTTTTTTTTCTTTTTTTCTTTTTTTTTTTTTTTTTTACATTTGGGGGTCATGAACTGCTGAGAAATATTCATTCATTTCTTAAACAACTATTTTTAAGGATCTAGTATGCCTCAAGCACTAAAGACAGGTGTGAAACACTTCAAAAGAAAAATGAAGCAATGCACCACATTTTGCATGTTAATGCCTAAAACGTGTCAATCAACCTGAGATTAAGAACCTTTCCTGAATTGATCCTTCCCACTTATCTGCTTAGCGCCCTGTTTCCTGCATCTTCCCTCTTCCACTTCAGTTAGGATCTTACACCAAAAGTCAACTACAGCCCTCAGAACAAATCAAGTTGACCTCCTGTTTCTGCAACTAACATGCCATTGGAACACATCCATTCACTTACTATTTGTCTTAGCTGCTTTTGCACTACAACTGGAATGCTGAGTACACACAAAGCCCCTATTATCTTCTTTCACCTTTTACAAGAAAAATAAAATTATTTTATAACAACTTACCAAAAAAAATATTTTGAAACCCAGGCTTTAGGTATACAATTTCTTAAATATTTAATCAACACTCGACATCTGAATTTTACACAAAATAACGAGAACCAATATTTCTATATTTTTCTTCTCTAATTTATGTAGATGAGTTCAGAAGTAGTCCCTAAACGAGCTAACAGCTGTACAGAACTTTTGATTTACTTTTCTACAAAGACTAACAAATCTTAAATATTAAACACAAGAGATTAGAGTGAACTATGTAAACATGAATATTAAAACATTTCAATTTAAATGGCATACTGAAAGGGCATCCTATATATTCTACCATTCACCATAATTCTTATCCTTCCCAGGCTGGTAATTATCAGAGTGTTAGGAAGATTATTTATTTAACTGCATTTGAAATTGCTTGATAAGAAAATTTCCAGCAAGGCATTTTATGATTAATCTCAGGCAAGCTTGGATTTTACTGAGCACAAAATAGGCATATACACATCTGCCAAGTTCAAACATTCAATTTGTATATTAATTTAAATACAGGATCTCATTTTGTGTGAAAAAGTTTCTAATTTCAACAATAAAGTTCTATATTAAAGAGATTGTATAGTAAAAGAAAGACTTTACACTTTGAGATGATTGATAATTTAAATATAAATGCTGGTAAAACTTCTGAATTTTAAGCTCCTCATGGGCAAATAATTGTTCCAAAACTGTCCCGATTTCTTTAAAAAAAAGTAAAACTGTGATAAGAGTTTTCTTAGGTTCGTATTCACACACGGATATTTTAAATTTATTTAGCTACCTTCCTAACCTACTCAATATGCAACATCTACATTATAAATATAGATCTCTAATAAATCTCCTCTTGAGAATAATGTATAATTCAAAATTCTAGCCTATGTTAAATTCTAATGAGGTTTTAAGCATTTAGATTTTAGCACATTAATGCATTATAAAATCACCACAGCAAAAAGTAATGAATCTCAACCCTAGTTCACCTATAATTTATTTTCTTCATGCTCAGATGAGATTGCAATAAGATCTTCCCAAGATGAATTAAAGATGAATAATAAATGCCTGAAATTTATTTTTTTTAAATATACAGTAAACATTTGTAACTGGATAGGTAGGTTTGGTAGTTTTATACTCTATTTTAGCTCACGGTTAAAAAATAATGTTGGACAAAAATAAAAGATATTCCTTATTTTGTAATCGGCTGAGTTGATGAATACATAACACTAAGAATAGTGCATCACATATGGTAAGCAATATAAGAAGTCCTTATCATGATCCTTACTATCACAACCATCACCACTATTCAATCTAGAAATCAAACAAACAAAGAAAAACTCATCTATAAATAATTTTCCTCTCTAGAAGTGCAGCACCTGAAAGTAAAAATGATTGAAATGTATGCTTCTGGAGTTCTGGTCAAGATGGCAGAGTAAGTAAACCCTGTGCTTGGCCCTTCTCGTGACCACATTTAAATTACAACAAAACTACAGAACAACCATCATTAGGAATTGCCTGAAATCTAGTGAAACAGAAGTCCTACAACTAAGGACAGACAGAAGAAGCCACATCGAGACTGGCCAGAGGAGCCTAGACACAGAATGGGCTCGTCCCACAACCGTGTATGACCATTAAAAATCTGGAGGGTTATCTCTGGAGGTTCCTTTGGAAGAGCAAGGGGGTTACAGCCACACCTGGCTCCCCAACCCAGGGTTCTAGTGTCAAGAAGAGAAGTCCCCACAACTTCTGGCTGTGAAAACCAGCAGACTGTGGCTGAGTGAGATGAGGGTGGCTGCAGTCACTCTTAAAGGACCCCGCATAGACTTACTCACTGACGGACTCACACACTCTGAGCTCCAGTGCTGGGGCAGCAGCTTAAAAAGCACCAGGAACATATGGGGAGGAACTGAGTTGTCTAGCTTCAGGGAGAGGGCTGGAAGGACAATTTTCTCCTAAACAGAAGTGCTGGTAGATTCCATTCTTTTGTTGAGCCCTCCGCCAACCCAGTGTGGCGGCCACCATATCTGAGTCTCCATCAATCTGGTTAATACCACTGTTAAGCTCTGCAGTGGTGATTCCTTGTGACCCCACCCACCCAACTTTTGGGACCACCCAAACCACTTCCAGTGGCTTTTCCATACAAACAACATGTCTTGGCTCATATTGATGACTTTCCTAAAATCTCTCAAAGATTTACAAAACCCAAATAAGCAGCATCTGGCCTCAGCATGTACGGCAGCTCTTTCTACTAGAGGTACCATAAACATTGAAAACAGTGCTTAATTGTTAGACTAAAATGGGATGTAATAATAACTAACAAGTAAATCAAAGGAAAGTTATGTAATTAAAGATACTAAGAATTATCTCTAAAATCCCTCAGAAATACCATAAAAACAATACTAAACCTCTGTGTTTCTCTACTTGCAAAGTGTGAAGAAGGAAATAAAGAAACTGTCTGAACATTTTATTGAGTATAAAGGTGCAGGACCCCCTTCCCAATCTCTAAGCCATAAGCCCTGGAACCCTGTTTCCTCATGTATAAATTTCTGTATAAAGACATTTTCTAAGAAATATGACATTACATGTATTGTATGTTTGGTGATAAAAGAGAGTCATGGTCAATTAAGTGTGGTAAATGCTGGGTTAAACTGGTTCTTTACTATCTAATTATCCAGAGTCTTCTATAAGTCAATATAAGTTTTGAGTCTCCAGAGTAGAATACAGTCACATCATTTTGCAAATAAATCTATGTAAATTTTGCAAATAAACCATGCAGTCATTCACTCCTTGGGGGAGAAAGAAAACAACACATTGAGAATCTATGCCTTAGGTGATTTCATGAGTTTCCAATATGTTATGTCATTTGAGCCTGACAACAACCAGGGAAGAAGAAAGGGCAGATAACGATCCAATTACTAGTGATAAGGAAATTAAAATTCAAAGAGATAATGCAAACAGCAAATAGTGAGATAATCTGATAATTATCTTAGATAATCTGAATCTCAATCTAGCAATATAGTTTTATTAACTGAGACAAAATTTCTGATCTCAAGGAGAATACCACCTACAAGAAGGATAAACTTGCGTCTCTTCCAAATATGACATTCTATTCTACTCGATAAAACAGCCATAGTATAGTTTACTAGATGTCTAACTTTACAAAACTTAAGCTACTTGGAAACATGCTTCACAAGATAAGCCTAGATGTGGAGGCACACGATGTTAAAGCATGTGCCAAGTAAAGTTTTTGATATCTCAGTAACTTTTCCGTGATCTAGATTCAAAGTTGTCTTGGGAGAGATTATGTGGTAGCTAGAAGACAGAGGAAAGCAAAATAAAGACATCCAAAGATAAAGTAACATTTCTGAAAGGACAATCAGCTGCTATCTCTCCAATGACAACCTTCATGAGAGGCTCTTGAAAATTCTTGGGAAATTATTAACTGCACATTTGCTTTAAGAGTCAAAATGCATTTTGTGCATACCTCATTGTAAATTGTAAAAGCACATATAGTCATTTATTCAATATCTTATGTGAGAGACCTGGCCCCAATATCAAAAATTCTCCTGAGAAATTTCATTATGGTATTATTTGCAACACAGAGAAAATGATTCATATTTTGTTAAAACATAATCCCACACATGCAGACACGCATGCATAGATATACACATTTCATTATGAATTTTAAGAACTTCAAGAATATACAGAGGATTGGGGAAATGTCTTCACCAAGATCCTGACGTATAAAACATGAGTCCCCAGACTGAAATACCCTATTATACTGTTGATATACAAATCACTCATGTGCCAGTATATTCATAATCCTATTATTATATTTAAAAATAATTATATCCCCATTTTTGAAACCCTAATTTACATCACTAAACTTACTTTATTTGGGCTTCTTTGGTTAAAATTGCTGTTGCTTAATCTGCAAGGATTTTTTTTTTTTTAAATCTATAGTACCCTAAGGCTTTCATTTAAGGTTATCTTCACAACTACTCTAAACAACAACAAAACCATGATTTTAAATTATGAGATTATACTCTAGTGATTTTGACATTCCATTATGTCAAATGGTGGCTACACCACCACCCACTTTATCTTGTTCATTAATGTATGGTATTTTGTTCCAAAACTCTTCCAACAATAACAACCTGTAAATGATCCTTAACCATTATTGAATATTGGTGTACCAGATTTTCTATTTGCTGCCATATTTATCACAAACTTAGTGGCTTAAAACAATATAAATTTATTATTTTATAGTCCTGTGAGAAAAGTGACACAGGTCTCAGTAAGCTAAAGGCTCTAGGGGAGAATCCATCCCCTTCCATTTTATAGCTTCTTACCCACATTCTTTGGCTCATGGCCCACTACAGTCCTCATAGCTGGCAGTAGCTGGTCAAGTCTTTCCACTTCATATCATTCTACTCTTCTGCCCCCACCACCACCTCTACTTTAAAGACCCTTGTGATTCCATTGGACCACTCTGATTGTTTCTGATGATCTCTTTATTTTAAGGTCAGCTGAATAGCAACGTCATTTGCATCTGCAACTATAAATTCTCCTTTGCTATATAAGGTAACATATTCACAAGTTCCAGGAGTTAGGATCCAGACATTTTTGGAAGGCCAATATTCTTCTTCCTAGTGGGCCACAAGCTTACACTTTATATGCTTTGATCAGTATCTGTGTTTAGTAACAGAGGCATTTCTATTTAAAGAACATTTATTTCATGCCTATAACTCCTCAGTCTCCATGAGTAGAGTACAGTGACATCATTTTGCAAATAAATTTGACCTTGCAGTCAATGTACTTCTTAGGGGGGGTTTCAAATAACAAGTAAAATAGTAAATGGTTTTATAGAAAACTGAGGACAAAACCTTAAGCAACTTAATAAGATCTTGAACATAACTTGTGATTTTAGAAATTTTAATAGAACCCAATGAACTTCACAATCATCAAGTTTGAAATCATAAAACGAAGGTGATCTCACAAGTGTCATTCCCATCCTCTTTTATGAAGAAGCAATTCCTTGGCTTCTGGAAAAGAATTTGCCTGATGTACACCACATGCTTCTCATCTGTTAATACCTCCTTTATAAACTTCCAAGGAGTCACCCTTTAAATGAAACCTTCTATCAGTCACTTGATATGTGTGTAATATGGTGGCTACACCACCACCCACTTTATCTTCCTACTCACACATGTCCACATTCTTCTGTGTTTGTCTCTACCAATCGTGATCTTTATATGACTGATACCATGTAGCACTAGTTGCTTAATTATCTGTGTTCAAGAATTAATCAAGGAACAGAACTTCCCTTTTGAGAAAAATATGAATTTTCCATACTGAAAATAACTTATACTTTAAGCTCTTTGATGGTTGGAGTATCTCTGCTTTATTTTAGTGCCTTTCAGATCCATAAAATAGTAGTTCAAAGAATAAACAAAAGCATATTAAGAGGTGTCTCAAGTCTTCTACCATTTTTGTCCTTACTTGCCTAGCAAATCTATTTCTCTCATTATATAAATTTTGTCCTACTTAAATTCCAACATTTGGCTATATTTTATTTATTTATTTATTTATTAAATGCCAACTATGTGCTTGTCTTGTCATACCCTTTATTAATACAGTGGTAATTTAGTTCCTGCCCTCATTCATATAACTTGTGGTTTTTCCAATTTTTTCATCTTACTGCATTTAGATGTTGATATTTATTCCATGAAGCATTTCTCAATCACTTCAAACAGATATGATGTTTCTCATGTAGTTCGTAATATTATCTATTCCACTTACCATCTACACTGCTTCATATAGCAATTATTTATATCTGCATCTCATTTCCCCCAACGTAATTTCTTATATAGCCCCTTGTAAGTTATTTTACTCACATACACACACAATACTTTCAGCATAGCTGTATATACCCTTAAAAATATAATTCTGCAAAAATGTAGGAAGAATATGTTTTCTCCTCTTAAACTGTAATTCTCATTTTCATTGAATGTAATTCTTTCCCCTTTACCAACAGTAAATAATTTATGAATCTCAACCAATAAAAAAGTAGAGTGTGATGATAAACTAAAGTACCATAGATAAATATACAGTGCTTATTATTCTACAGGTAGATAATACTCATCCCTATATACCAAACAAGTTACAATGCACAATTTTCTCCTCCCAGGTATGACCATCACAATCTGTCCTTCCTAATGACCTCTTAACAATGACTGACATTTGGAGCAATCATTAGACTACCAATTGATTAAGTCTATCACATCTTCCATCACAAGTGAGAGAAAAGCACTACAAGATATAGAGTTATAAACAGAATTCAAAATAAACTGCAAGATATATACCGTATATGTAAATCAATAATTTTTTCTGCAAAGCATACAGAAGTGTTTTGCATAATATTTGATGGCGTTAATACAAAACCAGCACAAAAATTTTGCATGAGCTTGATAGGAGTAGCCCTTCTTAGAGTATGTTTGAGTCTAAAAAAATTAAATTAGATCACAAGAGATATGTGAACCAGATTAAGTACATCATGCCCAAGAGAATGTGGCTAGTTGGCAAGTGAACTAGAACTTGATGTGGAAACAATTGTCATGTCTTACTTACTTCTAACCTTTACTAATAAGTAACACTGTCGCCTCAGGAGAGAATATTAATGCAGACCTCGTGGAGTAGAGAAAAGTTCTTTGTTTTGGGGAGTTTTGGGGTCATCTGATATTTTAAAATGCTCTTCAGGGCCTTCTTAAATAAAGGGTGTAAAATACAATAAAAAATAGTTGATATGTTACATTGAAACAAGTGAATAAGCAATAAACTACATGCAAAACATTTCACTTCATGCACAGAAAGAAACAATTTCAAATGGTAAACAAAAATAAAATGCTCTCTAAGTTTTTAAAACATTTTAATGAATCTTTAAAGCTTGAAACCATTTATATCGAGAAAAAAGAATATTGTATGTTAAGGATAAGTAAAGCCTCAAACTTAATTTTAAAGTTAACTAATGAAATAAAATGGAAGACATTTTCTGAAATTGAAAATGTCTTCCATTTTATTTCATTTAATCTTCAGAAAGGAAGAAAACTCTTTAACTTCTAAGCAGCCTCTTTATTGCTATAAGCTGCATTTTGTAAGAGTCACTATAATTATGATATCATTACTGCAAGTAAAGGAAAATCAATAGCAGACTCAAATCAAAATTTCATATATTCACCATAAATCCATATTTGAGAAGAACAAACATGAAATTACAGTTAGGTCTACATATGGCTTGTTTCACCAACTCACCAAAAACCAAGTCACTGGTGATTTGGAAGGAATGGAGGTAACTTGGAGTCACCTAGGATAGAGCCCAGGAAACTAATTTTAAATGCTTTCCAGAAAGGCTATGAACAGACTGAATTGGCTCCTCCTGGTTCAGGTCACAGATACTATAAAGGATTTAAATAGTGGAAAAGTTGAAACATTTGCACTCTATCCTGCCACAGCCTGGAAAGTCAGACCCAGTCTATGAAGGCATTATGGAATGCAATATCTAGAACAGCACTCTACAGGGAATGTACAGGAAACATGAGTACGTCTGCTTCATGCCATAGCCAGTGGTTTCTCATTGAGGTCTTAGAAACTGTGATAGTAAACATTACATGCTATGTACAGGTAGTGTGTTTAGTATTGAGGAAATCAAAGCTGTTATCTAGTATTTCCATTTCTTCAAAATTTCGCCTTCAAGTGTAATAACATTTTTATCTAAAAAGATAGTCTGTAGCATCCTTATAAACTGAATTAGTTCTTTAGGTTACCAGCAAATTGATCCATAAAAATTACAGTTAAGTTCTAACTACATTTATATAATCATTTAGCCTCTTAAATGTAATCTGATAGAAACTAATTTTACTCATTGGTACTACATCCAATAAAACTAGTGTTCGCTATTTGATATAGTCAGAGAGTTTTTGTGCCATAATTACTTTTTAAAACTCTTTACTCTTATACTTGAATGAAGATTTTAACTAAATGTGCAAAATGGATGGTTTTTTAATGACAGTAGATTTATCAAAAGTCCTGTACTACACAATTTCAACAGAATATTTAGGGAACTAGGATTTACTTAGTAGTTTTATTTCCTTTCAATTTAGGGATAACCAGTAACTTCCTTTTTACTTTAGAATTTAAAAAATATATTTTAACTATTAAAACATAAGCCTTCCTGCCTTATTAAGCAGAAGACTGATAAGATGAATAGAATGGCTACTCAGCGGAGAATGCTAAAGTAATTCTAGTGAGAAATCACCATTGTCGAGGATACTAAATATTAGGATTAAACCTGAATGAATCCCTTGATACACTTTGAAACTATGAGCCATAGCTTTTTAATAACTTTTCATCTTACATTTAAACTCTGGTACAGAAAAGGAAGAGCATTCTATTTTATTTTTAGAATTAAAATTAATAATTAAAGGAACATCATAACCACAAAAGATAAAAAAACAACAAGAAAAACATGAGTTGAAAGCCAAGGTCAGCTACATTTCCTCAGTGAGGGCCATATGCTGTAACAAAATACCAGGGGTGCTATTTTTCTAATCACTTATAAAAAAAAAAGTACGTAGTTGTTTTCTTAGAATTCTGTTAAAGACACCCAGGAGGATACACAAAATGGTATAACAACACAATGTAAGTGAGGTAGTATTGTCTCTTAAAGTCTGAATGAGCCAAAGATAGTAAATCATATTATTTGTCAATTTGTTGCCTATTCCAGGCAGAGGATATTTTGGTTCATAACAAATATGACAAATGAGCTTCAAAAAACTAGAAACCATTGCCTGAAACCATCAATTTACCAAAACCCAACTTGGGAGCACTCAGTTTTCATTTCATTTGCTTAACCATCTACACAAATTTCATGTAGATTTTGAAGTAATATATAAAAATTCATATTTTAAATTATACATACACACACACTCTGTAGTGGGTGCACAGAAATATAACCATTATTTGACCTCTAAAAGTTTGATTTTATTTGTGCAGCACCAATACAACTAACAATACAAATCTTCTCATATATATATATATATATATATATATATATATATATATATATATATATATATATAATTTTCTTCAAAATATATGCAGAAATATGAATTGGGTTTATTTCCTATCTTAAAGGAGTATTTAATTAATTAATATATACATATATGCTTCCTAGGGAGTTCAATGAATTTTTCAGAAAGAAACACAACCAATGTTGTATGTTCTTCAGCATAAATTCTACCCTATATACATTATGGTGTTTAACTGTGATTGCCTTAGTTATCAAAATAATTGACATTTTGAATTTTACATATTTAGAGTTCCAGCTTTTAGGGCAAAAGAGCACTTTGCTGGTTGTTTGCCTGACTTTTATCCATGCTTAGCTTTAAGTAAAACTAACAATGATAATATAGGTTTATCCAATAGAATAAAAATTAAAGATTTATTAGCCCATCAGAAAGATTCATTGCCAATTTCTTATCAAAACAAAACTTCTTCATATATAAATACCTGTGAGGTATTTAAACTAAATTTATAGTATCAACATAAGTCAAGGGTCAACAAATAACAGTGAGTCGAATCTTGCTCTGTGGCCTATTTTTATTCAGTCTATAACCTAAGAGTGGTTTTTATATTTCTAAAGGGCTGTAAATAATGGAAAAAAAATAAAAAATAAAAAATGTAAGACAGAGACTATTATGTGGCCTGTGAAATCTAAACTATTTACAATCAGATCCTCTGCAGAAAAAGTTTGCCGACTCCTGGTATAAGTAATTTACTATACATTTTTTTAATTGAACAACTTTGTTTATCCAACTTTCAGGATGTATTTACTGTATAAAACAAAGCAAATTGCAGGTAAATTGAATGCATAGATACAAATATTACTGTCATATTTCTTAAACTTTTCTCACACAGAGGTAATTTGTTCATTACATCGTGGGTAGCAGGCAGGTCTTATATAAGATGCTTCATATTAATTTAGTTATCTCAAAATGGTCTCATGTCATTGAAATTATGATGTCCATTTTACAGAGGAGGAACCTAAACATCCGGAAGACTAAGTAACGTTTCTTTAGAAAAATAAATTGTATTCACTATGTACTAATATTTTGTTTTTAAGTAGCATTATTTCCCCCTAATTTTGAACTTTCCAACCTCCCCCATTGTGATTGAGAAAAATAATATAAATGGAGCCATTTCAAAATGGAGTCAGAACAACCATCCCAGAAAGATTTTGTCTGTCTTACTCCTTGAGCCTTTGGAATGTTTGAACTGGGCAAACCCATTTGTACTGGGCCAAACCAAATTGCCTTACAAACATCTTTTGTAAAGCTAACAGGAAAGCAGACATCCTGACTATAAGGAATGAAAATTAAAAACGTTGTTTAAAATTAGCACCACCATGTATAGCTACAGAATAACTTAGCTTATTAGCACCAATATAAATTCCTTCCTTAGTCTATTAACACAAATAGAAATCTCTTCCTTCTATTCATGTAATTATAACCCTTCCCTTTCTCATAAAAACCTCTTATCTTCACCCATACTTGGAACACCCTTTCTGCCTCAGTGAGAGCTGCCTGAATAGCTATTCTTGATCACAAATAAATGCTTGTTGTCTCTCATTTTGGCTTTTTTTTTTTTTTTAGGTTAAAATGATATATTCACCAGGTAGAGGTGAGTAGCAACTGTTGGAATTAAATATCAAGCATAAACAATTTCTTCTAGTATTGTATTTTAACTTTTATTAAAATAATGCCAATTTGATTTGTATTTTATATAGCAGAGCATAGACATTTAACCACTCAACTCAAAATATTAAGTATAAACTGATATTCAAAATAATTGCATCTAGAAAAGCCTGGCACTAGGTAAACTGTTTGAAATTTGATGGTGTGTGGCTCTCAGGTGATATAATATACTCAAGTAACCAACAATAACCAGTGGGAAATAACTTCAGAGTGGGTAGTGGCCTGTCTCCCACTGCTTGTAATGGGGTGAGCCACAACCAAACAAAAGCACAATTCAAAAGTTTCTTTTACCAGGAATTTAATATAAATACCTTTATTGAGCTCTGGTTAAGTTTTATAGGCTTGATTCCCACATGAGTTATATGTTGAATGTGAAAGAATGCTTATAAAAAGTATATCATGTTTGAATACTTGTAGTAACAAGATCAAACTTTTGTCATACAAACACATACAAACACAAGAGTAAAAATGCATGTCTCAGTATTAAACATATAATCACTGATAAATTTATTTCTTTTAGACTTATTACCCAGATTCACACTGGAGAACACATTTCACATATTTTTTTGTTGTTGTTTTTAAGACTTTGTAACAAATCATGGACTCCTTTTAATATAATTCTCTTTAATTAATACATTTAAATATTATTATTACTTTACTAGTGATTCTTATTTTTTAAATTTGAAAAATAATGTTATTGCACTTGAATTCTAACGTCCTTCTGCTTTGTGTGCATTGTTTCATTTTTCTGTTTTACCAAGCCACAAGACAGCAGCTATCACTATCATATATAGTCTACATATATCGATCATCCTCTCATTTTAATGGTGTAAAAATGCCTGCAAATCATATTCCTACAATAGCTAAGCAAGGTATCAGTGGACTCACCCATGGAACAGGCTATAGACCAGTTCTGATATTGCTGAATTTAATGTGGTGACATGAGAAGCTGCTTACTAGGCACGTGCAGGAGAAACACAATGATAGAGTGAGGAAAATTACAATTTTATAAGACAAACAAAAACGGATTCTTTAACCTCAGTTAGTTTGAAAAGGCATGCTCTCCGGAATATAAGGGGAACTCAAGGCAAAGGGGCAGCGTAAATAACTATGATTACGGTCAACAGATAATGTTTAAATTTCTTAAAGACTAAACCAGTGTTTATACATTAACTAAGCAAACACAAATGAAGCTACACCCTACATATTCTTACTGAGTTATTGAGAATAGAAGCAAAAAGTAATTGCTATATAATTTTGCTATCTGGAATTTAAGTTTGTTTGGGTTAGTTTATTGGAACATTGGCCAAGGTTTAGATTTAAAACTAGCTCTAGGGTCAACATTCATTCTCATTTTATTTCACTTGGTCTATCTCAGTAACTGTCACTTCTCTGAATTAGACAAGCTTTTGGACAGTTTTTCCCACACTTGTACTTTGCAGCCAATTTCTGTGCTGAGGAGCAACATTGGCAGATTTTTCAAAGGGCTGTGCCAAGGGTTTAATGTTCTTTCTTTGGCTTACAAGTGAAGGAAAGGAAATCTAAATATGCTCTCAGTCTGCAGAGTCAGGTGGCAGAAGTTTTGACCACACACAGAATCATCCCTCTGGTGACCTCTGTAAATTCACTTGATTTTTCCCACTACATCCTTTCCCTTAGGGATGAGATGCTGGGATTTTATGGATGGCACCTTAGAAGATCATAGAGGCACTAACAGACACAGCATGACTTATGAATAAATTCATAAAATGATAGGACTACATCCAAGAAAATTCTATACTATGTTATTTGTAATATTTTCACTGCCATCAAGATGGAAGCTTTATGGCAAGAAATCCAGTCCTCACGACAAATGATCAGAACAGTATTGTTTTGTTTTTCTTTTCACTTTTTTTGGAGGAGTGGGGGTCCTAGAATCCTAAGAATCTGATAAAAGCTATGGGTCTCTGTTGTAGAAAAGTGCTTGCATCACTAGACACAGAATTTTCCATATAATTTTAAGGGGCTCATAGGTCACCTGAAATGAAGCCAACAGCTCAACTGAAGAAACTATGATATAATTCAATCCTTTAATTTTATAAATAGCAAAATAATGCTCCAAAGAGATAAACGCCTTGTGCCTAACACAACACGGCAAGTTAGCAGCAAACACAAGTTTTTTTGTTTTTGTCTTTGTTTTACTCTACATCTAATGCCCTGAAGAGACTCTTAAATTAATTCTTTTGATAACAAAGACTTCAAAGCAAGTCATAGGAAGTTTCTGAGAAAGAGAAGAAATACTTCAAGTGTTTATTGGAAGCATTGGTAAATCTTTCAGAGCACAAATGCTTTTTTTTTTTTCCTAAAGACACAAGACGTGAAATTCATAAGCTATGCTTGTTATTCTGATTTGGAGAGCGAGAAGTAAGGAAGATAGGCAACTAAAGTTAAAGTACCTGAAAGGAGATCTAAGAGTTGTTCAGAAGGTTCTTACATGGAAGCAATATGATTCTGCAAAAAGTGTGTATTCATTAGGATAATGTTAAGTCTTCCTGAACATTATCATAATTAATAGAAGAATATTAATTGTATTTCTAAAATAAAACCCAGTTCAGCACCCCCTTGTAGCTGCTCTCTCAGTGTCTACTCCAGGTAGACACTATCTCCAAGCCTGAAACCCTGGTCGTCCTAAGCTCCTCCCTCTTCTTTGCTCCTCTCACTCCCTGAGACCTATCAATTTTACCCCAAGTGGACGTCTCTTGAATCTACCGTCTGCTCTCCTCACCATCTTTCCTGCAAGTCTCAAACTCCAGTCATGTCTTACCTAATCTTGCTTTCTTTCTACTCACATCTCTTTCTACCTTTGTTTCTTTCCAATTCATCTATACCAAGCTGCTCTGAAAGGGATCTTTCTATAAACCAAATCCAATCACATTACTCTCAGGCTTGATCCCTCTCAGTGGCCACCCATTACCTACAGACTCCCTTTGAAAATTTTATTGAATTTCTGAAATATTTTCAAAATGTTATATGAGAATCACTTTATCATGATGCATGTTTTAAAATAAACAATGCTTATTTTAGGTAACTGTATTAGCAAAGACTGTAGGATACAAGTTATCCCAGCTAGTCTTTAAACTCATTGTGTAGGTAAAAAAAAGTTTTTTGTTCCTTTCATTGAAAAAGGATAGATGTTATTTGTATGCTGTATACTTATTATGTAAGAAAAAAAGATTTAGAGTATATTTCACATTAAAATTAAGACTGAACTTTTATTCTATCACATAATTTAAAAAAGATAAAATACTATTATACCCTGAAATTTGAATTTAATATTTCAAGGTTAATAAATTTTTATGATGATATGTCTATGTTCAAAAGCTAAGAAAAAAGAGAAAACATCCTTGAATACCATTTGCAAGGACTCCTCCACAGTGATATGAATCCTAGGAAAGCGTCACCTATCCAGGTGTTTTAGAATCACCAAATGGGTCATGCCAACTTACCAGCATGTTACCCCAGGTCCTTCTGAACACTTTGCCCTTTACATAAATCAACTAACTTAGATTCCATCCCCTTAAATATGCCAGGTTTTCTTCCTTAGTGTTCCTCTGATTTCCCTTTTAAAAATACAGACATTTCTATTTATTCTTTACACCCCAAAGTAGGAATCACCTATTCCCGGAGGCCTTCCTTCTCTAAAACACTTCTTCCTTTTTGCCATCCTTCTATTTTAGTAATTACACATTATTGTCACCATACATATTTGTCCTTCTGAACTCTTTATTTCTAGGTAGTAGGAAACACAATATCAAACATAATCTGGGGCAATACATATTTATGAATATTCATAAATGAAATGAAGAGTTAATTTAGGAAAATAGTTCAAGCAATCGGAAAATAGAACAGGTACAGGTGAAATTTTTCAAAAGACAACATGGCTTTTTATCTGATGTTATTCTGTTGCCCTCTCCTTTACAAAGTTTTTTTTTTTTGTTTTTTCATTTTGTATATGTGACATGTTACACGCACTGTGTATATTGCAACTGAATGTACAGAGGCACAGAGTAATCTGGTGTAATATTAATGTGACAACACAAATTTTTACCTTTTAAAAATCTCTTAATAAGTGACATGATGTTCTGAAAACAGCATATTTCTCCTTATACATTCAACTGTATCTGTGTCAGATGCTGCCAGTGATCCACTAAAGAGCTTCTCTCCCTCCTCCATAAAAGTAAATCATGACTGACACATGCCTGCTGGCTGGAACTGCATTTCCCAGCTCCCTTTGCTGCACTTATGGCCATGTGATTAATCCCTCATCGCTAATGCAGTGCACACAAGAATGATGTGAGCAACTTCTATTTGACTTCTTTGAGAGGAAATCTTTGGCCCAAGGCTTCTGTTCTTTACACTTCGGTTTAGAGTAGTGGCAACTAGAGACTTTAAAAGTTATACATGAAAAATGGCAGAAGCACCACCTGCATGAACTAGAGCTGCTAACAGACCTGGATGACCTTTTGGTGGACTGTCACTTAAGAGAGAAATAAACTTCTGTCTTGTTTAAGCCATTGCATTTTGGGATCTCTTTGTTAGAGCAGTTTAGCCCTTTACCCTACCTGATACAGTATGAGGCATTAGAAAACTACCAATCTTTGTATATTTCTGTATATCATTTTTATCCAATTTAAACAAATCCTCAAAACAGACTTTTTAAACTAGCAAATGCTCATACTTAGAATGAGCAGCCCATCTTCTGAATTATTATGCCTTTGGATAGCAAATTTTATCAAACATGATATAAAAAAATTAACTTTTGTATCTACATTTATAAGTGATTTGCTGACAAAGATAAACCAACTCTTTTGCAGAATTGACATGGTAAAATTTCGTTTTACAAGGCCTTTCAGTAAGGAAAATGCAAAGACACTAAAAGAGAACAATTTGCTGCAAATCCCAATATGTTGATGTTTTCCAAAATTGAGTTACATTAAAAATTTTTGAAGTTTGAGTATAACTTCTAAATTATTAAACAAAACTAATGAAACTGTCGGTTTCTTTTGGTACATGTGGACTATTTAATTATTAATGGGATTCTAGCTATTCAGAAGACAACTATGAGTAAAAACAGAAAGTATAATTATTATTTAAAATCTAGTTTCTGCTCATTTTCAAGTTGACTTGATTCAGAATAGAAAACTCTGGTCCATCTCAATCATACATATTTTATAATTTATTATAGAAATGAATACTGTAAAGTTTCTCTTCTATTTTTATTGCCAAAAGGCACCCACTTAAAAAACAAAGTCCATTAGGAAGAATTGATTTTTTATTCAGAAAACATTCAGAGAGAGAGAGTTCTTTAGTGTTACAAATAAATGGATGAAGAGATAATTATTAGCTGAATCCTTTTTTTGTAGCATTTTAAATTCAGTGAAAAAGACATAATTGACAACCCTACAACATCACTTATGGCATTATTTTCATGGATTTAAATAACCTGACCTCCTTTGTAAAGCAGACCTTTGCCTCCTTGGGATGTTTATCATCCATATCACTGCTGCTGGTCCTGCACTGACAGGGTTCCATCAGAGTGCTGAACCATGAGATCTTGTAGTTTCTTAAGTAAGTAACCTCACCGAGTAGGTCCAAAACTGGCTCTATTTCAATCAAATTTTACTCCAAAGTAACAAATGGTACAATGCTTCCTACTTGGAGATTGGCTTGTTAAGTTATGCTTCTTAAAGTGGACATCTCTTTATTTCAAGGAGAAAGTGCTAGCCCTTAGACAGGTGCTCCCTAAACTTGCTGCCACTAAGGTGACAGAGTAGCTCTAGGAACCTCCTGGCATTCTGTTACAACCCATCAGTGTCCCGCCTCTTGTCTAAGCCCACCACTTCTCTATGCTCTGTCCTATGGCTTTGGGTATCCTTATGCTACTGAGCATGCCGTCTCCCACACTGTCACCTTCTTAACTTCTTCTTAACATCAGCATGTTTTACCACCTTTAAAACAATAAAAATCTCTATACCTACTAGTCACCTTCAGGTCCATATCTTTCTCCCCTCCCTTTTCACAGGTATTACCCCTGTCCTCAAATTCCCCAGCTCTCACTTAGACTTCAACCTACCGCCATTTGAGTTCTTTGTAGCAATTACACAGTAATAGCCCTTGTCAAGGCTAGCACTTTCGCCCGTTCTGCATTTGAAAACAAATGATTTAAAAAACCCTGCTTGACACCATTTTAGAACCTCAGCGTCCTCTGCACTAACCAGCTTTGAGCACATCATTTACTCTGTAATATATGGACATGGGACAAGGGGTTAGTTGTATTTACATAATTACAACCTAATGGTGTAAAATGTAGCAGCCTGCTGTTTTTAGTATCGGGTAATGTTAACCAATTCTAATTTTCTTGAAATTTCCTTTTACCTTAGTTTCTACATTATCATAATTGCCTGATTTTTTTCCTGCCTGTATGGCTACTTCTCTGCAGCTCCCCATTCCTTTACCCATGCCTTAAATGTCACCATCCTTGGGACTCTGCCCTAGGCTTTCTTCTCATTCTTCACTGTCTGCCAGCGGCACACTATTGAATCTATTAGGCTTCAATTGCCTAAACATTGATAACCCCTACATCTATATCCTAATAATAATGAAATTGATACTATTTCTTTCACTCTTACATTTGACCATTTAACACATTTAGTCCTTACAATTCCAGGAGGAAAGTACTATTTTTATTTAAATTTCAAAGCTGTGGAAAGTTATGTTCAGAGAGCTTTAAGCAACCTGTCGATGGCCACAATGTTAGATAGTGGCAGAGCCAAGATTTGAACGAGATAATCTGGCCTCCCAGTTTCCTTGGGACACTTCCAGTATTACCATGCTAAACCTTTACTATTGTATAGCTCCAAGTCCATTAGGCCATATCCATACTGCTTCTTGGATGTTAGCTCTTCATACATAACTACTGGATACCTCCACCTGAATATGGCTGACTTCTCAGCAATGCAAACCACATGACCTACATAAACAAGAGACCTACATAAACAAGAGAGAGCCTCCTGTGAGACCAACTACACCAGCCCATGGCCAAATACGATTAAGATGATCAAGCTGGAAGGAAATGTGTTTCTACTTCATTCAGATAATTATGATTTAAATAAAATGCTTGTAATTCCAATTTTTACAAATGAAAATCTGGGAAAATGTATAAATTCATGATGTTAAATATCAGCCCACTTATTTAGAGGAAATAAGTTAGATGAAAATGCAAAATACATATAATATTCAATTTAGTTTAAGAACGTGACTCACTCAGAGCTGTTTGGACCCTTCAGGCCACACGCCAAGTAACCAATCAGAATACAGCAATGCCCAGACTAAAGGCTCTTCCCAAAGGGAGATATGTATTTGCCCCAACTCAGGAAGAAAGGGTAGTAATAAAGATGTACATTTTACGTACCACAGATACATGAAAAAGGGATTTAGTTACGGTACCTGGCAAAATGACATTTTACCTATAACAGGTATACACATGATAAAGACAGACATTTTTACCACTTTATGTTAAACAAGACCAGAGACAGTTTAGGCCTTCTATGTGACACTCAATTGAGCTCTTCTGCTCAATTGAGTTGCTTTAGTCTCTGATTCATGATGCCCATAATAGAATTTATCACCTATACCCTGGAACCTGCTCCCCACCTTGGGTAAGGATTGCAGTGAACCAATGGTCCAGCCAGAAACATGTATCATGTTTGATTTCTCTTTGACAATTTCCAAAATGCTTTTGTAATATAATCTCATACAGTATTTTGAGTATAGCAGCCCTGTGAGGCTGTATTACCCTTATTTTATAAATGAAGACACTTATGCTCAAAGAGGTTAAATGCTTTGCCCAAAGGCAAAGAAATAATAGTTACAATGTTTATTTTGTGGTGCCTCACTTAGTTAACATTTTTATACACATTAACTCATTTAATTATTAGAACAGTCCTGTGATTAAACACTTTTTTCTCAAATAATGTACCTAAGTGCATGGAGAGATGAAGCCAGTCATTTGAGGATTTGAGTCAGGATTTGAACTCAAGTCTGTCAGGCTTAAAAGCTCCTCTGATTTACTTCTGTCCTTAGTAAATTACAGAGTAGGATCTAAATCCAATTTATTTTCCAAGTAGTCAATCATTTAACTGACCAGATAGCACAGTGATGGGACATTCACAACTTTAATTTGGGGCTAAAAAATTTATAAGAAACTGTTTCACTATAGACCTTTTACTTGAAAAGAATTTTTAAAAACTTATGTACACTCTTAGTTTTGTAGAGTCTAATAAATCTAGCTGCTGTTTAGTGACTGAGAAATTTATAATGCATTTCAAAGTTATTATTAAAAATAATTTTCTATAACAGTGCTGGAGTTTTATTTGTAGGAAACGAGACAGAACATATAGAAAACCTAACATAAAGCAGACCCTAGAAGCTACTTTTCTTTAGAGTGATTTTATAAGTCTGTTATCTGCCTTATTTTAGGTATCCGTCTTCTCTAACCCTGCCCAAAAAAGAAAAATCTAGTAATTCTGGATATTTTAATTAATAAAGTCTGTAAGTTTTATTTATTGTTATATACGATAAAGGAAGAACACCGAGATAGTAAATGATCTGTTTTAAGTCATTCAAATAAACCAGCAATAATACTAGGTGCATAATATATTTAAATTTGTCATGTAAACTAAACCCAAATCCTGATTTTTGACATCTGGGGAAAAAAATCCCATGTCTAAAGTATGTTCAGCCTTCATCATTTCCAGGAACTAGATCAATGCCATAAACATATTCCTGCCACTGAAGAGCAACATAAGACTATATGTGTCATAGCTACATACAATCTACGTTCGGGACCATCACACATAAGGAAAATTTACCAATTAACTAACTTCCTATGTTTATTGTCACACAGAACCCGCATGTAAATGTAAAATCAAAAATAGTCTTTTCATTTGAAAATACTTAGAATGAGGCTTTGAAAATGTCCTAATTGATTTCTTCCACCTCACTCTCTCCTTCATCTCCTACCTACACCACTTAGAATGCCATAAAAATCATTAGCGGAATTATTAAAAAATTATTAAAATATAGCTCATGTTGATAAACTTGGTCAGGTCCATTTCTACTGAGGTCCTGCAGGTGTCCTTGTAGAGCGTACTGAAGACTAAGGAATCCATTCATCTTCATATTTTAAAATCTTCAGGCTACACAAGGCCATGAGATTTTAGTTACTTCATCCTCATTCCTCATTTAAAAAGCTCCAAGTGCCCATAGTAAATTTTCCTTAATTAAAAGTGCAGAATTCCCCTGATCACATTCTGTCTACACATGAACATATTATGATTTCCCCTTCACTTACTACCCCTTAAACATTATAATATGCTCATCTGTACACAAAACTAAATTTCTGCTCAACGGGCTTTGCTAATTTACAAGTTTCTACAAGTGTTTTCATTTGTAGAATCTTAGAAGAAAGGAAATGTACTAGTAATAAATATCTCTCTATTTCAATGGTTCTTTTAAAGTAGCACTGGGGTGTACAGTCACATGTCTCTAATACTGTCATTATAATCTAACCTGTTTTTAACGGACCATAAGGAAAGGAGATTCTACCACTTCTGTTAGTTACCAATTGGGGAAAAATACATCAGCCTCTCTAGAGCCTCCAGTCTGTCCTTCCCATCTAACTTGCCAAGTTCAAACAATCCCAACTACTTTACAAGAATCCCAAGTCTCACAGCATGAGCTCACTGGGTCTCCCTTGGTCTTTGACACCAAACCAGAACCCTCTGCGAGAAGTGTTCTGCACCTTTCCATCTCCTTACCTTTGTCAATGCCCTTCAACTGACTTTTTTCAACATACTAATACAACCCTAAGCCTCTTCAAGAAAGCTTCCTCCATCTTTTCCAACCTACTTTCATCACCAACTTCTCCTAATTTGTAGAAAATCTGTTAGGCCGTAACACAAACTGGCACTTACTTATATGTCTTATATGTCTCCTAACTGATTGCATTGAGTCAATGCAATCTTGTCATCTAATTTATAAACTATAAGCATAGGAAATGTGTCTTATATTTTTTTGGACATTTGCTAACATGCTGCTTATACAGAAGGTGATCAAAACATCCAGATGTATTAAGAGATTAAAACATTATTTGCCTCAGGTTTTCCATGAAGGGCTTACTTAGGCAAGCAAATTCATCTTTGAGCCACTGATACATTTGTATAAAATCAAGGGTAAGAATAGTTACATTCACTGACTTCTTTGATTTCCTTAAATACACCTGAATATCCTACCTCAGGGCTCTTCCCTCTGCCCCTTTCTTCTGGGGAAATACTTCCCCATCTGTTTATCTAGTTAATTCCTATCGACCTTTAAACCTACCATTTTCACAGAAGCTTTCCTTCTTACTCTTTTCTCATCTCTATTTATTCAATGGCCACCTTCTCTGGTAAAATGGTACCTTGCTAGAAAGCGTGGATCACATGGTGTTATTCCACAGTGCACATCTAGTAATTGTGTAAGTATGTCAGTATTAACTACTGAATATGTGTTTCCCTCTCTTTTTCCTCTTGTTTTTCTATGATTTGTTTGTAATTAAAATCCCAGGAGTGACTTTTCTTATTCCTTGATATGTTTCTTACCTAGCTTTTGACGATGGTCACCAACCACCATGCAATAATTTGAAGTGGAAAAACACAAAAATTATACTATTTACGTAAGGAAAGTGACAAGATCAAGCAAATAATACAAATATAGGTCCACCTCCCCTTTTCATGAACTCACTAAAGAGAGGATTTGTGGTAAATGCTGTTAGCTGCTCACTTTGATATCTAAAATTACTTCTTACAATTTAGTTCACTATAGACAATACGGTTCTATTTTCTTTTTTCTAACCTGTTAATGTAAATGTTTCAATTTTAGTGAACAGAGAAAACGAACTACACAATGGAATATGAAAAGGCAAATCTGGAAATCCTTCTTTGTGCATAAACCATTATAAATATGTACTACATTGAAATAGATTTCTGTGACAGAGAATACAAAAATGATTAAATTGATAGGCATTTATACTTCCATACCTAGCATCAGTGTTTTCAATGTCATTAAAAGTGAATAATTATCCAGACTGATATAAGTTTTTAAGAGTGAACAAAATATACACACACACACACACACACACACATCTACATAACACTGAAATAAGAATTGACCTCAACATTCTAATTGAAATGAGATAACACTTTAAAAAAAAATGAGAAGACACATTATCAAAACAAGAGAGTTCTAACTTCAGTTAGTCAGAAATAGTCAGGTGTTTATCTAAAAGTCTAAAAAAGTTAGTAGGCTATACAAGCAAATCATATTATTCAGTTTAGTCAGAGTGAAGGTTAAAGTTGACCAGTACACCCAGGAAGACAAAAAAAGGAAGGAAGGAAGGAAGGAAGGAAGGAAGGAAGGAAGGAAGGAAGGAAGGAAGGAAGGAAGGAAGGAAGGAAAGAAGGAAGCCACACTATGTGACTTTATTTACATAACTGCTAATGAAAATAAATTTTCTCAACAAACAGGTAGTGAAAACTACCCAAGCAGTTACAGTTAGATTTGGCTGACAATGCTTGGCAAAGTAATGATCTCTGACAGGACTTCTCATACAAAATCACAACCCCACACTGTTAAGGATTTGTAGTCAATGCCAAATATATGGCAAATTTTGTTAGGGAAATTTCAGGCATGTAAAATTTAAGAAATTAAAATCCAACTCCCAGAAACATGACTCTTGATATTCCTTAGCTGGCAGAATTGCACAATTTATTACACAAGTAAAAAAAGACCATGGAAATTTCGTCTTATTTCTACATTAATACCCAGTTTATATTCTCTAACTTATAAAAGGCAAGACATCATTCAAATGGATAAAAATATTACTGAGGTACATTAAAAAGTACATGTATTACATTTATTAAAACATGAAGTAAGGATAGGAAATTATAAAGTAGAAAAATTCAACCCATTCTTATTTGAAGAAATAAAAATTTTGTTGAAAGATAAAACAAGCTTCAGCTGTGCACTTGTCTAACCCTACAATTTTGTCTAATATTTTTATAATTAAACATCATCTAAAATTACTAATCATCATCTAAAACTGAGATCCAGGAAGGTGAATTACACATAAATGGAATATATCTCATAAACTGGTAAAATAATTGCCTTTTATAATGCATTCAACATTCCTAGGGAAGCTTGCTTATTCAGGCAACAAGAATGTAGGCAGCTTAAGGATGGAATACGAAGGCTTTAAAATTCAAGGGGGAAAAAAAATTCAATGACATTTAATTGAATGTCCAGCTAACTCACAGTGTGACTTAGTTGCCTAAGAATAACTAACTGGTCCTGAATCTGAGCTCTTCCGGCCCCATGTTGCCTAACCATCTCACTAGTACCTCTCTCAAAGACTATATCAGGCAAGAAAATTATGAAATTCATATGCTTCTTCTGAACAATTGGAAAAATGAAATTATTTCCAACAATAGTTATTTTGTCTATTTAGATAATGGAAAACTTAGATCCAGAAAAAAATGAGAAGCACTGTACTTAGCGAAAACAGAAACAAATACAAATGCTAATATTAAATTATAAGCAAATAATTTAGACATTCCTGGTAGACACGATAATATACTGGTTTTAGGAAGCTCTAAATTTCTGTGACCAGCAGTTGGCACTTATAATTAGTACATATATTAACGGGAATTTTTAGGCACTAAATTAAAATAGGCTATTATAACCAAATAAATTATGGAAGTATAAATCACAAGCATCCCATAAAGTAGGATATGACTATTTCTGTTAATTTATGGAATTGATTCTTTATCTAATATCTTCGAGAGCCCTATTCACCCATATTCTCCTATTTCTTTTACAGGGGCAGAAACCAAACATTTAAAATTTTACACAATTAATTAACAAACAATTAAGAAACAGGCATCCAGAAAAGAAATATTGGAACGCAAGTACTTTAGAACATTTTTACATAATAGATTTTTAGTTAAAGACATCATTGTTAAATCTCTTACTGTTGTGTATCAGGAGGCATCTGCACAGCATTAACAAACATTTAAAATGCTACTTCCACTTTTCATGTACTAGCACTGACTGTCCAGTCCTTTATAATTAAAAAGCTAAAATCTGAACACATTTATCCGTAAAGATATATGGACCCCTATGTTCAATGCAGCATTATTCATGGTGGCCAAGACATGGAAACAACCAAAGTGTCCTTCGATAGATGATTGGATAAAGAAGATGTGGTACGTATACACAATGGAATATTATTTGGCCATAAGAAAAGATGACATACTGTCATTATGACAACATGGACAGCTCTTCAGATTATCATGCTAGATGAAAGAAGTCAGACAGAAAAAGCTGAGAACCATATGATTTCACTTTATGTGGACGTAAAACTGAAAGCAACAAATGAACAAGACAAACAAGCAAACAAAAACTCATAGACACAAACAACAGTTTAGTGGTTACCAGAGGGTAAGGTGGGTAAGGAGGATCAAACATGTGGTGACAGAAGGAAAACTGACTCTGGGTGGTGAACATACAATGCATAAATATTGATGATGTATTACAGAATTGTTCACTTGAAACCTATATAATTTTAGTAACCAGTGTCATCCCAACAAATTTAATTTAAAAAGCTAATTTATATTAAAATTTAAACAATTAAGTATAAATGTTTCATATACATTTATATTACTTGTCTCTTTTATGTAATCTTTGTTTAAAATGTATCCTTCAGATTTACTTCAGCCACTTTCTATAAATGTCCAAAGAAAGGTTTTACCTTTAAAGACCCTTCTGTTTCAAGTAACAGAAACTCCTATATCACGTAAGCTGGCTCAAGTTTTAAAGAATGAGGATATTATGATCACCTCAAACTCCAAGTGTCTTACAGTCAGCACCAGGTTCAATGTCTCAAGGACATTCTCCATCATTTTGATCATTGGCAAGGGATATTGGATTATATTTTGTTATTTTAAAAACATGTTTAAATATGCTTTATTTTCTGAACAACTTAAGAACTTTCTTTTCCAAAACCTTCCCAGAATCCCTGTACGAACCAACAAATTTAGTTCTTAAAACATTTCTCCTGAGATTATCTTCAGACCAGTATATCTGTAGAACAAAGGTTGAGTTGCTTTTCCTTCAGACACATGACTTTATGCAATAGGATAGATACTGAATAAAACCTGGGTTTTGTTAGAAAAGAATGGGATCATGGTTGCTGAGTAGTCAACCGTTAATATTAACTACTCTTTTTTCTAAATAATTTCCATACACAGCCTTATTTTCAAAACTGTTTCAAAACCTACCCATATATTTCTATCCATTCCCTAAAGGAGAAGACTCAAAATCTCATCTGGTCCCTGCATCAAGTTCGAAGTCCAGGTTCTCCAGGTAATAGCCATTATCTCTACTAGGTCCAAATTGCTTAGCAAACTATATCTAAACGATAAGGTATCTACTCCCTCACATTCACACACCAATCAACAGTAGAATTAAAAGAAAAAGAGCAAACATAAAATGCCAGAAAGGGGGTTAATAAAAAGCAACCCAAAGTAATGAATGGTCCATAGCAAAGCTCCAATTTTCTTTCTTTCTTTTTTTTCTCTTTTTTTTTTTTTTTTTAAGGAGGGTGCAGCTCACAGTGGCCCATATGGGGATCGAACCGCAAAGTTCCAATTTTCAAACTCTCCTTCAACTTAGATTTAAAGCCAAATACAAAAAGGACCTCTCTGAGTACAGCCATATTTTTCTTCTCTCAATTTTTAAATAGGCCAATTTTGGCCTGTTTGTTTTTTTATGGTAGATTGCAAAAAGTGCCAGTGTGATCTGGTCTTGTTCATTTTCCCCACCATTTCCCATCATGTTGCAATATCTACAGGCTCATGGTCAATTTTCAAAGGCACAGCAAGCAGCTGTCCTCAAGTTTTTGGAAACCAATTCAGAAGGATCGCCTACATCCTAGTTAGGCCCTTGTCTCTTCTCTCCATATCCTCCACTCAGTACACCTCAGACCCTTTTTCTGCCAGTAACCCACTTTATAAACTGAAAACTACACCAAAAAAAAATGTATTTGGCTTCCAATAACAAATATTCTTTATCCAAATCAGGTTATCCAAAAAGGACATCTGTTGATTCACGTAACAGAAGCCAGACATAAAAACCTTTTATAGGGTTCATCCATCTTGCAGTTTGGGTTAACAAGGTCCCATGTTCTCTCTCTTTCTCTCTGCTTTATGATCTTTAATGTCGGCTCTACAGACAGACTGGTAGCAAGATGGCTATACTGCGTTTAGAAACTACATCTTGACACAAAAGTGAAAGGAAACCTTCACTGTCTCATTTTTTCTTGCGACCAAGGAAAACTTTCCCATAAGCCTCCAGCAGAATTCCCTTTGTCCCATTGCCTAGGATTAGTTTCAAAGTCAATTCTTTAATTACCAGCACAGGAAAGAGTCTAATCTAATCATGACAATCCTAACAATTTAAGATAGATTTGATGTAGGGAGCAAACCACCATGCCCACAACAAATACTTTGCTCACTGTTCAAGTAATTGTAGACTTCGTGAACATAAGAACAATTTTGTAGCAAAGGCCCTTACGTTACAGGGCTTACCTGCAAAATAGACATATGCCTCCATCATAGTCTTTCCACCAGAATCATCCAAGTATTACTAAGTAGTTCAAATCAGGATAATATTATATATAATTATGGTGATTGTTTATTACGATCTTTTAGGACTAGATAGTCTCTCTGTTATAGTACAAAGCCATGGCAGGTTCTGAGAACCCATTGGACTTGATAACAAATAGACATCAGTTTAAATCCCAGCTCTTGTAGTTACTTACTGTTTGATCTCCTGAAAGCTGCTTAAGCTACTTGAGGCTCCGTTTCCTCATCGGTTAAGTAGGGACACTAACACTAACTCATCTCACAGGGCTATTGAGAGTTTCAAGCAAAATAATGTGTGCAAAGTACCTGTACAGTACTTTGCACATACTAGACAATAAACTTCTATTTTATTTTCTTTTCCTTTCCTGAATGTGATTTGTTCTCACAAATTCCTTCAATTTAAATCAATCCGTTTTATCGTGCATAATTACTCACATATATTAGATTTTCAGGTAAGGTACTAGGGTATCCAGTTAGCAGGTTAGGGCCCTATGATTACTACGTTATTTCAAACATATTAAAAATATTGTTGTCTAAAGCATCTTACTGAAATACACTTTTTCAAAGTACTGTTACATATTATACACCAGAGGCGCAAAAAAAATGTATACACATTTTAAGAGATGTTATCTTAAAATGTGTATGCAATCTTTGGCACCCCCTGTATATTTTATATATACATATATTTAATATATATATCATTTAAATTGTGCACAATTTTTATAACAGGATAGTAAGTCAAACGGGAAAAGTTAGGCAAAACACATCTAAAGTTCACAATTATTTAGTAAAAGATTATTAAAAAAAACATATTATGTAGCTCCCCAGATTTGTAAGTACTAACTCACAAATCTACATTATTATATCATTTAATTAATGTCAACATGGGATTATTAAAGCAACTCAAGCAAAAAAAAATAATAACGTCAAGTTTTCCCACACACTTACAGTGATTTTTCAATCTACTGTCAAACATTATCCATTTTTCCAGTAAAATGTTATAAATGGCTTGCTAAAACCATATATACAATATTCCAATTTAGCAGTAATGTATAAAATCTACACTCTTGCACTGTTTCATCCCATATTCATTTGATATTTATTTTTAGAACAAGTTTGTTTTTCAGTTAACATTTTCTCGATATCCCACTTACCTGAGAAGTATCACAGTTGGTAAAAAGGTAAATGGCTTCGTGTCAACTAAAAATCTAATATAAATACAACCACCAAATTATTCTTAATAAAAAAACTCAAAATACTGTGTGGGAAATAATTATTCTTACTGCTTCTCAATGGCAAAGACACCTTAAGAGATACAATTAAAATACACATGCTAGTTATTAATGTTTTTAATGTAAACAAATACAGTTTTAAGAATATTGAGTAAAGACAAAGTCCCCCAATCTACCTCACTCTCATACTATACTCATTGTTAGTTACGTATTTTTGTTCTTTGTCTTTTATTTTTAAGGTTTAGATGGATTGAGGTTTTTTTCTTTTTGTTTTTGTTTTCATTGATCCATTCCTTTATTCTATATTGGTTTTTCATAGCCAGAATCATATTTTTTCATATAATTTTGATTGTGGATTACTTGGCATTAATAAATATTTTCCATGTTTCTCATAACTGTCACTAGCAATTTTTAATAAATCCATAACCTATAACTGATGTTATATATCAGTTTAATAACCATTCCTTAAGTGATTTAATAACCATTCCTTAAGTGATTTCCAATGTTTGGGAAATTTTTGTGCATTCGTATAATTTTCTACACTTTTGATAACTTAAATGGGATAGAATGTCAAAAGTAAAATAACCAAGTCTAGGTAATACAGATAATTCAAAACTGATAAATATTTCCAAGGCTCATTTTATTACCCCACACCTTCTCTCCTATAATTGTCTAATTGTGATATAACAAGGGTGGTGGCAGTAGGAATAAAAAGAAAATGTTGTGACTTAGTATGTGGTACCTGTGGGACCCCTCTTATTATGGATATATATAAAGCTTATACTCTAGATAATTATTTATTTAGTTTTGTCTCAATTGATCATTAGGAGAGTAACACTAGTTTCAATATGAGAACCATTTGAAATGTTAAATATTGTATGTTCCACTAGGGATTGAAAAATCAGGCAAAATAAATTCTCCAGGTGTCAAGTTACATAGGAAATATCATTGATGGCTGGTGGCATGGCCCCGAGGCCTTGGAAAATTGAAGGAGGGAAAGAAGGGGCAGTCACAGTAATGAGCTGGCTGTGGTCGCAATGAATAAGGAGGCGACTGTAAAAGAATACGCATATTATTTAAGCAAAGAATTCCACTTCTAAGAATACACTATTTCTCTTTTACAGAAATAAACACAGATAAGCATGATAGCATACACTCGTCTTCTCTGTGGCATCAATAAGTTTACAGCAATTAAGAAATAGTTTACAGCAATTAAAACAAATGACAGACTTAAATATATTAGCATGGAAAGTCCTCCAGGATATAAAACTCCACATGTATACATACATACATACATACATAGGGTGCCAAAAAAAGTATACACAAAAATGTATACATTAAAATGTGTATACAATTTTTTGGCACCCTCTGTACAGACATAAGTATAGACAGATTTGATAATGGATATGAACATATCTAGGTAGACACCCACTAAAATGTTAGCAATCATCTCTGAAGAAAGAGAGGGATGAAAGGGAATTCACTGGTTGATACATAATGCATTTATTATTTTTCAACAAATATAAATGTTTAAAATGATAGCTTATTCAGTCAAATAAAAATAATGAGCATCAAAGAAGTCAACCTCAGCATATAGTTCCAAACAATTCAAGCTTATCAAACATTTTGACTCCTGGTTTTCTAATAATAATAACAACAAGAATAAAATGTACTCTTGGGGTTCCCATATACCCTCAGAGGACTCCGCTGGACAAACTCAGCAAGAGAACGGACTCAGTGAAGGGAAATATCAAAGAGAGGACTTGGCCCCATAATCAAGCGTTGCAATGAATTTAGGAATTTTAGTTTTTATAACTTACGAGGTCTGTCAATTAAATTTGCGAGCTCTAAAAAAAGAGCTACGTACCTCATTGTTGAACATCAATCACTATGGTCACCTTCGAAGTAAGTACTCCCCTTGGGAAGCTATGCACAGATAGCAGCAACTACACAGTCCACCCTTCAAAGCAATTTGGGAACTCTTTTTCTGGAATGGCCATCAGAGCTGTCATATTACCCTTGATGTCCTGAATGTCATCAAAATGTCTTCCTTTCAATATTTCCTTTATCTTCAGGTAAAGAAAGAAGTCATTGGGGGGCCAGATCAGGTGAGTAGGGAGGGTGTTCCAATACAGTTATTTGTTTCCTGGCTAAAAACTCCCTCAGAGACAGTGCCATGTGAGCTGGTGCATTGTCGTGATGCAAGAGCCATGAATTGTTGGTGAAAAGTTCAGGTCATCTAACTTTTTCATGAAGACTTTTCAGCACTTCCAAATAGTAAACTTGGTTAACTGTTTGTCCAGTTGGTACAAATTCATAATCAATAATCCCTCTGATAGCATAAAAGGTCAGCAGCAGCACTGCAATAACTTCGTGAACTTCATTGTCAGACCTTGTACTATATGAAAAGTTTGCTGAAGTATTATATCTATCAGAAAAGATCTAAGAAAGATTTTCAATTTTCTAATCTCAGCCTATAATTTTATTATAATTTTCTCATGTACAAAACGTTAAAAATGCACTATTTAAGTGAAAGAAAGCTCCTCTTTCATTTTGTCATAATTTCCATTTTTGAGAAAAGTTTCTGGAGAAATAATTTAGAGGTGATGTCATAATCAGTCAATAAAAAGAGACCCTTCCCTTTTTCAATTTCATAATGATAGAGTTAAAAACAAAATTTCAAATAATTTTCATTTGTACCATGAAATAATATTCAGTGACTTATAGATTAAATAATAAAGATAAGGTTTTCTTTTCTCAGGTATTACCCTCATGCTGCCTAGCTTATTATTTTGGCCTATTAAGCATATGTACCATGTGGTTTCCTTTCTGTTCTATTTGTATGTGTTTAATTAGTCATGGTACAGTGAAAATATGCACTCAGTCTCTAAGGCAAATTTCTAGGGGATTTTCTGTTCCTAAAACTTGAACCTCATAATAATATTTCTGGATCATGGCCCAATAAGTGCATTTACAGATTTTTGTTTAATTTAGGTAGAAATACTTTTTATGAGCATTTTAATAATCAATGCTAGCATGAGTATTACAACCGAAGAAAATATGAAATGGAGCATTTCCCTGAATCCTTTTCAAAACCAAATTCTGCTTATCATTTTTATTAATAACCTAGCTATTTCATTTTTTTCTGATAACCTTAAAAAGATATAGATTAATTCATTTAACAAAGAGCAAATATTTTAGTGTTCAGCACACTTACAGATACCATGAAGAAAATACAGATACGTAAAATGCCAGAAAAACACATAATGCCCCCAAACAAAGAGAAATATGCCTCCAATTTGATAGATACGTACATACTTCAGTTATTTGGAGGGGATATGGGAGAAATTAAATAATTCCTTAAGAAGTGGGGAGTTGAAGGAGCTACATGGACTTGATGAGAAGATGGAGAGGCTAATCTTCAGAGACCCAAAAGCAGGAACATGTGAAGGAGAGTCTGGAGATGAGCACGGCTGAAGCAGACAGTCATTTGGAGGTTAACAAGACATCGTTAGAGGTGAGGCAAGTGTGCATACCCAGGATGAGCATTCAGGTTGCCATGTGATCTAGTTTAAGATCTTAAACGAAGAACTGCCTCAATACCAGAAGATGTATGGATTTTAATGAAGCCATTAATTCAATCCCTGAATAAGCTTTGTTTTGTGATCTTTTACAGCGGGGTCAAGAACAAATGTGTGGTAGTGAGGCAAACAGACGACACAGTAAGGGAGTGATATAAAATAGAGGCTCATCTATTAAAGTGCATAGTCAATGATAGCAGCATGGATTCAACACCATATTCACTAATTGAAGCATTGTAATACTGGGGGTACCCAAAAAATGTATACACATGACTTGTACTCATCTTTTATTATCGGTATCTATTGAGTATTATAATTTTAATACTGTTTTTTCATTTCTTAAAATGTATATACATTTTTTGGCACTCTCTGTATATATGCACATACATGTGCACACATATACAGGCATATATGTGTGTGTGTATGTGTATACACACACATACATGTTCAAACAGTGTATCACACAATATTGTAGCTGTTAATAGTGCAGGCTTAGATAACAGGCTGGCTTTAAATCTATTCCATATCTGCCTCTGCTGGCAGCATGATCTTGGGCAAGTTACAGCCCAAGAGACTCTCAGAGCTGTTTTTTGTACCATGGTGATAATCCCCCTGGTGGGGTCACTATAAGCATAACATGAGATAATGAACCTAGAGACTTAAATTCAGTGTTAGAACACAGTAGTCTAGAACACAGTGTTAGAATTCAGTGAATCATGTTATTCATTATTGTCAGCACGGAACAGCTTAACCTTTTGTTTCCTTCTACCTGCCCCCAAAAGAAAGGAGAACCTGCAAGTCAGATCATTTCAGGGACTTTGCTAAACCTTTGTGTTTGCACCTTATGCCTCCCTGTTTGGTCCCAGAAAGACGACTGGACAGTCAATGACGAGTAAGATTCCTCACGGAAGGAATAACTCAAGACAGACGCAGTAGTGGGGACCAACAGGAGAACCCACGGAGTTCACAGAGGTGGGCACAGCCCCCCACCTTCCTCAGGCTAAGGAAAGCCTCAGCCTCTGTGGCTGCATTTCTTCCTGAAACCTGCAAGGGAAGTGATTCAATGAGGTGCTCTCCATCTATTCATATGCATATAGGTTTTGTCCCTTGGGGAAGTTTAGACTTAATGTCCAGCTGTCTGCAAGCAAGGGTGATTGACTTAAATCGGTTTTCTATTATGATGTATAGAATTCACAAATCTTGAGATTGACAAGCTTTATCTCCTTTGCTTCCCCACCTAACTAATAAAAGTTATTGCACAAGCCCGACCAGGTGCCACAGCCCAGACCTTGAGGCTGCCAGTCCCTTGGCCTCTGTATTTAAAATCTCTTCAAGGCTGCTGTCTTTTCTTAACCCTGTGCCACCCTCCTCGCTCCCCACAATTCATGTTGCGCAGGACGCAACACATTATCATCACCATCTGCCCAACTTCTCAAAAACAGTATCATCTATATTAAATTGCATACACTTTTATGCTCATTTCTTTCAAAAGAAATGCCTCATTTTACAAAGATAATCTGCAGAGTATTATAATTCTGGCAGTTTTCCCCTCCAAATGTATTTTATAAATAATAATTGACTAATATGCATCAGAATTTTTAGCTCTTTAACAAGTTCCTTAACAAGTTCCAAGATAGAAAGGACAATTATTTCAGCTCTTCTAGCCATAATAAATGGAAAAAAAACCCCGACAAGGTTAAAAACAGATTGAATGATTCAATGACTGACTCCCATGCAGACATTCAGTGTGTTGTGACATCATTCAGCATCTCCTGGCCCCTGGTGGAGAGACACACATAACAGTCTTATATAGCTAGACTTCAGTGTTTGCCATTTCTTCTCTGTGGCTGATATAGGTCATCTGGGCCAGAGTATATCTCAGCAACAGTGTGGCTGAGACTATCTCACTAAGTCTCAGGGACAACCCGTATATTAACAAAGGAAGATAGCCCCTCATGGTGAATAAAACCACAGCAAGTGTAGAAACCTGAGGACTCACAGAAGCTGGTTAGGCACAGGAGGGCCATTTTGCTGTGACCAGATCTCACTTGATGCTCACCAAGATATAAGGTACACAAGACGAATTTAGAATGTATATTGATTTCTACCCAGACAACAATATTGTCTGGAAGATTGTGGCTGCATATTTACCATCTGGCAAGTGGGAAGCATTTGCAATGGAGAATCTAGACGTTTGAGCAACAGCTATCACATACCCACATGCATGGAAAATCTGAATCAGCAACAAAGCCAGAAGCATACGTCCTGCCAAAGAATGAAGATTCATCGTGTTGCCAGTACCACACAGGTTGAATTAAACATAAATGCAAACAACTGGTACAATTTCATACTGATATTCTGCCTGACAGCAACATCAAAGATCAAAATATAGCATAATGTTAGATAATTAATCAAGGGTGTGTATATAGTTCATGTGAAGAAATGAACTGGAGGCTAGTGATCACAGAGGAATGAGTTTTCTGAGTGGGAAAGAATACTGTACAGGAAGAAAATAAAGAATACCAGGAGGATACTCAATGAAAATATCCAAGACAAATAGCTGGCTTTGGAAATCCTTTACAAAGATACAATTGCTAGAGCCTGTCAAATCTGAGTATGTTGATTTCCTTCTTTCTCAAGTCTCTTAAAATGTGTTTATCACTACTCAAGCCATTCAGTAGTAAATATCCGTAAAGGGACCTTTACTGATGTTAATATATATTTCCAAATCTCTCATGCAATAATTCTTTGGTTCACCATAATCTATCGAGATCAAAAAAGTGAGTTCAACCACTAAAGGCTAGACTTTTAAACATGAGGCTAAAATTAAAGTTCATCCAATCATATAAATGTCAAATCATCCTGCAGACACATAAACCAGATGTTTATCTTCTACATGTGCATATACCCTCATAAGGGTCTGTTTTCACTGTTCTCAGTGTTTCATTCCAAGTAGTCCAGGCAGGGCTAAGCTAGAAAGCTACTTTTAGTTGTTGACTTTTAATAGAAGACACCTCTGACTTGGAACTACTCCTTCACATAATGTATAATGCAAAGAAATTGCGGTTTGAGTCTCTCTTAAGCATCGGGAACAAAGACTTAAATACAGTGCAGTTTGGATCACCGTGTTACAAAATGAATCAAGGAACTTAATTAAACAATACGCATTCCTCAATAGGTTTATTCCATTTGGCTTCCTCTGTATAACCGACAATAAAAAGAAATCTTCCAAAAACACAAGTCTGATCATGTTATTCCTCCAGTTACAATTTTTCAAAGGCCTCCCTTGTCTTTGGAAACAGCAAATTTTTTATGTGGCTTTTGGCGCCAACTTCAATCTGGCAATCTCATAGCGTAGCAGAGGTTTTTTGAGCACTTTCAAGAATGAGGACCCTTTTCAACTTCAGAATTGCTCAGACTATATACCACCCAGAATGATCATAGCAGAACTTTTCATATTTATAGGTTGAATAATGCATAATGACAATTATTAAGTTAGCAATATTGCTAAATTATCTCTATCAATTTTAACACCTTTATTTATTTGAAAATATGATGGTTGTCTACAGAAAACTCTCAGATTCGTGGCTCACGGTTGAGAAATCACTCCATGGTGAAAAAAATAAGAAATTAGCAATTTCCTGGGCACGATATATATTTTTACTGTTGTAGCTCCATTGCTTAGTACTATGCTTGCAGAAAAAGTGCTCTCAAGATGTACCTGCTAAAAGAATGAACTACATAAAATCGTTCTGGTCTTAGTTACCAGGCTTTGAGGCTTTGTATCAGTTGCTTCATCTAGTGGACTGGCTCTCCCAAGGTATCCACAAGGTTCCTTCCCTCATGTGCTCCTTCAAGCCTCTGCTTAAATAACACCTTCGTAATGAGGCAACCCGCCATGTGAGATTCTCAACACCCACTAACTTATTCCATTTCATTTTTTTCCCCTAGCACTTATTTTCTATCATTCCCTAACTTACTGTGGCATTTTCTTTAGTATTATTTTTTTTCTCTCACCCCACGAGAACGCAACCTCCACAAGTACAGAGATTTTCTGTGATTTGTTCATAAGTGCATTCCAAGCTTCTAAAACAATGCCTGGTACAGTAATTTAAAAAACAATAATAACAAATCTTTCACAGATCATGCCATCCCATTGGTTCTTATCCTTCATCTAGTAAAAAAAAAAAAGGGGGTGGGGGGATGAAATCTTTCCTACTCAGTTTAAAGAGTGGTTTGAGGATCAAGGGAAGGTGATCCAGTCATTATTCTAAAATTTATGTAATTAAATTTGTAAATCTTTTCTCACGGGATGGTGCAGGTAAAGAGTGTGACAAAAAGGAGGTGTCCCCTTTCACCTAGAGGCCTATGACATGGGAATTATTTGCCTCCTCAGCCAACTACAGTTCAATTCATAAGCCTAATCTTACACATTTCATTGACATAACTGATAGTTTTGATGATAAAGATAGCCTACATGTTTTAGTTACAAATTATAAGCCATCTTGCTTCAATTTGGAATGTTTCGTTTCCCTAAAATACCTTCAGTTTCCTAACTGAGTTGTGCAAGGGTCTCTATAATTCTAGGTGTGATGGTTAATTTTATGTGTCAACTTGGCTAGGCTATGGTGCCCAGTTGTTTGGTCAACCACTAGGCTAGATGTAGCTGTAAGATTTTTTTAGATGTGATTAATAGTTACAATCAGCTGACCTTAAGCAAAGCAGATTACCCTTCATATGGTGGTGGGCCTCATCCAATCAGTTGAATGCGTTAACAGCAATAGCAGAGGTTTCACAAAGAAGAAGACATTCTGCCTCATGACTAAAACACGGGATTCTGTCCTGAATTTCCAGCCTGCTGGCCTGCCCTAGATATTTAAGATTTCTCATTTCACACAATCATGGCAACCAATCTCTCTCTCTCTCTCTCTCTGTCTCTCTCTCTCTGTCTGTCTGTCTCTCTCTCTCTCTCAATTGTGGTTTGTTTCTCTGGAGAACACTGACTAATACAACACAGTTCTAGGCAATTGAAGTTTTAGAAATTATGCTAGTGGCATGCCTGCTTAGAGAGGCAAAGACAACATGCACTGTCTGATACCTTATTCCTTAAAGAAACTCATTTTCATGGAGACGTACTTCGGTATTACAAAATGCACAGATGTTCAGTGCAAAGTTTGAGTTTTCACAAACAAAGGTAATTGTGTATCCAGCACACTCATCAATATACAGAACATTTCCATTACCCCTGTTTTCTTTCTCCACTGTTCTGATTTCTGTTACTACAGAGCAGTTTTATCTGCCATAGGACTTCACATAAAAAGATTTATACAGTATGTACTCTTTCATAAATTATTTCTAATGCTGAACATAATATTTTTGATATTTGACTATGGTGTGTGTATCTGTAGATTGAGTTTTTAACTTTTATGTTTAGGTTTCTGATCATCTTAAATTTATTTTTGTGGAGGGTGGAAGTTGAAGTTAAAAGCTGTCTGAGAACTCTTTCCAATTGGTGTAGAACAATTTGTTGAAATGATTTTTCTTTCCCTAGTTAAGTCACCTTGATGCTTTATTTTAAAAAAAATCAACTGACTATATATGTGTGGGTTTATTTCTAAACTCTCGATTTTGTTCAGTTCCTCTATCTTTATTACAACAATTCCAAGCAGTTTTGATTCTTTAGCCTTACAAGTCCTTAAATCAATTGGTGTGAGTCATCTAATTTTATTATACTTTTAAAAAAATAATAAAAGCTATTCTACACACTTTGCATTTCCATATAAATTTGAGAATCAGTTTGTCACTTTCAAAAATAAATGACTGTTGCTATTTTGATTAGGATTGCACTGAATTATAGCTCCACTGGTTGGAAACTGTTATCTTTTCAATCTGCGAGGTGATATTTATCTCCACTGATTTAGGTGGTATTTTGCAGTTTTTAGTATAGAGATCTTGAACATTTTTCTAAATTTATATTTCTAAGTCTCATGTATTAGCATGCTACTGTAAGTGATACTGTTCAGGTTTTAACTTTAACTTCCAATTTTGTTGTTGCTAGAATGTGAAAATAAAATTTTCTGTATTTATCTTATATTTAAGGAAACTCAATATCTCTCCAAAGTTAACTATGTAACTTTTTCATGAAATGTTTAAAACCTTATGGGATTAATATCCTATATGCCACAATGTAGTTGCTTTACTTCTAAGGGAAATTTGCTTCAATAAAAACAAACAAACAAACAAAAAAGCTCTACATTTATAATTTGCAATTCACTAATACTCTCACCCATAGGTTAAAATTACACACTTTAAGATAATAATTCCACTATATTTTAAGTTGCTGCTCATATAAGCACGGGAAAAAATTAAATAAATGCCCTAGTATAAGTGTCATACATATAAAAGAGGTTAAATATCCATTTTTCTATAAAAAGTTTTTTAAAGTCAATGAAGTAGCCTTGCTTTTGCAAAGGCAGGATAAAAATACCTCCAGACACAATTTCTCTGTGCTCATCCCTTTGCGTGAGCAGGGCCAATTCATTTAGCATTGTTTCTTTCCCTTATGCAGGATTCTCCCCCCACTCTCTGCGGGGAATTAGAACTCTCCTGACCCCTTCACCACTAACACCAACCTTCTCCTTCTTTAAACAAATAACAGTGAATCTGACTTTTTATACATGGCTGCTGATTGGTTGATTTCACTCAAACTTAAATATCTCTATGGTCAAAATTTACGGATAATTTAAGCTTTAAAGATAGAATTAAGCATCTGTTCACCCATGACAAAATCATCATCATCACCATCACCATCACCATCATCATCATCATCATCATCACCACCACCATCACCACCAAGCAGATGGAGAGCTAAAGTGATAGAAGAGGACAAACAGGCTTTCAAAACACATTGTGATTCCTCTGTTAGCCCTGTAGAAAACCTAATTGAGGCCTTTTAAGCTATGCTGTAAGCAAAGGGGAGTGTAAAAACAGGTCTTTATTTTCTAGATCCAACACTCCTGTCCTGAGATAACAAAAAGTATGGGGGCCTCCTACAAGTGGAGGAGACAGGGCACTTGATCTCTGGCTCCTTTTAGAATACAGAGCTTATACTGTCCAATGGGCCCTCATGGGGCTTCTCTCTTTACAGACCACTCCTACTCTTACTCCAGAGATTTTACACACACACACACACACACACACACACACACACACACTTTTGTTAGTACTTATTTCCCAAGTCTCCAGCTCTTACCAATGTCTACCCCTATCCCTTTGCCTCTCAACATTTCCCTAAATTTGACTACAAGACTTCTAGCAAAGTTGCATGTCACAGAGCTACAATCGCTCTGTTGACACAAACCTAACTACATGGCTGTATCAGAAAAAAGAAACAGTTATTCCAAATATTTCTGCCCCCAGAATAATCAAAGTAACAAAGAAAACTAATTTTCGATTGACTTCTTATATCGTTTTAATTCTGTTCTAATGTTTTTATGAATAAGTTTTTGTTTTTAATTACTTGAGTTCTGTGAGTATAAGGTATACTTTCTCTGAGGGGTCAAATAAAGAGTATTGAAGACACAGGTAACCAGATTGAACAGTATCAGTAGTCTGATCTACCTTAATATTCTGAAACTTGTGCAAACTTTTAAAATTATGCTCTGTTTAAAACCTTTGTTTTGTTTTGTTTCTGGTGTTTTATTTTATTTGGGGGGGGAGGGGCGGGTGATTAACCTACCTAAAGGATTTGACATATTTTCCAGGGACTTCTTAGGGAGATGGCATTTGACAATCAGTAAAGTGGAAAATCTGCAGTTTGAAAAGAAAGCTTCCCAAGTTATTCTAATAGATTCCTGCACCACCACCATTACTACCCCACCTCAACAAAGAATCATGGAGGCAAATTTTTAAACAAATAATTTATAAAAAGGCATGGAAAACACTGTTTACAATGTTCTTTATAATATATAACCAGGAGCCCAACCCAAAACAAAGTAAGCTACACAATGATTCCTGGAAGCTAAGATAATTAAGATACATAAGCAGATAATTAAAGTGAGAACTATTAAGAAACATTGTTATGGCTCCCTAGCACTCTCTGGAATGTATCCCACCAAGTAAATTCTGGCAATGAAACAGAGCAATTGTCTAAGAATGATTCTTCCTGGAACCAAGTGTGTCCATAGACATTTTGCTTTTTTCACAGGGCTAATTTTTAAACTTACTTAAGCTTTTACTCTACTTGTCTGCAAACTTAAAACTTTTTCCTAATACAGCCCCACCTGCAGCTGAACAAGGCAGCCCAGGTGAGGAAACAATCTATCTGGATCTGTAACTGCACTGAGATAAGCATTCCCAGAAGAGCAAAGAAGGGTCTCGGCCTCCCACATTTAGAATGACACAAACTAGTCCTGGGAAATTATCAGTCTTCTTCCGGCCAGGAGGAAGGGTTTGGGAAAGTACAGCGATAACCCTGATGTGATCAAGCAATTTTAACCCTCATCTTTGGGACCAGGCTGTGAGTGTTCCGTTATAAAAAGCCTCTTCCCCTCCATAAAACTGTATCTCAGGGAATGTCTTCAGACAATTCTTTCCAAGGCCCCTCCCACCCCTGCACATCCATTCTTGCCACTCCATGGGAACAGACCATTTGCTTCAGCTCCATTTCTTGTTCTTCATCCTCTATAAACACTGACGGCAAAGACTAGTTCTGGGTCTCCAAGCAGAGCAAAGCCAGGGGTCCTTTGGTTGCTCTCTGCTCCACATCCCATAGTTGTGGAAAGACCTTCCCAACCTCCATGACCAGCAGCACCTCATCTCCAAACAGCCGAGGAGAGACTATCAGATCATAAAGTAATCTGAACAGGAACATAGACTAGTTTGATTTTCAGGATAAATCAAAAGTCCACTAAATGTAAATAACATAACATACATGGTTTTCAGTGTGTGTGTGTGTGTGTGTAAAAAGTTAAAAGTCTCAGTGAACAGGTGAACACTGAGGTCAAATGCAGTTCAGTCACTTATTAGCCAAGAGTATAGGGAGTTCCTGAAGCTTTGGGGCCTGGAAACCCTCCCCAGTATGTGGGGGTGGTATTAACAACCATATCATAGAACTTTTCTGACATTTCGGTGAGAGTGTATATGGAAGTTCCTAGTGTACACAGGGTTCAAAAAAATGTTAGTGTTCTCCCCATACTCTGAATGGCTAACTTTAACAGAAGCGCTGCATTTAGCAGCTTTACTCAGCTAGGCATGGACAGAAGAAGAAAATAAGATATACAATCAGAGTTAGTAGGGTTATCCTAAGCTACAATGAGAGAAGAAACACTGTAGATGCTAACACCAAGCGCATTCAAGAGAAATGCAGCGGGGTTTTCTAAGTAATGTGGCTGACTGAACTTCAGCAATGCAGAGACCGAAAAGACACTCAAATTGAAGATGCCAGAATCCAGAATTTAATCACAGTCAACATAAGAGCCATGTTCACTGACCAGGAGAGAAGATCTGTTCACATCAAACTTTCTGGTCACATCCAAGAAGCCATACTCTCAATTTCATTTCCCTTGAATACCAAAGACAGCAAATATCTAGATTCCTTGAGTGAGTTTTGCTGCTGTTTCCATAGAAATGTGTCTCCTTGTAACCTAGTAATACATATTGTTTTAATATACAAAATATGCGAACCCTGTGGATTACTCAAATGCTGACAACGTTTTAGTGAAACACAACAGCCACTTTGTTCATCTGACAACATAGTTGGGAAAACCCTTTTTAGAAAAGGCAGAAACCTACCCAAACCCGGGTCAAACAGAATAAAGTAAACATGATCAATGTGACATACCTACATCGTGAATACATCATTATGAATCTGAAGAAAGCTGGAGGGCACAGAAGGGAAAAACTAGTTATGAAAGCAAATCACACACCTGGGAAGGAGAGAGGCTACTGTTAAGAGTGGGGGTTGGGGACTAGGCTGATGAGAGCTTGGTGGTAGGAAGCTTTCCACTGTGTACAACTGTGTAGGATTTAAGTTTCAAACCATGTGAATCCACTTTCTCTCAAAGAAACTAACTAAATAAATAATAAACACACACATTTGTAACCCTTAGTATTATCTCATATGCAGAAAAACAAAAAAACAAAAAAACAAACAAACAAAAAAGAAAACCCTACTTTCAATTCAGGAAAGCATATGCCTTCCTTTCCTTAGATGTCAAATTAATAATATTCCATTTTCTATTGGAACATTCTAATTTTTTTTTCATTTGAAATTTGTATAATAGAATGAGAACTGCAGAAGTCTCAGCACAAAAGACCCCGCCCAAACCTCTGCACTATAGGATGACCCTAGCCCTCCACTGAAATGCCAGCCAGCAACACAACAATACCAGTAGAACTCTACAACAATACCAGGGTTTGTTCTAGCCAATGCCCAAGACTAGGCCCCAGAAATCCCTTTAGAGCATTTACTAAAAAGGACCTATAATTGTGCATCCTTACTCCTACTCTGTTCCTTTGAGATGTATATGTATCTTCTACAAGGTCTTTCTCAATGACCTGAAAACCATTCTTTTGTGTAGTCATCAAGGAAATAAAGGGCCTCAGTCTCTCAGACTCTGTGGGAGAACAGAATCATTACTTCAGTATGGGCCACCTAGCAGACCCAGCTAGCCTAATCAGATTTTTATTGATCAACCCTTTGTCATTTTTCGCTTGAGCCCCACTCTCTGTCCCTCCATGTTCCTTCAATTTCCTTTTAAAAGGCCCGGTCACCTTTGCACCATTCAAAATGGAGCTCAGCTGTTTCCCCTACTCTCAGCAGTTACTGCAGAAAATCTGTTTTCACCACTTTAATGGCTAGCTTTATCTTTGGCAGTAGCGCCTTTGATATTTGTAAAGAATAGTCCAAAAATCCTAATTAATTTCTAAAATCCAGATTAGCATCATAGCACAAAATATTCCAAATAAAATGAAGAATAAAAGAACTAAAATATTTAATGGATGTCCTTAAGTCTCCTAGCAAGTCTATGAACACACACACACACACACACACACACACACACACACACACACACACGCAAGCTCGCAAGCACGCATGCGCGCATTTAGTGGGATTCTAAGTTCTAACTCTGTAGAATGAGCCCAGAAAAACAATACATTAATTCTGTAAACACAAAATAAAAATTTTATATTACCACTAAATAAAATTCTCCTGAATTACATTTCCATGTAGAATTTGTACGTTTCCTGAGTACAAATGCTCCTCAACTTATGATAGCGTTACGTCCTGATAAACTCATCGTAAGTTGAAAATGTCACAAGTTAAAAAATGCACGTAATACACTTAACCTACAAACACCATAGCTTGGCCTCGCCTACCTTAAACATGCTCAGAACACTTACATTAGCTTACAGTTGGCCAAGTATCTTGAGTTTCAGCTCAAGAACATTTGCCTTTCTCTTCGTAGCAGGGACAGGAGACACAGATAGATATTTTGTAGACAGGGTGAAATGTGAAATCACAAAACACAATGTCCAAAAAACATTGGCAACACAGCACACTGTAGTGTATGGATTGTTTACCTTCGTGATTGCATGGCTGACTGACAGCTGTGGCTCGCTGCCTCTGCCCAGAGAGTACAGTACCTCAAGTCACTGGCCTGGGAAAACAATCAAAATTTGAAGTATGGTTTCTACTGAATATATACCACATCCGCACCATCATCAAGTCAAAAAGACGTTAAGCTGAACCATCATAAGTCAGGGGCTCTATGTGCTCCAGACATAAATTATTTTTTAAAAACTTCAATAAAGATTTTTCTCTAACTTGATGAAGTATTTTTGTCCTGACGAGAGAATTCGTTATGGTGTTTCTGGTTTCCAGATTTTGTTAATTTCATGGACCCAAGTCAATCAGATATTCTACTCTAATTTATTCCAAAATCATTACCTTAACATCTGTAAACTTCCAAAAGAAAGTTTACTTCTATAGATGTTACTCCTTTTCTACAAATAAATGAATTTCTACATCACATGATTTCTTATGCAATAAGCACATTGGCTATGCTTAAATACTGACATATCCTTCATCTTTATACTGATTTAAAAGCATGCCATCGTGTAGCTATAAATTGTTAAATATTATGGATGTTGAAAAGCATTTTCTCACATTAGATATTGGAAATGTTAATCTACAAACCTCAAATCTACATAGCATTCAGAAACTGTTACATCAAGATAATTATTTAATCACGATAGCTACATTCATAATGATTGTCTAAAAATAGTATAAACATAATGTACATTAATTTTCCTCACGGCATTCACATTCCTGCAAATTTAAAACACTTAGGAAGTTCTAAAATGTTCTAAGTTGCTGCCTAATTTGATTTTTAGATACCACATAATTAATCAATCTTCAATTACCTTATGGCATCTTAAAATGTTTCAAAGTCAATTAAATTTTTTTGCAAAAATTTTGTAAAATGTATAAGAGTTTTTCCAAAATGTATCATGGACATTTGAATGCCTTATATTGTGAAAGATTAATAAATTGGCATATCATCAATTCCCTTAAGCAACAAAACAAGTATCTGACAACAAATGTTCACACAGAAATGTGGTAAGAAAGAATGCAGAATCTGAAACAGAAACATCTAGTACATATCAAAAACTGTTGTTGCTTAACAGTTCACCAGAAAATGGACTGTGCCGAAATCTCCCAATCCAAAGGTAGTTTTATTCTTGTTTTATAGTTTCTGCTTTTATTTTTCTTTCAACATTTTTCTCTTACTATTTTTGAGCTATGTCTAATAAGGAATACAAATAATTTCATCAATACATATAAATGCATTAAGAAATAAAATTCACTGCAAGATAAATCAGTTACAATTATTAGGATAGATTATTTAAAATGAAAGAAGAAAATATCATGGGAATACATACATATGTCACACACATACCCCATTTAGTATATTTCTATTTCATAAAAGGTAGCATTTAAAGTTTCTAACAGTTTGTTGCCCTTATGCTAAAATAAAATATATTAGTATATTGATTTTATATGCAAAACTTTTCTCAGTTACTAAATTTAAAAATTTGTCTATAGGTTCTCAAGGTTTCTAGGTAGATAACCATATTATTTGCAAAGAGTGATAGATTGATTTCTTACTTTCCAATCCTTTAACCTTCTATTTCTCTCTCTTCTCTTACTGTACTAGTTAGTATATCCAGTACAAGGTTGACCAGAAATCGTGATTGTGGCTATTCTTTTCTTATTATTTTAAGGTAATGTTCCTAACACTTAATAAGTTTAGTGTCTGCTTTAAATGTTGCTATATCACTTTATGAAGTTAAGAAATGTTACTTCTACCCCCTGTATGCTTAGAGTTTATCATTACTGAATGATGAATTTTATAATGTTTTTGCTCCATATTGAGATGACATTATTTTACTTCTTTCATTTGAATATACGGTAAATTACTAAAGTGAGCATTTTCATAATAAACTATTTCTGAATCCCTGGGATAAGGCAAATGGCACTCATGTTTATGAATAATATTGGCTTATCCTGCATGGGATGGTGGGCTGTGCCCCCTGCAACTAAAGACTGAAAACAGTGACTGGATTTGGAGCTGGGCTGCACTCTCCACCACTAGATTGAAGGGCAAAGACTTGGAGCTGATAGGCCCTGGAGAAATGCACTGTTCCCCAATATGCCCCAATACAAAAAATTTAAATAAACAAATAGAATAATATTGGTTTGCAAGTTGGACTTTAACATTTACCTCTATAAATTTAACTTATAATAACATAAATACTATATAGCTTAACCACTTTTCTGTTAATATTTTGCCCACTGTAACAAACACAACAGGAGCAGCATAAACAGAAACCTTCAGAGAAGTACAGTACTTTAAACAAGTACTGTAAAGATACTACTCAAATCTATGATGTTCTGATAATACTTGCAAGTATGTGTTCATCAGTGCATTACATATTAGTCAATCAACAAATAGTTATTAAGGACCTATATTTTACCAGGCGCCGTACAGGGAATAAATCAGTGAAACAAACCAAAACACACACACATACTTTTCCACAAAGAAGCCAAAAACACGATGGAGAAAAGAAATCCTCTTCAATAAATGGTGCTGGGAAAATTTGAGAGTCATATGCTAAAGAATGAAAGTAGACTATTATCTGTGACCATATACCAAAATTAACCCAAAATGGATTATAGACTTAAACATAAGACCTAAAACAACAAATTACATGGAAGAAAGCATAAGTAATAACTTATGAATGTTGGGTTCAGAGAGGATTTTATGAATTTGACCTCAAAGACAAGGAAAGTGATAGCAAAAATAAATGAATGGGACTATATCAAACTAAAAAGCTTCTGCACAACAAAAGAAGCCATCAGCAAAACAAAGAGGTAACTAACCAAATGGGAGAAGATGTTTATAAACAATGCCTCTAATAAGGGTCTACTATCCAAAGTATATAAATAACACATACAACTAAACAACAATGACAACAACAAGAACAACAAAACAATCTGATTAAAGATTGGATTGAGGACCTGAACAGACACTTCTCCCAAGAAGAGAAACAAATGGCCAACAAACACATGAACAAACGCTCAACTTCACAAGCTATTAGGGAAATGCAAATCAAATCCAAATGAGATAGCACTTCACACCTGTTAGAATGACAATTATCAACAAGACAAGTAATAAACTGTGGAGGGGTTGTGGAGAAAAAGGAAACCTCATACACTGCTGGTGGGAATGTAAACTGGTACAGCCACTATGGAAAACAGTATGTAGCTTCCTCAAAAAATTAAGAAGAGAATTACCATATGACCCAGCAATCCCTCTTCTGGGTATCTACCCTCCAAAAATCTGAAAACATGTATTTCTAAAGATACATGTACCCCTATGTTCATTGCAGCATTATTCATGGTGGCCAAGACATGAGAACAATGAAAGTTTCCTTCAATAGATGATTGGATAAAGAAGATGTGGTATATGTACAATGGAATATTCTCAGACATAAGAAATGATGAAATACTGTCATTTGTGACAACATGGATAGATCTTGAGTTTATCATGTTAAGTAAAATAAGTCAGACAGAAACTGTTGAGAACCATATGACTTCACTCATATCTGGCATATAAATCTGAAAGCAACAAATGGAGAAACAAAGAAACAAGAACTCATAGACACAGACAACGGTTTAATGGTTACTAGAGGGTAAAGAGGGAGAGGGGTGGTAGAAGAGGGTAAGGGGGGTCAAATACACACGATGGAAGAACTGACTCTGGGTGGTAAACATACAATGCAATATATAGATGATGTATTATAGAAATGTACACTTGAAATCTATATAATTTTACTAATCAACATGACCTCAATAAATTTAATTAAGAGAAAAAAAGAATTACACATATTTATTAATAGATAATATGTTTGAGAGACCAAAAAAATACTATTTTCAAAATACTAAGGTAACTAGTTGAAAATTTAAAGATGAAATTAAAGTTCAAATGTCTGTTATTTATTATACTCTGGCAAGTATATGTTTATTTTATAGTTCATTAAAAATCTCTAATATATTTACCTAAATTACAATTTCACAATTTTCTATCAGTACAGTCTACATTTTCCTTTTTAAAATAAAATTTTTAATAAATTTGGTATTTTGGCCAAAAACTTTTACATGTTTCTCATTTAAAATGTCATAAGCATAAGCATTAGAAAATACATGAAATTTAATATCCTAATAATATAAACTAATTAAAACTGAGAAGGCTGTAAATTTGCAGTGATTTAATCTCCATATCTAAGGCAAACTGGATACTTGATGAGAATTATACAATTCTAAAATGTCCATTTAATACATACAAAAAAAATGAAACTAGACCACCTTCACTGAACTCTCTGACATTGATCTTAGTAATATTTGTTTCTGATATATCTCCTCGGGCAAGGGAAACACAAGAAAAAATAAACAAATGGGACTACATCAAACTAAAAAGTTTCTGCACAGCAAAGGAAACGATCAGCAAAATGAAAAGACAACCTACTGAATGGGAGAAAATATTCACCAATGATACATCCAATAAGGGGTTAATGTCCAAAATAAAATAAATATGACATAATAAAAGTATATGACACAAAAAATCAAAATTTCATTTCTTCAAGCAAAAGCAATCAAAGAAAATGAAAATAATCACGCAAATGACAGACTAAAAATAAAAGGATTTCAGGCTCCCTATAAAGTATAATTATTCAAGATACGACTCAAAAATTGTGAAACTACAGGAAATAAGGGTAATCTAGGAAATAAACATATGATTAGGAAGACATTAATCACATTAATGGATTTCTGAGTACATCCACTCTGGTTGGATCCTGTAATCAAAGGTAGTATATCACAGTGCCAAAATACAGAAAAACCCCACTGGAAAGGACAAAAAAGCTGGAAGACATAATTCTGCCTGCAACAGTGGCATAGACAGAAAATACAGATACACAGACACATAGACAGACACATATACAGATACTGTGTTTTCCTTGTACTTTTCAAAGAAACCACTTCCTGGTCAAGAAAAGCAAACATGTATCTCTGGCTGCACACTACAGGAAAGCATATTGATGGCACTGCTGGCATCTGCACCACGGACCCTTAAATGTTTTACATAGAGGCTAGGCCCCACATGTTTTCACAGATTAATCCTTAGAGGTTACAAAATCAGAGCCTGTAAACTGCTTGGGTCATACCAAAGTTCTGGGCCTTTGGAAATAATTGAATTCCTTTATCAATGACTTCCTCATTGTTGGATTTTTCTTTTGTTGTTGGTGGTAGTTTCCATGCCATCCTTTGCATTCTGAAACTCACCCACTGTATTTTACAAATATATGCCTATATTTGTATCTTCAGTGCATTCGTTCTATCCTTCTATAAAAAAGGAAAATGTTCATAGAAAGTTATAGAGATGTTCTATGTACAGTATAAATTTTTTTTTTTCTTCCCATCCAAGGTGTCAAAATAAACCAAGAAAGTCAGGAAATGGTGATCATACTATGAGAACAGCATTTCACTATTTTATAATTTAAAAATATAAGTTTCCTAGTCTAGCTTTTTTATTTTTCTATTGGCAAATATAGTTTTAAAAAGTAAAGAATAATAATAATAATAATAATATAAACAATAATAGTACAATAAAATTTCCATTTAAGTTTAGCATTTAAAATTAAATGAAAGTTCATGGTGAAAAAAAATCTCTTCTTTCATAAACCTTTTAAAGTCAGGGATCTATAACAGTAGACACAAATTTAGTAGTTTCTGTAACTTTTCTAAGATTTTTAAAAAATCATAACTTGGTAAGCTTTTTAGATTTTTAAATTTCAGTCAGTCAAGAAATTCAACTATTCACAAAACCTAGATGAGATAGCTCTCTGCTATTTTGTCTTAGCACGTATGCTTTCTTTTATTATTATTATTATTATTAGTTTTAGGTGTACAAAACAATGTAATAGTTAGACTTTTACACCCCTTACAAAATGATAACCCCCATCCCCCAATCTACTACCCCTCTGACATTGTATATAGCTCTTACAATTCCATTGACTCTATTCCCTATGCTGTACTCCATATCCCGTGACTATATACATATTAAATTATAGTTGACTTTCAATATTATTCATCTTCAGCTTCAGGTGTACAGCACAATGGTCAGGAGTCTACACCGTCCACGAAGTGGTCTCCCTAAGACAAGTGCCCATCTGATACCCTACAAAATCTTTACATTATTGATTATATTCCCCAAACTGTCTTTCATAGCCCCGTGGCAATATTGTACTTTCTAATCTCCTCACCTTCTCCCTCATCCCCAGGCCCCTCCTAATCCCACCCATCAGTTTTTCCTCTATATCTGAGACTATGTCTGTTTACTTTGCTCATTTATTCTGTTCTTTAGGTTCCACATATGCCTTCTTATTCAGTCAAGTTCCAAAGATAGAATAGTTGAAAAGATCTGTAATCTCAAGTGTGTTATACAGGGTTTTAGAAGGCAGAGACTTCCACAAAACCAGCCATGCTGGCAGTAGAAGGCAAAATAGCTATTTCCCATTACTTATTTTCATCAATTTACCACAAGGGTCATATTTGCTAACCTTTGGGAAACACATATCTGTGGAAATAATTAAACTCCAAAATACAAAAGTTATGCATTTTTAACACCCAATTAATCTGATATAGTTCTTCCAGTAAAACCTTTCCCTAAGGGTAAAAGTCAGATCTCAGCCAACATTTAATTTACTCCTGATGCCTTGCAAAGGGCTTCTCTTGCATAAACTTTAAAACAAAAACAAAACGTGTTCCATTCTAAGGCACTAAAACAATCAGCAAAAAAATGAGGAAAGGTAAGAAAGGTAATTCACTTGTGATTTACATGACTTGAGAAAGTATATTTGTGAAGAAGATCCATGTTTTATTGATATTGCTGGTAAAGCCTCATGCTCTTTTAGTTTATGAGAAAAATGAAAACCACAAAATACAAGCCACAACTTTAAAAAAATACGAATGAGGCTTTCTGAAATCATATTGACTGGGTCATTTGCTGAAAATTAGTAAGCCCCTCCCCTACTGTGTTTACATAGATCTTCAACTGGTAATTTTCAGGCTAAATGCAATGCTTCCATTATTGGAATTGCTATCAAGGTTCAGATAAATCTGTCATTGCATGTTTTAATCTTTGCTCTATGATTAGCATATTTTGGGAAAATTATGTAACATCTTCATCTAAAAAATTGTTAGATTTAGGGATCATGCCTATTCTCTTCATGGGACAGAACTGAGATTTCAGTAAATGAATTTTTAGCAACTTCTTATGTTTTAGCCTATTTTGTCAGACAAAGGTCAGAAAAATACTAATAATCGGTAGTAATGCTAGGCCTTTTTAAATTAAAAAAGAGAGACACAGAGAGAGAGAGACCATCCTCCCTGGAGAGCATAAAAGCTTTAATTGCATTAAAACATCTTAAATATGAAGTCAAAAGTTTAATAAAGGGATAACTGGATTAAGATGGTGAAGAATACAGCACAAATTATTTTAAACTCTAGTACATATATAGAGGGTGCCAAAAAATGTATACACATTTTAAGAAATGAAAAAAACTGTATTAAAATTGTAATATTCAATACATGCCTATAACAAAAGATGAATACAAGTCATGTTTGACTTCTGCAATTACAAGAGGTGCTCAAAGTGGTTACCATCAGCATAATTTTAATAGATTTTTCCTCTCTTAAAATGTGTATACTTTCTTTGGCACCCTCTTTTAGCAAAACTTACTATTCCTATTTAAAATTCAAATCTAAACAGATTTAATCAGGCTCAGACATCTACCCGGTAGACAAGCAAGAGATGACCTGACTTTTCACTAGAAAGAAACTAGAAATATATACTATAATGCAGATGGGTTAAAATACATCAGTACATCAGTACATTAAATGCATCAGTACATTAAATAAAAGAATTTTATATGTAGCTTGGTATTTGGTAGTTGGTATCTTTTCACAACAGCATATGCTCAATAGAGAATCAAAATCTTGTTTTCTGTTACCTTTATAGTAAGAACGTAGAATAAGCTTGGCTCAAACCTGCAAACTGAATATAAGGACATACCACTAGGTGGTATATATATTAGTTTAATGGTCCCTATTTTAATACATTTCACATTGCCCTAATTTCAGCTTGAAAGCCTATAAACAAAAATTAAACTTCCTTTCTTTGAAAACTTTCAAGAAAAAAGGTCTTTGTGGTAAACAATAAAAAAATGTAAAGCATGTCCAATAGTAAACATTAATTTCTTGTGTTCCTGAAACCCCTTTTTATAAAAATCTGTCCATACAGCGGAATGTCTGTGGCCTAGTTACAAAATTTACTATGATTTTGAAACATTTAGGCCATAAATACAGATTGAGAACCACATTTTTAAAAAAGAAAATAGAGTAAAAACATAAAAGATTAAAATGTATATATATAATTTTAGCTGAAAAAAGTGGTAAATTAGCTGTGGTACTCTCAACACTATTTCCTTATATTCTTCCTGATACAGGATTTCAGCATAATATAGTTATTGAAAACATATAAAATATAAACAATGACCAAAGCGTAATAATAATAATTATGAATAGTGTCTTTGTAAAACATCTGTGTTTTTTATGTCATTAAAATCCAGATTCTAAAAGAGTTACTGCAGATACATTTGTTATTAAACCAACTCATTTCCTAATAGCATTAGTATATAATTGGCATTATGCATTCAGTAAGAGGAAGTTGAAGCTTAATTAAAATATATTTTCCTTACCAACTGTCAAAGGTGAGTAATGAGATGAATTGAAAACTAATAAACCTCACCATTTTCTATACACAAACATACATGCCAAACATTACTAATCTCTCCCTAATTCTCAGTGTGGAAGGTCCCTTTCTATTTCCACTGTGATCATAATCAGAAATGCTGATAGGATTTTCAGAGACAATAAACACATGCTCTAATTTTACAAACTATTATCTTTTCTTAATATTGACTCTCATTCCTGGAAAAAAGTCCTTAGACAGTTCAGATTTTGGAAACATTACCCTTAATCTAAATGACATGGAATATCTAACAAGTCAATAGGCCCCAAATATTTCAAAGTATTCAGAATTATTGTCATTGACATAAAACGTCAAAACTTAAAATAATTATTTTGGCTTCACATTTCTCCTATCTAGTTTCACTTCCCACCCTACTTGATGTTTTCAAGTCCTCTAGCATGCACATGATGTTCTCTACTTGATTCAGTTAAACACTGCAATTTTCAAGTTCTTTGTACAGCTGCTTCTGCAGTTTGGATAATTAGTGGTCCATAAAATGAAAATAAACAGTAAAGGTATCTCCCTTCCTGTAATGTTATTTAAGGCAAGTCTACATAAAACTGCTGTGAGCAGGATATATACAACACATTTTATTTCAAAGGGCTGAAATAAAGCCACATACATTGGAAAACTCTCCATTTTTCAGGAACTGATTATTCACTTTGGTCTTTCAGTCTGACAGGCTTATTTTTCTCTATTTTATTAGTCAAAATATTAGAAATTGAACAAAGACTAAAATTCTTATTTTCAGCTCTTCATCGACATTAGTAAAACAGCAGGAGTTTTACTGGGGGGACAGTCTAGAAAATCAGATGACTCCCAGTGAAGTTTCTCAGTGTTTTCTGTAAGTTCACAAACATGTGTTCCCTTAGGATGACCAACTGGATTCCAGTAATCAGATTCATCGGCTTCCTTTTATCTTTGGTCCTCTAGACTTACTGCCGCAATTCTGCTTCCTGGAAACTCTTTTCCAAGTCTCTGAGACCTAACACTCTTGGGTTATAGGCTCTTAATGGGTCGCAACTTTCTCAAATACAACACCACCATTTTGTAGCAATTATTTTGTAATACTAGCTTTACTAACCTGAATGGAAATAATATAGCCTATCTATAAATATATGTCCCCAATGCATTTGATATGAATCTGACCTGAATCAAGCTCCTTAAAAACAGTGGTACAGATGACATAAAAATAAGTTTCTATGTCTTTGGCTCTCCACCTCCCTGCTAAACCCTCTCTAGCTGTTCCTATTCTATTCACATGTCAAGAGAAAAATGACATGTACGTGTGTAATCATATGTACATATATATACACACATACATAATTGACATGCATGTGTTTTTACATGTAAACATTTCTAGCTCTACTTAGGTTACAAACCCCTTAATTAGCATGGAGTGGGTAGCAAGAAATATAAGTCTCAGCCTACATTAGCACTCAGGTATTATTATGGTCGGCAGTATCTACATGGCTCCCTATGATCACCACCCCCTGGTAGTCAAGTCCTGTGTAATCACCTCCCCTAGTATGGGTGGAAACTAGTAATTTGCTTCAGTTGAAGAAAATACAATAAAAGTGATGGGATGTCACTTGGTGATGATGTTACAGAAAACTGTGACCTCCATCTTAGTAGTTCTCTCTTGCTGGCTCTGATGTTGTGAGATGCTCTATGGACAGGCCCCTATAGGAAGGAAGAGAGGCAGGCCTCCACCCACGAGCTTGTAAAGAACTGAGGCCTCAGTGCAATGGCCCAGAGGAACTGAATCCTTCCGAGAACCAGCTAAGTGAACCAAGGAAGCAGATCATTGCCAGTGGAACCTTGCGATGACTACAGCCTTGAGAAATGCCCAGAGCCAGAGAACACAGAAATTATGAGATAATGAATGTTGTTTTAAATCACTAAGTTTTTGGGTAATTTGTTATGCAACAATAGCTAACTAACACATGATTCAAAGGAATTAGTTCATTAAGAACTTTCCATGGCCATTTTCATTCATAAAGTTGATTCTTTTATTCAAAAATAAAATTAAGGGGAGATTTGTAGCAGAAGTTTGTATCTAATATTCCATTTCATTTAGATATGTCTAAGTATAATAGCTTACTGCCACTCTTTCTAATGAGTTTGCCAAGTAAGCTAACCAAAATCCCTTGAAACAGTTTTGTTTTCCAAACTTACACAATTTTGAAGAGATATTATCTTTTATGACCTTCATATTTTCCCAAAGAATGACGAAGTCTAAACAATAAAAGCCAAAACAATACTGAACATGAAAAATATTTAGTCTCATAAACATCCCCACATCAAAAAAACCTGATTACTCTGAACAAGGTATTATGGGTTTCTGTAAACAGATGTGGGGCTGCATATTCAGTGTGCATGCCATATGATTCGGTGTCATGGAAAGTACCTGGTGATTAATAAATAATTCCCAAGTAGCTAAAACCCAAGTAGTTGCTTATGGTAGGAAATAGAATTTTAAGTCTCACCTCCTTCAAGATTATCGCTAAAAAAAAAAGAAAAAAATCTGTGTTCTGCTACTCGATAACATACTCTCAAATGACTACCCACACTCAAGGGATAACTCATATGTCTAGAAGACACAAAGCAAATGGGGTGCATTTGAGAGGGAAAGATTGATGTCAACTCTGTCCTACAAATTCAGGTCTTTTGGCACAAAGGTATCCTAGTGGGACCTGTTTATATATTTATTAACGTCTCATTATGAACTTGCATGGAGTAATTACAAAGAGATTCGTAGTCAAGAATATTTTCGAATGTCCTTTACAATACAGGCAAAAAGTTTAAAAATACGACAGTATTTAACTCACCAAAATAGAGAGATCTAGTCCATACTTCGTGACAGGTGAATTAACACAGCTTTGTCTAATTTAACACTGTTAACCAAAAAAACTCCATTACATCATTCTGTATCTCATTTTGGAATTGTATAGAAGGATTCTCATAAATCTTTTACAAATAATTATTTTTTAAAAAATTACAGAACTGTTTTGGCAATTGTCTTCCTTTTTGGTACGTCTTCAAGAGCTACACTTCTAGGACCAGAAGAAAAAGTAGCATTCAGGAAGAGGGTAATGGAGCACCTCGGTTATACCCACTGACCTCTTCAAGGCTTGGTTTTTGTAGCTGGGCTGATGGGTACAATCCTGTTCAATGGTCCCATTTGTGAAAATACTCAATAAGCCAAACACTGTTTTCAAGTCCTATTTCCCACTATATCAAACCTTGTGGAATGACAATTCAAAGAAGAAGAATAGAGAAAGAGAAAATAGATATACTAAAGTGGTACACACTCCCTGCCATGCTAACATGTTTAACATTTTCTTTAACCTTCCTCTGATGGATGTTAATTCCCTTTTATGGACTGAATATTTGTGCCTCTGTCCCCCAACTAATATGTTGAAATCCTAAACCCTAATGTGATGGTATCAGGAAGTGAGGCTTTTGGTTGGTGACTGGGTCATGAGAGTAAAGCCCTGGTGAACAGGATTAGTGCTCTAATTAAAAATGACCTCACCAAGGCATCACCCTCTCCCAACCATTGGAAGATAAAATGAGAAAATGGAGGTCTGAAACCAGAAAGAGGGTCTTCACCAGATCTTAAACATGCTGGCACCCTGATCTCAGACTGCCAGCCTCACGAATTATGAGAAATAAACTTCTGTTGTTCATAAACCACCCAGTCTATGACATTCTGTTATAGAAGCAGAACGAACTAAGATATCCCCCTTGTTGTCTTCTACTTTATGAAGATGTCAAAAAACAAACAAACAAAAAAAAAAACCCACAGTACTCTCTCTGAACTGTAATAAAATATATGAACTATAATGGATAAGTTATCAATGAAATAAAAGAAATAATAGTATAGGTAAAGTTTATGATCACATAGGAGGAAATGCTCAGTTCCAGCATTTTCCTGTGTCAGAGTGAGTGATGGCCAATGGTGTCACCTGACACAGGCTACACACCTCTGTGTCTTCATCTTCTCATCCAACAGAGGCTTCAATACAGATATGCTGACCTCTGCATTTTACAAGTGGAGAATATGAGGCCTAGAAAACTTATATTACATTTTCAAGGTCTTATAGCTAGTTTTTAAATTAAAGGGGAAGACACTAATTCAGTACAAGAAATAATCAGTTACAATTGTTTTGGGGAACTCTTTAACCATGAACACGAATGCTTCTATCTCTAAGGCCTTGTGCATGTACAATGCATAAATTAAATAGAAAACTGCTTCATGACTTTATAAATTTTACAGACTTTACAAATTTTATTGTCGTAAAAGTTCAGGAGCAAAATTTTATTTTAAAATGTATACTTGCAAATAATTGCTTTAAAATACAAAATAATCATACAAATATTTTAGACTTCAATAAAATTAAGACTGCAAACTCTAAGATACTGGCTTGAATAGCTCATGCCAGAAATACTAAGTTTCTGTAAATTCACTGCTATATGACTAGATATAGATTTTCAAATAATTAGTACCTGTTCCTAAAACACATAATTTTATATCTTGGACTTTAGTGATGACTTGCATAATAAAGTTGGAATAATAGATGAATGAAGAGTAATGTTTTATGCATAGAATTATTTAAAATAATACTTAAGAGGGGACTAAGCTCCTATATATGGATTAAATTATAAAACCTGGTTTTAATATAATTCATAATTATGTTTGTATGGTTATTTTAGAAAAGGGATAGGACCTGATTTAAATTCATTCAACAACCTGTGAAGGCAAACTTTATGTGCATTTCTTGTCTAGAGCATAAATTTCAAATCTCTCTTGATTTATTTACATCTTGAGGGACTGAGAAATGAATGATAAGGTCAGAAAACTTTATATTATATATAAATGGTCAAGCCAGTCAGTTAGTTGATTTGTAAGTCTAAGTTTAAGCTACCCACAAAGAGCTTGTTTTACATTATTAATTTTTTGAGGCTAGTAGAATATTTTAAAGTCAATTTTGGGGAAAGAAAAGTTAACTAATACTTTACGACATTGATATAGCTAAGGAACTAGCATATTCAATAATTTAGTAAATTATATTTCTATGATTAGAAAAAATGTACACATGGAACATACGGAGTTAAACAAAGCATTTGTTAGATACCCATATCAGAAGAGAACATATGAAGAAACTGAGTTGAAATATTGTTCAATTAGATGTATATGTCAGTTATCGAATTATCAAAGAATTACCATTAACTGATCACAAATAACATTGTAGATACTAAATGTTATTTGTAGACAACATTTTCAGATAGTAAAAACAGAATCAATCCTTAGCCTTTCCCAAATCAGTTTTTCCCTAAAGATGCATACAAATATAGACCACACCTAATTTGTAAATTGTACGAAGAAAGAAACTATAGCTAATTAATCATATGCTATATAGTACGTAAAAAAGACTAGAAGACTGAAACACTAGGAAAAGAAAAAACCTGATACATTTAAATTCACCAAGCACAGACAGTGTTACACATGTGTAAAAGAACTCTACACAAACACAAATAGAAGCTCAATAGCATCATGTGTTTTTAAAACAAAGGCTTTCATAATTCTATTTAACTATAAACATCATATACATTAACATTGAAGTGCAACCCCCAAAAATCAAGACATTATCAGAAATATATCATAACAAAGCAGGTCTTTTTTAACCCAGAAAGACCATATGTATGTCACAGATATTGAAATTAATTCATTATGTTCTCTCTTCTGAGAAGGGACTATCAATAAACTGAAAAACCTATCCAAAGAAGAAGCACTCAACGCTATGTCTTATGAAAAATGATTAAAAATCAAGAAAGGATTCACTGATCAGATACTTAAAAGGATACCCTAACTATCTATGAAAACACCCGAATGGCTATCACACAGATGGGTTAGATTTAGGAAACAAAGCCCAATGTACAAACACTACAAAAAGCTGTATCTCGCAGAACCATGGAAAGCACGAACCAATCATCTTTTCACTCAACAGGGAACAGAAGCTCCATCTTACATATTTTCATACCCTTAGTGTTGACAGAATACCTGTCAAGTAGGCACTCAATACCAGAGCTATTGATTAACTAAACAGAAAAAATATTCCTGACGTATAAAAAGAGTGTGTTCAGAGGTAGCAATTTCTTTACTTAGGGCATATTTGTGAGGAATGTTTCCCAAAGTTTGTTTTATGGAAATTAGCCCCATGAGTTACCTATGATTGAAGGGTTACAAGAGAAAATGGAAAATGGCATACCCCTGTCGCCAATTTGGAGATGTGAAATGCTCATTAATATGTAAAGGATTTGTTTGAAGCCCTTCATGAAAGTAGTCTGTTTATTCGCTGATGTTTCCCCAATATTTTAACCATCACCTTTTTAAATGATGTATCGGGCGAACATCCCAGTGTGCTTTGGTCATTGCTCTCTAAGGTGGACTTACACATTGGACAGTGTGTTGGACTTTTGAGATCAACTCATACCTGTGTCTTTGAGGACAAAGGCACACCCTGTATTTTAAACATTTTCACAGATGTGAAACATCTGCACTATTGTATTTTTAGGATGAGACAAGCAACACCTAAGTGTGCTATCTTTGCTTTCTAAAATGATGAGAAGCTTGAAGGCCTTGTAGGATCATCTTCTTTCCACTTTTGGAAGCTTACTAGAGCTGGCTCAGCATGTCCAACTTTGCTCAAAACAACAAAAGTCAGATGCCAAGCAGTAGGCTCCTTCTTTCCCACAAGGCCACTTTTCCAAACAGGTGGACCGCACAGGTGCAGAATCACGTAGATACTCACTGTACCCATCCCATAAATGTGTAGAGCGTGCCAGGGGTCGGAAAATCAGCAATTTTATTGTAAATATAAACTCTACAAGAGTTACTAGGTTTAGCAAAGAAAAACAGAAGATGTCCCATTCTATCTGAATTTCAGAATAACAAGATATTTTTTAATGCAAGTATGTTCCATATAATATTTGGGAATACTTATACTAAAAATTGATATTTTTCTGAAATTGAAATTTAACTGGGTATGCTATATTTCATCTGGCAATGATACTCTACACCAGAATGTCAGCTGTAGTGCATACAGGCCTTTTTTTGCTTAGCCTAAATCACAGGACAAAGAGAATTCCAGGGATTGTGTGTGCGTTACCATCGGTCAGCTTTTGAGATTTTCCGCAATGAACTCAATTTTATGTCTGCATCATGTAGTATTAGTGTGTGCCTATGACTCCTCACATGGCACAAGAGAAAGAACTCACTTATTTTTCCCACCATAATAATCTAGAGAACAACCAAAGAGAATCTAATGAAGAGGAAATATTCCTGAAAGAAGATTCAGATCTCAGTTCTTCATTCTTACTCTGACAGTTATTTGTCCTTTGGTCAGTTTGTTATCTTTGTAGGCTTTGCTTGCCTGACTCCAATATCCCCTACAGCACTAACATTTTACAACCCCAAGTAAACTAAACTTTGTCTTGTTCTTGATGACTAACCATGCTTTCATATTTTGGAAGCAGAGGAAACAACCTCAACATTAAAGAAAACCAAGGGACTGGTTAAAAGATGATCCTTATATTTAATTAAGATCCATTTGTTTCAAAAGAAATGTTGTCACCTTCAGGCTAAAAAGGTACCTTAAATATTTCATCAACAATAGCTGTTATTCATCAACCATATAACTTTAAATACCTGTTATTTCCTGGACAGTCAGTACCAAATAACATTTTTTCCAGACCATTGAAAAAGCAGTTGATTATTTCACTTTCTTGACTCTTATGTGGTACCTCTATGAAACTATAAAGCATTCTGCACATTCCACAAAAGGTATCTATGCACAAAGGGCAAATCCACCGTCTCTAACAGATTGTCCAACAGTTTGATTTATATAACACTATTTTGCACAGTCTATAATGCTAATCCATTTTGCCTTCAGCTTAACTTGCTGCGATTAAAAGACAGTGACAATCAGAGTTTTTCTCTAGTTAAATACTATGCCCTCTTATAATCTGAATGCCAAACATTGCTTTCAAGTGATTAAAAACTTGATCATCAACATCTTTAGCATAACATAAAAAGAAATAAGTGATGTCAAATTATATAAATGGCTGAGTTGTGATCTTAGAGTTGCCAGTTAATTCCAAAAATCCAGTTAAATTTGGATTTCAATTTTCAAATACCAAATTTGGGACACACTTAAAATTATTTATTATCTGAAATTCAAATTTAACTGGCATTCTGTATTTTTATTTGCCTATCTGGCAATTCTATGTGGACTATCTAACATGAGACATTTGCCAATTATCATCCTTTTTCCCCCTAATCATAACACCTGTTTTGATTTTTATTTTTACTCCAGATTTGAGAAGTTGTACCTACTACAGAATATAAATAAATGAGTAATTTTCCAGCCAAATTTATTCTTATTAATAGATATCTGTTAACTTTTAACAAAATCAGGTTCCCATCATTAAAATTATACTCTACAGAATATATAATCTGAAGAGACCAACATTTTACCTACCTGTGGATAATATATGAGAAGGCCACATAATAAAATATTTCTTTTTTTCACTTCCTTTGCAAATTCCCTAATCTGCATTAGGTTTTCCATTTTCTGACCAAAAGGTACAGATTTACAATCAAGAAAATGCACCTGAAAATTAACGTAAAAGGCAACAATTAGAATGCCATTCCCTTCAGTTTCCTTTAAAAAACATAACATTAAAGAAGCTCAAAACACACACAATTATATTTTTATCAATTTGCATTAACTTTTGGTTAAGCATTCTAAGCCATAAGTATTTAATAAGATCAATAAATCATCCTTTATAAATACAGATGAAGTAAACAGTCATTGACAATATAAAGTTCTATTTGAACTTGTGACAGTCACATGTATAAAAAATACTACTATCATTTGATCAATGCATTCAACTTAGTTCAGAATTTGTAATTTGAGACTAGGCTACAAATAAATAAATATATTTATTTATTTACATATAAATAATAAATAAATAAATAAATATGTTAGGAAATTAACACTATCAGTAAAATTCAAGGGAGTGTTCATCTAATTTATGTACATAAATCTGTCTACAAGAACTCTTTTCAAAGTAATTAACAATTGTAATTCTAACAAATAATTTATTTCTTAAAGTAAATCTAGAACAATTTTATGTAGTGTTTTTTAGCAGTGTAAATAGTGTTTTTCTTAAAATAATTAAATTGACTATTTTTTAAATATTATTTTTCATTTAAATTTTGTGGAGCGCAGGTGATCTTTATTCATTTCTTCAAAATTATTGAAGGTTTCAGTGTTGTTCATCTTTTATGGAATATAAAAGACATATACCCTCAAAACAAACAATTTAAAATGCAAATGTACACATAAAATGAATACTCTGAAATATATTTATTCTTTCACAATACCAAATTTTAAAAACTTTCAAGAATTATAATTTGTTCAATTATGCATATTTATTAACTAGGAGCATTAAAAAATATACTCTACCCTAAAACTTTTATACTAATCTCTTCCCTTCCTCTCTGCTCATTTATATGGAAATGTGCTCCATAGAAAATACACAACAAAATATCTTATGTTTTTTCTGTAACACAAAGGAGATTTGTTTTTCTTCCAACCCATCACATTACATTTTGCTCTTCCAGGGAAAAGTACTTATTAGCATCTATTTTTAAAGAGAATTATGAGATGATATGTAATATGTATGTATATGTATTAAGTTAGTAATATTCAATAATTATTCCTTGGAACTTTATATTAAATATAGTTAATTGAAGACAAACACATATAGCTGCTTCTTCCTGAAATTCAGGGTGACAATAAAGACTTTTTTCTCTAAAAATGTTCAATCCATAAAGAAACCAAAACAATAGACAAAGAAGAAAAGCAAAAAATAATAATAATAATAAATGGGAGATGAACAGCAGAAGAAAACATTTCAGGTTTTTCTATCTGCTAACTACCTCATGAAAAGATACCCCATGAAAAGATGATGTGACCTATAACCTTAGGCTTGCCTTCTCCTAGATGTTTCCCTGAAAACTTATAATGGTGAAATTTCAGCTTTTTTACCAGGTAGCATTGCTTATGGTAAAAGTAACTCCTGACTGGTAACCCACAGCCAGGCTAAAAGAATTGTGAATGAACTATAAATACTAGATCTTGCTTCAATACAATTTAGTAACTTGCAGCCAGGTGTCCCCCTAGCTGGGACCTGGAAGCTAATGCCTATCAGCAGTTGCAAAAGATGTCCATTCTTATTTGTACCTTAAGGCTTCTAAAAGGATGGCTTACACATCACCTTCTGTGGCCTCCTCCCCTCATCCGTGAGAAGACAAGGTGGGAGAAGAGGTGTGTGTGTGTCGAGGAGGAAGCTCCTATACTAATGTGCATTGATGAACTTAAGAGCTAAAGCTGAAATGACATGGTCATCTCTGCCCTGACTTTTTTTGTGTCCCATAGTCTTTTACAAAGTTGGACAAACTAGTGCCACAAAGCCTCTTCGAATCTTACAATTTTGAAATATCTAGCTGAACCTAAAATTGTTGGTAGTGGTCTTGCAAACAAAAGCAGGTTATTTCCCCAAACTGAAGGCAATTTTGGAAACTTCAATCATGGTATGGACCTAGAACCAGGGGACTGGCTGAGGGTAAAATTCTCCTGAGCCCCTATTGCCAGATCGCTAGATGGCCCCATACACTGTTTGGCAACTAACTCTTCTAACCATGTAATTACCTGTACTGTTTAGATGCCATGAAATGCCGGGGGACACCTTGTCCTATATACCTCATGTGGATGTAATGCCCTGGAGTTTTGCAGTGCACAACCTGGGCTACTTTATTGCCAGCCGAGGTAAGTAACTTGACAGACATTTCTTGTTTGATACAACTTAAGTTTTCCTCACAAATTTTGAGTTCTGAAAATTCTCATACTAAAATAAGGGGCATGGGGGAGAGCATTTGTGGGGGAAAAATAGCACAAGGAGCAAAAAACATAAGACTAGTTTGTAATTACAGCCTTCACAAAGATTTAAAATGCACAGAAATGGAAGAGTGAACATACTGGTAACACGTTAAATGGAGTAGGAATGATGAATATTATAAAACGGAATGGAGTTCTGTACCACAAAGCTGCCCCTGAGGTTGGCCCAGCAAGAAGATCAACCTGCCAAGAGCTAGTGAAACTCTATGGGAGATCAGAGCTGGGAGCAGGTCTGATAATTTCCGTGAAAGTGTTCTAATAGCGAGCATGAAACTGCATTTTTAAATGTAAGTTAATTACATTCACTATTAATTATAGAAGCAAATAATAACTTTGGGAGCCTAAAAATGGTAGAACTAAAACTCTAGACAAGAATAACTCATGTTGGAATGAGAATGCTCAATGGATAATTAAAGTGTGCTGTGTCTGTGTTTTGTTTTGGAGAAGGACAGAAATTAGAAACTTTACGCATGTCTAACTTATAGCTAATTATGCATATTTTAAAAGTAATGGTATTAAGTTAAAACTATATACAACTATACTTTATAGTTTCTGAATTTTCAAAGGGAGAAAAGGATTATGTATATCAACGCAACAAAGCATAACAGGAAAGTAGCAAACAAAACAATTGGCCAACGGCAACAACAAAATAAGTTTGTAGAAGGAATTCCAAATCCAAAACTAATAAAAATAAATGCAATACATTGAACTCTTTCATAGGTAACAGATTTAACAGATTGAAAACAACTAACAATATGCTAGTTATCAGATAAATATCTAAAGAAAACTATGCTGAAAAGTACAAAATAAAAAGATGAAAAAGGCATTCCATGCAAATACCACCAAAAATAAAGGTTGTAGCGATATAATACAACACAGTAGGGTTTAAGACAAAAACCATTAAAACAGATAAAGAGAAATAGTATGTAATAAAAATCAAAACTTATCATAATCATAACCTTATTACCAAGAACATAGGTTTGAATGCACAAAGCGAAAAAAAATGAATTGTATGAACACAATTTCCAAGTCCGTACACATAGAGGGCTGTTTTACTGCATTTCTCTTAGAAACTAATATATGAATCAAATAAAGATTTAAGAAAACAGAATGTCATAAAGACTTCTGATTCAGTGCAGCAGCTAAGTTGAAGATTGGTAAGTTTCTTTCCAAGTTTCTAATTCTATTCCTGTTATTTTGGTTGTTCTTATCCAGGCAAAGTTGCCTACAAGCTGAGGCCACTTCCACATTACATGGACCCAAATCTCTTATTCACCAATCACATGGAAGCTAATTTTTTGTGACAGAGACATATGCCATAGCAAAAGCATCTAGGTTGCACTGAAGTACATGGTACGTGGTACAACAATTTTTAAAAGTTCTCATCAAGTCATGAGTGGAAGACTTTCATTCCAGCTATAGATCAAAAAGATACAACATACACTAGCTCCTTGGAAAGAAAAACGTAACGGCCCTTAAAAAAATGAAAAATCAGCAGGTCAATGCTGTTTACCACAGACTCCATGAGTTAAGGAAATGGTGCATAAAGGTGAGTTCTAGGCAAGCTATTTATAGATCTACAAACTGCCTCTGTTAGCCCACCAAACCTAATACTTCAATTATAAGGAAACCTGAAGACATGTAGTAATAGAACACAGGCGATTAATACAGGTCCTTTGCTTGAATACTTAGTATGTGCTAAACATTGTGCTAGTCAATATAATTAAATTTTAAAGAAGCAGACATGGATATTAACCTTACGCAATGTATAATCGGGTTGACAAAATTCAAACATGAAGAAGTAGGATGCATCTCAAAATGCTCTTTCACCCGGATGGGGAGGCCTGATGACATACGGAAAACAGAAAATAATCTCCAGCAGATGTGTAATTCCTTATATCAAAACCATGAAACTTAAGCATATACTTTATATTGTGCTACTAATTTTGAACCTCTAAAACATACCAACTACTTAGGAGTTCCAGGAAAATCTTCAGTGAGTATAATAATGCAATCAATTTTAATTTTAAAAACAGGGCAGGTTTATACAACCACAGCAGAGGGTTGCAAAATGATCATGATAACTCAAGAGAAATGTAAATGTTTTTGCCTTAATAAAACAAACTTACAGCCTGGACAGGCTTGCATCCATTGAAAAGTAGCTAAACATTTCATCTAGGTTGAGTTCTGCAGATTTGCTTATAGCTAACAAGTAGATATTCTTTGATGTCTTTTTTTGCACTGTTCACTAATTTGCTACATGTAAATTACAGTAAAAACATTTCCCACTTAGGATACCATTTCTAATTGTTCTTTTTCATTCATACATTCAAAAAAGATACTGATCTCTTTCTAGCCCCCCCAAAAAGAATATCTATATATTTTTAAAGGTAGCAAATTCACTCCTATAAACTGGTAAACTGCTTAAACATTTAACATATGGGTAGCTTCATGGCTTTGTGGGTGGGCCAAGTTTCTGGCACCCAGAGTTTGGAAAAATTTCTCTGTGCCTCATGTCGTCTACATTCAGTTGTACACATGCTTTCGATTTGTCTAGTAAACATTTAATATATCCCTGGTCCCAGATGAATTCCAATTGATTCTTTTTAATATTTTAAAATGTGATTTTTCACTTCTTTCTGAGGACAGGTACATTAAATAAAGGACAATAATTAATATCACACACTATATTCTTTAAAACATCACGAATGATCCATAACCCCACATCTAACTCTTCTGTTTCATTCCAGAGCCCATGTTCACAGGAAGGCCATGAGTCAGGATTCATGATAGGAGGAGAAATAGACTTGTTGTTTATTTGACTAAGAAGAGAGTCAATTTGTGAAGCATAAGTATATATCCACATATGCAATACTTAACGCCCACCAAAGTGGAAGGAAGGGCAGTCAAAATGAAAGTTATGGTAATTATCAACTAATTGAGTTAAAAAGAATTGGTAGATAGAATAGAGGTTCTCTGAACCCACACAATGCATACTGCAAAATTATCTACATATGTGTACAGAAAAGTAAATTGTGTGAATTAGGCCGAACATCATCAAAAAAGCACTTTTCAAAAGAAATATGAGGGAAATCTAATAACATGAAACTGGCTAATACTAAGCAGATCAAAGTAACAGTTCATCTTAAGGATTATAAAAAATGAGAAAAACTTTCATCTAACTTCAACTATTTATGAATTATATGGATTCTATTAATGAAAATTGCTTTAATTTAATTAATTGTCCTTTTAAAGAGAAAAAAGAACAAGCTTTTAATATTGAATCACTTCATTTTAGAACAAATTTAAATCAATGCCACTATGAAATTCAAATCATACTTCTAATGAATAGAAACTAATTAAGTTATAAGCTATCATGGAAACTCAGAGCAAATGCTTAACAACTCATTTGTAAATCTTAAAAGAATAAAATATCAGCAAAACTAGTGGGTTGAAAAATAATGGCATGTAACAAAAGATAGGAAATAAATGCATTTTGCATTAAAATATAAACCATATAAAGTTTTAAATGTTTTAGATGTTTCTATTGATTCAAAGAATTAAAAAGATTTAAAGATTTAAATGTTTCTATTGATTCAAAGAATTTAAAAAAATGAGTTCTATAATATCACTATAAATGTGATATTTGTGTACATTTTTTTTCAGATCCTTATTTAAAAGATTAAAGAAGTAATGAAACCAGAACTTCACATTTTAAATAGTCAATACAAAAACCTAACATTTTCTTAAAACGTAAAAAAACATAAAAATGAACATTTTTTTCATATTACTTCACAAAGTGATTTCTCCTATAAGAACTAAACTTCGCCACTGTTGTATTATAGCACAATTAGCTGAAGTATTACATGTATCTATACAAATTAGCATCTGTAGCCTCTGTAAAAAATTTTAGAATCGAAAGTTAAAAGCAATCCAATGATTAATATGAAGCATTGATTTGTTTTGCTAGCATTATTTAAAACATATAACTCTATATTTTTTTCTGAGAAAATTTGTCAGAGAATATAAATTACGGAAGTTAAGAAGTTACAAAAAGGAGGTATGTGATTTTTCACTGAGTTTAGTACATAATCTTTATACACGTTAGTGACTTATTAAAAATTTCATTTTACATGATCAAATTTATTACTGCTTAAGCAACAGTCAATAATTACTACTGTGGTTCTCCACAGGTCATTTAGATAAGTATTACGTGGTATTTTTTAAAAATAAATAATATTTTTGGAGTTCACAAATAGACACTATCTATTGAAGCCAACCACTAAACATTAGTCTTAGAAAAAACACAACACACAGAAATTCCAATTACAGTGCTTCTAATAACAAATTGGAAAATCACTGGTATTTGTTTTGTTGGGTTATTTTTTAATTAAAATATAATACTAGTTGAAGTTTTTATTGCCATAAAAAGTTATGTAATAGAACGAACATTCTACATTATGTAATAGAACGAAGCCAATATAAAAGGTGGCCAAATAAAACAGTCTAGATTTGCACTACTAGAGTATCCACTAGCCATATAGGGCTATTTATATTGAAATTCAAAGTTTTTAAAATTAAATATAAAGTAGTAGCTATACTTCAAGTGCTGAGAGCAACAGGTAGCTAGCAGCTACGATACACAAGAATATAGAAATCAAACATTTCATCATTGCAGGAACTGCTAAGAAGCGTAATTATCTAGCACAAAAGAAGTGTATATAACATCATTGATGGTCATACATCCCATTCGTTTTTTTTTTGGAGGGGTCATTAATTTATGTGTCTGTATTACAAAAGGAATTTTAATTCCTGCCTAAATGTTCTGTTATGACTTCAAGTCCCATTGTAAAAAATTAGAAATGGAATAAGCAAAATTATCTAGAGTCTGAGCTAAAACAGACTGAGTTTATTTCTTATTTACATTTAAAAATATATATACCTGAAAACGTGGGTGGATATGAATGTGTGAGAATAAAACTCCCAAATTGAGAAGGGCCCAGCTTGTCGCTGCCCAAGTGGGAGTAAAAGGGACTAAATTTAGCTTTTTACCAGAAACAGGTAAAAAAGTGTGAAAACTATGTGAAACAGAGAGTTTTAAGGCATGATACACTAAGCAACTAAGGGCATCTCTGAGAGAAGACAAATAAATGATGTGAGCCCTGTATCTGCCCCAATTTACTGCCTTGGCACATGGGGAAGGGTAGTGGATGCTCAGGTTTCAGCCACCCAAAATGATCAGAAGGAACAGTGCCTGACACACACCTAGGGTCAGAAATAGTGATAACAGCCATCACTTAGATCAGAAAACATAACTTATAGGGCATTAGGTAGAGGACTAAGAAGGTCCTTGCCTCAGTTGTGGGAGATAAATACATCACTTAAAATTGACAAAGGTGTTCAAATTAGCCGACAAAGATTAAAAGGGGTATTATAACTGTAGCCCACATATTCCAAAGTTAAGTAGAGAAATAGAAGACATAAAAAAGGACCCAAGTCAAACTGGTAGAGATGAAAACTACAGTGCCTAAGATGAAAAATGCACTGTATTTTTTTTTTTTTAACTCAGGCCTCAGCATGTCTGCCCACAAAGAATGGTACAATGAGGTAACACTTTCATTTCATATGTGTCGAGCTCAACTGAATGACCAGCAGGGCTAAGAAACATCTGCTTGGCATATGCTTTCATCATGGTGTGAGATTAAATGGAGTAACACAGATGAATGAGTGAAATACCGTGTTTCCCCAAAAATAAGACCTACCCCGAAAATAAGCCCCAGTTAAGATCGTCAGCCAGATGGACGCATTTAGTAAGTTATGATGATTTTCCAAAAGAAGATGACATGACAGATTGTTGTACATGAAAAAATAAGACAGCCCCTGAAAATACGCCCTAATGCGTCTTTCGGAGCAAAAACTAATATAAGACTTGGTCTTATTTTCGGGAAAATACAGTAGCACATTCCGTTGATATATTACAATCATAGCACGTAAGTCTGAAAATAACCTTTGTTTAATATTATATTTATGACAAGGCCATTTTCAGGCTTCTAGATCCATTTAACTTCAGAGGATAGGATGCAAGGAGAAAACCCTTCCTCAATTGTTAATATTATAAGTATTTAATAGGTCCATCAGTTTATTGCACAATCCATATAAAATGCAGAAACAGACTAGGAAAAGAAATCTCAACTATCTTCCATAATCTTTGATTTCAAACTTTTCTCTTCATCAAAATAACCTAATATTTCTTATTAAATATATAAATATATGTTATACACATGAACTAAAAGATAAAATGAATGCTCATCACTGCAAAAATTTACTTGCTTAATATGGTAGTGATCCATTTAGAATTTATTTTGAAAAAATATAAAGGAATGTCTCCTCCAAAAATGTTTGACAATCACCCCTTAAATTCAATTTATAGGAGAGAGAGAAATAAAGGCCCACTTTTAAATGAGAAACACTTCAAAGTTTATGCTGTCTTCAGAGTAAATACAGAAAGTAATTTAAAAAAAGACATAAGTAGTCATTTATGGACACAATAAGTTACACTTCCTAACATGAAGCATGAAGATATGATTCGCAAGAACTGAAAACAGACATCTGTACATTAGATGATTATAGCTGTTGTATGAAACAAATTTTTTTTTTCTAAAAGGCAAAATGGAAAAAAAAATTGAACTATACCAAAAAGTAAGGAAGAGAGACTAAATGAAGACAGTAAAAAAAAAAAAAAAAGAAAAGAAAAAGCCCAAAACGTCTGGTAGAACTAGCAGTATTGTTCTCCTTTATAGCTATTACTTGAAATGAAATTTCTACTTATTTCCTCAGACCTAGTTTCCTTCACTTCTGCAAGTCACCACAGAGCATTTCTTTCTAGGGGGCTGCAATGAAACAAGGTGGAATAGGAGACATCATGTCCTCGAATGGCAAGGCAAGTTCAAGTCAATACATATTTCTGAAAGCCTACCCATGTTGTGCGGGTAAAGGGGGAAAGACTCTGAGCATGGGGATGTGAAGGAAAGATTCCAAGAAGAAATATTGTCACTCAAATTTTAAGGATAATACGAGGGAAGCAAACACACGAGAAACATGGTATTTCAGATAGAAAAACCCACCAGAGGAAATACAGATATGTCAGGTAACATGGTGCATGCATGGAAGGAACTACAGTAATTCAGTATTACCAGAGGGCAAATTGCTCAGTGAGAATACCAGAGTAAGGATGATAACATTTAGCAAGATCAAGACCAAGGCTTTATGATCTGACTAAGCTTTGTCCAGCAGGGGATGAGGAGCCTCTGTAAGGTTTTTTTTTGTTTTTTTTTTTCTCTGTAAGGTTTTAAGGAAAGCAGCTTGATAGATTTGCAATTAGCAAAATCTGTCACGGTGGCTATGATGGGGTCAAAACTGAACCAAAAAGAAAGACTGTTGCAAGGGATAGTTTCTAGAGGGGAGAAGATGAATTCAAAAATTTTAAACTTCATGCCCTTAAATATTCCTGTCAAAACTTAGAGGAGTGATGCAGAAATAAAAACATAGCAGTTGGTACATGAGTAATACTTTATGTCATGAGACTTGATGAGCCAGAGAGTATAGGTCTATTAAAGAAATGTTTAACAGATGTTGCAGGTAAAGGTACTAATTAATTGTGGCAAATAGATCATTTACGAATGAAAATTAAACCGAAGTTCAGGAAACTATGGCCCATGGGTCAAATCCAGCCTCCTGTTTTTTGTAAATAATGTTTCACTGTAACACAGCCACACCCTTTTTAAAAAATCTTGTCTATGACTGCTTTTGCACTGTAACAGCAGAGTTAAATAATTGCAATAAAGACATTAATGACCTACAAAGCATAAAATATTTCCTATCTGGCCCTTCAAAAGAAAAATTCGCTAATCCCTAATATAAAGAAGTTATCTCATATGGTAATCTCATACAACCCAGCAACACCTCTTTTGGGTATCTACGCAAAAAATCTAAAAACATTTATCCATAAAGATGTATGTATTCCTAAGTTCATTGCAGCATTATCCACCATAGCCAAGACATGGCAACAACTGAAGTGTCCTTTGATAGATGATTGGATAAAGAAGATGTGGTATTTAGACACAACGCAATATTACTCTGCCATGAGAAAAGATGAAATACTGCCATTTGTAACAACATGGATGGATCTTGAGATTATCATGCTAAGCGAAAGAAGTCAGGCAGAAAAAGTTAAGAACCATATGATTTCACTCATATGTGTGATATAAAACTGAAAGCAACAAAGGGACAAAGAAACAAGCAAAAACACATAGACTCAGATAACAATTTAGGGTAAGTGGGTAAAAGGAGGCCAAATATATGGTGACTAAAGGAGAACTGATTATGGATGGTGAACACACAATGTGATATATAGATGATGTATTATAGAACAATACTCTTGAAACCTATGTAATTTTACTAACCAATGTCACCCCAATAAATTTAATTTTAAAAAAAAGTTTCTCTGATCCAGGCAAATAAAATGACCTGAGTTATCTCTCGCAAAATGAAGAGCATTGTACTAACTGGTTTTTAAGATGCTTTTCTCCTCTAACAATTTGGTTTCTCTTACTTGAAAAGGGCAAGTATTGACATCCCTAATGAACATCATGTGGTAAAGTGAAATGAGCATGAGACATATTCTTAAACTGAGGATAATAACATCTATAATAATCAACTCTCAGGATTGCTCAGAGGATTAAATGAGATCACGTATTTTAAAGAAAAGAGCGCTGACTCATTATCTGAAACATTCAATAAGTATCTGTTATTATTAACATTAACATAATTATACTAAGGATATTCATTAGCAGACCACAGTTGATGGGGGGGTGTCTGAGAATTATAAATGTAGTGGGAGTTCCATCTCCTATAAATCGGAAGAGCAAGAAATACAAGATCACAACTGGATTATTGTTAGTTAAGCAAAAAAATCTCAGAACTCTGTCATTTCCACAAATGTATCAAGTTAAAAAAAAACAGAAATGTATAGTTTTCTCTCAAAAGATCTAGAAATGGAGATAACACTCATAGTATTCAGAAGAGACATGCAGGTGACTGTAAGCAGTGCTGTCATTCCCAATAAGAATTCTACAACAGCGATACCAGGATTATCTTGGAAACACTTGCAGCTTCCATCTTACCAAATACCAGTGAATCCAGTACCCCAGCATGTAAGTAAAATACATATAAGCTTCAAAAGCCCATAAAATAAAACCTCTTGTGCCTGGAAAATCAAATTACACTGTACTTGTCAAAAGTATCACACACAAATTTATTACCAACAGTGTTCAAGCCAAAGCATGTTTGAATCAAGAAGCTTTTTGCACTGATTCCATCACCTTTCTGTACTTTCAATAAAAGAACAGTTCAAGCTTTCCAGAAAATTGCACAAGGAATCTATTTTTAGCTGGCTATAGATTTTTATCCTAAAGCAATAGTGCTTAGGCCTGGTAATATCCTTACCATCTTCCTATCTACTAATGTTTTTATACTTAACCCTCTTCCTATCTGCTCAGTTTTGACTCATGAACAAGGGTTTATTTTTGGTTTTGTTTTTTATTTTATTTTATTTTTTCAGACTAGGAAGCATTCGTACAGAAAAAATTCATAAAAAATATGATCAAACAAACACTAGATAAGACTTGGCAAAGGCACTGTAATATGAAAGATATATTTTTATATTGTTCCTAAACCTGGAATTCTATTAAAATTCCAACATTAAGGAGGCCTTGGAGGAGCGCAGCCTGCCTTTCCAAGAAGGCTTTTGGATAGAGTTTCTATAAGTACAAATAAACAAACACACACACACACACACACACACACACACACACACATTCACATACAAATGAATTGAAAGCTTTTGAATATAAGTGAAATCATTCCAATTATCTCTGCCAACAAATTTGGGATAATCATCTGCCTATTCAACCTTCAGAAACAAATCAAAAAATAGCCTCTAACGTCCCCATCTGACTATCATCCATCCAGTCTCACAAGATACAAAATTGGAGGTTTTATTTCCTTTCTCTCATTAAATCAAGTGCCATTTTTCAGTGTTTCTATCTCTTGAATGTATCTTGATTCCAGCCACTTCTGACCATTCACTCAAAACTTCTATAGTCCTCGCCACAACCATTATTTCTTGGACGACTGCACTAGCGTCCTAACTAAACCAAAAGCATCAAAGAATCTCTCTGATCTCTAACCTTTTCTCTGTGCAGCATCCAGAATGATGTGTAAAATACAAATCTGATCACATCAATTTCTACTGGGTCATGCTGCTTTATAAAGTTCAAACTCCCAAGGCCAATCTGGACCAAGACCTGTCTAATTCAGACCTCAACTCTCCCCAATGTGTAGTGCATTCTCTGTTTCAGATCCACTGGCCCTTTCCACTTCTGACCATTGTAATGTGTTAGTCTTTCCTTGTAGAACTGCTGTTCCTCCTACTACTCATAGAACTGGACCCTGCTCAGTTTTCCAAATTTAAGCTTTCTCTCCTATCCTTAAGAAGATCTCTCCTGGTCCTCTAGTCCAAGCTAAATTGCCCCTTTCTCAAGCAGATCTAGCTACAGTTACCTTGGGGTGGTGGATAGAATGGACAGTGATCAGGGAGACCCCATGAAATCTCAGTCACTGATTCACCTGCCAGGCTAACTCTGGTCATTTTATAATTAAGTTCATATTATTGAGAATCTTCATTTTGGAAAAAAACTTAAATGACATAAAATCATTCCCTTATTTAAATGATCAAAATAAAACAATCTAGAAAATTAGCTTATATCAAAAGCCTCCTTCTTCTAAAGTAAGATGCAGTTTCAAAAAAAAGTATTAATTATTAAATAAGCTACCTGTATGTCTAAATACCTATCACACAGAGGTTCAAAATATGTTACATGAATCTATATTAAGAACCAGTTAGGTAATGAAGAGAAGAGCATAGTTCCCTAAAAAGTGCTAACTAGATAGCTCCTGAAGTGATTTTAAAATGAAGTGGCAAGAAGAAGCATTGGTGTGAGCTCTAACAATTAAGGAATTATTTTCAGAAGATAGGACCCGGGCTAGATGTGGAAGGATAGACTCCTTGGGAGAGGATTGGGGTGGGGTGGGGGAGATTAATCTTGCAACTGTTGTTAAAGAGAGAGAAAAAAAGAAGGAATGAAAAAGAGGAAGAGCTAGACTTAACCTAGTAAAAACCAGATTTTAAAAAGAGGAAGATAGATAAGAAAGGCACACATACAAGACAAACCATAATAAAATAAAATAAAATAAATCTCATGAATCTTGTGATAAGGATTATAGAAAGGTCTCAAAAATGGCTCAAAAAAGTAATACCATTCCATCTAATTCCTATGTAATATGACTAGAATATGACTGAATTGTTCTATTATATCCACACATAAAAGGCATGCAAAGTGGAGCATAGCACAGGAAAAAGTCTTGACAACGTATTGTAATGGAGAATATATTCTTGGAAAGAGAAGCTACTTACATGTCATCAACAGCCTCCTACTCTGCTTCCAGGTAAAGATTCTGAACTAAGGTACTTAGACATAAAAAAAAATCTTGGCCAGGTGAATAGACATTTGTTATTTGCAGACCTAGTACTTGCACCCTAACTAGACTCCAGGTTCAGCATCATTATAAAAAAGATCCCCCAAAACTTAAATCACAGTCTTTCTTCTATTCAACATTACTTTTCCAACAATATATTTTTCTCTGTGAAGTAAAACCCTTTTAAATAGTATAAGCAAAGTCAGGCTTGGCCTATTTATATTAACGCATGTTATATTAATGTGTTATTGATTATAGAAATACAACATTTAATTTCAAAATAATAAATAATATTAAAATATACTTGGTTCTATCTTTATATAAAATACCCTAACATAATTAAGCTAAAGGCCATAACCATTATGTAAAATAGAATCCAGTGCACAAAAAATCAGATGAGAGAAATTCCTAGGCCTATTTTTTTTGATAAATTGAATGACCAAACCAATTGTTTAATTCCTTCTCTAGGACTAAAATTGATGTAAGCTGCCTAACAAATATGGCTAGTCCCTAGTTCCTTTATTTTGCCTCTTATGAATTTCATGTTAAATTTTAGACACTGATTTACGAGGACAACACTGGCAAATAAATTCACAAACAATTTTGCTCATCAGACCAACCTCAGTAAACTATTTAAAATAGGAAAATAAACAGTGATTCCAAATCCAGAGCTTAATCAAGAAAAAAATATTTATGCAACCTAGAAAAAGTCTGCTGGAATTCATTCTATTCGCATATTCCGATAGAACATCACCCTATCTGAAAACAAATAACCTATATTCATGAAAAGAGAGAATACTAGGAAGGTGGGAATCATGTCTTCACACATCATCAGTTACATGTCCTTCACAATTAACCTTGGGGGATTTCTATATCCCGTAAGACAAACTTTCCAGTAACCTTTAGCTATAAGGGAAGAACTCCAAGAAGTTAAAATAACAGTCAATTCTTTCTATTCAACACCTTCTGCAAGAATGACTTCATTCTTCATCTTTGTGTTAGCTATGAATCCCTTCATGACTGAAATTGCAAAACAGTTCTAAAGGTATTTTAAACCAGCATTTATTTAGATTTTATTATTGATGTAAGCAGGAAATACCTGAGACTTATTATATTAGCAGGAAACAAATGAAAACATTTGTAGAATTTATGAAAATGATTGCATCTCTACCACTGAAGCTGCGTACAACCATGAAAGAGAAAACTTGAATGTACTTGAAGTGAAAACATCACAAAAATTCACCATACAATAAAGTGTAATATTCTGAAGAAAAAATCAAGGTATCCATAAAACTACAGTAGCAACATGGTTGAAATTGGAGTAGAGAGGGATTTGGACCTACTCTCAAGTCATTCATTGCCTATATAACACACAAAAAAATCCGTTCAAAAATATATACAAATAAAATTGGGACCAGAAATACATATATGAAATATATACGTATATAAAATATATATGAAATACATATATATGTACACATATGTCTGTACATATATGTACATATATACATATGTGTGTGTGTGTGTGTGTATATATATATATATATATATAGTAAAAAGTAACTAATATGGAGGCAGTGAGAATTACAATACCCTGCTCTCTTTTGTTTGTTTTATAAGTACTTGTGCCTTAAAAACACATTTTCTTAGCTTAGTGATAGCAAAATTAATAGGAGGAAGCATACAGAACTAGTTAGGTAAGGTGACAAAGGTACAAGTCTGGGATCTGTTAAGAAATTTAATAGGATCACAGATTTTTAAAACTTAAATTCAATAAAGGCTCAATACCCTATGAAGCTAAAGTAAGAAGTCATTAGCACTTAAAAGACGGAATTTATGTTTCTCCAATTGTCATTTGTTCTTTATTAAGAAGACATATTAAATACATATATGTGTATATGTATATTTTTAATCTTTTTTCATCTTATTATTTAACACATTCATGAGAGCATAAAAGTAACAAGTGTGTTTGATACATTGCATATTGGATTGATTCTGTTCCTGGCTCTGCTATTGGTGAGCTGTGGAACCTTATGGAAACAATTTACATCTCTGTGACAGTTTCCCCAGATGTGAAAATATCAAGTGTCAATGGATGGTGGTTTTCTATTTTTTTATTTGCTGACATGTTCAAATATTAAACATTTTGAAGTTTTTAAAGATCATATATTCTGATCTGTTATGTCAATAAACTACTTCCCAGTAACTAGAACTACATAAGGCACTTCTAAAGGTTTATTTATGCTTTCAAAGCATTAAAATTCCATACTACAATTTATGTTTTGCTAAAGTGAATTCATGGATTCCTATCTCTCATTAAGCACCAATAAAATTGTCTACGTTGTCAGAGGAAGGTAGAGTTTTCGTATAATCATTCATATAATTCCAGTAAAATTATTTTGCTGTAGAAAAGTGACAAACTAATGTATCAAGTAAAAGTAAAAAGTCTACTTCATATCTAGGTTTTGAACTTCTATTTAGATTTGTTGCCAATTTATTTCTGCTTTTAAAAATTAAACATTTCTTTGGTGCTTATTATACGAATCAGCTAGGCTCACTGGAAAGAAAAAAGCTTTAAATAAGATTATACTGTCCATTATGTCATTTGATAGTAGTACCAAAGGATTTTTTGTGGAAATCCTGCCAGATGCAAATAAATTAGAATCTTTATTTTACTTTTTGGATCTGTAAAGGTATTTTTTGATAGTTTTCCAACTAGTTATACATAATCTTGACTGGAATACAGCTACAGTTAGTTTTATCTCCTGAAACTCTCTTCTCCATTGCTAGGGGGGAAATAAGCAAACAAACAAACAAACAAAAATAACAGCTCTCTGATCATTAATTTCTAAGCCAAGAATCCAGCCTACAATTCAGACTCTTAGCACTTTCGAGTCTTGTATAATTTAGATAAAAGCCTAATGCTCTACTGGAGTGATTTTTATATCAGAAATTTTATGAAATTACCTTTTACTATTTTCATACGTTTAACATATTACTTTATTTTTCTAAACATTTGTTCATCATTATTTAAGTAGCAAACAAAAACGTGCTAGAAGTAGAAAATAGAGAACCTCACATGTCCCACAGTGATAGCTATCATGTCAGATTATTCTAAAAAGAGCATCTAGATACTCCTCTTCAGAGTTGCAATCTGGAAAAGGTACTGGCAGTACTATATACCCCCTGGTAGCCACAAAGAAGAGAAAGTTAACAACAGTAACTTCCGTTAGCTGTCAGCTAAGGATAAAACATTTGGATCCATGATGACTTATACAACAGACTAAACTAGACCAAAGAGCATCAGAAATCACATCTGAAAAGGACTCTCAAACAGGATTTCTAATAATTTAACGTTACAAAAGAAAGCATTGGTTTTTAATGTTTATAGGGTTTTTTGCTAAAAGACATAAAAAGGGATCTAATATTTTTTTTTAATTCTTTTATGCCAACCAGTCTCAATGAAAAAAATTTAAAAAGTTTGTTGTGTTTTTTTTTTCAAGTAGGGGATATTCTCCTAATACAAGGTGTGCTTGTTATCGGAGTATGTGTTTCCAAAGACTCACAGTTCAATGACTGCATATGATAAGAAATGTCATCCCAACACACACACAGAGTCATTAAGAAACAGAAGACTTATAATATGACCCCATCCAACTATTTCTACCCACTCTAATGGTGACATCTATTTCAGCCCAAGTAGTCAACAATACCATGGTAATATGCTAACTAAAGCTCTTTCAAATTATCTAAACATCTAATCAACTCAGCAACACACTTTGAGATTTTAATGAAGAAAAAGAAATGAAATTGATTGCTAAGGTGAATTAAATTGTTTTCCAAATCTGTCTCATCAGCCAAACAATTGCAGTAATAAGGGCAAGCAGTTATAGAAATCATAGCAAGAGCATAAACTCAAGAATCCATAATGAGAAGCGTCTTCTGGGTTTGGTTGGATTTCCTCAGTTTGATGAAATTTGGTTAAATAGAAAAGCTGAATTCCAAGAAACGAAGCATAGTTTGAAGAGACAAAGCTACCTTAATTCATTCACTTACTGAAATCACAACAACAGGGTACAAAATGGAAAGATCACTCTCTTTAAGCACATCCAGTAGTTTCTGGGTTTCTTCAAATTCATAGGCCCTAACCTGAAAGACCAGAAAAATAAAAGGAAGTGAAAAGTTCTTAAATTTAAAATTTAATTCAAGGAGCAAAATGCAGAACTTTTAGATAATCATTCAAAATATTTATCAAACTCAATTTTTATTTCATGCAATTTTAAAGGACAACCATAAGTTTATACTTATTGAAATTTGAATGATTTATTAATTGAAACCTGTGTCATTTTATCTGCTTTATACTACATACAAGACATAAAATTGAAAATATTTTCTAAATAAATATCACTGTTTTCTCATTATGGGAATTAGTTATTAAAAATGTTATTTTCCTTTTTCAAAGGCTAAAAAGTAAAATTTCCAAATACATATCAAATAACACAACTCATCTATCAGAATCTTAAATTCGAATATTTAAGAATCAGAAAAATATGCTATCTTCCACACTACATTTATACAGATTCTCTAGTGCTTTCAATCATTTGCATTTACTACTTACATTCACACAAACAAAATTATAGCATTGCTCTAAGATGATTTGTTGAAGATCTCTGCCAGTATGACCCAGAGCCCCAGATGTGACTTTTACATGCTAGGAGAAAAAAAAAGAGAGGGAGAAAAATAGTTTACAAATTAGCAGAAATACCAAATCTGAATATAAAACATCTTTGTTACAAATGAGCACAAAATTGCTATAGGCTCGTAAGCCAAGGACCACATATAAAAATTAAAAATTCAGGCTTAAATTTATGAAGCTACCAAGAAAGACATCTGAACTAGTCCTTGAATAATGACTATTATTTGAGCAAATAAGCATATTAGGAAATTGTTTCCGATAAGAAAAAACTACATAGAAAAGGCACAGGATATATTCAGGTATAGGTAAGGAGCCTCGTTTTTCTTATATAAAGAATATATTGTAGAGAATGTTGGAATAAAATAAAACGGTTGGTCACACAGGGATTGTTGGCGGATTCTGTAAGCATACTGAATTACTACAGTTACAAAGAATAGGTTTAACAAAACCTGGAATGACTAGAGGCAGGGAAAGTAATAAGAAATTATCATAATAATATAAGTGATAAAGAGTTGAGCTAGGGCAATGATAGTAAGAGAAGAGATGAAAAGACTACTACTAGATAATCCCAGAGTAGATTTAGAAGGAATGGTACAAACAGTACAAAAACTTACCCAATGAAATTTTTATTCCATATTGTTCAATATTCTAATTAATTCCTATTTTTTCTATTACAACAATATAAACAACTTAATTACTAAACAAAGGATCTGTTAAAGTGATCTCTGTTACATCAATTCCATAGGAAGTCACATTTCAGTGGTTAATACTGGCATTCCGTTTAGAATGCTTTACATAGAATTCGAAAATAAAATGCATGTTCCTTAATAAAGTATGAAACTCTAAGAATAGTCGCTCTTCAGCAGAACTCAGCTTCTATTCTACATAATGTTGATGAAATATTTGAGAGAAGGAAGTAAAGGTTTTAAGGTCTTTGCTTTGCTATAGGAATTAGCTGACTCATAAATTTCAAGAAATTTATTTAGGTTTATAGTTCTCATTGAGGACAAAGTTCAGAAAGAACATTATTTTCAAAAAAGAAAAAGTCCATAGTTGTCAGCCACATATTGACAATGAAATAGAGAAGAAATCAGCTTCCATCGCGCCACATCTAGATACGACAGGGAGACAATTTGCCAGGCGGTTCTCACATATCCAAACATATTCAAAGGCATTAATAGCGAATTTACTCCAGATTGGGTTTTCAAGGATGTCCACAGCACACAAACTTGCAAACAGATAGATCTCTTCCTGGAGCAACTTTACTTATTATGTTCCAGAAAGTAGAGACATTTCTCTCCCTTCGATCAGATTTGCTTGGCATTCCTGAGCAATACAGACAATGTCTCTTGTGAAAGGGAGGATCGGCTGGTTTACCAGCAGCTCCAGTGGAAGCCCAGCGCTTCCCAATATCAAGGTTCTTCTCCAATGCACCCCACTGCTTGGCAACACCTAGCCCCAACTGCCTTTTCTTGTGGGACATGCAATTCAGAACACCAGTGGTACACTGTTATTCTCCTGACTGCTTCTATTGTAGAACATTGTCTTGTCTCCGACTCGGAAGTGTCATGTTTTTTGCCAATATTTAGGATATTGGCAGGTATTTTCGCATACAAGTAGATAATCTTCAGATCCTACCAAGTTTCTGACTTGACAGATATAAAATAAGATAACCACAGCTCCAGATCTTCAACAGATCATCCGAACTTCAACAAATGTGTGTCTAAGTGAATTCTGAATTTAAAAAAAAAATTATAATTTTCTTTTACATGTACATAATAAGGTCTATGATGAGAACATGAAGGATATTCTGATTTAGCTTTTTAAGTATTAGAATTGATAAAATTCTTGAGAACAGGGTAGGGATATTTGAGGACAGAAACTCATGTTTCTTTACACCATTAGCAAAAGCTTGATATTTAGGTTTTTAAAACTTACCAGTTTTTTTTTAAGAAAAAACATCCTCCTTCAATGATATAAGTTATATGTTCTTATAATTAAAAAAAAAAAAGGAAAGGCTTTTTTAAAGGGTTAAAAAAAAATTCACCCCAAAATACCACTACCTAGAAATAATTACCCTGAACATTGGGTATCATCCCAACCATTCTTTATTAATAATATATGAAGTAAACTGGTAGAACAAAAAGATGAAGGAACAAAAACATTCATATATTTTATTAAAGTGAGATCACAATATGCATGTCATTTTAATTAAATGATTTAATATTAGCAAAAAAACTAATATAGTAAAATTGAAGATGCTGCTAAATTTCAGATAATTCTTCACTTCTAGAGAGTTCAGTTAGTTTCTAAATGTTAAGGAAAAATATCGTGGATAGGATTAAGACTTTGGACTTCTAATGGCAATGAATTTTATTTGTAAGCTAGTATTAAATGACTTCCTTCTATGAGAGAAAAAAGCACATTTTAACTTCTACCCGCAGTCTAGTTCTAGTCAATCATATTATTTTTACTCTGACAGCTTTATTAGGTTCAGATCCTATCATATATTCAAAATCCACATAATTTAGACAATCTGTATTCCAGGAAATTCACTTCTTAACAAAAATCTCTCCTTTTCTAAATCCCTTACTTTAATTAACTTTATTTGATGAACTTCATCCATAAGTAGCTTTGTTTGTTTGTTTTTTAATGAAAGCCTCAATACTTTCAGGTTCCTTGAGTTTTTGCTTTTATACTCGATGGCTAGCTAATCTGGAAATAAAAGTTTGGTTCACACTTTCCCTCATAAATCTGTAGTCAGTTCCACTATCTTCAAACATTGTGCACTATCCTGATGCTTTTGATACTCCATTTGTCGTTCACCCATTCTCCATTCATCACTTTATTGGGTAGACAAGACGTTTTCAGAGACATATATTTTCCTATTGTCTTTATAACTGATAATTTGACTGGTGGTAATATTCTTGGATGCCACTTTCATTTCCTCCAAAATTTATCGGCACTGCTTCGTTATATTTGCACAGTGAACACTGTGGAGATGCAAGAGGTAAGGCAGATAGATTACCCTTGTTTCTATATGTTTTGTTTTTGTGTTTTGCACATAGGTGCCTACCTGAAGAATTCTTTATATGGAAGTTCAAAATCCTAATCAGAATCAGAACATGTTTAATTGTCAGTTGTTATTCCTCAGTTTTTCCAGAAAACATGCCCTTTAAGTCTTACAGAATCAATTTCTCATTTCAAGGAAATTTTCTTCTAGCTTCCAGAAGAATTTCTTGGCTTGTCTACTTGACATATACACATTACCCATGTGTTGGATGCCTTTCGCGTCATTCACATCGATTTTCTTTTAGTTATCATTTAATTTTTACTTGGAATACACTGATTATTTATTTGGAATACACTTGGAATACAACGTGATTATCTCAAGTTTCTATGATAATAACCTGACTTTTGATGTCTTCTATTCCTAATGGACTGCTTAGTTCCATAATACTATTGTTCTAGTCTTAATTTTGTTTCCTTAGCCATTCAATCACTCTATTAATCCCTTGCAAGCCACTGTGAATTTTTACCCTTTCTTGAAGTTAGACTTTTACTGAGCCCTTCTGTAAAACCAAAGGGTATCAGAATATTTCAGGGGGCTAAGGTGGAACCTTGAGGTTTCTTTCAGAATTTTAAAATCTGACTTGTATGTGCTGTGATTATTTTTTTGCAAAGAATCATAGAGCTATCTAATTATTTTTTGATAAGTTCGAGAGTTAAAAATGGTAGGTATTGGTATAGCTTACCCTGCCTCTGCTGAGGTACCAGAGAATTGAAGAATTTGATCTGATTTTCCCTGGGCTTCACTTTAGTCCCTCAATTTGCTTCTCCCTAACTTAAAAATATAAGAATTATCTGGATTTAATAAATCACCTTTTGCCCTAATACACTGTCTTGAGGATCCATGGGTAGGGTTTAGAAGACATGATGAGTCAGGTCACCACCTTGCTTGTTTCTTGACTGTTACTTTGTAAAATTGATGCTTGAAGTTGAGTTGGGTCTCTTACCTTTGTTGGTTGTTGTTACTATTTTTAATTTTGTTGGCTTGATTTACTATTAGTAAATCAAATTTACTATTTGTGGTTGTTTGCTTGTTTGTTTGTTTTGTAAGCACTGGAGGAGGAGATTTTATAAATTATATTTACCTGGTTGTCACAATTATTTTTAAATTTTTCAAGGAATTATTTTATTTTACCTGTCTTAGTTCAGGCTACTGTAACAAAATACTATAGTTTGAATGACTTAAACAAACATTTCTGGAGGCTAGGAAGTCTAATACAAAGCATTGGTAGATTCAGTGTCTGGGGAGGGCATGCTTCCTTGTTCAAAGAAAGCAGTCTTCTTGCTGTTTCCTCACAGAAGAGGCAAGGGAGCCCTCAGGGGACTCTTTTATAAGAACACTAATCTCATTCATGAGGGCTCCATCCTAGTGACCTGCTTATCTCCCAAAAGGTCTACTTTCTAATATTATCACTTTGCAGGTAGGATTTCAACATACAAATTGGGGGAGAGAACATATTCAGTCCATACTTGTATAGAGTACGTTCTAAAAAAAAAAAAAAAAAGTAGACTATTTACTAAATATTAAGAGTATTTTAAGATTAGTATTTCTACAACAGAGCCTCATTTCATTTTTTTAATTAGGATGTGCAATTTAATATAGATATACATACATATTACATGAATGTGTGTGTAATTACTATTAGATTAAATCTAAAATTGTGAATTTGTCATTAAAGTCATCGATAATGTACTTATATTCTATTCAAATCATAACCATCCAACTCCACTTTTCAACACAAATATTCTTAAACTCTAAGGCCATTTTCCTATACTGGCACTAACACTGGGCTCATTCTTGCCTGTGATGGCTTCAGCCATATTGACTTCAATCTACACTTGTTACCTTCTTAAAGCTAATATATGCAGGATATATATAGAGAGAAAGCACAGTGACCAGCTACAGTGTTAGTTATTGTTGTTATTAGTAAAATATATTTGCTCTACTATTATGTGATAAATTAAACACTCCAATTAAAAGATTAAAGTCATTTGTTGACCAATACCCACAGTCTAAAACAGAAATGCACCCACAATGTTTTTACAAAAAGTATTAAATGTTAGCATATTTGTACCCCCTTTAAAAAAAACACACATAAATGAACTTGCATTATTTTCTTCTTGAAATTGAGACTCTTAATAATTGTTTCCAGTTAAGCGTAATTCTTTAATTTGGTCACACTGCTCTGTTTTCCTCCCAACTGGAAAACAAACAATATTTTCCATGCTTGAGTAAAGAAATTGAGATTTTTACCTAAATGTAGCAAAGGACTCTTTGACACCTTCAATAAACAAAGACTGCATTAGACAATGCTATTAGGTTGTTTATGAGAAAGCTCTACGGCATCATCTTATGCTGTCATTCCAATGTTTCCATACTCAAACACAACAAATGGAACAATCTGCTGGCTAGAACACTGTGCTCTGTAAATATTTTGGTTCAAAGAACATTTAAACAAAATTTAAAACAACTTTCCAATGTGTTCAGTAAAATTAAAGGATACAAAAAATAAATAAATAAAATATGTTCCTTACATCATAAGAATTCAGAAAAGATTTACTATTAACTAAATGCAAACATCTGCATAGTCAACATACTATCTAAGGCAAGGATTTTAGGAAGGGAGATGAGTTGTCAAAAAATGTTTTCCATTTCAAGAGGAGTTAAGGCTTCACTAAGGCTAAAAGGCTTTGGTTCAACTCCCATGAGTCAGAGGTTTCAAAAATGTGTTTCTCTTTTTATGGATGGAACATGTTGGCTGGATCATCTCTGATTCTGAATCCAATTTTTCACCTCCCTCCCATTCAAACACTGGCACTAATGTGGGTATAAACAAAGGAATCGGAGAGAGATGCACTTTCCACTCTGTAAACAACACTAAGAACTAAAAGTCTGGTGGTTACCCAGGGCTGGGGTGTGGGGAAAATGGGGAGACTTTGGTCCAAGGGTACAAAGTTTCAGTCATGCAAGATGAATACATTTTGGAGATCTAATGTACAGCATGGTGACTATAATTAGCAATAGTGCATTGCATACTTGAAATTTACTAAGAAGGTAGATCTTAAGTGCTCAAAAAAGAAAAAAGGAAGAAAGAGGTAACTATATGAGGTGATGGATGACATAATTAGCCTGACTGTGGTGATCATTTCAAAGTATATATGTATATCAAAATACTGAGTTGTATACCTTAAACATATACAATTCTTATTTGTCAATTATATCTCAACAATGCTTGGGGGAAAGTCTTTCTATATTGCAAACCCAGATTTTTGAAGGGAACCTTCTGTAACTATGACTGCTGCCAATTGAAGGTTGGGATTGGGCCGTCAGCTCATTAGTCACTGTCTTTATCAGTTGAGGTGTCTCTGGCCTGTGGGTGCTGTGTCTGGACCTTCAGCCAGAGGGCAACAATCCAGAGCCTCTCCATCTTCATTTTCAGTAAACTTAACCTGACATACACTATCTTCAAATTTTAAGTTGCCAGTTAAAATTTACTTCCTGATTATTTTTAGACTTTGGTGGAGATTTTGTCCACCTATCATTGAGCATTTACTACATTATTATTTTTTTTTTTATATTTTGTTAGAATCAGCTTTAAAGCTCCTTTTTGTAGCTAAGAGCACAGCCTCGGGAGTCAAGCTCCCTGGGTTTAAATCTAGCTCTGCAATAAACTTGCTGTGTGACTGTGGGTCAATTACTTAAACCCTGTGGCTCAGTTTACTCATCAGGAAAAGAAATGCTTCAGAACTGATAGGAAGATTAGTGAAATTAATATGTGAGATTTAAGAATTTTAACGTTTCCAGGAATTCTTCCCTATAGGTTGGCCTCTTAGAAAGCTTGAGTGAAAAATGCAACACGTATAAGGCAAGGAATCTTGGTAGAGTTTTGAGGGGATAAATGAATCAGGTTACTACTGTTCTGCCATGTTCTTTTTATAAGATATTCATCTCCAACCAAGAGCACTGAGTTGGTAGATCATATGAGTGGCCCTCTGCTTCCTAAGCTGCCACCACCAGACTCAGGCCCTCGCCTGTTGGACATACCAAAGAAAGTCTTGATATCCTCCCAATCCTAAATTCTGGGTAGGCAGAATAGCACTAGAATAAAGGTTCTGCCATGGAGAACTGGTGTTGAATCCCAGTCCTTTATCACAAGGGAAGGGCTGGTGCTTCCTTAATTGTGTACCTCAAAAGCCACACTGCACAAAGACTGTAGTCGAACATTCAGCTTTGAAGAGCCCTTTGCAATGCTCCATAGTGCACTCGATGCTTCTGTTCCCGAGAACATGGGCTTTCCCAATAATCTGTGTTCCAGAAAATCTAAAGCATAGTGTGAGTGCTGTCATGTGAGTGCTGTCATCTTTGTTTGCCGGAATATATGTAAAGCACTAACAGCCAGCCTTTCACATTTTGCTACATTGGATGCTTGCTATTATCATTCCACTCGCTTTCATTTAACTTCCACTTTTAAATGACACTTGAGCACATCACCACATCGCCCCATTATCCCTTTGCATTTTATACCTGCTTTCACTGAGGCTTTACCAGTTGTCAGAATCTGGGCTAAATATTTTAGACAATTATCTTACAGAAATCACATAGTATACGTATCCATACACCGTGTTTCCCTAAAAGTAAGACCTAGCCGGACAATCAGCTCTAATGAGTCTTTTGGAGCAAAAATTAATATAAGACCTGGTCTTATTTTACTATAATGTAAGACCAGGTCTTATATAATAATATAATATACAATACAATACAATACAATATAATACTGGGTGTTATATTAATTTTCACTCCAAAAGACACATTAGAGCTAATTGTCCGGCTAGGTCTTATTTTCAGGGAAACACAGTGTTATCATGTTTCCCTCATGTTATGGATTTCAACTGAAATTGAAATAACCTGCATGAGTCCTACAGCCAGTAGGGGCAGTACTCAGACTAAGGTCTGTTGGACCTCTAGGTCCACATACTTAACCTCTAAAGTACAGGGGGTGTCAGTTCACTCCAGGTGACTATTACGCCATCATGGAAGTCTCAAAACCTTTATTCAGAGGCTGAGGAGAAATACCTCATCTGGGGAAAATCATTTAAGTACTAAAAAGTAGAAAAAGTTGAAACCATATAATTTCACTCATATGTGGGATATAAAACTGAAAGCAACAAATGAACAAGACAAACAAACAAAAACTCAGACAACAGTTGAGTGGTTACCAGAGGATAAGAGGGGAGGGAGGGTGGCAAAAGAGGGTAAAGAGGGTCAAATATAGGGTGATGGAAGGAGAACTGACTCTGGGTGGGGAACACACAATGCAATATATAGATGATGCATTATAGAACTGTACACTTGAAACCTATATAATTTTACTAACCAATGTTACCCAATAAATTTATTTAAAAATAATAAAAAATAAAAGTTTAATTGCTGCCATATACAACCCCCTATCTCAGATCATTTTTCTGAGACAGGAAAGAAAGTATCTTAGAAAGGTCCTCCAATTCAGATTCTCAGATTTGATCCTGGAAAAGAGGAAAGTGCTCTGAACCACTCACTGCACTCAATACATGCCAAGCAGCTGGGGATGGTCGCAGGAGTGATAACTGTAGTAAAACTCCCTTAAGAAAAGTGCTCCTTTGTGCATCCCTCTCTCACACTGTTAAAATTCCCTTTGAAGGCCAATTATTGTTCTGATGCAAAACTAAAAGGATTGTGGAATGGGAAATACAGTCTCTAATCCTAACAAACCTAAGAGCTATCACAAAAAATTCAAGGCTCCCATTTTATCACACAAAATTATACATCCAAAGCTCGATGGGGTCTAAACAAAAAATAAAGCTATGAAATGCACATCTGCTCAACGTTATTTTTTCCATTGAGTTTTACCACAAAACGGTATACTACTTATAACTAATGGACAATATTGTAGCAAATGAAAAACAAACTGGAAGTAGGTAGTATAAATCATGCTGGCAGGCATATTTTGTAAATATTATCCATTTTGTCATTTTGTGACAGGATATGTTAAAAATGTATATGCAGCATTATGACCTCTTTATGTTTCTTATAATGCATAAAACATTTGAAAGCTGAGAATGCTCAAGCTGACAAACAAATCTATCTGTCTTAATTTTTAAAAAAGTAACAAAGAGTATCCTATCCACTGTAGATTAGTTTCATTCATTCCACCAGTAAATATTTATTGACTGGCTGTGAGCCAGGCACCAGAGTGTACACTGAAACTCTAGCAACAAACTAACCAAAGTTTCTGTCCTCATGAAGCTTACATCATACTGGGGAGAGGAAAAAAAGCTCACACCTGTGTTTCTCCAATTTCAATATGCATAAGAATCTCTAGGAATCTCATTAAAAATACAGATTGTTAATTCTATTAGATGTGGGGTGGGGTTTAAGAATTCGCATTTCTAACAAGCTACCAGTTGATATTGTTATAACTAGTCCATGGATCACACTTTGAAACAGTAGGAGCTTAATTTGAACCCATGTTCATCTAAAAGTCCTCTTTCATTTTCAATAAATATGTATTTACTCTGTGTAGCAATCAGAAGATAATTTAAACCTTGACTGATCCCCAGCTACTGCCTTTCTGAGTCATCTTAAATAAATTACCTATATCTTTATTAAATCAATATGGCAAACATAAGTGACAAAATTAAAGAACTGATTCCTTCAACTGTTTTTCCCCCTCAAACTCTTGCCAAATTTACAACATAATCTAATTTACATTTACAAAATTTCAGCTTTTTCTAACTATTACAGACACTGCCCAGATGTATATGTAAGTATAGTTAGAGTCTGTTTTCCACATACATATGCCCTAATAAAGTATGCACAAGTAAACTGTATTCTAGGCAAAATGTCATTAATTTGAAATTACTACTTAGGATCCATAGCAATAAATAATGTTTTCAATCACTTTTATAGATGACTTAAACAGTTTACCAAAGAGTATAGTTTATTACATTTACCTATGCATTTATTAGAAATAACAAACATAATATACATAGCTTTACCCCTTCTATCCCACAAGCCATTACAAAATTGGAGTCTGCATGACATGAAATAGGTTATATTAGCAGTTCTCAACTGTGGGCAACATTGTCCTTAGGGGAAATTCAGCAATGTCAGGAGACATTTTCAGTTGTCACAAATAGGTTGGGGCAGACCTACTGGAGCCCGGTGGATAGAGGACAGAGATATTGTTAAATACTCCATAATGCACAGGTCAGCCTCCAGAACAAATAAATGATCTGCACCAAAATGTCAACACCATAGCTATTGCAAAATACTGGGTTAGATGGAGAGTTTTCTAGTCTTTTTGCCTTCAGAATTTAATTAGCAATAAATAACTAACACCGTAAACAGTGATGTTCTAGCAACTGTAAAGCCTTCGTATAGTAGGGATCCTTTTTACAAGGGGAATTCCAACATTGTATTTTATCAGACAAATGTTTTAATGTAACATTTAAATGAATTGTACCACAAATGTGACAAATGTGTTCAAAATGGCTAGATGACGTATCTCACAAATAGAGCCTCAGCTCAATCAACTCCATCTGCTACCGAGTTTTTATACTGTCTCTAATTTTAAATTAAATAGGAAATAAACAAGACGAAAACTATAATCAGCTATAAACATGGAAGAGTTCTTTCACATGCAATCACAATAAAATTATGTACTATATTAACTATTAAAGAATATTTGATACCATACCAATACTCGTCCTATCCATATACTGCCATTTTAATTCTTCAAACCCTACACAGTAAGCAAACCATTTTTCATTAATACATTTTCCTCTCAAATGATAAATATAATTGCTATATTTACATATGGAAAAAAATTTGTCTCATACAACTTTCCATTAGGAGTTACATATTAGTAACCTATTGAATATATATTATTTAGCGTATAAGTCCAAAATGCATTGGAATATTAAAGATAAATTACATCTTGAGCAAAACACACACACACAAAAAAAAAAACCCACCTTAATCATGTGACTTATTTCAGAAGTGTGTGAACATGTATATACACCTCAGGATATTTTTTAAGTAGTACATTTCTAGATAATATAGCAAAGTAGATTCGTATCTTGATATAAAATCTTATTACACATTCTAAAGAATAACCCTTACAATGTTGCTTATGGGCCTATTTCTTCATCCCACTGCAATATCCTCTGCAGATCTGATTTTTCCCTTACTGTCACTCTCTGTCTCCTTTCCTGCCAGAAAGCTGCTGGCCACCAGCTTATCACTGTTGCTCATTCCAGTTCATCTAATCTCTGCAACATCTGCTATTTCCCCTTCTCTTCCCTCTGTTTGTGAAAACAGTTTTCTTCTGGTTGGGAAATTAATTAGAACTTCCTGGATATACTTTGTGTTCTAAGTGTCTCAACTGTTCACATGATTGATGGACGCCCAGCAGCTACCCCTTTATCTCCAGAAACATATCTGGCTGATGTCCAGGTGTAGAGGTATTCCAGAAGCTTTCTTATTCATCACCCTATCACCATTAACCACAACTATTTATCTGGCTCCCAGCACATGTGCAGGGGATCAATGATAAAAGAGATGGTGACAGAGACGTGCCTAAGAATAAATAACAATAAAATCATGTGCAGAATGACACCACGGTTGATGAGTAGTTTAGGAACTCCAAGAACCAGAAAAATGGGAACGACTTCAGGGAAAGAGTACTTTTAAACTGAGCCCTAAATGAAACATAAAACTAACTGACAAGTAGGGATGGCATGCAATCTAGCAAAATACTGAGTGACAAAGAATGAGAAAACTACATAATTTCAAGGGATGAGGAAGAGAATAGGTTGGACCACAACACAGATAACATTGTGAGTGAAAGGTTCAGTACAGATTTTAAAAGACCTGAAATAATCAAGTTGTATAGACTTTGTTTGCCTTACATACAGTGAACAGTCATTGAGGGTACACAGTAGCAATGAAAGAGAAAGAGATCTTTAAGCAGACAGGTACTTATAGGTTCTGGAAATAAGTTTTCAAGTAACAAGAAGCCATGGATAATTTTTACTGACCACAACATCAAAGGGGTATATTTGGTTCAGTTTCCCTAGAACAACAAAAACCCTGAAGCCATTATTTAGCTAAAGCCACCAGAACACAGAATAATCTACTTTTTGGTCTTATAGAGTTATACTGCATGCAAATAGTTGTAATGAAATGCATCTTCAAACTCAATTATTAGAGGAAACGTATTAATTAATAAGTATAAAATGATATTTTAAAAACATGTTTCCTATATTCGGAACCAAAAAAAATTAGTAAGAGGATGTGAAATCACAGTAAATAAGCTCTAAAACTGTATCTTAATTTCCATAGCATGAGAAAATTAGTATATACATATGTACATATTAATCAAAATCAACTGTTGACGGTCAAAAAGTATAATCTACATACCAAAGAGCAATTCTTTCAGCTTTTTATAAGAATTTTCCTTCTAAACAGACTTACCATGTGTGCAAAATCAATTAATTTGCTGAATTAGAAGATAAAACCTGATTTTGAGCAAGACATGCCCAAAGCTAGGGCATGTATTTTATTTGTTTTTAACTCAGCTTACCAGTTGTCTAGAACTTGTGAACAAAGACCTTATTCCTGAATCGACTAAGATGTCGAATATCATTTTTACAAATTAGTCAGCTGGTTCCTTTAGGAAGAGTAACAGTTCAGTATGTCACTGTGTCTCAAAGATACACACAGATATAAAAGGTGAAGATGCGAGCTCTGACAATTAAGTTCATGAACTTGTTGCTACGATGTTGTTAAACTTTTTTTTCATATCAGAGGGATTATTCATTATGTACCAACTGGACAAACAGTTAACCAAGTTTACTATTTGGAAGTACTGAAAAGGCTGTGTGAAAAAGTTAGAGGACCTGAACTTTTCGCCAACAATTCATGGCTCTTGCATTGCGACAATGCACCAGCTCACACGGCACTGTCTGTGAGGGAGTTTTTAGCCAGCAAACAAATAACTGTATTGGAACACCCTCCCTACTTACCTGATCTGGCCCCCAATGAATTCTTTCTTTACCTGAAGATAAAGGAAATATTGAAAGGAAGACATTTTGATGACACTCAGGACATCAAGGGTAATACGACAACAGCTCTGATGGCTGTTTCCAGTCCAGAAAAAGAATTCCAAAATTGCTTTGAAGGGTGGGCTAGGCACTGGCGTTGGTGCATAGCTTCAAAGGGGAGTACTTCGAAGGTGACCATAGCGATATTCAGCAATGAGGTATGTAGCACTTTTTCTAGGATGAGTTGATGAACTTAATTGTCTGACATATACTCGTATGTTGAGTATATAAAGAAATAGTGGAGGAAGTGTCCTTTAGGGAGGATTATCCTTACTCCCTCATTAACAATCATATTCTAAAATCATGACAAGCAATTATAACTATAAACTCTTAATTTTATTAAATACAGCATGAACATAATTAATACCATCTCAAGCAACTAGGTGGCCCAATAATTTTGAACCTTTTCTTCACCTCTGGAAAACTGATCAGAAAATCTGGCTAACTTCCCAAATAAATAGAATGGATTTAATTGTACAGTCTTCACCAAGTTTCTGTAATCTTGTACATACAACAAGACCACATACCCTAACTGAATTAATTGTGTTGGGATTGTTCAGAATCAAAGGTCCAATAGGAGTGTTTACAGTGTTATTTTGGTTATTACATTGTACTTTACAGTGTTCAGCTTCAAAAAATAAAAATATAATAATTCTATATCTCTAAACTAAAATATCGTTATGTGTCAAAATAAGCATAAAACGACCCTATTTTGAATGGGTCTTACAATGCTCTGATGGCTTAATTTGTTCTGCATCTTTTATTTCTGCTTTTCTTCTTACTTCATTTGCTACTTTTGATGCTTTGTTTGACTAATATGTCATAGACCAAATTTAGTTGGGTCTATAAGAAAAGGCAGAGATCTGTACACTGGACACAACTTTGGGACCTTTAGGAAAAATAAACTCGGTATCACAGGCAGCCCAACAAAACCAGAGCAAGCCTTACACCCAGGAAAACAAACGATTTTCAGACATCTCCTGCTTGTCCTTCATGGACAATAATTAAAGACAATAATTAAATTATGTGCTCCAGGAAACAGGAAGGAGTGGATAAACAAAATACATTAAAAGCCCCTATAGTCCCTGTTTGTTCAGAATAGAGATCAGCATTCTTTAGGAGCTCCTTTTACTGTATTATAGGAATAAAAATTGGGTTGAAAACATATGTGTTTTAGGGGTAATATGATATCTGAAAACATTTAAATGCTACATGTCTTCTTCCATATAATGTTCCGTGTAAAAAGCAGCAGCCAACCTAATCTTTTTATAGATGTAAATTGGATCGAGTCATCATTTCCAGCTAAAGTCTTCTATCAGTTAATTTTGCTCTTAGAACAAAACATAAGTAATAATAGTAGCAGTGGTTGTGGTAGTAGTTTTATAGCATACAAGGAGGCATCTAGGCCTGCTCCATCTCTATCCCCGCCTTCTGCCACTCCACCTCCACGGCAATCACTTCACTGCAGCCACAGAAGTCTTATTTAAGCCACCATGAATGAAGGTCGATGTGCTTTTCACACACTGTTCCATCTGGATTTCTTTAAATAGCCAGCTCCTGATTATCCTTTTAGACTAAATAGAACATCTGCCAAAAGATTGTAGCTCACTACTCTCCACTCCTAATTGATATCATTTTCTAGGGCTCTCCTTACATAAGAATAGATTATTTTTTTCCTTCGAATAATTAACACTATTTGTAATTAAGCATATTTTCGTATTTCTTTACTGTTCTATCGCCAACTTAACAGTATGTTTCTTAAGGACAGAGAACTATACTTACTTAGTTCATCTCCCTATGTCCAGTGACTAAATCTTGATAAGCTTGTATTATTTGGTAAATAAATTAGTGAATTAAGGAACTAATGAAAAACTGGTCACATCTTCCTACTTATGAATTCCTTACTACTCTCAACACAGTATGCAGCATAAACTATTCTTCAGCATTTGTTGAGAGTTGGGAAGAAGTAGGCATGGTGTCCTCTACCACTGTCTACTCAGGAGACTTCCATCTCCAAAGTAGGTAGGTTCTGTGAAATACTTCAAACTCCTTAAGAAATCAAAGAAGGAATGTAACAAGTCTGTTAAAAAATGCTTGAAATTTAAGTATGAGTATGAAATTTAAGATATGTGCATGGGTATACAAGGTGGAGGGGTATCTCTTACCCAATGAGTTCCTTATTTTACTTTTTAACAACCACTTCCACATAAAAGGTGTGTGTCATTACATTAGAGTTTAGAAATTCAGTTCACCCCTAAGGTATATCTCAAAATCCAGCAAAGCATACCCAATCTCTTCCTTTAGTTTCAATGGGGAACATTTTTTCTTTTCATGCCAGTGAAACAATCCTCCCATTGTGTGTTGAGCAGCTCCACACCCACACTGATCTGCCCTACAGGTGCCTGGATTTCAATAGCGGTGACTTCATCCTTTTTATATGTTTTTTTCAAGTGAGACAAAAGCTCTAAGACATAAAAATATTAGATAATGAGGCATTTTGTGTTTGTAAGTTATGGGCTAAAAAATTTCACACGATAAAGTTGCCCTTATAAGAGGAGAGAAAACTTATATAAAACTAAATAACATGGATTTCTAGGAAAAACAAAAACAAATACCTCTCAACTATGCACAGAAACCTAAAAATTATACACAAAATCCTGCAAAAGAACCTGAAAAAGGAGGCCAACAACACAAAAGTATGGTCAGTAAAATAAGATGTTATAAAATCCACAGGATGAGATTTCTGCTAGAATAAAGTATTAGACAAGAGTCAAGTCCTGCAACAAATCAAGGGAAAGACTGATAAATGTCTTGTGGATTGTGCATAGGGAGGTCACTGAGGACCTTGCTCAGAGTAGTTCCTGTGGAAGCTTAAGATAGAAGTCAGATTGCAAGGAACTGAGGAATGAGAAGGTCAATTATTGTAAAGAAATGTATCTTCAGAGTAACCTTGGATTAAGAGGGAATTGTTTATTTGTTTTGTTTTAATTAATGGACGGAATTTTAATATGTTGTAATGTTTATGGGAGTAGGGGATGCGAAGGGTGGGGAAATAGTCTTAATAAGATGGCTACACATGCAAGTTTCCTTAGAGATTCAGTGCCAGGAAGATTGGTACATCCCCTACGGGAGTATGTAATTCCACTGTGAAGTCGAAAACAAGACCATGTCTAAGAGTGGAGGTAAAGATGGTAGGGTTAGATCACTGGTTCTCAACTGAAGGTTATTTTGCCCTTCTTCAGGCAATATTTAGCAATGTCTGGAAACATTTTTCAGTTGCTTCAAGTAGGGGCTGGGAGTAACACTGGCTTCTAGTGGGTAGAGACCAGGGATGCTGCTGAACAGTATAAATGCACAGGATAGGCTCTCACAACAAAGAATCATCTAACCCAAATACCAGTAGTGCCAAGGTTAACAGAGTCTGGGAGAGACATTTGAGGAGGTTTAAAATATTCACTGAGTAGAATGGGAAGCTGACTATAGAACGGTATGGTTGCTTTAAAACATTCAATGTCCACTGGAGAATGTAGACCAGTGTTTTCTAATGGCAACCATGTGCACAGTTGTATAATTTTTCCCAGGAGTATTAAGATTGAGTAAAGGCTTAGAGAAGTGAAAAGTTAGATTAATACCTGGATGAAGTTTTACCTAGTGGGTGCTTTCAAAGGATAAGGGAATTGAAGATATGGCAGAATATCCGTGACCCAACGAAGTGATAGATCATGGAATCTAAGCTAGGTGAAGAATGGTATAAACAAAAGGTAGATGAAAGAAGGGCGCGGGGGGGGGGGGGGATTGGATGCCTGAACTTTCCTATAAATTTGAAATATGTGCAGGAGTAATTTAGTAAAAGATATGGAATGACAAAATATCATGGTCAGAAGTTGAGGAGCCTTATTATTTATTATTCAGTGCACTTAAGATAATGGCAATATCCAGACTGGGCTCAGTGGGTAGATAGATGAAGTGCACTGAAAATAAAGATCACTAGAAGTGAGAAGGATAAGGACCTCAGAGGCCAGAGTGGTGAATAAATCACACAAGACCAGTAATGAACCAGGGTCCCCCTAAATCCTATGTCATTTCATCACTAAACATGCATAGATAAAGCAGCAACAAAAAATGAGTATTGTAATAATTGTAATCAAAGGACTCCTGGCAAGGTCCAATATTAGAAAGACCAATCAAGGAATCAGTCACACAGAAGTCCAACAGCGAGGTGCTCATCAGTAATATAAAAGCAAAGCACTCTAAATGGAAGCTTGGCTGATTGCCTAGAGTCCCAGTAATATTCTTTCAGGGCTCATGTCACTGGCTTCTCTACATGGATTGGCTAAAGAATGAAAGAGATTATCCAGGAGTAAAAAGATTATTTCTGAGCCAAAAGGGTGCTTCAGTAGGTCAGACAGTGGGGGGTTAACTACAATTAAATATTCTGCAAGATGCCACAGTGGAATTGGGGTACAGAACTTAGGGATAGATTCTTAACAGGTGGACTTGAGATAGAAAGCAGAGAACAGGTGCTATTAGGTTGGTGCAAAAGTAATTGCAGTTTAAAGGGTTAAAAATAATGTCGAAAACCACAACTACTTTTGCACCAATCTACTAAAATTCCAAAGATAGAGGGGGAATACCCATCAAATCAATGGATAAAAGCAACACAGAAGAGGAGATTGCAGTATAAGCTTTATGCCTAAGAGACAACTGAGATGGCTAATATCTTCTTTTTAGCTTTGGGTTGTTGCTCTAAATGCTACTGGTAGAAATTGGTACTGATCACCATCAAAACTGCCTAGAGGAGCTTGTTTAAAAACTTAGATTCCACAACTTATCCCAGACTATGATTCACTAAATTTTGTTCTAGGAATCCATGTGTTGAATAGTTCATGTATCTGATACAGGAATGAAATTTGGGAACTAGTAGTATCTCCTATTTAATATTGTCACAACTGTCTCCACTCATCCTCAAAGTGTGATCGTCATAGTTCATACTCATCAGAAACTTACTACAAGGCAGATGCATTTCTAAGCACTTCAAACATATTTATTTTATTCAACCCTCCCAACACATTTACAATGTAGATGTTATTATCATTTTCAATTTTGATGAGGAAATTAGGCAATAAAGCTGACATTTGCGCACAGGAAGTCTGATAAAAAGCTTGTTCTCTTTCCAACTGTACTATCATGATAAAATTAGCTAACTAAAATGAACCTTTTCCTTCTCCTTTTAATTACACTGTTTTCATATATATTGTTAAAAAGTCGTCACATGTTCATCATAAACTCTGATTGGTGCTGATACATTTTAATAAAAACAAAGAAATTAATTAAAATTTAGTAAAATTGGTTTGGCAAACAAAACATTTCAAAACGCAAAGTTGTCATAAAAATCAATAATGGAAGTCCTTATTACATAGTACAAGTCGTAAATTATTCCTACAGACTCCTCACACTTACTGTTACTTCTTCTATTTCCTTGGTCCTAATATTAGATATGAGTTTAACCAGGAAGTTGATCAGTTCAAAAAATAAGGGGGAAACCAAAGGAACACACATTCACCTCTTCAATATCATGAAACTTGATGCCTGCATACTTACACTTAATTCATTTTTCAGCATCTCTTCAAGGCGATGACCTACATGTTCTTCATCTTTTTTTGTGTCCATAACCATGCAAATCTGCTGTGAAATTCTTTCTGAGATAAAAAGAAAATTTAAAAAAAAAAACAACTTAAGTTTCAAACAGAATATTGAACACAACTTTATTTGTTTGATGGACTGAACAAAGTTTGTTGAAACCTCTGCTTACCTGCTGTTCATAACTATTGGGGACAAGAATAAGGAGGTTTTAGCTTCCAAGTAGAGTGACTTGGACTACACATTGAGATGTCCTTGACTCTTTTAACCCCAAGTCAATAAACGAATGCATTTTACACTTTGTGAATAGCTAACCAGGATATGTGCAAGCAACAGAAATAAGAGAGCTCAGGATATACCCGAAAGGCAGTAACTAGAGGTGATAGCTATTTGGCTCACCGATTCAATCCTTCCATGTTTATAAGGCGTTTCCCAGAGTCTGATAAAATTCTATCTCCTAGACAGATCCACTCTTTAGGCTACGTTTCCTGTGTGCAGCTTACTGTGCCACCTGGTGTCCTGGTTAAGTACAGCGTTTTCCTTGGCATGCCTCTAGATTCAGTCAATTCAATACAAGTTCCTGCCTGGCTAACCATTACAACAAGTGAAAATAGCCAAATGAATTTGCTTCAAATTTGGAAGACTTATTTGACACGGTCTTATTTAACAACATAAGCTATACAACATAGTGTTATTCACTTTTGTAAACCCAGGAAGCACCCTCCCAAATGATGTGGGACTCCACAGACCTGAAATACTAAAAAATTGCTATATTGCTGCCAGTTGAGGAGACATTGCATGGTTCTTATATCATGGATAAAGGGGGGGGAAAGTGTAATTTTAAACAGGAATCCCAAATGAAAAGTTAGTTTAACATCTAACCCAGCTGCTTCTTACATAGGCAATTCTACACATTATGCTTTAAAAACAAAAAAACATTGATCTGGCAATAGTTAATGATTCTTCCAAGCAAAGCAGCAAAGCTGGGAAGACAGACCATTTAAAATAATAACATCACCAGTTAATACTACTCCTATTACTAAGTACCTCCCACTTACCAAGAGCGATATGCTGTATTAGTGCCAATCCTCATGATGACCCTGCAAACATTATTCTGAATCTAACAGATTCAGAAACTTGACTTCAGAGAAATAAAGAAACTTGTCCAAGATCACAGGGCAAACCAAAGATAGTAGTAGACAAAGGATTCAAATCCAAAGTAATTAGGCTTACAAATACAGTTATCCTACAGCACTATAACGAAAAGAGAAAAAAGACATCTGACATATATTGAATACCAAGCATTTTTATATAAGAAGTCGTAAAGTCTTGGTAGTCCTTATATCATTTAATGCCTCAATATAAATATGTATTATTAGCCAAGTGCCATAATTCCTGTTTTTACTCACAAGGATGTTTAAAATCCAGGTCTTTCCAAAGCTCATGCCTTTTCTATCATGCTGCCTACTCTGTAATAATTTTGGTAAAAGAATACAAAAGATATTCTTCATTCTCTTGTACCCAACAATTTAAGAAAACTATATATAAATATAGTAATTCAAAGGGATTGAGAGGACACCTCTACTCTAGATACAGATCTGTTACACTTAACTATACTAAAATTATTTCATTTCTTTAGGACTCTGTTCACTCATCTATAAGATTCCCACCAATTTTAAAATGTCTATGATTCTAAGTTACATGATCCTAATAAAATTAAAATATAGTTTAGAATATAAGTGAATGGTCCACATAGTAAGTGCTACGGAACATCATTGTTCTGAGAAATATAAACTCTCAATGGCAGATAAATCTTTATAATAAAAATGAGCTAGGAGCTCATCCTTGAATAGGTTTTCTTAGGAACAAAGATGAGGCTTTGAAAGTAATTAAGAGGGATAAGATAAAAAAAAGTTTTTAATGTATTGGGGTAAGAAGAACAGGGGCATAAATTCAGTGTGGCAAGAGACAAGGTAAGTACCCAAAAGCCACGGAATTATTTACTAATGAACTATAAAGTGGGAAAGTCTGTGAAACCAGATCATGGAGATTCTATGCTATCTTGCATATTATATTGTCCCGAAATTTTTAGATCAGAAGATAACTATTACTTAAGCAGTGGCTTGAAATTAAGTTAATCTAAATTTATGCATTGTAAAGTTAAATGTTTAGAGAAATTTGGACTTTGTAATGTCCTAGCAAAAAATCGGAGTTACATTTTCAAATGCTTCTCACACACATACAAAAATAAATTATAATAATTTACTTTTTATTATATGGGAATAGTAAAAAGACCCTATATTATGGGATTTTTTAAAAATGTTTTCTGTTATGTGGAAATAGAAGACTCTTCATTATGGGATTTTAATGAGGATTAAGTGGTTAGTATGTGTAAAGTTATGTAGAGTGCCTGGTACAAGTAAATCCCCAATAAATGTTCATAGAATAACTCTTTGTGTCATTATGTCATATACATTCAATAAGAACATAAATTAAGATCCTTTTGTCTACTCAAAATACAACCCATCTCTAACTTCAAACTGTCCCTTATGGTCTTAATATTTCAGAGTTTGCTAAACCAATCCCTATCAACTTTGTCCCACTAAGGCTTCTTTCCAAATCTCAAAGTTTCACCAAATATGTAGTAGTTATGTGTAATAATGGAACACACATCTAGATTAATAAATACTCCTATGTTTCCATCTCTTAATTCCTTTACAACTAAAAGGGACACCTTCTAGTTAGGATCACTGATATCTCAGTTTGTCCATTAGATCTAGGTTGAAGCATCGTATGTGATATTTATTAATAATTCTACAAACATGCACTGACAATCTTAACTGGCAATGTTAATATACTTAAAATCTTCACCAAAAAAAGACAACATCAATGGCTGCACTTGTGCCATCCAGCTGGAAGGGCAAAATGAAAAAGAATGTAGGTAGGGGAACAGGGTTCAAATGAACTGAACCTCCTCAATTCGTTATTCTACTATTCTCCCCACCATTCACAGAGAGAAGAAAAAATATATATGTAATATGTAAAAGTCTTTTTTTTATGAAGCACAAAACTCTTTCCAAGCAAAATATAATCAATCTTTATTATTTCTCATAGTATTTAGCAACGTCCTTGAGATTAATGATGAAGTCAAAACAAAAATAGGAGCTTTTAGAATTCTTAATCTGCTGTTCTAACTGTTAATAAAGCATGTCTTAGAAATTTTTAGAGGTTAAAATAAACAAAGCAAAAGCACTGGGGAGAACTATAAAATCATGGTACTTCCCATAATTATAAAAACTCTAACACAAGAATCTAACCTCTGTTCTCTCCCCAGAAAAGACCTAAGGATAACTTAGAAAAATATTGGAATTAACATTAAATCATACCTGACCTGTCAACTTGATCACTAATATTAACCTCTGAGTTTTCATTTCACATTGTCTTCTTTTTTTAAAATAGCTTTTGAAAATCTTCCTAAAGACATTTGTAGCACATGATGAAATACTTTGATAACTAAACCATTAGGGTACATCCCCCCAAATAATTTATAACATGTACTCTCTGATTTAGAGTGAATAACTTTTCATTTATATAGAGCATATGAGTGTCACACAGCTCAGTGTGACTTAACTGAGAGAAGATTCAAACTGGAAGATGATTTGAAGTCTACAGGTTAGTATTAAAAGCTGTAAGCGTTAATTAATTAATAAGCCCACATTTTTCAGTTACTACCTCAACTCCATGCATGAAAACTTTTAAATGGTCAAGGTATTGTGTACAATTGTCAATACAGTGGTCCCCCCTTATTTGCTGGCGATATGTTCAAAGACCCCCAGTGGATGCCTTAACCGCAGATAGTACCAAACCCTACATATACTGTTTTTCTCCTATACATACATACCTATGACAAAGTTTTTTTTATAAACTAGGCACAGTAGAGATTAACAATAATAATAAAATAGAACAACTATAATAATAGACTGTAATGTTTATGTTAATATGGTCTCCCTTTCTGAAAATTGATCTGGTAACTGGTACTAAGTGACTAACTGGTAGCATATACGGCATGAATATCCTGGACAAGGGATTAATTCATGTCCCGGGCAAGACAGAATGGGACAGCAAGAAATTTCATCACATTAATCAGAATGGCAATTCAAAACTTATGAATTGTTTATTTCTGGAATTTTCCATTTAATATTTTCAGACCACAGTTGACTGTGGGTAACTGAAACTGTTGATAATGGGGGACTACTGTAATTAATAATTATGCCAAAAATAAATAATGCACAACTTGATTTTACTTCACTAGCTGTGATGAAGAATTTTATGTTAACTTGATGGAGCCATGGGGTACCCAGATATTTGGTCAAACATAATTTGGGTATTTCTATGAGGAAATTAACATTTAAATGGGCAGACTAAGTAAAGCAGTTTGTCCTCCCCAGTATGGGTAGGTCTTATCCAATCAATGGAAGGCCTGAAAAAAACAAAAGGTCAACCCTCCCACCCCCACACCACCACCAAGTAAGAGAGAATTCTGCTTAACTAAAACTCTGGTTCTTCTGGTTCTACAGCAGCCTACTGGCCTTTGGACTTGAACTGGGACATTAGCTTTGCAGATTTTGGACTTTCCAGCTTCCATAATCTATAATTACATAAAACAATTCCTGTGTGTGTGTGTGTGTGTGTGTGTGTGTGTGTGTGTGTGTGTGTGTGTGTGTCCCATTTGTTCTGCTTCTCTGGAGAACACTAATGCACTGGCGCATTCTTCAAAAGATAACTAATAGTTCCCAACTACTCATCATAGGATCCCCCACCTCCTATTTTTCTATACAAGGCGATAAATGATTACGTACAACGCTTTGGGCCTCACACCTTACTACTCAACCAGATCACATCACCTACAATTCCTGGACGTAGCATGATCCTTGGACTAATGTGCATGTTCTCCTGCCTGCAGTGCCATTTCATGCCTTGTTCTAATTCCCCAATAAGGCCCACCTCCAGCATGGTCTGCTTTAATAACTATAGGCCAGATAGACATACTTTGTATTTTGCACATAGATGTATTTTGGTAGGGGTTGGGGACTGGAGGAGGAGAAAATAGGGAGGAAACAGAATCAACAAGGAAGACTTTTTTGAAAGAACAATACTCTGCATCTCCAAACGCCCAACTCTGATACATAAAGATATCTCTCTCTCTCAAACACACAGCCAGGATCCTGCTTACTTCCAGAGGAATCCCAAATCACTGCACTCCTGAATCTGAGTGTTCCTGGGAAAGGTCCTTCAGTGCAGAGTTGTAGAAAAGAAATCCACACAGAGGGTGACCGTGACAAGTCTGTTCGCAAAGCTGTTGTTCAGGCAGTACACACCAACACAGTCCCCAGTTCCTTACAGCCAGCAATCATCCTCAAGATCAGGGCCTTCATTCTGATTCTTCAGTGCTCAGGCCAGTTTTCCTTAGTGTAAGCACGACATATGTTTTTACATTCATTTACTTTTAACCTACCTACATCGTTATATTTGAAGTGAGCTCTTAGAGGCAGCATATTGTTGATTCATGTATTCATATCCATTGTGAAAACCTTCATCTTTTCATCGCTATGCGGAAACCATTTACATTTAATTATCAATAATTTGGGATTTAGGTCAATTATTTATTATTTACATTTTTGTTTTCTCCCTCTGTTTTATGTTTCTCCTCTCTTTCTTTTGGTTTATTTCAACTTTTTTTTAGGATTCAATTTTAATTTACTTCTTGTGTTTCTGATTGTATCTCTTAGTATAGGTGTGTGCGTTTTTTTTTTTAAGTGGATGGTCCAGGGATTTCGATATACATACATACTGAACCCTTCAGAGTCTACGTATGGTAGAATGAAATATTTTACCACAGCAAGTGTAATGTAGAAACCTAACCATGGTATAGTTTCCAATACCCTACTGCCTTTATGTTGTAGGGTGTTGTCTACATAGTAACTGTCTCATATACAGGAAACATTATCAGAAAATGTTCTTGCTGTCTTTCTTTTTCTTAATGGAAGTGTTTTAGTCTTTAGTAAATTTTAAAAATGCATATAATACTTATCTTCCAGCAAGCTGTTGTTTGTATAGTAAATGGAATGACTCCAGACCCAGACAAGACGGGGCTGTGCTCAGCTTGGGCACAGAAGGACCTCAATTTGTTATCTTTGCTTTCAACCTATGACTAGTTAGAAAAAGTAAAGAGAATTAAAGGAGTCTATTCTATTTACCAATTCTGTTGCTCTTCCATAATAACAAATGTACCAAGATAGTTTTCTGGCATCATTTCCTTTATGTCTAAAGAAGTTTCTTTAGATATTCTTTTAGAGAACATCTGCTGGCAAATAATTATATTTGTTTTTTTTCACCTGAGATTGTCTTTACCATCATTCCTGAAGTTTTTTGTTTTGGGGGGGTTTTTTTGCTGGATATTTAATGCTGAGATAATAGTGTTTGTTGTTAGCACTTTAAAACACTTATTCTACTTTCTTCTGGTCTCCATGGTTTCTGGTGAGGATCTAGTCATTCAAACTGTTGACAAGTTTTTATCTAGAATTTCTTTGATGCTTTTTTTCTGTACTATATTTCTCCTCCCCTTCCAGGATTGAGAGGACCTTTTACTTTTCCACAGATGCTGGGAACTATTCATTTTTCCCACAATCTCTTTTCATTCTGTAGTTCAAACTGTAATAAATCTGATGATCTCATTAACTTCACTGATACTTTCTCTGTCATCAACATTTTTTTTTTTTTTTGGTTACTGTATTTTTTTCAGTTCTAAAATTCCCATTTGGCTCTTTATATTTCCTATGTCTTTGGTGAGACTTCCATCTTTCATTTCAAAAGCATTTCTCCTTACTTGTAGCATTTTTATAAAAAGCGCTTTAAAGTATTTGTCAAATAATTCCAACAACTATGTCATCTCAGCCTGGGTATCTATTGATTGTCCCTTCCCAAGTGAGTTTAGATTTTCCTGGTTCTTCGTATGCCAAGTGATATTGGATTCTATTCTGTATATTTAGGTGACATCCTTTCTTTCCACAATCTCTCCTGTGCATTTCTCTAAAGCGTCCCTTTTCACCACTCCTACCAGAAAACTGGGGCTTTATTTACCCCAGTTGGCACATATTTCCCATGACTGTATCTGTGTCCAAGTAAGCAATAGGAGGACAGAGAAAAGACCAAAAACAATGTTCACCCTCCCTCTTAAAACCACAGCAACTTCAATCAAAGAGAAATTTTCACTTCTCTCAGAATTTTAGCATTCTCTGGACCCCCACTGTTGCTGCTAACAGTAGTGTGCCACTACTGTTACAAGACTGTTTAGGGACTGAAGTATTGGATCAGGAAAATATTTTAAAAGGGAGGATATCTTCACCCTCTCTTAACATTACAAGACCCATTTTCTGCTCCTCTGGTCAGAATTAGGGGGCTTCTCTTGAAACTCTGTCTACTCCAATGTCCACTTCTGGATTTTGGGGCTGCTTTGGACCCAGGTCAAGATACAGCATGAGAAAAAAAATGGCAAAAGTCACTGCCTGTTATGTAGTATTTCAAATTCGGATCTTCTTCATTAATCTACCTGCTGCTATTTACTTTGAACCCTCAAATAGTTATTCTGTGTATTCTGTTCAGGTTTTATAGCTTCAGTCATTAGAAGAAACAAGGTGGAGTTTTCTTGTTCCATCTTACCCATAACCAGAAACCTACTTATGTCTTTTTACATAAGAACAAGTATGATAAAAATCTATGCCTAAATAAACATAAAAGCACACATTTAATAAATATTTTTAAAGCTTCTAGGTGAAAATACTACATTCTACTGAAATTGGCAGCATTTTTCTTTTCTTAATGGTATAAAAATGGCATCACTTCTCATAATCAATGACACCTGAGAGTCAAGAAACATGGCAGAAATGAAGTACCTCTTTCACGCCTCCTTAATCACACAGGATCACATGTGGTTGACAGTTGCTTCTCTAACAGAACAACATTATCCATCTTACACCAAAAGAGTAGGAACAATCTAAACTTTTGAATTTAAAAACCAAAGTCACACTTTCTCATTTGCATACTTATATTAATCAGGCATGAGTTAAGAATACTCGACAACAGAACCCTAAATCAGATGCTTAGAGACTGTCAACTTACCATAAATGTCTCAGCTGGTTCACTGGTCCACAATGTACAAGAAGACACCACTTTCAAATACCAAAACCAATTAATCATTCACTGAAGCACATAAGGATATAAATTAGAGGGGACAACTGTTCAGAGGATCTGTGTCTTGTGCAGGACCCTTCAATACTACCAAATATATATTATTAGTTCAAGGGGAAAAAGTGAGAAAAGACATGGAGTTTCTTTTAACAGAAGATGCTCCTCTGCCTCTCCTTATTTCTTTGCTCTTCAAGGAATTGTAGTGACAGAGAAACAGGAACATTATCAGAATTCCAACCATCTACCCTGAAGCGTGCATCAAAGGACTCCTAGCGTGATATCTAAAATGTCAGAGGTTGAATGTGTCACAGCTTCATCTGTCAGACTCTTGAAATTCTCTCAAGTTGCAGTTAAGTTGTAAGTACAATGGAATTTCTTCAGAGGTTTCAATCCCCCAGTTTAATGTGCTTTGCAATCTAAAACTTAGACACCTTTGATTTGGATATATGGTTTAGCAGGATATTTGAGTCTTCATGTACAATGTGTTTTTAGAAGTGTTTAATTCCTCTGTTATTCTACCTTAAGTCCTTTACAGGCAATGAGAGGAATAATGTATAAATCTGAAAGTTTCTGAATGAGAACAAAATCTAATTTATAATATAGTCATCCTTTAAAAGTTCCTCTAATTGTCCTTGAACATTGGATCTCTTGGCATAAAGTATACTGTCTTCTTTCAAGGGTTAAAAAATAGATATAATTGGGGGTCTTTGCATTTAACTTCACAAAATGGTAATATGTACAATTTCCAATATGTGCAGTTTCCTCTTCACCATCTGACAGACCCACTGACATATTAACAAGGAACAAAGAATATCTAGGCATATGCCTCCATCAATGAATCATTAGGAGGGACTCATGAGTGCTCAGGATGGTGCTTCTATTTTACAAGAAACTTTCAAATACTATGGAGCAGAGCCAAAGCCAGAATTTTAGTGTTTTTAGGTAAATAAGCAACAGCTGTATCAAATCCAACAGTAATCAATTTCAAAAGATGTTTCCAGCCTTAATCCATTCAAAGTGAGGGCAGTTATCTTCTAGTCTCCTGTGGAGTTCCTTGAATCAAAAGTCAATCTCAAGAGTCTATTTTCTGTCTCACATGAAAGACTTTAAAGTAGTATTAAAGAGAATCAAAACTGTTGAGCCTTGAAGTCCCTGACTTATTTTCATCTGTAGAAAGATGGCTAAGGTTTCGCTGACCACCTTAATACAGAAAGCTATTAAAACAGGAAGGGGGATGGTAGGCAGTCAATAGAGCAAAAGCAGCCAACAAGCCATGTCAACAAGACAAGTGGACAACCGAGGTGGTAAATAGAAACACACAAGAAAACCAGACATACCCACATTAAAATGTCAAAGTGGACTTTTGAGAAGTTAGCTCTATTGTTGACTATACATGTTTCAACTGGAGGACAGTGGTCCACAGGCAGATTCTTTTTAAAAGATGTTTTATATCAGATCTCAACCACATTTTTAAATGAGTCAGGGGATATACGATTCAGTTTCCTACCTTACAACTAAAAGTAAGGAGCAGACATGTCACATCTTGTTTCCTGCACATGTTTTTACGTGTAAGCACATTACTGTTTTCAAAATAAATGATGCAGTACTTTTTTTTTTCATTTCAAAGTATATATTCTTTCTGAGTTAGTTGAGAGAGAAATAAATTTGAAAGAAATGCTAGTGATTCATCAGTAGTTTTACAAAGTATATTACTGCTTTGAGTATAACGTCATGTTTAGAGTTTATGTTGTTGTTTTCTTCCCTAACCTACATGAGAGTAAAGTATAACTAGCTGGCTTTTTGTCTGTTATCAAGTCTTATTTAGCTAATGGTGACCTTATAAGTTTTTGAACATGACCGATTTACTTGATTATGTTTGAATTAGCATCTAACTAATGACAAATCAAGACAATTACAAAATTAAACACAAAAGTGAATTCTACTTTCTCTAATCTTGATCCAAATATTTAACTCTCCAATTTACATTTTTTTACAATAAGATTTCAATGAAACCAAACTGCTATTAAATCATAGTACAGTCTTCCTGTTCTTATTAAAGCCTGACGCAAATGTTCTTACAGATTCACGTAAGATACAGTCACAGTACTACTTTCAAGAGAGTGAAGAACAAAAGCTATATTATGTACAAAGAAGTTATGGTATTAATGTGAAAATTTGGAAAATTAAGTATCATAGTCAAAAACCAGACATCAAAAATTACACTTTCTATGCAAATCTTAGCTGTCACTTTGCATTGTCCAAAAAGCATGGTTAACATAAATGGCGCCATCAGTGGGTATTTTACAAGAAAAACCTGATGAGGACATACCACATGTGCAGAACACTGTCCAGTTACAGATGTAGAAAACCTGATTTAAAGTTTTCTCATCTTTTCAATTTGATTGAAAAGATTTAAAAATATTTTTCACTTAAAATTCCATGGTTTTAAGTGAAAATATTAAAGGATCACTAAAAAATTAAGGCATTAGTTTCTTTATATGTATAAAACATACACTGTAACATGAATCTTTCTAATTCTTAGTAATACTGAATCAATTTTATTCACATGTGATTTTATTTTATTCCTTTCAGACAGAGCCAATTTAAAAGTATATTCAGCTATTTTCAATGTATAAGCACAAAGGGATTCAATTGTTTTCCTACTGGTATAATTTAAAAAAAAACTGTATGAAACATAAAAAAGCAGGCATATAGGGACTTATAGCTTAACTGTTCATAAATACTTAACATTGAAACAAATCACTGTATCACTGATGTTGAAAATAAAAACGTATTTTCAGAATACAGTCTAAATTTCTGAACCAATAGGGGATGTTGTATTTCTGAGAAATCGAAGTCAATTAACTTCCTTTAAAAAAAAAAAAGTAAGCTCTAAACAAATGGAAAAAAATTAAGTAATGACTGGCAAAAGATGAACTTTTACGTGAACATTAATATTTACTATTTCAACTAATATTAAATAAAGTCAGTAAAAAAATAAAATGATTTTCAATTTTAACTATTTTATTTTTCCATATTTTTTATAAACCACCCTATGAAAAGAATCACCATGAAGCTTCTTTACAGCACAAGTTTACTTAGGTTTGTAATATCAAAACCAGGAAAGAATAAAATAGAGTGAGTTTAAAAACACCCTTGAGCCACAAAATTAAATAGATTAAAGGATTTGAAGGAGGATGATGGCAGAAAATAATTACAATCTTTTATTTCGAAGGTCCATAGAGGCTTTTCTTCTTAGCAGACTACAGAATATTGATCCTTTTGCCAGGATATGGTCAGCATATTAAATCAAATGTGGGTTAGGACTGTTTGTATGGCGTATGTAAGTCTAGATAAAGTATGTTACTTCTGGCATCTGTTATCACTTTAATCGTTTGGGTAGGTTTGAGCATGCAGAGCAGGCCTGGGTGGGCTCAACTTGCTTGTGTGACAAAAGTACAATCCCTCTTTGTTAAGGGGCTGTTTACAAACTTATCAATCAGCCCAGTGTCTTGTGCCAATTAATCACACTACTCCATAGAAAAGTTTGTTTTAAATTTCACTCGTAGTAGAAGCCTAAAAGGAATAAGCATTAAAGAAAAATGACCAAATCTAACTTTCTGCCTCAAAAAAGGAATAGTGATAATGCTTAAATAATAGTTTACATAAATTTACATAATAGTAAATTTATGGTGAACTGTACATTTTTCAATGCGGACAGCTGTGTAAAAGACAGATCTGAAAGTACTAGATATGAGAGATATGAGAGGTCTGACAATTAAGTTCACGAATTTGTTGCAATGCTGTTGCTAACCTTTTTTGATATCAGAGGGATTCTTCATTATGAATTTCTACCACTTGGACCAACAGTGAACCAAGTTTACTATTTGGAAGTGCTGAAAAGGCTGCATGAAAAAGTTAGATGACCTGAACTTTTCACCAACAATTCATGGCTCTTGCACCGCGACAATATACCAGCTCACACGGCACTGTCTGTGAGGGAGTTTTTAGCCAGTAAACAATTATATTGGAACACCCTCCTTACTCACCTGATCTGGCCCCCCAATGACTTCTTTCTTTACCTGAAGATAAAGGAAATATGGAAAGGAAGACATTTTGATTACATTCAGGACATCAAGGGTAATACAACGATAGCTTTGATGGCCATTCCAGAAAAAGAGTTCCAAAACTGCTTTGAAGGGTTGAGTAGGCCCTGGCATCAGTGCACAGCTTCCCAAGGGAAGTACTTCTAAGGTGACCATAGTGATTGACATTCAGCAATGAGGTATGTAGCACTTTTTCTAGGATGACTTCGTGAATTTAATTGTCAGACCTCATACATGTTCCCAATTATTGAATAGTTTACTGTAAATACAAATGCAGGCAAATATACTGACACTAAAATAAATTAAGCTTAAAAATAAAACTTATCTAACAATATTAATAAGATAAAAGTCAGATTTTGAGACTTGCTATAAAGCATCCTTTGGGGATTTTAGTCAAAGCTTGACTGAAGTCAGTTACATCAAAATTCCCACACTAAACTAAAGCCATGAACTTTCACATGAATCAAGAGGGACCAAAATACACATGCTGTTCCAGTGACAAGTAAATTTGGGACTACAAAATGTTCTTGCAAGACATGACCCTTAGCAAAGAAATGTTTTAAAGAGTCTGCAAAAACTAAGTAAACTAAGTAAATGGTTACATAAAAATACAATTTTTTGACCAGCGATAATTGGTATTCAAGTGAAAAAGCAGCTCAGAAAAGGATGGCTTACAGAATACTAAGCACTCATTTCACGCCATGAAAAACCGTTGAATCCTATAAGAGGAAAAACTGTTATGGCTGGAGAAACGTTAAACGACCAGAATAACAAAACAAAAAACAAAAAAAAAAACAAAAAAGAAAGAAACTAACCAGTAGCCAACCAATCATTTTATAAGTATTATTCTGATTTTGAATTTGAATTTTTACACTTTTTCTGGCCATATCTAGAAATGAGCCATTTCAATGCTATATGTTTTTCCCACACTCTAGAAGACTACTGTGTGCTTAGCACAGATCGGACAGAAAACATCAGTCTCAATTGTGTGATTATTCTTCATCAAACCAACTGAAGATACAGGTGTAACCAAACAGAATTAGGGGCGGGCAGGCTGAATTTTATAAGCCATTTGCTGTACCCACCAGAGAGAGACAGTGAGCCCAGAATCAATTTTAATGGTCAGCATGAGCAACCACATGCCTAGCGGTGCGAAGTGGCCAAGTCTCAGAGCTGAGTGAGACGTAAGGAAAAGGCAAACTTAGCTTTTAATTGTGGATCTTGCTCTTACTGTGTGACCTAGAGGAAAGCACCTAATACCTCTAAGTCTCAGTTTTCCCACCTGCACATGAGAACAATAATATCTACATATCAGCATGATTGTAAAGAATAAATGAGGTAACATATACAAAGCACCTGGCATGAGTGCCATGTGCTTGAAATCCTGGTTTTACACCCTGACAAAATGACAAAATGCATAATCAAACATTAAATCATCTCAATTTTTAAAAAGAAAATAACAAAATAAATATAAGAATAGGTTTACTAGATCCGAATATGCACCTGGTGGAAACAGGTAGAGTGGTAAAGTAGGCGGGAAAGGCACCTGTTCCCATAATTGAAGGCCCTTAGAGGCTAAGGAAAGAAATGTAGCCCCACCCTTAACATATTACTCAATTCAATTCACCTCAATGTTAGAGGATACAAAAGAAAAAAGAATAGATATTTTTCTTCCTTCAATGAATCACAATCTACAAGAGGTTCTCACCAAGTTATGGGCAAGGCCAAAATCCAAAAAGGTCTTAAAATAAACTCTTCAAATTGTTTCCATATATAAATTTGGTGGCAAAATCAGTCCTGAACTTGAACTGGCTAGAGACTCTACAGTCATTATTCTTGCATTGAATGTAAACATTCATGCATTCCAAGCTTCATTATGCAGTGAGATCCCAAGTCCCACGGGTGATGTGACAGAATATATGACATAATGTAGCACCTTTGGAAAATACCAAGCATTCCAAATTCCAAAACACATGTACCTCCAGGATTTCATACAAAGGAATCTAAACAATCTCTGCTTAAGGAATAAAAGGGAGGATAGCTATACGAAGAGGTCAACTGCCTAAGGTAGAAACCTGTATTGAAGAATGTTTTTCTATCCTTCTTAAATTCGTATTTGCTGAGAACCCTTGACTACTCCACAATATGGCAACTATAATACTACTTAAACCACTGAGTTCTTGGAAAGGCAAGAAACAACACACAGAAAGCTTTTACACAATGCCTGGCACAAACTAAGTACCAATAAATGTTGTGTAATGGAAGTGCCTAGAAAAAATACTTTGAACATTTACTAGGAAAAGGCGAACAGGTGAATATGCAGCTCAGATAGTTCGTCAGCTTTATGCCATATTATATTTGGGGATTTTATTTTTAAAAATCCAAGGGTTTTCTTTTTCCTATGCCCAGAAGTATTTCTACTATTAGGCCTTAGAGGTAGTATGAGCACAAGTCATACCTGAGAAGCAGGTGACAATCTCAGCTGAGCAAATGAGAATTGGAGCTGAGAGAACACAGGAAGACTTCAAGCTCTTAATGCAATAAAGATATGATTTGTGGTATATGTACACAATGGAATACTACTCTGCTATAAGAAAAGATAAAATAGTGCCATTTGCGACAACATAGATGGATCTTAAGATTCTTATGGTAAGTGAAGTAAGTCAGACAGAAAAAGTAGAGAACCATAACATTTCACTGATATGTGGGATATAAAACTGAAAACAAAGGAACAAGACAAATGATAAAAACAAAAACTCATAGACACAGAAAATAGTTTAGTGGTTACCAGAGGGTAAGGGGGTGGGGGGAGGGAGATGAGGGTAAAACAGATCTAATATACGGTGATGGAAGGAGAACTGACTCTGGGTGGTGAACACACAATGTGATATATAAATGATATATTAGAGAATTGTACACCTGAAACCTATGTATCTTTACTTACAATTGCCACCCCAATAAACTTTAATTAAAAAATAAAAAGAAAATTTAAAGATATAGTTTGGAAAGAAATTAATTATAAAAGACTGTGGAGAGCAGCCTAGAGGAATGCTTCTGGAATTTAACAAACTGATCAACCAAGTTTTTGTTAAAATGCAGGTTCTAATTTAATGTGGTGGGGCCAGACGTTCTGCATTCAAGTTCTCAGGTAATCACCATGCGGCTGGTCTAGAGGCCCATACTGAGAGTAGGAAGGCCCCAGAGCAGAGGTCCTCAAAGTATGCAAGCAATATCAGAATCTCTTGGAGAGTTATTAGAAAATAACAAATCCTAGACTTGTTAAATTTGAAAATATGCAAATCCTAGAGCATACAGAAGCTCTTGGAGATTGTTGACTAAATCAGCTGTTAACATCCAGTCAGACAGATTACTTTCCCCGAGAACATAAGTAGAATCCCTTTTAAATGCTTTAAAAATAAAGGGAGCACAGTAGACCATGCTACCTAGATAAGAAAAAACGATTCCCCTCTGCAAACAATTCCAAAACTATAGCCCTGCGATTACACTTAAAATGTAGGTTTTTACATATAAGAAGCCTGCTCTAATAACATATAGGTGCTAGTGTATAGAATCCTCAGTTGAACCACTTACCAACTATTCACAAAATCGATAATTTCCATTTTACCTAGGTAATAGAGATATGACTTTGTAAAGAAAGCAAACTGAGTTTTATATTTCCTTGTGTTGAGAATGTAACTCAACCACATCATGGTTTAGCCAACTTCTACAGAGTAATGTTTAAACATCGCCTAGCGTGTATGTAAATATATGTCAACATTTTGATTTATAACTCTATGTGATCTGTTTACATACACAGACACACAGATACACAAATTACAGTACATTAATGGTTGGAAACACAATATTCTTAAAAGCCAAAAAAAAATTCAGGGTGAAATATAAATATAGAATGTCATGACCAGAGAAAAGATTTCAGTTTTCTAAATATGAAGCCAATTGATTGTTAAATAGGTTTCCCTAAAACTGATGCATTCAGAATTCAGATTCAGTATTTATTTTCCACTTCGAAGTTTGATTTCACAAGTTCATTCTCAATCAAAACCTGAACACATAATTCTGGCCTTAATCGATTTTTGAAGGAGTCAGTTACTAACATTGTAAATCACCACACTTCCTTCAGGATTGGGGTGGACCCCTCTGATTTTTGCTAGGACCATATACAGAGGGTGCCAAAAATATGTACATGCATTCTAAGAAAGGAAAACAGTATATACTCAATATATACTCAGTAAACTGTAATACTCAATATATACCAATAACAAAAGATAAATACAAGTCACGTTTGACTTCCGCAATGACAAGAGGTGCTCAAAGTGGTTATCATCAGTGTCCAGACACTTATTACAGAGAACTCCTGCTTGAGCAACGTTGACCAAGTGTCCACTTGTATGTATTTTTGGCACCCCCATATTTGTCAGGAGACATATTTGGTCACCTAGGGGGGCGGTGGAAGAGGGCTCTGGCTTCTAGTGAGCAGAGACTAGGCATGCTGCTCAACAACCTACAATGCAGGAAACAATCCCCTCAACCAAGAGTTACCTAGCCTAAAATGCCAGTACTGCCAAGATGAAGAAACCCTGATTTAAGCAATGGAGGCTGCAAAAAACACAGAATGAATGTCCCGTGTGCATCATCATTACACTCCTAACACAGTGTTAAGCACAGTAATAAATAATTGCTAATTATTAAATTAATTGTTTCTGTGTAGCTGAGATCTTAGAGTCATAGTGATGAAAAAAGTGAGGTAAGAGTTATATTACCTTTGTGATATCCAAAATTACAAAACAAAATTACAGTCATTGTCATAACCAGAAAGGAATTAAAAATAATCCAGTCCAATTTCTCTAGTCTTTTAAAAAAAAATTCTCATATGGAAGGTGCTATCTAATGTACATATATGACACTGAAGAGGAAAGAGGGAGGTTCAGGCCTCTTAATAGTAAATGTAAAATATAATATCATTATACATTTATTGAAATGTTTTTACTTCTAATGGTGCGAATATCCCATACTTTTCTCAAATAAAGCATTTCCTTTATAAAAAGTAAAACCAACATAACATAAATCATAATAAGTATATTTCACAAGCAGGAAATAAAATAAAACATAATTATTTTTCAAAAAGGAAAATCAGACTTCCATGGCCTACAGGCATTTATACTTCTGAGAATTCTGGGACTTAACAAGTCATGAGAAATTCTGAATTGGCTTACATTTTTGAAACACAAGAACTGAGAGTCACAAGGCCAAACATACCCTTAATAATCGATTCAGCTGCATACAGATCTCGTTTGTAGGTCACCTAAAGGACAGATAAACCTCATTAGACTTAACAGAGCAGGAAGGAATGTGAAAGCAATAAAATTAAGCCCCCAAGGAAATTCTTGATTCTGGAGAAACTATAAACACATAATACTGACAATTTCTATATTATAACAACATCAGCAAATTCAAAATAATGTATTCTGTGTCTACAAATGGTTGAAGATTTGTTTTCAACATATTTAAATAAATTGACGTATTATATGGCAGTGTTTACCAAAATCTTATTAATGTAACTGAAGTACTATGTCAAAGAAAATGTGGTAGTGTTTAAAAGTATTAGCATTATTATTACTTAATAGTAAGGTTATGTCAAAAGGAAGAAAAGGTAAGTATTTACCAAATTGCATTTGTTAGTTAAAAGGAAGAACTTTCAAAGATCAATTCACATTAAGAAGGGACTTCTTCGGAATTGAGTATTATCTGTACATAGCCCGATAAGGTTCACCCTGTGAGGTTTTTATTAATACATGGCTCTTGTAAAAAGAGCCTGTAGGTGCCACAATGTACATAAGGACAATCATGATCTTTCCTTAAGAACACACAGCCTCCTTGCAATTATAACCTGCTCCTTGTAATGTAACCTGACGTGGTCCTAAGGCAGAGACTTTCCAGACCACAGCCAGCGAGCTCAGGTATAGAACATGTCAGTAGCATTGTATTGCACTGCAGAATTAGTTTTCCTATATCACAGAACTGAAAAACATAGTAAATAATGAACTGTATTAATAAATACTGTAAGGCCTTAGGTGTTCATCCTTCAAGTGCCCAGATGATTATGATTATGACGCAAATGGTTTAATGACCCACTTTGAGAGGTGCTCATCAAATTAGCACCATTACATGTCTACAGTTCAGACTTTTTCCATCAAAATTATCTCATAATTAGACTTATACAGAAACTGTGTTCAGCTCAAGTGGCTCAGGACACTTCTCTCCAAAAGAGATTCTTCTGCTATGCCTTTATCCCGGCAGGTAAATCCTGGCCCAAAACTATACCTTACAATCGAGAGTTAAAGTAGCAGTTAACTTGTAAGATAGATGGACAGTTGCTCAAGCATTCAACCAATTTATTTAAGTCAAATGTAACACTGCTACATTACCTCTAAAACCAGCACTTGCCAACCAAAACTAGTTCCATAGTTACTAATCCACAGTGTAATTCTAATATTTGGGGGGGGTGGGGGGGAATTAAAAGACAGACATTTAAAGGTTCATACTATGCATTTTACTAAATTAAAGAAATGTATTGATCTCATTCATTCAACAAATGTTTATCAAGTAACTACTGTGTTCTAGGTCCTGTTCTAAGTGCTGGGAATAGAGCAATGAAAAGAATAAGCAACACTCTTAACATACGAAGGCTACATTTTGGTGGAGAAATATTTCTTCTAAGAATTGAATAAAATGTGTTTTTCATTTGTGTGCTTGAAAATCAGTTAACTAGATATCCGCAATCAGGACTTAATGTTTGCATTTTAAGTGAGAAAATGTGTTTTTTCCCTATTAGGTTGGTGCAAAAGTAACTGCGGTTTTGCAATTATTTTTAACCTTTTAAACGACAACGACTTTTGTACCAACGTAAAAGAATTGTCTGCTGTATAGGGTAAACCGAGAAGATGCTTAATTAGTATAATTTATTTTTTATCCCTTCCTGCTTTCTTTGAGGGGTAAAACTGCATTCCAAAGTGAAATATAATTGTGCAAATACATTTTTTTCCAAACAAATCTTAATGATGGGTTTTTAAAGTTAAGGAAAACTTGGTCTCACATACTAAAATTATTTTTTTTCTAGCATACTTGCAAGACTTAACATTTTTGCATCAGAGTCACTCTCATGAATAAAATACATATTTTATCATCTAAAGGTCCTTTCTCCACTAGTATTAAATTATTAGCTGCATAAACAAGAAAGACTCACAAATTTCCTATTGTTCCTTGTATGCTATGGATATCTACTATATACTGTATAAAGCCTTTGATTTTTATTAATATCTTCTATGTAAGCCTTACTGAATACCTCAATTACAATTCTCAAATACTGATTTAATGAGAATAAACTACAAAATATTTCTTACAAACCTGTAAAATACTGTGTTTAAAACAGCTTATTTTTTCTAAATAAAACACTTTACATAAATCAAAGGAAATAATAATGGAAAATGTAGCTCTGAATTGAATTACTTTTTCTGTCAAACTCTTACAGTAATATGGGAAGGCTTTTCTTATTTCTAATTTCAAAAACAGTTTAATAATCAGTTTTGAAGTTGATTTTCTTCTGTCAGCATGATCTGTAGTTTTTCTTTGACCGTGCACAACACATTACGGAAGAGTTACTTTACAAAAAAATCAGCTCTGCAGTGATGGAAGTGAGCCTCAATCCTCTGATTTCCATGTTTTCACACTGTGCCATTTGAGCCTCAGGGGCCACCTGGAGACCAGAGGAGGTGCCCTGTGCAGCTGAGACTCTAAGCCCCACATATACCACTCAACTAGTCAAGCTCAATTTCTGTCTGTTTTCTTTGACTGCGCTTCTGTGCAATATTTCATCTGAGTAAAGTGTTTAGCTAACAGATAGATATATAGAGACAGGGATTGGGAGAGGGAGAGGGCGAGGGATAGGGAGAGGGTGAAGAAGAGGGAGAGGGAGAAGGAAAAAGATGGGGCAGGTGGAGGCGCGTGGATTTTTTTCTTTTCAATGAAAGGGAAACCTTAAACTGAGAGCCACAGAGATAACTGTCCTCCAACTCCTAGAGCAGGTCTCTCTCAGCTACCTCAAGATGAGTTCCAGAAAACATTGTCACACCTACTTTTTGTTGCCCCATCTGTGTTGACACTCAATATCATAAATTACAGACTTTTCAGAGCCAAGTTGGGTTGGCTACACTGAACTGTTCTCTCATTTTTCACCTTCTGAGAAAATGAATATGTAATTCCAATAATTAAAAGCCAGAAAAAATCTTAAATTTTAAAGATAGAAAATGTTTATTAGATACAAATTTTGATTTGGGGTTATTTATTATATTTATTTCCATTTCCTAAATTACATCTACGTAGAAAATATTATTTCTTCTAGACTGTATAATGATATGAAAACTTCTAAAAAGAAACAATGGCACCATATTGTGTTTTTGAGGTTAAAAAGCCAAAAGTGAAACTATTTTGTTTCTTTTGTTCTTAACGAAGATGCCAGGGACACTAGGATCTAAAAAGTCAGCCTCAAAAAGTAGGAATCTTCAAAAGGCAGCCATTCCAATAATGTGATTTAAACACTTCAGAAACTCCTTCTAAAGAAGCATTTTCAGACAATGGGACCCAGTTGAATTTCTCAAATAACAGGTTATAAATCTTTTATAAATCTTTCATGCCTGGAGGATGGTTTTAACAGTTAGAAACAAGAAGTCTGTTCAATTGGGTCTGTATAGTGTAGTAAGTGACTGAGTATTTAATTGTATTGGGACAAAAACTACAAATTAAAGCAATGGAAGTTCTTCTGTAAACTAGATGAAATTTCACCAAAGTTAGTATGTATCCACTAAGGCCTGCCACCACCACTCAGGGAGAGTACAAGAGCCAATCCCTATTCCCCGGAGTCAGTCCTGCACACTTCTGTGCTTGGTCACTCTTTGAGGAGAGGTGCTGGTCATTCGTGGGGGTGTCCTCTACCCTGCATGGTGACTTGAAAAAGAAACTGTTGCTTCCAGGCTCCAGAAGAGCTTTGGTTTAAAAGCAATTTCAATACTCTTTATTTATACAAAACAGTAAGACCACAAATTAATTAAATTAGAAGCCTACAAAAAGGACAACTCAATGCCATCAAAGAGGCTAAATAGGGTTAAATAACTTCCTCGGAAAACATCAAAATTATAAAGGTAGATGATGATGAAACAGGAGGCAGTAGAAGGAATGAGGGAACCTGCAACAACGGTAATATTTGAACTCAAAATAATTTCATCTCAATCAACAGAATCAATGTGGTACCTAAAGAAAGACCTCGTAAGTGTCATGTGAAAGATTTTTTGCCCAATCCATTCTATGACGTGCCCGTTTAGAATCCAAGATCCCACTGAGGCACATCATTATTCAAACATCATTCATAAGAGTGGGGATTCCTCTCACCCTCCCAGTTTGGAAAGTAATACTAGGAAGATCATCCCTCTGGGACTCAGAGTATGTCACCCTTTGGCATGTGTGTTCGTTTCCTAGGGATGCCAAAACAACTGCAAACTGGATGGCTTAAAACAATAGAAATTTATTCTCTTGTAGCAATGGAGGCTAGAAGTTTGAAGTCCTGGTGTGTGCAGGGCCTTTCCCCCACAGGAGTGTTTGGAGAAGAAGCCTTACTGGCCTCGCCTTAGGTTCTTGTGGTTGTTGGCCATACTTTGCTCTGCTTTGCTTGTAGATAGATCACTCTGTTCTCTGCCTCCATCATCACTGGCTTTCCCCATTATTCGTATCTGCATCTCTTCTCCTATTCCCATAGGCTGGATTTAGGGCCTGCTCTACACCAGTATGACCTCATCTAAGACTTTTCAAACAAAGTCACACTCACAGGTGCCAGGGATTAGGACTTTTGGTGGGGACCAGTTCAATCCACAACAGTACATAAGAAAATGATGGAACAGAGGAACAAAGAGAAGCACTTGGAAAGACCAGTCAGTGCCTCAGTGCACTGACATGTATTGTACATAAAAGAGAAGCAGAGTGCCAAGATGTGAGGACTAATTCTGTGCTGCTGGAGAAAGCAGTGAAATATAAGATTTCACCGCCAAAAAATATTGAAATGAAAAATTCAAACAGTACAGTGCAACTTTCCTTTTATCTGCAGACCTCAGGATGCTTTACAAGTTTGCAGAAGGCTCAGAATACCTACAAGAGGTAAATAATCACAGACACTAAGACATCAGTAATGCAGCCAGAAAGTGTCGTCAACATGTTAGTCGCAATGTAACATCACAGAGTTTCCACTTTGTTTTATGTAGCCTGCACATGAAGTCTAGCAGAGAATCAAAGGGGGTTCTACAGAAATGTGAGTCTGGAACTTTAACAAAGCATCTAATTGGTAATTACCCAAATCCTCACAATTAATATGTATATTACCATCTGAGCCACAGATAAAAAAGAATAAACAAAATGAATAAATTGAAAAATGAAGGGCCTGCTGCATTGATGACATTTTGGATATTCTTAAGAGAGCCATAATACTGCATGAATTTTCTCTACCAGCCAATAATCGAGGCATGTCAATATTCTGTAATCTTAGAACAATTTAAGTATGTATGAGACGATTCCAGCAAGCATCAAGGCCTGTCACGTTACTGTGCAAAATACCTAATCAACTCATAGGGCTTCCTGTTTTGTTTTTAAGTCAGTGAGGAAATATGCTTTTGGGTTCATATAATCTTAGTGTAAGGAAGAATTTTACTAATCAGATTTAGGTGGATGTTTTATAAAGATTCCATCTAATATTTCAAAAACAGCAATATACTTACTTCAAAATTATGCAATGACCTTACAATTCTATTTCAGAATATTATTGTTCAATTCAGCACATTCCTACTTAATGAAACAAAAGAGAGTCACACTGTAAAACACCCCGTGGCTCAAGGAAGCTATAGTATGACCACTTCATTCCCTCCACAAAGAAAGAAGTTTGTCATCCTTGCCATAGGGAAAAGTCTTAGCCCTGAATGAGGGCAGGGAGTGGATCCAGCTACCCACCCCACGGTCATAACTGTGCAGATATTCTTTCCACTCAGTTAAGTTGGAGCTCCCATCCCAGGGCTTGAAAGGAAAGGCTGCCATTGTGGAAAGTGGTGTCACATCCTCAACTCACTGGAGTGTAAGACAGCAGAGTAAATGGATATATGCAGCATACAAGGAAAAACTTGTGAACAATATTATTGGCTAAATGGAATTTGTTTGAATAAGTTATGTCAAAGTGAATTTCCTTGAAACCCAGCAATAGAAATGATACCATACTTTGGTGTCTTAGAAAACCCAGTGAGACCCTTTTTAACTCTTAGATATATGGACACACACACACACCTTCTCTTAGAAATATTGTTTCAGTATGAAACCAAGTGCTTTTATACTACTCCATTTTCTAAAGTGCCTGGAAAATGTCTGTGCTTGCAGTATGTGTCTTCAGGAAGGACAAAAGCACAGATGAGACCCCGAGCAAAGTACCAACTCCATTACCTTCCAGAGATCAGGTGATCCTTCCACAAGTTTGGCTTTAATGTGACAGTATTTTAGAGCCAAATGCAAACACTCAGTTCCAAATTCCAGGTCATAGTCACTACACTGGGTAAGAAAAAAACAAAACAAATAACAAGTTAAAATATAATTGTAAAGAAAACTAAAACATGTATTTAATAATCTGTTGTATAGAGAAAAGGAAGGGCCTAGAGAATGTACAAGCTCTTTAATTAGCTCCTGATTAATCAAGTTACAAAATAATTTTCCCTATGCCCTAAAAGCCAATAGAAAATAAGGATGCTGCAATCACAGTCTTGAATTTCCTCAACAGTTTCAAGTGTCAGATAAATATAACACTTTATTTCCTTCACTCATAAACTACCTTTCCAAATACGTTTCTAAAATGCCTGAAGGTATGGCTGAGGATTACCATATCAGAATTTGATTTAACAAATATATGTATTCATAAAACTCTAAATCCCCCTATCTTATATTTATATCAATCTATATTTGCAGGTCACAATTCTCTTATTCACCTTAATATTTTAAATATCAATGTATCTTTTTGAAAGGATTTATGTTTTTATTCTGAACATGGAAACAGATCAGTCATTATGAGAAAAATGTAAAAGCTTCTCATAGATTTAGTAAAATATAAAAACCATTTTTAAGCATTTTAAGAAGAACCACACCAACACAATGTAATTCAGCCGAATAATACTGATTGCATATCATGTCGAAGCTTTGTATTAAGCACCAGCATAAATGAGATATGTTGTATCCTCAAGGAACTCAAGTCAAAAAGGGGAGGCAGATCTATAACAAATATTTTGCAACAGAATGTGATAGATGTAGCACTAGAAAAGTACCTAGAGGTAGATAAGGAGATAAAATATTTAATTCTATGTGACAGCATCAGGGAAGGCCTAGCGGAGGAAAGGGTTTCTGGTCTCATTTTAAAGACTGAATAAAATCGGTGGAGAGTGATACCCTTAAGGCAAAGGCACCACACAAAGATACAGCGGTTTCAGACATCTGGTAGATTTGCATTTTAGAAACAGTTATCCATGTACCAAAGACTGCTAGAAGGCAACAAATACAATTATGACATTTAGCGTCCTTTGCCAGTGCTGTTTCATCATACAGGAAGTTACAAAGTCCTAACTATATTTGTTCATGAAGTTCACGGACAAGAAACTATAACAATCAATTATACACAGAGTCCCAAATTGACCAGAACGGTCTCCATGTCAATCCTCTATTCTGATGTACTACATACCGTGACATATTTCCTATTTTCATTATTAATGCGGTATTACGAGCAGTAGTTACATTCAAATAAGTTAAGACAAATATTGGTAAACCTCCACTTTGAACTTCCCACATCTGCACAGTCTCTCATCTAATCGTATGTGAGATGCATATACAGTAAACAGAGTTTTCTCTTTAACACGTAGTTAAATCCCAAAGATGGCTAGCAATCAACCTTTTCCTAACTCTTTCCAGAGACAAGATATTGAACACATCTGTGGAGGAGTCTTGAAAGTGCTCACAAACGGCATTCTGAGAGGAGCCCATAGGAACAGCTACTTCCTTCCCATATCAGCCGGTGGGGTAAGAATACTACTTGATGCCGTGCTCCTGCCAGCCATGAGATATACCAGCCAAGACGGCAACGGCCTATAAAATGCATAAAGTCTTTAGGATTCCAGTCCCCAGGGTTAATGGGAAGCATGGAAAATTATGGGTCACGTATATATGAAATATATACCAGAAACAGAGGCTGAGTAATCTTGGCAGAAAGAGCAGTCTGAATTTGTCATTCATTGTATGGACTAATATTACAGCTATTTAGGGAAGTTTGGGTCATTGTTTGGCAATAAAACCTTGCTTTCACAGTAAGTTAAAAAAACTCATGCTAAATGGCAAAGGAAAATCTGAATTCCTGTTTCTCCAGAACATTGATGATGATTTCTACTTTTGTCTAGGGTATGTAAAGCTGGGGAAAAAATTAGGCTCACTTCAGAACAAAAAAAAAAAAGCGATAAACTTTTTCTTGAACCCATCAGAACTGAGGTCACAGGAAAAACAAGTAAGCCTTAAATCTAAAAGAGCCATGCCTCCCCCCAGGAGAAAGAGGACGCTGTCACTGGCTCAACTACAGCCGAACACAAAAGGAAAAGACTGGGTGCCATACAGGCAGGTAAGAAGTCAGCCAAAAATTTCAACAAATTGCTAAATACTCAGTGGAGGCAACTAGGAGAACATAGACCCTCTGAAAGCCACACTCATAACAGGAGTTTAGACCTACTTGCAGTCTCCTCTTCAGCAAATTACTACTGTGTGCTCATGAAATGGTATAGTATTGTTTTGAAGTTCACTGTAATTAGATGTACAAGTATGCCTAACCTCAAGGCAATCATGAAACAGACATCTCAAAGATAAAAATACGAATTCAATAGTGATAAGATGGAATCATAAAAACTAAGAAATTAATACAAAGGCAGGCAGAGAAAAAGAACAGACAACAAATAGCAGTTAACCAGCAAGATGGTAGATTTTAATGAAAATGAACATGTAATTGCATAAAATATCAACATTTGTTATCCCGCAGGGGGGTCATAGTGATATTACTGGTCACATGAAACACACAAACACACACACACACACACACACACACACACAGAGATGCTGAGAACTCTGTGCCTCCCTAAACTTGGTGCCCAAAACAGTGTAAAACAATGTTCTCCCCAGGGAGAAGTCCTACGGACACATTGTCAGAGGTCCCCAAAGTATCATCTATCCCAGTCATGTTATAGTGAAGCTCACAGTCAACGAGCCCCACTACAACACTCACCAAGTCCAACCAATCTCCAGCACATAACAAGAGCAGAAAGCCAAGATTTAACTGAAAGCCAAGGAAAACCTCAAACATGATAGATTAAAAAAGAAAAACAAACAAAGGATTTTGGAGAAACTAGAAACTATGCAGTTAATAAAAAAGAATTAATACGCCCAGAATAATAAAGTATTTATACTTGTAAAATACGACAGGATAATATTTAAAAGACAGGAAAACAAACAGGAGAGAAAAGAATAATCAATGACAACCACAATGTCCAATGTGAGAGAAAATAAAAAATACAGAAGGAAAGAACAGAAAAGGGCAGGACAAGAAAGCAACCAAACAATTCAAAAAAAATTGCAGTAATGAAGAAAATGAGTTTCCAAATGAAAAATTCTTATAAAATAAAGAAGCTAATAGATGAAAATACAGCAAGCCCAATTAACATCAACAACAAAAAGTCTCTTATAAAGAAGCAGAAATCCAAAGTGGTCGAGACTTCTTAATTGCCACAATAAAAATTACAAAAACAATGGAACAGTTTCTTCACAATTTCGAAGGTAATGATTGTCAATATAAAACTACGGTCCCAGAAAAGCTATATATCATATTTGAAGACAGAATATGGACTTTTATAAACAGTGAAGGTCACAACAGAATTTTAATTCCTATAGGATCTTTTTTTATTGAGTTTTTTAATAGACGTTGAGTTGGGGGCAGTTTTAGGTTCATAGCACAGTAGAGCAAAAGGTACAGATGTTTCCCACATATCATATACCCCCATATACCCACAGCCTCCCCTACTATCAAAATCCTACACAAGAGTGGAACATTTAACACTGATGAACCTGCACCAATGAATTGTCATCACCCAAAGTCCACAGTTTGCATTAGGGCTCACTCTTAGTCTTTTACAGACTATGGGTTGTCATAAACGTATAATGGTATGTATCCATCATTATGGTATCATGCAGAAAGCATTTCCATGGTCTAAATATTCTCTGTGTCCCTCCTATTCATGGCCTCTCTGCCTGAATCCTCAGCAACCACTGAAGTCTTTCCTATCTCCATTGATTTGCCATTTCCGTAAATCATATATCTGGAATCATATAGTACGTAACCTGTTCAGATTGGCTTCTTTTACTTAGTATAATGCATATAAGGTTCCTCCATGTCTTTTGTGTCTTAATAGGTCATTTTTAGCACTGGATAATATCCCATTGTCTGGATATACCACAGTTTCTGTTGGCATTCACCTACTGAGGGACATCTTGGTTGCTTCAAAGTTTCAGCAATTATGAAAAAAGCTGGTATAAACATTCATGTATAGGTGTTTTCCATGGATATAAGTTTTTAACTTATTTGAATAAATACAAAGCAGTGCAATTGCTGGGTCATAAGGTAAGGGTATGTTTACTTTTGTAAGAAATGGTCAAACTGTGTTCCCATGTATAGGTATCATTTTGCATAATCACAGGCAAGGAATGAGAGTTCCTGTTACTTCACATCCTCCCCAGCATTAGGTGTTCGTGTTCTAGATGTTGGCCATTTTAATACATGTGCAGTGATATTTCATTTTTTGTTTGAATTTGCATGTGATTTAGAACATCTTTTCAATGTTAATTTGTCATCTTTATATCCTTTTTGGTGAGGTGTCTGCTCAGGTCTTTTAACCTTTTATTAATTGAATTGTTCGTATTGTTATTGTTGAGTTCAAGAGTTCTCTGTATATTTTAGACAATAGTCTTGTATCACGTCTTTTGCAAATATATTCTCTCAATTTGCAGCTTGTATTCTCATTCTTCTCAAATGTCTTTTGCAGAGAAGTTTTAAGTTTTAATAAGTCCAGCTTCTATATTTGGTGTTATATCTAAAAAGTTATCACCATACCTATGGTCATCTAGGTTTTCTCCTGTGTTATCGTCTAGGAGTTTTATGTTTTCCATTTAGGTCTATGATTCATTTATTTGCACGTGGAGGTCCAGTTGTTTCAACAAGATTTATTAAAAAGACGATCTCTGATCCATTGTATTGCTTTTGCTCCTTTAACAACGATCAGTTGACCAATTTATGTGAGTCTATTTCTGGGATCTCTATTCTGTTTCATTGACTGACTTGTCTATTCTTTCACTAATACCACACTGGCTTTATGGTAACTCTTCAAGTTGAGTAGGCTCAGCCTTCCAACTTTGTTCAACTCCTCCAATAGTGCATTGGCTGTTCTGGGTGTTTTATCTCTCCATATAAATGTAGAATTGGTTTATAGAACAGTATAAGAATTGACATCTTGGATGTCAGAAATGTCCAACAATGGCAGCATTAAGGGGCACTGAGGAGCAGATTGGATCAAAAAACCCAACCCAACCATATGTTACCTCCAAAAGACTCATCTCCGCTATAAGGACAAATACAGACTCAAAGTGAAAGGGTAGAAAGCAATACTCCAAGCTGGAAAGTGGCATCCAGAGAAAATCAGGTGCAGCCATGCTTATGTCTAACAAAACAGACTTGATGATAAAAAAGGTAACAAGAGACAAAGAAGGATATTTCATAATGATAAAGGAGATGATACAACAAGAAGACATAACACTTATCAATGTATATTCTCCCAATCAGGGAGCACCAAAATACATAAAGCAACTACTAACCGAAATAACGGGAGAAACTAACAAAAACACAATTATAGTAGGGTACCTAAATACACCATTCACAGCTATGGATAGATCATCAAAACAGAAAATCAATAAGAAAATATCAGCCTTAAATAAGAAAACAGCTATGGATAGATCATCAAAACAGAAAATCAATAAGAAAATATCAGCCTTAAAAGAAAATATCAGCCTTATATTAGACCAAATGGACATAACTGACATTTACAGAGCCTTTCATCCTAGAACACCAGACTATACATTCTTTTCTAGCACACATAAACATTCTCAAGGGTAGACCACATGTTGGGACACAAAACTAGTAAATTTAAGAAGACTGAAATCATACCAACCACATTCGCCAACTACAATGCTTTGAAATTGGAGATCAACTGCAAAAAGAAAGTGGGAAAACCACAAATAAATGGAAATTAAACAACATGCTACTAAAGAAAGACGGAGTCAAAGAAGAAATAAGAGGGAAGATAAAAACATACATAGATACAAATGAGAATAAAAATATATTGTGTATTAAAATTTTAATAGTTTTTTCCTTTCTTAAAATGTGTATACAAAATGTTTTTGGCACCCTCTGTATGCATATATGTATATATATGTAAATACAAATATATACATATATACATATATATGCATGTATATGTATATATACACATATATATACATATACACATACATATACACATACATATACACATATATATACACATACACACACACACACACACTCACACATACACACACATATACAACAAAAACATAAAATGGAGGAAAAGCCTCTTGAATAAATGGTGCTGGAAAATTAAAAAGCCATGTCCAAAAGAATGAAACTAGACTCCTACCTGTCACCATATACCAAAATTAACTCAAAATGGATCAAAGACCTAACCATAAGACCTGAAACAATAAATTGAATGGAGGAAAGCATAGGTACTAAACTTATGGACCTTGAGCTCAGGGAGGTATTTATTAATTTGACCTCAAAGGCAAGGGAAATAAAAGCAAAAATAAATGAATTGGACTATATCAAACTGAAAAGCATCTGCACAACAAAAATTACCCTCAACAAAACAAAGAGGTAACCAACTGAATAGGAGAAAATATTTGCAAACAACACCTTCAATAGGGGCTGATGCCCCAAATATGTAAAGAACACATTCAACTTAACAACAACAAAAAAACCCAAACAATCCAATTAGAAAATTGGCAGTCGACCTAAACAGACACTTCGCCCAAGAAGAAAAACCACCAACAGATATATGAAAAATGCTCAGCTTCACTGGCTATTAGGGAAATGCAAATCAAAACCACAATGAGATACCACAATGAGATACCACCTCACACCTGTTAGAATGGCTATTATCAATAAGACAAGTAATAATAAGCATTGGAGAGGTTGTGGAGAAAAAGGAACTCTCTCTCATACATTGCTGGTGGGAATATAAATTGTTAATAGCCACTATGGAAAACAGTATGGAGACTCCTCAAAAAATTAAGAATAGAATTACCATATAACGCCTCTTCTGGGTATCTACCCCAAAAGTCTGAAAACTTCATCTGTAAAGATACATGTATCCCTTTGTTCACTGCAGCATTATTCACAGTAGCCAATACATGGAAATAACCTAAGTGTCCTTTGATAGATGACTGGATGAAGAAAATGTAGTGTATATATACAATGGAATATTACTCAGCCATAAAATAAAATACTGCCATTTGCGATAATGTCAATGGATCTTGAGATTATCATGCTAAGCGAAATAAGTCGGAATAATTCGAGAACCATATGACTTCACTCATATGTGAGATATAAAACTGAAAGCAACAAACGAACAAGACAAACAAACAATAACTCATAGACACAGGCAACAGTTTAGTAATTACCAGGTGGTGGGGGGAGAGGAGTGGTAGAAGAGTGTAAAGGGGGGCAAATATATGGCGATGGAAGAAGAACTGACTGAGTGGTGAATGCACAATGTAATATACAGACGATATAGAAATGTACACTTGAAACCTATATAATTTTACTAACCAATGTCTCCCCCAATAAACTTAATAAAAATTATATATAAAGAAATAAGAACTGACATCTTGATAAATTGAGGTTTCCAATCCATGAACATGGAATCTCTCTCCACTTATTTAGTTCTTTGATTTTGCTCATCAGAGTTTTGTAGTTTTCTTCACATAGATTTTATACATAGTTTGTTAGATTTATAACTAAGGATATCATTTTGAGGTACACAAATGTAAATGCTGTTGTGTTTTTAATTTTAAATTCTACCTGTTCATTGCTGGTCTATAGTAAAGCAATGGACTGCTGTACATTAACCTGAATATTGCAATATTTCTACAATTACTTATCTTTGTAGGAGTTTTTTTCTCGATTATTCCAGAGTTTCTACATAGATAATTATGTCATCTGCAAAGAAAGTTTCATTATGTCCTTCCCAATCAGACTACTTATTTCATTTTCTTGTCTTATTCATTAGCTAGGAATTCCATTTAGATGTTTAAAAGAAATGGTGAGAGGGAACCTTACCTTGTTCCTGATCTTAGTGGGAAAGTGTCTAGTTTCTCACCACTAACTGTAATGTTAGCTGTAGATTTTTTGTAAATGGTCTTCACCAAGTTGAAAAAGTTCCCCCTCTATTCCTAGTTTGTTGAGAGTTTTTATCACAAATGGGTGCTGGATTTTGCCAAATATTTTCTTCTGCATCTATTGAAATGATTTGATTTTTATTCTTTAGTCTGTTAATGTGATGTATTGCAACACTTTTTTTTTTTTTTAAGTTGAACTAACCTTGAATACCTGGGATAAATCCTACTTGGTTGTAGTCTGTAATTCTTTACATACATCATTGGATTCTATTTACTAATATAGAATTTGCTAATGCAGATTTATGTTGAGAATTTTTACATTTATGCTCATGAGATTCTGGTATGTAGTTATCCTTCTCTGTAATGTTTTTTTTTGTCTGGTTTTGATATTAGGTTGGTATCAGAATGAGTTATCAAGTCCTCCCTCTGCTTCTTTTTTCTAGAACAGATTCTAGAAAACTGGTATAATTTCTTCCTAAAATGTTTTTTAGAATTTACAAGTGAATCCATCTAAGTTTGGTGCTTTCTATGTTGGAAAGTTATCAACTATTGGTTCAACTTCTTTAATAGATACAGGTTTATTCAGATTGTCTATTCTTGTGTGAGTTTTGGCAGATTGTGTCCTTCAAGGGATTGGTCCATTTCATCTAGGCTGTTAAATTTGAGGACATAGAATTTTTCATAATATTTTTTAATTATTATCCTCTTAATACCCATTATTCTGTAAAGGGGTCCCTTATTTCATTTCTGATATTAATAATTTGAGTCTTCTTTCTTTTCTTTTTAGTGTGGCCTATTGATTTTACTATTTTCAGAGAACCAGATTTTAGTTTTGTTGATTTTTTTCTACTGATTTTTATTTTCGTTTTTATTGATCTCTGCTCTTTTATTTCTTTTCTTCTGCTCACTTTGAAATTAATCTGCTCTTTTTTAAATTTTCTAATTTGCATGTTAGATCACTGGTTAGATTTTTCTTGTTTTCTAATATATACATTCAATGCTATATATTTCCTTTTAAGTACTTCTTTTTGCTTCACGCCAAAATTTTGATAAGTTGTTTTCACTTGTGTTTAGTTGAAGATATATTTTCAATTTCTCTTGAGATTTATTCTTTGACCAATCTGTTATTTAGAAGTGTATCGTTTAATCTCCAAGTATTTGGGCTTTTCCATCTGTCTTCCTGATATTGATTTCTAGTTTAATTTCATTGTTGTCTGATAGTAGACCTTGTCTGATTTCAATTATTTTGAATTTGTTAAGGTGTGTTTCATGACACAGAATGTGATCTATTTTGGTGAATGTTCCATGTGAACTGGCAAAGAATGGTATTGTTGGATGACATAATTGATAGGCATCAAATTGATAGATGTAATTGATAGTCATCCAATTGATAGATGTCAATTATATCCAATTGATCAATTGTACTGCTGAGCTCAATTATGTCCTTACTGCTTTTCTGCCCACTGGATTTGTCCATTTATAATAAATGGGTGTTGAAATTCCAACTATTAATTGTGAATTCATTCATTTCTCCTGGCAGTTCCATCAGGTTTGCTTCATGTATTATGAGTCTCTGTTGTTAAGCACATAAATGCTAAGGATTTTTATGTCCTCTTATAGAATTGACTCCTTTATCATTATGTAATATCTCTCTTTATCCCTGATAAAGTCTGAAGTCTGCTTCATCAGAAATTAATATAACTACGTGTATCTTTTGCTTAGTGTTAGCATAGTATATCTTTCTGAAACACTTTAATTTTAATATGTATGCCTTTCTAATTAAAATGAATTTCTTGTAGATAATATATATTTCAACCCTTTTTTTTAACCCACTCTGACAATCTCTACCTTTAAATCGGTGTATTTAGATTATTAACATTTAAAGTAATTGACATAGTTGGATAATATCTACCATATTTTTACTGTTTTATGTTTGTGGCCCTTTGTTCTTTGATTCTCTTCTTTATCTGCCTTTTGTGATTTGAATTGATCATTTTATATGACTCCTTTTTTTTTTCCTTTCTTAGTATATCAGTTATACTATTTTATTTTTTTTACTTTCAGTCGTTGTCCTAGAGGTTACAATATACATTTACCACTCATCCAAGTCTACTTTTAAATAACACTGTTCATAGGTAGTGCAAGTACCTTAAAATAAATATCCCTAATTCCTCCCTTCCTTGTATCATTGCTCTCATTCATTTCACTTATACATAAACATACAAAGGTATATACAAATATGCATATATGCATGCATAAGCATACATTAAATATACTGTTGCTCTTATACTTGAAAGTTATTTGTGAGATCAATTAAAAATAAGAAAACTAAATCTTTTCCTTTTACCTTTACAAATTCCTTCTCAATTTCTATTTGTAGATCTGAGTTTCTGACTCACATCATTTTCCTTCTCTCTAAAGAACTTTTAACATTTTGGAAGGCAAGTATACAGGCAACAAATTCCCTCAGTGTTTGTCTGAGAAAGTCTTATATTACTCTTTCATTTTTGGATGATAATTTGAAAGAGTAGAAATTCTAGGGTTGTGTTTTTTTCTCTCTCAGTACTGAATATTTCACTCCACACTCTCTTCTTGCTAGCATGGTTTCTGAGAAGTCCAATGTAATCCTTATCTTTGCTCCTCTATAGGTAAGGTATTTTTCCTCTCTCTTTTTTCAGATTGTCTCTTGGATTTTCTGCAGTTTAAATATCATATGCCTAAGTAGAGTTTATTTGGCATTTATCCTTGTTGGTATTATCTAAGCTTCCGGGATCTGCAGATTTTGTATCTGACATTAATTTGGGGGAAATTCTCAGTCATGATTGCTTCAAATATCCTCTTTCTTTCGCTTTCCTTTCTCCTAGTATTCCCATCATGATTATGTCGTTGTCCATAGTTCTTGGATATTTTCTTTTGTGCTTTTCAGTCTTCTTTTCTCTTTGCTTTTCAGTTTTGGAAGTTTCTACTGAGATACCCTCAAGCTCAGACAGTCTTTCCTCACTGTGTTCAGTCTACTAAAAAAACAAAGGTAATCTTCATTTCTATTAGTGTTTTTGATATCTAACTTTTTTTATTCCTTCTTAGAATTTACATCTATCTGATTACATTGTCCAATGACTGACAATATACTGGCTGAACTCAGGTCTATGTGCACCAAGTTACAAATACTCTAGAAGATTCCTTGACCTTTATCTTCACTTAAACAACAAACATCTGTAATCAAACCTGAAAACTTGGTTTCACCTCCATCTGTATCTACTCTGATTTTTTCTTTTTCTGTAACTCAGTCTCTCCAGAAACATCCATCATTTCTCTTACTCTCTACTCTCATTAAAGTTGACCTGTTATCTCACTGAGGCAACCAACCCTGTTGGTTTCTTGGTTGGAAAACCTCCATTTGATCTGTGTTAGAAAACCTCAAATTACTCAGACTGCCCTGATCAGCAAGGAGACTGTGGTTGAAGGCATGAAAAATTTTATTATGAACACCTCAACTACCTCAATCTCTTTTTCCATCCATTAGATCTCCTTTACTGTAGATCTCCAACTGTAAATCAATCATATAATCTGTTTTATTTCATGAATGTTAGTTCATATATTATCAGTTATAAATGTACAGTTTCAAGAAGCAAATATCCATATAAGAATAGTTATGAAACAGTTTGCCCCATATACTTCACCTTAATTTGTCTTCCCCAGAGGCAATCATATTCCTTCTAAATACACACCAATCTCAGTGGCATGTAAGCAATAAACTTTTCTCACTCGCACAGCTGTGGGACGGCTAAGATGACTCTGCTTCCAAGCTGCAGGGCTATGGGTTGCACTCTGCAGACCAATCTGGAGATGTAGCAACCAACCAGAGTATGTTTTCCTTAAGGCAACAGTAGAAGCACAAGAGGGCAAGCAGAACAGCACAAGCACATTTAAGCCTCTGCCTGTATCACATCTGCCAAAATCCCAAAGCAAGTTCGGAGGCCAAATTCAGAGTCAAGGGGCAGGGAAATATACTTCACTTGTCAGGAGGCCATGGTAAGAGTGCAAAAGTAGAATACTGTGGCAGAAGACTGAAGAACTGGGATCGACTAGTCTACCTATCACAGCGTATCTCTAAATAACAGACTTGTGATGATGCCTCTTGATTTTCTGAGTTGGCCATCATCTCTGGAAGAAGAAAAATTTGTCTTCTTTCCTCCAGCCTCACCACAACACACTTTAACACTTACCATTCCCCATCCCTTCTAGATCATAATTTTGGTTGAATCAATACTGAGTATTTACATCATTGACTATGCAAACACTACTCACTGCCAAGTCATATATTATAATTCCTTTCCTCCACGAGTCTTTGTTTTCCCTGGAATTAGGATTTATCTTTTAAGTGTTTGGTTTTCTATATACATATGACTCATTGAACAGCAAATACTTAGCAATTTGTCTAGATCTACTCTCAAGATGTCCAGACACATAAGACATTATACCATTTTTTTTATTCCTGAAGAAATCACCTTTTGAGTTGTCTGATCTTTTTCAACATGGACTGGTTGTCCTCTGCCAGCCACATAGCTATCATCCTAAAAACTCCCCATATCATCATCCTAAGAATAATCTTCATCTCTCTCCTGTCATGGATCTCCCATCTTCTGTGTCCCATACAATCTTTTTTGATTTGACTCTCTCATTTCTGCGGAGCAAATCCTCTAATAGCTTTCTGAGAAAGGTAATATAAGAGATAACTTTTTAAAAATTCTTTTTGTTGCATATGCCTTTGGTATTTCCTCCCCTCTATTTTCTTTTTTGGAAACTTTTGTTATTGAGTATTGGCTCCCTTTGATTGTTCATCTAATTTTCTTTTCTACATTTTATTTTGTTACCCTGTGAGGGAGAGTTCCTCGAATTTATTTTTAACCCCAGATCTTTTTTATTCTCTAAATTTTTATTTTTCTAGCATTCTGATCTTATTTCATGTTTCAATAACTTTTATCTCTGTAATGACATTAACTTTATAAAAGTTTTCCTTTCCCTGTATATTTGCTGCTTCCTCCATATTATTCTTTTGTTTGTTTTGGTCTCTACCTTCCACAGTAAGTGCATTCTTTAGATGGTATGCTAATACCTGTCAGCTTATATTTAAGAGTGGAAGATTAAAAAGCTATTAAGCAATGAGTACAGAGGTGGAGTTTCTGTAGGGTAAGCTTTACTGCCGGGTGATGGGGTTGAGATGTTTACTGGAGAATCTCTGAGAACAGTATTTTTAGGTATTTCTTCTTAGATTGAACAGACTCCCCAAACAAAACTCTTTCAATTTCTGGCCAGGAGGGAAAGCCAAGCCACCAGGATGCTGCTCTTGAGTGGGAGAAGAGGACATGAGCTTCCGCATTCAGCAGACAGTATGCACATGGTTTGTTAATCACTGTTTTGGGCAAAGCACTCATTGTCCTGACTGCATTCAATAGAAAGCACTTCATCCCACCTTCCTCTGTAGGTGAGGGGGTGGGTAGGATCATAAAGTACAGAGGATGATTTGAAGATCAGACTGCTTCTTAAATAGTTTTCAGAAAACCCACCTTATTTTGTCCCCCTTCACTCAGTTCTAGAGATACCTGGTGCCACAACGTCCTGAACTTTTTGGAATTCTACTGTAGACAATTTTAATTCTTAGCTTTACCTTCAACTCTTTTATAATTCAACCTTCTGAGATCTACTGTGTCAGTTATTACTCATTCGCCTGCTCTCCAGCTATTTGTTTGCCATCAACCCCTCTCTTATTCGCTTTATTCTTATGGGTCCATATTGTTTTTAATCCCTTTCTAGTAGCTTTAATGAGGTTTGAAGAGTGGGTAACATTAGATATATGTTCACTCTGTTATCTTTACCCAGAAACAGGAGTATGCGCATTCTAATTAGATAAATAATTCCAAATTGTCTTCTATAAAGGTATTTTCAATTTATAGTCCCATAAACAATGTATGAGAATGTAGCAGAGTTGTTAACTTGAGGTAAATGAAAAGGAGTCAGAGGGACTGAAAAACCTCTGGGGGAAAAAATATTTTGTATATAATGCGGTTATTTTTCTGGGAAGATATTTCACAACTTTCAAAGCTTTTATAAACCAGACAATAAAGTTAGGAACCATTGTTTTATGGTAATTATGTGATGGTCTATGGCTACAAGTAATCCGATTACATATCTATCCTTCCAGCTTTAACATCATTCACAGTATTATTTCTGCAAGGCAGCCTGGGAAGCTTGCCCAACAAAGAACAATATATACATTAGAGAAAAATTAAATCAAAGGCATGCATGCACAGGTTTCTCACTGCATTTATAGATCCATGCTCAGAATGTTTCAAGTAGAAACAAAATAGCCTACCTTACAATTAGGTAAACAATGAACACCTGCATTCAATTTATCATCTGAAAATCAAACTAGCAGCATTTTGCATACATTTACATTGTTTGACTTTTGCAATGTATTTTAGAATTGCAGGATTGACTGTTAACCAAGAAGCTTTGTTCTTACAATATATCAGGTCATTTTATGAGTAAATAAATAATCTCAGAGTAAGTCCATATGAGACTGATAACATAAATTCAACCCTCACTCTTCAGGAAACAAAGTACAAAAGACCTGGTGAAAGACAAGATTTCTTTGGGTACAAATTTTTAAATAAGTTTACAAAGACTTACTTTTACCACTAATTCAAAAACCGTGTTTTTAGCCATTTCTATTGACCTTCACAATCAAATATTGTCAAACACAATTAAAAACTAAGAGTTCCACGGGAATGTTTTACTCTTTTCTCGCATGTATCTTCTTGGAAATAGTAAATTCATCAAAACTTAGCAATACAATTAAGAAAAAATTAAGATATTGCCCAGAAACACACTGAGTAGACATATCACACATATGTAATCAAGTTCCAGTGTAAACAACTAAGGTAAAAACTGAAACCGTACAGCATTATCCAATCCCAGAGATAAGGAAGTTTTAAACACATGCACAGAGCACTGTCATAAGGTTGTTGCCATAATCTCAAGAGATCATAAGAATCTCAAATAAATCCAGAAAATATAGAGAAGGGAGGGCCCAGAGCCAGAAATTATTTCAGTAGAAAAAGGATTGGTGATGTTATTACCCAGGTTGGAAGCTGTAGAAAAAAGAGGTCTATTGCTTAGGCTCAGTTACCCATTGATTAGATATAAGTTACCTGTAGTACATCTAATAAAAGTACTGATAGGAATTGTAAATATACACCCAACATTTATGGGAGAAACGTGAAAGAGAAGGGTCAGAGAAGTTGGGGAACATCTATCCATTTACTAAGAAAATATTTATGGAAATTTTGCCAGGCAACACTGTGCACTGAGAAGGATGAGAAGACTAGGGAAAACCACACAAGCTAATGTAACACAAGGACAGCCATATTGGAGATGTGTTCACAGACTAAGGGAACTGAAGAGAAGCAATGAGGATTTCATGAAATCAGCTCTATTATTCTTTTTAATTGACACATTATAGGCTGCACAGATTTTAACCTGAGTTCAGTGCAAGCAAGTAAAATTACAACAATCTGCTTTAAACCCAAGTCTGACCATTATCTCAAATCCTTTATTGATCAAAAGTATAGTTTTAAAATTATAACACCTTCTACACAACTTGTCCAGTAGCCTCTTTTTGATCCACTCCTTACATTAACTTTAGTACCTTCAGCTTTCTCTCTCATTTTCTCATATTTCACATATTTTCAAATCTTTCTTGCAAGTCTTTCACCTTTGCTGTCTAATTTCCCCAGCATCAACTTTTGACTTAAACGTTATCTATGAAACTCTGTGGCTCCTATGCTTCATAAAAAACTCTGTGTCTACATCCTTAAATTATAAGTCATAACTAAGAGAGCAGGAATTAAAGTTGCCTGAACACTAAATCATTAAGATGAATACTAACTAAAAAAAAAAACTATTGGGCAATAAAATGGAATGAAGGGCTGATATGTGCAACATGGATGAATATCAAAATCATTATCCTTAGTATAAGAAGCCATACACAGAAGACTACATATCTAGGATTCCATTTATATGACATTCTAGACTAGCAAAAACCACAGGGGACAGAAAACGCATCAACGGTGGCAAGGACCTGGGGATGGGGAAAAGGAACTGACTGCAAGTTTAGCCATATGATTTGCCTTACCCAATAGAATGAGGTAGAAATAACAGTGTGCCAGTTGCAAATCTAGGTTTTAATAAGCTTTGCGTATTTCCACTCTCTTGTACCTCTGCCATCTCCATGAGAAGAACATGTATAGACAGACTGCTAGTCAAAGAAGAATGAAAAGATAAAAAAACAAACAAAAACAGAGCAGAGCTGACCAGTCTACATACACCTGCAGTGCAAAATACAGCTACCCCAGAACAGAGATACTCAGCCCCAGCCATCCAAGATCAGCAGAGCTAGATAACCCACAGATCCATGAACATAAATTGAATATCACTGAGCTACGGTCTTCTGGGAGAGTTTATTACACACTATTTGTGTACCAATAGCACACTCATGTAATTGTTGAAAAAGTTCTTTGAAATTAGGAAAAACACTAGGAAGGAGTCAATGAATAAGTAACCTATAACATACTAAAGTCACTCGCCACAAAGAAATAAACTACAAATATATGCAAAAATAGAAATGAATGTCAGACACGTCTGAAAAAGCAAGTCATAGAAAAATTGTCAGTATGATTCTATTCAGAAGAACATTCAAAACCAAGCTATTTTAGGAACAGTTACACATGTGTTAAGACTATAGAGGAAGGCAGGAAATTATTACCACACCTTTAAAGAAAATAATAGGAGAGAAGGGAACCCAATCAGGAAGAGGGATGCACACGGGAAGGGACTCGCCGAAGATGTCAAATAATGTCCTGGCGACGTTCTACCACAGAAGCTGCATGGTGAGGAAAACATGAAATACCTATTCAACTTTAAATCAGCCTATCAAATTGGATATAGTACATGCTAAGGAATGTATTATAATACCCATACACACAAACACCTTGCTGAGGAAAGAACAGACCAAGACCTGTATGTCCCTCCCTCACCAGCAGAGAGCTAAGCTGGGGTCCCTGGGCGGGATGCACTCCGTACCATCCTGGTTGCAGAATGGTAAGAAACCATTTAGTAGTATTGTCAGGGGATACTGGGAGGTTAGCCAGCAATACCTGGACTGCAGCATCCCATTCTGAGGAACTTAACAAATCTCCTTAGTGACACAAAGTTGAGATATTTCATTTGTTTCAACAAATATAAAACATGTGAGTGAAAACAGAGACCAATACAGGTAGGTCACTTTTCTAGTCCTCTGCACATTCTATAGATTACGCATGGATCAGCAGAACATGCCATTGGAAAACACCAACTCTTCCGTGTCCTTGTACATCACTTTGGGCACCAGCCTTTGATGTACTTAGACCCTCGTGTTCAAGAAACTACCCTGGCCCTTGCCACTTCTAGTGCAGATGGAGGCAAATAAATTATGCACCTCTATTTACAAAGTCTAAAGAGACTTTCTGTATTCTTCTGTACACATTCGCTAACCTCATTTTCCTTCTGTTCACTGTCCATGATATAACAGTCATAAAAGACACTGAAAATTCTAATTTCATCCTTCTTTTTATTATCTCAATAATGAAATTGCCTGAAACAATGAGAGGTTTTCAATCTTTGCCTGAATTTATCTGCTTTTGTTCCCATGATTAGGACCTGATCAAATGAGACAATGTACTTGAAAAATGTTTAACTAGGGTAAACTACAGATGTTGGGTGCTTGCCCTGGCCTCACTTTTTTTTTTTTTAAGAAAATGCACAGTCTACAATTCCTGCTAAGGAAGCATCAACCTTGTTTTATTTCCTGTCATTCCGTCCTTCCTCAACCCCACTCATTAGATTTTGCTGATTGATCTATTGGTGGGCACCTATCCCCAGAGCAGCCAATCCTTCAGACAATCAGTTGCTTAAATCTGGGTGAACTGGCTGATGAAAAAAAGCAGAGTAAAGCAGGTTATATCTCCAAGGAATTTGAACTAGAACTCAAAAAAAAGAATTTGCAAACAGGGAAAGAAAGTCAAATATAATACCATGCCCTCCTCTTGGAGCTGAAGAGCTATGGCAACTAAAGCTAAATACATTACAAGGAAACACAAAATATAAATTAGGCAGATGGATAGAAAAAAAAAATGAATTAATCATAAAGCAACAAAAACCCTTGAGAAATAACTCAAGTCTTAGCAATTTGCCAGTTACCAACCAATTATATTTTTCCAATAACTTACATGTCTTTGTTGGAAAACTGAGTCTCTCTTCCTTGCAAACACAAGGGAGGTTGTGTTGACACTGAAAAGTTCCAGGCACAATAAGAATCCTCAATAGAGGCAATTGTCTCAAAATTCTCCTGAAAGACTGATGACTGTATAAGTACAAAAACATCACTGATGATCATTTGTAAATATGGCAAATTATTCAAAATACCTTTTCCAAACCAAAACGACAAGGAAGTAACAGACTAAATAAAATCTGTAAGAGTGGGAGTACCTGGGGGAACTCCAGTCAAGATGGCACAGTAGGTAAGCACTGTGTTTCCCTCCTCTCATGACCACATCAAAATTACAACTCTAGAACAACCATCATTGAGAATTGCTTGAAGTCTTGCTGAACTGAAGCTCCACAATTAAAGACATGTATAAGAAGCCACCTCGAGACTGGTAGGAGGGGCAGAGGTACAAAATACTCAGGGGGGTGTAAAGCATAAAGAATATAGTCACTAATATGGTAATAACTATATATAGTACCAGCTGGGTACTGGACTCTTCAGGGGGATTACTTCTTAAATTATATAAATGTCTAACAACTAGCTTATACACCTGAAATTAATGCAAAATAATACTGAATGTCAACTGTAATTGAAAAATGTTAAAAGGTGGAAAAGATGAAAGAGAATAAGAGGTCCAAATTTCCAGGTACAAAACAAGTAAGTCATGAGGATGTAATATGCAGCATAGGGAATATAGTCAAAAATATTGTGATAGCATGGTCAGATGGTTGCTGGACTTATCATGGTGATCACATATTTAGACATATAAATGTTGGATAACTATGGTGTACCCTTGAAACAAATATAATGCATGTTAGCTATATTTTAATAGAAATATTAATAAGTAAATCAATAAGAGTGATACCTAGTACCTTTCACAATATATTTGAAATCACCAGAGTCTCAGCTCATCATCGGCATGAATACTGACAGCATCTCCTACCATGTATAATGGTTTTAAGACACCCTATATTGTTGGACATTCACAGGATTCCATTTTTAACTTTAAAGTAGACTTGGAGAATGGAATACATCTACCATACAGTGAACATCAAAAGAACTGGCACTTACTCCTTTTAGAACAATATTTTAGCAATATGTAGTAGACTTGGCAACACATTTGGTAGTAGTCTGTTCAAAATACTATTAAAATTATAATCTTTATGCTCCAAAATCATGTTCTCAAAATACCCTTTCAGCAAAGATTAGAATATGTTTTAAGTAAAAAAAAAAAAAAGAAAAAAGAAAAAACGGAAGTAAAAAAAGTTCAGTGACAGCACTAAGGACAAGCTATAAGACTCCTACCCACCCCAGCACTCAGTCATCTAAAAGAACTGCATTCCCTCCCTGATTAGTAATTATTATTCCCTGAGTGTTGACATTTATTCCCCGCTATTCAATGTAAGCAAGAGTACATTCCCTCTCCCAAGGGATTACCATGATATTAAACAAACATCTAACAGACGTGGGCCTAGATTAAGTATTAAAAAAAAGACAAGGAAAGAAACAGCTCTGATTAGTTTTCATTGTGAAAAAAACATCAAGAGGAGGAAACACTGTAGATTTTAAAGAAGGAAATCTCTCTTCAAATGCAGATGTCGTGAGATCAAGAGAGAGCTTCTGTCCTAGAAAGCCCATCACAGAGGTAGTTTCTCCAGGGAATCCGCAATAAGCAGAGGATTGACAAGCCATCAAGTACATTATGAGCTAAAATTATCTTAACTTTTAGGCATTGAAACCACACACACAAAAAAATGAAGTAATATTCCTGGAAAAAAATCTATGTTAAATACATTTAATCAATCCTGCATGTTATGTTTTGAGGTTAAGAGACAGAGAGATTCAAAACATATCTAAATAGTTCTTGCCAAATGTTGTGGAATTTGTTAAGTTGTGTGAATTTTTTTTTCTAGAAAGTATAATGCTTGTGAAAGATCTCAGGGTGATTACACTTAAGACTAGAAGCTATCCTGTGATCATTCAAATGCACAGAAAAAAAGGTATTACAAACTTCCTCATTGATGTAACTCCACACTGGGCCAAATGCCATCACATTTGCCCCAGCCAGTACCATTTCTGGGTGCCTTGACACAATGTCAAAGAGAAAAATAGGAGTTTAAATCTTGATATCTTTCCAAGTTAGAATAGTGTGAAATGAACTGGAGTAAGACTTTCCAGTTCAATTTTCATCATGTTTGAATTTTGTCCCATTTTTCCTAAAAGAGTAAAAATATCTCACATCATCCTTTCAATCATCAACCTGAAAGAAATTTCTCCTTTCCCATGAGTGGGAGTTCTCCAATTCACTCTCTGAAACTTTAATTATTTTCAACTGGATCTCAACCTGAAGAAAAACAAGGGAAGGTGGCTGGGACTTAAGGGTATCTAGTAAGAAGGACCCTTAACATTTTTGTTCAGAGTACATCAGTGCAGACAGAAAAATGCTTAACTCCAAGTCAACAGATGTTGGAGAGATGCGTATGTTTTCCCCAGGATAAATGCTCCTTCTTTCATACATTCAATTCACAAAAATATTCCTAAATTAAACGGAGATTTTCTTCTTGAAATTTATGCTTATTAAGAAAATGTATATATCTATATCTATCTACATGTAGATATGTTTAGATTAATATATATATTTAAATGTGTACATATATCAATATACGCCCTAAAGAGGAAGGAGTTCTTTGATTTAACAATAAAAGTGCAACATGCAACACACACTCACCCCCCCTCATTTTGCACAGCAGTAGAAATTCACCACACATGACTAAGGTGTGTCCCCTATCATTAATTTGCCTACAAAATGCTAGGTCATAATCCCCACCACACATTGCCTTTGCCTAAGGCTAAGATAAACTCTTCATAATGTTAGGTTTTTTTCTCAGTTCTCCGTACAACTCAGATTAAAGACGCTTCTTGTTTTAATATCTCTCATAATAGTATATTTTAAAGCTACATATGTATTTCAGTTTGGAGGTAGGTGACGTTAATGAAGAACAAATCCAGTAACTATGGAACCTTTAGGGAGAAAATATCCTCCAACTTACATAAAATACTTTGAGTTTTTTTGTTTTGTTTTTTTTCTTTCTTATGGTTCCCCTTTTGTGATTTATTATTTATATTATTTTATTCAGTCTCCTGAAAGACTCAAGAACCGTGCCTTAATTTTTAACCAAAGGATTAAAAGTTTGTTATACAGTTAGTTGGTTTTTTGTTTTTGTTTTTGTTTTTGTTTTCGTTTTCTTCAGATAAATACCCAGAAGTGGAATTGCTGGATTGTACGGTAGTTCTATTTTTACTTTTTTGAGGAATTTCCATACTGTTTTCTACATTGGCTGCACCAATTTACATTCCCAAAAACAAGCTTCCCTTTTCTCCACATGCTTGCTATTTCTTGTATTTTTTATAACATCCATTCTAACAGGTGTGAGGTGATACCTCATTGTAATTTTGATTTGCATTTACCTGATCATTAGTGACGCTGAGCATCTTTTCATGTACTTGTCGTCATCTGTATATCTTCTTTGGAAAAAATATCTATTCAGATATTTTGCCCATTATTTAAATCAGATTGTTTATTTTCGCTAGTGAGTTGTATAAGTTCTTTATATATTTTGGTTGCCAACCCATTACCAGCAGTATGATAACATTTCCTCAATCTGAGGGTTACTAAAGGCAGCAGCTGCTTTTTCATTTTGTTGATGGCTTCCTTTGCTGTGCAGAAGCTTTTACACTATGATACAATCCATTTATCCATTTATGCATTTTTTTGTTGTTGTTTTCCTTTCACAGTCAGTTTCAAAAAATCATTGCCAAGACCTATGCCAAGGAGCTTACCACCTGTTTTAGTCTAGGAATTTTATGATTGCATTTCAAGCCTTTAATCACTTTTAGTTAGTTTTTATGTATGGTGTAAAAGTGTTTTATTTTTTGCATATGGCTGTTCAGGTTTATTGATGAGACTGGTTTATCCCCATTATACATTCTTGGCTCCTTTGTCATAAGTTGACTACATATGCATGTATTTATTTCTGAGTTCTCTATTCTGTTCCACTGGTCTATGTGTCCATTTTTATGCCAATACCATACTGTTTTAATTATGATAGCTTTGTAATATAGTTTGAAATTAGGGAACTTGATACCTCTAGCTTTGTTCTTCTCTTTTAATATTGCTTTGGCTACTCGAGGTTTACTTTGTGTGTGTGTGTGTGGTTTCATACAAATTTTAGGATTATTTGTTCTATATCTTTGAAAAATGTCATTTGAATTTTGATAGGAATTGCATGGAATCTGTAGACTGCTTAGGGTAATAAGAACTTTTTAATATTGATTCTTCCGATCCATGAATACAGAGTATCTTTCCATTTATTTGTGTCTTCTTCAATTTCTTTCATTAATGTCTTGTTAATCCTAAACATGTGGATGTGTGCATGCACACATACAAAAAGCCATGGAGTCTATGGTCAGATTAAGCTTTAATTTATATATTTTCATAAGGAATCTCTTTAGTTACTAAAAGGTCTAAATAAAAATTCTCATTTTGTTGCAATCACAAAATACATAAAAAGGAAAAGTCCCTAGAAATGATAATGTCAGCCACAAATAAAAGAAATACTGCATTAAAATATGTGGGATACTCAGATTAGATTAGACCAGAAAATGTTCTTGCTTGTTTCAAAAGTTCTCAATAGCTTTCCCTGAATTTAACAATTCAGAAAAGGTAAAACTAAATCACTAAGGATAAGCAGCTAAAAATTATTTTATTCCCCAAACTTTCTCATAAATGATAAATGATAAGTGCTATGAAATCATGTTAAAGATCACAATAAAATGCACTCATCCATTACCAACACACATACGCACACAAATTAACAACTGTCATGTCAGGAACTGTGCAAAGCAATAAGAATTAATTACATTCTTAAAGTTTTATAGCACAAATAAAAATCATGTGATTTTGTAAACTTATGAACACTTCATTATTATCCACACTATTTATATAACACCACTTAACAAAAATAAGTAGATTTCTATTCTCCAAAAGAATATTTAAAACAAGGTTGCCTTTGGACTCCTCACCTATCCATATCTCCCCATTTACCTTTTATTGAAATGCAAAGTTAAAACAAGTGAATAAAATTGTCTACAAGTCTGTCAGTTTCTTCTATAGAAATACACTCGTTTCTCAGAGTGTTACTACCTATGATCCACAGAAAGTGTCCTTATGCAGATAAGTTCAGGAAATGCTAGTTTAAACAAAGTTCAGCACTTTCATTTCAGAGATATTAGTTTACTAGTATGCATTTTGAATATTCAAATGGGGGATATTATTTCTAGAATTTTCCAAATATTTCACCATGAGACCTTTTTCCAAAACTTAACAATATCTTCAGGAACAATGTTCCATGGAACCCTGTTTGGAAAATTATGATTTAATCCAACCCACCTCAGCTTTTCCACTCACTCATTTTTTCTGCAGAATATGCTCACAGTCTCTGTCTCCTTTGTTTCTCTCCTTCTCTCTGTTTCTGTGTCTGTGTTCTTCCGTCTCAGTCTTCTGTCTTTATCTGTCTGCTTTTCCCTGTGTTTCCTTCTCCTTTCTCTCTCTGTTTCACATATCTGTATCTGTTTCTCTTTCTTAGTCTCTCTTTTAGTCTTTCTCCATCTCTCTCCATATTTATGTCTATCTGTCTCTGTGGCTGTTTCTTTCTCCCTCCCTCCATTTCCCTTCCTCCCACCATCTCTCCACTTTCCTCCCTCCCTTCCTCTTTCTCCCTCTGAAATCTATTTTTTTCTTTCTTTCACTCGTATACGTATACATATACATACACACACACACACACACACACACACACACACACACACACCTTACAAAAATCTAACCATTGTTTTCATGGCAACCATAACATCTATACATTAATAATGAATTCATACTTAACAAGTCGACCTTTGATTAAATATCCTAAGAATGTATTTTCAACTCAATAGATCCATGGACAATATGCTTTGTTTTATTTATGTTTTAGTCATTAATACTACTGTTTCCAGAAATATCTCTTAATAAAATTTAAATATTCTACCTATTTAATCAAAGGGAATTATACCAGTAATTCCATCTAATGTGAAAATAATTTAGTATTCTAATGGGAGGAAATATGCTAAATAAGCAGATCAGGAATATCCTATCTACTTACTGGCAATGAAAAGGTCAAAACAGGCACAAACCCATGTTTTAGAGAAAGATATTTTTTTAGTAGAAAGTTCCCTCATCAATTAGAGGATATAAATAAAGAGATAGAAATTATAAAGAACCAGAATCCTTTATTAAGAAGGAAATAATGTGGATTTTTTTAATACAAAAAAATTTTCAGTTAAAAAAATGTGTAGGACAGACAGATACATCTGTAGGCGGTACTCAATTCTCAAACCACTAGTTTGGGAACTCTGCTGTAATGTCACTCTCAGCCCTATAACATTTATAAAATATGTGGAATTATCTCATTTTATATACAGTAAATCCTCCCTTAATGCTATCCATAAGTTTTTGAAAACCATGACTTTAAGCAAAATGACATATAACAAAACCAATTTTATAAGAGGCTAATTGATATAAACAAGAGGTAAGTTCCTATGGCATATTTCTGGTCACGAAATCATCACCAAACTAAATAAAGACCCAAAACACTACTAATATTAAACACTGAAATAAATATGAGTTATACACACATTTAAGAAAAATTAATAAAATAAGTAAGGTAATTATTTTCCAACCCACTTATTCCAGTTCAAGGTTGAGGGTGGCCACTGCTATCCCAGCAGCTCAGGGAGAAAGACAGGAACCAACCCTGGACAGGACATCCTTCCATTGCAGGGTGCACTCACTCACACCCACACACTTGCTCAAACTGAGACCATTCAGACACACCAATTCACCTCACGTGCACAGCTTTGGGATGTGGGAGGAAAATGGAGGACCTGGAGAAGACCCACGCAGACATGGGATGAATGTGCAAACTCCACACAGACAGTGGCCCCACCCTAAAACTGATTTTTTTTTTCTCATCAACATTATAACAAAATGATATTGAACAAAATGACATTATTCAAGGACCTGGTGTATAGAAATTTACTCTTAAAACATAAACAATGTGCTGCTGGAGTTGGAATATTTATTCAGGTTATTTCCTCCAGAATCCAAATGATTTACTTTAATCCTCTGCATCATTAAGATATAAAGGTTTAGATTAATCATTGCTAAATTCACTTCCATAGGAAAACATTATTTCTCAAAGTAAGCCCTTCATTCTACATGCAATTATCCTAACGTGTTCTTTAATAAATGCTTGTAGTAAACTGCTGCACCAAAATGAGATACACTAGAGAAGATAATCAATTTCAACTAAAAGTATACACCTATATCCATCATTTCATCCAGGTTGTTTATTCTTCTAATGAATGGAAAATATTTTTACTGAGTTTCTATTATATGAATATGACAAAGACCCTGCCATTATATGGGGATAATGGTAGCAAACAAGTACACAAACAAAATAGATAATTACAAATGAAAATAAATACTCTAAAGCAAATAAAAGAAGTAAGAAAAAGCACAGACAGGAAAAATTCACACAAAGTTATTTAAGCTGTGACCTAAAGGGTGAAATTAAGCCAGAGTATAAGGAAAAGAGCTTACGTCAGCTGAGAAAAAGATATGTGGCCAGTCATGCTTGTAATGCTGCTAAAACCACAAAAATATGACAGGTCCAGCACCTATTTTGCTCATACCAGGAAGTTCATGGCAAGAATGGGGGGAAAAAAGAGGTTAAGAATAGTTAAAAGAAGACTAGCAGAAGCAACATCTAGTATTTGTTGAGCACTGAAGAAGATTGAAATATTGGTCATAATTGTTTCATCTCCCTGTAGAATGATATACATATTCCCCTTGCCACCATCTCATAAACATGATGTTTACCTAAGTACTGCGCTGATGTTGGATTGATCACAGACTGAGACATAGATTGCTTTGTCCAATGGAATGTGAATAGAAGTGGCAGTGTGCTAGTTCATGCCTATTCCTTATCAAGAATCGTATCTTTCCACTTGCTCTCTTGTAATTTCTGCCATTGCTGTAAGAACTCCCCTAAACTAGCTGCTGCCCCTGTAGCCTGGGTTCCAGAACAAACACTCACAGAGTAAACCTGAGCACAGCCCTCAGCAAGGAGGCATGCATGACAAGACCAGCTATAACTAGAGACGCCTAGTCAAGCCCAGCCTAGGTCAACCGACAAGTAGGCAACATGCAATACATGATTATTGTTTCATGCCGGGCAATCCTGGGAATATTTGTACATAACAGCTCGCAAACACTTCTAATAGCAGGCACTCTACTTGGAATTTTACATGGGTTAGTGCATCCAAACTTCCCACTGACCCTTTGAGATACATACTACTTTTAGCCTTGTACTATAAGAAAACTGAAACTGAAAGGTTGCATAATCTGCTTACAATCACACAATAAGTGGGAAAATCAAAAATCCACTCATCCATTGTCATTTCAAAGTCCTATGGCTCTTTATGAGTGTGATAGTATCCCTTCCACTTGGCTTCAGTCTGCTAACAATGTACCAATAAGTATATCCTTGTTCTATGTGTAGTCTAGTACTGATGAATGTAAACCATTAAAAAAAACTAGAGACTGTGTTTTCAGACTTGTTGTTGCTGTTGCTGCATTGGTTAGGATCAACTTTACCTGGCTGCAAACGAAACAGAACGCTACCAAACCTAGATACAGCTTTAAGCGGTATCACCGTTTTGTCTTCCAGAAAATACAGAGTCAAGAAGCAAGCTGCTACACGAGAAAAAACATTTTTACTATTTACAATTTATTATTAAAAATGTAAATTAAATTCCATTTTTACAAGAATATCTTACTGAAAATAGTACATTATTGTCAGGTGACTTTTATAAGTACAGAATTTTATAGCGACAACATCCTTTTGGAAAAAAAAATATGATGGCGAGATGTTCTTTGTAGAAATAAAACAGAATTTAATAAATTCCTTCATCTGAATCAATAAAGCTATGTATAAATACAAAAAGTGAAATTTATTTCAAATGCAGCATTCAATGTACAGTTCAACTTCTTTTCACATAATATAATGTTGCTTTATATATCACTAGGACATGATACAACATGATGATTTATAATATGGTTGAAAACAAAGGGCATTTATGTATCCCACAATCCAGGAGAATCAGGTATGCAATAAGTAGTCTAGCCTAATTCTAATGAAAAGAAAAAAGTCTGTGACTCCCTGGTACTCTTAATTCCATTTAATATTTTGTGGTAGGGAACACACAGACTGCACAAAATGATGTAACCTATCTATCAGCCTAAGGCAGCTTTGGACACTTTTTTAAAAACTTACAGAGTAACTTGAGATTATTTTAAGAGAAAGGGGGAAAAATGTGTGGCCGAAATACCTTAAAATTTAGTTATTTTTAGAAATGGAAGATATAAAAAATTTCCTTGCAGTTTTATTACTACCCTAAAGACTATTATGGCTAAGAAAAGGGTGTGTTTCCAAAAAACGAATTTAGTGTCATTAAATATATAACTTAATAGGATGTTTCCCAACCTTCCTCACTGAACTATAGCCATCAGAAAATAATAGAGTTAGTCATCCAATTTATTTCTTCTATTTCTTCTATTTCAAATACACTTATTCCCTTAAAGCATGGACTATATCAAAAACATACTCAACAGTGAGACTAAACCACAAAGTTAAACCAAAAGGATGAAAACCATACTGATAAAAAGACAGACAATATGCTAATAAAAACGCACTGCTGAATACACTCTCAACTAAGCAGCTAAGGAAATAGTCTCTAGTCTTTTCATCCTGGGTTACCAAAACTTATTAGAAAAGACATTTATATAAGTAATTACACTTTTTATAGTTGAGCGTCATCTAAATGTACAAGAATAAAGCATGTCATTGCAACAAACAGTTTCAGAAAATATAACAGGTACTGTAATCAGGCTGCAATTTTCATCTTGTTTTTGGCATTAGATATCGACCCTGTGCAGTCCCTTGACTTCTTACCTACGAAATGGGATTATCACCTGGCAGTTCCTCTGCCTGCCATCCAGTGGGTACTCATTGAACTGGTTTCCTTTTCCCTTTGCTTGAATGAAAAATCCCATGTTAATTTAACAAAGAAAGTATATCCTTGGGTGAGACCGAAGAGGACATTTTAAATTACAGTTTCAAATGACTTTTTAATAGTCTGAAAAAGACAGGTGTACCTCTCCCGGGTCAATCCTCACAACATACAAACTCTCAACTCCCACGGAAATCAGGTACAGATGAAAATGGCAGCTCACAGTGCAAGCTTAGACACAACAAACACCCACAGGAGAACTTCAGTCATAGCACAGGGCAAGCAGCTCCAAATTAAGTATAGGGATTTATCTCTTGTTCAATAAACACATTCTACTCTTTAATGGCTATGTATACAGTTTAAAGTAAGAAATATGTCATCGAATAGAAATATATGGCTAAATATGTTTTTATTCTATAAGCTAAAAGATCAATTATTACTGGAGCTTTCCATACAAAGGCCAGTATTTTTGCCATTGCAATGTACCTCTGCACCCCCCCTTGCCTCACCCCAGACCAACTCCACTAATTCAAGTCTAAAATCCCTTTCAAAGCAAGTATTTCTTCCGCAACACAATGTAAAATATCCTTGTAGTGATTCATCTGGCAAACGTCTTTACCACTGTAACTCCTCATATATACTTCATCAGCATCATTCCATCAGTTCAGTCTGTTTGGGCTGCATTAATGTCTCATACCTATTTATGTTCATGTAACAAACCAAATGACCATTGGATGTCTTTTCAATCTCTACTCAGTTTTTTTTCTGTTTGTTTGTTTATTTTGGGGGTTTTGTTTTTTGTTTTGTTTTTTTTGATAATCATCCTCTTACTCACCCCTTTACCAGTTTCTGAATCATAAATTCTGAGGTAGGAAGAATTTTAGATCACATCATCCAAATCCTTCATTTACAGACCTGAATATGAGTCCAGAGAAACTAAAAGCGTATGCCCATTATTCTTCAAGGTCACTGAGCTAGGAATAAAATTAGGGCATTTTAGATTCTCAATGTCATCCGTCATTGAGATCTCTCACCCCTTCCGTCAGCCTTGAGGAAAGGAGGTATGAAAGTTAGGATGCCAGAGAGTGGTAGGGCAGGCAGACCCAGCAAAGGGAACACCCACCAGAGTAGGGGCTCGAGCAGGCACCTGCTAGACATATTCAATCAGCATTACAGTATAAAGATTCGTGTTTGCTATGATGACCTCAAGGCACTAAAACTCATTACTGCTTTAGGTATAATAATATTAAAGGACCAAATGATTTGACCATAGATATAATGGTAATAATACCTTGTTGGTTTGACAATTTATAGATCCTATCCACACTCAATAACAAAATACAACTGGAACAAGAAAGAATTACACAGAAAAAAATTCTAGGTCACTTCCAAATCTATCTCAAAATTAGGACACTTAAAGGGAAAAAAATAAGTTTATATAAATAACTACATGTATTTACTTGGGGAATTTGACTAAGGATTGAAACAAATAGAAACAAAGAACAATAGAATTATTCATAACGTAACTTTTATTAATTTTCTACTATTTCTACATATTTTCTTCTCAACAACCCAGTAAAGAGTATATTTTTATCCCCTTCGAAAAATAGCAAGACTCAAAGAGGTTTGTACAGCAAGTTACTAAATAATGAGGAGGTTGCAGAAACTAGCCAAAACTCAGTTGCCTGCTTCCACATTCTTGCTCCTACAGCATGATGATTGAGACAGATTTAAAATAGTCACAAATTCTGGGCGCGGGAGGGTGTCTGAATAGGGAGGATGTCTGTTTTCATTCTGTGTAAATATATAGGCTGGCCTATAACTGCTCTGACCTATAGAATATGGCAGAACTGATGGTGTTCCAAGTCTGGTCTCGGCTGTACCAAGACTGGCAGCTTCCACCTCAGGCACTTGGAACCCAGACTATCTTCAAGGTCACTAATCCATTCTTCAATTCCCTGTAGATTACAGCCAATAGATTCACTATGTTTTTATCCAGGCTATTGTATTTTTCGGTTCTGATTTCCATGTGATTCTTTTTTTTTAGGTTTTCCACATTTGTCTTGAAATTCCTCATCTCTCACCCATTGCATCAATCTTTTCGTACAGATTCTTCAACACATTTGTCATAGTCATTTTAAAGTCCTACACCGCTGTTTCCAACATCTGGGTCTTTTTCTATTGACCAATTATGTTCTTAACATGAGTTATGTTTACGTGTTTTAATACTTAATAGTTTTGAAACATATACAAGGCACTGTAAATAATACGTTTTATAAACTATGGATTCAGTTATTTTCCATGGTGTTTTCTGGGAAGTGGTACTCCTAAAATGTGTTCCTTCTAGAATATTGATGAAAAGCCAGCAATGTTTACCAATTCCTTTGAACACGGTAAGACTCAAACTCCAAACTCCATCTCCCCTGGGGTGAGCAGCTGCTGAAGTCTCTAACCATCCTGTGCAAGTTTCCAGTTGATGCTTTCCTCTGAGTCCCTTGGAATATTGCCCCATACATACACAGTTCAGGAGTCAGCAAAGGCTTGGGGAGATTTTATATGCACCTATCAGACCTCCCCCCTCTGGGCTCCCTACATTCTGGAATATGACCCCCAATTCCCAAATTCCCTTGGCAGGCCCACATTCTATCCTCTGGATTCTCAGGACAGAAAAAAAAATATATGATAGCTTTCTGCATTGCCACTACAGGGACTGAGAAGTGAGCTCAGGAAAAAAAAAGCTATATGTATCATTCAGCATTCAGTCAGGAGTCATAAACTGCATAATAATTTGAACAAGAAAGATATAATTTATAGTATTATTAACTATGCACCATGGTTTCACTAAGAATAAATAAAACAGAATAAAAAATATACTAAATAAGAGAGGAAATACCCAAGGAAGAAAAAAATGGAAAGAAGTAGGGCCCTCTCTCCAAGGCTGAGATTCAAACCTCACTGGAGAAGACATGACTATGGCCCACTGGATGGTGAAGTTTAATGTCTTGATGGGCCCAGAGATGGTACAAAATCAGCAGGCCAAGACTGGTATGTTAGGAACCATGGGGGAGCACAAGGTGGGAGCCTCACACTGGATGGCCAGAAGCCTAAGGCTGATGCACGGAGAACTATAGACACGGAATGACAAGCTGGAAGCCTACTGTTGGAATGCCAAGAAACCAAGGCTGGCAGGCACGGAACCACCGTCCAGGACTGGCAAACAAGAAAACCTCCACCAGGTGTCAGCAGGCAGAAGCTGGCAGGCAGAGACCTAGCAGACCAGAACTGGCATCAAACACTTGCTAAAGAGTGAATGGCATTGAGAGCCACAGACACATGCTGATGGCAGTTGTGGAGTGAGCAGGAACAAAAACATACCGGAACCAAGAAGAAAAACCCCTCCTCCGGCAGCGTCTCTTTAGCACTCTCCACTGATGGAGCTTAAAATTTTTTGGCAAAGGAAAGATGTCCAATGGATCCAGCAAGGCAGGGAAAATGAAGTTAGAGCTGACTGGCACACCATATAAATGTGTACTTTACCCACTATGACTCCCTTCTTCGAAGGGTTGAATCCTTTCTAATTTTTGCTTACTTTTGGTCACTATTCACTGCCATTATACAAATATGAGATATGATATATATATGATATATATATGATGTGATATATGATATGATATATATCATATCTATATATCATATGTATATCATATATATATCATATCTCTCTGGATAAATGTCTTTGTCTCACTCAATAGATATATATCAGAGTTTATAATAGTTTATATTTTTATCCACTCAGAGGTTGGTTGTTCTAGCTATTCTGTCATTACCAGGAGACAAAGCCCTGAGAAATGATTTGATACAAAATCTAGATAATAAAGTCAGTCCTCACTAAAGTAGTCCATAGAACTACTTTTTCTTGGACCTGTGGAGAAACGACTTATAACGAAACAACTTTTACCAGAGACTAAAAGATATAAACAAACGTTAAGTTCCTACGTCATCTCATCAACATTATAACAAAATGATGTTATTTGAGAACCTGCCATACTGTAAGCAGGGAACTAGTACCTCTGTTTTATGTTTCAGACTATCTTCTGTGAGGTTTATGAAGTACATGGCCATCTTGGCATTCAACAGTGCACACAAATTTCACTAACAAAAAATTCTTGTACAAAGTATTCTCAGTGAAAAAATTTATTTCCACTAGTCCTAAAAAAATTTAGAAGAAATTGAGTTTATTCAAAAGCATGTGGAAATATCTCTTTTAATTGCCCAGATAATGCTGAACTATATCTCTAGCTGATGTTTGGAAATATCAGGCTCTTTCTCAAGATAGTAATGCCTGCAGATAATCATCTCCATAAAATAATGTCAAACTTTGAAATCATGCATAGGGAAATGATTAAAATTTAATTTGTTAAAACTCCATAATGTTTAAATCCATGTTGAAGGGTACATAGATGGGTTGAAACCCACAGTACTATTTCAGAACTGATTATGTTCTACAAAAAAGATGGTTCCTAAAGACGCCAACTTTAATATTAGTAGATAGTTAATAATTAATTATGTCATGATACATGACTTTTCAATATTCTAGGCAGCAGACCAATAAAACAAAACCCTGCCCCAACCATTTAAAAGCAAAACTTTCTCTCTAACTCTTTTGGCAACACTTTGTGAAACATCCAAAAAGAAAGCTATCTTTCAAACTCAAACAACTTTGCCACCAAATACCACATACATTTATTACTTTTTAAGACACACATGTGCCTTCTAAAAATGTATTATTTTCCTAAGCAAGGTAAAACAAAAAAAAAGTAATTTAGCAATGGTGAAAAACTGTCAGAGTTGCTTGTACAACATATAAATGGACACAGCATGGACACAACCCCACAGTTGAATGAGATGATGGATCAGTCTGGGGAGCCGGCCCACTGTATATGATATGTGATAAGGGGTGAAATGAAAGATCAGAGAAGACAGCATTGACTAATTAATCACACCAGACAAGCACATTCAGCACATCCTCTCAAGGGAGCCCTTGAGAGGAAAGCCACGGGAGGTCTGCGGGAAACAGCTACGTCTGTGTAGCTACTGCCGCAGTGGGTCTCCCAGTCCAGTATCTGGTGACGAACCAGGGCTAGTGATAGTCAACAGCGCCGGCTAGCAGGAAGACGAGCTAAATGGTGGAGCAAAATGGCAAGGACAGGTTAGAACCCACCAGGCATCCTTGTGTCTGTTGGTCACCCCATCTGACAGAAAAAAAGATCTTTTAGAGAAGGTCTGCTTCACTTCAGCCATCTAAATCTCACTCTTCTTGCTCTTTTGGCCAATCTAACTGAGAAAAAAAATAGGTTCCCAATTTAACCAAGCTGACACAGCAACACCCTCCACAGATGAATTGTGTGCCGTAGCACGTAATTCAGATACACACAGCATTTTCATTAATTCATCAGCTTCACACAACAGACACAGTATGGAAGAAATGTGTAAATCAAGTTATATGAATTTTAAAATCCATATTCATTCATGATAAGATATAGCCTCAAAATAGCTCACCATAGTTTCTCCATCATTCTGTAATTTTTCTAAAGTAAAAGAGCCTCAAATAGGAGTTGAGGTTATTGGATCTGCCTAGGAATCGTTTTGTTTTGGCCATAAACTGCTAAAGCTACTATGCTGATGCTAATGAATACATTACACAAATTAACATAAAGGGCCAGAGGACTAAATGAGATCAAAATTTATTTCACCATCAGATTCTGGATGAACTCATAGCTCACAGGATTTCCTTTAGCATTCGAGTAAACCAAAACATTTTTCATTTGGAACCTTATTTCTTCCACCTAAATAACGGCATCTCTGCTAGTACACATAATAGTCCATGATGTGATTATGGAATTGCTTGGTAATCTGCAGCTCTGTCATCCTTGGAGGAGAAAGAATTAGAGGATTGCCTGGGTACTAGTGTCTGCCAGCTCTTGCCACAAACAAAGCCTGGAATTTGACTGTCAGTTATGTATAATTCTTCAGTGTCCATCTGTGTAAATTCAAACTCCTGCCCTCTCCTGACTGTCCTCCAAAAGTTAGTATCTACTTTGAGATGCAAAGTCCTGTGGTAAAAGATCAAGAAGAGGAAATTCTATGTACCCAGTTCATTTTTATTTATTTTAAAGAGCAGCTTTCCTTGCCAAATTCTGTAACAAAGAGATCAGGATTTTAGAAGATAAAACAAAAGGCTCCTAACAGCTCCAAGAGGTCCTTTTGACTACCTCATACGACAGAATAGTGTTTCCATTGTATGCCTCTACCCATGCATTCCATTCCCCACCTTCAACTTTCTTACCAGAAAAGCACAAACATAAAAATATTTCCAGTAATCTCCCAGACTGAACAAAAATTTCCCAGGATCCTATTTTTCCAATTCAATGCCATGAACTCAGAACAAACCACAGGAAGAAAGTAACAACCCTATTATTTTTTTATGTCCTCTCTGTAGTATGATCTGTGTCCTCGGTTTGCCTCATCTTTTGTTTGCTTTCTGCTGTTCTGACAGACACTTATAATTGAATTGCATCCACATTGCATTTTAAAAATTTTTTATAACATGGGTAAAGACAGATGTTCATATCTTATTAAGGCACAGTTCCTAAAGAACAAGTGTGAACTAGGTAAGATTATGAAATATATAGATAGTCTTTGTTTTCTAAGGTTTCTACACCAAGTCCAATTTTCTACTCCATAGTACATACAGGAAATAGATTCATAGCATATGAGCATTCCATATTTTATACTATAAAAAGTCAGTATAGTTTTTTAAATTCTCACAATAATATGTATTAAACATCTAGATTTGAGTCCCTGTGCTAGATAATGATGACAGAAGGAATAATAAAAGGGAAATATGGTCAGAGTCAGGGACATCAAAGAGTGCATTGTCACTGAAAATAGCTAAAACAATCTTGAAAAAGATCAAAAAAGTTGGTCTTACACTTCTTCATTTCAAAACTTACTACAAAACTACAGTAATTGAATAAGTACAGTAATGGCATAAAGACAGATATATAGACCAATGGAATAGAATAGGCAGCCCAGAAATAAACCCCTGCATATACATTCAAATAATTTTTAACAAGGGTTTAAATAACATTCAACAAATGGCACTTGAAAAACTGAACAGCCACATGCCAAAAAAGTGAAGTTGATCTCTTATCTAACACCACATACAAAAACTAACTCAATATGCAACAAAGACCTAAATGTAAGAAGTAAAATTATAAATTCTTAGAAGAAAACATAGGGCAAGTCTTCATGACATTTACTTGGGCAATGATTTCTTGGATATGATACCAAAAGCGCACAGGCAACAAAACTTTTAAAAATAGATAAATTAGATAATATAAAAATGAAAGAATTTTATGCATCAGAGGACACTATCAACAAAGTGAAAAGGCAATCCATGAAATGCGAGAAATTGTTTACCAATTATGTTTCAGATAAGAGGTTAATATCCAGAATACATAAAGAACTCCTACAACTCAACAATAACAACAAATGTAATGGGTAAAGGAGTTTAATAGACATGTCTCCAAAAAGGACACATAATTGGCCAATTGGTACACTAATGGTTTCTTTCCTAGAGATATAAATTTTTGATTAAAAACATAATATACCAATAAATTTGAAAATATCAACGAAACAAATTAAGTTGGAGAAACTGAAAACCTACATTGTTGTGGGAATGCAAAGCGGTGCTGTGAGATATCACCTCACACCAGTTAGGACGGCTATTATCTAAATAGAAGAGTGTATTGGAAGGAAGAATACAAACAGCTTTGTATAAGCCTATCTGGATATATCACATATCACTTTTGGTGTACGGCAATTTCTGTCAAATAAAAACATTACAGTGTGTCCTCAACACCTTATTCACTGGATCTGGCACCGTTTGACTTCTGGCTCTTCCCCAAAGTCAAAATGATTCAGTACATCAAGGCAGCCACAACAGCGCAACTAAAGACACTCATGAAAGAGGACTTCCAGAACTGCTTCAGAAAGTGGCAAGAATGATGAGATAAATGTGTTCAAAGCGAAGGAGAGTATTTTGAGGGGAATTAAATGGCAATGTGTCTTTTACTGTAATAATTTTTTTTATTTAAACATTCACTTGTTTGATCACACCTTGTACAACCTACCAAGACTGAATCAAGAAGAAAGAGAAAATCTGAACACACTAATTACTAGTAAGGAGGTTGAATCGGTGATCTAAAACCTCCCAACAAAGAGCCCAAGACCAGATGGTTTCACTGGGAAATTCCACCAAACATTTAAAGAATAATTAATGACAATCCTTCTCAAACTCTTCCAAAAAATAGAAGAGAAGAGCACGATTACAAAGTCATTTTACAAGGCCAGCATTACCCTGATACCAAAATCAAACAAAGACACTACAAGAAAAGAAAATTACAAGTCAATATTCATATTAGCCAAGGTATAGAAACCACCTAAGCACACAGGAATGGATAAAGAAAATGTGACACACACACACACACACGCACACAAACCAATATTGTTCAATCTTAAAAAAGAGGGATATCCTGCCATTTGCACCAGCATTATGAAACTGGCTTCCCTGGGGAGAAACATCACACACATGTTGTTGCATTTTCATGCTGGGGGGAAGGTAGTCTTTGTGTTACTGTTCAGGGGAGGGAGAGAGCCTAAGGAAGACTGCACACGGATTTCCTCCAGACTCTGCCTGTATGTTTCTCATATAATCCAGCTGTTCATCCTCACTAGTTCACTGTCATCAATTTTAACCACAAGTACAAATACATGCTGAGTCCCATGAGTTCTTCTAGCATATCTCCAAATATAGGGGTGGTCTTGGGAACCCCCAGCACTGCAGCTTTTTCAAAAACCTAGAATTCTTACCTGCTGATATGCTTCGTAGATGACATCAAATAGAAAAGCCTGGGGCATTTCACTTGCTCTGTGTCTGGCACGTTCTAGAGACTGGTCTAAACAACCATCAGCAGATGGACAGATGACAGTAGATACAAGAGGTCGAATTGCTCCTGCTGCCTAAGTAACAAACAAAAAAAGAGGCAAATGACCCATTCATTTCACCTAGAGAATATTTTTTAGTGAAATTCTAAATTCTATATCGCATTTTTGAAAGCAGATCTTATTCATACCTCAAGAAAGTATTTGAACAAGTATAAATCTGGTTCATAAATCAAATCCTTTCACATCAAAAACCAATTTCATAATATTATAGTTCCATATACTAAGAGGTAGAAATGTTTTCTTTATTATAGGTTCAAAATCCTTTTCATCACAGGCCACGGTAGTCAAGAACTAAAAAAAAAAAAGGAAGCAAAGATACAATTGGGTATTCCCTGAATGTGGGAGGGAGAAAGAGAAAGACTATTATGAAAGAACTAAAACGGATTATGCATGAATTACTAATTAGCGTGCCTTCCAAAGATTTAATTTCCACATTAGATAATTAAGGAAACAGTCATATTCCTTAAGATCCCCAAAATAAGACTCAACAACAACCCAAGTAACAATGAATTTGTTTTGCTCTAATTCCTGTGAAAAACAGCTCACTTCAAACATAGCATCAATACAATGTTCCCTCAGGCAAAATATCTATTAATATCAATTGCTCTAATGAAAGCTCTGTCTCATCAATTGATACACCTTCATACACCTTCATAGCTGACAATTTTTGAAAATTGTCACCTTCGTCTTTATGAAAGATACACCTTCATAGATGACAATGTTTCCCTTTATCCTTAAGACGGTCTCATTGTAACATAGTCTTAAAGATCATTACCAGACAGCTACCTTGGTGAAGTAGCCTTAAAATACAGTTCCTATGGCAGACAATTAACCAAACCTCCTTATATAGACACCAAATGTCCTATCTTTCACATAATTATTACATGCGGATTAGACCCCAAATGTCCTATCCTTCACATAATTATTACATGCAGATTACAACACATGAAGCTAATACGTGAATACGAAAAATCTGGTCTTAAGACCAGTATCTGAGCAAGATAATCAATCCATGAATTAGTTGACAAAAGTCAAGTGATTGGCTAAAAAGCAAAGCTAATGTATGAGCTAAGGAGATAGTTTACAAACTGTGCCACCATTTCCATGGACTCAAGTAAAAATGTGGAGCCTCAGCATAAAAGCCAAAAGGAGGAGATAATCAGGGTAACGGGGGGAATGATGTCCAAGTAAGTGAAACATAGGTGAGGAACAAGCCCAACTGGTCAAGCTCAATGCGTATCAGCAGAGGTTAGACGACAAGACAGGAAAGAAATACATGGACATGTGTGTATACACACACAGTGTTTTAAAAGAAAAAGTTACATTTACACCGCAACTATTTATATGCAATTTTATGCCAGGCCATGTAGTAAAAATGTATAAAACAACATGAGACATATAAAATGTCAGCATAAGGAGCTCCGCAGATTCTCTCCCAGCAAAACAACTACAACTAGTGGAAAGTATTTAAAAATCACCTATTTAAGAGCTTTTGAAACTTGTCCTAAGGGCGTTCAGCAAATTAAGAAACATTTATTCAAGAAAATCTACTAAATCTTGATAAGAACAAAGAAAGCCTGTGGTGCTTGAGTTATGATCTGTTTCTTCCCACATTCCACACCCAGTTTAGTGTGATTAAAGTTCCTCTCAGAATAAGTATGTCAGAAAGGGGGTGGGGGGCCTCTCCCCATAGCTCCCAGTGGGAGAAGTAGAATGCTAACATTTCCCATCTCACGCAATTCCATGTCACAGAGGCTAAATTATACACAAGTGTGCCTAAGAAGTTAAAGACTCCCTTCCTCCACCTACAGGGCAAGGATCTGCCCCAAGGAATGGTAGGCAGAAAATACTGAGGCCTGAATCACCTTTGCCCCAGATCACACATAGGCAGAGGTTCTACACCAGGAAAGGAGAAAAGAAAAGATGGGAGTCTTTCAATGTCCCCATGCAGCACCTTGCTCATGAAGTAAGGGTCTCAGTCTGAAAGAAAGAAGACAGCATACCCACCCACAGCTCCAAAGGAATGGAGAAGTGATTTTTCACAAGACAAGAGACAGGTTTTAGGAACAGAGAGCCATGAAGCTCTCCCTAAGGGAATTGACTTTACTTGGAAAAGAGTGTAAGTTGAAGCCTAAGTGTACTCTCAAAAAGAAAAGGATATTATCATGGTAAGAAATTAAGAGGAGGCTGGTAGCTACATGACACGAGAAAAACTAAACTGCAGACTCACTAGTTTACCAGACACAACCAGGGAATGAGACAGCTAACAAGAACACCCTTGGAAGGGGAGCAAACCTCAAATACTACCCATGCAAAGGGCCCAGAACTTATTTGGATTTGACTGTAGAGCAATTTATGCCCCGGGTGTTGTTGAAAAAAAAAAAAAAAACTCCCCAAAAAAGGCAATTCGGACATAAAATGGAGCTTATCAGTTGGGTGTGATATCAACAGAGGCAGACAGTCTAACAGATGTCCAGGAAAGAAAATCAGAGAACCCTGCTAAAACCACTGTCGTCTCAGGGTGACTAAACACATGCACAACACTGTACCCAGTGACATCAGAGGCCTCACCCTGTAGAGGAAAAAGACTTCACTAAAACAGACCCACAAAGACGCAAACAAACAAGCAAACAATAACAAGTCCTGGGAGATGGAAAAGAGAGAATCAGTGTCTGAAATTGACAAAACGCATTATCTAGTTTATCAAAAAATAGAGACGCAATTAAACAAATGTGTGAACTATACAAAAGTAAAAAAGAAAAAGAAAAAAACGAAGCAACAGGAACTGCCTGTGAGAGGGCCCAGATGTCACACTTTATAGATAAAGGCTTTAAATCAGCTATTATAAATATGTTCTAAGAACTAAAGAAAAATCATGGTTAAAGAAGTCTGATGAAAATATTATGAATACTAAGACAGATATTTTTTAAAACTAAATAGAAATTCTACAGTTGAAATGTATAATAACTAAAATGAACAACTCAGTAGAGGGCTCAGCAATAGATTTGAAATGGACAAGAAAGAATTGATGAATTTAAAGTTAGATCAATAGAGATTATGCAGGACAATGAAGAGAAAAATAAAACTAAAGCAGTCCTAAGAGGACAATTTATAGCTGTGAATGTCTATATAAGAAAAAATTCTCAAATTAAAAACCTGACAAATATATGATCTCACTTATATGTGGAATCTAAACAAAATAAATGAACAAACCAAATGGAAACAGACTCAGAGATACAGAGAACAAACTGATTATTGACAGATGGGAGTGGGGCCGGGTTGGGGGCTGGGTGAAAAAGGTGAAGGGATTAAGAAGTACAAATTGGTATTTACAAACTAGTCATGGGGCTGTAAAGTTCCCATGCATAGGGAACTTTTCCATGTAAAGTTCCCATGAATTCCCTACAGCATAGGGAATACAGTCAATAATATTATAATAACTGTATAGTGTCAGGTGAGCACTAGACTAATCAGGGGGAATACTTCATAAATTATATAAATGTCTAACCACTACACTGTTCACCTGAAACTAATATAAAATTTTGAATGTCACTGTAATTGAAAAATAGAAAAAATAAAACATAAAAAACCTAACCTTCTACCTTAAGACACCGTAAAAAGAAAAAGAAAACTGAAGCTCAAGCAGGAATAAGAAGTAAATAAGATCAGAGCAGAAATAAGTGTAATAGAGAATTAAAAAAAAAAAAATCAGGAAACAAAAACTTGGTTCTTTGAAAAGATAAACAGAATTGACAAAGCTTTACCTAGACTAACCAAGAAAAAGTCTCAAATTGGTAAGCTCGGGAATGAAAGTGGTAACATTTCTTCCAACCTTACATAAATACAAAGGAATATAAAAGAAAACTATGAATAAGTATATATCAACAAGTTAGGTAACAGATGAAATCACAATTTCCTAGAAAGATACAAACTACCAAAACTAACTTAAGAATAAAATATCTGAATAGACCTACAACAATTAGAAAACTTTTAAAGTTTCCCACAAAAAAAAAGCCCAGGGCCAGAAGCTTCATAGATTAATTATATCAAAAAGGTGGGGTTTTTTTTCTAATACTAATTCCTCACACTATTGCAAAAAATAGGAAAGAACACTTCCCAACTCATTTTATAAGACCGGTATTACCCTAATTCCAAAACTAGACAAGGACATAACAAAAAATAAAACTATAGACTAAAATACCTGATAAATCCAGATGCAAAAATCTTCAAAAGAAAAAAAGATACTAACAAACAAAATCTGGCAACATATAAAAAGTATTATGCACCATGATCAAGTGAAAGTATCCCAGGAATGCCAAATGGGTTCAACATGACAAAATCAATTTAATACACCATATTAATAGAATAAAGGACAAAACACATGAACATCTCAATAGATGCAGAAAAAACATCTGACAAAATCCAACACTCCTTCATTAAAAGAAGCATGCCATAAATTAGGAACAGAAGAGAACTTGCTCAACCTGATAAAGGACATCTATGAAAAACCCACAGCTGATATCATACATAATGGTACAAGTCTGAATGTTTTCTCTTTAACAGGAAGACATAAGAAGGATGTCCACTGTCACCACTTGTGTTAAACACTGTCCTTGAAGTTCTAGTCAGAGAAATCAGGCAAGAATATATAATAAAGGGCATCCCCCAAATATAAAACTGTATTGTCAGATGACAAGATCTCGTATATAGAAAATCCTAATGAAGCCACTAAAAACTATTAGAACTAACAAGTTTAGCAAGAACGCAGAGGATAAGTTCAATATATAAAAATCAATTGTATTTCCATTTACTAAAATTGAACAAACCAAAAACGAAATTTAAAAAAAAAATTGTTACAATAGCTTCAAAAAGGATAAAATACTTAGGGATATATTTAACAAAACTAATGCAAAATTTAAACTCTAAAAACTATGTATCATCTCCTATGTAAGAGCCAACATCTCTACCTCCTTTCTTCTCACGTACTTCTCTGTACCAATTGTCTTCTTTCTCTCCTGCCTCATCATTTTTATTCCTCTACTGAATTGCCGCCATTAATAATACAAAAAATCTGCGATATCTCCCATCTTTAAATCATTCCTCTTTTGATCATATGTCTTCCTCCAGAAACCAAATTTCTCCACACATGCTCAAAGCAAAAGTCTTTGAAAAAATTATATGTACTACTTCATATCTCCAATTTCTCTCTTCTCCTATGCTCTCTGGAATCCACTTCAATAAGGATTTTATCTCTACAGCTCTACAAAAGTACATTTACCAGTGTCATCAGTGACCCCCACATAGCCAAAACCCAGATAGCTCTTTGCCCTGCTGAGATCATTTGTTCACTTGATTTTCAGAAACTATTCCCAAACAAACCCTCTTGTCTTCCCACACTCTAAATCCTAGAACCTTATAGTATTCTCATTCTAAACAGTGAAATATTCCAGAGCTCAGACCACAGACTTCTCTAGCTGCACTCATTCCATAGAGGACCTCATAAAGTTGCATGGCTTCAAATAGCATCTATGTGAGAACTTCCAAATCTATACATGAAGCCTAGAACTTTCTCTTGAACTTTGGACTTGTACATCCAAATTCCATTTTTAATATCTCCACTCATATCAAAAGACACATCTCAATTGTAACATAATGAAATCAAAGTGTTGATTTTACCCATACCACAGACCCCAAACCTGCTCCTCTAGAGACTTGCCTATCTACATAAATGTCAACTCTATTCTTCCAGTCATTATTACCAAAAACCTTGAAGGTCCTCATTGATTTCTCCCCAACCCCCTTACTCCATATCGAATCCATAAGCAAGCCCCATCAACTGCAAAATATCCCAAATTTGCCCACTGTTCACTGTCGCCACTGCCACAATCTGAACCAAACACCCACCCTGCCTCTCTCAGACACCAAACAAAATCAAAAGCCATAAAGGAAAACATTAGTAATTTTGAATATATTAAAATAAAATTGCTCATTCATCACAAAACAGTATTTATAACTTAAAAAAATGGGAGAAAACAGTTACAAAGCATATAACATATTACTGGCAAAGTATTAGTGTCCAAAATGTGTAAATAACTCCTACAAATCGTTATTTATTTTAAAAATAGAAACAGGGGCAAAAGACTTACATGGGAGATTTATGACGACACACAATGCCCATAAATATATGAAAAAATGTCGAATCTATTAACTAAATGCTAACTTAAACCACAAAGAGAAAGCATTTTCCACTAATGGGATCAGAAAAAAAGATGTCTAACAAAATCAAGTGATGGTGAGGATGTGAGGCAACTCAAACTCTTGTTATGCATACTACTGAAGAGAGAGTAATTTAATACAGGTTTTGAAAATAATTCAGCATCTGGTAAAACTGATAACCTGCATATATCTTGACTCTAGAAAACTCCTTGCACATGTTCACCAAAAGATATGCATAACAATGTTCATGCTAGCAATGTTTGCATTAGCAAAAACTAAAGAAAACAAATGTCCATCAACTGTAAATAGATGAATTGTGATTAGTAATCATAAATGAACTATAGCTGCACAGTCACGTGAGTACATTCCCCCAAATATATCATGTAAAAATAAATGCTGTCAAGATATATGCAAAACATAAGGAAAAAACTCATACAAACATATGTGAATGAAATGTCAATTACACCTCAAAAAATAAAGTATGAAAAGAGATCATAAAAACATAACAAATGTTGTTTAGGAACACAGGCTACCAAACTGAAAAGAAAAGCAAGAGAACAATAAAAAATCAAGTCCAGAGTAATGTTTCTCCATTCGGGAGGAGTAAATAAGATCAGGGCAGGGACCAATTTCAAAGTGATTGGTAAAATTCTATTTATTATATCAAGTGGTAGATTTGAAGACATCCAAAGTTCTCTGTGTGTTTTCAGTATTTTTAAAAAGAAAATTTCTGAAATTTGCATTTGTGGACTCTCATTTTGATTAATGAAAACTAACTTCTCAAGAGCAGCACTCATCGACATGCTTGAGATATTATTATGGCAGGATGGGTAAACTCCAAGAATAAGTAAGTTCTTGGCTATGGAAACCAAAAGATCTAGTAGAAAGTGGTATAATATGAAGACAATTAAAAGCACAAGGTGACTACCAGCTTTGGGGGTCTTACTCAACAAAAGGCCCATGAAAAAGGTCACAAGTGAAAAATCACGCATTTGCTGACCCTTCTTTTCTGTGACTACCATTCGCCCAGCTATCTGGTCTAAACAGATATAGAAAAAAGATGCTAACGCCAACAAACATGTACCATAGCTATTGGGTTGGTGCAAAAGTAACTGTGGTTTAAAAGGTTAAAAAAAAAAAGTTGCAATAACCGCAATTACTTTTGCACCAACCTAATATTTCCATGGTAAGGGACATTTGTTCAGAAATAAACAAGCAATGAATCCTCACTTCAGAGGTCTATCTTGAAATTCAAAGCATCAAAATCATGACACAAGTACGAACAAAGTTGATGAGTTGCCTCCCAAATACAGCAATCTAGGAAGTTGGTTATAGGAAGCATGATAACCAAGTTATCAAATGCACTGTCTCCATGAGAATTAGCATAATAAACCCTGAATGGACGCTTAACAGCACAGCACCACAGTGAGTACTTGCCTTTCAAGCTAATCTATCAAAGTATTTCCACATGTCAATGCATGGAAATACAAATCACACAATGTGGGATAATGAACCCACCTCTACTGTTTACTTTTAAAAGCAAAATTGAACAATACTCATCGCCCATCTACACAGAAGGTGTTAACATGCATTCCTCCTTGGGCATCTTCATTCAAGCTAATTATGACAACGTTCAACAGAAATCCTCCGACCTTGCAATTGCAATTTGGGTTAGCTGAGCTGTCTTTATGGAAAGACTACTTAATAAATATTTACAGAATTACATCTTCAAAGCTAATCATTAGCAGTTATGAGATTTTGAATATTTTTTATAATAGAATACTTCCAATCTCCTTTTTTGACAAATTAAAAGAAATTATTATTTTTTCAATATAGAAATATAGGTATTTTAGAAAAACCTCTGTCCCAGTTATAAAGCACTCCTAAAAGTGATTATGCAGCAAAAAGGAATAAGGAAGCCGCCATCTTAGATACTAAACTTTAATTCCTGGACGTTAAACGAGTACCATTTACCTTAAATCTAATATAATGAGGAACATTACACTTGGATATGTAATAAACTTTATTTCACTTTAATCCCTAGATATACTCATTTTGCCTTGACCTACCCATTCTTCAACTTCATTTGAAGGTAATTCATAGACAGATATACAGGGGTAGGTAGTTTCAAGTAGTGAATCAAAACAAAAGGTTTTCACAGTATCTTCCCCAGCATCAGAAACAGATCAAGTTTCACCTCATTCCAGGGCAGTCAGGGAATAGTTCAGTACCTGCCCTGGGCATTTAAATATTTGTCAAAGTAAGCCTAAAATTTCCCACTGAATCAGAACTCACTGCTTTTTCACAAATAAAACTGCTTCTTTAGAGCTAGGACTTAAATCAATTCCAGTGTCTCTCCAATAGAGAATGACACAATCCAATGACCCAGGAGAGCTCATCCATCACCTGAACCCCACCCAGAACGAAACCCCGGCCTTCAGTGCACTTGCTCATGATCAAAACTACCCAACGTGGATCTAGTACAAGTGAGTATTAACCACGGTCACTTCTATCTCATGTCCAATTTCCAAATCTAGAGTCAAATATCTGCCAAGTGATTTTTCCATTTGTTTTACAACATACCCAGAATATACTGTACAAAGTTGTAAAACTGAGTAGTGGCAAAGTATAGTCTTGCTGATGCACACATATTCAATGTAAGAATTTCCAAAGTGCTATTAATCATTGATAAATATAGTCATGCTGCAAATCCCAAGGGATGACATACAAACACACCCACACACCACATGTCAAAATTTCTAGTTATTATGTAAAGTTCACTGTTTCGTCTCAGAAGATAACTCAAAGATTTTCTAAGGAAAAATCAGTTCATGTTTAATGAAGAAATGTGTACGCTTCCTATACAAGAAACGAAGTCCACATACACCTTTGATTTTAAGTGTTCTGTAACCATCTACCTCAACTAAAGTTCTTTCACTGTTCAAGAAACAAAATATCCAGAGCCATTTTTAACCTGACATTACACCCAATTGCTCGCTAAATTATAAACACAATTATTTACCTTAAGAAAAGGAAGAAAAGGAAAAAGTGTGATCATTTCACAATACATGTAAGTCAAGTCATTATGCTGTACACCTTAAACTTACTTAGTGATGTATGTCACTTACATCTCCATTAAATTTGGGAAATAAGAAATAGGATACATCACATGTAGTATTATGACTAATTACGGTCTAATCCTGGAAATGTATTATCCACCACATCACTGGTATGGGCAGTGGGAGTGGGGGTGTGGACAGGGGTACTGCTAACCATCACACAGCACACAGGATAGCCCCCCACAACAAAGAATTATCTTACTCGAAATATGAGTCATGCTGAGCTTGAAAAACCTTGTGACACAACAATATTCAAATATAGAAACAAACTAAAGTGTAGAGACTGCTCTCAGATGCAAAAATCCCTATTGCTTTAAATATTGGAAAAACAATCCAATACAAGAGGTAAGTGTAGGGGACCTTGTTTTATGAGATATGAGTGAAGATGTACCATGAATCAGTGCTCAAAAGGGCCCAGGCAGACCATTGCACTGTACACCTGAAGCTGAATAATATTGTATATCAACTATAATTATACATATATACATATACATATATCTATATAGATATAGATATAGATATAGATATAGATATAGATATAGATATAGATATGTAAATGGTCACGGGATGTGGAGTACAGCATAGGGAATAGAGTCAACAGAATTGTAATAGATTTATATGATGCCAGTGGGGCAAAGATTGGGGAAGGAGGGTTATCACTTTGTGAAGGGTGAAATGTCTAACTAGTACATTGTTTTGTACACCTGAAACTAATAAAAATAAAATTTAAAAAAAGGGCCCAGGCAGTTAGAACTCTTAGATAAATACAATTCCTATGAGTAAGTTTGCAGAGTTGTGGCAAGTAAATTAGTGTCTAAACTCTCATCTCCCCTTGGAAAGATAAGGGGGTGGGGGATATTAGGAGCACAGGGATTTCAGGAGAAGATATGTTGAGGCCTACTGTCAGAGAAAGGGAAAGAAAAATAAAAGCACATAAAATACATGTGTCTTGCTACCTCATGGCTCACACACTATCCCAGGAGTCAGGTCGAATTAATAGCTTCCCTGAACATTTTTGACCACCTCTACTTTCCTCTCCATCTCAACTGGCATAGATAGGCCATCATCACTCAGTTGGGTCGTTACTGTAGTTCAAAAACTAATTTAATTCCCTCAAACTCTTCCTCTAATCCACCTACCAAACCAGGAAGACAGTCATCTTTCTAAAATTCAAATATGATCATATTACACCCTGCTGAAAATCAGTGACTCCTTCTTACGAACAGGATAAAAGTCGAGGACAGAGATCCTGGAAGATTAATGAATTCTGACCTGCACATGATCCCACAGACACTGAAAATGGCAAATCTACGTGGTTCTGTTGAGTTGGAAATTAAATATAAAAGGTCTGGAATTCAGGAGATAGAAATTTGAACAGTGTGTTTGTGAGAGTTAAACTGGGTGCACACACAGATGCATTGTGTCAAATTAGATTTAAATATTGAAAAATGTAAAATCAACAACATAAATAAAAGGAAATCAATCAGATTTGAAAAAGGACCAAATGAAACTCTTAGAAATTGATTTTTTTTTTTAATCTTTAAACGTAAGATTAGGTAGAGCTAAAAAATGAATGAAATAGAGCACTGATGAAATAGAGCACTGAAATTACCTAGGAAGCAGCCCACAAAAAGAGATGGAAAATAGGAAAAAGGTGACATGAGAACAGGATAAGAAGGTCAATCTTAAACATAGTGATCTCTAAGGAGAGGAGAGAAAAGCGTATGGTAGGAAACGGAGCAGAGTCAATATTCAATATTCAAGGTGATGGTTGATAATTTTCCAGAATTTATAAAAATATATAAATCCTAAAATTCATAAAGGACAATAAATTCAAAGCAATGGGGAAAAAAGAACCATGTCTAGGTGCACCATAGAGACACATGCATAATATCTATGAGAAACAAATTATATCAACCAAAGAGAAAATTGTATCCTTTCAAAGGATGCAATTATACTGGTTAAAAGACTTCTCAAAAGCTGAACAAAAGCCAGGAGACGATGACAGTATATTTTCAAAGTATTGGAGAAAAAATACCTGTAGTCTTACAATGTTAAAGATAAATAACACTAAAAGGATTTCACTGCTGTTCCTATTGAGGTCACCTCATGCTGTGGAACACAAGAATAGTGCATACACAGAGGAAAGAGAGAAACTGGGTCCTGGTGATACTTTCACATTCCTCTGTGCAGGCAACTCTGTCAGCCTTTATTTTGGACACATTAGTTTTTTCGGGTAATACATCTTCATCAACTTGGTTTTGTTTTTAGCCAAAATGTAAGTTAAAATATCAGAGTTATCTTTAGCATGTATATCCCCCTAAGGGGCTATCCCAGTGTCTAGCTTACTTAGAAAATGATTTACTGAAAGGGACCTTTTGGTAGAGTTTGAACATTAAAGACTGAAAAAACAAGAAAATCAGTCAGAGTCCATAGGACGCAATTTAAGAGAACAAAGGAGAATGAGTTCAAAGGAATACATGGAAAATAAATTGTGAAGTGGCTTTGACTAAGCAAAGTCATCACTCTTTTCTTGCCTTGGGAGAGCATTTGATTCAGGCCGATCTTTTGCAATTTATTGGCCAGAGGTTCTAAAAGATGCCGATACTTCCCACCAATGTAAGAACTTCAACTACTAGTACAAGTCTCAATTAATTGCATTTGTGTTTTTTTATGATTAGAACAGTATGAGAGTTGGCAGTAAGTAGTTCCTGTATATCCTGAGGCTACTGGGTCACTATCCTAACCATTGTAAGGAAATTTTGAATAAGCAAAATATATTACTGAGTGCCTCCACTGGAAAACTATGTATTGTTTACAGCAGACCCTTCCAGATTAGCTCAGGCTAACCTTTCATTGCCTTTAAGCTCTTATACAACTCTCGGAAGTTCTAGATAACTGATAGCAGTGCAAAATCATCTTTTCCTATAAACATGCAAATAATTTGTCTAATGGAGGTCCAATTGACATCCTTCCCCCTACCCTTGGAAAAGCAATTTTGTCTACTTGTGAATTCATTTCAACATTCCTTTATTCCAATACAAATTTGCGCTTCTCGGATTATAATATCTAACCTGTTCCCTCATTAACGAGTTAAGTAAAATCCTTAATCCATGCTCATCTTGGATTTGTATGATTTTAGACCTTTTTGAAAAGTATACCTTAACACCATCAAAAACAATATAATAATTTTAAGAGTCCAGATTTCTGAAGCTTAATTCAAAACAATTCAATGGCAAAGTTTTCGCTTTAAACCAGTTTTGTAAATGTGATCATCAAGTTGCACAAATTTCATTAAAATATAATTTGTTAGTTTTATGTAAAATGCATAATGTGATTGAATCTTACAGATTACATTCTGATTAACAAAGTTAAAGTTAGAAAAAGTCTAAAAGAAATTCCAACAAATCTGCAAACATACAACACTAATCGCTGTCCGTTGTAATATGTTTTATGAAGTCACCTGTTCAACAATGATATTCTTAGCATAGTAAGTGGAGCAAGATAAAACGTCTCTTTTGCCCTTTCAGAAATACTACCAAAAGAATCACTTTATAGACAATCTCTTAGAAATAAATCTCTCTCAAATATAATACTCAACATCAAAAAATTCCAAATGTTTATAAATGTTATAGTGAGAGGGAGTGATATTTTTTCCAAAGGTAACAGGCAAAGAGCTCTATTTTTATGTGTATTTAATATACATTGAATTTCTATCTGCCCAAATTACATGGTCGCCCCTAGGAATTTTTCAAATTTGTAAAATTTCACTCAAATTCCAAAAAGTTGTACATCCTTTGCTCCTTTATTCCTCCCCACCACCCTTGTAACTGATCATATTGACATTGCCTCTACCACAGCTGAGGAGCCTGGAAAAGAGGAAGGGGGGTCACAGGTGAAGCACATGAACCATGAGAACGTGTTGTGGTCATCTATGTTCTTAGACCACAGCTTTTACTACACCAAAATACCGTTTAGAAGTCACGTTAAAGGTGAAAAATCAAATGCTTCATCTAATCTATAGAATTCTTATTCAGGTCTAAAATTAAATTCATATTGCAGCAAGAAGAGATAAAATTAGGGACAATTTCCTGACTATACGATTGAAATACACTTACTTAACATAGAAGTCATAGACTGTCTTCGCCAGATGAGCATTTTATAACTCCCTGACCTCCAGATGGCTAGGAAGACTTAAATGATTCCTTCCATTGGCCTACAATCCTCTGTTACTTAGATGTTATAATTCCTCTTTAAATAATACCTATTTTTTAAGTACTTAACACTTTACTAAATAGTTAACATGTAAATATTCTATCCGAAAAACTACCTTACAAGTATTAGCATCTATATTTGTGCAAGTAAGGAAAACAGGCCCAAAGAGATTGAGAAACACCAGACCACTAATAATTAGAAAAACTGAGAATTGGGACAAAGTTTGTAAGACTCCACAAATTACTTCTATTATACTTTATCAAGTGTGTGCAATATTTTTTTTCACTAAGTCTCAAATATGGACTGCAAACTTAAGTTTAATATCTATTACGTTATTCATAGACTTTTACCTAGTAACATAAGGGGGATGGGGGAAAGATGTTCTAGAGATTACAATAGGCCTTTTGCAATCCTGTTTATTTTGGTGAAACAGAAATGAAAACAGAATTTTGTCATCTTAAGACGACTCGTTTTAAGGGGTGTGAAAAACTTGCCTGGCTGTTTTGCTAGAAAATAAACCACTTCTGAAAACTAAAAACATAAAATTTGAGAGCAGTGAGCCAGATTTTTGTTAATTATATATATGACTTTTGAGTGCTTTCTTAGACATTTTTAGATAACTGCATGTTTCATTTCATTCCTTTGAGGTCCATTCACATCTATACTCTAAGGACATCATTACTACATTCTTCTCCAAATAGCTCATACTACATTATGATGATAAATGACTATAGCAAAAGATAAATTCCAGAAAAGTCTCACAATCTATAATGCTATAAACGTCCTAAAATAAATTACCCTAACATCTTAGGTCATCATGCTCATTTTAAGTAACTTGACAAATTTAAATATAGTTCCATCAAAATTCAGCAAATGAACCACTCTAGCTGGCCCTTTTTATCCATTCTCAGAAGCATAAATACTTACCCCATGTTCCTTAGCAGCTGTGACAACTTTAAGGAGGACGTCTTCCTCAACAAAAGGTCTCACCGCATCGTGGATAATCACGACTTCCGGCTTCGAGAGCTGAGAGTCTGGCTGATCCTGGGCCAGTGCTTTTAGTCCACTGAATATTGACCTGTGGCGGGTCACTCCAGCTTCGACTAGTGATATGCGTTGATGCTGGTACCTCTGAATAATACCCTTCATTGCTTCCATGTTCTCTCTAGTTACTGCCACGACAATGGCCTTTATCCAATATACTCTGAAAGGAAATTATGTACACATTTCACATAAATTGATTCTTAGACAACTAAAGTGAAGCTGAACACAAAAAATTGAATTTTTAGTAGGTACTAGTATATCTTCATAGAGAGATTAAAAACTAAAGTTAATAACTAAATCAGTTTTATGGATTTTTATCAAGTCTAGTAAAGAGGTTAACAAAAATAATTAGTGAATATGTCACACTACATATCTATAGAAATGCATAGATATATAGTACTTTATAATACACAGTGTGAAATATAGGTATATATGACAGACATTGGAAATTTCTGACTTAAAAGTTAAATTTGAATAATGACAATATTAATCAATAGATTGAGAAAAAAACATAACAAGCATATGCTTTTAAACTGATTTTTCCCAAATAACTTTTTTCTCATCGAATAGGAGCAATTCAAAGCACTTTTAAATTCCAAAAGTCTATCTCTTTCAGGAAGTCCATTTGGCACAATGCTGGATAACTAACACGAACATTGCCTACATCAAGGTGAAATAGTGAAATACTGTAGCTTAAATAGGGAAACTATAATAATTAAATTTGTATAAATATAAAGCAGGTTTGAATAAAATGGGAAAAACAATTCAATGAAATATAAAATTAAAGGAATCAAAGTGTTGATTCAGAAACGCAAAACATTGTTTTTGTCTGTTGTAGAACATTTTCTTAATGAAAGAGCTATATGTGTACATTGAGTGATGATTGTATTTAGGAAGTTTGGTAGACTTCTTTTGAACACCAGTGCTAACTGAGGGTAATGTCTTTGCAGACTGTGTTCCACAACCCACAGGCCCAAACCAGGAAAACTCCCTCCGACTCATTGTATCAATTCTGAATAAAGGTCACTTTGAAATGTAATGGAATTCTTAAAGCCTATGAGATCCTATATGTTCATGCTATGTAGTTAAAAACCTTAAACACAATTTTACAGAGATTGGAAAAGGAGTCATGAAATTACTAAATAGTGAAATTAACTCTACTTTATTGAAAAACAAAACAAAATAAAAAAAAAATTGGGTTGCTTTACTCAATAATTATCAATCTCGTACCTTCCATTATTGAACAAACCCTTCCCATAACGCAAACCTTATTCTGCTTGTGGCTATAACAATACTACATGATGAACAAAACCAAGTGCTACTTTATAGACACACTGTCTTTTCATTCCTTTAACAAATTTTTATTGAGCACCAAATAAATGATCAATATTAAGTATACAATGGATATAGTCGCTGCCTTCACAATGCTTACAGATAAAGCAAATAAGAACACCCGCAAATAATTGCAAGCCGTGACCGAGTGCTGTGAAGATGTCCACACTCCAGGATTGCAGCACTAGAATATTTAACCAGGACAAAAGCCTAAGATGATGCTGCCTAAGGAAGCAGAGTTCACTATACCATCCAAGTGCTGAGGGGCAGAAAAATAGGCAAAGAGGTTTGGAGGAAGGGAGAGAAGGCTGATATAAGTGAAGGCCATGACAAGGTACTGATGGGCTAGGAGGAAATGGAGTGGAGTTCTGCGAGCAAGGGGAAGATAAGCCCAGGAAGAGGCTGGAGGACCAAGCGAGGCTAGGCAAGAGGACCTCCCAAGCCATGCTAGGAGGTCCTCCAGGGATGAGGACCGCCCAAGCCATGCTAGGGGTTTAAGTCTTTAATCCTGGAAGTAATAGGAAGCCATAGAAAAGCTGTATGTAGGAGAGGCCACACTAAAAAATAAATAAATAAAAAGAATATTCACCTCCACCAATGTTCTGTGACATGACAATTGCAGAATAATGGCCCCCAAAGCGTGTCCATCTCCTAATTCCCCTAACCTGTGAATACGTACCCTTACGTGCCAAAGAAACTTTGCAGATGTGCTTAAGGATCTTGGATGGAGAGATCATACTGGACTGTCTGGGTGGGTCCAATAAAATCACAACAGGCCTTTTAAGTGAAAGAGAACGGCAGACGAGTCAAAGGAGAAGCAACAATCAGATACAGACCACAAGTCCAGGAACACAGGTGACTGCCTAGAATCTAAAAAATGCCAAGTAAACGGAGTGTCCCTAAAGGCTCCAGAAGGAACACAGTGCTTCCAACACCTCTATTTTAGCCTACTGAGACTGACTTTGGACTTCTGACCTCCAGAAGTGTAAGATGTGTGTTGCTTTAAGCCAGTCAATTCATGGAAATGTTTACAGCAGCAATAAGAAACTAATTTAAGAGCATAAATTGTACTCTGGCTGCAAGGTAGAGAATAGATTGGGTAGGGAGAGAAAGGATGCTGAAAGACCAGGTACGAGGCTGCTGCTGACGACTGGGAAAGACAGTGATGGTAGCCTGGCTACCAGATGGAGCTTCTAGAGGTAAATTATAGGTAATCGACATTAGCCAGTAAATTGGCAAAATAAGTCAATTATCACATAATATTAAAAAATAGCTAACATCAATTAAGTGCTATGTCTTAAGCATTAGAAATGTTCTAACTCCTGTAATCCTCACAACACTCTATGGGAAACAAATAGTATAATATGGGAAACAAATCAGAAAGATATCTGAGATACAGACACATTATACTTTATTTTCCTACACTACCATCTTATGCCAAAAAATACTAGAAGAAAAAATGCTTTTACCGTTTTTCATGATGGCAATACAACATTCCACCTTCGAAAATATAGACTCCATGAGAGCAGGGACAATCTCTTTTGCCCTTTGCTTTACACCTATACCTAATAATAGATACTCAATTATCTCTAGAATAAATAAATGACTTTGGTCTGTCTTATCTACCAGAAGCATGACGTATTACAACACTGTATAGTTTCAAAGATTATGAAAACACAGAAAGCTCTTTTTATTATCCTGGTTAGCTATAAAAATCAAGAATGAAAGCAGCCTTCCCTATGCAAAGTGATTTTGTTGATTGTTTTGTTTCAAGGTGTTCGATTCTTTAATTTCTAGATCCTAAGGCTCCGAAAGGGCCAGGATTATGTTATGTCAGACACCTGGGGGAATTTTAATCACAAATAAAGACAATGCAATAATCCACAGAACTCCAAAGAATAAAACTAGTAATCAGTACAGGCAATAAAAAGGACCTGGAATAAGACTAAGCGTGGGTTGCTCTTTGTTTTATAGCTCATTCACCCCCCACTCCTTTTATTGCAAATATAGCAATCGATGGAACTTACGTTGTACTTACATGGTTTAGAATTTTTACTGTACTTAACTAAGTCCTTAGGAAACGACAGTGACAGTTCCTCAGTGTCCCCTAAATGTGGGGTTTCCCAAGGTTCTATCTCCATCGTCACAGCTGTGATTCAGGCAGTCATCTCTCCCATAATTTATTGCATCAGCCTCTTAGCTGGTTTCCTTCTTCTCATCTTATCCCAATACAATCCAGTCTCACCACTTCTAGATGATTTTTCTCAAGTGCAAACCTGAGACCATCCCCTGCTGGCTCTTAAGCAGGACAGTTTAAGGCTCCAGGGTACTTCTCCCTGTACCACTTAGTCTTGTGCATGCCCCTGTTACTCTACTGACCACATTCTCTCTCATCCCCGTTCTTTGCTTGTTGCTACTTCCTTTGCCTTTCAACACTATCCTCTCACTGGCCCATCTCCACCTGCTCCAGCCTGAGTCCTCTTTCTTCAAATTTCAGTTCGGATATGGCCTCCTCCAGAAAGCGTTCCCTGTCATTCTGGGCGAGGCATCACTGCTCTTGGCTTCCAGACGACTCTTAACCACCAGAGAGTCTTATCAAGTACTATACTATATTCTGTTTTATTTTCTAGCTCCCTCAGTGGACTGCTACCTCATAGAAAGCAAAGACTTCACCCCAGGACTTGGCACCTACTCAACTTTCAGTAATATTAATAGAAGCAGCAACTAAGACGTATGGGTTGTTTGCTAGGTGCCATGTACTGTGTAGAGCATTTGCCTGCGATATCCTGCACTATCTCAATACACGAGCTCTATGAGAGAAGTCTCTGTTATAATCTCCATTTTACAGAGGACACAGGCAGTGTGACCTGCCTGTGATCAAGCAATTAGGAAATGAAGGGACCTGGGTGGATTCCAGGCTGGCTTTGGAGCTCACATTGTTAACCTCTGTGAACGCAGGAGCACTATCTCTGAAACAGAGGTCATAACATTCAGGAAAGAAAAGATTATGTCTGGATCATTGTGCCTTCAGCACTTCATTTGGCATCAGTGTTGAACATATAATATTGCTTTACTTGTGGTAAAAAAAAAAATGGTCAAATGTCTTGTAATTTCTTATAATTCAAGCAAAAGTTGGTATTCCTTCATTCATGTCTTCATTTAGTCATTCAACAAACATCAAGCATCCAGCATTTGCCGCGCACTATGCTAGACACAAGTGATATAACAGTGAATGAAGACTGGCAGAATTCCTGCCCTCAAAGACCATATGTCAATAAACATCTTAAATGAACAGAGAAGAGAAAGCTTAAACAATTAGAAAGGAATAAAAATTGCTCTTGAGTTTGTTTATAGAAAAGAATTTCTTAAAGTAATCAAATATTTCAGTTGTTTATTAATACAACATCACACTATTTTTTCTTTAAGATAGAGAAATTATAAAAACATGTTCAACTAAATGAGTGAGCAGGATTGTTCAATAAGAGCTTAATTACTACCCTAAGCTATTCACTTCCATTGCTTTCCATACTATGTTCTAACAGAAAAATAAGTGAAAAGCAACTACATAACATTGCTGTTTTTTGATCAAAATTATGTTGAATTAAATGTTAAAATATGGAATTAAGACAGAGAAATGATGGGACATTGCCTGACATAGAGTAGTCATTCAAATATCTGTTCAATGAGTTAATGAATTAATGAATGAACCCTCAAAGGTAAATAACAATTTTACTGGAACACTTTAAAATAGCTATAAAATAATTATCTGTTTAAATAATTACAAACAGATAAACTTGTGGCCTTAGGCTATTTCACACCATTGTACGAAGCTATACATGGAAAAGTGTTTTAAACCAGTGATTTTCAAACTGCATATTTCAGGACCCATTAGTGTGTCATAAAATCAATTTAGCAAGTTTAGACTAACATTTTTTTAGTAAATGAAATAGAAGTTAATAGAAAAACTAGAATGCATAGCAAATCATAAGGATAGGTTTTTTTTATGAAATTCTTTCAAATATGTGTGCCTTTATATATTTAAGTATATGTTTGTCATTGAGTCACGATGTAAGGTGTAATTCTTGTAGGAGGTCACAATAAAAAAGTTTGGAAAACACCATTTTAGACCCTTCTTAAGAGATAATGGGCTTAATATGCTATTTTGTTCAGCAACCAAGCATATACTCAGCACTTGCAAGGCTTTATGAGTACTGTTTGTATTTCAGAGGATTTATTCACATTCTTTTCTAGTTATAGAATTAAGAGCCTTTTACAGTATTAAAATTTAATAATGCAGAATCATGAAAGTGAGAAAGACCTTAAGTACCTCACACAGTGCCTACTAAACAAATATTAGCTGAATAAATGGATTTGGTTGACCTCCTGAGTTAAAGGCAAGTCCACACTGAACCCCCTGGAGCCGGATTTTATCCAATTCTCCTGAGTATTTCCTTCCTAGCACATTCCACAGGCAAATACAAAACGAACCTCAAGCTCCATTACCCCCACAGACATTTTGTAGAAGTATAATAGCTCAGATGTTATTTTCTCCCAGAACAACATAAATATGTACAGGAATACTCTGCTCAGATAGTTTAATAAGATCAGTTGAAAGATTTAAACAAATGTTTTCTAAAAAACAGATGTAAAATCGGGTCCTGTTAACACATCTCAAGAGCTCTTACAAAGCTTGGCTCCAAGGGATAGGGGCAGCTGCAGCCCACTGCTTCAAAGGTCTTCATGAAAATTAGGCCTCTGGATTGTACTGTGGCCCTAATTTATTATGTAAATTGCCATTTCTCCATACCCACCATGATATTTTAGCAGCAAAATATTGAATTTGTGTAAAAGGGTCAGCTTCTGATTGTCTTCACAATGTCAAGTCTCCTTACTATGGCCCATAAAGATTTCCAGTTGTCAAGTCCAGCCCACCAATCCTAGTCTTATCTCTTGTGTTGAATGAGCCTCAATGAGGGCAATTGGGAACTTAACATACATCTACAATAATCTGATCTATACAAAACATAGTCCTATTGTATTCTCTGTACAAAATATAGGGCTATTCCTTCCCTTGACTCAGACTTGACCCTTTTACTGATAAAGCATTAAGACTATCTGAGCATTCCTATATCTGAGCAATCACGCAACTAAAAGCATCCTAAAGGCCTATCTATTTCTGAATCCCTAATCCAATTAATCACTAAAACCTGTCAATTCCTGTCCTCTAAATATTTCTCCTGTCGTTCCTGCTCCATTCCTATTTTCAGCTTAATTCAAGCAATCAGCATTGCTCATTTGGATTAACATTTATGTATTTATTTCTATTCTATCTTGTTCAAACAGAATTACAGTGGTTTTCAGAAACATAGGACAGAAAAACAAAAATGCAAAACAAGGAGAAAACAGAAAATTATATATAATCCATAAGTTAACACATTGAAAAACACAGCAAGAAGTCTTAAACACTAACTAAAAATGGACTTCCGCTGATTATCCAAGTGATAAGACAAGAAAGCAACCCAATCTCAATCACAAAATCCAGTTTCCACAACAAACACACGTGAATAGACAAGAGATTTTTTTTTCTTTCAAATTCATCTAGAGTCAATCAGACTCAAGACTAATTCACATTAACCAAACATAAAAGGGATTGATACATGAATTAGAATGCCAATATTTTAATATACATTACCACCACAAGGTCTAGAATGCTTTTCATTAGTGGGACAGCATATTTTCCACCTATAAAAGATTTGTATGGGAAGCCAATTTATAATAAGGTTTTTGATGAGCATGGTACCATATCAAGGAAAAAATTATTGTAAGCAGTGTTCCCCACCTAGAACTGGAGAAACCTTAGGAACTCTGGAGAAGGCTGTGCCAGACTTTGTTCAAATCTATTATCAGAGGAATTCACACCCCACCCAGCCCACCACCAACACTAAGAATCTGAATAAGAAAGGCCAAAATTTGCATCTGTAACTTGCTTTTGTTGTGATTATCATTTTAATCTATTTAGCTATTTCAGGCTGTCTAACTCTCCTTAATGACACTTTCTCCCCTTAGATATTTGAAAGCAGAAATTATATTAATGGCAGGAATTTTTACTTCTTACTTCAGATCTGAAAATACATTGTTGAAACAGTGAAATTTAGATGTATGTGATCAATTGTGAGTGGATTTTACAATTTCACTGTCAGAACTTTATGTCCCTGCCAACAATACCACTTCCACATGATTTCTTAGAGCAACATTTCCTCTCAGAAACTCAGATCATAAAGTAATAGTTAGGTAAGGGGTTCATAACCTTTGACCTCAGTTCCTTGTTAGTAAAAATGAGAAAAATCAAACCTCTTATATAATCTGTGGTTATATATATATAATCTGTGGTTCAATAATCTATATTGCAATTTCTTCTAAAAGGCCAAAACGTAGCTTTCAAACTCCTAGAAACTTTCATCAACTTCTGAAGGCCCTTGTTCCCAATACGAACTAGAAATTAGTTGTTATTCGTGATTCTTTGTTATACCCAAAAGCACAGACCTGAACTACAGTCGTGTATCTTAATAGGATGTATATCAACATATATAAACATGTGCATATATACTTATACATGTCTACACATATATACACATAATGGCTAATTGTAATAAATATATCTCCACACAGCTAATTTTGACATACTTTGAGCCTCCATTTGTCTAGACAGAGCCTTTAGCCAACACATCCCAGACTTGTGAGAGTTCAGAGATTCTTTTGAATCTTATTTAATCTGATAAAACAGTTATCTCAGAAATGGCAATGGCACACAAATAGAACTTGTCTAAACTAGAAAACTGTATTTTTCCAATTCTGCCAGCAGGAACACAGGAAAAAAACAAACACAATCCGAAGTCCCAACTCACAAGCTAGATTTTCTCTCAATGTCTCCTCCAACTTCTCTATCATAGACGAATAGGTGCTTTATATGTAACACATTGTTTGAAAAGTAAAAAGAGTTCCTTGAGTTTACCTGAGAGGCTAAGGATCTCATCCTTGCAAAATGCAATCTGGCTCTTAATTCCACTATTGCCATATAACATTTCAACTGGCCAGGGGCTGTGCTGCTCCTGAACCAGAAGGAAGCCTCTCCCAGGGTCTGACAGGGATCTAGAAACCTAACTGTTCTTTTGAAGGTTTCAACCAGTTGTCCTTTCAGCTCTCTGTCTACCCCACCTTCGGAATTACCCTGAACCTTTCCAAGGTCCTATGACCAATCAACTTGCTTCTTCACAACTGTTCTACTTTAGGGCCGATGTTTCCACTTTCTTGGCCCTGTTATTTCTGATTGGTTAGCACTCCTTTCTTTCTTCCAGTTTTATTGATATATTTTATCTGCTCTACCTCCTTTTGCATTCATTTTTCCCTTGTGTGGCTGTACATTTTTAGTCCTTTTGGGAGGATAAATGAAGGAGTGGAATAAATACGTTTTGATGACATTGTTTAAAAGCAAGACCGGTCATGTTTCTTTACATTTCCCTATCCCAGTTCAGAAATTCGGGAGTACCCCAAGCTTCCAGGGTACTCTCTTTCTCTCTACTAAACCCTAACTAGTTTCTTGTATATTGGTTCGAAATTCCAAAAGAGAAATCAACCCATAATGGCTATTTTTCAACAAGTATCTTTAATTTCTTAGTCAAGAAAAAACTAAGAAAAAGATTACTCACAACTCCTCAAACCTTCCTGGCAAAAGGTTAAGCAAGGAAAAATCCTAACTATGAAAGGCAAATAAAAAGAGCTTTGAAGTCAAATTCTGTATATCATATACTCAGCTCAGAAAGAGCAAGGAGAGCTGACACCTTCTTAATATAATGTGGATGACTGACAGTTGTGACATCCAATTACATCTTTTATTTGGGACATTAAGAGCTGTGCTTCCCCTTTAATAAGTAATTTCTCCGAAGAGCAAAAAAGTAAGAATTTTACAAGACTATATACTTCCATTTACTTTCCTTACTTGAACTTGCATAATTTATCTTTTTGGATGAAATAACCTAGGTCTTTTAGCACCATGCTGTAGGAAAACTATCAGCAGTCTTCAGATCCCAACATTTACCAAAAGAGAATGGCTTTCATTTGGCAAATAGCTAAGAAGCACCCATAAGCACATACATCTGTAATGAAAGGTTTCCAGGAATTTCCTGACACACCCAAAATATCATATTCCGTTAAGTTCTTTAGGAGTTGTAATATAGTGACAAAAATGAGCCCTGACATATTTCAAAATGGAAGTTTCGATTCGTGACTATTAGGATTTTAATGACTGCTGTCAAGTAACAATAGAAAACAAGTGTTATCCTATTTTCCATTAAACAAGGCCTTTGCAGAATAGTATTCTTTTTCTTTAAAAGTGGGTTTTTTTCAGTATCCACCTATCTCAGGTTGCCTCAGAAGTTAAGATGCAAAACTGTAAATTAATAGAGAAGTGTTGGTAGGAAGGAAAGTTAAATGCAAAAATGGCTACACTCCTCTGCATCTAATTACTAAATAGACAAAGATTATGCTGGCTAAGATCCATTGTGTTTCATAAGATTACCTGCATAAATGAGCTATGTTGTCACACGTCTATGACATTAGAATATTGTAGGTACATGATTCACACAATGGTTTCAAGGAACCTCCGCCCCCAACTACCCAGAGAAATGGAAGACTACAGAAGGGAGAGAGGAAGCACCTGGAACTGTTTCAATGTTTGTATGAGTTTCAGATGTATAATTTATACAGGCCAAATTACACAAACCAAGGGTGATCAGGGTTCTTTACAATTCCATTTTCCAAATGACAATATTCAGAAGGTAAAATAACCATAGCAAAGCAACTTGGGCCCTTTGGCTTCTGGGGTGTGTGAAAGCGCTGGGGAGGTTTCTTTTCCGGATAACATGCTCAGGTCCCTTGACTACTAGAACCTAAGTAGCTTCCTTCTCCTTAAAGCCTCCTGCAAAGGCTATCCTAAGGATGCAATCTAGAAACGCAAACGGTTCAATCCAAGGTTTTACATACTACTACAACTCCAAGAAGTTTAACTTCAAGTTTAAAGTCCTCATCAACACGTATGTGGACCTTTGTATCCCCTGTTACCCACCCCTCCAGGATCACCCCATGTTCCATCCCATTACTCTGTGCTAAAAACAAAAATAAAATTAATAAAATAACATACCCCCTCCTTTTCATCTTCTTAACCCCTCACTACAGCTCCCCTAGTCCATATCACATTCCCTCTATCTCCTTCATTTCCCCAACTAATCAGTCCATTTTCCTAACAAGATAAGGGATATTTTGGCCTAAATATCAGAATGTAGCTTTCTTAAATCCATTTCCACCATTAAAAGGCTTGGCTTCAATCCTGCTCCTCGGTCCACCTTCAAATATAACCTAGTAAACAGCAGTGTATCTCCTATGAAATGCTCCGTTAATGTATGTGTATGAACGGATAAAATGAATGGGGCCCACGAAACTGGCTAGGCAAGTAAAAGTCATCATCCAAGTGCACGAGGTGGGGACGAGAGCGCGCCAGAGCGCAGGCGCGCGCACGCCGGGCGGGAGCGAGAATGAGAGTAAGACTTGTTATGAGAGTAAGAATAAGCGAAAGAATGAGGTGAGGAAAAATAATTAAGGGTATGGGGGAGGAGAGAGAGAAGAGACGAGCAGGGACTGGGAGACTGAAACAGCTTGTCTTCTCATCAGGCCCCACAGGGGCTGCAGTTAGAACTAATGCCCCTTAGTCCCAACACGTGGCCCTTTGGTCCAGCTTCACCGTGAGCCCGGCTTTTCCCCACCACGTCCACTGCCTGGGCACGAAGAGGGCTCCGTGGGGCAGCCCAGCCTCCTGCCCATCTGTTAAAGGGCCAGAGCTGCCCATCTCTGAAGTACTGGCGGGAATGGAGCCCAAGCTCCAGCGACAGAGCGGGTGAAGTCGGCCCCCAGCCCGCCGAGAGAAGGCGGCCGCGCGAGAGCACAGCCGGGGCAGGTGTCGCGGGCCGCCCCGGGCGGGCAGGGCGGAGGGCGGGGAGCTGGAGGCCGGGATCGCGGGGCGCGCCGGGAGCCGCATTACCTCTCCAGGGCCTGCAGGGTGTAGCTGATGAGCGGCCTGTCCAGGATGGGGCAGAACTGTTTCGGGGTGGGGACGCCCATCCTCTCCCCGCTCCCCCCCGCCGGCAGTACGGCAGCCACCGCCGGCACGCAGCGCTGGAGCTCGGCCTCTGCCCGGGGCCGGCTGAGCAAGGCGGCCGAGGCCTCCAGGTCCGCGCCGCACACGCCGCGCGAGCGAGGCCCCGGCTCTGCGGGCCCGGAGCAGCGCGGCGGCCCGGGCTCCATGGCGGCGGGCGGCGCGGCGGGCCCCTGCAGCTCCGGATCAAAGCGCCCCGCGGCTGCTCCGGCCCCCGGGGTCGCGAGGTGGAGGGGGGAGGAGGGCAGGGGTGCAGAGCGCTCCAACAGCGCCCACCCAGGCGGAGCGGACCAGTCCGTCGCGGGTCCCCAGGGAACTATACGACTTCCGATCTTTCCTCTTGGCGTGTCTGCGGCCTCTGCACTGAGCTCAGCGCCCCCGGGAGGGCTGTTTCCCAGCTCTTCGCATCTCCGCTGGCAGGCCCAGCAGGCGCTGCAGGTGAAAGTGTCAGCCCTCATATATATGAGGGTCTCTTTAAACTTAGCAGCTGGGAGTAGGCGGTAGAGGTCAGGACATCCTGCCATCCCCCTCCCCTTGAAGAGGTTTGCAACAGATTTGAATTCAAGTCACACGATGAGACAGAGAAATGGGCACCTTGATTATCTTCCATCAAACTCAGGAGGCTTCGGGTTCCACCTCGGGTAAAGAAAGGTGGATGGGCAAATGTTACCATGAACCATCAATAAACCACACTCCCGAGGTCCCCAAATTGGTCTGCAATTGGAAAACCAACTGGGGAGATCCAAATGTGCTGAGCCTATGTCCCAGTGTAAGAGATTGGTGCTCAATTGGTCTGGTGTGTGGCCTGGGGCTCAGGATGTTTTTTTAAGGATCCCCAGGTGATTCTAATGAGCAGGTACGTTTTGAAACCACAGAGCCATAGCAATAATACTAATAATTGCCGAACAATTGCACATTATCTCATTTAGTCTCTGGGAGAACCCAATTATTACCGTTTCCCTTTTACAGAGGGAAGCAGGGTTATAATGTTTTAATAACTTGGTTAAGATTGCACACCTCCTCGCAGAGTTGCCTTAAGACCCTTGTACAGAAGTACAGAGTTGAAGAATTCCAGACCTGAAGCATATCTGGCCCTTATTTAATACTTTCCTTGCTGACAATGTTTACCAGAAAAAGGTAGTGAAGTATATAGAGTGTCAGAGCATATTGTATTACTTCCCTGGAAAGTAAACTCCATGAGAGCAGGGGCCTTAGTTTTTTTGTTTTGTTTTGTTTTTTTGGTGTGGGGTGTGTACCCAGCTCTGGGTATATAACAGAAGCTTAATAAATATTTATTGAATGAACTGCTGATTGAATAAATTAATGTTAATTGAAGTATATATAATAATTTGCTAATTCATATTTATTAATTTTCACCCATCAATACTTAACATAAAGTTTATAAAAGGAATCTATCTTTAAAGCACTGAAAATATCAGGTTATAATATTCCAATTCAGCATTTTTACCTGTTTTTCTCAGTTTAGATTAAAGCATACAAAATTAAAATATAAATTTTCTGCTCCTGTATTTTTATTTGAACTTATTTATTGCAAGCACTCTCAGTTTCACTTTTGTTACTGTTATTATAGTTGACAATTAGCTACACTCTAGTGTATGAGTACTTACTGGTTTGTTAATTCTGTTGTTCTCTATCTCTGCCTGGTGTCTCTCCTTTCATCTTGTTATATGTGCTAAGAGCTTGGCATTTATTACCAGTGAGAATATTTTCTCTCTGACCTCCACCATCCAGATGGTGCACTTGCTGGGGTGCACTTTGCTCTCTGTCCAGCGGTGCCAAGTTCTCAATGGAGTTTTCTGTGTCTATCCATTTCCTCCCAGAGATGGTAAAAACAGGACCTCTCGTTCATGTTTTCCACTGGTCAGAGAATGCATATGTCTGCTGGGTAGCCGAATGGGCTATAGATGTGAGCCTAGGGAATCAGAAATGGGAGAACACATGGTTCCCTGTGCTTTGGAATGGCTGTTTCTAATTCTGGGTGTTATCTTTATCTTGTGAGGGTTACAGCTTTTTGAACTCTTCTTTGGGGATTTATCTTGCATTTATCCATTCTTATTGATTTGAGTCACTATAAGGTTCCACTCATCGAGGCCAGACGATGGAGACTTTGAATTAGAAAAACTTTTAAATTGAAAAGAAAAAAAATTTTAGAGAGCTCTCATATTATAACAGCTAGTCGTTAAGATAACCTTACTAGATGGAAAGACAAAAATTAGAATGAAAATCAAAGTCCATTCTCACCCCTTCCTATTTGTCTTTAGACATTTACAGATATTATTTAAAAAAAGGATATTGGAAGTACAGTTGTCCTATACTTGTGGAAATAACAGGAAAGGGGAAAAAAATGGCAAATATTACTAAAGAAAACCTAAAAATGAACTTGGCTTGGCAACTGTCAGGTTGGAAGCTCCAAAGTATGGCCAGAAAGCAGTATGAGCTCAATTCCATTTACGGCTGGGTCCTACCAAACTGCTGCCAGACCTCAAAAAATTATAACCTAAAATTACAATGGCAATTATGAGAAACATCTCAATTAGATGAGATCATTTAAAAGTGCACTTAAAAGCAAGGGCTTCTGAATCAAATATACAGAGTAAGATACCTATATTTATTTGGTATGCAAGAGCCTCTGTAAGGCTTCAAAAAACATTCTAAAATAGCTTCATTGAAAGATTTGTTGCAAAAGGTTAATGAAAAATTAAAGAGATAAAAGGTACCTAAAATAAAAGACTGTAAGTCTGACTTTACCCCTCACAGACAATTGATTGTCCTCCAATATCGTCTACTTCCCAATCTACTCATAAGGACCGTAATTAGAGAATTTCTTAAACCCTGGGAAGATCCTTAAAAGTTTTTTTGTTTGTTTGTTTCTTTTTTTGTAAATGGATTACCTCCTGAACCCAGTGAGAAAGGGAAATAAAATTTCACATTGTCCCTTTCTTTCCAGACCAATTGGTTATGGATTTCTTCCTTTCCCAGGGATAGTGATTGCCTGTGTCCTAAGGTTTTGTCTTGGCTTTCTGACTGTGTGGGACATGCAGGCTGTCAGACGGAATGACTCTGGAAGTTAATAACCTTTGCACCCTTTTAAGTCCATTTGAGTCTCTGACATTATTTAATACTGCCAGAAATATTTACTGGCTGAAACTTGACAAGGTATTTGAAAGGATTTAATAACTATGATCAAAAATTTGGCCAAATTGGAAGCTAAAATTCAGAACCTGGTAGGAATTTGAATGGGAAAAGGGGCCTCCTCCTATGATGTCACTTACAACAGATTCTTTGGGAAGTTGAGAGCAATTGTCCTTGTCTTACATATCTTTCCAAAACCAGAATTCAGTCTAGAAGCAGTTCAAAGCTCACCTATCTTTACCGTCCCCAATTCCTAAGACTGAAGAAAAATAAATTAGGAAAGGAGGGATTTTTTTGAAAGAACAAACTGTTCTGGTTCCAAGATGGCCTTGTTAAGGACAAATACCAATCATAATTGTCTTCACAAATATTAATAAGAAAAAAGTTTTGGCCATCTGAGCAGATACATTTATTACCCGTCTCATGGCTAAAATTTTTAAACGAAGGGTAAGAGGTCTCTGTTTGTATCCATTTGTATGTTCATGTGTATTGTGTGGTATTTTCTTCCTCCAGGTGGTATGGCTAATTTGTAAAAGAACTCCACTTAATTAGTTTAAACAAACACTTATACATATTTTTAAAAAAGAATCTCAAAAATATAGTAGAAACTAACCAAATGCTTTTCAAGTTCACTGAAGTAATCTGGAGAAATATTTGACATTAAGTTAATTAAGTTTGTTGGTTTAATTAAAACACATGTCTTTAGAATTTTTATCATTAAGTATAACAATAAGTTTATTCTGTGTGGGCTTATCAGTCAAATGCATTCATGTTATCTCTGTTGCAGAATTTGTCAGCAAGACAGATAACTCAGTATGATGAAATTTTCGTAAGTAATCTAAACATAATTGTTAAGAACATGTGAATTAAATAGATGTAAACAAAATGAAAAATTTTTTAAGTGAACTCTTTTCAATAATTATATTTTATGTGTATTTAAAAATAGTCTCCTAAATCTCTTTGGTAACTTGAAACTTTAAAGTTTTGCTAAATTAAATTAAATGATGGCAATTCATTGAATATTCAGGTCATTTCCAAATAAGATAAAATAATGAAATGTTAATCACTTAACATAGGTTTACCTACTTATGTCTTCCTATTACTTGGCTTCTTATTACAGTGAAACTAAACAAGTCTATTACTAAACAAATCTGGTGCCTCACTGAAATACTATACTACGAAATAGCATATTTCTAGAAATTATAGAGTGTATTTATACATTTATCAATCTAAAGAATACTGGTGTAACAGACAATTCATAATCACTTACTTTTTAGTTTTCACTACAAATTAAGGTTCCTAAGGGTTAAAAAATTCTAATTAATATGGGAGGAAGTAATACATGTTTTCGGTAATAGAAGGTATGAGTATAAGGTATGGAAATACATTCTGAGGGAATTAAAAGAAAATGGTTTGCCCTAAAATAAGTTGGTTATTTCTGAATGGGTAAGAGAATAAGAGTTAAACTGAAAGGAATAAGGAAAATTGTAGGTTTGTGAAAAGAAACCTGAGGAAAAAAATCTATGTATGATCAAGCTGGATAAGATTGAATGTATTTGTTAGAAGAGTGTTTTTTTAATAAGCTTTAATATCAATATTGTATTAAACCTAATATTCTTTCATCTGCTAAAAGAGCAGTTTCTTGTACTATCAGTCTGCTCCTGATAAGATACTGTAAATTTTTCTGCCGAGAAAGCAAAGATTCTGTGTTTTATCAAAGTAATTTTCTGTGTTTCATGTCATCTTAATCACATGTTTGATTACTTAAGAAACCCGAATTTTCTCAATAGTAAGAGCTAACCTTCTGTGTTTAAAACACCCTCGCTTACTTTCATGCAGAGACAGCAGCAACAAAAAACTGTGACTATGTTACCTGACAGTATAAAAGAACAGCTATAATTAAGTTAAAGCCTGAGAAATAGGGAGAGTATTCTCTATCCAGGTGGGTCCAGTATAATCGCAAGGCTCCTTAGAAGAGGGAGGTAAGAGTTACAGAAGGCAATGTGAGCATGGAAGCCTTCTGGTGTGATACAGGGCTAGGAGCCAAGGAATTTAGTAAGCTTCTAGAAACTGAATAAGGCAAGGAACCAGACTTTCTCCTAGAAATTCCAGAAGAACATAGCCCTGTCAACCCATTTTCAATCTTCTGACATCCAAAACAATAAGATGATAGACTTGTACAGTTTTAAGCCACTAAATTTATGGTAATTTGTTACAGCAATAGGAAACATACAGCTTCCTGTTCAGGAAAAGCTTCAAATTTACATGTTGACTGTAATTTCCAGATGTAGTTATACATTGGTAGAAATACACTGATGTGATTGATGAAAGAAAACACTGTTCATTCAACTTTACTTAGGTCCCATAACTAGATGCTTAGAGCACTATAATTTTTTAATAAACCCTTTAATTATCTTCTGAATAACAAAACATATTCCATTGTACCCTGAATGTTTAAAGAATGGATTCGTTAAATACAGAGGATGCCAAAAAAAATGTATACACATTTTAAGAAAGGGAAAAAAACTGTATTAAAATTGTAATACTCAATATATACCAATAACAAAAGATGAATACAAGTCACATTTGACTTCTGCAATTATAAGAGGTGCTCAAAGTGGTTACGAGCAGCGTAATTTTAATACAGTATTTCCCTTTCTTAAAATGTGTATACATTTTTTTGGCACCTTCTGTATGTACCCCAATTTTATAACCTCACTTTAGCATGTCTTTACTTTCTAATGCATATAGAAGTGCCCATTAAATGGAAGAATGGCTTAAACTCCCTTTTCTGTTTGTTTGTTTGTTTCTATATGTCAGTGTACCCTAGAAGATTTATCTTGGGGATTTATTATTATTATTATTATTATTATTATTATTAGAGAATTTTAGATCAGTTGGGTTCATTTTTCTACTGTTAACTTAAGTATAATTACCACTGTCAGTCATCGCCCTCATCCCTAACCACACTTATTGTTTTAAAAGCATTTCTAGAGTTAGTTAGGATGTTGCTCACAAATGTTAATAAAGAGCTTAATGGTTTATCCTTTAACTCTGTTGAAACTTGAGTCAAAGACAATACTGTTTTACCATGGACCAGCCACCATTTCTATCAGCCTATCAATTCTAATCCCTCTTTTGCCATTGTGTATCTTACGTAAATGGTACAGTCTACTAACCTCTGACCTTTAACTCACTTTTATAATAAGAAAGGTGACACTCCAATTTGAGGTCTTTCTGTGGATAATTCAAACTAAACAGCATATGACAAGATTATTATCTTTCATTTTCTTAATATTTCCTGCAAAATTAATTATCTGCTGTCTCATCTGTCCACTTTGCGTTTCCTGTATAGCTACAAAGGGAAGCAATGGTGAATATTTAGCCTTAGGATTGAATGATCAATTTGACATCATTAATGCTACCAAAGTTTTAAATTTTCATAAGAACTACTTGGGTACAATTGTTAATATATGTAGTATTTCTTATATGTATTTTCACAATATTACTATTTATCTATTATATCACATGTTAGAAAACATGTTACTAGCAGCTAACAGAAATTTTGATTCAGTAGATCTGGAGTAGGCCCAGAAATCTGCATTTTTAATAGGCTTCCTTAGGTAATTCTAATGTCGGTGTGGACCAGAATTAAAAGAGAATTACACCCCAATTCACTTTATATTCAATATAAAGCAAAATGCATGCAGTATGTTAAATATGCCGTATAAAAATTGCATAAGAAATCTACGAAAACACTCTATTTTGTTTCTCTGTTAATTTCTAAGGATGGAAACACAAGGGGGAAATGTTTAAATGCTAGGAAAAATAAAAAAAGATGGTAGAGAAATGGAGAACTGAATTGTCTCCCTGGTATTTCTAAATACACATCATCTCAGCGAGCCACCATGTCCTTGACCACAGCTTAAGCAGAATTGAAATTGTTGCTTTGAACTCTGCTCTGAGCAGGGAACTAAAGGGTGCAATCCCATTGAGGGGTGCCACAGAACTCTAGAAACTAAAAGAAGGGAATTACCTCTATGCATAAGGGATGTGGAGAGGTGAATCTCTGAAATAATTGTTTAGAAAACAAATGGCCATCTAGAGTTGGTGGTGGGCAGTCTTCATAAGCTATGGAAAGAAAGAACGTACAAATTATCAAAGAACAGCAATAGCTAGAAAAGGATGATTAGACATTCCTACAAGGAAAGATATTGGCAGCAGCTATTCCTATGCATTTGAACTGTACCTCATTACTAAAACAAGTTTTAAAGAAGGAAAGAAAACTAAGCTTTAAGAAGAAAATGCTCTCAGAGAATCCAAAGTCATATCTGTTTTCCGAGGAATAAGAGAAGAAGAATGTGGCCATTCGACATAGCATTATGACCACAATCACCAGCACTACCACCCGGCCAGAGTAAATATAGGAGGTGAGCGGTCCACTAGAGTTTGAATGTGTTCAAAATTGCCCTATAATGCCTTATCCAGGAGGGTACCAAGTCTTGATCATAAGCATATCTAAATAGACCATGGTGGAGAAGGGTACAGAGAAACGAAGGTGGTATGCGTGAAGGGAGAAAAGACTGAGACACTGGTAATGCAGTCTCTTCAGTGATAGCCAAAGGATATGAGGATATAAGCAAGCTTTTAATTTTTTTAAGTGCTTTATTGCTCTTTAGCATGGGGCACTTACTGTGCTAGCCAAAATTAAACCAGGAGGACAGGGGAGGAGGAGAAAGGGGGGAAGAAGAGGAGAAGGAGAAGAAACAGAGTTTCAGCAGATGCTGTATAATCTGTTTAGGAGAAAAATAAACTAAACTGGTCTGGACAAGAAGCACTTAATGGTGACAGAAAGACAATGTTTCATGTAGAAGTAAATTGTGGCAGATTGCAAAGAGGAAGAAATGAGGTCACTGTGTTGTTTATGCTGTATGTGAACAGAAGTAAGTTAAATAGAAATTAAGTACTTCCATTTGTGACCATGGCTACCACTGATGGTCTTACGACATAAATGAAAGGATGAATAAATGAAGGAATGTTAAATGTGCCAATGAATATAAACCTAAATGCATGAAGCCCAATTTACACTTTGCCTTCAGAAAAATTAGAATGCTTAAAACTACTCCAAAAAAAGTTGTTTTGACTTAAGTTCTCACTGACCCTCCTCACCCCAACTTCATATTTCTTCTACCTCTCATCTTTCATTCCTTGAAAGAACTCAAGACCTTGACAAAAGATTAAAAAGTAAAAGAAAAAAAAAACTTCCACTTTTATCAAATATTTCCTTAGCAATTATTCTCTCTTAACTTTATAAAAATCTATGATCATTAACTGCTGTAGTACAATAACAAGAATATGCAGAAAACTAACCAACATTGGTCCTGGGCAGATTTTCAGATCTCATTGTGTTTGTCTTTGGTCTCCCTGGACTCTTGCCTTCCTGGCCCTTTTTTCTTTCCCCCTACTATATCCTGAATTGGGTGTCTATCAGCTCTACTGCCAGGAGTTCATCTGGGCTTTTTCCTGTGGCGTTGGCTCCTGACTGGAATTCCGTATCTCTTTGGCATTGGTAGAATAGAACCCCTGTTTGACTGTCAATGCTTGAGTCACCAGAGGGCTGATCTCTGATTAACTGGCTGGATAACTTCTCTGAAACGACTATAATCACATAAAAACAGATGTTACCACTTGATTGGCTTTAAGTGTCAGTCCTATGAATTCTGATTTCTGGATCTCTCTGGAATATTCTATAATCTGACCTTGACTCACTTCCGATGTTCACCAAATGGTGCTGCTAAGATCTGGGACTGTTCGAGTTATGATACTAAGGTCCTACTGCCCCTGCTAAACCTGGCTCTCAAAGTGGTGAAAATCCAACCATCTCATTTATCCTGGGGAATCACAACTAATAATAGTTGTTTGAGATATTTTCATTTTAGTAAATATCAGAATCTTAATCTAAAGACATAACATTCTAACCCTAGAAATTTCCAAGGCCTAAAAATTATAGCAATAAGTTAAGAAATATACCTTACACATGAGGCCAATGATAGTCTAACTTTTAAAAGAATCCACTTACTATTCTTTATTTTTGAATGGATAGCCAAAGATAAATGTGCTATGAAACGGCTAAATCAGAATAAGGTGTAGAGAACAAGAACTGTATTGTTTCACAACTTTTTTCCATTGTCTATTGCTGTATAACAAACCATTCTAAAACTTAATGTCTTCAAATAACACCATTTTATTGCTCACAATTCTGTGGGTCAGGAATTTGGGAACTGCTGAATGAAGCAGCTCATCTCTCTTCCATTGGGGTAATGGGGGTAATTCAAGTGGAGCTGGAGAAGGATACAGGATGGACTCATTCATAAGTCTAAGGCCTTGGTGCTGGGTATTGTCTGGGACATCTCACTTCTCCTCCACATGGTTTTTCTCCACTAGGATAGTGTTGTCGTTAGATAGTGGGTGGGTTGTAAGAGAGCAAAACAGATGATATCAGGCCTCTAAAATTCTATGTCGAGAACTGGCTCAGCATTACTTCTGTCTCCTTATATTGGTCAAAAGAAGTCACAAGCCTGGCCCAAATTCAAGAGGAGGGGAAATGGCTCCATAATGTGATGCAAGGACTGGCACGTGATGCAAGGAATGGCATTCAGGGAATGGAAGAATTATTACATTAATGGCCATCTTTGCCATTTATTATATTAATGGGTATCTTTGACAATCTTCCATAGGCACCAATCATCCATTTTGGAAATTCGCATGTCTTTATGTAAGACCAACAAGATCTACTCAAAAGATACAGACTCCATACATCCGTGGCCATAACAGCTCAGAGGAGGCAAAGGGTCATCGCCTGGCCTTTCTCCCAAGAGAGGAAGAGGTCAAAGAAATGCATGGTGATCTATATGGCCCTATTTGCTCTTTGAAGTCCATCGTTTCTACGAGCTATTCACTAAGCTATCAATAACTGTCCAAAACCCTCTTCTTTACCATCATAAAAGCCAAAACTAGGGTTGAAATATTAGCCAAGTGAGTAAATACCTAAGAAATTGTTTCTGTTACTGAAAACCTTACTTTTATATATCCCAGGTGTTAGACCCACAACTGATTTCCAAGATGTGACAACCTTTTGGTCTCACTTGTAAGTGAAACCCTCCTCAGAACCACACTGTTTGGGCTAGCACTTTATTAGAGAGAGAAATAGCGGTGGTGAGAGGTCTTCATTATTTGTATTTATTTCATTTTGTATTGCAATCATAAGTGTTACGTTTAACTTTAATCAAAGTTAAAACTATTTTGCATGATGGTCTTAATTTTAAATTTGACAAAACTGAAATATGGGGAAATATTTGTCACAACAGAGATGACATGCACAATCCCGTTGAAAGTCTAGGAACAATTTGGAAAGAGTCTATTACTCCCAAACTGAAAATTGTAAGCTCTGAGTATTACAATTTGTTATGGCCATTTATTCTAAAAAGAGCCACCTCTACAAAATGATAAGGGCTTTTTTTCTCTTTTTTCTTCGCCTGCAGTTACAGATTCAGCCAGCCAGGATTTCTTAACAGTAAATCTACACTATCTTGGAAAGGGAGCCAAAGGGTCCAATATGTACTAGAGATGCACAAACTTGTTTCAGCCAAAGGATTACTTGGTTATTTGTTTTTGATAAACAACCTCCTGGTAGTAACACTAGGGGAGAAATCATGTAATTTACCTAACTTCATTCATACAGTCATGGGGTCCTATTTCAACAACCTTGTTTGTCTGAATTAGACCTCTCTTTTGAAATCATGTGTACCAGCCACACTTGCACTGTGAATTGCTTCTTCATATCTTGGGAGTGGAACGTGATTGAATCCTATCTTGTGGGAGCCTTCCCTTTAGTTCCAGATCTTCTGAAGAGCATCAGTAAATGTGTCAGACCCGAACACAGTAGAAGAAACTGTCAACAGATGGAGGAAATCAGATGGAGCTGGGGAGGGAGGGTGACTTTGACTTTTGCCATTGTCTAGTATTTTCCAGCTTCCGATTCCACTGAGAGTGGAACTGACAGCAACTAAAGCAAAAGCAGCTTTGTCCTGAGAAGCTGCAGCTTTGGGAGAGAAAACGCAGGTCCAGGTACTTCTTGGCACATAACCTAGATTGGTAGTTCTCAGTCAGAATCAGGCTACACATCAAAATAGTCTGTGGGTATTACAGGTGCAAATTCTGCGTCCGAATCGGAGGTGAGCGCTTGGAAGTGATTATTCTGCTGAGCACTAATGTTGGTAGTCACTGTACTATTAGGTTTGTGCAAAAGTAATTGCGGTTTTTGCAATTAATTTTACCCTTTTAAACCGCAATTACTTTTGCACCCACCTAATACATTATATACAAAGGTGAAAAATCAGGCCTATTTTAACAACTTGTAATTGATCGGGGTGAATAGAGGGCTTTATTGTGTAACGTTGAGCACTGAATCAAGGAATAGGCCCACTTTTACTCTGTGATGACATAGAGTAGTTGAATCCACACAGAATTATGTCCTGATACCAATAATTCTTTCAGGGCCACAACTGCTTTTGTGAGACAAAGGTTGTCATTGCTCCTTTTTTACGGATGTGGAACCCGATTAGTGACTTGCCGAAGGAAGTGATGGTCTGTGATGCCAGGTCTGTCTAATACTGGCCTCTAAGGAGAGGAGAGTTTCCAGTTTTTTTTTTTTTTTTCCGTACTCCTCATAGTGAGGTTCAGCTCTTTCATGCTGTCCAATCTTGACAAAATATTACAATCAACTATTCAGTGAACAGTGAGCAATCTATCCCTACAGCAAACTTTCCTGGATAAAATGAGATGAGCTAAGGCAAGAAAGTGTTGAAAACTATAGTATGAATTATAGTTTATATAATAGAAATTAAGATTTCTTTTTATCGTGAATGTTGGCTCTTACATCATCATCCTCTAGTATAGATTATTTTTTTCTCCAAGTATTGCTACTTCATTTTGTTACCTGAATTCAACATTTTCTATCACTTCAAAAATTTCATTTCCAAACTTTCTGACCTAAGCCACCACAATTCTTCTTGAATAGAAGTGTAATATAAATAAATAAATTGAAATTGAGCCCTCTATTCATGATGAAATATTCCCAGAAATTGGTCTTTGTTGTTCGACTTTGAAAAAGCTTGTTAAATGTCTCAAATATGTTCAATTGGTTTTTCAAAGAACCTTAGTGTAACACGGAGACCTCTTACAAAAATCATATTTTTATTTCCTCAATAATTGGTTCTAGCTTAATACTCAGAGACCATGTTACAAAATTCTTGAAAAACCATGCCCAGAAAATGTACTATAAACTTTGCCTCTTTAAGTTGAGTATTGCAATGGTACAGACAAAACTTTCATGTATTATTCCATTGTTTGTTAACTAATTTTAGAAGTATGGCATTTTAGTGTTAGGTTTGGGATTAAAAAAATAATGACTGCATATGCCTAAATTACATATTTTAGGTTCTTCAAAGGAAGGATGAATTAAATTTTGTTTACTTTTTTCTGGTAAAAACTATTCATTGAGCTAACATCTAAAAAAATTAATTTTCAACATTACCATAAATTGGAAGTGGAAAATGTTTTTCTGTGAAGGAGGAATTTGTGAAAATTGTTAAAAAGTAATTTAACTGGTGCTCAAGTAAAAAGTTTTTGTGGGAGGGAAAGTGATCTCTTCTTCATGAATGGAAACTAGATGTTTTCATAAAAGTGGTGTAGTTATTACAACAGCACAAATTATAGTAATAGCCAGTTGGGAATTGAATAAAATGTCACTAAGTTTCAAAGGCTCCCCTTTTAATTGAGTTTTGTGTGATTGTCACTTGAATGAAATCAAATCTAAGAATTTCTCCTTTTTGTACTACGGGACAGACATTCATTCGAAATGTTCCTGCTTATAATCAGTAGCATTCAAACTTTTTGATTACCAGTTTGTCAAAAAACTGAAAAGTGCAACCCGGAAACAAACTGGTAGAAGGTAGTATGAAAAACTTGCTTCTCTCTCATGTTTGATAGACACACTTATGACTGGAGTCCCAAAAGCAGAGTTTTTTTTCAGATTGCTGATTATTCACCTATATAGCTTAACAGACACCCAGAGCTCAATGCAAATACCCCCTCCACTGTACCACCCACTCCCGTTGACTGTTCCCCTTTTCATACTTGTTTAGATTTCATGGTGTATTATAACAGTGATCTCCAAAGAAAGGTATGCACTTTCAAGAGTATGTGACATAATCCATTAGGGTACAGGAAGTAAATGTTAAAGCTTCTATTTATATTTGCTTTCCTTTTTCATATTTCTAAAATTTAATTTCTTGGGAGTTTTGTCATGTATTAACATTAGTATAGTAGCATATGTATACTGTTTTAAAATATTGTATATTGCTGGTGCATACTCAAAATTTTTTTAGTGATAAAACTCCATGTCCAGCAAAGCTTAGAACCAATGTTCTATAGTTCTCTATTAATTTTAATACTTAAGTAACGACTGACTCTTCCTGGGCACCTACTATCTTTATGATCTTAGGTGAGTTATGAAATTCTTTTGTGTGCAAAATAGAGCCAGTAATGATACATTACGGAGGATGTAGTGATGTGTGCATCATTTTTGTGAGAAGAGTTTTTTAAGAGCTAGAATGCTATTCAGAATGTGCACCCCTGGAGAGCAGACAACAGCTCACTTTGGCATGCTCCGGACTTTTCACAGTGGCTGGCAAACAGAGTATGTTCGAAAAGTATATGAATGCTCTTCGGTCCCAGGTGCTTCCGGAGCCGTGAGTTTTGCTGCAGAAATGGCCAAGTCCGAGAACCACACCACGCACAGCCAGTCCCGAAAATGGCACAGAAACAGCATCAAGAAACCCAATCATAAAGAAATGAATCTCTTACAGGGGTGGACCCCAAGTTCCTGAGGAAAGTGCGTTTTGCCAAGAAGCACAACAAGCAAGGCCTGAAGAAGAGGCCGGCGGAGAAGGCCAGGGCCTGAGTGCACGGGCTGAGGCCATCGAGATTCGCATAAAGCCCAAGGAGCTCAAGCTCAAAATCTCAAAGGGCGGCAGCCATAAGCGCAATTGACTTGCCTACATCGTTCACCCTAAGCTTGGAAACATGCCCATGGCCACATCACCATGGGTCTCAGGCTCTGCCGGCCAAAGGCCAGGGCTCAAACCAGGGCCCGGGCTGCGGCTGCAGCTCCACCTCCCACTCAGGTTCAGGCTCAAAGGTAGCCAGCCGCCCACAAAAGTTCCAGAGTAGAGGCCTCTGTCTGCTGATGGGGGGACCCCTGGCCTGCTGTCTGCATGGGGCTGCTGTCCTCCTGTGCTATTTGTACAAATAAACCTGAGGCAGGATCTGTCAATCAATCAATCAATCAATCAATCAATCAATGGGAGTCTATATATCATTAATATGGGAAAGAACAAGATATAGTGGAAAACATAAATGATAATAAATGAGAAGAACCAAGTTAAGTCTTGCTCCATCCTTGGCTCTGTAATTTTTTTAAAAAATCATTTATTTTTGTTGAGCTGAGTTTCTTCTTCTGTAAATTAAGCATAATGTCATTTTCCTGCTCTACCTCACAGGGTGGTTTTCAGAATAAAATTTATATGAATTACATATATGAAAGTTTGTCATGAACTCAAAAGAAAACTATGTCAACAGGGTGATTATCTCTTGTGGGTCTGTCAACTTCTTCTGGTACGTTGTACTGGACTGGAGGGAAAGATTCCTCCCTGCTTTATGCTCTGGCTACATTCCCTTCTGTATCTAATACAATACTTTACGCCTAATGAATTCTTAAAAAAGAGCGAGGGAGGGAGGAAAGGAAAGGAAAAAAGCTATCTTAAAGGATGGTGGCCTTCTGTTTTCAAACCTTCCCATGCTTTTGAGCAAAGAGGTGGTGGTGTTTGAGGGGTTCCAACCAGTACCAACTTGTGTCCCCCCAAGCACTTTTTATCAGTGAAAAGGCAAAGCATGTCGTGGAGAGAATGCTTGATTTATACCTGGCTATGCAATCAACCTGCCACCCACAGAAGTGTTGGAAGTTAGGCAGTTAATCAACAAGGCAATTTTTGTGCTCTATTCTCTATTGATGATCCTTTGAGTCTGTTCCAAAATGGTGTTCTTTAGTCATCCTGAACCATAATGAAAGCTCTGTGGATGAGGGTTTGGTCTGTATCTCCACGCCATCTCCAGTGCCTGGCATATGCTGGGTTCTCAGTAAACACTTGTTGGATTAATGAATTAAACAACTCATAGAAATGAAGACTATGGGTACGCAATTAAAAATTTGAGATGTTTATCTAACATTGATTTGGTTGAATTCAGTAAAAATTCCCCCCAATTTCTGCCTTTAAAGAAAAGATGAGAAACACCGGAGTTTGTGCTGAATTCTTTTCCAATGTTTTTAACTTCCCTTTCATATTTAAGTTACATTGTAATTTCTCTTTTATGTTTATGTATATGCATGTTTGTTTTAAATTTGTGTAAATAATTGGCATCCTTTTGATTAAAACCTAGTCCTATCTATGCTCCTATTTTTCTGAACACCATCATTTCATGTTTGAGAAAAAGAAAAAACAATCACTATATTTGAACATAAATACATCCATTCTGAAGAATATGCCTTTTTTTTTGGACTAATTACACCCTTTTTTCCTAAGTTATAACCCAAGAAATTATTTTACACATGAACCAGAGAAGTCACAGTATGAATTTTAGAATTTCACCATTCAAGATATATTTACTTTCAGAAGTTGAATCATGAATTTGAAGATTGCAAAATAATCACGTTGTTGGTATTATTTAAATGTGCTTTCCCTAAAGCTCAAAATTTAGATACAATTTTTCTCTGTTTCCTAAATACCACTTTTCCAATGCAGTTGAATATTATCGCTACAAGGTTTATAGCGTAACATTATTAACAATACTGAGGGACCCAGAGTTGTATCCAGTTTCTCAATTGACCAGTTAAGTTCCTTTCTCTTTTCTCACCCTTTCCACGTCTTGATCGGTCAATTAGTGAGGAGTGAATTGGCCAAAAGGCAAGGAGTGAGGCGTAAGGAGAGATAAAAAGAACTAGTCAAAGTCCTTGCTAGTCAAGAGTTGATTTAAAATGGCTCTTTTCAAAGGGGACTTCAAATTGCAGTCTCCTTACCAAACTGGACAATTCAATTGTTAAGACCAGTTGATTCTCCTGCAAGTGACGTAAACTTGACAGTGAGCAATATGTAGGGGGTCTGCTAACCAAGACAAGAAATTTGTAGCGCAGAGTAAGTGGGGATGAATCTTTTCCTAATCAATCAGGGTTTCATTTCTTAGAGATTGCTTAGCCTGTTACACATTAACAGCACGTTTTAAACATATTTTGTTCATTTTAAAATTGCTATAATTATAGAAAATGAATTTTTCTGCTCACAATTTAATTACAGGAAAAAATGATGACGAAGTCTTAGTTATTGACTCTTTTGTTGTTGTTTTTGTTGTTTTTTTATTAGTTTTATGTCTAAATGTCTAAAACAAAATAATAGACGTTTATCATTTATATTAGTTATTGACTCTTGTTCATATCCTAGGATGCCAGGGATATTTCACAGGCAGATTGGCATAATTCACCTTCCTTTGAATGGATGACTAAATTGGGATTAAGTAGAACTTAATTTAGAGTTCGGTCTATAAATATTTATTTACTACAATACAGTGAGGTTCTTTTTTTTAAGTGACAGATTCTACTCTCATTATTAAATGTATGCAATAAATTAAAGAATGCTTTTGAAGAACGAAAAAAGATTCATGCAGTATCTAGATCTCAGCTAGCAAAATTTAGTTAATCAATAGGTCTAAATTATGTCTGTCCATAATGAAGTCAAAGTACCAGCTTCCCAGATGTTCTTAATGTCACCCATCCCATTATAAGTCCTCAAAGCTGACAGCACCTCCTTTGGGGCAGGGAGGATATAAAAGAGAACATATGCTGGCAGAATGGGGCATAGTCATGTTGGGAACAATAATTATAGTTCTTAAAGCAAGAATATTCAAGGAACATTGTGTAATCATGAATTACTGAAAAATCACAATGATCAACTGACCAGTCTACAGCATATTCCACTAGAGACAGGGCACTTCCTTTTCAGCAAGTACCCTCAATACCGGCAGGCAAGTGGCAGTTGGGAATTGCCAAATGTTCTGCATTTGTTGACTGTGACTGTCAAACTAAGGATCTCTTTTTTTTTTTTTTCCACCGTATAGTATTACTTGTGAGAAGATGCAACATTTATCCATTCTATTGCTGATTTGCATTTGAGTAGTTTCTAGTTGGAAGTGTTCCAAATAATGCTGCTATAAATATACGTTCACAACAGGTATATGTCTTTTGGTGCACATATGTACGTACTTCTGTGGTATATGTACCTAGCAGTGTAATTATTGGGTCATGGGATAAGCATTTGTTCAGTTTTGATACCTACGCCTGACAGTTTTCCAAAGTGGTTAAGCCAATTTCCACTTTTACCATCAATGTGTGAGGAATCATATCTGGTTTGTTTACCATTGTGTCTCCTGCACATGTCATGGAGCTTAGCACTTAGTGGGAACTCAAAAATTTCTTGGCTGAATAAATGCAGTTGATATATCTCAGAAGTGTCTCAATGACTTACATTTCATCAATCTTTTCAGGGTTGTAAGAAGCCAAAACAATTTCTAGACAAAAGCCATAATTTTGCCAAAAGCCAGTCCTAGATAATCAGTTCCTGAAAACAAGACCCCTCCATTGAATGCTGTTTTCTAGCACAAATAGCTGACTCAATGGAATAAACAATATCAATTTCACAACATAACAGAGTATGGATATGTTGGTGCAGGAAGGCATTTTAGTCTCGACTTTCCCAACTCTTCTTTATGCAATTGAGGACACAGAGACCTAAAGAAATCAAATTAGGTGTCCTAGGATTAAGAAAGCATTCTTGGAATTCATAAGTACATATTCTGGTGTTTGTTTTTCCTTTAAAACGTTAGGGTGAATGATTATTTCATTTGTTTAAAGTAGTGAAATAAATAACAGGCCAGAGTTTTTATTTTATTGGTACAATATTCATGTTTTTACTGTGACTTTGTTTTCATTACTTAAATAGAATAAATTATTTTCATCACTATGTAAAATTGCTTAGATTTTATCTCTGGGATAAAATTTGCTCTCTTTTTTACATGATGTGTTCAGAATCAGTTCTGAGAATCAGTGGTGTTTTGGGATGGACTTTTTTGTTCATTTCTTGTTACCAAATGCATCTAATGAATAAAAAATCATGTTGAAGAATAATAAGGCTTGAATTCTTTCATCTGAAAAATAGGTACTTTATAGTGAATGCAATGAAAATTGAGAGAAATTTAATTCAACATTTACTATGTCCCCACTCAACGACTGCAAACGTAGAGGATCCTGCCCCAAGGAGGATTAAGTCCTTGCAGTATTCCAAGACATGGGACAGACTGAATTTGGGTGAAGAGATGTGTAGTAGATTCTGCTAATGACTTCAGATAGTTACCTTTTTTCAGTATCAACATCCTCTGACATGTTACTTTGTAGTTTCTTCCAAAAAAAAATGGAGTAGACTTCCCCATCCTTTGACTTTAAATTCTATATGTATGTGATTTTCTTTGGAAAATGGGATGTTAGGGAGCATGAGTGGCCAAAGGGTTTGAAAGCACCTGTACAGTAGGCTTTCTCTCTTGAGCTTCTCTTGTAACCATGAGGTACCCTAGCTAGAGGCCAGTTCCCTTAGGAAGTCAGAAGACACGTGGAGCAGAGCCCAGCTGCTCCAGCTGAGCCTAGCCAAGCTCAGCTGAACTCCAGTTCACTTCCAGATGCATAGATGAGTTCAGATGAGATCAACCAGGCTTATCCAAACCCCATCTATTAGGTTGGTGCAAAAGTAATTGCGGTTTAAAAGGTTGAAAACAATTGCAAAAACCACAATTACTTTTACACCAACGCCCGCCCCAGCCCAAGCAAATCCTTAAAGTTGTGATTGAAATAAGTGCTTGTTACTGTATATGTGCTTGTACTGTTTTGAAACGTTGTGGGGGTTGTGACGCAATGGTATGGAAGACATAGTTAACTGATACAATGTCATTATATAAATACAGGTTGATAATGACCATGTTTACCAGAGGCTGGTTAAAGGGGCAGGTGCCACAGGAAGGGCAACGTGTCAGTAGGTAAGAGGCTAATCCAAATTAATAGTATAGAGAATCTTCAAAACAGGACTGCAGTTAGGCATAAAAAGAGTTTAGCAGTCACACTCTGTCCTAATAACAAGCAAAAAAGGTAAACACACTGAAAAATCAGCAACTCGTCTTAGATCTGTCAGAGAAATGAGGCCACAGGGTAAACCAAAATGACTTTTATGTTTTGTAGTTCAGAGGTAGGATTAGGAATCCACCTTTGACATCTTTTCTATCCATTTAATCTTATTACTAACATATTTTTTTTGTGTGCCATGTTTTGTCTTTCCAGAGATATGCTAGATCTTATGTGAGAGTAAACTATTTACTCACTTAGGCCATTGTCTAGGCCTATTAAATCTCAGGTCTCATCTGTAGGGGAAAAAGACAACTTTTTCAAAAAAATAAATAATTGTAGTAAGTAAGGCTAAAGAGAAAGGCTGTCTAACCTCTCTCAAGTTTCATCAAGTTAAAAATATGTCAATACTGACAACTTTTTTGATATGGCTTGAAAAGAATTTTTACTATGAACATCCTAAAAGGAGCATAGGACCAAGAAAGAAGGAATAAAACAATCGTAATATAACTGCCTGACCCTATTTTGATGTAAAAAATGTTATCAAAGAGAGCATGCATTAATTAGACTTACACAAAAACCTACTTTGTTTCATCCAAATTGTTGAGATTTTTGTGTTTTACTAGACAATGATTCTTTGTGTTAAGAGCAGTGTGTATATACTGTAACTAGTCATCTGTCTGAGCTTCAAAAACTTGCTTGGGATGATTTTACCTCCATAAAGAACTACGTTACAGAATCAACAAATAGAGTAGACAATTGGGAGTGTGACACTAAGTTGAAAGAATGAGCCTGAAAAAAGTCAGAAAAAAATAAGAAACAGGGAAAACACCAACCACATGACATAGACTTTCCATAAATCTCTGTCAATGCTGAATCCAATCTTTGTGTTGAACTGCCTCTCCCAGCAAACCTCACATATACGTTTTGGTTTTTATTAATTAATTTACAACTATCTATGTTAACATAGCTGGGAATCAGGGATTGTACAAGGCCCACCATCAACAGGAAGGTGGAGCTTCAGCCATACCCCCTTGCCATGGCTTGAGAGATGTTTCCCATGGTGGAAAGAATAAGATGTGGCACTTCTGACCATATTGCTATCCGAGGGTCTCACAGCTTCTGCCTATCTGGTAGCAAGAGTCAATCTCAACTCCCTCTAAAGGATTCTCTGGTTTGGAAAAACAAGAGAAATTCTTTCTCATCAGAGGGTGCCAGCCTATTATGCAAGAGCTATTCAGATGATACAAAACATGATTTACCTCTCCCAGAAATTTCCGTCTAATTGAAGGGAAAAAATGATGTACATAAACCCTAGTGCAATTAAATGGTCGATTATGTGGTTCAGGTTATAGAGACAACAGATGAGACTGGGCACCCAGTAATAGTATTTCTATTTCCATTCCAAAGAGCTTTATGATTAATAAAGGTTTATTCACAGCTTACTAATCAGAGGCTGGTTTAACTTGCAAGAGATAGAAGTTTCATGGAAAGCAAACACAAAACAGGAGAGAAAAAGAGGGATTAACAGCTAACTACTATTTTTAAATTACCATGCCATACCTATTTCTGCTATAGAATAAAGTAATGAAGTTTTTTCATCTACAGAAACGAAAGTTCCAATGTTTCTAGTGTGTCTTCCTTTGCTAGTATAAAAATGATACAAATGGGGAGTTACTATTCATATTAAATGCAGACATTAATTAGAAATATAATGTTTCCAAAGGGTATAAAACAAATTTGCCAAGCATATTAAGAGTATACTGGTATAAAAAGTTTCATCATTTTTTATACTAGTAAACTATGTTGAAAGAATCTTTAGCAACAAAGCCTCTGTTTATACTTCTCAATATCTTCTTGCAGGCCAAGGATAAAATATACTTCCAGACATAAGAGGCGTATTTTCCTAGAATTTTGCCATTGCTTTTTAGAATGATGTTAAATATATTATTTTCATCTATGTTATTGTCTTCTGGATTTCCCCCCATAAAGCAGTCCTAGCCTATAAAAGGAAATATATATAACAAAGAACTTCGTAAACAAGGGAAAGATTAATCAGGTTATGATCTCAGAGGAAACTGTAATATGTAAGGCACAATTACTGATAGCACAAAGCATTTTAGGGAGTAGGAATAGAGAAATGTGAAAGAAATGCTTGGAAGTATAGTTTAAATAAACAGTATAAAATCTTGCACAAGTTTTCCAAAATTATATGGCATTCATTACATTCAGAGAATATACTCAAGTCCACTTGTTCTTTTGTATTATTATTATTATTATTATTATTTTAAGCTTTATTAATTTATTCGAGTACAGGAAGAAAATTTGCATTCAGTTTTATCATTTTATTCTATTTCTGTTTCTCAGTATGTTTCATAATGTGTATAATGCATTAATATAGTTATATATAATTTTTTAAATTAAAGTTTATTGGGATGACAATTGTTAGTAAAGTTGCATAGATTTCAGGTGTACAATTCTGTATTACATCATCTATAAATCCCATTGTGTGTTCACCACCCAGAGTCAGTTCTCCTTCCATCACCATATACTTGATCCCCTTTACCCTCACCTACAACCCCCTTTCCCCCTTACCGTCTGGTAACCACTAAACTATTGTCTGTGTCTATGAGGTGTTTTTTTTTCTCATTTGTTTGTCTTGTTCTATATATATATATATATATATATATATATATATATATATATATACACACACACATATATATATGTGTATATATATATATAATTTATAAGTACATAAATCTGTGTTTGAAAAAGGTGCTCAAAATTGTTTTTCTTATGGAGAACATGTTCAAAGAGTTATAATCCATCACAACACAAATTATGAAAAGGAAAAACAGAATGAAACAATAGTCTGAACATTTAGATTGGAGTGACACACTGTATTGGAATTATGAAAAAGCAGGGATGAAGTGCTCCTTTTGTTGAAGAAATGAATGAGGGAGGGTGAGCCCTGACATGACATATGGGTAAAGTAAGTCAATACAATAGTAGTCAAGGTTAAGTATAGGGGCAAAAGGAGAACAAATGTGTGCAAATGTTTCCTACATCAATTTTTGTGTCACAGAAATTCATAAAATAAATGAAAATGACAGCATAGCCAAGAAAAGCAAACTTAGGGTGATTCAAAAAGGAATGGTAAAGGCATTAACACAGAAAGAAAAGGAGAAAGGGAAAGAGAAAGAGAGAATTCCGTGTTTGAAAAGTAACAAAATACCAAAGCTTTTTATTTTTATTTCAAATTAAATAAGATCAGTCCAAAGTATCTTCCAAAGATGCTTCTGTCCTCCACCTGGCATTTTCTTATTTTGCTAACTCTTCCTTCTTTTCCTCTGCTTCTCTCTGCCCCACTCCTCGTCTACTTTTTGGACCAAGGGCTTGGAGAAGATGAAGTTCCATCTCAAGTCTACATTCTCCCCCCACTCAACTGTCTGGTCTCAACTTAAGAAATATAATTATACAATAATAATAACAGTAACAACTAACCCTATAAGCCCTTACATCCAGGAGTCAAACCCAGGTATTTCATCTCCAGTAGCTGCAATCTTGACGGCCGTGCCATGCCATGTAACAATATGCCACATAAAATGCAAGTAAAGTTTGAATGGGTTCCCCGTTTAATCTTTGTATCCCCATTCCTGGGATCCCAACATTCTAGAACTTTTGTTTGAATCAAGCAGTAATAATATTACCATTACTGGATTAAGCCCACCATATGGACCTTCAAGTTTAAGGGAGTGGAATGAGAGGAAAAAGGAACTAGCCAGTTACAGATGTTATTTCTATGTATTCAGCTGTAGGTGAAGGAAAAAATGCATAATTGGCAGTGCTTCTTATCCGTTGTACATCTAAAGGCTGTGCTTGGCAGTATAACCACGAAGCAAAGCCTGGCACAGCTGTTCATTCTTTCTCATCATCTTTTATCTATGTAGTGCTTTCCCCTTAAAGTGAGTCTTTGAAATTCTGAAAGCTGAGTGCTTCATTTCCCATCATTCCACACCTAAGCCAAGTCTCAAACTTGGCTTTGATGTGTATTTAAAGTGTCTTGGCATCCTACTGTCATCATTCCCTGGATCCGTCCCACTCTGTGAAACTGTGATATGATCATCACTGTCCCAAGTGAAGAGACCAGCTGCATATGGAACCATGCTGACGTCCTCCTTCAAGTTTGTGTAGTTCTTGGGTTATAGTGATGACTGCTGGAGGGAACAAAGCGAATGGGTAAGAGTTAACATGTTTTGAAATCGTGTAAGAGTTATGTAGCCACCCTCCTTTTAATCCATAGACCTTGAACCTTATGGTTGTAATGCTGATATTTCATTATCACCATAAATTACAGTGGCAGCCAAGGTTAAACTCTGCCAGGTTAAAATGTGTGTTCCCTAAGCTTGAGGAATAAGATTAACATAGTATATACTATTTGTATTCTAAATGATGCGTTTTGGTGAGCTTTATCACATTTGGTGAGTCGTTCTCAGTTAATTTGAAATGGATTTATGGAACAGAAGGTTTCTTCTTCCAACCAAGGTGCTAGTGCAAAGCTTGAAAGGCTTTCATGAAACAAACTCCCAAACAGAAACCAATTTGTAGTTAATTCACCTATGACTGTGTGTACCGATGACATGGTTGTTAGTAAAGCATGTAAAAACAATAACAGCAAAAACAAAGACCCAATCCCTATTTTCCACTCTATCCACAGACTGTAAAGAAGTGAAAATTTCTCAGAGCCTAGTAAATATGCCCCTGTTTTTCATGTGCTATGTGAGCTATTGCTCAAAAAATAATCTCAATGTTTTGTCTTTATGGCTTCTGATAGGTTGATTTGTTTCCTAAGGTACGTGATATCTAACCTCAAGATATCAACATTAACTTTCCCATTTCATTATTTTATACTTGAGAGCACCCAAAACTCTCAGAATTTCTCCCAAATGTTTCTTTCAGATTCTCATCGCAAGTATCAAATAATGAAATGGGAAGGTTAATATTGATAGAAATCTTGGAGAGTATCTTAATATCTACATTATAGAAATTAAAAAACGAGATTTTATACTTCAGTGCTTACTCCATGCAATACACTGTTCCAAATATTGTAGAGAAAAGTATGCCCAAGGAGATTGTGCCAGGCAGCTGATGTTTGATTCTCCATATCCAGCCTCTACTCTCCACCCTGCCCTTTGCCCCAGGCTGACCAATGTGGATTACGCTCGATCCCATGACCGCTAGTGGAGTCAGCCAGTCGGGATCCCTGGCAGGAGATCAATCAGAAGGAGGATGGACTGAGCACATGACAAGGATATTAGTCCCCTGGCTCACTGGCTTTGCAGGCAGGTTCCCCTGACCAACTCCTCAGACTGACCACAGCCTCTGCTCCTCTCAATCTGTGCCCTCACTTTCCAGGCCCATATATCCTTATCCTTCCCTCTTTTCCTGGCGTCTCCAGTCCTGACAGCACTGCTGTTGCTGGTCCTGGGCTCCTGTACTACTGTGTTTCCCCGAAAATAAGACCTAGCCAATCAACTCTATTGAGTCTTTTGGAACAAAAATTAATATAGACCCGTTTATATTATATTATATTATATTATATATATTATATTATATTATATTATATTATATTATATTATATTATATTATATACCCGGTCTTATAGTAAAATAAGACCAGATCTTACATTAATTTTTGCTCCAAAAGACTCATTATAGCTGATTGTCCGGCTAGGTCTTATTTTTGGGGAAACACTGTATGACCTGTGCTTTCCCTATACCTCACCCAGACTTTTGTAATTAGTACCCTTGTAAATAAACCCTCCTTCACTTATTCTGAGTGTTCCCTATTTCCTTTTGGAATCTTCTGATCCGTAGTCAGACGCGTTATCCATTGCGCCACTGGCCCCGTACCCTATTTCCTTTTGGGATACTAATTCACAGAGATGTCCACTCAGATCTCAGGAAGTTTACAATGTAGCTGAATTTCCCAAGGCCATTCAGAAGTAGCAGATATAAGAGTAGAATTAGCGGCTCCTATCTCTTAACTGAGAGAACCTTTAGGTACCATATGTGACCCATAAACTGGCTAAAAATGACCCAGTAAATGGGTAGGTGTGTACACTTTGTAGGGTACAGAACTTTTGTAATCTATTAGCATTTAAACATGAGGAAAATTCTTATAAAATATTTGGATTTTCAGGGGAATTTTGCTGCCAAATGTTGGAGCAGATTTGAAACTGCCGTCTTTTATGCAGGGCTTTTTTCTACAGTCTCCACCATTTTCCCTTGCCTTATTCCCAACCTATGGTCCTAGTAGGCAATGAGGTGACAAAACTTTATTTTGATGTGTTTTCTCTTCCCAGAGATGTTTGTATTTGAGAGAAATTTTTAAAATGTTAAATAAAAAAATGTTTATCATTTGTTTGTCTTGTTCTTTTGTTGTTTCTGGTTTATATACACACATATCAGTGAAATTATAGGGTTCTCTGCTTTTTCTGTCTGACTTATTTTGCTTAGCATTATACTCTCAAGATCCATCCATGTTGTCATAAATGTTCCTATATCATCTTTCCTTAACGCCAAATAGTATTCCATTGTGTATATGTACCATGACTGTTTTATCCATTCATCTATCGAAGGACATTTTGGTTGTTTCTATGTCTTGGCCACCGTAAACAAAGCTGCAATGAACATTGGAGCACACGTGTCTTTATGTATAAAAGATTTCAAAAACTCATAGACACAGACAATAGTTTAGTGGTTACCACAGGGTAAGGGGGATGGGGGAAGGGAGATGAGGGTAAGGGGGATCAAATATATGGTGATGGAAGGAGAACTGACTCTGGGTGGTGAACACACAATGGGATTTATAGATGATATAATACAGAATTGTACACCTGAAATTATGTAATTTCATTAACAATTGTCACTCCAATAAATTAAAAAACAAATGTTTAAATGTCTTCTAATGGTAGAATGTTAGTCATTGTGAGTTACAAAAAGGCCTAGAGAGAGGTTTGTTTGTTGTTTTCACCAGGAAAGGAGGGCAGTAGGGCTTCCGATAGCTTGGAAATTACAGTGTTTGAAGGTTCCTCTTCTGGGCAGCAGTCCCAAGAGACTGGCTTTTCAGAACTCATTCCAGAGCTAGGCTATGGCATTGCTTGTGTGTCCTTACATGCCTTTTTCCCCTGTCATCAGCCTTTGCCAGCTCTTCATTTCGGCTCCACATACTGCTCCAGTATTGTGGTTGTCTTCCCATTGAACACGCTTATCATTCCTGCTGGTAATAAAAGAGATAATAAAACACAACAGACAATCCTTAACCTGGAATGTCCAGGAGTCATACCTGTTTCAGTTTAATAATATTACAGAATATTACAGAACATTACAGAATTATATTACATGAATGTCTTAACTAAAAAACAACACAATGATCAACAAAGAGCCTTGTTCCAGCTGCAACATCTGCTGGAGGCATTGTCTTGCACTTTCCCCCATTTTATGGATTAATAAATGGGGATATAATGTACACTTACATAAATGCAATTTAAGTCTTTAAAAAAATTATTACCCTTAAACATATGTTAATGACTGAGAACCAACAAGTTATGCGATATCAGCATGGTTTGCGTGATATCACCGCAACCATCTGATGTAATCCATAAAATTCTCCATATTTTTGGAGATTGCTTTGCTTGGACATTACCACACACACAGCCAGGCAGATCATCCAATGCATTATATGCCCCTCTTCAAGACAAGTTAATTACAATGGCATTTTTCAGAAGTGCATAATTATTTTAAAATATCTATATAAATATTAGATACAGGCAATATTTAGTATCCTAAATGAATAAACCTATACATATTTTGTGTGCTAAAGTTGTCTACAGCTATTTCCTTTATTCATGCTATCATCAGCAATAAAATGTTTTCACCTAATATGTGGAAACTATTAGGAAACAAGAATGTTTATGTTTAATATCAGTGTTTAGAAGAAGAAGACTGCGAAAACAAAACTTATAAGTACAGGAATATTTAAATAATTAAACAGAAAAATCTAACAACTTTATACAAAACAGTAGGTACTTTTGTGAAAGTTGGTGCTAAGATTATGTCTGGTTAAAAAACGAAGGCTTCAGCTCTTTCTGGCAAGCCTACCAATCATAAAGAAATATATTTTTTCCAGTATACTTTTATTGTTTTTAATTTTTAAAACTAAAGTAAGTTGACATACAATATTGTATTAGTTTTAGGTGTACAACATAGAGATTCAATATTTGTATACTTGACGACGTGATCACCTGTTAAATCTAGTAACCATCTGCCATCATACAAAGTTATATTATTGACCGTATTCTCTGTGTTGTACGTTATATCCCCATGACATACATTTTTATAGCTGGAAGTTTGTACCTCTTATTCCCCTTCACCTTTTTCACCCATCTCCCACGCTTCTTTCTTTGGCAACTATCTCTTTATTCTCTGTATCTGTGACACTGTTTCTTTTTTATTTTGTTTGATCCTTTGTTTTTTGTAGATTACACATATAAGAGAAATCATATAGTATTTGTCTTTCTGACTTATTTCACTTAACATAATACCCTCTAGTTTCATCCATGTTGCTGCAATTGTCAAGATTTCATTGGTAAGTAATGTTCCATTGTGTATTTATATAGCACAATTTCTTTATTCATCGTTGGACACCAAGGTTGCTTCTATGTCTTGGCTACTGTAAATAATGCTGCAATGAACTTAGTGTTTTGAGTTTCTTCAGATAAATACCCAGATGTGGAATTGCTGGAACATATTGGTTGTTCTATTTTTCATTTTGTGAGAAACCTCCACACTGTTTTCCATAGTGGCTGCAGCAATTTACAGTCCCACCAACAGTGCACAAGCATTCCCTTTTCTCCCCATCCTCACCTACATTTGTTGTTTGCTGACTTTTTGATGATAGCCATTCTGACAGGTGCGAGGTGGTATCTCATTGTGGTTTTGATTTGCATTTCCCTGATGATTAGTGATGTTGAGCATCTTTTCATACAATTGTTGGCCATCTGTACGTATTCTTTGGAGAAATGTCTCTTCAGGTTCTCTGTCAATTTTTTGATTGGATTGTTTATTTTTTTTGTTATTGAGTTGTATGAGTTCTGCCCCTTACTGAATGTACCATTTATAAATATCTTGTCCCATTCAGTAGGTGTCTTTCATTTTGTCGATGGTTTCCTTCATTGTGTAAAACTTTTTAGATTGGTGTAGGCACATCTGTTTATTTTCACTTTTGTTCCCATTACCTGGGAAGATATCAAAAAAATATATATATATACACATATATGTGTATATATATACATATATGTGTGTGTGTGTATATATATATATAGTCAATGTTAAAGAGTTTACTGCCTGTCTTCTAGTTTTACAGTTTCAGGTTTTACATTTAAATCTTTAATCCATTTTGAATTTATTTTTCTATATGGTCTAAGAAACTGGCCCAGTTTCATTTTTTTGCATATATCTGTCCAGTTTCCAGTATGCTTTTGTTGTTTGTAATACTACCTCATTTCATGTTGATGTTAGTATTCCCTTCTGAAATATATTTTTCCATTTTACGTCTAGGTGGTGCAATTTAGGAAATGGATCATAGCAATGATGCCCTATGAGTCTTGCTCAAAAATGAGATTGTATGTAATTACTTTTACATTTAGTGGTAGGGTATTTGTTACTTTCTTAGACTGCCATTTGTTCACCAGTATGTTCTTAGAACCTAACAGACACAGAGTAGATTTTCAGCATTACTAAAGGAATGAATAAATTAATGAAAGAATTTCAAATATCATAAAATATTCTGACTAGAAATATCACTATCCCACTTATATGACAATATGTATAATTACAATTTTCAAAATGAAAATTCTCATTGCACGTTATAGCTGATTTTTCTATCATTTTCTGTAGAAATGAGTAGGTAAAAGAGTAATGGTGTTTTTTTTATGGAGAAAAAGTCTAATAGCTTTTCCCTGATTCTAACATCTTTCTGGTGTTTGCCCAAGTTTGGACAAAATGTAGGAAATGGCTTGTAACAGCCTACAGTCTAACCCTTCTGGAGCTGGGTCTCTAATTTCATCTTATATTGTCTGTCTTAACCAGGTATTGGTTATGATGGAATATGTCTATTCCATAATAAGCCTGACCAATATCTCATTCTAAAAATTCCACAATTGAGTGAACTGAAAACATCATCAGAAGTAGACAGTAGCATTAGTCAAATCTGCCTTTGTGGAGTTAGGTGTGACTAAAAATATGGCCAGATTGTTTGGGAAAACAGAAAATGAGTATTTTAGTCCGGAAGACACGTTAGACATTATCTAATTCAACTCCCTTATTTTATGCATAAAGCAATTGAACCTTAGGAAGTTTAAGACACAGTATAAGCTCACCCAACGAATTAGTAGCTGCACAGTCTAGACCAGGGGTGTCCAAAGTTTTTTTAACGTTTTTTTTACCAAGGGCCATATGCAGTAAAATACACAAACAGGCGGGCCACTCACTCGAGGTGAAGTACGTATTGCCTCACCTGGTTTATTTAAGTAAACTAAATATATTTTTGGAATTTGCTGCGGGCCAGCTAAAAATGGATTACAGGCCGCAGTTTGGACACCGCTGGTCTCGATCATAGTTGGTGTCTTGTTTTCAAGTTCACATGTCTTGAAGTCACTTGTATAAAATTGTTACATAAAAAAAAAAAGCAGATCAGTCAAATTGAAAACTATCACTTTTTTAAAATGTCAAATTAAGTCACAGATTAAATGTAAAATGTTCCTTAATTAGTATACAAAGTGGACAAAATGAATTAACTCTCAGGAAAGATAGTGTCAACAAACAGGCAAAAAGGCAACCCTTCATTAGAGTATTGAATGCCTTTGGCATTTTTTGTCTTTGGTTTGCAGTAAGGAAATCTGTGGCAACAAAGAGTTGGGTGTGTTTTGTTGTTGTTTAAACTCTCTAAGCTCGATAACGTATCAACCACATACGAAAAGTAAGACAGCAAACAAGGCAAACAAATATACAGAAAGCTCTGCTTAGTAAAAGTTGTCAATTATTTAATATAAAGTTTAGTGCTGATTAAAGATTCGTAAAGGATTGTCCAAATGTCCTGGTTACTGAACTGCTCGGTTCAGTGTTTTAGGCTACCTTTATATACCAAATTTAGATTAACACCTCGATGAATAAAAGACTCAAATGATCACTTCGTGGAAACTTGCCGATATTATGACATAAAAAAGATTTTTAAATTTGTGTTAATGACAAATTTCACAAAAGGAATCCCTTCCTATCGAAAAGTGTGATGCTTATGTTTTAATAGTAAGTTATTTTTAAGCCTATTAAAGTCTTGTTCAGCTTTAATAATAATGAACTTTGGCTGAATATGTCTGTGTCACTGATAATGTCAATTTAGACATTCTGTCTCAGATTCAAGAACCTAATCCCTGCTAAAAAAAAAAATTAATGAAATCAGTAATACAAGGTAATCCTTTCTCAGTTACTAACATTCAAAGGAAAATATTTAAGTTTCTTTTTATAAATCTCCAAAAATGTTTCATTCTTTATCTTTACCGTAACAGAAAATAAATCCTTCAACAGGTCTACCAATGCAGATGATAAACTGCCATTCAGTGTAATTTTCACGGGAAATAATTATGCAATCAGCTTAGTATTAATTCATTTCCATCAATTCTTGATCCTGGAAGTTGAAGCATCTTCCCACTGGGATTTCTGCAGTAGTTGTTACCCTGTAGCTCTTCAAGACAGTTTGCAAAATATGCATGCAAAAGCACCAAATGCCATGTTAGCTCAAGAGTCAAGAATGATGGACAAACCAGTAACATTGAAAATGATACTGACAAGGAGAATGTTTTTGGGTATATCTATTCTTGTAGGTCTCTCTTTGTGGCTATAATGATTTCTGGGGGCCAAATGTCTACTTAGTTCAGAAATCTAGTCTTCTTTCAATTCAACATGTATATTAATAGGTTCTGATAAAACTGAGATGGAAGTTATCTCTATCTGCCCTTGTGGGAAGAAAACATTCTCACAAGAGAGTGCACACTAGCTCTAAGGATCCAAAGTCATTTTCCCACTTAACTCCTTCTGGTTTTCTACAAGGACTTCATCAAAGAATTGCCATGCATTTCATTTTTTATTAGAACTGTATGACTATAAGAATGCTGAATTAGGGTATGCAGTGAATTGTCACGTTAGTGCTAAAACATATTTTCGGTTAAGTCTAATTGAAATGATGTTTTAATTCCAAATATAATGATTTAGATCTTGATACCTACCTTTCGTCATGATTGCCAAAAAAGAAATGCTGCAACATACTAAATTTAAACTTTCGAAGGCTTTAGTCAGTAGTTTGGAAGTTCTCTGGTTTTGCTTCACCAAAATACTATTCTTTCCACTCATAACTGCCGAGTGTAACCATACTACTGAATATCTATTAAAGTAAATATGCTAAATAGATAGATCATATTACATAATAAAAAGTAATCATTCTAATTGAATAGGGTGAACGATAAAGCAAAACCTGCTGGTAAAACCTTACTAACTTGTTATAGGGTCATAATGGATTAAGATTCAGTCTTTTATATTAAAAAAAAACCCTTAATTTTTATTGCTTTTCAAAAATATACAGCAAATAAACATGACTAACTATTGCCAATTAGTAGTTATTTGAAACTAGCATAAATGAGTAAATATAAATGATTTGTAATTGAAATATTATTTTTTGTGAATAGATATTTCTATAGGCTCTATGTCCATGTACATTATGTGTATTATTTATTTTTATACATGATATTAATTTTTTCATCCTTGTTATTGAGATATAAATCTATCTACTTATAGATCTAGTATATCTTTAAATATCAATATCTGTCTGTATATCTATCTTCTATCAAGCCACTTGAAAAAGGTCTTTATCCATGATAGCCAAAATAAATTTGATAAACAAATCCTTTCTAGATAAATATTATGAATGTGAACTAGAGAGGTCAGACTGTGCTAAAATTACCACAATTCACCATTTTGAAATGATAGTTACTAAGGTGAGAATACAATTATGCAGAATTTAATCAGATTGGAACATGTGAATTAACTAAAATAAAATGGAAATACCATCAACAATTCAGATGCAAGTGCATTTTAGCATTTTTTAAATAATAACTATAAAGCTACTCTTTCTATTGACTTTTAATTTTTGTTTCACTAGGAACCTGATTTTATCCTAAGCCTTTCTTATTGATTGCTGACCTTTTCCTGTCCTTTGGTGTTAAATGCTGTGCAGTAAATGTATAACCAGTGTAACATGACCCGAAATAGATCAGTACATTGAATGTGACCACGAGAAATAGATCCAATTCTTGACTTAACCGAGACTAAAAAGGTCTTATTTATCCTCTTTATTCCATTTCATTTTTCCTACTACCTTCATTTACTAATACACTATTAGCAATCAAATTAGTGATCATTTTCGCATGTTATTATCACCAAAACCTTCGTTTCAATGTTTTATAGTAAAAGGCAACAACATAGTCTTCACTGTGAAAAGCCATCATCTGGTGAAGTCCTTTTTATGCCTTAGATCTTAGGACACACTGATTTTTGAGATCCTCTCTCTAAAGCCTTCTGTAAAAGGTGCTATTTTATTGAGAAGGAATAAATGGCTAAAGTGTCTTTAGTTTTCCATGTTATGTTAAATATCCCATGTTGAGCAATGATGAACAAGTAAAATAGATATATGAAACAATACATTTTTGGTATACTCAAACTGTGACATAATTATTGTAAACATCCCATGTATTAATATGATAATATAATATAAAATAGTTCAAGATTTTAGTTAAGATTGGAAGCTACATCAACAGTGGACTGTGCATCATTACTTTATTTGGTGATACAAATAGCATTATTATAAAACCTAGAGATGTTTTCTTATCTTTATACCATCTTTCCCTGAAAATAAGTCTGGGTCTTGTATTAATTTTTGCTTCAAAAGGCACCTTAGGGCTTATGTTCAGGAGATGTCCTCCTGAAAAATTGTGCTAGGGCTTTTTTTCTGGTTAGGTCTTGTTTTCAGGGAAACACGGTATGTGTTGAGACTGTCCTACCTCTCATAGGAAAGGGACAATACTAATGTCCTTATTTAGCTTAGTATGCTATAGGTAATATACGTGTGACTTTTAGACTCGTAATTACAGAAACAACAATCGACCATAAAAAGGTACTAAAAACTCTTTCATGCTCAGGATCCAAAATGGGAAAACACAGAAAATCTTTTCAATACATAACCCAGCCATTTTGGTTTTCTGCATTTGTGGTGATGGGAGCTATCATTTGATTGAATTGACACATCAGCCTTTTAACTGGACAATCTGGTTCTAGACTGTGATTATGTTGCTTAGTGATAACAATGGTCAAACTTGAAAAACACTGAAAAATTAATTTTTGTTTGCTTAGTTGTTTTTATTTTGTTTTCTATTTTGGTTCGGGGGCCATGAAGTAATATTCAAAGTTGCCCAACATATGATAATAATTCCTTCACAGTTTCTTTCTCAAATTTAGCTGCACATTGGAATCACCTGGAAAACTAAAAACTGCCAATATCTGAGTTCTAACCCCAGAAATTATAATGTAATTTGGATGGCAGCCTGGGCTTGGGTCTCATAATATCTCCCCCAGGTGATTATAATGGGCAGCAGATTTAGCATCTCCGGGTATACATAAATAGGATATTCTTATTACAACTTATTGCTGGATTGCCACCCAACTTTTTCAATCATCCCATTTACTGAAAAGGTGGTCTCCCTTTGTCTCTCTCTCCTCTTACTACAAAACTTTCTGTCAATGCATGAATGTGCCATATCAAAAAAAAAATCAATTACTCTGACACATTTATTCTGTAATTTTTGTAATTCTGTAAACATGTACATTTGTATGCATGTTAGAGTCAAGGACAATAACTTTTAGCTGTGTTTATTTTTGTTAAAAGAAACTGATAGACTTGAAGGACAAATCACCTTCTGATTGCACAGATTAAACAAGAAAACATTTCATATTTTAGCTTTACAAAGCATCTTATTGATTTTAAAAGATCCATTCTGTTGACATAGTTCATGATGAAACATATTGTATTAAAAAGACTAAAATATTTATTTTACATATCTACATGTATTCTCATATTTCTAGATCAACCACAAATCATACAGGAAAATATTTAGGTACATGAAAAAGCTTCATAACATAAAAAAAATTAACATTTAAAAAAAATCACATGTGAATGCTCATTAAATAATAACATTGACAAATAAATAATCAGCTTTACTTATTAGCTGCTGCCATGCATTTCTGGCATTCCATTCCAAGCGAGGGTCAGCATGCAGGGTATAATTTCATACTATGAGACTGTAAAAAGCTACAGGGCTTACTTTTGAAGTGAAATGTCACAAGGTCTTTTATTGTTTCAAAGGAAAATCACTCATAGCTGCTAACCTGTTCCCATGAAGATGACCAACAAAGCATCTTTCTGAAGTGTTATTGGAAAGATTCATGGCAACATTTTTTTTTTTAACTTTTCAATTTTGAAAGGGTTTTTTTGGGAGGTTGCAGGGTTGGGGAATGAAAGGTAACTGAGAAGCCCTTTTCCGTTTTAAAAAGTAATGATTCAGTATATAGTGTGTATATAGTATCCCCAGTCTTTCAAGAACCACAGAGAATTAAAACTACAGGATGCGTGGAATTTAAATGCAAATTGCTTTCATGGATTTGCATACATCTTGAAAAACTTGAAAAGGAAAAGTTATTCCTAAAGTAGGTCCTGATACTTAGGACAGCTTGCTGGGTTTGATCAAAGCAGAAAGCATATATTTTCAAGTAAGAAAATAGCAATGGCAGGCTTGAGTCTTCCAAGCAATCAAATCTGTAAAGCAGATGGTTACTAGTCAGTCCAGTTTTGAGAGTCTGAGTTCTAACTCATGCTGTGCTTGCTGGATTTGCTGGCTCTTTTCCGCTCTCTATGATGCTGGGCTGGCTTGGCAGGCGACATGCTCTCAAAGTTATGACTGGACTCATTGTGCTGCCGAGTGTACCTCTTGCACTTGCAGGCTGTGACCACCGTGATTTTGTAGGTACGCGTGCTGCCATCTTGGCACTGCAGCTGGATTCTCTGGGTACGCGTTTTGTCATTGACACACCTCCACTCTTGGGAGCTCCTCCTGCTCCAGTACTTGGTTCCATAGCCTCCACCAATCCAGTTGGGGAGCACAGGCAGAGGCAAGCACTCACCAGCACAGACCAGCTCCTTCAGAGGGCTGATGCTGGTGCATTGGCCATCAGAGATATATTTGGTGGAACGCAGTTCCCGGCAACCCACTTGAACCCGAGCTGCAGGAAACAGAAAAGAAAGCACAAATGGACATTACTTCTTTTTAATCTGCAATGACAAAAATAATGTGCTAATGCTAGCAAATAGTCAAATAGAAAGAGGTAGTAGAGACACGTCAATGAAAATTTGCAGTTTGCATGACTATAATTAGCCATGGAAAAAAGTAAACTAGCGTTGATTTTTTTCTTTTTTCAGGTATAAGATTAGCTAATTGCTTAATGGAGTATTTGAAAATCTCATTTTCTTAGTCTCACTCCCCAGTAAGGGTTAAGCAGCTCTTACATTTATGTGTAAATATTCATTTTTCAATGAGCTAAATGAGAATATTTTTATGTTCTTTTTCTTACAGGTCATATTTGTTAATGTCTGCAAGTGCTTCTAATTAGTTTTTTTTAAAAAAAACCTATTGAGAAAATGTGGAAAGTGTTTAAATATTGTACATAATGCATATGCTGTCTGTAATATTTTGTTTCAATTATAAAATTTAGCTGCAAAGAATCATGCATACCTATGTGTACAAAATCTGACATTTTGCATATCAAACTTAATAACTACATTTTAAACATAAATTCCCAAGCTGTCTTTTAAAAACACAAAGATTAAAATGTTTGAAATGCAAAATGTCACTACAATTCAAAATTAAAAGAATATAAAAGCCCCTAAATCAGGAACGTATGGTTGCCATAACAACTTGGCTACATTTCCATGAATTTTATGGCAGAAAAATGCCTAACATGTCTGATTTACAACTGCAAAAGGAACCACGGTGTTCATTTCCTGAATATTGGTCATGGCAAGCGTTTTGTTTGGTTATTTGAATTTGATAAGCATGTTTTCTAATTGGCTGTTTTTTGTTACATGCCTTATGCAATTAAAGCAAAAATTAGTCTTGAAATATTTGAGGTTTTCTTTCTATTGCTTTGTTATCTAAACTTCAGAAGAATTGCCTGTAACAAGCTTGAAAAGAGAGCAAGGCTTGTCTGTTAACCAGAGGAAAAAAATATATTTAAAAGTATAACTGCTGCAATTTAAAAAATTAAAAATTATCAGGGACATTGAAGTAGTCTTGCATAGAATAATGAAAGCTAATTTGAAATAGATATTGAATTAGGGGTTCAAGATCTGCTCTGTGCCCCAGTACTTCTGAGGTGAGAGATACAGGAATGTGATAGCTGTGAAAAAAATGTCTGTATATACACATATATCTGTATAGCTATAGAGAGTGGGATTAAAATTAAGGGTAAACTAGCTGGCCAGTAAGAGTGCTCTCCTGTCTGATTCTGATTCCAGCTCACCTTCCTGCAACTGTCTTAGGAATGCACCTGGAAACCACCAGAGACAATTTTGACTTGTCTAGCTTTTTGTTCCTGTGTATATAGAGATTCGGCATTTTTTGCAGTGACAGTTCACTGATAATAGATACCCACCACATTCCTCAATAATCTAATAATAATCAGATATTTCCTGTGTAAAAGCAAACATCTTCATGAAAGTTGAAGCACCTTGTTTTTTTTAGACATTATCCTGTTTCCCTGAAAATAAGACCAGGTCTTATATTAATTTTTGCTCCAAAAGACGCATTAGGGCTTATGTTCAGGGGATGTCATCCTGAAAAATCATGCTAGGGCTTATTTTCTGGTTAGGTCTTATTTTCAGAGAAACACAGTAGCAGTCATACTTGAATGCACTTTGACTTTTCAAAGGTCAAAACTACTTTTCGCAGCTGAATAGATTTGAGAAGAAAGAGCAAAAGATTTGTGTAAGATTTCCCGTGCACTGTTTCTCTGTGTCTCTCTCAAAACCTGATTATTTGCATGTGAACTCTTCTAAAGGAAAGGAGAAAAGCAAAAGTTAGGAAAAGAAATTTGAATCCCTCTAACTTGTGGTCAATTGGTGTGTTAATTAAGCAAATAGAAAAGGAAACAAAAGTGCTGCCTATACAATATATTATTATAGTGTCATTATTTTAAATCTCCAAAGTTATAAGTTTCCCCAGTCTCTCACAAAAATATACAATTACCTAAATTTTGATCTGGTTAATAAGGAATTCTCATAGGAAAATATGATTCTCCAACATGTTTAATTTTGTCCTTTTTTCACATTGATCATCATCAAAATTTACAACTATTTCACTATACATATTTGAGAAATTCACGGTAATTTTTTATCCCCAGAAAGCTTCTTCTTTTCCCTTGTGATGTCCTATATAGTCTTTAGTTAGTTACCTTTATGCAGTTTACCAGAATTGCACATGTCCTGAAATAAACAGAAAACAACCTGAATTTAAATGATCTAGAATAACGCTTTTTAAAAATTCTCATTGTGCGTGATTTAAAGAAGCAACCCTTTAATTCCTGGAAAGATTTTCCTCTTTAGAAGTTTGATAAAACTTAAGTCTGTGCTTGTATTAGCAAATCACTGTTTTAGCTATGTTAACTTTATAGGGAAGAGTGCCAGTCTACACATGCAACAAATTATTTAGCAAAAAAATATATGGTTCAGGTTAGTTAGGAATGAAATAATTATACAGGAATGTGAGCTAATGCTACCAAAAAAGAAAAGACACAACCCATACAAGTAAAACACACTTACTGTTCCGATCCAGTCCAGTGTTACTGAAATGCCTGCCTCCATTTCTGGCTTGATTCATCGTGCTGTTGCTGCTGGGCTGGGCTGGAACAGGTTTAACCACATGTGAATACAGGATTTCTGTGGCATCATTTTTAAAAGCCACACAGCTTTTCATTAGGATGCAGGCAAGGGGAATGAGATAGAAATGAATGGCAGGAGGAAGCATGGTGAGTAGAGGAATTGCTTGGCTGGAGAGCTGGTTAATTCCTTTCCCTCTGCTTCTGCTCTGTAACTGTGAAATTCCTGCTCAAGGTCCCCTTTATATATCCCTGAGTTTTGGCGTTCATTCAGGTGTAAAGTTGTGTAGAGCTTCAGAGTGAAAACACAGAGAAGGGGTGGGATCCCTACATGACCCTGCAAAAGAATTTTACCAATGGAAGAGAAGACTACAGAAAAGGAGGAGCTTGGTATACAAATTGCCTGAAATTTCAGAGTTGGACTTCATCCGTTGGCTGCGAGCTGAAGCAGCCAGACACATTCTATAGCAAGTACAGTCTCTCTCTCTCTCTCTCTCTCTCTCTCTCTCTCTCTCTCTCTCTCTCTCTCTCTCTCTCTCTCTGCCATTTCCTTTCCTGAATCTAGTTTACATTCGGATTTAATTTCAATAAAAATACACTGCTGTTCATTTGAAGAGCTTTACATTTCCACAGTTGTTCTGTACTCCCCTCAGATTTTAGAGTATTTGGGGCAGAGAGGAGGTTCATCCCAGATAATAGGAGGAATTCATGTGAGTTTAAAATACTGTAAGACTTGAATGAAGCACGTAGTTTAGTTAAACAGATTTTATTTCTCAAGAAGCAAACTAACATATATTTGTTTCTTAAAGTGTAAGGCACTGAGCTAGAATCTGCCTCCTGGACATACTTAAATAATGCAGCTTTGATCTGCATCAACTACTGTACTGCTAGGTAAATTATTGCCAGGGGTTCTGTGCAAAGAATAATGAGCTCTGTCTGCATTCAAGTAACTAATATCAATTTTCATCTTAAAAATGTGTCGCAAGCATTCACATTCATGGCATCATTTTACAAGAAAGAAAGCCATTTCCGACAGATTATTGTTTGGCAATTTCAAAATAATTTTTGCTAGTATTCTACCTGTATTTACTAAACATTTCCTTTGACTCTGCTGCCCATGTAAGAAACACGGTACTTTTGTGAACGTCTTTTTCCACACCTGGAACAGATGTTCCATTAATTAATTCTGGGCCACTCATCTCCATCCTTAAAAAAATCATGAAATTCCATCTGATATAAGACATTTTGATTGGAATAATTGCATATTCTGAATATCTTTCCAATTTTAAATCTATATTGTCCTTTGTGTGGCTACTAAAATGACCTTATAGCATGGATACTTTATATCTTCTTTAAACTTTTGTCCATTGTAACTACTATTTGTATCTATGTATCCATCTGTCTGTCTGTCGTCTATCTATGTTTCTCCACAGCAGCACTATTGACATTTTAGAGTAGGTAATTCTTTGTTAAGCTGCACTGTTCTGTGTGTTTTACAGCATACCTGGCTTCTACCCAATAGATGCCAGTAGCATTTCCTCCCCACCCAGTTATAACCAAAAATGTCTCCCAGCATTGCTAAATGTCTTTGTAGGCTAAAATCACCCCCAGTTGAGAGCTACTAACTATCTATCTGTCTATCTATTTATCTCACTATAAAAAGAAAGTAAAATTAAGAATAAAAGTCTATTTCATGATACTAAGGAATTATTATTCTTTTATTTAGTAGTAAAGTTGTGCTGTGGTTTTATTTAAAAACAATGACTGCTTCTCATTTAGAAGTATATGCTGCAATACTCCTAAATAAAATGGTATTATGTCTGGAATAAACTTCAAAAATAACCCGGCAGGCGGTGATTAGAGGTGAGAGTGGGGCAGGATGGGTTATGGGTCAATGGTTATTGGGGATGGATGATGGATGTTCTATTGTGTACTCTTGTGTGTGTTTTCAAAATTCTACATAATCAAAAATTTAAAACTAGAGTAAAAACTTTTAATGTATACGTACTGCTGAATAACCATCAGATCCCTGCCTGAAAGTTGTATGTAGACATTTATTCTAACGTCATTCCTAGAAAATAATACATCTGTTAATTACTAGGTGCATATGGAAATTGTATGTCAGACATCCTTCTAAAGTATTTACTGTGAAGAATTTCTTATCCTGCTTATCAGGGAACTTGACATTAATTACATGGAGCATGTTAATATTAACCATTGACTAGTAGATCCAATGCCTGAAGGAAGTAAGTGGGTCAAAATAGCCTGAGCTCTTCCCCATTACTATTTTTTTTGTGCCAGGAGGAGGAGATATTTTAATTTGCAGCTTAATTATTAGGTTGGGCTAATCAGATCGACCAAAATAACTCATAATTGTTAAATCTTCACTGCACCTAGTATTCTGTAGGCTCAGCCTTAGGCTATCACCTCAGGCAGAAGCAAAATTAGAAATGAAGACAATGAAATTGGAGTCAGTATATGAGGACAGAAATAATGCGGAATTCTTAGGCCCAACATATCAGGCAGGACCGGATTAGGAAACTACTTTGATAAACCAGAAACAATAATAGTTTGATATTTAACAGTGATTCCAGTCAGTTTAAAACTACTTCATTAAGAACAATCACAAACTGTAATGCTCTGATGAGATTATGGGTATAGATATTTAATATCTTGGTTGAGGAACTATTCCCCTGGGTAAACTACGTTCTTTCTCATCTCCAGGCCTCTGTGTATATACATTTCTCCTTCTTTTTGGGACAGCCTTCTCTCACTCTTTCCTCATTCTCATTTTCACTGGTTGATACCTATTTTCCCTTCAGTTCTCATTTTTGATGGCCCTAGGTCTAAAATAACTTCCCTTGCCCTCTACCTCCTCAGGTGTGGAGTCAGCACCCCATCCACACGTGCCAGAGTGACTAACGCAATGGCTTTGAAAGTCTTATGATAGAAGAACTATTTTTATTTTATGAATATTGTTGATTAAGTGGATAAATTAATTATTTAAGAAATATAAAAAACTATCCTTTCATATATAAAAAGATCAGTTAATATTTATGGTAGGCAATCATTAAAATGGCCCCTAATAATCCTCTCCTCATGGGATTCACATCCTCAAAACAATCTCCTGCCCTTGAGTGTAGGTTGGACCTGGTAACTCATTTCTAATGAACATAACATAGTAAAGTGATGAGATGGGAATTCTGTGATGACATTGCCAAAGACTGTGCCTTCAGGCTTGCTTGCCTGCTTTGCTCTCTCACTTGCTTTGATGGAAGCTAGCTACCATGATATAAGCTTTCCTATGGAGAGGTCCAAGTGGCAAGGAACTACTGTCTCTTGCTCACAAGGAACGGAAGCCCTCAACCGAATAACCCATGAGGATCTGAATGGTATAAGCAAGCTCATGAGTGAGTCTGAAAGCCAATCTCCCCACAATCAATCCTTCAGATGAGGCTTACACCCTAGCTACAACTTTAGGAGAGGTGTTAAACCAGAGGCCCCCATCGGAGCTATGAGATAATAAATGCTGTTTTAACTAAATTTGGGAGTAACTTGTTACACACTATAGATAATCAATGTAATATTACCTGTTTTTAAAGTAAGATATAACAAGCCACCAATGCTAGAGCCTTGAAAGCATCAGGTGTGGAACCATTAAATATGGCGACTGTGCAACTTTTGTTCTTTGGGTAAGATTTGAAACATATTTTCCAGTCCTCGGCTGAGTCATCAATGTGGTATTATTATTAATAATCAAATAATAATATTAAAATTGCTACGATTGGACTGATATGCAAAAAGCTGGAGAGTTATTTTAATGTTCCAAATAGTATTGTCTGTCATGAGATTCCTGGCACTGGAATCAGAAAATCAATTTGAATCTTATTGCTACCATTTACAATCTGTATGAACTTGGACATATTTTCTGAAGCTCTCTAAATCAGTTCCTTCATCTGTGAAACATAACCAATTTTACCTACCTCGCAGAGGAATAGAGAATATGAACGTGTATAGTGTAAAATATGCCCCAGAAGAAATGTGGAAAATATTATCATTGAATATGAGACTAAAAGTATTGTTTCTCATTAGAGTCTTTGAATTTAAAAATGATTTCAGAAAGATTAGAGAAGTCTCAAACAAACACAATTACCCTATTTAAGGTGGAGAACAAAAAGTTGAGAGACAAGAGATTGTTTAACCTGATTAAATACAAAATAATATGTAAATGTCATTTCATTAAAAAAAAAATAGCCTGACTGATTGTTTTTTATCTTTGAAAGAGAAAGAATCAGAATACAGGTAAATATAAACAAAATATGTTTATTGAACGCAGCAATCAGCTGTATCTGTGGGTAAAACTATTTTCAGAGTTCCAGGTAATAATGGAGAACTTCGTAACTAGAAAGGTAATTAACCATCAATAGTTTAGAAGGAAAAAAAAAAAAACAACCTATATAGAATCTTCATGCATAAAAATCCTTAGAAAGAGAATGGACTAACATTTTTCATTCATTTCATATCAACCTGTATTGAGCCCAATGTTTGCCAAAGCTGGAGTCCAGGGACTGCAAAGCTAAATGAGACATGGCTGCTCTTTTCCCTTTCCCAAAAGCTTCTGTTTAGAATTCCACTAAACCTTTCTTAACTTGATCTTCCTGTACAAGTTTCTTCCTCCATCACCACTTTTATTAGTTGTGTCTTTATTTTTATTTTGTTTAAATGTTTTGGGGATTTTTTTGGTTTTCTTTGTAGAATAAATCTTCCTTTTATTATAATATGCCTCAAAATAACATTAATTTACATAACACTGCCCTGTGCTGATATGAAACCCAGGTGGAAATTCCAAGTCTAGTTGATAAAATTCTAGAGGGAGCTTCTCAATCTTGGCACTATTGACATTTTGAGTCAGATAATTCTGTTGTGGGAACTGTCCTGTATGTTGCAGAACGTTTAGCAGTGTTCCTGTGCCCTACTCACTATATGTCAAGAGCACACCCCTCACCCAGCTGTAACAACTCAATGTCCGCCGGTGCACAATATCTTCCTGGGTTAGAAACTACTGATTTAGGCAAATTCTCTAATAAACTTCCCAAATATGCCAGCAGAGCCCCTATTAAGGAAAACCTCATATGCTTTAGGGAGTAGATGAGAACAGTGGAGACAGGGCTTCTATCTGATTGTACAACTAGGGAGAGTAGTAAGTTATCCTCTTTACTGGCATTTGCTCCCTTGTGCAGTAGGAATTGATGTCCTCACTCTGTGTGTTCAGCCCACACAAGTCCCTAAACTAAATTCAACCAAGGCTGGCAGCCTATCTTGCCCCAGTGGTGGGGGGGAGAGCTGGAATAAGTTTTGTTCCACAAGCCTGATAGTTGTTTTAAACCATGTTTTACCTGGGAGTTTGTTAGATCTGCACATTCGGGGCCTGACCTCAGACCTGAGTCAGAATCCCTTCGGGGAGAACCCAGGAACTTGTGTTTTACCAAGCACTCCACCACATTCTCATGCTTGCTCAAGTTTACAATGCACTGTTCTAAAACACACATGTGCCCTCCTGTGGCCTTTCTTCATAGTCTCCATTACAGTGGCCTAATCTAACTGGCCCAGATTCTTCTGGTTTGCCCAGTCACATGCAAGGCTTGCCCTAAAGATCAGTCCATTTGGCCAAAACCCAAACCAATTCCCCTTTCCTGTATGTATTGTTCCCTAGGGACTGGAGGCTCTCAGTATCCCCTAATGACTGATTCATGCTTTGTTCCACGACGATGTTGCCACAGTTAACTATCTATAGTCATTATCCTCACTCACGAGAAATTTAGGAAGCCCTGCCTGAGTCTCTCAGGTATCAGTGTTGACCCAAATTGAGGCAAAATACTTTGATCACTGTGGTTTTGATTGTTGTCCACCAGCCCCAGGAACATCCCACAGCGAAGTCAGGCTCTTAGCCCTGGCAACATAAAGCCTTGCTTTGCTCTTTCTTGAAGAGTCTCTTATTCCGGTGCCAGAAGGTTTCATCACCATGCCTAAGTTGGTAATGACCTTATGTCACCAGTAGAGACTCAACCGTTCACAGTTCCCTGGTATGTCAGAAAACTGGAGAACAAAAAGATTTTAGCAGAGGATTTGGGCCAACAACACCACAGTCTCTTCTGGGAATAAAGTGGTTGCAGAAATTTCTAATTTCAATTCTTATATTTTTAGTGAAGTCATTTACTTCTAAGTTGTGTACAGATGGAAGCCGTGATATAGGGGGTTCCATAGCCACCATGTAGCTGGCATGAAGAGAATGTGATGAGGAACATGAAAAACAAGTTGGACTCCATTGATTGGACAGGTAGATTGGAGCCCATCAGTGACTACAATCCTACTTTATAGTTTTAGATGTTTAGACATAATTCGGTAGACAATGGAAAATCATTGAAGGATATATATGTGTACGTGTGCGTTTATTTTTATTTTCACAAAGTGAAAACACCATGTAACTATACCCAGGTAAAAGGATAGAAAACTTCCAGTACCCAAAAGTTCCCCTTCTGCCCTTTCCTAGTAACTATTTCCTTACTCTCTCCTAAAATAAACCAGTGTTCTGATTTCTGACACCAGTTATTTGTTTTGGTTGTTTCAGAATTTGATATAAAAATTACTGTTTTCATTGTGTGTGCTATTGCATTGCACGGACAACCACATGTACTTATCCATTCTAGATTAGATTGATTCCAGCTTTTGGCTATTATGCATAATGCTGCCGTAAACATTCTTGTACCTGTCTTCTGATACATATGGGCATACCTTTTTGTTGAACAAATGCCACTTGTGAAATGGATGGCATGTAGGATGTGTGGGTGTGTTCAACTTTAGTAGATAATACCAAAGTGTTTCCCAAAGTGGTTTTATTAAATGAAATTTCCACTATCCCTAACAGATTTTAAATAAGGGAAGAACAAGATCGACACTATGTTTCAGGATACTGAATCTAACTTCCGTGTACAAGATGATATAGGGGTGGTTATGGTGGAACACAGGGAGAGGGACGTTACTGCTAGAGCTCAGGTGGAAAAGAATAAGATCCTGAACTTGAAGGAGAGAGAAAAGGACAGATTAGAGATACTGTGGAGGTCTGTTGGAAGGTGATTGGAAATGAAGGCAAAGGTGAAAATAAAGTTTTAAAGCTGGATGACCAGGGAGACTGAGGTATCAGGAAGATGAGCGTTGGCAGAGTTTGAATTTCAAGTTCAGTAATGAGTTTAGACTGAGTTAGGATGAAGTTAGGGTGCTGGTTGGAATCCAAGAGAACATGTCTAAGAGACAACTGAAATCAGATCTCAAAGAATCTGTCCAGCGACTGGTAGCAGTTTCTTAGCAGCAACTAGCATGCTTTCTTATGACATTGTAATGATAGAACTTGGCTTAGAAACCTTTTGTTAAATAACACTATATAAGACTTTCATTTGTATACTATCATCTAATCATGCTCCTCGATTTTTTTAAATGTAACTCCCTGCTTTCAGTAATTCCCAAGTAGTATGAACTATTGTATTTTGTACAAGTCTTAAAAAACATATGCCTGGTGTTTTATTTGAAACCATAAATAATAAATATCTCTCAATATCTCTTGTTCTTTTTCTAATTAAATTTATTGGGGTGACATTGGTTGGTAAAATTATATAGGTTTCAACTGTACAATTCTATAATACATCATGTATATATTGCATTGTGTGTTTACCACCTGAATTCAATTCTTTTTCCATTACCCTTTTTTGACCCTCTTTATCCTTTTCTGTCACCTCCCTCCCCCCTTTTCTTCTGGTCACCACCACACTGTTGTCTCTGTCAAACAGTTTTTGTTTGCATGTTTGTCTTGTTCGTTTGTTGCTTTCAGTTTTATTTCTCACATATGAGTGAAATCATACGATTCTCAGCTTTTTCTGTCTGACTTATTTTGCTTAGCATAATACTCTCAAGATCCATCCATGTTGTCACAAATGGCAGTATGTCACCTTTTCTTACGGCAGCATAGTATTCCATTATGTTTATGTACCACATCTTCTTTATCCAACCATCTATTGAAGAACATTTCAGTTGTTTCCATGTCTTGGCCTCCATGAATAATCCTGCAGTGAGCATAGTGGTGCATGTATCTTTATGGATAAATATTTTCAGATTTTTGGGGGGGTAGATACCCAGAAGATGGATTGCTGGGTCATGTGGTAATTCTATTCTTAAGTTTTTGAGGAAACTCCATACTATTTTTCATGGTGGCTGTACCAATTTACATTCCCACCAGCAGTGCAGGAGGGTTCCTTTATTCCCACAACCTCTCCAACACTTGTTATTACTTCTCTTGTTGATAATAGCTATTCTAACATGTATGAGATGGTATCTCATTGTGGTTTTGATTTGCATTTCCCTAATAGCTAGTGAAGTTGAGCATTTTTTCATGTATCTGTTGGGCATTTGTATGTCTTCTTGGGAGAAGTGTCTGTTCAGGTCCTCCCCCCATTTTTCAACTGGATTTTTTTGTTGTTGTTGTTGAATTGTATGAGTTCTTAACATATTTTACATGTTAGCTCTTTATCGGAGGTGTTATTTGCAAATATCTTCTCCTATTCAGTTTCTTGTTTTTTAATTGCCCATATAGCCACTGACGTAGTTCAAGTTTTCAACATTATTTGCCTGAACTGCTGCCATAACTTCTTAATTGATCTCTTGCCTTCCATTCTCATCCCTCTAAAATGAACTCTTCACAGTGAGATACAGAATGATATTTTAAAAATGTGTATCTGGACATCTTATTTTAAAATCTCAGTTGTTCCTTTTACTTACAGAATGAACAAACACCTTCATGAGCCACCTACCCTCAATTCTTGCCACTCTATTACTTATATTTTATGCTTCTGTGGTATTTCTTCATGCTCACCAATTGATATAATGCCTTTGTGACTTTTATTCCTGTAAACAATTCAAAATTCTGCTCTTTGACGTCTTTCTTCAATATGTAGATTTAATTAATCAAACAATGAGAAATAAGGAAAAGGACAATTGGGACAAAAGGAAGCTTTTCCGAACTTGTGGGAGATGGATCTCTGACAGTTATGTACTATGATTTAAAGTAATATAGATTTTTAGTTTAATGTCAATAAAATCATGTGATTTACATTTCCAGCCCTTACATACAGCAAAATGCATTTAAGATCAGTAAAATAATTTAAAATATAACAAAATGAAACATTAAAATAATAGAGAAAAGAATATATGCAGATTTTCAGGGTAGAATAATTTATAAAGCTGTCAAAAGAATACTGCTTTAAATTTTCAAATTTTCCGACCAAGTACCCTTCCGGTGTTAATGCTCTCATGGCATTAATAACAAAATTAACATGATTACTTAATAATACTCAAGCTCATTAAAAATGTATTGAACAAATACAAAAATTATTGTGTTATGGAAAAATTCACATTATCAGATACCTACCTTTTTAAAAAACTGGGGTTATAAAATTACAAAAATAACATTTGCATCTTGTAAAAAATGTCAATAGTTCATTAAATATAACTATAAAAATCTACCTCTTCCCATCCCTCTTCCAACTCCACTCTCAAGAGATAATCACAGTTAAGAGTTTTGTGATGTTTTTCAACATTTTCTGCATTTACAAATACATTTAGGTATATGAGTACGTGTGTGTATTTGCACATATACATTTATTTTTAAATTTTTTCCTACAGATTAGATCATACTATACATATGATTTCTCAAATTACATTTTGTACTTAATGACCCATCTAAAACATTTTCCTATATCAGAATGTACAGATTTACCTTGTTCTTTCACTGAATGTGTTGTGTGGTTGTGACATAGACTATTCATCCAGTTCTCTATTGAATATTTAAATTATTTTTAGATTTCTCCTTTCTAAATCTGGCAGGATATTCATTTGAAACAGTTATGTTTTAAGCCCCCTTTCCTCCCCATTTTATTCACCCAAGTAGTTGAGGAGGGAGTAGAATTGAAAGTAGAAAAGTGGGGTTGGGTATGTAGCTTCGTACAAGACCAGAAGCCAAGCCCTACTTCCTGGCGGTGTTCCAGACAGGTTGCTAGGCTTCAGAAAGGCATGATAAGCAAATTTATTAAAGATTCCGATAGGATATGTAATTCCAGAGCTTCTAGACCTGAAGGGAGTGTGTAGACCAGACATAGACAGCTCAGTAGTCACCAAAGGGGAATGACTGCTGATGACCAGTTCCTGGAGGAACCACCCCAGTGCCTTGAACCTAAGGAAGGAACTTTACACCATCTCTGATGAGGAGCAAGGGAAGGAGAGAAAATAAAATGAGGGCCAGGGTTCTAAATTAAATTGATTTAAAATGATAAAGAAATGCAATATATATTTTTTCATACATCTAAGCTTCTAAACCAGAAGTTATACCATCTTCATAAGGATTTGCATTTTCCCGTATACCAAGATACTTTATATACCTTGATATATTTAAAGTTACACTTTAATTTTGGAAGATTTTGTTCATAAGAGGATAATTCTTTTTCATTACTTAGAGAAAATTCCCATTTGAAGTGGTGTTCTTTTATCTTGACATAGTTATATGTGGAATTCTGTAATATCCATTCATTCTTTTAAAACACAATTAACAAAAAAAAAAGACCTTCCTTTACTATAGTCTCAAGTTGTTAAGGATTTATTACATCACTTTTATTTCATATTCACATCAAGCAGTTTGAAACACACAATATGAAGAGACAAGATTTAATGGTTTATTTTGAAGAGAAAAAAATAATTTCTTTGTGGAAAAGCGATGCCTGCATATGACCGTTAATTTTTATTTGCCGTTGCTTTTACCTTTAATTGGTACTTTTGCAGTTTTTATGAAAAGCTTTAGCCTAGCAAAAGATGAAGTCAATTAAACATCTCATGGAAACAATTTAACCATTATTCTCTGATTAAGAAGCATTGATTAAAACTGCTTTCAGCAAAGAAATACAAAGAGGATCCTTAAAATGTCTTATGGCTTAGAATTTTATTATGTCAACTCACAGTTTAGATTGTCTTCAGGCCTAATTCTCCAGCATGTTTATATAGTAGTTTGGGGCTGTTGGCCTGACAAGTGCTTGGGGTGGCAAGACTCCACTGACAAACAGCCAAAGAAGAACTTAAAACAGACAGGGGAGAGTCCATTCCTGCCAGGGCACTGCAAGCTGTTTAGTGACCATCTAAATGTTCTGCTGGTTTTGTTGCCATACTTGGTAGTCCTGGGAATCTGGCTAGCTTCAGAAGTTGAGCAAAACAAAATACAACTGTGCACAGCCACGCCCTAGGGTGACTGTCTCCAAATACCGTACAAGTCCGAGGCTGAAGCACTTGAAAGGCTTGTATCCCTGCAGATCAAATCTTCATAAGATTGAGCCTTTAAAGACAACCCTTAAGCACATAAATGTTGTCATTTACAGCACTGTTTCAATGCTATTTTACCTTTCCAATTATATAGGTGGCTAATGCACATGATAATTATAGTTCCTTAAAATTTATTCACTCTCAAGCAGATCAGCTCAGAAATGTTGGCACAGTTTCAGGGTTCCTTAACAACTGCTTGCCAAACCACTCTTTGATCCAGTGAAATCATCAGATGATTCAAAACAAGGCCTACAGCCTTTCAAGAATTCACTTCTTTAAATCCTCCTCTTCATCGCCCAACCTCCCCATGTTCAGCCTAAAAGCTGATTTTTCCTTATCAGTGCCAAAGAAATGTTTTTTTTTCCCCCCTGTGGGATTTATAATACACTTTCTTTGTTCCCCTTTATTTATTCACTGTTTTAACTAATAAATGTTGAGTGCTTATTATGTACTCGAGATTGTGGCTTGCCCTGAAGTGATAGAACTAAGCTACCTCCCCTAAACTCACTGCCTACAGTGGAGACAGTCAGTTAAAAAGATAATTACAATACAGGACTGTAAGTCAGGAAGGGTAGAATAGGTGGACAGAAGTAGGACTCAAAGCCATTCGTGGAGGCCAGAAAGATTGCTGGTGGAGGTGAATTCTGAGCAGAGCATTAAAAATAAATACAAGCAGACAGATGATGAAAGCAAGTGTATTGGGGTATTCTAGACAGAAGAAATAGTATGTCCACTAAGGGCTGGCAGTGAGAGAAAGCATGGCAAATTTTAGAAACCAAAAATGCCTTGCTAGCCTTGAAATGCCTCCCCCACGCAGCAGCTAGAAAAGAGATGGGAAAAATTAGCACTGAGAGTGTGACTAACCCTATTTGCCCTCCTGAAGAGTTTGAGTTTTATTCTAAAGTAAATGTGGACCCCTAAAAGAATTTGAACAAAGAAGTAACATGATAAGCTTGGGATTTTGGATAGATAACTTGGAGGGATTGTAGGAGAAAAAATGAAATTCAGAAATTCTTAGCATAAAGTGAGCTTATCTTAAATCAAATGGAAGACTAAGGAGAGAACTTGGGACTGAAAACAGTGCTGTTCAAAAAGCTAAATAAGTGACGGTTGAACCATCACTCCTGTGGGTCAGGACTATTATAAAGAAAGAAAAACTAAAGAGGAAAAACTAAAAAGGACAGGGAAGAAAGAAAAAGGGACTGGAGAGCCAGAGGGAGACTAAAAGAAAAAAGAGGGTAGAAAAGGAGAGGAGGTGATTTGGAAGCCGCCCTTGCTGCATAAGTCATAGTTGTCCCATTGGGGATGAAAGAGTGGCTGGCAGGACAGAATGCAGCCATTTCCGGAGTATTCTATTTCGTCAGAAAGAGACTAATTATTTTCTTTCATTAAAAAAAAAAAAACACACTCTATTGAGGTATAATTGACATCCAAAAATGTATGTGTGTAGCAGATACAACTTGATGAGTTTGAAATTAAGTACACACGGGTGAAAACACCACAGTCAAGATTTAACTTACCCATCATCTCCAAAAGTTTTCTCCCGCATCTTTTTAAAAAATTTTTTTAACAAATTATTTTCTTATTCATCTTAACATCCTAACAGCATTGCATCAGTTACTCATGTGAATCTGTCCTGTTCTGAAAATAATACAATGAAATTCATGGAATTTCTTTAAATCTTCTATTATTGTGAACTGAATATGATATTCAATTGATCTGGTCAAAAACTCCTTAATGGTTCTTTTTCTATCACACGTGTTTCAAATCTACCAGCACATATTATCAGCTCTTCCTTCAAATTGTATTCAGAGTCCAATCACTTTGTATCATCTCTACTGCTACTACCTTGACCCAAGCCACTATCTTCTCTTGCTTGGACAGTTACAAAGCTTCCTAACTCTTATTTACTAACATCCTGTGGGCATCACTCCTTTGCTCGTAACTCTCCAGTACCTTTCCATCACCTTACAATGATCTAGAGACTGTGAGATATCTGGTCCCTCGTTATCTGTTTGTCCCCACCTCCTCCTCCTTTCCCCTTTTCCCAATCTGACCCAGCTACACTGAGCTCCTTTTTGTCTCCATTTGTACTACTTCCCCAGGGTCTTTGCACTAGTGGTATCCCTCTGCCTGCAACTTCCCTCCCCAGGATATCTTTTACTCAAATGTCACCATAACTAAAAGGTTTTCACAGTCATCTGAAATTAAAATAGCCCTCATCACCATTCACATTTCACTTGGCTTACTTTGTTTTGTCTCCCACCCCTACTGCCAGAATATAAGCTTCAGGAGGGGAGGGACTTTATTTTGTTCACTGTTGGCTCCCACATGTCTATAACATATCTAGGGCAAAGTTGGTGCTCAATATTTCTTCATTAAATTGATAAATGAATGACTATATAATTGTACCCCGAATAGCCCTTTTTTATTGCTTGATGTGCCACAAAGTAACTGTGTTATTTACAAGAGAGTTATGGCAGAGCTCTGTCCTTTCTCTTCGCAAACAGTATTCCAACATTGACAGAATCCTAGAAGATAAACGCTTTTGGGTTAGAAATGAAAATGGTAATTTTTCAGCAGTGGTTTTGGCTAAATGTTAGTAAACTGAACCAGAACTTAAAATCTTTTCAGGATTTCTAAGTAATCTAGGAAAGGGCCAAAGATCTGTTCCACTGAAAATGTTAACTTCAAAGGAAATAACATCTTTGTGATGGGACAACTCAGAAATATTTAAAGAATAATAAGTAAATTTAAAAATCATTCTTATACACCAGGAGATAACCACTGTTATCATGTAGATGCATCACTGATAATTTTATTGATATGATATGGAATTAATAGAATAATTAGGAAGAGCATATTTAACTGAATCTTTACAGTATTTACTGTGTATCCAATATTTTTGCCCATGTACTCCTTTTATTTTTGTTCTTAAGTCAAGTTTTTCAGTCTTCTTTATACTGTCAGTACATTCCTTAACTTTAATAATAGGTATTTTATATTTTAGACTGCTGTTGAAATGAGAATTATTTTTCTTCCATCACATTTTCTAAATGTTTATTGAAAAACTATAGAATTTGATAATTGATCTTAGAACTGACCACAGTACTATTACAACTTAATACATTTTTTAGTTGATTTTCTTAGTATTTTCTGGTAGTCATACCATCTGTCAGTAATAACTTTGTTCTTCCCTTTTCAAGGTTTAATAGTTTTGTTTCTGTCATATACTGTTGTTTATTCTTCTGGCTAAAACTTTGCACCAATGATAGTTTACAGCAGCGATCATGGGCAATCATGTATTGCTCCTGACTTAAATTGGAATGATTCTAAGAATGATTTCATCCTTAACTTTGACGTTTGTCATTGTGTATCAAATAGACACTTCTTGGTTGTCTCTAATTCGCTGATAATTTAAATATACTGAAGCAAACATTGTTGTGTATAAACATTTGTATTTTCATTTCCTTGGAAATGGATCCCATGAGTTTGATACATGATGCCAAATTGTGTTCAGAGATCAAACTTACCTGCAGAGAATGAGTCCCATTCTTAGCAGCATTTTGTATTGCCAATTTTTGAGATCCCAGAAAATTTAATTTATAAAGTATATTTTAAGATTTAATAGGTAAAAAAATACTATATGTCTTAATTTCTTGGCTAATTATTGCATTTGTTTCTTTTTCCATTTATTGGCCATTTGTACTTATTCTGCAAATTACTTATTCCATATTTTTATTTAGTTGTGAGTTCTGAAAATATAATACAGACTGTGATTCCAAACGTGCTAAAATGAGCACATACAGTGACTATTGTATGTGCTCATTTTAGCACATTTGTGAATCGTGCAAAGTTGCTCTTTAAAAATATTCTATTTTGATAATATTCACCCATATATGAAAGTGTCCATTTCTTTCAACCAACCACAAACCTGAGAAGAATAATTTTTGTTGAATTTCCAATTCAATCAGTGAAAATTATATATCTTAAATATTTAAGTTTTGTTAATTAATGAAGCCATTTTTCATTGGTATCATCACATTTTCTTTCTTTTATTATTTGCCTCTTCATCTTTAAATTGTATTTACTTTATTCTTTCTATGTATTTGTAAGAGATCTTTACCTATGAAGTTAATAATGCTTATTATTATAAATAGAAATATCTTTACCTATGAAGTTAGTAATGCTTATTATTATAAATAGAAAGATCTTTACCTATGAAGTTAGTAATGCTTATTATTATAAATAGAAAGATCTTTACCTATGAAGTTAGTAATGCTTATTATTATAAATAGAAAGTTGCCACTTAATTATGCTGATGCCTTTATTTGTTGGTTGTATTGAGCATCTCTTGTGCCCACCTCAAGTCCTGTGGCCTCACCTGTAATCCCAGCCTTTGTTGTAGTGTCCAGTTACCTGCTGGCTTTGTCCAGCTTCTTTTAGGTGCCACCTGAGAGCATTTACCTGAAGTTTTTGTCCCAACCCTCTTTTTTTCTGCCCTGAATTATCTCTGACCTCACAGTAGGACACTCCCAGAAACTCACTTGCACTCATTTTTGCAACCTGAAAATATGGACCAATCAACACTCTAGTTACTGCTACTTTTGACTACAGAGATCTGGGAGCAATGGAGCTTCTTTCTTATTCCTTCAAGTGGATATTCTGAGTCTTCTCAGAACATCGCTGGGATAGAGTAACCCAATGCACAGCAGGTGGCCAACTGGATAATGTATCCCTGTATTGACTTTTTCTGCTAATCTGTTTCCCTCCTCCTACTCCTCACTCCTGCTGTCTGGAATCACATTCACAAATAAGTAACGCACACATGGATCTTTGTCTTAGTCTCTGCTTTGAGGCTCATACATGCTTTGTACATATAAGGTTTCTCTGTGTCTGTGTGTGGGCGTGGGTATGTATAATCACATATACAATTCATTTATTTTATGGTATCTGACTATACTTTCATGCTTATAAGGCTTTCCCTATCACCAGGGTCAGATAAATGTATATGTATATTTTGTGTTTCATTTTCTTTATTATAGAAAGTTTATTTGGGATAGGGTGCAAGGTAGTGATCTTTTTGTTATTTTCCCCAGATAATTGTTAAATAAATTTTTAAATAAACTACTGAACATCTAGCCTTTTCTCACTGTTTTTGTCTCTTAAAATTTCAGAGTTTCAGGAGAATTATACATTAACAAGAAGAAACTAATCCTCATATGCCACTCCTCTTCGCATATACCTTAATTATATCCAGAGGCAGGAGCATTACATGTAGATGTAATCTACATTACAGGTAGATGCTTTTTGTTGGTTTCCTAACTGAATTCACAGATGCTGGTGACACTCCACACAGAGGCTGTCACAGTAAACAGCCAAACTCTAGCTTTACCCTAATTCTTAAATATTTTGGGGTTTGTATCCTTATTTGGGAAGAAGTTACATCAGCAATCTAATTGCTTCCATTTATGGACATAAAATTATCTAGTTGTTGGGTTTTGTTTTTTTTTAACAAACCTAATTCTCAGTGAAGTACAGCCACATGAAGATGGGCTGTAAGGACAGACCGTACCCTGGTATTCACGAATGATATCATTGCCTTTGTCTTTCCAGTATCTCAAAAAAGAAAGACAAAAACGAAAGCTCTCCCCACAATCATACACTAAGTATTTCTGTGTACAAGAGGTTGTGTGTGGTGTTCAGATCTGTGTCACTGAGCTTCCAGTCTATGCCTATGTCAGTACTGCCAGGTGTTACTGAGGCTTTTTAAATATGTTTTAATATCTGGCAGAGCAAATCCCTTTTCATTATGCTTCTGTTTCAAAAATGTGTTGGCTCTTCTTGCTTGCTTATTCTGCTTGTCGAACTTTAAAATCACTTTGTTAAGTTCTCCCAATAATAAAGCAGACACGGAGATACATCACCCGGGTGCCCTTTCAAGGTAGGGCTTATTGCCCAGCTGTGAGGACTGCATAAACACCTTCCAGCTGCCAGAGGCCACTTCCACGGGGTAACTGGGAGGAGTGGTAATAAACGAATCAGTCATCTCAGCTGGCCTGGGATAACTCCATGGGGCAACCAGCTCCCAGTTTGTTGGCTGAAGCTCTGCTGCTCTTCCTCTCAGTTCTTCTTCTCCCATTCTCAACCCTGTTACTTCCCCTTCTTTTCTCAGCTGTCAATCCCTAATAAATGTCTTAAATTCGAAAGTCCATCTCAACTTTTTTCTCTGGAGAATTCTCTGCAACAAATGGGACTGGAATAGTACCAAACCTATCAATTAATGAGGAAACACTGACTCTTTTTTTACACTCAGTTTTCCTCTTAGGAACATGAGATTTCTCTAAATTTATTCAAGTCATCTTGTATATTTCTTACAAACTTCTCTTCATATAGGGTTTACAGAGTTTATTTTTAAGTTTTTCCTTGTTCTCACATTTGTTGCTGTTATTTATTTCTCTGTGGTGAACAGAACTCTTTCATTAAATCTTCTTAGGTAATTCATAATTTTATAAAACATTTTTAATTGTAACTTTGAGTTCACTTACAAAATATGCTTATTTAAAACATTGTCTACATTTTTCCTGCCAACCTTCCTTTTTTTCTTGCACACACACATATAGCCCTTAACTTACAGTGGTTTGACTTAGGATTTTTCAACTACACAATGGTGTGAAAACAATATGCATAATAAATTACATCAACTATTGAACAGTTTATTATAAAATAGGCTTGTGTTAGATGATTTGACCTAACTGTAGGCTAATGTAAGTGTTCTGATCACATTTAAGTTAGGGCAGGCTAAGCTATAATGTTCTATAGTTTAGTTACCTTAAATGTATGAGTGTATTTGACTTAAAATATTTTCAACTTATGATGGGTTTACCAGGATGTAACCCCACTGTAAGTCCAGAAGCATCTGTATATATAAAAACTTCATGAATAATTTCCGAATGCATATTATTTATATAACATTCAAACAAAAAGTAGTATATGAACTAAAAAGTTAAATTGCACCTTTATCTTACTCCCTTCCAAATGCCCTTCTCCAGAGGTACTACTGTTAACAATTTCCCATATATCTTTACAGACACTTCCTGTTAATTTATACATTCATGTGCTCACACATACCCTCGCATGAGTGTGCATGAATGCACACCAAGCTATATATAAATTTATTTTTTATGCTGGGTTAACCTAATGGGTTTCTACCTTATGCATTATTTTTGGAACTTACTTTTCTTAACAATATCTTGATGTCTGTGATGTCAGCATAGAAAATGAACTTTAAGCTCGTTAGGACCACCCAATTGGCACTCAAGCCTCCTGAAAGGCCAGAGCTAGACTAAGCAAGGCCTTGATACTTGAGGAAAACTGGAGCTCCAAAACCAAGTATAGAATTGAGCTTTAAATATCATAACATACTTGTATGTATGAGTGTGTGTGTGTGTGTGTGTGTGTGCCAAATTGTCCTATCTTATGTTAATTTAGTTCACTAGAAAATTAATGGGTTCTTACCATATTTTGGCCTCCAAGATCATTCTATCTTGGGCATTGCATTATTAGAATGAAGATTTGGCTCTATGTACATAAATCCAAAATCACGGTGACTTGTATGGATTGATTTTTATTCTCTTCCCCTTAACTACACAATCTGAATTGTACACATCACTTCTGCTTATATTTCATTGTTCTTACGATCCTAGTCACATGGCCACATCTAGCTTCTAGAGTGTTTGGGAAATTTAATCTGGGACACCATGAGCTCATCTGAATACTTTTTTGCGGAGGATGAAGGAGAGATCTAGCACACTGTCCCACGTCACAGGCTGTGCTCAGTAACCTCATGATTCAGTTTAGTAAAGCACCCAGACAACTACTTTTCCAGGGAAGCTTTTCACTTTTCTTTAAATATTTGATCTAATCCCTTTTAAAAACTTCTTAAAATTGAATTGAAAATACTAGTGTCGACGAAAAAACATCCAGCCTAAGAGAAAGCCTATAAAAATTTCTTTGAGCCAAACTGACGACAATTGCCAGGAAGCAAAATCTCAATGAATGGAAAAAATGCTCCGCAAAATGGCAGTTTGCAGCTTATTTTATACATAGAATCAAAAAAGAAGGGTTACATGAAATCCATTGGTGGTAGATTAAGCGGGTGGTAGAAAGCAAGGGGCGGGGCATCTCTGGGATTGGATAAAAGTAAATTGGAGAGACAGGTATTTCTTTCACATACGTGGGTACCAGATAGTTAATAGTGTGCTTTTTACAGCACATAGAGATGGTAATCAGAGGACAAGCATAATAATGAAGGATTGTATAGTTTCTTGCTCTGGTCTGGAAAAAGGGATTACTGACATTCCAAGGGCATGTTATCCTAGATGCAAAAAGACAATTGACAGACTCACTTAAGGTAAAGACTGACCTTTGTCAAGGAAGCCTCAGGCTAAAGATGTGACTTCCTGCCATGGCCCACCTTAGTTAGGAATTTTTATGCTCATGCCATCCTATGTGGTTATTTTTAGTCTCCTGAGCTTGTCAAGTTTCACCTATGGCCCCTTTTCCATCCACACTAGTAGCGCAAACCAGGAAATCTAGTTTTGTGAAGTTTCTTTACCTAAATCTATTAGCTATTATGAGATGGGCCAACATCTTCATTAGAATGGTCATAATAACTTCCTCATAGAGTCATTCATCCTAACAAATAGTTATTGAGCAATAAATTCTGACATCAGTTCTGAAAATCATACCAGAAGTAAAGTAACAAAGTAGACTCCAAATAGTGTCTGTATCATATAATTTCATCTAAATCTTCTGAACTGATAAATATTAATGAAGAAATAGAAGCCAGTTTACCGATTTTATTTCCATTGTTAAAAGAGAATCATGTATTTCTGACTTAATTTAACATTTTGTTATAGGGCTCAGAATGTAAGGCCTGTACTTTCACAATAGTGAAGTAAAACAAAAAGAAAGATTAATATTCCCACAATCTGATAGCCAAGAAATTCTTTACATAATTTATTTGAGTAATGCATCTGATGGAGTGAAATATGCTACAAGCCCAAATTAACCTGTCGTATAAGCTAAAGAACAAATTTCACTTGAAAGAATAGGAGGTTAAAATAAAATGAAAAATTAGTTGAAAATGAACTTCAAGAATATAGGACAACCTGTCTATCACGATGAATTTATATGTTCAACCCCTATTACTTGAGAGGGGCATTTTCTTGGTACGAGTTCAGGTCATTAGTGTACATAGATGACAGGTCACAAGAGAACAGCCTTGTGAACTGCCTGACAAAGTACATCTCTCTATCAAGTTGATGTCATAGGATAACACAGATGGCAGGCTCCTGACAATTTTTCCAGGAGGGATTTTTTTTTATTTCTGGATCATGATAATTCAATATACCGTGTCAGATGACTTTTGTCCTTAGGCTCCTTCCTTCCAACAAAACAACGATGAATTTGTATACAGGTTTCTTCTGCTTGGTCTCATGCAACCTATTACGTGTGTTTCTTTATTTAGATGCATTTTCTGACACTAGCATTGACTGTCTTAGAAAAGAGTATCCAGGCAGTCAAGTATATGCCCCTCAGAGATAAAAACAAAATCTTCTAAGGCATACCTCAGCCAGATTATGCTACATGTAATATTTTGTACAATATGTGTGCCTGCCCCTGTTTCTCAATGCTTGTTTGCATATAGCATTTACTGACCCATAAACACAGCATTTGGGAAGACCTATGATGTGTGGGAGTTCAGTAAGGCTCAAAGGAGTACAAAGGAAACGTGAATGTCTATGAGAAGCAGTAGGGCTGGGAGTGGTGGGGCGCCGCGAGCCCCTAGCTAGGACACCTGTTCCCATTTGAAATGGTATTACCATTCTAAGAAACACAAACCACGAAGGAACCCTATCACCGCTTCTTACTCCTGTTCTTCCTCCATAGTGGCCCCTGTCTTACACTGAAAATGATGACATAATAGGAAAGGGAACCTTAGGGACATCCATCGTTCCTTTTCTTGTCATTTCTTCCCTACACATCACCATGCCAAAGGTAGAGTGTGTTGGGAGAATGCCCACGTACAAAGAAGTCAAATAAAAACAGTTGGGTTTGTTTTGTGCAGAGTTTCTGTTCTTCTCGAAATAATGGAAACATCTGCATGTATAAGCTATGATCCATGAATTGTGGTAATTTTGGTAATTATACATGTAAGTTAAGGGGGTCTCATAGTTACATTTTAGACTGCCATTGTACAACATAAAGGTGAATGAAAAATTCATACCAAAATATTTAAATTTTAGTTTTTGTTTACTTAGAACAACATAAAATAGCAAAGAGAAAACACCACGTCCAGTTATGAGAAAGACTGCAGAGAAACGAAAGAGCTCTATATTTTAATGCCTTTTGTGGAAATTTGCCCACTTTCTGAACAAGTGGCCCCATATGTTCACTTTGCCTTGGGATCCACAATTTTTGTAGCTCCTGTGTGAGCTCCAGTATTTATGTCCCCAGCGGCTTCTCCCGTATGCTTTAGGCATTGTCCTTTTAATGTCGTTTTCAAATATGATTCAGTATTCCTCCTACCTCCAGAATCTATAAGCCACCTCATCTCCTTTAACAAATTCCTTTTCTGTTAAATCCAGCTGCAATGGGTGCTATTCTCTGTGGCTAAGTATACCAGATAATGATGATGTAATAAAATTGATAGATTCTTGTCTATGCCTAGCACATACGAGTATTCTCATAAAGTGAGATAAGTACTGTTATTTATATTATACAGATTAGAAAATCTAGGGTTAAAAACCAAATGGATTGTCTGGGTTTCACCAGTTAACACATCCAAGGGCAAGTAGGCTGATTCCACCCCTGTGTGGAGCCATATTGCCATTTGTCTTTTTAAATGTTGTTGATCCGTATAGAAAGACTGTAAGTTCTAAATAGGACACCGTGCCACCTAAACAAATAGCCATGGTTAGAATCCAAGACAGTAAATGTTTGAATCAGGTCTTGTTGCCGAAAACATTATTCTTAGGGAAGATCCGATAAACTGTCTTTTCTGAGAACCACATTGGTGGTGATCAAGACTGTTTGATGGCTTTTTACATCTGGGAATTGTCGTCTTTGGATTTTATTTCCTCAGATTTTTATAAGATTTTAGCCTTGAATATGAATACACTGATTATGAAAGGCAGACAATGTGAGAAATTTGGATGGCTTTAAATATAAATATTCACTTCTTTTCGTTTATCAGAAGTGTTAAAATAGCTTTCTCAGCAAGTTGTTTTCTTGCTGCTTGTGCTACTGTTGTTCTTATTGAAGTTCTCACAGACATCCTGGCAGGATGCAAGATCTGGCAATTACAACTGATTCTTGGAAGGTCCTGCACAAATAAATGAGGGACTAAAAATGTCGAGATTGATGGAATGTGGGAACTTGGACAATACCTACCTGTACGAAATGTATTCTGCCAGGGGTCCCTCAGTCTGTGAAAATTAAATCACTCTAACTTAGAACACATGGCCTTTCAGTTTTTAGATGTTTCCAATTTTTGCTGATACAAGGTAACAGAGACTCCGTGCTTTTTAAAGTTGCAACTTACTATAAAAAAAACTTGCAGTAATTTGGGCTAAACTGTGCAAGTTAAAACACTACAAACCACAAAGGTGAGGATCACAGGACAAATATTTCTGTACCAACTATGGGTGGGATGGTGTCTTTATGATTTATTCTAAAATAACAAAACAGTTTGAAACAATGAGGTGTTTCTCTGTGCTTCATGAATATATATGAATTCAGTTCATGACAGAACAAGTAATTGGCTGTCGTTGCCAAACAGCCAAAAGGGGATGATTGATTGTTTTATGCAGAACCTCGCACACACTAAAGGTACTTGAAAACCTGCGGTTGAGAAAATGCAAAACACTGCCAAAAATGAATGTAACTCTTAGATCGTATCACAATATTTATACTGATGACCAGAAGTACTTGAGAACTAATAATCACAAACTTCCAAAATCGACTGTACATATTCTTACAAACTCTGTTTTTATGACTTCTTTAAACAAAACTCCTGTTGCCTTTAAAGTACATATACTGTAAAATAGATTTGATTACCGTTAGTTACTCACTTCATACATACTGGTGGGTAACTGATTTCATGACAAAGAAAAATTTTTTTTTGACCCTCAGCTAATATGAGCAAGCGGTTTATTTTCGTCATAGTCAAATAAGCAAAATGTCTCTTCCTGAAATGTAGCTTGCCCAATTTCTTATTTACTAAGAATCTAAAAGTATATCTTCATGTAGTTAGGGAACCATTTATTACTGCAACTAATTTTGCAAATTTCTGGCTACTTAAAATTATTTTTGGGAAAAGAGTGGCTTATACTTGTCTCTATCCATACGTATGTTGTCTTTATTTAGATTCTCCCAAATGTGTATCCCAAGACCCAGAATTAGATTTATTTGAAGGGCACTCACAGGAAGCAGGAGTGAAGGAGGAGGGAGACAGAGAAGGGAAAGAGAGGCCAGTGCAGCCGTGCAATATTGAGATCGCTGCTGTAGGAAACAGAGACTCAGTACTGCAGGGACCCAAACAGCATGCCGACACCCTCCTTCAGAAGGACAAGTGCTGGGTGTGGATGCCCAGCTCCAGTTCTCCACTGATGGAGGGGGACTAAAGGGATGTACTAACTCCTTCTCACTGCTGGGCTCTGTGTGCAAAGGCTGAGGACACTTCTGCAGCTTCCAAGAAAGCTCCAAGACAGAAAAGTAGAGACCCAACTGGGTAGGGATGCCTGTAAAATACAAGACGTCCAGTTAAATTAGACTTCAGATAAATAGCGAATACTTTTTTATTAGAAATATTCATGGGGCATACTTACTCTGAAGATTATTTGTTATTTATCTGAGATTCCAATTTAACAGGGTGTCCTGTATTCTTTTTTCCTCTCTTCTAAATCTGGCCTCCCTATTCTTGGTACATGCTTGAGGTGGGATGCTGTCAGCATGAGTCTGAGCTTGCTCCAAATGTCTACCCCAGTTGCAGCAAAAATCAGAGGTGGTCTGAGGGCGGCAAAGCAGGGCATCAAAAGCATCTGCTACATGTTGGGAATCCTTATCTTAATAAGGAATAAGTCTACCTAATGTCACCAGACAGAACACTCATCCTTATACAGCTTCATTTTTTTTTTTATCAACCGCTTTCCCTATGGATAGGTCTCCATGTAACCTCCCCACAAATAATCTTTTATTTTATTCTGTACAGTGCCAACTTCGCTTAACCAACATAATACAACAGATTAATTATCTTTCGAATCCTCGCCTGTTCTCCTAGGCTTGTTTATGCCACTTTCTTGTCACACTGTGATCGTAGATGCTTCATGTGCTACCAGTAACTAATAGTCCAGACCTTCGGAGAAGCAGATGTGAAGACAAGACTAGCTATGCAAGAGATTTATTAGGGGTCACAACACCAGTGAGGGGAACGAGGGAAGGGGTTACTGACCATAATGCAGGTCAGACCGCAGGTGAATGAGAGAGACAAAAAAAAAAAAAAAAAAGAGGAGTAGAAGAGTCTTAGACTGCACTGCAGTTTTAAGAGGTTCCAGGAGTCATCCTTCAGTGGAGTCCTGAAGGACGCATTAGTGACAGCCACACTCAGTCACTGACCAGGGACAGCTCATGGGAAGTATGGTCTCGGTGCAGAGAGGTATGGATGTTAGATGATAGTGGCCAGTGCCTTGGGCTCTCTGCAGTGCTACATCTTGCAGATCCAGTTCCATGGGCAGTTGCTACACAGTAGCTTTCACAGGGTATAAAACTCGCATGCTACACACGTACTCATAAACTGACCGAGTACCCTGTTTAGAGATAATTTGGGAAAATATTAAATGTGCATATTCATGAAATAGAGAAAACTATGATATCGGATTTGTAGAGGTAAGTGGGAACAGGGAAATTTTGTATCATGTTTTTCAAATCACAGCTACTTGGATGGCAGCATATTTTATCAGCTCCTTGGAGCTGTCTTGTGGTAAGTTGGCAAAATATAGTCATAGTAGCTACGTCTTTGGGGTATTGTGAGGATTGTATGAAGAGAGCTCAGGCAGAGTGCTTAGCATAGTGTGGCCACATAGTAAAAATGCAATTAATCTTAGCTATTGTTGAATGATCATTAAAAGCCAATGAGGACTGGAAAAAACATTACATGTGTCCATGTAAAATCACCCTGATTTTGTACATTGTTCCTGATGTAGAAATTTCTGAGGAAGAACACAACACCCCCCTTCCCATTGCCAAAGAAACTGAGAGGATATGGGAGGTGATGGATGTGTTAACTAACATTACTGTAGTAATTATTTCATGTTGTACAGCTTCATATTACACGAAAAAAAGAACCTGAGAGGAATAGATCACTAGGATGGTTTGTTCTACTCATTCTAAGTGGTTAGATGCCTGTCGTTGTGGATGCAAGACTCTAAATCTGCCAACTCTATTTGTCATGTTGTCTATGGCGGCCTAACACATCACCTCTAAAACTTAGTGGCTTAAAACAAAAATAAACATCTATTACATCTCCTGTGTCAGTTGATCAAGAACTCAAGAAGGGCTCTTGTGGGCAGTTCACACTTAGAGTCTCTCATTTAGTTGTAGTCAGATATTGGATGGTCCTGTGATCATCTGAAGGTTCAACTGGGTCGGGAGGATCCATTTCCAAGTTGGATCTCTCATTAGACTAGCAAGTTGGTGTTGGCTGTTGGTTGCAGGTAGTTTGAGTGTCCTCATAGCATGATGCTGGTTTCCTCTGGAGCAAGTGTTTTAAGAAACAAAGGTGAAAGCTGCAACAACTTCGATGACCTAGCATGGGAAGTCACACACCATCACTTCCACACACCTACTTGCATGGGGCTACCTCACACAAGGGTATGAATACCAGGAGACAAAGATCATTAGGGGCCATTTTGGAGCTAACGCATATGTTAAAATCTCTTGCAGAATATATGTGTCCAGAAGAAATCATATTATAATAAGAGCGCATATAGTACTAGAGAATACAGACCAGAACCACCTTTCACCATAGGTAAACTAAGCCTTGGTTTTTCACTTGTAGACACAGGGAAATGTACCTATCATGTCCCACCCTTTTAGGAAGAGCCTGAGGCAAGGGTGGAACTGTATAGCTCTCAAGTAGAATTCACCTCAAAGTCATATTTGGCTTGGCCTAATCAGCGCATAAATGAATATGTAATTAAATGCCTTTAGAGTTGGTTCTCCACTTTTCCAGCAATCCCTGGAGTCTTCAATCCTTCAAGTTATATAGTATTATCTGCTTGACCCCGTAAGGCCCTTGCAATCACTACCTCAAAAGAAATTATAAGTGTAGTGAAAAGAGGGCCAAGGGGGAAAGAGGGATAGACAAAAAGTTCCTGAAGCCAACTCACTTAGCTCTCCTTTTTCCCTGCAGAGGATATTATAAGAACAAATACAAGTCTTGGCAGTATTATGAAAGAGTTACCATAGGCAAGAGAACAGTGTTCTTGAGAAGGAAGTCTGTTAAATGCTAAAGTAAGGAAATGGAAACTCCTCAGGAGGTCTTTAGAAATAGGAAAGATTCTAATCTGTCTGGAAGAATTTAGGTGTGGTATTTCTTGAGGGTAAGTGGGTTGGTTTATATAACTCACAAGGTTTCTTCTATGATTTTTTGACCCCCTTCTATGACTTTTTCAAAAAGTGATTTCCCCTCCTTCTATCCTCCCCACACACAAAGGCCCCTTAGGTGCAGAGTGTCTTGACTCTATCATGAATCTCAGGGAGTCCTCTTCTGGGAAATGGGAGACCACCCAGGTGAGCAATGATAGACTGCTGCCTAAAATCTGCATATCTGTCTTGCAGCAAATTGTCGTTTCACTCTTCCATTTGGAGAATTATTTTCCAAGTCTGGTCATTAATATTATTAATAATAATTTAAAAATTCTATTATTTTTGCAGCATTTTTCCAGAAAGTATTCCACATACAAAAATATTCTGATTTTCAGTAAACCCAATAATACATGCATATTTTTAAGCTCAACACTTTTCAGAAAAAAATAGTCTGTAATATAGGCTTTATCCAAGCCTCATCATTTTCAATGTGTGTGTTCTCCATGTGAAGAAATCCAATGCTTCCAACATATTCTTTGAATGTTATGTTTTCTTTTCTAAACAAACAATGTGATGATCAATTTCAACCTTATGCCCAGGCTTCTATACAAGTGTGTTTTCCATTAAAGTTCATCATAACTTTTCCAAATGTGTTTCTCAAACAAATCAAGATTCTTTTATCCCACATAGCTAAATAATCTTGATTTAATTTGAAAAAAAAGTCATATATCAGAGGTCAACAGAAATTGTAGATGTCTGAGTGCCACTGTTAAAAATGTTACTGCACCATTGCAAAGATATACATCACCTCTATACTCAAAATCTGGAAATTCCTTAACTCCTTGTTTCCCTGTGTGGTGCTATAACTGTTAATGTATTCACTCAGTGAGTCTTTTTTTTTTTTTCAGCTTTATTGAGGTATAATTGACAAATAAAATTATACGGTATTTAAAATATACATCGTGATGATTTGATATAAGTATACATTTTGAAAGGATTCTCCCTACCAAGTTAACTAACATATCCACTACCTCACATATTTACCCATTTTTTGGTGACAATATTTAAGTTCTACTCTCTTAGCAAATTTTGATTATGTAATACATTGTTATCAACTGTAGTCACCATATTATACATTAGATCTTTAGACCTTACTCATCTATCTTATAGCTGAAAGTTTGTGCCTTTTTACCATCCTTTCCCTGTTTCCCTCACCCAAACCCCCAAGTCCGTGGTAACTATTTTTCTACTGTCTGTTTCTATGAGCTTGACTTTTTTTTAAGATTCCACATATAAGTGATAACATGCAATATTTTTCTTTCTCTGTCTGGCTTATTTCACTTAGCATAATGCCCTCACGGTCCATCTGTGGCAGAAATGGCAGAATTTCCTTCTTTTTTCTGGCTGAAGAGTATTTCACTGTGTGTGTGTGTGTGTTTGTGTGTGTAATATCTCACATGTTTATCTATTCATCTGTTTGCAAATACTTAGGTTGTTTTTGTACTTTGGCTATTATGAATAATGCTACAATGAATACGAAAGTGCAGATATCCCTTCAATATTCTATTTTCATTTCCTTTGGATAAATGCCTAGAAGTGGGATTGCTGGATCATGTGGTAGTTCTGTTTTTAATTTTTCAAAGAATCTCCATACTGTTTTCTATAGTGGCTGCAGCAGTTTATGTTCCTCCAATAGTGCACAGGATTCCTTTTCTTCACATCCTCACTGGTGTTTGTTATCTCTTATCTTTTTGATGGTAACCATTCTATCAGATGTGAGGTGATATCTCGTTGTGGTTTTGATTTGATTTCCATTTCGCTGATGATTAGTAATATTGAGCACCTTTTTTTGTTGGCCTTCTGTCTATACTATAGTCTTTGGGAAAATGTCTGTTCAGTTCCTCTGCCCACTTTTTAATTGGATTGTTTGGGATGGGGGTTGCTATTGAGTTGTGTGAGTTCCCTATATATTTTGCTTTTTTTTTTTTTTTAGGATTTTATTATTGGGGAAGGGGAACAGGACTTTATTGGGGAACAGTGTGTACTTCCAGGACTGTTTTTTCCAAGTCAAGTTGTTGTCCTTTCAATCTTAGTTGTGGAGGGTGCCGTTCAGTTTCAAGTTGTTGTCCTTTTAGTCTTAGTTGTGGAGGGCACAGCTCAGCTCCAGGTCCAGTTGCCATTTTTCTAGTTGCAAGGGGCGCAGCGCACCATCCCTTGCGGGAGTCAAACTGGCAACCTTGTGGTTGAGAGGACACACTCCAACCAACTGAGCCATCCGGGAGCTCAGCGGCAGCTCAGCTCAAGGTGCCATGTTCAATCTTAGTTGTAGGGGGCGGAGCCCACCATCCCTTGTGGAGTCCAGGAGTTGAACTGGCAACCTTGTGGTTGAGAGGCCACTGGCCCACGTGGGAATCGAACCGGCAGCCTTTGGAGTTAGGAGCACGGAGCTCCAACCGCCTGAGCCACCGGGCTGGCCCCCCTATATTTTGGATATCAACCTCTTCTTGTATATATGATTTCTAAATATTCTCTCCCAGACAGTAGGTTGCGTTTTGATTTTGTTCATGGTTTCCATTGTTGCACAGAAGTTTTTTTTTAATTTGATATGGTCCCATTTGTTTATTTCAGTGAGTCTTAACTTTCAAAATCCAGGTCCTTTATTTTCTTAATTGTAAAAAATTTCAAAATTATAGCCAAATTCAAAGAATTTTACAGTAAACACTCATATATCCATTAACTTTTACTATAACCTTACCATTAATCTTTTACCATGTACCCAGACCCATTTTGATGAATATAAAACAACTGTCATTCCCTACTCGCCATAGGACACAAAAGCCACCTCCATAATTTCTGTGTGATCTGTGTGTCCCCACCAGACAAGAAAATGTGGAGAAGGTTTATATTCCATGAATCGAATTATAATGATAGTAGATGAAAAATAACAATGACTCCAATAGATTGAACACATGAGAACCCATGAGTTCATAACAAAACGTGAACAAAAATCCATCAATCATCCTTGGAGGATTCTAATACCAATCCACTATTCTGAAAATGAATCAATAAACTGAAAAAATAAAGAATTTGTTCTATTTTCCCTGCACAAACTGTATTTTTGGATAACTAAATCATTGGCAAGAGAAAGTGATTTATAGAAGAATTGCAACTAATTAATGCAGAGAGTCTGGAAGAAAAGTCACAATTTGGCAGCCTCTAATGAAATGAAGGAACTAAACACACATCAAAGGCTGCTAAAACTTGTAGGTGAAAGGTGGATAGGGAATATTATAATGGGGCAATCAGGCTGAAAACTCCTGAATCTGCTGATCAATCTTAGCATCACCAACGGTAGGGCAGATGACATTGTAGGTCTCCAGAATGATGGAATAAGTATTCCTCTATAGTGCCATTTATAGCATATTCCTCCCTAAAAATAAATGGAATCTAAATGGAGCCTCTGATGAGCTCTAATGCCCAATTGACACGAAAATACAGGCAATAGAAGCACAGTATAAATAGCACCACGAGGAAGCAAGCAAACAGATGCAGAAGAGAGGACATTATTCAGGGCCAATCAGCTGGTTTATTCAACAACTAAGGGAGATTAAAATGGGGGAGAGTGGAAATGGAAGTAGATTAAAGAGAGTTAAGAAACACATTAAGCAAAGACTAATTGTGGACCTTGCATGGATCCTACATGACACAACTCAATGGTAAAAAGACGTTTTTAAAACAGTTGAGGAAATGTGAACATGAATTGAATTTTAGATGATATTAAGCAATTACTAAAATTATTTAGTTTAAATAGCATTGTGGTTATATTTAAATTTTTTAAAGTCCTTATTTCTTACAGTGACATACCAAAGGTGAAATGGTATGCTATTTGGAATTTGTTTTGAAATACTCTAGAAAAAATAAAGGGAGACTTACTTAAAACAAGATTAGCATGATATTCTTTCTACATAAACACATATTTGAATTTTTATTAAAAGAAGTTTAAAAGAATATAAAATGGGAGTGGCGATGATACAGGAGGACATAGGAGAGAGAAATCATAGAATGAGCAACAGTTCATTAGCTTTAAAATATGTTATACTTAAAAAAAATTAAGTCGGTAGTACAAGGGAGTATGTTGAAAAGTTATGCTGCAGTCATATTGTGTGTGTGGAGGTTATCCTTTAAGGATTTAAGGATTTTATCCTTTAAGCACATTAAGGATTTAATCATCTATATTGTAATAAATATAAACCCAGTAAGGAATTTTACACTGAACAGTAACATGATTAGCTGTGTTTTGAGAAAAACAAATTATCTTTAAATAATTTTGTATTTAACCAACATGAAGTCACTTGAACATAACTTTTAAAAAGAGCAAAATTTGATGTTGTCAACCTTAAAAACATACAATAATTTTAAAATAGTGAAAAGGTGTTTTTAAACTATTTCCAACCTCCAGAGATTCTGAGATGTTCTGTCCTGTCCCCCAACCCATCACCCAGCATTAAGTTGAGAGTCTCTGTTTAATGTGGGGAGAAAAAGAAAAAAGAAAAAAGCAGGCAGAGGGCAGAGAAGCAAGAAGTCCCAGGGCATTAAAGGAGGAGAAACATGCAGACTAAACGTGGGAGCCACCACCAGCCTCCATTACCTGAAACCTTGCCATTTCCCCCACTACATGATATAGAAACAAAGCATCAAGGGAATCATGCCCAGACAGAATTCTGTCCAAGTCCTCCTTCAGCAGGAACAGAGGGAACAAGAAGATGGTCTCCTGGAATCAAAGCCAGAGGATCAAGGAGAGGAAACAAGAAAACTCTCAGTTGGGGTTTGCAGACTTCGGGTCAGGGAGCATCCAGCAGGAGCTTAACCTAAACAGAGAGGGCTCAAGTGACTCATGGCTTGGGAACACTACACAAAGCTTCTCAGGGTAAGTCACAGCAGAGTCCTGGAGAGTCTGGCAGCAGCTTCAGGCTCCGCAGGGGGTCTGGTGGAGGCAGCAGAGGAATGAGGTCACACAGTTTAGGAAAAGCCTCCTGACAGAGGCAGGATTCCAGATTCAAGAACAGACACAAGTGGCAAGAAAGGGTGGTGGTGATGAAATGGAATAAATGAGCAGGGCCTCGGGCAAGAACTGCCAGTGCTGGTCTGGTCTGGTGGTGGAAGTGTCCCTGGCAGGCAGGGACCTAGCAAATGCAGAAGGCAAGGGAAACATGAGGAAAGAAGAGAATGTGGGGGTAAAAAATCAGATGGTAGGAGGAAAAACGGGAAAAAAAAGTGTAGAAGTGGGTGCCTCCAGAGTGCCTTTATACAGCTTTATTGTATGACACATTTACACCTGAAAGAATCATGCTGAGGTATAATATGGTGAACTCAGGTTACCTTCTCTCTATGATGAGCCATTTTTATGAAATATTCAACTGCTTGGATTAGTTTCTCATAAATGAACAATATTCTTTGCCTAAGTAATGTAGCCATCATGTATTATTCAAGAAGAATCAATACAAAAGCAATTTTGCTAGACATGTTTCTAATCTCCAAGAAACTCCAATAATCAAGTGATTCACCAACTAACTATATTGGAATAATGCTCCCTCAGATTGCTCCCGAAGCTTCACCCCAATTAAGATGATAGATGATGCCCGATAGCACATATTCAATCACAAATAGCCAAGCCAGGGGGGTCCTGCCTGTTCCTCTTATGAACTGTGTGACCCTGGACCGCTTACTTAACTCTGTGCCTCAGTCTTGTCATCTGTAAAATGAGCCTCCTGTGGAAACCTTGTAGCTAACACATCCGCAACATAAAAGGTTTTTGTCACTCTAAATTGCTTTCTGGTGGCAAGAGTGATGTGGTTGTGGTAGGTATTGATCAGAAGTATCATGACATTAACTCTTATAAAGCATCTATTCTATTTTAAATTCATTTCTGGCTAACTAGGGCCCAATTCTTTTTTTTACATTTCCAATTGGTAAGTACCACTACACGGTTTTAAAAGTCAAAATGTCATTTGAAATTGCTATTCTGTGTGCCTGTAACTTGAGATACTGCTGATGGGAAGGGGGAATAGTTATATAAATATGTTTTTTAATTTAAGAAAACCACACTGACGAGCTGTATGTACCATAGCAGCAGTGTGCATGTACCATCACAGGTTTCGGTCTGACAACTCCCTTTTTTTCTTTTGTGAATGGAAAAAATCTCAGCTTTCTTTTTTTTCACTTTGTACATAGCTACTTGCATGTCAACTTGCCTCTTTAAATAGACTGCTATGAAAGTTGCATCTGAGCAAAGTTTTAACTCTTGATGGAACGGACTGTTGCGGTGTAAGCAGTCAGTCTCCGTGGCATGAAGGAGGGCATGTGGATGAAGAAGGCATCCATGCCTGGAATGGGCCCGTGTGGGAATTGGGGTCTCGGCTCTTTGCCGGAGAAGCCCATGGTGGGGATGGGGGTGGGAGGACGACTGGGTGCAATGTCAAAGCTCAGGCCAGATAAAGAGCATGTCCTCATGGAAGGAAGGCAGCCCAGTGGATTGTGGAGGAGCTGGGGGGTGGGAGCGGCGAGCCAGGGAGGAGGTCCGTGTGGGAGTGGACTGTCAGCGTTCTACCTGGGGGAGCGTCCACCTGGCAGCAACTGGAGCAGTGTGTCAGAGTGCACTTGTCTGCCAATCAGAGTAATACCACTCCCCTTGCCCGTGATTGGTTTTAGGGAGTCATGTGACTCTGTTCCGGCTAAGGGGACATTAAGGGAAGTGTTCACGTAAAGATTTCAGGAAACGTTTCCTCTCTAGTAAGAAAATGACAATGGAAAGCAGACCCCTCTTCTTCCTCTCACTAGTGACATGTCAGAATGTGAAACCTGGAATTGCTCCAGCTGTTTCGTGATGGGGGAAGATGCCCTGAACGGAAAGCCAACAGAGACCAAGAGCTCTGGCCCTGCCTAGATGGAGCCTAGAACTGCTCTCCCTTTGGAATTCTTGTTAATGGTTCCCTTACTGTTTAAACAAGTAGAGCTTACTGTCCTGATATTACAATGAAAAATATCCTAACTCATAGCAATACTTTTACTCCAAAGTTAGCACCTATCATTGCCAATTAGTCTGCTACTGTGTTTCCCTGAAAATAAGACCAGGTCTTCTATTAAGTTTTGCTCCAAAAGATGCACATAGTGCTTATGTTCAGGGAATGTCTTCCTGAAAAATCATGCTAGGGCTTATTTTCCAGTTAGGTCTTATTTTCGGGGAACCACGGTAGTGTTTCTGCGTATGATGAATCAGAGGGTCTTACACTCTGGATTACTGGAAGTAGCAACCAGGGTCGTTTATAGATAAACAATATATAATTCAGGGCTTAGAAATTGTCCTGAGGAAAAACAGACTGTGATTTCCCAATGGGTCTCTCCTGTGTAGAATTCCAGATAAGAGCCTCAGGGTCATTCCACCAGTTAAATGAAGTTTCTTAAATGTTCTTAATTAATGCAAAGTGTGAACTTGTTATGTTACCATAGCTATACAGTTTAAGTGTGATCCATATCTAAGTAACAAAATGAAGTTAATAAAAAAAAAGTTTATTCAAATAAAAATAGTATATGAAAAACATGAGGTGGGAGGAAATAATAGCTGTAGGGTAAGAAGTAGTTAAGTTTACCAATTCAATAATGTTCTTGGTAAAATTTCTTGTCAAGGGATTTCCGACAGGCAATTCCTGAACTTCCAGAGAAAACAGAACCCAAAAATACCAAGAAAGCATGTCAAAGAACAGAATCATTTTGATAGTAGAAATCGTTTTCAGCATGGGCCACACCAAGATAAACAATTACGGGAGTGCACATGTTATACTTTGAGTCATTAATTTCTAAATGACAGAGATCGGAAATAAGGGATTTTCTTCACCCAAAAGATATTCTAGTTACTAAAGCTATGATACAAAATATAACAAAAGTCAACAAAAAGAAACTGAAAAGGAATGTATGTAATTACACCAAAGACAGGACGCATGACATTTTTCACTGCCTAACATTACAATAGGTAGGTGGATTAACAAACTATACAAACTGACTTAGAAAATATCAGAAAGATTATTTAAAATAATATTATATAAAGGGCTTAATTGACTTCCTTTTGTTGAATGGTACACACACTTTAGTGACAGTATTTTAAACGTTTATGAGCAAAAGTAGGAATGCAGTGAAATAGTTTTTAGACCACCTACATTTAGCATGCATTAAATTACACAACACATTCCTTTTAGTAAATGCTCTTTTTATAACAGTCATTCCAGTTACCAATAGAAAATGCAAACAGGGTTAAGTTGTTTAATTAATTCACAAAATGCAGCTGTACTTCAAGTTCTTGGCAGCTGTCCAATAATTTTAATGTAAATTTTGAGAGAGAGAGATAACAATTCTACCAGAAATAATTTCAAATTTTCCTATTAGTTCTTAATTTAGAAGTAGGGGGACAGAGACGTCAACAAACTCAGCCTTGCGTAAGGCTTTCAGTAAAAATTGTGTTCAGAGTGGACAGGATGTAGACCCGAGAAGTGACATGTATATTTGAAAATGCCATGATATTAAGAGGTACACTCTCAAGATAATATTACCACATCAACTGACTTGGTCAGATTCTTGATTTAAAGTAGGTAAATCCAGTGCAAACCAGCTTAAACCAAAAGGGAAGTATATTGACTTGCATAGACAAACTGCAGTGAAAGCTAGTGTGGAGCTAGCTAGAACCAAGACTCAAGTACCATTAGACGTCACCTTCTCCTGCTCAGTATGTTAGTTTTCTTTTCTTGTACTGTAGATCCACTTTCTCTGTAGAAAGAAACATGGCTGATGGCAGCTTCTAGGCTCATACACTAGCATCTTAGTGATAAGATAATGAAAAAGTTCTAGGGAAGGATTCTGATTGGCCTGGCTTGTGTGATTGACCAGTAGTTGTGGCTAGGGTTGTGTGGTCCAGTTAAATTTAGATCCCTACCTTTAGACCAAAAACTATGGCCAAGAAAGTGGATAATGCAGATCCTATTCTAATTCACTCACTCTTTAACCAAAGCTCTCATACGGATAACGTAGAAAAAAAGAATACCTGTAGGATAAATTCTAATTAGCATTAACTGGAGAAGTGGTTAAAACAATCTGTAGAAAATTAATAGGTTATAAAGACAACCTATAGAATGAGAGAAAATATTTGTAAATCATGTATCTGGCAAGAGTCTAGTATTCAGACTACATAAAGAATTCTTAACGCACAGCAACCAAAAAAAACAAACAAAATAATTTTAAAATGGACAGGCATCTTGAATTTCTCCAAGGAAGATATACAAATAGCCAACGAGCACATGAAAAGATGCACAGTCATTAGGGAAATGCAAATTGGAATCATACTGAGTGTTGGCATAGAGTAGAGAAATTCAAACCCCCATACATTGCTGGTAGAAGTAAAATGGTGCAGTCACTGTAAAAAAAAAAACAAACAGTTTCGTGGCTCCTCAAAAACTTAAACATAGAATTACCATATGACCCAGTAATTCAACACCTATGCATATACCTAAAAGTGTTGTAAACAAGGGTTCAAACAAAGATTTGTAAAGAAATGAACATTGCAGCACTATTCTCAATAGGCAAAAGTCAGTAGCAACCCAACAGTTCAACAGATGAATGGATAAACAAAATGTGGCATATCCACACAGTGGGATATTATTCAGCCTTAATAAGGAGCAAATTACAGCTAGGCATAAGAGGTCCCATATTGTGTGGTATATGATATATCCATAACAGTCAAATCCACAGACATAGAAAGAAGATTAATGATTACCAGGGGCTGGGGGAAGAGAGAAATGGGAACAATTGCTTAATGGGTGTGAGGGTCTTCTTTGGGGGTGATTAAAGTGTTTTAGAACTCAATAGAAGTGATGTTTGCACAACATTGTCAATGTAGAAAATGCCACTAAACTGTACACTTTAAAATGGTTAATTTTTATGTTATATGAATTTCACCTCAACAAAAAATTTTTAAAGATCGTCAACACATAAACTTTAAGAACTTCTCATTTTCTAGACAAAAAAACTACGAGCCCTCAAAAAGAATTTAAATATAAATACACTTGATAGATAATATTCTAATTTATTAATACTTGATTTTCTTCATGGGGTGATTTTTAGAAAGGCAGTGTCTTCCTTTTCCCACCACAGGTACCTTTTGTACCTTGAGATTTTAGTTTCCCTTGTTCATGATATTGGACTAACACTAGCTTTCTATACCTGTTGTGTACTCTCATTCTAAAAGGAATATGTAAGTCACATTATTCCATCCTTACTAAATGAAAGGCTATTGATTTTAATTCAAATAAAAGCAACCAAATATCATTGGTTTCACTAATACTAAGGTGATGGTTAGTGGTTCTTTATTCCAATTTACCATGTACAACTTTCCTTTCGTGTTTTTTTCCTTCACCCCACTCCCTTCCCTGTTGCTTGCATCCATTTAAACTTTTGGATGCCATTGAAAGAAACCCTAACCAAACTAGTAGAAATGGAAAGGGGAATTTGAGGGAAAACGGTAGGAAAGGCAGAACTTCAGTGGCGATTGGAGTCAGTGACGCTAAGTCCTAAGGTCTCCCTCTTTCCCTCTCTGTCTCCTAATTCTATGACTCTGTGTGCTAGCGTTGTACTCTCAGTCCAGCTCTTTTACACATCTGCAAAGAGGCCTGGCAGCACTCAGTTCATATCATAGTTTGTCTTAATCATCTCTTCGCCCCATTGGGAAGGGAGGAGGTCCCACCGGAAGCTTATGGGGATGACCAAGTGCATGACAACTCACACTGGAGAGATAAAATTGGCAGCAGTTTATTAGTCCCCTGTACTCACAGCTTGGTGGAAGAGGATGCTGCATGCCATGCAGGACCACACAGGGATTGCACTCTGGAACTGAGAGAACACCAGAGGCTGTTGGAGGGAACAGCCAGGAGCTGTGGGAGACAGGCTCTGTAGTAATGAGAGGGTGGGGTGCCTTGTTCCCACACAAGGATGTGATCGGATTGTTTGAATAACTCCTGTGGGCTGGCAGGGAACTTAAACCTGCTACTCAGGGATAAGCATCAATTATATTTGGTCTGTTTGATAAGGAGGGGTGCTTGGCTAGGAGACCTTGTCTGTGGGAACAGAAGAGGGAGGGGTACATGCAGTTAGGCTGTTAAGGCAGCATATAGTAATAATTTTAAGCCTTAAATCCCACAGCTTCATCACAAGGAATGGACTCCTCCTTTCCCCTTAGTTCAAATTTGAAACATCTAGGAGGAATTATTCTGCTTAGTATGGCTTGGATCCTATGCCTGCCCTTAAATGCTGGGAATTTAGAGAGTGATTATCAGTAATTATCAGCCTCACGGGGTCACAGGATCAGGGATAAAGCAATGTCCCCACAGAAGCACATCTGTTTTCAAAAGATGAGAGCATTCAAAAGGGAACACAATTCTCAATAGCCATGTGTCCCTTCCCTTTGCCTCTTCCCTTCCTTTCTCCCTCACCTGTTTCTCTCTTTTCTTCTCTTCACCCTCTGTGGCCTCTCTTCTCTCTACCCTGCTTCTCTTTTCTTTCCCTTGTCTCTTTTTCCACCTCCTCCTCCTTTTTGTTCTGTGTTCTGTCCCTTACATTCTTAATTTATTCCCCACCCATTTTTAATAGTCCCTGCCTGCAAAAGCCACCGACAGCTATTACATGTAGAAGTGGTCGAGATCTAGTGGCCTGCAGCTTGATTTCTGCTTCCCAACTGCATTATCCAGAACACGAGGTACAGGGTAAAGAATTGGGCAGAGACTAAGTGAGCTATTGGTCGATCTTCTACCCAAATTTATGGAAAATTTCCAAGTTTCTTAGGAAGTGTACCCTAATTGTGAAAACAAATTTTATTTCGTTTTTGTAAACTAAAATAGATTCATGAAATAAAAACTACATGTATTTTTTAAACTTTAGAAGCATTAAACTTGCAATGCAAAAACCTCTCAATGCCTTTATACTTTTTCTAAGAGAGAGTTCTTCTGAACTGCTTTCCAACATCTATTGCCTCTAATTAAAATGATTACTGAACCTTTTTCTCCTATTTGTTTTGTGTGAAAAGGTGGTGATGAAAACATCGTAAGTGAACTCCTACCAGCTGAATAACGGCCGTAAAGAGCACACAGTTACTATGGTCAATAGGAATCTATGGGATTACGTACCAAGGTAACTGAAGCACTTCAGGCTCTAAGCAAATAACGGTTAACATCCTTAATGAACCATTTGACTGCCAGCCAATATCAAGCAGAACCAAATACAATTAAATTATGCTTAAAGCAATGGGTCCCCCACTGAGTATGTAGGCTCAGTCAATTTTAGTGCCTAACTGACTGAATGAATGAATAATAAATGGAGGATATCAAGTCATCTGAAATAGCTTCCTCATGCATTGAGAAGAGTACTTTAAATGGCCTGATGGCCCGAGATGGCCATACATGGTAACACAGACTTCCTGGATCTGGTTTAGGAGTCTCTCCCTCCTTGCCACTGTAATGTATAAATACCTAAGAGCAACAAAGAGTCTGCCCCAAGAATCCCAGATGCCACTGGTAACAGTGATCTCCTGCAAAACAAATCAAGGCCCAAAAGGAAAATGACTTTCAAGCTTAGTTCTCATTCTAAAATTTATCTTAAAAATTACAGGAGTGTGGAGAACAAAATCTCAGCAGTTTCAGATGCTGGAGTTACAGTCTCAGAGAGACCGATATGATTATAGAGGTGAAACAAAGCCCCAAGATAAAACCACAAATCGGACAAAATAACAGTGCTTTACACTGTCCCATTTTTAAAAACATATATACCACATTTGGAAAAGTTTTATATCACAAGATGAGAAAGATATATATTGACTTGGTAATAGTATTCATTCTAGCAATTTTTTAAAAAATCAAGGCTCAACTTAGATTACATTGTAGTTTAGTAAAAATCTTTTTAAAGTTATCCTTCAGCTAAATTATTATTATGATAAAAGAGTTGAATGCATTTTTATATTTAAACATGTGGTTGCATGTAGATAACATTCCAAGAATAAATCTGTCTTTCCAGATTTAAATATCAATCTGGAAATTGTCAGGATGGGAATTTTGTCAAATTTTTACTATGTATGGTGACAAGAGTAAAAATTCTTTTGAGAAGGACTGAGTTTGACCAGAGAAATATACCTTTTTGGTCTTCTGTGTATTTTTAATTTAAATTTATATCTATCTATATATATATCTATGTCTATCTAGCTATCTATCTATATATACATATATATGTGTATATATATATATATATATATATATATATATATATATATACAGTCCCTGCCTGCAAAAGCCACCCACAGCCACCTATATATACATATAGTTAGATATATAGATATATAGATAGATATCATAAATATCGTATATATGATACATAATAATATACATATATGTGTAATTAGTTACCTATTGCTGCATGGCAAATTACCTTACAATTTAGGGGCTTAAGACAACAAACATTTTTTTTTTCCATTTCTGGAACCTGGGTGTCGCTCAACTGGGTACCCCTGGCTCAGAGTCTCTCACAGGCTGCAATCCAGGCCAGGCCTACAGTCATCTCAAGGCTTCACTGGGGGGATCTACTTCCAGGCTGATTCACATGACTATGACAGGCTCTTCGTCCTCTCTAGCTATTGGCCAGAGGCGTCAGTCAGTACCTTGCCATATGGGTCTCCCTAGAGGTCAGCTCACAACATGGCAACTGGTTTATCTCAGAGTGGGCCAAAGAGCAAGGAAGAAGGTACCCAAGACAGAAGCCACAGTCTTTTTGTAACTTACTCTCAGAAGTGATGCCTTATCCTTCTGCAATTTTCATTAGAAGTGAGTTCTGAAGTCCAACCCACATGCAAGGGAAGGGGATTGATTCTGCAAGTATGTGAAAACCAGGAGGTAGGGATCACTAGAGGCATTGTAGAGTTTGCCTACTATGTATGTGTGTGTGGGGGGGGGCGGGGAAGGAGTGGATGTGTGTGCGGGGGTGCATGTGTGTGTATGTATACATACACATATACATACCCACACATTTAGAGAGAGAGAGAATTTATACTTCAAATGCCTAATTGTTATATCATATGTGTGATAAAATGAAGATTTCCTGCTAGCATAACAAGAATTCTTTGCCAGCTTAGGATAAACTAGCAATAACTCATCAAGTCTAAACTGAGCAAAGTAAGGAAAGGGATAATAATTTCAATGAGATCACAAAATGAAATCCTATAATAAAAATAATTTTTATGACTTTCCTTTCCATGTAGTACCATATCTAATTACAGGCAATGAACCTTCTGTCCTAAGCTCTGTGATGGTCCTGCTAAAGTCCTCCTCTGGACTCCCCCCACCACTCCTACCCACCCCATGGAATAGACCCCCACCCCCGGAGTTCTTGTCCTCTAATCTTTTTCACCTAGGATCCTATGGGCATGTGCTTCCATAGGCCCAAGGGATTGTCAAAAGGTGGCTGTTTGGGGGATGAACAGAGCTTAGACATGGGGGTCCAATGTTCTTGGGAGAAAATGTGAAATCGCAGTGAAGCAAACACAGATTTAGAATTGAAAAATATATTATTTAGTTAAGCAGGGGTTCTGTCTAGAGGTGTCTAGCTGTTCCAGACAGTATAGGAATGTTTCCAACTCTAAACCATTTCCTGTTCCTATACAGGTTTGGAGGATGGTGTGTGGATTTTGAGGGAAAACAGGCATATACAGAAGAAGTAGAAATAGCTACTTTCCTGAGCGAGTTTAAGAAATACTGCATGTGGGCAATGTTCCTTCAGAACCCTGATAACAAAATGTGCCATGGGGTTGGAGAGACACTGATGCTTCCCCGATTAGAGCAGAACACATCAACACTCTAATAACTCAAAAATGGCAGGACTTAGAGCATCAGGTGACAGCATCCTGGGGATGGACTCTAGAGATCAGTGAAGGGTTACTGTGGAGATAGAGAAATGAAGTTTAACAGTGCAAAGGGCAACAGGCGTTAGTTAGCCAGGGAGAGGAAAGCAAAGGAAGACAGCTTTGCAAGACGCTACAAGATTACTTGAGATGACCCATTTGTGACTTCAAATAATATCTCAGGACCTCTTTACAGATCTAGTTTATAGAATGCAGTTAGGGATTTGGTTATTGGCATCTGCATGTTAAAAGTTAAGCAATTTTATAGAACAATTCACAGAAAAAACCACAAATGACCAATAAGCATTTGAAAAGACACTCAACTTCACTAAATAAATACAAATGAAAACATTGAGATAAAATTGTTTCCCCAATTAGATTGGCAACATTCAACAAGATTAATGCTATCCGATAGAGAAAGGGACACTCTAATATATGACACATTAATACTATAAAGGAATTTCAACTAATGGAATACTAACCCAGGAGCACAAAAACACAAAGACCGTTGTTACAGCATTGTTTATCATAGCAAAACAAGCAGACAACATAAGTGTCCAGTACTAGAGTAGTGAGTAAAAAAACCATAAGATACATTGCAGTAGAATATTATTCAATGATTTAATTCAATAGCTGGCTTTGTAAGATGGAGGTTTATGAGATGGTAAGAAGAAATATGAAAGTTGAAGAACAAATTGCATGGATGCATTCCATTTAAAAAAAAAATACACAAACAGAAGCAAAAGGTAGTCAGCCTCTGTTTCATAGATACTGGCAGAGATATGAGACTTATGGGTCAGAGACTAAAGACAGTTTATTACTCACAGTAACAGCATAGCCAGAGTATCAGTTAGCCACAATTCCCAGAGAACAATGCAAAGCAGTCCAGGTAATGTGATCACAAACAGTGTGTTGTGTTATAAGCAAGGAATCCTGAACTTAGGGAACCCAAATCTTTTATATTGGGCAGTAAGCCTGCAGGCAGGCTTACCTTTATTATAAGGAAATGAGACATTATTATGCTGCACAGTAAAAAACAAAACACGACAAACACCCACCCTTTGCTCTGGAGGTAGACTCTGTCTCTACCTTACAAATATCTTTTAAAATATAGTCCTGAAAAAGGCAGTCACTGCCTCTTCTCACAAGACCTGCAGGAACATGAAAGACTCATGGAGAATTCCATGGACTCCCAACATTCTATTGTCATTTTCATTTTATGTAAACTGACAAAAAATGGTATCTGTCAATTAAAATAGTATGTTGCTTTACTTTAATAACAATGAAAATGTTGATGCTGTGGTTATCAAATAGTCTAAAAAGATCTTTTTATACATCTAAGAAAATGATTTGATTGTGGGTGATATATTGCTTATTCTACACAGCAGAAAATTGTTGATAATTATGATTTTACCTTATATTCTTTTACTCACTTAGAAAAATAACATCCAGACTGATCGCTGGAATTATTCAAGACAAAATTTGGAAGATAATTTTTTAATTATGTAGCTTTAATGATATCCATTACATGCATAATTTTTGTCTCACACATTTATTTGTCCCTGGGAAATTGTATTTAAAAAAAAAAAAACAATTACATGCCAATATCTCCACAAGAATCTTTTACTCTTTGAACAATACATACTGTCTTTATAACCTTTCTAGGAGAGTATAATTAAATAATAGATTTTTTTGAGCTAAAGTTCCAACTTCTTAATATTACTGTTAAAGAAACCAAGGACCAGAGATATTAAGTGACTCAAAGGTGGCCAACAACTAGTTAATGTCATAGCTGAGACTAAACCCCACATGCCCTGACTTGGAGCACAGGCTCTTTCTTCTTATCCAAATCCACATACATGATATGATAGAACTTTCAAACTAGGGTATGCATACCGCTGCAGGCAATGGCAGCACGCCAGGGAGGCAAATCCACAGGATAAACACAGGGTGTCTTGCTTCAGTGTAAATATTACTCAAAGATTTGAGGGGAAAAAAGATTTGAGGGGAGTTAAGGGGGACCACTTTATTTTTATATTAAAACAAGATTGATTGTGCAGAAGAATGTACATTTTACATGAATTTTTAAAATTTCAGGCTGAATTCCTCAGGCTATAATCCCACCACATAGAGGTAAAAATTCTCTCAGTTCACTCTGCTAGGGATACTTCTTTTGTAAAACTTTTGTAGCACCATTGTGAGGATTTCTGGGAACGACCTTTCATTGTTCACATCCCATAATTAAATTTGCATTATTTTAGTCCTCGTGATCAGTTAAATTGCCAATTTTTCTTGAAGAGGGAACACATTAAAATTGTATAATACATGAGTTCCTGAGTTATTTTCCTAAGAACAGAACTGGCTTTTAAAAATTTGTTTTTTCTCTTCTTAATCAGTGTAAGGTAAAAAGATTTAAACAGTAATTCAAGGATAAAAATTTTAATGTAATTTTAGTGGAAATTAGATGGTTAGTAGTTTACTTCTGTAAAATGCTCTCTAAAAGAAGTTTGCGTAAAGTTCTAAAACTCACATTTGTGTAATGGACAAACTGACCAAGTAGTATACATTTTTATGTTTCCATGTAGCATATTTATGCATGATATCTGAATTGCTGTAACGTATTAACAGCAAAAATGGGAGACAAAAAGCCTATAAATTATTTTATACATTTTCTCAGTGGATCATTCCTTTCATCTGATTTTTATTTATGGGATAAAAACCATTTAAACAATAGTTCCCAGATGATTATTCCCTCCACATAACTTAAAGGACTTTTACCCACCAACTCCCACTAGGCCCAAATACTTTTTAGAAGTACTAAAAGTGTGTGTGTTTGATTTCTCTAGTAACACACTTTTAATGCTGTATTTCAAAATCAGAATTTTTGTGTGTAAGTAGCCTGACCCATTAAAAAAAAAACCACACACACACACACAAAAAAAAAAAAACCCCAGCTATATTGAATGCCTAGATTTCAAGTTCAAATTTGGAACCAAGAAACCAACTCATTCAATTGAATCAATATTTATTGAATTCAATGTGTTACTCCCTGTCAGAAGATAGTGATGACACAGACAGAATCCTGTGTCCAAAGTGTCCTAAGCTAGAAGAGAATCAAACTCATATAAATAAGATCATAAGATAGTCTGTGTTAGAGGTTCCAATAGAACTCAAGGAAACATCAATTTAAAAGTATGTATCGTCAGGATTGGAAGAGGCTGGCCAACAGCGGCTCATCTTACCTGTTCTCTGCCAAGGAAAGGCTTCTCAGCTACTGAATCGATATGCACTGACTCTTGGCCAGTAAGTCCAGTATAGGTTCCATGTTTCTGTGCACCTGGAACCTGGCTGCTCCTTGATACTGCCACCCCTGTCTCCATCCTAGGACTGAGTCTAGGGTGAGGCAAGTGAGTCACTGGACTTAGTGCAAAAATGTAGTGTCACTAAAAACTCAGCACAATCAATCCTAATGCAATATTTTTTTTTTTTTTAGAAAATCAAAATTAATGCCAAACATCCATGTGGAACAAAACGTCAACATGTTCAATAAAGACAGGACCAGCAGAATTGACTTTTCTTGTTTTTCCTTTTGCCTCAAGCTCCACTACGATTCCACAGGGCACTTCTGTGCCCTGACCCTCCACGCGAGGCCAGTGTCACCAGACACGTCTAGTTTTCAGAAATCTAAATTTTCTGATACTCAGATCTCACCTCCATAAAATGATTATTACTGGGTGACTCCTCTGACACACTCTGGCATAGCTGATTGCCCTCTCTCTGGCATCCACAACAGCACGGCGCTCGGGGGAAATGCGAGTGTGTGTGGGGTACCACGTAGTGCGTGCCGCAAGGCCCACGCGCGCAGACATCACAGAAGTCAGAATTTGGCTTCAAATCTTCCCTGGTTTGGATTGGCTTTTAGTCGAGGCGATTGTGGTAACCGTTGGTAAGAGACCAATAAGCCAGGCTGGGTCAATCCCAGGTGCCACTGGCTGCCGCCCGGTGTCCTGATGACCTGGCCTCTGAAGCATCTACCCCGTTCCTTCCCACGGACTACGAGCCTAGCGAGGGCTCCGGGACCTGACCTGGAGACCAGCCGCAGGGTAAGGGTCGCCCCCTCCCCCAGACCAAGAGCCTCTCGGGTCCCTGCGGGGAAACCCCAGCCCGACCGAGGCTGCCCCTGGGGTCCCGGGTGGAGAGGGGTGTTGTAATGGGGACCCCAGATCTCTATTGGATCTAGAGGTCCGTAATCTTCTCAGGAGGGTTTGGGGGCTGCTCTGATTAACGCTAAGAGACGTGAATTGTCCTTTTCCCACTTACCATCTGCCGCATAGATATTAGGTAACAAAGCTTGTCGTGCAGGGGACCCTGCTCGCTGTGCCATTTGTCGTGCAGGGTCTCAGCTCCCACTCCCCGCCCAAGAACGCAGGACATGGTAAGGCCAAAAAGGAACACCCATGGAGCCATAAGTAGGGGAATCAAACCAATACATTCTCGCTGGAGGCTGGGCTGGAGACACAGGAAGGAGGATCTACATAATCTGCCTAATAGCAGTCTGCGCTTGCCAGCCACCATCTTCTTGCTAGCCCCCATTCTTTTCTGCTAGCGTAGCCACAGCAGTTATGTTAGTGGCCAATGGCTTACGGGTTACAGCTGACAGCCAACTAGCCACAGCTGATGGCCATCTGATCACAGTTGATGGCCATTTACTACCCGAGCCAGCACCTTTCTATGTGAGGCCGAGAGCCTGGAAACTGTTTTTTGGAGCTTTGTCCCCACAAAGCTGTAAATCGGGATCTTGACTCTCCAACATTACTACATATTGACACTTTGAGAAGGGAAGGTTCTCTAAGGAATAATACAAGTAGAGTTGAGGACAGTTATGATAATGACAAAGAATACTTGAGTGGGAAAATGTCAAAATTATGCGACCTAGGAGCTAGCAAAGTGTTCTAGGGTTCTCAGACTTGTCTGGGAAGGTGTGGGCCTACCATGATAAATCAAGGCTGGCAGTTCTGTCATGAATTCAAAGCTATTCACACTAAGTCCTAACTAACCTGTGGTGTGCGTGTCTGTGTGTTTCCTGGAGGTCTAGGAATTTATTATTACAGCCCATGAATTGTCCCAGAGAGGCTATTTTCTTCTAGGGATATGAATACAGGCTTCATTCTTCTGGGATTTAATAAGCCCACAATTTTCAAAAGTTTTTTGTCTGTTTTATTGGGATCCTAAGGCATCAGGCTGTGGAGGAAGTTGCTGCTATGAACTGTCCATATCCCAATTGTGCTAGATTGTTTTTATTTTCTTGTTTTGTTAGCCAGTTCGTTTGAAATCTGACTTTTCTGCCTCATCAGGTTACAGGGATGGCTCCCCAAACTCAATACCTTTTCTGGGAAATATCCTCTACCATCCGATACAACACTGCAGATTCAAATTCTACCTTCTTGAAATTCACCCTCTCAGTTTCCACTGTCTTTGTTTCACCTCCTAACTTTATAACCATCCCTCTTCTGTCCCCTTAGCCAGCTTGGTCCCCTCCCCTCTTTCTAAATGCAGCTACTCCACAGTAATCTTATCTGGGCCCCTTCTCTCTTCTGTGCTGACCTGACTCAACCAGTATGGACGTACTCACCCTGACAACTCGGGTGAGATCCCCTCGCCCACTTGCCCAGCTTTCTGCCTTGACCTAAATGCTCCCCCAGCACCTCAGTCTCAGCATTTCTAAGCTGAATTCATCCTCCCTTTCAGTCACCTTTCTTGGGATCATGTCATCACATTGTCATCATTGCCTGTGACTTCCCTTGCCTCCAGTTCCTTGCCAGTTCCAATCAGTCTTCTCTGTGCACCCGATGTCATATCTGTTCACTGATCATTGCCTCTTGCCACTCTCCTGGGGCAGCAGGCTCATCAGCTCCGGCCTGGATTTTCCAGAGGCAGCCTTGCCTCCTGTCTGCATGCTCTCTGCACCCCAGGCCATCATACATGTTGCTGCGAGTCATCTGCCTGAGGCCTAGCTTTGTAGCAGTTTTCTCCAGTTTGAAAATCCGGTACTATTTCCCTATTGCCCCAGAATTGGGTCCAATGATTTCAAAATAAATTGATATTGGATATTGTTTAAAAGCATTGGTGTAGTAGTTGTCATGGGAAAAATCAGAACTTTGTAGGACTTACACTGATTTTATCAGGCAGTATGTGCATCTATATGTAAATGTATCATACAATTCATTTTACATTACAGATTACATAAACTATGTGATTTTAAGTTAGAGTCCTCAGGCATATCAAAGTTTTGTTTGTGAACTAAGTGCATACTTCTGAGCCTAAATTTCAAAGTCAGCACAAATAATATGTCCCCAATTCAGCTTTCTTCATTTATTTCTCACCATTGCCTTCCACGGGCCTTTCTCTGAAGCCAAAGACTATACAGCTTTGCACTCCTCGAATTTTCTTCCCTCACTTCTTGTTTGTGTACTTACTCCCCTCTGACTAAAACACCCACCCATCAATATTCTGTTTCTAATTTCTCCTCATCCTTTCAAGCCTAATCCAACTGTCCGTCCTGCAGTGAAGCCTCAGAGTTCCCAGGCTAACAGTAATTTCTTCTTCCGAATTCACCAGAGTAGATTTCCCTTCTGTCACAGCCCTTAACACTTACAGCCCTCTTTTACAGCATTCTACACCCTTTACTTCTCCTACAACCGTGTTTCCCCGAAAATAAGACTTAGCCGGATAATCAGCTCTAGTGAGTCTTTTGGAGCAAAAATTAATATAAGACCCAGTATTTTATATTATATTATATTATATTATATTATATTATATTATATTATATTATATTATATTATATTATACCTGGTCTTATATTATAGTAAAATAAGACTGGGTCTTATATTAATTTTTGCTCCAAAAGACTCATTAGAGGTGATTGTCTGGCTAGGTCTTATTTTTGGGGAAACACGGGAAAAGATTTGCTCCTAGAGAACAGTCACTTTACCTGGTTAATTGTTACATTTACTAGCTAGTCACTGACCAATCACAACCTGAACTAAGCAATCCATAATTTGTCATTCAATAAATGGCTGAATAATCTGTTTGGACCTACTTTTTTTAAATGTTCATCTTTAAAAATGCTGTTATATGCAGCGGCTGCTGTGGAAAATGGTATGGCAATTCCTCAAAAAAATGAAACAGAATTACCATATGATCCGGCAGTTCCAGTTCTGACTTTATACTCAAACAAAGCAAAAGCAGGGACTGAAACAGATATTTATACACCCATGTTCATAGCAGCACTGCTCACAAAAGCCAAAACGTGAAAGCAACTCAAGTGCATTGATGGATAAATGGACAAAGTGTGCTACATAGATACAACAGAATATTATCTGGCCTTAAAAAAGGAAAGAAATTCTGACACACACTATAACATAGATAATTCTTGAAGATATTATGCAAAGTGAAATAAACCAGCCACAAAAGGACAAATACTTTATAATTCCTCTTATATGAGGTACCTAAAGACAGAAAGTAGAAGGGTGATTGCCAGGGGCTTTCGGAGGGGGAGATGGGGAATTAGTGTTTATAATGGGTGCAGAGTTTCATTTGGGGAAGATGAAAAACTTCTGGAGATGGATGGTGGTGATGGTTGCACAAAGTGAGTGTGCTCAGTGCCGCAGAACTCGTTAAAATAGTAAATTCTATATTATGTATATGTTACCACAATAAAAGAAATAGTTCAGGGGAAGAATTCTTGCTGTGCTTCTTTAGATGAAAGGAACATGCTGTTATTGAAGTTGTGTGTTGATTGGGAACTGGAACTGCTCCACCTCAGATCCACTGAAACTTGAAACTTCTTGGCACATTTTCCTGTTCTTTGGCACTTTGACATTAATACTTGTTACCAGATTCATACGAAAATTTTTGGTTGGAAGGAAAAACACTATGATAAAAAGCTGTGTAAATAAATACCTAATTACACCAGTGATTTACATATTATACTGATAGTTTCAATTTCCCTTTTCGTGTCTTAATTATCAAAATTTGATTACACATTCACTCCATGTAAAATTTTCAAAATATGTATTAATTTCTGATTACTAAATTAATGTCTTCTTATAAAATAGTCAACCATTCTTAAAAAGTCTATGGCTTAAAAAGTAAAAGATCCCTATGATCTCAAGTGATAATTGTTGTTAACAATTTGGAGTGTGTGTATTTTGTGTGCATATTAATGTTATTAGTAACAAAAATATTGTTACACTTATGCATATTATGCTGCCAATGGCATTTTTACTTAAAAAGATATTTCTGATATCATATGTGTAGATATCCATCTCTCTATATTTTTAAGATACTACACAGTATTCTATTACAAAGTTATACCTTAATTTAAACTGTATTCCAATTAATGGAGCATTTTTAACAACTACAGACAAGGTATGCTGAAATGAAATGATATTCACATTTCTGCGTGTGTGTATGTACCACTATGTTTCTGACAGCTGGATGTGGAAGGGTGGGGTCAAGTTAAAAGTACTTTTACAATTTTAATAGATAGCTGCAAAATTTTAATTCTACGTTGGCCTTTAACATCCCAGATACTGTGGCAGAACTGTGATTGACGGTGCATGGTAGAAGCTGAGAGTTTAGTTGTTTCAGTTAAAAACACCCAGAGGCTGGTATGTAAGCCTGATCCATTGGGTTTTCCCAAGCTCCAGATTCAGCTTGCTTGTCAGGGTAACAAAATACCCTGATGGAATTGCCTATACCTGAGCCAATGAATTCTCCAAGCCTGGAGATTCAAGAGTGTGCCACAGGTAACAAAGAAAGGTTGGGACAACAACTTAGCAGCTGCTCTCTATCCCTAGGATATCTACCTTCGTCACTTCTTTAGAGATTTGCTCATCCCATTAAATCTAGCTCTTCTTAAAGTCCTCCACTAAATAATAATACCATTGTCAAAATTTCATAATTCACTTACAGACATTACTATCTCACCACCCACAACAAATCCTAGCTGAAATTTGGTGATTATTCTGACTCTTATAATTACAATGTTTGTCAGATTCCAGAAGTGCAACAATTATGCTTTCCACTTTTGTTGTGTCTTGTTTGCTTCCTTCATGGCAAATTATACATGGGCTTTAATTTTTACATATAATCTTAGGCCATATGGCCTATAAATGTTATTTTGTAGTTTAGCAAAGGACCTCAAAAGAAAAAGCAAAGCACTTAACTAGCTGTTGTTGGGTTTGTATTTTCAAAACAAAGCCTATGGGAATCAAAATTGCTTCTTCTTCACCAAAAATTCCCACGGTGCAAGTAAGTTAGTAACTCCTAAAAAATGAAGACACTATTCCTTTACAAAGAAAGGGAAATGGTATTTTTTCACTCATTTGTTTTTCTGTCTGACATTTATTGAGTGTTTACAGGGTGCCAAGCACCCCTATGATAATGTACATTGTATTCAACCTCCTCCACCTCCAACCTTGATTCTGAGTGTCTTCCGTAAAAGTAGAAAACCTACCACATATGAATTCCTTGTGTTTGAAGGAACATTTAAGAATATCTAAAGACGAAATTACCTCATAGAGAATCGAAAACTTGTTTTGGGTATATATGTACACATACACATTTTTTTCTCTTTGATTAAAAATTATTTACACATCTGTGCCCAGGATTAAGGATAATGAAATTCAACCACAAAATGATTAAATAATATATAATTGTAGTGTTGGAATTTATCAGTTTACAGTGGTTACCTCCATATTCACCTTTCCTTTGATCTTCTTGTAGACGTTGTTATTGACTGCAAATGTCTCAGTGTTTTTGCTCCATGGAATGTGCCTTGACAGATTAATTATATGTTATCAGGCAGTTGAAGATCAACTAAAGATATGTGGCCATAAGAGGGATGCTGATGTCTTCGAGCTGTTCCTTTCTCAAAAGTAAGGGTACTTTATGTAAGAGATAGAAAAGCATCGTATTATAATGTGTCATAGATTCGAATGCTCTTTTTCATTGCCCCACCCCCGCAAGGACTGGATGGGCAAGTACCACACTCCACCACTCATTAGAGTCACAGTCTCCATTTGAGAGGTAGCATATTGAAAGGGATGAGAACAAAGGTATGGAGCTAAGCTAAGTTTGCATCCCAGTTTTATCTCTTCCAGCTGGATGAGCTTGGACTTAACCATAAACCTCCCTGTTAAGGTTATCAGGCTTAGCAAATAAAAATATAGAATGTTCCGTTACATGTGAATTTTAGAGAAACAAGCAAATATACCTTTTTTCTTAGTATAAGTATATCCCACAGCACATTCAGATATTTCTGGTTTCTCTGAAATTCATAAACTGGGTATCCTGCATTTTATTATAGCTGGTATTGCCTGCATTCAGGTAACAATACTACCTGCTTCACAGGGTTGCTCACTAACTTCTATTAGTGAGTTAATAGAAGGTGTGGGAGGAGGGGGGGGTGGCTGGGACACAGTGAACACTCAATGAGCATTAGTCCAGTTATATTATCACTTATCAGTAATAACAAGAACTTACAAGTAGATAGTATTATAATAAATATTTTATATAGTCAAAAGTTTGTACTTCAGCCTTTCATGATTTTAACAACTGTACACTATTGATCTAAAGGGTATGTAGATAACAAAAAATAAAGTTTTTAAAACACTAGAAAAAAATTTAGAAATATTGATTGTCTGACAGTAAGTAATGAGTGGTCTTCTCAACTAAAGGTCAGCACATTTAATATCCTAAGAATAGTAAATTACCATTTTAATCCTTCTGGGTACAAATATCTATATATGTCTACATCTATATCTGTATATCTAGCTATATCTATATCTATATTTATATTTATATTTACATTTATATTTCACAGTCCAGATACCAGTAAACTGAGTTATTTTCCTAAGTCTCGGTCGCCCTGGGAAAATGGAAAGAATCTTACCAATGAGTCCCTGAGTAAGCACTGAGAACATATACTGTGACAATGGTGTTGACAAATTATTGTCAGCACGAGTCACTGCCATCATTAGTGGTAGAATTTCCTCTCCTTGTCTTTCATTGGCCTCGCCTTAAAATGTAATAGCTTGTTATTGATTTAAGACAGGTTTATGTGCAGAATCAACCATTCTGACCTGAGTTAAAGTCCCCTTAAAAGTGAATCACGTTATTACATTATCGAATAGCCAAAACTTAAACATCAGTACTACTTGTACAAGAAAACTAATAGCAGTAGTTTGACACTATTGATATTTTAAAGTATAAATATATTAAAATAGCTTTTCGGGGAAATCCTCTAAGTGGGGATTGAGTTTCTCTGGTACCTTGTAATGATTGTTTTGTTAATGAAGTTAACATACTATCATTATTGCCCAATGCAATAGTGTAGGTGTACCAGAGTCCAAATGCTCCCTCCCCAAAATAGGCTATATATCTACAGTGAGAGAGGAGAATGCATGATGTGTGTAAATCTCCTATTAGAAATTGCTTTGGAAGAACCTGAAATATTCTGTTGTGCCAGGGAAGTGCACAAAGGCTAAATGTACAGGTCAAAAGGACACAGTCGTCCGCTTGAAAAGTCTTCTGTTTGGGATGATTTTAGAAAATAAAATAAAATAAAATGAGATAGGATCAAGAGAAAAATGCTTTGCTTCAAATACAAAGACAGTGGGGAAGGAAATGATTGACAGAAAGGTGAGGGGCAGATGTTCTTTACAGAATACCAGGTAACAGATATAAAAAGAATGAGAACATTAGAAAAGTCACCATTTATTAGACTTAAATGTAAGATCCAAAGCCATAAAACTCCTAGAAGAAAACATAGGCAGTAAACTATTTGAACTTGCTCTTAGTAGTATGTTTTTAGACATGTCTCCTCGGGTGAAGGAAGCAAAAGGAAAAATAAACAAATGGGAATACATCAAATTAAAGAGTTTTTGCACAGTGAAGAAAACCATCAACGAAACAAAAAGCCTACTGAATGGAAGAAGTTATTTGCCAATGATATAATCAATAAGGGGTTAATATCCAAAATTTATAAAGAACTCACACAACTCAATGCCAAAAAAGAAAAAAAAAAAAAAAGCAATTCAATTAAAAAATGGGTAAAGGACCTGAATAGACAGTTCTCCAAAGAGGACATGCAGATGGCCAATAGGCATATGAAAAGATGCTCAACATTACTAATCATCAGGGAAATTCAAATTAATTTGAATAATAATTAATATTTCATTTAATTTAAAATGAAATATCACCTTCACACCTGCCTGTCAGAGTGGCTATCATCAACAAACAACAAATGTTGGTGAGGATGTGGAGAAAAGGGAACCCTTATGTACTGTTGGTGGGATTGCAAATTGGTGCAGCCACTGTGGAAACAGTTTGGAGGTTCCTCAAAAAATTGAAAATAGAACTGCCTTTTGACCCAGCAATTCCACTTCTGGGTATTTATCCAAAGAAATCCAGAACACTAATTCAAAAAGATATATGCACCTCTATGTTCATTGCAGCTTTATTTACAATAGCCAAGATATGGAAATAACCTAAGTGCCCATCAAAAACAAGTCTCGGAGAGGCTGTGGAAAAAAGGAACCCTCATACACTGCTGGTGGGAATGCAGATTGGCGCAGCCACTATGGAAGGCAGTGTGGAGGTTCCTCAAAAAATTAAGAATAGAATTGCCATATGACCCAGCAATCCCTCTCCTGGGTATCTACCCAAACAATCTGAAAACATTTATCTGTAAAGATATATATGCTCCAATGTTCATTGCAGCTTTATTTATGTTGGCCAAGACATGGAAACAACCAAAGTGTCCTTCGATAGATGACTGGATAAAGACGATGTGGTATATATACACAATGGAATACTATTCTGCCATAAGAAAAGATGAACTAATGCCATTTGCGACAACATGGGAGGATCTTGAGATTATTATGCTAAGTGAAGTAAGTCAGACAGAAAAAGTCGAGAACCACATGATTTCTCTCATATGTGGGATATAAAACTGAAAGCAACAAAGGAACGAGACAAACAAAAAAACAAGAACTCATAGACACAGATAACAGTTTAGTGGTTACCAGAGGATAAGGGGGCAGGGCAAGTGGTAGAAGAGGGTAAATGGAGTCAAATATATGGTGATGGAAGGAGAACTGACTCTGGGTGGTGAACACACAATGTGATATATAGATGATGTAATACAGAATTGTACACCTGAAACTGATGTAATTTTACTAACCATTGTCACCCCAATACATTTTAATTAAAAAAAAAAAGACATTGTGAAGGGAAAAAAAGGAGAGAAGATGACTGTTCTAAATTTAAGAAGACTAAAGAGTCATACCAACTGAAAAAGCAAGGCATGAATGTTGATGGAATTATGGATTTAAACAAACTATAAAATAACTGTAGGGGAAACAGGGACAATTTGAATATGAATAGTATATTAGAAAATATTACTGGATTCAATTAAACTTTCTTGGGTGTGACAGTGGTATTGTGGTTATGCAAAAGAATGTCCTTATTTAAGGGATGTGCATGATGAAGTATTTAGGCGTGATGGCACTACAATAATAAGAGCACAACTTATTTTCAAATGATTTCCCAGAAAATTATCAACCAATAAATAGATACATAGGTAAGAGAGAGTGGGGCAAAATAATAAAAATTGTAACTGCTATACAAGCATTCATTGTACTATCATTCCTTCAACTTTTCTAAGGTTTGAAATTTTTCAATATAAAATGTTGGTGAGAAAGGTTTCTTTTGTTTAGAAATGTTGTCATAATTTAAAAATATATGCTTTCATAAAAATAGGAAAATAATTAGTCCCTCAGTGTCCCAAGGTTAAACACAAATGTGAAAGGATGTTGCTACAAGTGAGTTAATATAGGTAATGTTAATTAACATTAATACTTTTAAATTGCTTAGAAAAGTTCCTGGAACACAGGGTATGCTCTGTAAATGTTTGATAAATACAGGTATACACTGGGGGTGCCAAAAAATGTATACATACTACTTGTATTCATCTTTTGTTATCGGTATATATTATCACAATTTGAATACAGTTTTTTCCTTCTTAAAATGTGTATTCATTTTTTTTTTTGGCACATTCTGTATGTTTAGGAGCTCATACCCAACCAGGGCCCATAATTTCTGCCCTGAGAAATAAAAGGGATCTGAATATTCCAGCCCACAGCTGTCAAAGGGCAAATGATCCTCAGAGATCTTGCTTCTTTGCTGATATCTCCCACTTCTCACCCAGTATCTTCCCCTTTGCTGTGGGATCTGCTTTAGCAGTAAAGCTCAGAAGCACTTGACAGCCAGAGTCCTGCACAATTCCAGAAGGATGGGCAATATTTGTCCCTGTATTAATAAACAACAAAGGGAGAATAAAACACTTTAGTCAGTCACCGTCTCTTGGTGTTCTGCAATCTCCATGTCCTAACTCAGTCTGGCCAAGATCTGGGTAACCCCAAAGCAAGACCCCTGAAGATGCTGTTGAAGCATTCCTCACATCTACCTGTTAAGTCCAGTGTCTTCTGCACTTACGTTTTTCCCTCTCCTCTAACCCCTCTCCCCAGTAAAATCTTTTTTTTTAATTGGGGTCCCAATAAATTCAGTCATAATGAGGTATGTTTTTCTACTCATGTGATAAAATGCTCTCCTTTAAGTATTTATTTTCACTTACTGACAAAATCTTAATCCATATGCATGAAGTTTTAATGATGGAATTTCAGAAATTAGCATATAAATGTGCCAACAATTTTGAAAGGACCAAGAAAGGTTTTTTCCCCCATTACTCCAGAGTCAGACTACATATCCTGCCTTACCCATGAATAAATTAATCATTGCTAATGTTCACTTTTTTTGTCCATTACAGGGAACTGACAGACGTCATTGATCTTTCTAGGTTTAAAAAATTAAAATACTTATGGCTACATCATAACAAGGTAGGATTCATATGTTATCTTCAAATGGCTCTATAATTAAATGACTATTTCAATACGTTTTTAATAGAGCTAATCTTTAAAGTATTAATATTTTGTACACCTAATTTAAATTTTGGTAAGAAACTATATGTATACCGGGGCTGCCAAAAAATATATACAAGTGGACACTTTGGTCAACGTTGCTCAAACAGTTGTTCTCTGTAATCAGAAGTGTCTGGACGCTGACGGTAACCACTTTGAGCACTTTTTGTTACTGCAGAAGTCAAACATGACTAGTATTCATCTTTTGTTATCAGTATATATTGAGTATTACAATTTTAATAGTTTTCCTTTCTTAAAATGTGCATACATTTTTTGGCACCCTCTGTATGTATATATATATTTAATAGCACAGTTTGTGAGATGTTACCACACTACACCTTAGTCCCCCATGTCCTGTCAAACCTGCTCAGGGGAGGCTATTCCTTCTCAAGCTCCTGGAAGAAAACTTGGGCAGTCGCATGACTTTTCTCATCAATCTTATGTAATTCAAAATTTTGCCACCTATTTGAGTTATAGCCATAGTTCAGAAATGAGAATGTCTAGGAGAATATGTTAATCAACTTTCAATCTTCATTCATAAATGGGACATCCCCCTACCTCCCCTCCCACATCGAGTGAGGGTCATCTGCAGATGCCACCTGCTTTCTTTATTAACTAGGGAGGTGTGGTGGGTTTTCCTTCCCTCTCATCTCCACCCAGCCTTTTCCAGGGTTGTATGGAATGGGAAGATGTGGAAGTATAGCAAAGGCAAGGGAGAAACAGTTTTTTGATTTGCACACTCTGGTACTAACAGATGTTCAAAGCTGACGCTTTTCTCTTAGTGGGTTATTCAGAAGCTTCCCTCCTAGGTCACTCCAACTCTAATAACCTCTTCTTTGGCCACTTCTGACCTCCCCCCACCTTTTATCCCAGTTGTACTTACTGCTGAGGGTCTTCTGGCCTTGGCAAACAATGCTCTCAGGTGGGATACCTCATAAAGTACCCCAGATCAACATTCCTACAATGGGCCGGCATGCAGTTCCCAGGATTCACATACGTTTGATCTGCTATAAGGGGCCAAAGGAATTGGTTGACTCCCAGTTGTTACCCAGACTGGTCTAGCTTCCTCAAGAAGTGTCAGACACTAAGCCACCGTGTCCTCAATTGTCGGAAACACCCTTCAAGGTCACTAAGTGTGGCCCTTGAAGCTTCTCTTAGAGTCTAGATAGCATTTAGGAGGCAGAGTCCTCTGACTGCCTCCTCCATAGTGGGGGCCTGAGTGGGACTCCAAACTCTAAGTCAAAGAACAGGACTGAACTAGAATTCAGATGCAAACAATCACTACAGTTAGCTAGTCAGTTATTCTCAACCTTCAAAAATGCGACTTTCCAACAGCTTGTGTTTTCTTCATTATAAATTAATTATCCAATCTAGCATTTTGTATTTAGACTTCCAAACACTAGCTTATTAAAAAAAAAAAAAAATCTTTTGAGTTTCAGTAGTAGTATCCTTGTCAAGCAGTAGTTCAGATTCACAGCACTGAATCTTTAAGCAACCATGTTTATGAAAGTATTTCAATATTACGTTGAATTTTCAGTCTTTTTATTTAAACCAACTAAGTGGAAAATGGAAAATGAAAGTGCTTCTAGTATTAAGTGTAAACATAAGTCTCATAAGCTTGAAATCATTTCTAGGAGAACAAACACAAATACCTCCAAGGCCCAGCCAGCTAAAGACTGAAATGGAAAGTGCATGTACCACTTACGGGCACACAATTCAAAACTCTTTTGAACACTCTGCCAAAAATTATCCTGGGTCACAGTGTGCAACCTCTGATTAGAAAAAGATGGAAGTCATAAGACATGGCAAAAGTAACTAATCTTTGTTTTTCATTTGTACTTCTTGTGGTGTTCAGTGGTGTTCAGTTTTGAAGGAAAGAATGTGTACAAATGTTGGCAATATGTCTACAGGGAGAGGTATAATTAGGGATTTCGTAAATTTTTTATTTTTATTTTTTGCAATCTGGTGGTGGACACTGTCCCACCTTCAGTCATTGAATGTTCACACGGTTGACTGACAGATACATTATGTACGTAGGAAGGGATTGCGTAGCTGTCAACTATTTTACTTTGTTTTTGAAGGGTTGGTTGGGGAAGGGATATAACAAAGGCAGAATTCTCTTCCTGTACTTGGTTCTTTATGTTGAAGAAACTAACTATATGTATCATTACAAAATCACCGTCACTTTGTTCTTTAACTTACTCAGTCCACATAACACTGGAAGGATGTCATACCCAAAATAAGTTTTAAGTGGTCATGGGTAAGTGAATAAACTGATGTGAGTTTTCCTATTCATCAATAATTGACTGGTTACTGAATAAGTTGCCTGACTACTCATACTTCATGAAAAATTAAATTCTTACCCATGATCCAAAACTCTGGTGGGCATATTAGCTATGATAGTACTTCATCAAAATTCTTATGTAAAATTTTGATAGTTTTCTTTGAAATCTCAGTTACATTAGGTGTACAACTAAGAAGTTATCATGCCAGTATAGAAATGGTACGGAAAATTGTGGTACAAAACATCAACCCTAACATAAGAATATAAATATTTAGAATTGTAATGTTTTGTTAACAATGATCTGAATTTGTGACCAGCATTGTTCTTCTGTGAGTAAATACCTAAGATTACCCTCTATTTAGGAACAGCTAAAACACAAAGTAGTAAAATAAAATGAGCACATCTCTTTTGTTTATTCCTTTATTTAATTGACAGTTTTGTTGAGGCGTATGTACTGGGCATTATTGGTTGTCCACTCAGTATCCATTCTCTTCTTTTACCTGTGCAGCAGAATTTGAGTTTTGGTCCATGCTCCTCCTCTTTTTTGCTTAGGTAGGTGATCCCATCCCCTGTGTGGATTCTGCACTAAGCCAATTAGGATAATTCCATCCTCCTCGTGAGTGGCTGGTCAGTGAATGGGCACCTCACCAACTGTGGTATTGGAGACATAAGAGGCTTCTGTGTCAGGTTTACTTATCCCTAAAGGAGGACCCTAGAAGAGAGAGAGGTCCCTTGTTTCCTCTGCCTAGAATCATCCCACCAACTTGAGGATAGATCCAATATTTAGAGAAAAGCAGAGCCCAGAGAATCATTAAGATACTAAGACTGAGGCTCTTACTACCTCTGGACTTCTTGGTGTGTGAGATAATAAATGTTCTAATTTATGTGCCAGTTTGAGTTGAGCTTAGAAGTTACTTGGAGCCAATAGCATCCTATCTGACATGGCTTATTCTGTACTTGCATTAGGCTACTGATAGAAAATAACATTAAATGTGATGGTACCTGCTTTAGTAATAAAATTAGGAAGGGCAGAGGGAGTAGCTGTGCTCCTAGTCAGGACGTTGCATCTACAACTGCCGGGGATGGAATGAGAGAAAGCAGTAGTCTTGGGAGGCAATGAAAGAAGCTTGGTGTGTTTGGAGCCTTGCACCCTATGCACTTCTCCCCATTATTATCTGGTGGATGATAAAACTGGAACTTCTGGTCTGACCCTAGACTAGCAGATTAAACAGGTACAGTTGTTTCTAAGGACCTCCAATACCCCAGCTTTCCTAGGTTTCCTCAGGCAACTCTGCTTCCTTCGGTATGCTCTCTGAGGGCTGGTTTTCTCCTCATACTGCAGAGATATTCACTACTTCTGCATCTCCTCCTTTTATGGGTCACCATTTTTTTTTTCTAATCTCATTTGATATAATTAGTGGGAGGCAGCTACTCTTAGGTGCATGTTAACTAAGGCCTTCCTAAAGACGACCTTCCTTGTCTCATTTTCTTGGGAGCTTGAATGAGGGTATTTTCAGGCCACTGTTCATCCTTTCCAACTTTTCAAGAGAAATCGAGTCTGCTCAGCAAGTGACTTAAGTGATTTGCCTTTTATACTACAATTAAATTGTGTTTTGGCTAATTACCTCAATTTTTTTCTTCTTTCAAAGGTATTTAATAATAAGTCCCTAATACTGGTACCACAATGATAGCATTCTATTTCTGGAAGAACTAGCAGTACTTTGGTATGTTGCATGTATCTTAGAATAAGCATTTGATGAAAAACCTAAATAATGCCTCACCAAGCAACTAGCCAAACTGGAATATGAGTTTCTGCCATGTAGCAAAATCTAGCTGACAAGTTTACAAGCTGAATTTAAAAAAAATACTTCTTCTGGCAAAGTCATTGTTTATAAAATTCGTCATCTGAAAAATAATAATTGAAATACTTATTTATAATAACATTTTCCACACTAGCTGACTAGAGAATGGTCAGGTTGAGATGAGAAAATTGCTTTAAGAAAGATCCTGAGCTCCTTCTTCTGAGCCAGTAAGACACTTTGTTTCTTGTCTCCCAGACATTCAGCACCTATTACAAATTTGGTGAATAGCACAAATGGATATATTTTAGGAAAGAATATTGGTGTACAAGACCGAAAAAACACCATTGGAAAGTTGAAATACTTATTTTTAACATGCTGTTTTAAATATATGTAAAGATGTTTTGAAGAGCAACACTTCTTTTTTTGCTTCACAACAAGCTTTGCATTATGGAATTTTAGTTGGTTCCTTCCATCAGGTTTGGGCATACGTATTTTATTTATTCGTTTACACATACCTACCTTGTTCCAAAACACAATTTAGAGCAGCACAAATACCACGGCAGAGCGTAAGAGCTATTAGAGAATAAAACGAAGTAGGGTACATTCCATATAATTTGGGCTCTTGTGTGTTTCTGTTACCTCCGGGCAACATTAATTATATCCCTCATGTCAACTTTATTGAAAGAATCATATTTTGCCAAATATGTAAAACCTCCTCAAAAAAGTAAATCAACATAAATATCCTAAATAAGACTTCAATGCATGGTTGTGAAATTCATAAAACATGTACCCTGTATCTCTATTTGAATTATGCTTTAAAATTATTTGTCCAAGAAACGTAACCTATTTTTAGAAAAGAGCATATACAAAAATTTCAGTAACTTGGAAAAAAGAGGAGAAAAAACGTGAAAATGAAAGACTTTATATTGAATAAAAATAGTTATTCTCACTATAGTTTTAAAGTATAGATTTTATTTTTCAGTTTTGTACGTATTGTAAACTAAGATACACATGAATGCATTGTTCTCATTTATTGAACAGCAACACCATAAAAAGTGAATTTAGGAATCATGGAAATATATTGAATTTTTTTCTTTTTTTTTTTCTTTTATATAATACAGCATATTTTATAAAAATTCTCCCCAAGTAATACTTAGAGTTCTATGCAAATTTAGGAAATACTGTGATTGCAATATTCACACCTACAATAATGTATCCTTTTAACTAACACATCACGACAGAATTTTTCAGAATTTCTTCATGTTGTTTCATCACTGGTCTATAGGTCTTTGCCCCTACGTTTTGAACCTTGGTACTACTGACTTTTTGAACGGGATGATTCTTGGATGTAGGGGCTGTTCTGTGCATTTGGGGATGTTTAGCAGCATCCCTGGCTTCTACCCACTACATACCAGGAAATCTGTCCCAGAAGTAACAACTTAAAATATTTGTAGACATTGTCAAATGCTCCCTGGGGAGCAAAATTGCAGCCCCCCCACCCAACCGAGAATCACTCAATGCAGTAGACACAGTGATATACAGAAACCTGAGACCAAACATGTCACTCCTCTGCTCAAAACCTCCGATGATTACCTGTTACTTTCAGCCAAGCTCTTATAATAACCTACAAGGCCCTACACAAGTAGGCCTCTGATTTCCTGTCTGACCTCATTGCCCACCTTCTCTCTCTGGTTCACTCTGATCCAGCCACACCAGGCACTGTCGCTGACCTGAGCACTGGCTTGTCCCCAAATGCTTCTCCTACAGACATCCCAGTGGCCTACTCCCTCTCCTTCATCAAGAGTTTGTTCAAACATGACCTCCTCTGTGAGGCCTACTATGACCAACCCATTTCAAATATAACACCCCCTCCCTACTGGCTCTCCCAATCTACATGCTTTCTTTCCCTTATCACTTATCAACTGATGCCGTAATATATAATTTACTTATTGTACATATTATTTGTTTTTTCTTTCCCTGTTAGAAAAAAGGCAGAGATTTTTGTCTATTGTGTTCACAGCTATACCCCCAGAACTTAGCATGGTGTCTGGCATATAGTAGTTGCTCAACAAATATTTGTTAAAATGGAAGAATGAGTAAATAAAAATCCTGATATTTTCTGCCAGGTTGAACTTTTCTTTGCATAGGTGCTCGTTAAGATAATGGAATTTCCCTTAATGGAAGCATGCTTTGACTGAGTTAAGCAGAAAAATAATATATTGGAAAGATATTGGGTAGATATTGGGTAGCTGAAGAATCAAGTATAGAAAAATGTCAGGATCAAAGTGAGCCATGATCAAAACCATATCCAGAACTGGTTTCCACAAATACTGTTGATATGCACATCAACAATAGAATCACTTGTATTTATGAAGCCTTGAGCTAAAACAGATGATTTGTGAAATGTCTCATTAAATATAAATCCTGTGGCAATCCTTAGAATCAATAGGGTAGATTTTTAAATAGATAATTATAACAACTTTTTATTTTAACAATAGCTGGAACATCAGTATGTCTTTTCTAATTCCTGTTCCTAGTTCTTAACTTCAATAACTTGCTACATTGCAATGTCTATTATGTCCCATGAATTGCGCCTTGGAACTGTAACTCCCTCCACTTTTTTCTCACACTGCCATTACTTTACTCTGGGCCAGCATATATTTTTCTGAATTAGCGTAGCCCCCTTCCTATTCATTTCCTGATATTATACTTACTATCCCTTCTAAACTATGTTCTTCCCTGACATTTTCTTTGTAAAATAAAATTGGGCAATAGCACCCTTCTGCATAAAATCTTGTAATAGCACTCCAAGACCCTCATGATCTGGCTTTATCTCTTTCCCCTTTATTTCCTCTCCCACCAACAAACAGCGCAGTCTTAACATTCTAATAATCATAGTCCAAGGCTATTAATGCTCTTGGGAAAACGATGAGTCTATAATCAAGATGAAATTATTGAGTTCATTAGTAGTTTTCTTGTGTTAATAAGTAAGTCCAGAGAAATTAAAAACCTCAGTTAATTAATGATGTCCTGTTAATGTGTGATCAGTCAGACCACTAGAAAAGGAGAGAAAAAAAGTCGTGGTTTCCATTTAATGTTCTTTGCTCTGCTGACGTCAGGTATGGCTATCATTAGACCAGGGAGTGGTGAGGAGAAGGATGGAAGGTAGTAAGTTGCTGTCAGTAGGCTGGTAGGAAAAGTAAAAAGGGTTAGAAAGTCAACTGGGAACCACTCCTCGCTACCTTGAATGGTTTCTCCCAACTGGGGGCAATGTGGCTCCTCATGAATTAACAAAAGCTGTGGTGAAATTGTTGGTGGTCCTCCTACTTGAGGACTGACATAACGTGATGCTTATGAATCTGTGAAATGATGAGATGAGTAGCGCACGTGCCTTCTGTAGCTTCAGAATTTGTAAATGTTGTAAATATAAGGGAAAAAGTAAAGAAAATGTATTGAAGAAACCAGTTTTCGAACTTTGGATATAATTCTAAAATAGCTTTTCTGAGATATGAGAGGGTGTGAGCAAAATTTGCAGTAAGTCCTTACTAAATCAGATAGCTTGGCATTTTTCTATCTGAATCAATCCAGCAAAGGTCAAAACAATTCTATTTAATTGATAATAATAGTTTCCTTGATAAGCTTTAATGAACACTTAAAACTAATCATAATCATGAGCATATATTTCTCTCTATATAAAGTATTAAGCACTTGATCAATTACTATTTCATGAGAATCTTCTCCCTGCTAAATCCTATATTATATAGTAATCTCTTATATGTGTCTCTATGTAAGTCTCATTCTTTTATTTAATTTACCTGCTGCTTTAAAACATACCTGCCCTACCTCTATGACTCTACCATGTCTTATCCTTATAACTCAAATAAACCTGTTACATTTTATCAAGTTTATTACTAAGTCAGTATTAATAATAATAATAATAATAATAATAATGGAGTTTTCCTTGCAACTCTAACAGTTTATAGTTGAATACCCCATATCATGTATGCAGTACTTAGTGATTCATTGGAGGAATTTTCGAGTGCCAGACAGTAACAGCTCTCATGTACATTGTCCTGAGATCTGGTTTTAAAATTAAGATACATTAATCTGACAACACTGGTCATCTCCATAGAAGGGAATGCAGAGGGCCATTTCCTTGGGGAGGACTTGGCCACACAGAAATTTAATTTTATCTGTGGTGTTTGAATGTTTTACAACAATAATGTATTTGTTAATGAATACTGTTTTTAAAAAATGCATTTGAAACAACAACAAAAAGAAAAACTCAAGAAAAAGAGTACTTTTGACTATTCGCAATTCACATACACTGAATTAATAACAGAATCTCAAAAGTAAGATGTAGCCTTATGGTATCATTAGGAGAATGAGAACGTGGGAAGGATACAGTACTGAAGAAATATGGTTCTGTTCCTTAAGGAAGACACAAAACTAGTTTTCAAGTGATTTATTGTACAAGTCAAAGGAAGTGTTGGAGTGGTCGAGCAAATGGAGGTGCATAGGCACAGGGGTTGTCAGGAAAGGCCTTGTTTAAAAGAGGGGATGTGAAGTAGTAGGATTATGCTGTGCCTGCCCTCGCTTGTCGATAGTGGCTGGTTGAGCTGTTCACACTTGGCCTGACCTGGCACAATGGCCTTCTGTGTCTATTCAGATTACAGTGTCTTCAGCTAAACTGAGGAAATCTGTTTACCAGGACAGTGAGCTGGAGTAAAGGGAGTGGTTCCTAGACTGGGTGGGGGATAAAGAAAGAGAGTTCAGAATTAGACCGTTGTTCAGGAGGTATGATTCAAAGTACTGCAGCAATGGAAGTTTCGAAAAGTAAAAAGTGGGTTAAAAGAGTGACAAGATGGCCTCGGGGTTTTTTTTTTGTTTGTTTGTTTTTGTTTTTGTTTTTTTTTTGTTTTGTTTTGTTTTTGAAAATTAATTTGGGGAAGGTATTCTATAATGTTGTGGAGATTTTGTTGGGTATCCGATGGGCATGCGTCCTGTTGGGGAGACCACCTCAGGGATGCTGTGGATACCTGATCATGGCATTGGACACCAGAGGCTGGACATTAATGAATGCCAACTATAATTTTATATATATAATGTGATGGTTCGGTGTGGGGTCGGAGGGATGGTGGATGGGGGGAGGGGGTTTCACAGTGTGAGGGATATGGATGATGAACGTCTAAGTATTACCTTGTTTTGTACACCTGAAACTAATAAATAAATAAATTTATGAAAAAAAAAAAAAAAAAAGAGTGAGAAGACAATAGTGAGATGCAAAGAGATCAAAGCAAGGTTTCAACACCTCTCTAGAGCAATGGAAATCTCCCGTGGTGGCCCCCTCAGGCATGGTTGCGTACATTTTGCTGCCTAGGACTGACCTTAGGCATCCTCAGAAGAAAAGGTATGCAGGCAAAGAGAAATCATGGCTCATTTACAGATGCAGAAATGGCCTCAGCATTATCTGAGGAGAGAGCCCTTGGCACATAATAGGCACTTGAAAATATGTGGTGGTGAATGAGTGATACATGGAAGCCAGACCCAGGGAGTCTATATGGAGCAGAATTGAATAAAATGTTGTTAGAGCAAAAGGTCTAGGCCCTTTTACAGAGGCTTTGAAAATCATGCAAGGGAGTTTGGTCTAGAGGTTTATATTAAGGTAGCTAAACACATCCTTTTCATCACACTGTCTTAAAAACTCATATTCCAGACCAAAAGCTCACAAATAATTATTAATAACAGCAAATGCCAAACTTCTATGGTCTATTATAATTATATATAGGCATATAGTTATTGTAGAAAGTAAACTGTTCTCTATCACTTATTTTTCAGCTCCATGGAATAACATTTCTAACCAGAAACTATTGTCTGACAGAACTGTATCTACACAACAATGCAATATTTGAAATAGAAGGTATGTCTTAAATTTTCTCTATTGATTGAATGAATTTTCAATTAAATAATAACTTTCAACTGCTCGTATGCAATTGCTAACAGCATGCAAAAATCTGTTTTAACATTTCTATTGAAACTATGTGATGCAACTGATTATTTTTTAATGTTCTTATATACATTTCATTTTAAGAAATATGCTTTTGATTATGGTTTTAATACAGTCTTGTGTCTTATTCAAAAAGTAAAAGAATCTTTTTTTAACATAGAAATGTTGCCATTCTACGGCACAGTTGAACACAACTGGATATTGTGGAAGCAAATTTTCACAATATTTGGGAGCATTCATCAATATAGCAACTTTATAAATAGTCTTAACTTTTTACTGGTCATAATTTTTACCAGCCAAATTCTTGTTTTCACTCTGAATTAGTTTTATATGTGCAACACTGTCTAAAATGACACTTTTAAAGCAGGTATAAAAATATGTGATGTACTATGATGAGGAAATATGAAGAGGTACAGCACAGAATATTTTTACTTAATATTATATATCATAGAATCAAAATATCATAAATTTTAAGATCCACCATCATTTCATGTACCACAAAGAAAGAAAATTTTGCCAATTAAACTATGATGTGGCTATCACAAAGACACAACCCACTTTCACTTATGTTAATAATGTGGGGAAATGTGCAATTTAGAATCAACAAAAACAATATGAATATTTGGCTTCACATTGTACAAAGAAAATATTTACTTAGGAGGGGATTGAATTGAATGAGTAATTATTCCCTCGATCGGCATTATAAATCTAAGTAACAGGCAAAACAAAACAAAACAAAGCAAAAAGAATAAAGAAAATACCCCTCCTACAATCAAACAGAAAAACCATTGCTACAGAAAAATGTAAAACAAAAACACTGGAGAGAAATCGACTCTACATTCCCACATCTCACTCAATTAATTAAATTCTTATGCTTTGTTCTATTCTTAGTGATAAATCACAATATTTGTTGATAATAATTCTTCCTTTCACCAGCTGTAATGTAGTCTTTGCTTTTGTTTAGTTAGTGTGTTTAATTGGCATTAAAAATGTTTAAAAACGTGTAAAAATTTGTTTTTAGGCCTGCACTGCCTGCCATCATTGCATATACTCCTGCTACACCACAATGAGTTAACAGGCATAGATGAAACAGTGAAGGAATTGAAGGGAATGCTAAATCTGAAGACGCTAAGTATTAATTTACACTTTTATATGGCCATAAGTTAAAATAGTCATAACACAGGACATGTGTGTATTTTTTAAATTTAAATCAGATCCATGCTTATAAATAAAATATGTAGATATTTCTAAAAACAAGACTGGATCTTATTTCTCTTTAAAACATTTTTGAAAGAACAACAGATAGGGGGAAAAATGGTTTTAGATGATGTGACACGCCAAACAGAAACAACAAAAGTGACAAAAGATGATTTACATATTTAAATCGGTGGTTTTGGTTTTTATCTGTAAAGTAAGTTTTAGACATGTTATATGATTCCATTTATATGGCATGTCCCGAATAGATACATCTATCAAGACAGCAACACTGAGAGGTAACTATTTTTAAGTAGATTAATGTTTTCCCAGTACTGGGGGTATAAAGGGACTGGGGAGTTATAGCTAAAGAATAAGGGATATGGGTTTTTTTCAGGGTGATGAAAATGTTCTAAAATTGACTGTGGTGATGGTTGCCCAATTCTGCAAATATGCTAAAAAACATGAATTGCATACTTAAAATGGCTGAATCAGGTCGTATATGAATTATATTAATAAAGCTGACACCAAAAAAAAAAGTTTTAATTGTTCATCAATTGGATGAACAGCAAACTTCATTCATGAATACTGAATCATACCCAGAAATGAACTGACCTCGGTAGTAGAAGAAAATGTGAGAAGGTTGGAAAAATAAATAATACACAGTTCCTACTCTCAATAAGCTTAGAGTATTGAAGGGTAAATAAACCCAGACACAACCGCAGTACAGGACAAATGGTTCTAGGTGTACCAAGGGAAAAGACGCTCAGATCAATGAGTGGGCTTTCAAACTTTAGAGTTTGGAGACTTCTTTATATAATGTCATGAAATGGATGTGGGTTTTTTTTCTATTCATTTTTTTATTCATTTCTCAGATTTGCCTGAGATAGGGTTTTGCATACATGTAAATTGGTGTTGTTGGCGGAGGTTCTAATCAGATCAATAAATTGAGAGTAAAGTTTTCATCTATTTTCTGTGTTAATCAGTTACATCTACTGTATTTAGGAGAAATGATTCATGTGCTTATAGGTGGATTCTTTAAAGCCAAATATTAATATTACACCAAGTTCATGGCAATTCCATGCTTATTTTTGAGACATGATAAGGTCTGTGAAAGACTCAGGATTGACCTGCATATTTGAATTACCTGGCCCTTCTGTGCTGAACAGATGCTTTCGTGATTAAAAGACTGGTTATGCTAGATCCGAAATTCTCACTTATCTTCATTTTTCTATAAAATGGGCTAATAGCTACCTCAGGATTGCTTCAAATATTAAGCTATTTCTATAAAACTTTTTTTTATAAAAAGTATTTCTTGACATTAATTCTATTTTGAAGTAGGAACAAAAATTGTTTTATTGTGAATTATGTAAATTAGATAACGAATTAAGATAGTGTAGAAATTATGCTAAGTAGTAAATAGATTACAAAATATAACTGACATTTTAAATAGTAATCATTATAATAGCATATTTCAATGTCTTTCATGTTGAGAAAATGCTTTCTCCCAATATTCGCATTTAAATCTTATAATAGGATTAGAATTTTTCCTTCATTAATGGTGAAAATGCAAGGCTCAGAGCTTTAACCAAACTGCTAAGGAATGTTGAAACTTAAACTCATGCCTTCTTCTTTTAGTAATCACTTATTTATTCATTCATTAAACATTTCTCATTTATTCATCCATTCAATAAATACTTATCATGTATTTACTATATTACTGTCTACTAGATGGGGCCATAAAAGTGAACAGGTGAAACCCTATCTGGACCTTTATGGAGCTTATAATTTTATAACTCTCAAGCTAAATATTTCTTAGAGAGCTGAAGGGGCTTGATGCAAAACTAATTGGATAATTTGCTAAATGTAAGAATGCAATCATTTAAGCAAACTTATTTTACAATGCAAAATTTGGAGGTTATCATCACCCCCATCATAGTCAGCAGGATTATGTGCCTGCCCCGGGGAGTGGAGTTTGAAACCCACCCCATGCCCCACTTGTCTGTCAAGTGCATATATGAACAAAGAATGGTGTCAGGCTTGAGTGCGGTGCAGCAGTGCCTCTTCTCGTTTTCTGAAAGGCTGTTAGGCCAACCCGGTAGTGTAATGTTCATATCATTACCTGTCACAACAGTTTAAGTGACCTCTACTTAAAATCATAGTGGTGTTATTCAAATTATATAACTATAATTGTTCCAACTGAAAATCTTATAGTGGGATCAATCTTTGAAATGGAGAAGATGCCGTGTCCATTTTTTTAAAAAAGAGCATTTTCTGAAAATTTTTGGTAGTAAATATGTACACTTTGAACCTTTGCCCCATTTAGGTTAAAGAAATTATGGGGGTGAATGTGTATTTACTAGACTATAAATAGTGCGATAATGCCCTCAGATTCAGTTTCTGTGAGCCCCATTTTCAATCACAGATTAGGTTCAGCTCATTAACTAAAATGAGAAGTCATGTATTTTGAAATGTTAAAATTTTTGTTTTCTCAAGTTCTAAAACCTTATAAAATGCTAAAGTGTTATTATTCCACTTCAATTACAAGTTCTTCAGAGAGTGAGAAAATTGCCTGGGGCTAAACCTCTAATCCATTTCAGCATTGCACCCTCCGATGGCATTTATGAGAATTGCCAAGAGATTGCCCAGGAGACACATGGCTTGGAGCTTCAGGGAGGCCTAAAACCAGCTGCAGAGTGTGAGGTCCTGGAAACTGGAATTCTGGACTTCCAGGCTGACTCACAAGGGCCCCACCTCTTCTCTCCAGGCAGTCTACCTTTCCACACCCTCCTCCTTCTCCATTTTTCTCTTCCCTTCCTCTTTCTACATCAGGATCTACATACGTCAAAAGACTACTTTGTGGATGATGACTTTCACTAACCTTCAGTCTCCCTGCCTCTTTCCCAGCACAGAGGGAAAAACACCACCAATAACAGCAACAAAATGCTTAACACTTTCCTGCTCCTAAACGTTTATTCTCCTCATTTCTTTCAAATGTTCTCTATGTTTCATTAATCTCCATTATGGGAAAATAGACTGAAACTCCTACATCCCACAATTTTTAGGAGTTACTCCTTGCAGAGCTACAAGGATTCACCATTGAAGACAAGGAGTATCCCTTTCAAGAGAGGGTCTTCATGTTCTACAGGTTCTGCCTTTAAACATTTTCTGCCTTTCCTCATTGGGCCACAGGCCATTGCTGATGGAAAACAGTCAGGGAGTTCAGAGAGATGCAAAGAGATCAGAGTGAGACTATGATCTCAGTGGTCTCTTCATTTGAACTTCTTTACCTGGAATACCCCTCGAGGTGGGACCACCCCTCTGAAACTACAAAATGGAACAATCCATCCAATAAAAATGACCAACTGGGTCTTTCACTGCGGTTTGTCCTGAAAAAGACAATATTCTAACCCCTCCACTCTCTTCATACCCTGCTTCAGTCCAGGTTTGCCTTTTAAAAATCAGGGATGATTTCCACATTCAATACAGGGATGTGGTATACAGTGGCCCACAGATTTTAGTTACAACACGATGGTGATCAGTGTGGAGATGCCGGCCTTTCTAAGTAACCTTGAGCCAGAACCTCAAAATCTTCCTGATTATTGACATCTGAACTTCCTTCCACGGGCTGTTCTGCATAGGCACAGACTCTAACTGTTAATGGGTATATTGGTACATTATTAATTCCATCAACTTTCTTCAAAGGTGGTCTTAAAAACATTTAGGCTCATTTAAATAATTTTAAATTTTGCTTTAAAGTTGTAAAAAAAAAATAACTGGAGCCAATTATTTAGATGATTGTGGTTTTTTTTTTTCCCTCTCTCTTCTGTTTTCAATAATGAGTAGATTCACACATGTGACTCATGTAACTCAAGCTTGTGCAGTAAGGTAGTAGAGACATTTTGATATATTATTGGGTAAATGTAAATTGCTTAGACTCAGAATCCCAAATTAAGATAAGCAAGACAGTGCTGGCGCCACTGAGGTGTACTCTTTAAGTAGCCTAGAGGGAAGGTGGATTAAATAGTATTAACCGATTGAAAGTGAAAGTGTAAGCATTTTCGCCTCATAGTTTCTAAAGGAATGTACCTATACATCATGGAAGGCTTTTAGAACTTTCAGACACAGGAAACCAGTTTCATATCTTAGAAACTTAATTTATGGTAATTTTAGTAGCATCAATCCAAAACTCATAAATCCAAATGTGAAATGCTTGATAGTATGGAAGGGAAAAAAAAGACAGTTAAAAATAAGATTGCTTCCTTCTAAACTTTAAGAGCCAGGGGAAAAAAAAGCAAATAATAAAGATGAACTGCCTTAAGTGAATAATAATAAAGATGAAATGCCTTTCAAATTATTTAATTCTATTTATGTTTTAAGTTAATTTAGACAGAGGCTGGGCTTAATAGCCTAGTTTTCAGACTTGTTGTCACTTACATTTTACTTTACGATGAAAGGAATGTTGAACCATACTAAGCATATTGGTTTTCAGTATTGAGACATCTTAATAAGTAATGTAATAGTAGTAAATCCAAATTGGATGTTTTGTTTAGCTGAAGCTAGCAGGTTTTTGTTGTTGTTGTTGTTGTTTTTAACTTACATAAAGATGTTACTTAGCTAAGCACTAGGAGAAAAAGCCAAGAAAAAAAAGTAGTAATACTCTCAGAGGGAAAAGAAAATATGAAGGGTATACCAAAAATAAATGCCACTGAAAGATATCAGTACATTTTCCATTAACATCATATGCAAAGGCAGACTCTACTCCCAGCTGCTATAATGTATGATAGTGTTATGATGTGTCAGATGTGATTCTCCAGGATAGTAACCACAGAACAGACTTCTGCGCTAAAGAATTTGTGACTTTTTCTCCCTCCTAAAGTCTCATTAGAAACAATTGTGTTTGCTTTTATATCCTTCAAGGGTGTCCTTTTCTCTTTCTGGCTCAAACTACAATGCATGATCCCCGTGGATCGTTTTAAATCTGTCCTTATTATTGATTAATATAAATTCATTCTATTCCCTGTCCTGTAGCTATAATTATTTGTTACTGCTTTAAATTCCTTCTCTTTTGAGCTTAACATTCAAACCACTTTTGTCCTTACTTAGAAATCTTGAAAAATATCCATTTCATTTTTTCCTCTAATTTCCCCCAATGCATACATATATCCTTTCTTTTAAAGTTCTTTGTTGATCCTGGCTCTACATTTTCTGTTCTATTTTTTAAATATTTTTATAAAATGTAGCTGACATACAATATTATATTAGTTTCATGTGTGCATCATAGTTATTCAACAGTAGCTACCTAGCACTATACATAGTTATTACCCTATTATTGCTTACATTCCCTATGCTTAAATTTACATCCCCATGATTATTTTTAACTACCAATTCTTTACCCTTTTCACCCTACCTCCAACCCCCCTTCCACCTATCACCCTGATAGATCTACTACCCATCTGACACCATACATAGTTAATACAATATTATTGACTATATTCCTATGCTATACCCTGCATCCCCATGACTACTTTGTAACAACCTATTTGTACTTCTTAATCCCTTCCCCATTCTCATTCACCTCCAACCCCCTCCCATCTGGGAACCATCAAAATGTCCTCTGTATCTACCGTGTTTCCCTGAAAGTAAGACCTAGCCAGACCATCAGCTCTAATGCGTCTTTTGGAGCAAAAATTAATATCAAACCTGGTCTTATTTTAATAAAATATAAGACCTAGTATGATATGACATGATATGATATGATATGATATGATATGATATGATATGATATGATATGATACCAGGTCTTACATTAATTTTTGCTCCAAAAGACTTATTAGAGCTGATGGTCCAGCTAGGTCTTATTTCCCGGGAAACACTGTATGAGTTTGTTTCTGTCTCATTTGTTTATTTTGTTACTTAGAGTCCACTTATAAGTGAAATGATATGACATTTGTCTTTAGCTATCTGACTTACTACATTCAGGACAATACCCTCTAGGTCTATACATGCTGTCATAGATGGCAAGATTTCATTCTTTTTTATGGCTGAGTAATATTCCATTGTTTATATTTACCACCTCTTCTTTAGTCTTTCATCCATTCAGGGACACCCAGCTTGCCTTTATATCTTGGCTATTGTAAATAATACTGCAATGAAAATATGGATGAGGATGTCCCTGTGAAGCAGTGTTTTGGGCTTCTTCAGATAAATACCCAGAAGTGGGATAATCAGACCCTTCTTCGTCTTTTGTTATAGCCTTTGATTTAAAGTCTATTTTGCCTGGTATTATTATTGCTACCTAGCTTTTTGTTTGTTTGTTTGTTTCCATTTTCATGAAATATCTTCTTCCATCCCTTTACTTCCAATCTGTGTGTGTCTATCCGAAGTGAGTCTGTTGTAGGCAGCATATGTATGGGTCTTGTTTTCCTATCCATTCAGCCCTCCATCTTTTGATTGGAGCATTGAATCCATTTACATTGAAAGTAATTGTTGATAGATGTGTACTTATTGCCACTTTATTATTCATATATATATATATATTTTTCCATCTTAAATAAGTCCCTCTAAGATTCCTTGTAACTCATTTGGTGGTGATGGATTCCTTTAGCTCTTTCTTGTCTGGGATGCTCTTTACCTGTCCTTCCATTCTTTACCTGTCCTTCCAATGATAGCTGTGTTGGGTAGAGTAATCTTGGTTGTAGGTCCTTACTTTTCATCATTTTGAATATTTCCTGCCAATCCCTTCTTGCCTGTAAAGTTTCTGTTGAAAAATCAGCTGATAGTATTATGGGAGCTCCCTTGTAGGCCACTAATGTGCTTTTCTCTTGCTCCTTTTAAGATTCTTTCTTTGTCTTTAACCTTTGACATTTCAATTTTGATGTGTCTTGACGTGGGTCTTTTTGGGTACATCTTGTTTGGGACTCTCTATGTTTCCTGGGTGGGAATATCCATTTCCTTCACCAGGTTAGGGAAGTTTTCTGTCATTATTTCTTTAAATAGGTTTTCAGTTACTTGCTGTCTATCTTCTCCTTCTGGTACCCCTATGATGTGAATGTTGGTATGCTTCATATTGTCCCAGAGGCCCCTTAAACTGTTCTCATTTTTTTGAATTCTTTTTTCTTTTTGCTGTTTGGATTGGGTGTTTTCTGCTACCTTATCTTCACTGATTCAGTCCTCTGCTTCATCTAATGTACCATTGATTCTCTGTAATGTATTCTTCATTTCCATTATTGTATTCTTTGTTTCCGACTGATTCATTTTTATGTTTTATCTCTATTTTTATGTTTCCTGTCTCTTTGTTGAAGTTCTCTCTGAGGTCATTGAGCATCCTTATAACCCATGTTTTGAACTCTGCATCTGGTAGATTGCTTGTCTCCTTTTGTTTCATTCTTTTTCTGGAGCTTTGTTCTGTTCTTTTATTTGGGATATGTTTCTTTGTCTCCCCATTTTGGCTGTTTCCATGTATTAGGTAAGGCTGAAATGTCTCCAAGTTTTAGTAGAATGGCCTTATGTAGTAGTTGTGCTGTGGGGTGCAGTCTTCCAGGTCACCTGAGCCACGCACTCCAGTTGTGTCCCTTGTGTGGGTTGTGTGTGTCCTCCTGTTGTAGGTGAACCTTGGTTGCTCTTTGCACATCATTGGGATGGAGGGGAGGGAGATTGACCTTTGGGCTCATTGGTTGTGAGGTACATTTTCTTTTATGCATTTTTTCAGTCTTAAAACATTCTTTTTTCATTGTGGTTTATTTCATATTTATTTATTATTTATTTATTTATTTTTATTAGTTTCAGGTATACAAAACAACATAATGATTAGAACATTTACACCCCTCTCAAATTGATAACCCCTGCAAGTCTACTACCCCTCTGACATCATACATAGCTATTACAATACCATTGACTATATTCCCTACAGTCTTAAAGCTTTTGTTTATGATGCACCAGGTGTCTTCCATTGCCTGCTTTAAATTCCTCTAACACTCATGATTTCCACAAGGAATAGTTATATATAATGATTTTATTGGCCAGAAAAGTTTGTATTTATACAACAAATATCATAATGTTTTATTACCTACAGAGAAAACATTCAGATGATTAACTTTTTCAGTTTTTATCTAAATAGTTTGTTGTCTTTTAAGCATGCCCCCCCCATCTTTAGAAAACATTCAGATGATTAACTTTTTCAGTTTTTATCTAAATACTTTGTTGTCTTTTAAGCATGCCCCCCCCCCTTCCTTAGGTTTGCAAACAGTTCCTTATAAATATTAGTCAGTTTTCTGGGTTTCTAATGCTTAATATTTTCATGGTTTTATCAAGCCTGTTTGTATTTTGTAGTCAAATGATACAGCAGTACCCCTAAATTTAACATGTACTTTAAAAGAGCCTCATTGTTGATTGAGAATGATGTAGCTGTACAATATCTGTAGCTCTTTCTGCTACTGCCATCTAGTGGTTCTCCTCACTAGCTGTATATTTCAGAAGTATCTTTTAGAAATTACATGCGGAATCAAATAGCTAAAGATATCTAACTAGAACTTATAAGGTGTGTTTTTTTTCACATTGTATTGGAAAAACCCTGTTTGATATTATCTGAGGAAGAATAGGGAAAATGTGTTACCGGTTCCATGAATATAAAACCCTCACAACTTGTAATTGAGTGTTCTTTAAAATGTCCTACATACTGAAGCCTAAGGGATGTGACATCAGAATTTCCAGGAGCTCTTCTACATCCACATACCTCCCACCTCCACCCACTATATGAGCCAGCGTGGTTCAATAGGTGTCCCTGGCCAGAGGTAGATATCCACACCGGCTCGGCCCTGCCCCTGTTGAGACCTGAAACTGCTACTGACATTTACATATTTTGAACTATGCACAATGGTGTGAAGTGGGAGAAAAAAACTGTTAGAACAGAGTACCATACCTCTGTCCTTCTTCACACAGGCGACCTGTGACCTGTGAGACTGGAAGAAGAGAACCAAGAGAATGAATACTTTAATATAGAGCAGCATCAAGACCCCTCATAAAAGCTATTATCTAGTTCTTCCTTTACTAATTAACTTATGGACGTGTTAAATATTTCTCATTTGTGGCAGATTTCGGTTGATGATATGTCCCCAGCACCCAGCACAGTTCCTGGTAGATAGAAAGCACTCAGAAAGTATTTGTGGCATGAATGAATTTAATAAATAGGAAAAGTAAGTGCTGCTCTGAATAAGTAAGGGTTTGGTGAGGCTGTTGGTTTGATCTATGAAGCAGAGCTTTACATGTCCTTGTGTTTTATATTAATCATGTAATTTTCCATATTTTTTCAAGTGATAAGTGAAACTAATTTTGAAATCTGACATCTTAATTTTAATTCTTTCTTTGCAGGTCTCTACCAAAACCCTTTTTGCCAATATAACCTGTACCGTTTATATACAATCTACCACCTTCCAGGAGTAGAGGTGCTTGACGGAAATCGTAAGCACACCTCTTTCTTGCAGATAAATATTTGAGAGAAAGTCTTATAACCCAGTGGTTTAGAAATGTTGAATATCTTTGAAAATTATTTTCTTAGTAAATGAAAGTTTTAGTATTATTTTTGAAATTCTTGCTCTATGAAATTTGTTCTACTTTAAAGATGTATGCCTCTTGACCACTCTAATTCAGCATGAGAATAGCTCTCCTTCTGATACTGATTTTGACATATAAAGTGTTGAATGCCAAATCATTGAATTCCTGATACCTTAATTTCTTATTTCATCAAAAATGAGAGCATTGGACTAAATTTCTTAAGGTCTATTTAAGTTTTAAAAATCATATTCTTTAAAACTCTCTCTCTCTCTCTCTCTCTCTCTCTCTCTCTCTCTCTCTCTCTCTCTCTGTGTGTGTGTGTGTGTGTGTGTGTATGAATCAGTAAGTCTGATTCATATAAGCCATAAAAACAATCAACTTCAGTGCACTACATTTTACATTTTTGGAGGACTGTTTTACCTCCAAGGGCTTTATTACCCAATCTATCCACTTGTCTTTCTATCTCTAGGTTTGAACATTCTTAATAATGTATTATTGAGTACCTTCTTAATGAGGATATATCAAAACCTGAGTTTATACCTCCTCCTCCTCACAGCCTTGAGGAAATGAGGGATGTGTCATAGCTGTGATTTAAGTCCTCCATGGTGAGGTGTCAGAAAGAGTCTGTGAGGCATTAGGATTGATCTGTGTCTGTGACCTGAGGGGCATATATCGAGTACTTGTAAAATTATGGAAGTAACTGTGATAGCTCTTCTTAAATTCATTTTGACAGAATGTTACATAATTCAAATAAATACATTTTTGAATGGGTTCAATTCTGTTTTGAATCACTCTGGTTATTTATAAAGCTATGCAATAACGTTACTTTTTGCATTGATCAGAAGTTACAGAAAAAGAAAGAAGATCAATGATTACCATTTTTAACCACAAAAAGGCTCATATTGTTCAATCAATTTCATTTGGAAGAAAAGTAGATGCCTCATGGGATCCTAGATCACCATTTAAGCAAAAACGAGCCCAGAGAGAACCTCCAGGTATTTTGAAAAAAGAAAAAAAGTGAAATAAAAACTTATCAAACTTTTTGGTAATTTGATAATGACTGCAACAATTTATAATAAGCTAAGTACCTACATAGTGAAATAAGTACTTTCAATTTTATCAGTCTAATGAAATTGACATGCAATTATATGTGTGTGTGTGTGTGTGTGTGTGTGTGTGTGTAGAAATTGGATAATAATAATGAGATGTTACATTAAAGTCCTTACCCCAATATGTAGCAAAATAGAAAGGGGTCAGTAAATAAGCTATAGTTGTTATTATACTATTATCACTGGAGCATTTTGCCAATTAAGGCTGTACATTTTTAATAATACGGAACAAATATTAAGAAGACATAAAGATTGTTTGCCATTTTTCCACGCAGGAAAAAGCACTGTTAATATCTTGGTCATTATATACAAGTATAACTTGAATATCTTCAGATGTTTCATTAATTAGAATTAATTTCTTGTATGTAACAGAAATCCAACTACAGTGACTTAAGCAAGTAGAGGTTTATTTTTCTCACATTGTAAAGGGTAAAGGGAAAGGGTACAAAGGGTACAAAGGGTACAAAGGTGTCCAGGGTTAGTGTAAAGTTATTGATGTCATCAGTTTTCAGGAATACACCTATATTTTGTTCTGCTATTGTTAGTGTGTTTTGTGGATACAATGTGGCTGCTGTATCATCAGGCGTCACAAAGAAGGATTTAAAAAAGATACAAAGACAAAAGTCTTTTCCACATGACACTTTGCAAGCATGTGTTTAAAAATGAAAATACATTCTAGAATAGATTTTCTAGAAGCAAAGGGAAAAATATTAAGTTGGAAAATAATTTTGAAGAAATTACCCAGAATGCAACAGAGAAAGCAAGAAACAGAAAATATTAATTAGCTGTTGAGACAAGGAGACATTAGAAAGATAAGGTCCAATATAAGTTTAGTAATCCTGAAGGAAAATAATACAGAAATTGGACAGAAGGTGATGTTTCAAGTAATGATGGCTGGGAATTTTCCAAAATTGATAATGATATGAATCTTTAAATTCACCAAAATTAATCCAAAGTCATAAAAGACTTAACAACAAAAATCCATACCAAAGCAAAATAATCTTAAAATAGAGAGAAAATGTAAATTTACCTACAAAAGTGTAATTTATAGTTTCACAATAAACTCCCCAACTGCAATTATGGAAGTCAGAAGACAATAATCTAATGCCTTTAAAATGCTAAGGAAAAGTAATAGTCAACCAAGAATTTTACAATCAGCTAAGTTATTATTTAAGAATAAGCAAAAGAAGAAAAAAATGAGGCCAAAAAATCAAGACTTTTCCCTTAACTTTTTATTGTGAGATTTTTCTAACATAGAAAAAGTTGGAAGAATATTAAACACCTGTATGTGCTCATTCAATAATAATATTCTGCTATATTTGCCACCCTCAATATGAGGTTTTGCCTAATATAAATTGGAAAACATAAAATATTGCTGAACAATTTAAATACTTCAGTAGCAGACATCATGACATTTCACTCCTAAATAATTTAGCCTGTAAATTTTAAAATGACATTCTCCTTTATAGCCACAATTCCATTATCACATCTAAGCAAAATAACTTGTTTATATTATTGAATATTTAACCCATATTCAAATTATCCCGGTTGTTCCAAGATGGCTTCCATCGTTGCTTGTCAACCCAGAATCCAGTCAATATTCATAATTACATTTGGTTGTTATGGCTCCTTTAATTTCTTTTAATTTAGAATAGATGCCCGAATTGCTTCCATGGCTTTTTGAAGGGACTGGGCCAATTGTATTGTAGAATGCCTCAATTTGTATGAATGTTTCCACAAAGTGTCATTTAACTTGTTCTTTTACTCCTGTGTGTTCCATAGAATAGAAGTAATGTCTGGAGGACATGTTCTGGATGCAGAAGAGTATAGAGTAGGGGAGTGGTACTCCAAGTGTGGTCCCCAAACCACCAGCAGCAGCAGCAACAGCATTGCTTAGTAATTTATTAGAAATGCCCATTCTTGCCCCAAACACTATCTACCACATAAAAACTCAAAGGTGGGACCCAGGAAGCCATGTTTTAACAAGCCTTTCAGGTGATTCTGTGCATTCTCCTGTGAGAGGACAACCACTGTCGAGGCAAAAGCGCAAGCTTTGGGATCAGATTCCCCTGGGTTTAAACACCGGCTTTGCTAGCAAGTACACGTTTTATTTGGGACATTCATTTGCTTCAGCTTTCTGATTTTTCAAACAGGGATAATGTCTTCCTCTGGCTTTCAGGATGCTTACTATGTAAAACATTGCACCACCTGATCTGACACATTATCAAGTGCATGATAAGTTGAATTGTTCTATCTAATCAAGGCCACTTCCTTGATTTTTCTTTTACTTCATCTAACAGCTCATGTCCACACTGAATGTGACTGGATTATTGGGGAAAAGCCATTCTGTGGTAGAAAAGGAATTTCTGGATAGAACATCTTCACTTTCAAAAAAGAGCTAATGCACCCAATAACAAGCAATAAAAGGCCGCTCCCCCGGTGTTTTTCAGAGCTATTATTATTACAGGTGTGAGGAGGACAGCTGGTCACTGCCTTTAGTGCTTTACATTTCTTTTGTGGAAACAGATTGCTTTTTCATGTCTAACCTCCAAAAACAAAACAGAGTAAGAAAGAATAGGGAGAGTATATTATTATATTGGGAAGTTTTTCTTCTGAATTCACTTTCTGATTTATAGACATAAGACTATATATAGTCTTCCTAAAAATTGGCAGCACAACTCTAGTCAATCTACCTATATTCTAAAAACCAAACATTTATAATGAAACTATTAAATAGAATGAAACCATTATGCAAATTTTAAAAATGTGTCCCTTATAATTTAGTTTCTATATTTATTTTGATTTAAATTGTATCTTCTTATGACATGCATATTTAGGACTCTGAATTATTTTACTGGAAAGAGAATATACTTGGAAATGTTTATAGGCAATTGTAACACCACATTTTGATTTTATTATCCTCAACCCTTCACTGAGATAGAAACTAGTCATACTTCAAATAGAAAAGCAAGGTCAATTTAACGTTTCTTCAAATCCCAGCTTTCTGTCCGTATTAAAGAGGTGTGGTTAAAAGGCATATACCTATTTCCATTAATGTCTTTGGTTCTTATTGCTTGATAACCAATATTCTCAGAACCAAAACTCTTTGGGCTTTCATATGACTTTAAGGAAAAAGACATTTGCAGATTTCACACGAATTGCCTAAATTGGAAAGCCATTAAGGGTTACTTAAAATAGATGAAAATATTAATAAACTTTTAAAATGTCTACTAGTACAAAAGTGGAACTGCTGGATTTCCATCATGTTTGCTTCTCTCCCCCAAACAAGACAGAAGAACTGCAGGTGCTGAGATCAGGCTGAGGGATAGTATCCCAGAGCCTGGATCTGGCAGCTGAGACATGTACTACTCAGGCACAGAGAAGAAGGAAAATCAGGCAGACCATTCAACAAATGGCCGTTCACTATAGTGAGCCAATCCAGGTACAAGGCAACAGGACAGAATCCAGATAAAACAGAAAATTAAAAGTTTTGAGCTAGGGGGAAGGCTCAGGAAGCCAGGCCTTGAAGACATTTGTGATTCTGGGCAGCAATGACACCAGACACACCCAGGAAAGTAAATACTAAGTGCTACTTATGCATGAAGGCTCAGATAGGTGACTGAGGTCAATGGGTCTGGAGAATGGTTGACAACTGAGAAAGGTATGCAGAATCAGAAGGATTTGTGAAGGCAAAAATCAGCAGTCAGCAAACCTTCCTTGTAGACATTATTTACATAGAAATCAATGACTGGGGCCCCTGAAATTATGCTATGTAGTTGTCCTGGGCCAAAGACTATCTTATAAAGAAGATATCAAATGCAAAATAAAGTCCAGAGAGATTAAATATCTAAATGTAAATGAATTGAAAAGTGTTAGAAAAAAAATACCTTTATAATCCCAAGGTGAAGAAGGCCAGTCAAACCCTTACAACAAATCCCAGAGGCATAAAAATAAAATGTTGACAGATTTAACTACAATGAAACCATTGTATATAATGAAAACCATTATATAATATAGGAACCAAATTACAGACACAATTGGAAGAAATGTTTGCGGTATGCACAATAGGCAAAAGTTAATGCCCATTATGTTAAACGGCTCCTATAAATTAATTTGAAAACATCAAATAGAAAATGTGACAAAAACTGTAGACAAAACATTTATAGAAGGAAATATGGTGTCGAATGATCAGCCTCACTAGTGAGCAAATAAATGCAGTTTAAACAATGAGATACCATTTTCATTCAGCAGGTAGGTAAAAGTTAAACGCGTTGGTGAAGATGAGGGCAGAAAAGAGCAACTTACATATTCCTGATGGGGTGTAAACTGGTTCAACTTTCTTGGAAGACCACATGGCAATATGACAGTATCCATCAATATGTAAAATGTGCACACCATTCAGCACAGCAATTAAATGTGAAAGGTCTCTCCAACAAAAGTATTTGCACACATATGAGACAAAGTATATGTATGAAGCTGCTCATTGAAACATTTTTTTGTAATAGAAAAAATAGTGGAAGCAATCTGGTCATTCATAGGAGAAAGTTAAATTATGACATATTCATACGATGTAAACTATTGCATTATAGAATTGTTCCATGACATATATTGAGTATGAAAAATACATCATGGAGAGTTATGATAAAATTGGAATTGGGTCAATGAACAAATCTTTGTGTATATGTATGTGTGGGAATACACACGTGTGTATGCCCATAGTGGGCTGGAAGCCTACGTACAAAACTCTTAATAGTGATACTTCTGATAAGAGGAGCTGGAAAGGGAGATTTGACTTTTTTACTCTTTTCTTATTTATATTCATTATAAGCAAAATGGTGCTTTTTATCATTAAAAATGTAGAAATAGAGTGCCTGGGGAGATCAGAAAAGGCATGGGAGACTTAGGTCAGCCACCTGTGGAGGGAAGGATGCCATGAACCCCTCTAGTTAGGCAGAGGCTGTGTGCTCCCTGCTGCTTGTGGATTGGCAAAAGCTCACATGTGGGCTTTGGTGGCCTAACAGGTGCTGGTACATTCCATCTCTAGTCTGGCACTAGGCCTTCTGGAGAGGAATAAACAAAGCAGTGACAGTCTCTAAAAGACACCATAAGAAATCCAAGCTTTGAGGACTAGCCTTTGAGCTCCAAAGCTAGGGAAGATGTAGATTCTTGTGATCTAGGATTTGTTTATTCCATTTCTTTGAAGTTAATGCCAAGAATCCAAATGGTTTAAACTGACCTAAATATTTGTCCCCATTTGGTCTATTATTCCATTTATAGATACATGTGCCTATCTGGAAAAAAAAAAGGATCAGTTTCTGCACATGAGATGCAATATCTTAATTATAAAAATTCCCACTTGAATTCCATTGGTAACTAAATTGATTAAGCATTCTGTTCTCAGAGTTTGAGATGTGTCTTGTATTAAAGAATTGGCCTCAAAACCTAAGACAAACTTAAGGCACTACATCTAAAAGAAAATTTCAATTTGGGGTTAAGTGTCAAGGCTTTTCTGATGGATTGAACTATTCATCTAAACGCTTGCTTGAAAATCAGACTTATGCTCTAGACTTCTTTCCTTTACAGCATTGTTCAATTGTTTTAAAATGCTGAATAAACATTTGAAAAATACTAATTTAGAAATATATATTTTTTTCAGATTTTGGATTTGCAAATAATGTAGACAAGTAAGTGATTTTTTAAAACTTTACTTGTAGTATCAGATTATTTCATAATTGTGTTCACCCCCTAAATTATTCCCACTTTCCCAAGTAGATTTTAGTAAGTTAAAAAATGACTAACTCTTCAATAGGAAAAATTGCTATATCTTTCTGTGATAAATGAGTTCAAACTATGTATTCATATTTGACATATTTAAGTTTTTAATAGTATAACCTGCAATAAATGAAAATGTGATTTGATGCACAAAAAAATAAAACTTAAGAATTATTAGCTATTACAAATGAGGGTCTTTACCTTCCTTGTTTACTGTTCGCAATATGCCCAGTGAGAGCAATTGTTAACATTTTATATTCACTGGGATTTACATTTTCAAAAGCAAATACTTCATTAAACCATGAAAAACATTTGAAATTCATGAATATTGATGAATTTAAAAACAATTGTTCTCTTTTAATTTTGCACTTAGGAATTTTTTCTTTGCATTCAGTGTTGAAAAATATTATCCCCATTTATAAAATATGGCATAATGTACTAAAATAATAACTTCCCAACAAAATGTGTGTAAGATACTAATATGCATATGAGATCTAGAAATATTTTAATCATTTCATTTAACACTGGTTTAAAACATGAATGCATGAATGTGTGAGACCTAAACTGTACTAGCTGATCCCACATATGGTCAAAACTCTATTCTTAAAATAAACTATATGTACAATAAAAATAGTGTTCCATATCCTGAAAATCACTTGTCATTAGAGCCCAAAAGTTATTTGTTAGTGTTACTATACTACAAATAATGAAGAGAAATAGGATACTGAGTCATTTAAGTTAAAAATGAATTTTGGCCTAATTGATTTTTTTCCCCCTGACATAATTGCCACTTTTGCAGAATTGTGTTTGATGACCCAGAAGATGCTGTTTTTCTAAGATCCATGAAGAGATCAGTGATGGCTATTACCTCTCTGAACTGGGATACAGTGCCAACACGAGAGGAAAAATACCTTGAAGAGAAAGGGACACAACCTGCTCAAATGCTCACAGTTATACTGAGATAACCCCTGGTATTTCTAGACACCCTAGTAGTTTATCTGTATATTAAACTTTTCTGTGATTTAGCATATTACACATTTATTCTGTATTATTTGAAACATTTAAATATAAACAGAAACACCAATAATGAAAAATAATTCCTACATTTTATACGAAGTTTTTGTTGAAGTAAAACATGTATATAGAAATGTACGCAAACCATCACTACTCAAGTCAACAAATTTGCAAACATTGAAGACATTCATGTAACTAGCATCCTAGATCAAGAAATAGAGCATTACCAGCACTCTAAAAGCTTCCTGATTTCTAAACTATAGATTAATTGTATCTGTTTTTAAAAAGCATATAAATGGAATCATAGAAGTTGAATTATTTTTTTGTCTGGTTTCTTTTATTCAACATTGTAACATTCACCCATGTTGTTGCTAGTAGCAGTAATTCTATTGTTCTCATGCTATAGAGTATCCCATTATACGACTATACCACAATGTATTTATCCAGTCTACTGCTTTTTTAAGTCTCACCTTTGGAGGTATTTGCCAGTTCTGTGTGTGGGCTAATGACCTGAGGTTGGCCTAGCCAGAAGAATTCTGCTGAAGGAAAGAGAAACCAGAACCGCTTTCAGCAGTTGCCTGGTTCTTAGACACAAAACTGGACAGTGAAGGTAACTCAAACACATTGCTGGTTTTCTCCAGCTAAGTTGAAGAGTTAGATCAAAAGCTCATAAAAAGCAGAGTCACGTTTCCCCCTATCTGATGGTGTTCAAACCACCACACTGTAACATAGACACATGGTAGAAGTGGGGCTGAGATCAGAACAGGCAAGAGATGAAAGCCCCAGAGGGAGTAGCAAACCGTCTCTGAGAATCTGTAATATCCTTTTACCTGTGGGCACCTGAGACTCTGGGCACAGCCAAAGTCTGAAATTCAGCGATGGTCCTTGGCAGAAGGTTGCAGCTGAGAGAAAGAAAAAGAGAGTTTGGCATTGTGGGTGAGTGGCTGCTACCAGGGCAAGAATGATGGTGTGGCTTCCAAGACTAGGCCATAGAAAGAATCGAAATGTTCTTTTGCTCCCTCTCCTGGATCACTTATTCTGCAGGACGTCAGCTGCCGTATCATGTGGACACTTAAGCAGTCCTCGGAAGAGGTCCATGTCATGAGGAACTCAGCCCTCCTTCCAAAAGCCAGGGAGGAACTAAGGCCTTCTGCCAACAGCCCAGTGAGTGGCAAGCCATCTTCCAGACCCACTTTACCATCTTGCCAGCACGTCCTCCAGACCCATTAAAGCTTCAGATGAGTGCAGCCCTGGCTGACAGCTTCACGGCACTCTCCTGAGAAACTCCAAGCCAGAACCACCCAGGGAAGCTGCTCCTGCATTTCTGGCCTGCAGAAACTATATAAGATGGTGCTTATTGATGCTGGTAAGCTGGTAAGTTTTGGGGTAACTGGTTACAGAGTAACAGATTAAGGAACACAGTAACCCAGCATAACCCCTCGTGCTAGAAGTACCGGTAGGTAAGGATGCCTCGTGCAGTCTCCGGCAGGCTGGGAGAGGAGAGTCATAGTCCGGTCTTCAGGGGTTTGTGAATAAGGCGACACTCTCAGCAGCACAGAGCAAGTCACTATTCAGTCAGCAGTTCTTGGCATGCTACTGCATCCATTCGAAAACTGAGAGCCTGACTGTTGATCATCACGTTGGATCAGTTGGATCAAAGCTACTCATCGTGAGCTGAGTACAAGTATATCAGACCCACCACGCAATAATGTTAGGTGGGCATAGCGACAATCCATTTCATGATGGAAATGGTATATATTTGCAATCAGCTTTAAGCTGGCCCAGACATTGCACAAGAAGTTGTGGGGACAGAGCCCGGAGTGCAGTTTCCAGGCTCTCAGACTCACGTGGAAAGGTGCTGGCTCGGGTAGTAAATGGCCATCAACTGTGATTGCATGGACATCAGCTGTGGCTAGTTGGCCGTCAGCTGTAACCAGTGAGCCATTGGCCACTAATATAACTGCTGTGGCTACGCTAGCAGCAAAATGGGGGGCTAGCAAGAAGATGGTGGCTGGCAAGCACAGATTGCAGTTACCATGGCTGACTGCAGGTTGTGGATTGCAGAGAACCGGACGACAGGTTTGCAGATCGTGTGGCTCCTGCTTCCTGTGTCTCCAACCCAGCCGCCAGTGAGAATATAGTGGTATGACTGCCCTACCTATGGTTCTGTGGGTGTTCCTTTTTGGCCTCACCATATCCTGCGTTCTTATGTGGGGAGTGGGACCAGAGACCCTGTATGAGTCCCTGCATGACACCCTGAATGACAGAAGTATTAATTTTTAATTATATCATAATAAATTAAGTAGGGGATATTGTAATCTCCAAGTTAGCCATTAAAAGAGCAGTAAAAGAATGTATAGTCTGGTATTTTTAAGCTGAGAGTCACTGAAACAGATTTTAAAAAATCTATTCCAATTACAAAAATATGGCTAGAAAATTTTAATCTGCTTTTTAGAGAACTAATGGAACTATGTTTCATTTGCATGAAGAAAAGGATTTGCTTTAAAATGCACTCCTCAAGACTAAATGTGTTTATTCAGTAATGAAGGGTGACTAAGTGGCTGTGATTGGAAAACAGTAGTAAATACCATTTGGGGAGAAACATAAAATAGAGAAGACATGATCCTTAAGTAACCTAAAACTCTACCAAAATAGAACACACAATTGAGAGGGTGTTTTTAATTAAGTTCTTTCTTTTAAACAACAGAGACCCATTTAAGCTGGCTCAAGTGAAAGCATATTTATTCCAGGATCCACCAGCCCTCATGACTAGGAAGCAGGAAGCAGTGACATATAGGTCTGAGAGGGCAGTGGCCAGCAGCTGCGGCTCTGGAATCACACAGACCTTATTTAGCTCTTCCATTTTAGTTATGTTACTTGGACATGTTATAGTTCACTTCCCTAGGCTTCAATTTCTTATTATTTAAAACAATAATCAAGGTTATCTCATGGAGTCTCAAGGTTTAAATTAGATATGATGTTTCCCCCAAAATAAGACCTAGCCAGACCATCAGCTCTAATGCGTCTTTTGGAGCAAAAATTAATATAAGTTCCAGCCTATAAGACTGGGTCTTATATAAGACCGGCATAATAATATAATTTAAAATGTAATATAATATAATAAATACTGGGTCTTATATTAATTTTTGCTCCAAACGATGCATTAGAGCTGATGGTCCGGCTAGGTCTTATTTTCAGGGAAACACAGTAATGTATATAGTGTGTTAGGTAGAGTGGTTTCTCAGAGTAAATGCTTAATAGATGTTTGTTAATGCAATTATTCTTTCCCCAAGAGCAGCTGTGTCCCTTAGGGATTACAGCTGGTGTCAAAGACTGAATGTTTGTGTCCCCCTCAAATTTATATGTTGCAATGTAATCCCCAATGAGATGGTACATGGAGATAAGGCCTTTGAGACGTAAGTGGGTCATGCTGGTGGAGCCCGCAAGAATGGAATTAGTGATCTTACGATACTAAAGAGCTGGCTTGCCCTCTTTCTGCCCTGTGAGGACACAGCAAGGCGGCCCTCCCCAAGACTTGACAATACCAGCCCCCAGATCTCCAAGTTCCAGCCTCCCAAGCTGTGAGAAATCAATGTTTGTCGTATAAGCCACCTTAGTCTACGGTCATTTGTTATAGCAGCCCAAACTTGGATGCCTGGTCCATCAGGCAGGGTTCTTCAGAGAAACAGAATCCACGGTGTATATGCATAAAGGCAGAGCAATTTATTTTGAGGAATCGGCTCATGACATTGTGGGGGCTCACCAGTCCAACATTTGCAGGGCAGGCTGGGGCAGACGAGGAGTTGAGGTAGGAGTGGATGTTTCAGTCTTGAGCTCAGTCCACAGGGCAGGACAGCAGACTGGCTGCTGTTTGTGTGCTGAGGCTTATTTTTGTCTGTAGCTGATTTTTCCACGTGGCTGGCTACTTCAGCTCCGAGACTGGGATATATGAGGCAAAAAACAAAACCCCGAGAACAAAGTATCACTGACTAGATCCTGACTGAGGTCTCTGCCTTTGGCTGTTAGTTTTATATATGATGTCCAGGGGTTTTAGTTTTACTTAGTGGGAGGCATAGGGAAAAGATGGCTACTCCATCTTCCCAGAAACAGAAGTGTTCCGATTATTTTTTTGAATATAGCTGAATGTGTTTCCTTTTGTGGCTTCTGGGTTTCGTATCATATTTAGGAAGACTTCCTTCATGCCAAAGTTGTTAAGAATTCTCTCATGGTTTCTTCTGGAATTGATTTTGTTTGTTTTCACATTTAAATCTTACCCATTTGCAACCATCCTGGGATAAAGTAGTTTTGTATGAGTTTATCAATTAACTAGCAACATTGCCCTGAATTTGCCAATTATGTACCTACTTGAATTATTCTAGACAAGTTATGATCACCATTTAAAAAGGTGCCTTTATGTTTAAAGGATATAGAAACTAGGTTATAGCTATCTTTTGGGGTAAAAATATATATCCCGTTTATCTACTGAAGAAATTCATAGAAGGAAGAAATTTGCTTCTTACTAAATTAAGATCTTGCTTTTTGTCTATACAAATGATGCTTTAATAGTACAAGATATATTGGAATAGTAAGACTGTCCTAATCCTTTAGGTCCTATTTTTGTTTGAAAAAAGGTTCTTAATGACATACTGAAAATAATCCAACATGGTCAAAAAAAAAAACAAAAAAAAAAACTGGGATGACCACCTGTTTTCATGGTGTTATAATGGAAACATCTATTTTAGGTTATTTATGACAAAGGAAGGAATTATAATCAGAACCAACATAATTTTCTCTTAAACCTCATTTTATGACCACCCCTTCCATGAAATACATTTGTGGAAAATTTTGATATTGACATGGTTTATACCTGAATTCCCCTTTGGCCGACGTAAAAGTTCCTATTTATGTCAATTATCGCTGTGTTGGGGTTCCGATTCCTATCCACATGCATTTCAATGAAGGGGAAAATTACTGCTACATTGCCACACCTCTTCATTTTCCTATTTCCTTCTGCTTTTTAACTAACTCTCCACGATATCCAAAGACAGGGACCATCATGACAAAACAGAATGATGTCAACACAAACACAAGAATCAATTAAAAATCAGGGAACGCAGGTAAACAACCTATTTGTGGGCAAGTGCAACCTGAGAGGACTATTCTATTACCCAAAAATAATTGTTTAGCTGTGTAGATGAGGTACGTTGCTGAATGAAGGGAAGCTGACACGATTGACAGGTTCAGACCAAATCTGCCTACTGAATTCATAGCCAGTTACAACTCTTAACACTGAATTTACTCACATGAAAGCTTCCTGCAACAGCATGGTATAGGGTGTGCAACAGATGTATGTGTTTGGAGCTGGGAGAAAAGTAATTGAGTGTAACGGAAAAGAACCAGCAAGATAGAAGAATTTGATCAGTGAAGTTGTGGTGAGAATTCTAGTCATTTTGATTCGCAATTGTACATATTAAAATAATTATTACTTTGTTCTCCAATATTTGCTAAGTTTCCTAATATTTGTTAAGTTCTCTAACACTTCTCTAATATTTGCCAGCCCCTGGTAGCAATAAACTATGAAACAAGATGTGAGTTGGTTATATTAAAAGGCACAATTTATTTTACAATCAACACAAGAAACTATGCAACAGCACTGTCTTCAGGTATCATATCATATTCTAGCTCTGTTTAAATACTATACTCTCTAAAAACTGATGCAAGAACATTCTATAAATTAGTTATAAATCAGTTTCTGGACAGGAAAGGTCACAAGAAAAGCTTACAGGAAGATAAAAGTCAGCCTTTCAAGTGGAATATGACACATGAATTAGTTTTACAATTGTGGAAACAGAATGTTTAGCCATTATTTCATCAAGAAATTCATGATACTTTTTTTTTGTAAAAGCACATGCTGAGATAACTCTGACAATGCCAAAAATTTGACATTTCTAAAGGTACAAATACTGTAGATAAAACATCACTGCAGGAACAACATTAAGTTCAGACTACTCAAGATCATTTCTATAGAAAACTATAATTAGCTGAACTATAACAAAGATCTTTTACCATACAGCCTTTCTTCATTTTGTTACATCCTAATAAGCAGAACTTCACTATTCTAGGTGCTATTTATATGCATTTTATTCACATATAACTTAGGATTCTTTTAACTACCCACTTCTGTGGCTATAAAAGTTTTTCTTTCCTGAAAAATCTCCTTTCTCCTATACCTGTTCCGCTGCCCCCTTTGTTCCCTAGAGCCTGTGTTTATTCTTTAAGGGGATTTATTTTCCTTTGAAAACAATTTCTGGAAAGCTGGTCTCAGAAAGGAAATAGAAATATTTCTCCTATATTTTGGAAAAAAAAATTTTTTTCCCTAGGACTATCTGTCCAATTATAGAACGGTAGACAGAGCTTCGCTGGAAAGCACTTATTCTATGAAATCCTGCCATGGTGCCTTGCGGGTGCCACAGGCAGAGGACACAGTCACGTGAGTTCTCCAGCTACCTGCCGGGGTGAGGAGCACCCAAGCTGGCCTCTGTTCTCTTTTACTCCTCAGACACCTGTGGACCTGCAGTACCATCCTGTGAGCCTTCCAGCCCAGCATCACACTGCAGAGCTCCTCTCTCCCCTTCCACACCCTCTTTAGGATTGCCGTGCACTTGAGAGACTGTCGTTTCAGCCTCTGGCTGCTCTTCATTAACACAATTAGAATTGACATCGAGTTTGCCATCTGATAAAAGGGAAAGAAAAAAAAAAAAGGTCATTTTGTTGCCAGACACTCTTCTAAACACTTTCTGTGTATTAAATTATTTAATCCTCATAATAACTACATGAGGTAAATTATTCTCTATCACCATTATTTTACACATGGGGAAATGAGAAGAGAAGGGTTCGGCAACTTGCTTAATGTTTCACAGCTGGTAACGCCACGTTTGAACTTAGACCTCTGGCTCCAAAGCAAGGCCTTGAAATCAGGCTTGTTGTCTGGTATCTGACACAATCTGCATTCAAATACAGCTTTGCCATAAACTCGCGGGGTGTCTGAGCGGAGATCACTGACAGCACAAAGTTGTTTCCTTACCCACAAAGCAGGAGATGATAAAGCTTATCCTACATTTATTGCAAATAAAGGTATTTCTAACACTGAGACTAGTGTGTGGCAAGGACTGATGGTTAACAGTCGGGAGTTCCCACTCCACCGACATTCCTATTCTCTCACCTCTTGTTTAGACCACGATCAGCCCTCACTGGCCTCAACATACAGGATATGAGTTTTGTCCAGAAAGCAGGAGGAAGCATGGCAGTCAGAAAGTCTGACTATCCTCTGAACAATTTATTTATATAAATTAAATTTTCTACAAATTATTCAATCCCACGAATAGTGTTTCTCACCCAAGTGGTTGTAAAGGGGACATGGTCCCTTGATGGGTGAAGGTGGAAGTGCTTAGTATCAAAGTCACCTGGGCAACTGTTTCAGACTCCATGCACTCCCCAGAATGTAAGCTATATTCTCTGGGGTGGGGTGCAGGAGTGGGGGTGGCTTCCCTCTCCAATATGCAAATCGTTGTTGAAGCAACTCACTGTTTCTGAGGAAGATGAGTCATACACCTCATGAGGGACAGATGAAAAATAGTACAGAACTCACTGCCCTGACTCATAGTAATTTATCTGTGCATTATTAGAACTGCAATTTAATTTGTCATTCATAAATCTGTTCTGTAATTTCACCTGCAGCTTTATAATTAAGAAATTTAAAAGCTTCCGACCTTACAATCTTTGGGTAGCCACTAGGGGACATTTAATTATTCACTTATTCAAAGGCCTTAACATCCTTTATGAGTAGAATATACGTAAATACTCAGAAGCATCCCACTGTTCCAGGGCCGTCTCATGAGTCAGAAAGTAGAATGTAGAATAAACTACATTTGTCAGAGTTTTATGTCTTCTGTTTCCCAGTGACATTTACGCTGACTATATTCTATATATTATCCCAAGGATTCAAAACAGGGACACATTTGAGTTTCAGTGTGATCCTTATGTTGGTGACCCCCAAGCCTCCTTGGTCCCCGGAGAAGACTCAGTTCCTGGGTGTCCTGTGTTCCTATCATCTACCATTCCTCTCCTCACTGAGGAGCGGAATGAGCTAGCTTTTTATACACGTACTCTTCTCCTCTTCACTCTTTCCTTTGGCAGCCTCCAACTGTTGTTTCTCATAAATGTCCTTGAGATGCTTACAGAGTTTCTTATGTGCAAACCAGTGTGTTTTCTGGCAGGTCTGATCGCAATATATTACCTGAAAGAAAGCAGTTGTAGGTTTAGTTTCAAGAGCTGTGACTGCAGGATTTTCTAATGATGACATTAAACCAAGAGCTATGCTGTTAAAGTGTTACGTTTTCTATACTTTATTTTAAAACCATGATGTGTGGATGTGTATTGATTTGTATTTGTAATTTTTAGCTTATACTTTATAACAGTAAAGGGTGGTCTACCAAATGGTCTACCAAAGATTCTAACAAATGATTGACCTAACAACCTACCATTTGCCAGGACTGGTACAGTATAAGGACAAAGAAGACACCATTGGTATCCCAGAGCAAGCTCAGGTTTGAGAAAAGGCAGGAGGGGGCAGCATGTAGGGAGACAGACACCTACCAACATAATTTATATCCTAGTACAAGATGTATAACAACAGCAATGGGAGCACAGAGGAAGCAGTGACTCATGCTAGATGGAGGAATCGGTGGACAAAGAAATGGATAATGAGCACTGCAAGTACAGGGAATATCTTGTACAAAAATGCAGGAATAGGAAAATGAATATGTTCAAGGACAGTAAGAAGTTTGCGTAAATGGAGCTTAGATTTTTGCAAGATAATATGCCTTCCACCTAGATGGTGTTGACTGCATTATTGGCCCCAATTCTTCCCTGCATCCATACACTTTCCCATGTGATCACAATGTTCTTCTCACTGAAGGGAGGAGCACTGACCTCAAATTTGGCTATGTGACATGTTTTGGCCAAAGGAATGAGTCAGCATGGCAATCTGAAGAGTCCTCGTGTGTTTCAACTTGCCCACTTATTCTTCTGCCATCACCATGAGAACCCACTCAGGCAGGCCTCCTGGTCCAGGGAGGGTTAGAGACACAAGGAACAGAAGTGCCCTGGCTGAGCCCAGCTAACCACAAACGTGGGAGAAATAATGACTGCTTTAAAGACTGAATTTTGGAGTGCATTTATGCGCAGTGATACTTAACCAATGCAGATGGTATCACTTATTTCTCACAACTCTAGCCCCATTTCACACCTAAGGCTCAGAGAAGTAAGTAAGTAAAGGAGATGAAGCTGGAGACGTAGGGTATAGCAGAATATGCTGAAGCATGTCAATCTTAAAAACAACAGGAAATTAACATTATCTGTAGGGTACAGTGAATGTACAGACCCATGCATGTGTGCAATATCTGAATGTGAGAAGAATACAACAAGCAGATAGGCTCTTTACAAAGATAATTCTGGCAGAAGTGGGTAGTATAGTCCAGACAGCTGAACGACTAGTGACAGTCAGAAGGAAGTTAAGTTTTACAAGGAAGAGTTGATGAAGAGATTGTAGTTAAAGTCAATATCCCAAGATTTAAGATTATATATTTATGAATTGTCCTATTCTAGGTTCTCATATCTGCACCAGCCTCAGTCCCCTATGGATAATGTTTCTCCTATAGCCATTCATTTATTCATATCTTTTCTTTTTTTGGGTGGTCAGCACAGAAGTTGGGACAGCCTGGGCATTTGGCAGAAGGCAGCACAGAACTACATTTATCCCATAGTTCCTTCCAAATTACTTTTAAGTTTTAGATGCAATACTTTATATCTAACTATTATAATTTATTAGAAAACTAATGTCCACCATTATGTTTACAGAATATTAAAACTCAATTTTCAACCTGGATGAAATCTAAACCAGATACTGATAAACTTCAAAGACCTTCTTTCTTACCATTTTGCATACCGAGCACCTTTTGCTTGCTCCCTTTTCTCCGCAGGTGGTACAAAATTCAACGTCTACAAAACCCACCTGACCAGTGATGGCTTGGGTAAGTACAGAGAATGCCGTGGGATCAGAACCCTAGAGTGGGTATAAAGAGGAGAGAAAACACTCTGAAATCACCACTGAAAAACTACTGAGATGACACTCCAGGAGCAATGTTGTCTAGAAGCAGACACGTAAGAGACACAATCATTAAGACTAGAGATTACGCAGATGTTATCTAGGACAAAATGACAAATACCTTTTTCAGTGTACGTTTTTCTACTCACAGTATATGGGAGGTAAGTTATAGCTCCAAATGTGGCAAGATAAAAAAAACTGGCCCTATTCTAGCATAAAAGTATTTTTCAATTAAGATTATTCAATAAGCCCCAAAGATTTCAAATACAAGACAATGAGCTCAGAGTGGAATTTTCTTAGAACATTGTTTTACACTGTTCTGTATATCAAGATAGTCAAACAAAATAGTCAAAAGATTGAAGAAGTATTTTAATAACATTCATTTTGAAATTGTCATGTTTCTCTTGAAAACACACAATAAGGACTGGGTTTCCTTTCGTATTAAAATGCTAAGAGTTCTCTTTTGGAAGTCAGATACTATAATGGTGAGGGGAAAATATAGGTAAAATGAAACCACAGATACTAGATATCTAAATAATTTCACCAGGAATGAAGGTCTGTGGCAGTTGTGTTCAAATGATGGTATACATCGGAGAAAATTCAGATCAATCCTACTATCCCATACCTTCTGATTTAGAATCTCCAAGCATGTGCTCGATGTACCTGCATTATTACAGGTAATTCCGGAACATACTAAAAATTTGAGAATCACTGGTACTTAGTGTTATACCAAACACTTATTAATCAATGCAATTATTTTGCCTCAAAAGTAGAACACTGGATTAGACAACAGTGTAGTCCACAAATCAACAGAGTATGATATATTCAACAGATTTACCAATTACATTTTTCTATTCAAATATTTTTTTCACGAAATTGACTGAGACCTGTTCCAAATGCTCCCCAAAATGGGATTTGGGTGGGAGTCAGAACACAATAATAGTCTCACAGATGTAACCAAAGATAAGACTAAACGGTATTTTGCTAGAAGCATGGCTGCTAATGTGAACTATTACTTCAGGAAAAAATTGATGGCACAGCTGAGTAACCACATGGAATCTTTCTTGCCACTACTGGATGACAAGAACTCTTTCTTGCTATCTTGTCATTTGCTTTGTTAAATAAGAATGGGTTTGAGTACCAAAGCTCCACCCATGGAAAACATTTGGCCTACAAACAAACAGGATACTGTATTCAATGTGTCCTATAAAATCAGATACATTATAGCCTTCCAGAACTTAAAATATGCACTATGAATTGATAAAGCAAAGTAGCATTAAGAATATAATATTTTATAATGCTGGAGCAACATTTCTTAAGTGTGTCCATGCTTCACACTTCCTGCTGAATGCTGGGACAGGCAGAAGCCAGAGTTGCACACGAGGCAGAGGGAATCAACCTCTGCAGCAGGGATCGGGCATCAGCATTGTCAGAAAGAGCAGAGGTGACCTTTCTCAGGGTAGCCAGCTGGGAGAACACCATGTTACGGAAAAGGTAAGCACTGCTTCAAGGCTTATGAACTTGCAGTATAAGGAAACCCGTTCAGTAGTAAACAGTGGCTATCTGCGCCAATCACAAGCATTCCAGATAAATCAAGTTTTCCACAGAGCAGAATATATAACTCTTAAAGAACAAAAATTTTTAGAGAAGAGTTTTCTCAAATGCATTAAATCCTATCTTTTCTTTATTAATAAACGTGTCCTGTATCACTCAGATCACTAGGATTTAATAACCATTATGCTTCATAAACTAACTACATGAATCTATGATACAAGGCTAAGATGATGAATTGTTGACCTCTATACTGACTTGCGTTGACTTTTTTTAAAGTACTCTGGGCAGCTATTTATAGTTTTTGTGTTTTCCTCCTTGAAGGTAGAATGCCTACTACCACTTGTTAGTGCTGGAAATACCCCAGAGCAGCTACTGCTAGCTGTTTCTCTGACAACCATTCCACCAAATTCCTTGCTAATAGAGGCATAATTTTGTTCAGTGCAGCAGTGTTTAGACCTGCCCAAAAGACCCATTTTCCTAGATGCCTGTGCAGCTAAGAGTGGTCATGTGACACAGGCATTGTTTCTAGGAGCTTATGTTTTCCAGTTATAGACCTGCCTAGGATAGGAATGTGAGCTTGGAGGACGAGCATTGGATGCCTGGCAACCACAAGGTCATAACGCATGCGTACCGCAATCTAGATGGCTAATGGAAGAATGGGAAAATGTTTGGGTCACCGATCTAATTTTGAGCCACTGTGCCAGATTTGGTCTGCCTATCTTTGGGCTTCCAAGTTAAAGTAAATAAATAAACCCTTATTTATTTAATTCATAGTTGGCTGGAGTTTGATATGTGTGGTCAAAACACATTCATAACTGATAAACCACCCTCATAATTTGCTAACTTTAATTTTCCAAAAGGTTGAACACCAAATAGCCAAGTATATTAAAACAGGGAAAGCATCTCTATGGGAAATCATGGAGAGCTCTCATGAATACATCAATGCATGAACTTTATGCCTAAAAGAAAATAGCTGATAAAGGGTCGATGGAAATGTATAAAAGCATGACTGGTGGAGAGAAGGTGAACAGAAATCTGTTCAAAATAGTGAAGGCAGGGAGTGTCTTATGAGATACTCCTAAATAAATACGTTACAAACGGGCAATAAGCAATTTAAAGAACTGATAAGAAAGTTAAAATTTACTTACCATAGCTGTGAAGTATAAGTAGATTTTTTTGTTGTTACGAATGGAAAATTTATAAAATCAGAGGCATTAAGGTAGGCTATAAGAAGCTGGGACATATTTTGAGATTGTTTATCAGGACATACAATGAATGAGTTGCCCCATACTCATCCCTTCACATCTTCACTAACCGGAAGCCATCAAGCTAGACAATCAACTTCAACTTTCATCTAGCGTGGGACTCTCTACTGGTTTTTCACAAGCTACAGGTGAACATGTGTGTATCTGTATTACATAGTACATGTGTACTCACTTTTACAGGTTTTACAGAGGTAAAAATGTAAAAAAAAATCTTAAATGTAAATTTTCACTATAACCATCTATATTCCGACATAGGGAAGTACTATTGATTAAACCACGAGCTATATGAGTGGAAGAAAAGGACTGAGAGAAGAAAAATGGATAAACAGAAACAGGGTTAACAGGCAGACCTATCTCCATGTTTGTTGCTGAAAATTTTCTAAAACAACAATTTCTTCATTAATGCCTTTAATTGTACAAAATAGGTAATTGGGTTTTATTGATAGAGTTAACTGAGTTATTAAGAACCTTACAATTTCAACAGGAGCAATGCTTCGCACCAGCTGCTGGAGAAGTGTAGCTTCACAGTAAGGAAATTTTCTGATACTTTCTCTAATGATCTTTTCTTGATATATTGGAAAGCCATCAGAAGGTCGGCCTTTTAACAAGCTGAAAGATATTTTTAAAAGAGTAATAGGAAGGAGTTGAATCACTAAGCGTTTCCTCTCAGCTGAACCCATAAACTTTTAGGAGTTTCTTACTTGCTAACGTAAGATTTTCATTGTCTCTTGAAATCATGATGATAGACTCAATTCAAACTGCTGCTTTATGTCCATGTCAGGCTAGGCCTTATCAGGTTTAGGGGCCTGCAATGGTATTTACAAAAGCAACCCCTACCATAAAACACACTAAACACTGTTATCAGGTCAGCTAGTTACTTATTACCATGTCAGTTATTTGAACAAAGAATGAAAACTCACATCAAGTCACACCCTTCCGATGTAGTTCACTTTTCTCAGTAAAACTATCGGAGAATTTGATCCCTGGTGGTCAGAGAACAAGGGTGACACAGCTCTCCCAGGTACAGTAACGGAAATACAGAGTGTCATTATGAATCCAGAGCAGCAGCCTATGGCATAGCACACCTATCCTCACATTTGGACCTGTGCTACTTTCTAGCTGTCTGATCATATGCACACTATTTAACCTCTCCAAACCTCAGATTCGTCACCTGGAACCGGGGATAACAAAAGCACTGTTGGAAAGAGCACAGAATGGAATCATCACTCAGTCTAAGTATAAAATTGCCCCTTGTTTCTTGTAGACTAAATGTGATCCCAATAGGAACAACTACGGCTAAAATGCTTACGTTTTACATCCATAACAAGGCTTCATACAATAACACATCATCCATTTGTGTGTATTTCACACGACCTGGTAAAAACGGTACCTTTTGATCAGAGTGTCCAGTTTATTCTCTCCATCTTTTAGGAAGTTAATACATTTCTGAAAGATACAGCTGATGTAATGCATTTTCATAGCCAATACTTCATTCATGTCTCTTTGCTTCATACATTTCTCACAAATCAAATCCATCACCTTGTAGCATTTACTCAGAGCTGCTGCTTCTGCCAGCAGAGGATTCTCCTTTACAAGCATCACGATCTAGAAGAAATTCTAGTGAGCTTAGAAATTCCATGAGAGACTTTTCCATGTCAAAATTAGCTAGTCAATTTTAGTTGATTTCAAATAAAAATTAACAAATCAAGTCTTTCTTACAGTCATATGTTTACTATGTTAATTCAGATTAGAATGCAAATTGTCACTGATCAAAGTTAGAAAACTAATACAGAAGGACCCTGATATTGTGGAATCTCTTGAATTCCCTATGTCAAAGTTGTCATGTGATCTGACATCTAGCTAACCCGGAGTGTTTGTTAGCGTGCCACTTAGAATCATAGTTTTAGTGTCCCTGTTAGAAGCACTTGTACTAAAGATAAACATGGCATATGTGCACATCCTTTATATAACCAAATCCACAAGCACTCACTACTTTCAGAATTTAAAATTTGAGCTTTAGAATTTCACGGCTGGAAGAACTAAACTCTCATTAATTCTTATTAATTACAAGGAAATGAGATTTTTACAGAAAGAGGTCTAAAAATAAAAGGTGTATGACTTTCTGCTTAACTACATTTCTCTGTGGAAATTTCCCTAACGTGTTCTAATCATCTATAATAATGAGAACGGGTCAAAGAGCAAAGCAAAAATAGCTTTAAAAAGAGGAACATTAGAGAGTTATTAAATCTGACGCATCATGAGTCCCACACTTGCCATACTTGTATATGCGCAAACTAAGCTCAAATTCAGTGTAGTAAAGAGCATTTCTTTTTGGCTTTGTTATAGGGTACATCACCTGCAAAAAACAGCTGTAAAAATCCATGGTGACATGACACTGATGTAAATGTGTGTAACATAGGCATGATTATATGCACAGAGCAGAAAGTTAGTATTTGTTAACCTACATGTTACAGCTAAATACCTGTCCCAAGTAATACGCATACAAATGTTAGGGAACAACAGGTAGCAGATTTCATAAAGTAGGTCCTTTTCTTTTTAGATCCTTTTCTTTAGACATGAAGAAAGATAATTTGTTAAGTAAAACTCAGGCCTAATCTCCTACTTGGAAATTTAACATAGAGTAAATGTTCTTGTGAAATTAAAATATGATTTTTACTTATTTTTTTACACTACTAGACTGATATATAATCTAGTATGTTACTTAAAATATAGCACTCAATAATAAATTATTAGAGTTCATGAAATAAGTCCAATCAGAATCCTTGCTGGTCAATTTCCTGACAACTTTACCTACCATATCAAAAATTAACTGTTGGCAGGGAAGATTGATTCATTACCCATTTATATTTCTGCAGTCAACTGCAATCATTTGAAGCTGGTTTTTCAATATTTTTGTACACAGCATTCATAATCAAAGCACAGGGTCTTAAATTTACCAGTAGGAATTCTTCAAAAAAAAAGAAAAACTCAAATATAACAGTTTAATGATTTTTTTGTTTGTTAAGACATTGGGCTTTATTTCATAGTATTCAGCAATATACACAAAGAAAAATGATACATAACCACAGCTCTACCATGAGCTTACTGCAACATTTACATAGCTATACACAAAGAATAATACTTAAACTAGTTTCCTTTCATCTCTGCAGCACTATAAAGTAATACATTATAAGGGAAGCCCTTATTATTAACTATTTAGGAAGAATAAATATATTCCTGCAGGCAAAAAAGCCATATATGTATCTCATCTCCCAAATAATGGCTACCTTAGAATATGTTTATACAGTGGCATTTTGAATTCTTCTTATTTTTTAAACGCTATTTTAGAAAAATTACTAAATCAACAATTATGGACTTAAGAATCATTTCGCAATTAAAAATGGGATCACTTGTGCACATCTGCCTCCTGACCACTTAGAGCCCCTGCTCAATTCTGTTGTCATTTTTCCTGTGATTCTGGTTTTCTCCTTTCTGACCTCTGTATTCCAGGTATCAGCACAGTTCCTTATTGCTACAGCAGCCACTTAACCTGAACACAATGTAGCTATGTTTGGTACACTGTAGCAAAAAGATGAATTGTGTATTGAGGATTCCAGTGCGTATGTTAAAAGGTCTTTAACCCTATAGAGTGGCTGTTAATTACATTTTTATAATGCTTCCTATAAAGACCGATGCCAGCTTGAAAAGGGGTAAAGCAACAAACATGGGCCATCACAAAAGCAACTGGGCAGCTTTTACCTGAAGTGTGGATAAAAGAAAGGTTTTCAAGTGAATAGACTATATTTATTCCTACAAAAAGCAAGGTCCGAACTGAAAGAAGGCACTATAATCACAGAATTGTCTTTATTATAAGACCAAGTGCCCTAAAAAATATAATGTAGCCTATGTCAGCGTATATACCTTTATAATTTATTGCCTGTATAAGTATGCCCTTAATCTAATTTACTCAAAATATATGCCTTTAAAGATAATTGGAAGTACAATGATTCTTAGGACAGTTAACCCTGAGGGACTAGGTTCCATGTAAATGTCATATTCCCCAGACTCAATTATTGCAATAATTGAGATTATTGTAATTTCAAGGAGTGGAAACAGTGAATCAGAAAAATGGAGGAAACATCTTCAAATCAATCTAAACCAAAATATCCTGTAATGCTCAGGCTAAAGGGAAACAAGGGCTTTGTAAAACCATACACATTCTCTAGACTGAGAAATACTGTATCCCTAGGAAAAATCCTGATTTCTCAGCCTAGCCTGCCCCACCCCTGAGAGAAAGGGTGCCGTGGAGAGGATGTCGCTGCTATTTATAGGAGTTCTCTTTCCTCTGTGTGCTGGAGAGGGGGGGAGGCGGGGGGGGGGGGGGCAGAATCACTGATACAGAAGAGGCTAAATATTTTTTAAAGGTTAAATTCCAATCCTGTATAACCTTCACTAGAAATACAAACATGTGATTCACAGCTGAATTTCTTTTTTGCCCACTTAAGATCGCAAGTGATGCCTCTAGCAGTTTTTTTCAGATGTTAAGTAAACCATTTCAGTTCTGAAAAAAGAAAAATCGGAATTGACTCTACTTCTCTGTCTTACAGGAAATAACTGCTGGCTTGTCATCTCTCTTGATGGCCCAGAAAATCAATCTGGGTGAAGGGCCACATGACAGGTATTTTTGTTGGTTTGTTTGTTTGTTAAGCTTCAAAGACTATATACAAATGGATACCTCAATAGATAAGTTATATAGAGTTTGGAACTTACATCTCCAAATGAGTGTTAGCTGTCAAAAGACTTAGTTTATGAAAATTGTCCACTTACTTCAATGGTGTACTGCACTCGAAGGTTCTTCTTTTGTAATACACTTCTAAAAAAATCTATTTTCACTACATTAAAGTAACACCTTGTATTACGGGAAAACCTCAATTTCTCACCCAACTCACTGTTTTGCTCATAAATATCTCTGAATTACTAAGAATGAAGACATATGACAGAATTTTGATAAAGGACAGCATCATTGGGGCACACATGGTGTTTTCTGTAGTGATTCACTGAAGAAATTATACTCACTTGGATTGATTTAAAAATTATTTTATAAACAAACAAAAGGGCTGTGTATAAAATATGAAGAAAATAGCAGTGAAAACAGTGCAGAATAGCTCTTGAAGTCTCTCAGTGAAGCCCTCTGAACTTCTGGGTTGGTCTACAAAGTTTGCAAATTTGTGAGTTGACTAAATTACTGGAGGACCTGAATTACTTAAAGGCATCAAATAGCTACTTGCATTAAGAAACCTGTTCACGATTACATTTCAGAACACTTCTTGGAGGGATAATTGCTGGAGTAGATGGTGTTGGTGCCCCACCCAGATCCTCTTAACCAGGCCTGCACACCAGGTCCCAGCTACTGGGAGTGCTGGTTGCTAGGAGCTCAGAGCTGCCTCCTTCCCCAGCCAGGGAGCTACCTTCACTCAAAGGGAGCCACCTGACAGGGCACTACTGGGGAGGCTGTCCTTCCCCTCTGGGGACAGGTCTCAGTCAATGACTGATCGGAAAGCCTGGCTCCCGTGCCTCTCTGGAGCCGTTAACAGTCCAGAGCTCCCTGTAAGATGAAGTGGAAGCTAGGCTTCAGCTGAACCCACCTCTTTACCTAGCTTCTCTTCCTCGCTAGTGTGTATTCCCTCACTCTTCCAGGTTTCAACTGAGAGCACTCCTTCACCGTATCAACTGAACAAGAGAGCCCATTGCAAGCTCTCCAGCTACAAAACTCAACCCCAGACAATTATGATCCTATAGACAGTGTTTCCCCGAAAATAAGACCTAGCCGGACCATCAGCTCTAATGCGTGTTTTGGAGCAAAAATTAATATAAGACCCGGTCTCATATTATATGAAACCTGGTTTTATATTATAATAAAATAAGACTGGGTCTTATATTAATTTGTGCTCCAAAAGAGGCATTATAGCTGATGGTCCGGCTAGGTCTTATTTTCAGGGAACCATGGTCGTAAGAGCAGTTTGAACTCTGAAGCAATATTTAAATAAAAAGCAAATACAATAAGTGCTACACTACCTTGACAGGATGAAGATTTGTTGTGGTGATAATTTTGTGCAGCGGGCCTGCCAACTTTGGGGGCAGTTTCGGCTCTTTATCCAGTCCCTGGGGTTTAGTGTAATAATCCAGTCTCTCTCGAGGAAAGAAATTGTTGATTATAGTCACACAGTCATGTTGACCTTTTAATAGAAAAATAGGAAATTTGTTATTTTATTATTCAAAATAAGACACTTTCCAATTTTTCTTATAAATTATGTTGCTCTGTTTTTTTGTAAGGTAAACATGCATTAACATCTTTAATTTTCAGGAAAGGAGAGTAGAGGAGGAGGAGAGGTAAAATGTTTTGGGGAACATTTGTGAAGTCAAGAAATAATCTTTTAAAGACACAGACTCCATAATATATATGAAGATTATATGGATTACAAAAAAAGCAATGTTCAGCTTGTGATTGGCCCTAAATATTTTATAAAGGTTGCTTGTAATTGACATGTCTCTTCTCTTCCCTACACAAATGATGGTCATAATTGCCCAACCACATCTGGCTTTCTTTGTATAGAATTTAAATTTATAAAACTTAAAAAAAAATTCATAAAACTTTATTATCCTAATTATTATTCATATTAGTAAACTAGTATCCCCTCCCCTTGAATCTGAGAAAAGCTTGGCCTCTTTGCGAAATGAATCACAGAAAAACCTTTTGCTCCCACAAGCCTGGAATCCACATTATGGCTTCTCATAGATTCCTGTGCCACTGCTATGCCATGTCTAGTGATAAAAATCGTTCTATGAAAGCCACACCTTCCATGGCAAAGTTGGAGGCTGGCATGTGTGTTTCTGAGGCCGCCCTCTCCCCAACCCCCTCTCCACTACCTCTCTGGAGCAAGGAAATGGCCACTCTGGGCCAGCAGGCAGAACCTGCAGGAAACATTTGTGGGTGCAATCTCTTCCAGAATCTCTGAAGGAGAGATTTCTTCCTCCTCCTGCCTGACGTGGGCTGACGTGAGTCCTAGGGCAGGCCCAGACACTGGGGCTCCCAGACAGTGGTCCACCCTGGGTAGCCTATGGCCCCTGTCCGCTTATACACAGTACTGGGACAGTCTGCTTCATCCTGCCAACCACAGGTGACCTGCAGGGGGACTGCATCATGGGCCAGGTGGACCTTAGACGTGGGGCTGACAGAGGGCTCTGCTAGTCCAGGAGTTCCTGAAAACCCAAGAGGGAAGCGGCTTCCTCCTCGTCTCAGCAGAGGACAAAATACCTACTGGTTTGCTGAGCCTGGGCCCACTGGTACAGAGACGGTGCCACTTCGGTCCACTGCTGCCTGACCCTGTGGACTCTACCTGACCCGCCTGGGACATGCAGAGCTAAGTGCCCAAGGGCACCCAGCATCTCAGGAGGCTAATCGGTGCCTACTGCAGGTGGCCTCTTCAGTGAGAAGTATACTGACAACATCAGCCACCACCACAACCAAACTATCACCACAGTCGCCGAACAGGAACACGTAAATTAAGCAGATCAATTACAGTATGTAAACAGACTTTCATGGACGAAGAAAGATTCAAGTTTTAAAAGTCAATAGACAAGGATGGCTGGTTGCTCAGTAGTTAGAGCGCAGTGCTCATAACACCACGGTCGCCAGCTCGATTACCACATGGGCCAGTGAGCTGAGCCCTCCACAACTAGATTGAAAACAACAACTTGACTTGGAGCTGATGGGTCCTGGAAAAACACACTGTTCCCCAATATTCCCCAATTAAAAAAAAAGTCAATAGACAAACTGAAAGGGGTAATCCTACTTACTAATATTTATTACGAACTAAATAGTAATGTAGATGATGAAGCAGATGATCTATGTCAAAACAGAGAAAAAATAGGAGATAGAAATCATTATGGAAGCAACGAGAGAGCTAAAAGACAGATACAGAAAATGTAGTAGTGAAAAATAATAGAAATCCCAGAAAGAAAAAAAGAAATGGATGGAGAATTAATAATTCAACATATCACAGAAAAACATGTCCCTGATTTGAAGGTAAATTTTAGTAGTGACCATAACATCATTTTTGTTATTTGATGCTATTCTTAACTGAAACACCAGTTTCTTTTTCTTTTTGATCAGAAAGTGCCATTATATATATCTTGAGAAGTCAAACAGTAATAGGACATATTAAAAATCTGAGGTGCTCTGTTTAGAAAATAACAACCTTCAAGAAAAATGAGAGGCAAGCAAAGCTACTGCAAGTGGGATAGACACATGACAGCCTCAAAATTAACAGAGAACTACGTGTGGGAATTTACAACTGGATATGAAGAAACTAGAGCAGATAAAGACAAACCGTTGCTTCCTTAAAGCACAGTCTACATTGAGCTTCAGAAAACAGATAGATGTTCTATTGAAAACAGTGTTGTAAAACCACTCCTGAAAAACATCAAAATACACACACGAAGATTTGAAGATAAAGGGGTGAGAAGAAAATGTGGAATTAGCTTGTAACTATATCTTCTCACCGGTCTCCCAATAGTATAGTCAGAAATCGCCCTGTTAACAGAATTATTTGTACATAAAAATACCGGCTACATAACAATGACAGTCACAGGTCTCGAGGTTTCTTAGGATCGCACATTTGTCAGAAGAAAAAAATAATATTACTTTACTTTTCTCAAATAGTGCTTACTTTGACATTTTATTTTAATTAATATGCTAATAATTTATATTAGAGTGATATATAAAGTTTATCTTTATAAATTTTACTTAATCTGCATTTATATTTTTATAATTGAAACTACTAAATATTCAGTTTTACTAGTTTTTAAATTTATGAATTCTGAATACATACAAATAAAACAGTACTATTAACATAGAAAATAAATGCTGGGGATGAGGGGAACCCGGGCATTATTTTGCTCCAGTGTTCCTATCACTAGACTTGAGTCTTCTAAATTGAAGGGGCTCACTGAGTCAGTCCTGGGCAGGAGTAATCAGAACACACCCACAAGTAGACACATCCTAGAATTTTAAAAATTTTTTTGAATTTTAATCTCAAGGATAAACTGAAATTGAAACAGACTTCCACAAGGAGAAACAAAAAAATTATAAAAGAATATAAATCAAATTTTCATTTGCAAAACCAAGATTTAGAAAACTGGAATAACTTCTACATATGATTGTGAGAAAAGAATAGCGATATAAGAATCATAAAACTAGCCAAGATATGACTCACATTTCAGAGAGGAAGACAGTTTTGGTTATGATGGGTTTCAAACAATATACAACCTACATACTATCTGAGAAGGTCCTGTCACTAAAACTTAATTGAGAACAGAGAACTCAAGATGGAGCAAGAAGGAAAGGAAGCAGTGGAGAAGAGTCCTTGGCCGCAGAGATATTAATAATTGGAATGGGTGGAGATAGCATATGACTGAGAAATTATACGGTTGACCAGGAGAATTACTGAAAGAGAAGTAACATGCTATGAGATACACTCTAATAACATATTAGTACTTTTAGTATTTTTCAATACTGAACTCTCTCAGCAAAGTCCAGAGCTTGTGGAAGTGATGGAGGAGGAAAGGAAAGGCCTGTTGCTTAACAAAGCCAAAACAGAGGATGTGGAGAAAGAAATAAATGAGTTATAAGGATTTCCTCTTGTTGGGGTGGCTGAATGGGCCAAAACAGTGCCTTGGGGGTGGGGCATAGGGTATAGTTTTGTTCCTGTTTTTAGATGAGAATTGAGAAATAAGGATTTAATTGGGAGTGTTGTGAACAGGGAAGCAAGCACTAGTGGAATAGAAAAGTATTCTTGATCTTTCAAGTTAATAAAAAGAGAAAATATACTCTAACATGACCAGGCCAATCACATTAAGGAAACACACACACACACACACACACACACACACACACACACACACATACACACGAAGAAACAACCACCAAGTGAAATATAGAGTAAAAAAATGAAGTGAAAGAGGAGGAATGCAAAAAAAAAGAGGAAGAATGCAACCAAGTTCATCAGTAATTATATGAAATATGCATAAACTGAATACCTGTTTAAAGAGAATGACCATCTTTTCGGTTAGAAGACAGAATCCACTTATGTTTATAACTACAGAGGTATAGTAGTATTTACACTACTAAAATAAAATGATAAAGTATTGAAAATAAAGGGATGAGTAAAGAGATTATTGGCAAAATGCTAAAAACAAAAAAGGAACCAGGAATGGCTATAATATCAGAAAAAGAACTAAAAATTAAACAAGACAAAGAACAGCATTATACAATAATAAAACCAATAGCAATAGCATAATAAAAAGTAAAAGCTAAAACTATTTCCATTAAAAACCGGAAAAAGACATGAGATGCTAATTATCACTATTATGATTCTTACTTTGAAACCTGAAGTTAATTCAAATAGAAAATAAATAAAAATTAAATAGCTATAAAACTCAGAGACTCTAATAAAAATAGTAAGGAGGAAGAAAAAGAAATCGATAGCTTTCTCTTTATTACCCATAACGAGCTAGAAATGACAAGAGTGTGGAGATAGTGGTGGGAATTTTCCTTATAAAATAGACAATAACTATCAATTACTTCGAAATGCATTTTAAAAGAAGGCATTTTTATATAAAAATAAATTTTAAAAGAACGACTGATATGAAGGAATCTAATAAGTATTATTGAAGGATCAAAAACAAGTTAAAAAGAAAACAATATAAAGATACATTATGTGATGGGGATGGGAAGTCTTAACATCACACAGATGTCAACTCTCTGCAAATAATTATATAACCGTTTAATGAAAGTCCAACAAAAACTGAAAAGGATTTGGGGAAGGGAGGAATTGCATTCAAAGGGAAATAACTGAGAGGACATTTGCTTTACTTTAAAGTCAATGTGATCAAAACAACATGGTATTAATACAGAAAGTGACAAACAGATGTGTGGAAGAGAATATTGGATCCAGAAATAGATACCAGTATATAAGAGAATTTAACTTACTACAAAAGCGATATTTCAGTTCAGTGGGAAAATGCTAAGTGATTTAATAAATTGTGCTATCACCATTAACTAAATATCTATGGAGAAAGGAACTCTAAAATAATAAACTTTAAAAGCACTTTTTTTTTTTTTTTTATCTGAAGTACATTTAGGAGGAGAATACTTAGATTTAACCCATGGTCAAGAAGACCTCTTCTAGCCAGACAAGAAACATGGAAGCTATAAAAGGAAAACTATGACTACTTAGAAATAAATTTTCTATGGTAGAAGTTCCCATAAAGTCAAAAGAAAATCAAGACTGGCATAAAATATTTGTGACACACTTCATAAACAAAGGGTTAACATCCATTATATACAGAAAGCTCCTCAAAACAATAAAAAAGATACAACTGAAAGGAAAAACGAGTAACAAATAGACGAAGGCATCCACAGAAGAGAAAACACAAATGACCAACAATAGAAGCTTAATTTCATTAATATTGAGAAAGTACATTCACAGTACAGCATCTTTTCAACTATCAGGTTGGCAAAAATCAAAGAGTGAAAACACCCAGTTCTGGTGAGGGTGATAATGGGAATGCAAATTGCTATGCCCTTTTGGGAAGCAATCTAGACTTACATTAAAATTAGAAATATACATCTGTGTCTCAATTCATTTTTCTTCTGAAAGTATGTCTTACAGATATTAATGCACTCCCATGTAAAAATTTAAGATCAAGGATCATTATTACATTGTAGTATAGTGATTATAAAAAAAACCTGTAAAATCTAGCAATAGGGGAGAGCTAAATGAACTGTGGTATCGGGCAGCTATTTGAATAACTAATTTATAGCTACTGAGATGGGAGAGACTTCCACAGCATACTGGTGAGTGAAGAAAACAAGTTACAAAGAATGTATTGATTTGTATGATCACATTTTTAAAAGATAACAAAAATCGTGCACATGGGTGCACATACGTATGTATATATGCTGTTCCATTTGAGGGGAATAAAATGGGGAGAATGAGTGTTTAAAAAGACTAATTATATTGGAAAAGATAATGTCAAATCAAAGGATGTAATTTTTCTGTCTATGAAATTAGTCTAAACAGATTAATACACAGTGGAAACATTACTCTTACTTTAGGAAGGGATTGTGGACAATTTCTACCTTAGATTTTTATTAATGTAGACGTGTTGAGAAAAAAGAAAAGAGCATTTGATTATTGGTTAAAACAACAGGTTCCTCCAGTTTCCAGCCCTGTGATCTGCGTAAGTACCTAACCTTTAGCTGAGCTTTCTATGATTACATCATGGACATAATGAAAACTTGCAGAGTTAAACAGAACTTCAGATCATCTTATTCCCTGGCTTCATGGCACATATCAGAAAACAGAGGCCCATGGAGGTGAGGGACTTACCTGTGATCCTGTAACTAATTAGCAGTACACACAAACTAAAATGGGAATCTCAAGATTCCTAGTGTAGCATTCTTTTCTCATTGGACTGACACCCTCATAATTAGCTTAGAGGTGAGTTGGGGCAACCAGGGAGCCCCTAAGTGTGGGAGATAAACATCTCTCTGAAGTTTGCACAGAAAGGCCATAGCTTTCTTAAATCCTCCTAAAATTGAATTAAAATATTTGCTCTCACAGAGCTGTCATAAAGTGACTCAGTGACTGTCTAACTTAATCAACAGCAGCTACTAGTGGTAGTTTTAAGATAATTTTATAGTAAAATTTAACAAAATATACAGTTACCATGACAACCGATATCTAACTAATTCCTACTCTATCTACACCTAAATGTAATTTCTGTCGAAACCTCCTTGGAAGAGGATAGAAGATTCCCTCTCTTTGATGTATTTCTATGGAACTGTTACGATCTCCCTGAGAGTATATTTCACAAGACCGGTCATTGCTATTAGCCTCTAAGTGCCATGGACACATGAATGTCCTCTGTCTTGTTCACCACTGTAACCAAAGCACCTAGAGTGATGCTTGGCATATAGGTTGTAAACATTAAGTATTTGTTTAATAAATTATTAGTCCCCCAGAAGGCTACTTACTGCACTCTCAAAAAATCAGATGTTTACAGCTTTGCTTTTCTATCAATGGACTCTCTTAACTGCCTCTCCTCACTCTTCTAAATCTCCTAGGTTATGTCCAGTAACAGGATTAACATATCAAAAAATATTGGACCCACAATAAATAGCTGTGGTTCATGAGAATGATAATGAAGGAGTTGTATATACTATTATTAAGGCTCCTTCCTATGAATTACATTATTGTAATTATTATTAATAATAGTAACTGATGGCATTTAATTAGTGCTGCACATGGAGCTCTTTAAGTCTATCATCTCTTTTAATTCTTTCAGTAACCACGTAAACATGTTACCTTGAGGAAACTGAAAGTCAGAATCATTCAGTAACCTACCATGTTTCCCCAAAAATAAGACTGAGCCAGACCAGCAGCTCTAATGAGTCTTTTGGAGCAAAAATTAATGTAAGACCCAGTCTTATATAAGACTGGGTAAAACATAATGTAATATAATATAACATAACATAACATAATATAATACCAGGTCTTATATTAATTTTTCCTCCAAAAGACACATTAGAGCTTATGGTCTGGCTAAGTCTTCTTTTCAGGGAAACACGCTACTAGTGAGTGGCACAGCTAGAATTTAAACCCAAGACCACTGACTCCACAGTTCATGTTCTTAAACATTAGGTTAATCTACTTCCCTTAGAGAAATAAAATATGCTCACTCAAAGCATTTATCTGCAACTAAAATGGCCCCACCATACTCTGTATCTCACAAAGTGGAAATTCCAAAAAGCTTGTTCATTTTCTCCAAAGTGTCACTGCGTATTTTATTAAGTTAGACAAAACCTAGAGAGCTGTGAACATTATATTGTTAAAAAAAAAAAAATGTTCTCCGAGAAGCAAAGTGGTATTTTTTCCATGGAGAAAATTTTGGGTATAACCTCATGTAAAACTGCTGTAAAAACTCACCCACAAAGGCTGCCATCTGAGCTGCTGTTCTTCCCACAGAGTTGACAACATCTGTCTCAGCGCCAGCTTCCAACATTACCCACGTGATGTCTTTATTACCTAGGGTTAAATGGGAACGTATTTGCTAATGTTAAGGAACTCTCAGTTCAAATACCCCTTTCTAAATTATCTGTACCCTTTCTTATCATTTATTAAGTTTCAGGTTTTCATCATATGGATATTTCCATTTTTTTCCTAAACTATAAATCATAATGACAGTAAAGAGTAAAATGCTACAAGAACCCACATAGAAATTAAACTTATTTTCTGGAAAACACATCAGGCAAAACAAAAATTGAATAGATATGAGTATTACTTTTTTTTTTTTTAAACAGGATGAAATACATTTTTCTTAATGATGATGCTTAGTACAACGTCAAAACAAACAAAAATATCAAAACAAAGACAGAAGAGATAAAATGAAGTCTTCACTTAATATCTGCTAACCCAATCCATCCATTTGCATTTATTCTATGTGCATTCTATCACTAATGGAATCATTATAGATATTTAGCTATTATAAACTATACTAAGTGAACAGTATTTTCCACTAATTTTTGCAATTTGAACTACAATTTCCTTAGGGACAGTTCCTGGAAATCACTGCGGGATCAGAGTATGCATACTTTAAATGCATTTTGCTAGGCTGCCTTCCAGCAAGGCTGGGCTGATCCCAAAAGAGTGCAAAGAAGTTCCTTACACCAATGCAGGCATTATCATTTTTTCTTAACCTCTGCCAATATGGTAAGTGAAAAATGATTACTTGTTGTAATTTACATTTCTCTGATATTGGTGAAAATGTTTTATATGTTTATTAGACAGTTGTATTTCTTTTATTCCCTGTTCCATTTTCTATTTAATTTTCTACAGCAGTATTTGTCATTTCTAATCGATTTATAAGAACTTTGCATATATAATATGACCCTTTAAGATATGTAGTAAATACTTTCCTTAGTTTTTCATTTGTATTTTAACTCTATATAGTATATTCTATATATGGAAATGTTACAATTATATATATTCAAATTGGTCAATGTTGTCCTTTTTGAATTCCATATTTTATATCAGGCTTAGAAATGCTTTCCAGGATTATAAAAATACAGACTATTGCTTTTAAAGTATGATAATATTACATCTTCATTTTCTTAAAACTGTCAACAATTATAGATACCTCCACTTAATTTTAGATAATGTTTCCCAATTTTCTTTATTTACTAAATCGTAAGCAACATGAATCAGAATAAATTTCTAAATGGATCGAACTATATAGCACATAAGTATCAGTGAAGCAAACATACAGCTCCATCAGAGCAGCTATTTTCTCAAGAGAACAACAAAACTTTTCATATTACTTCAATATACAGAACATTAAGGAACGATCGTGTAATAACTTGAAAGCATTAAGATCCAGCTCCTTGTCTACACAAAATATATTGTCACTACAAAGAATCCATTCATTTAAATAGTAAAACAGATGAACAAACTAACTATACAAAATTTCATGCATAACAGCTTTTCAAAAACCAATTCCCACCATTCTTTTCCATTAGAATTGACCTTCACATTACTATAGTAAAAATGCATTTCATTTAAGAATATATGTCTTTATAAAAAAAAAAATTTGTACAGGTGACTAATACTAAGAACATATTAGAATAAATGCTAAAACTTCACCAGAAAGTGCAGCAAACATGAGGGCTGTGTATCCATGTTCATGTTGATGACAATTTACGTCAGCTCCATGTCGCAAAAGTAATTTGCACATATCAAGTTTTCCTTTATATGCAGCATGCATTAGAGGAGTCATTCCATTCTTTAACAGAAAGGAAAGATATACATTAATTTTACTTATTTACTTTTCCTCTACCTATATGAGCAATTCCTGCAATTAAATTAAAAACACAAAATAAACATGAATTAATAAAATCATCTTTATAAACTATAAAGTACTTTCATACATAACTTGTCAAATGACCAGAGCAGGGATCAGAACCCAGATGATCAGGGCTCTCATCTCTACCAAATATTCTTAGTTCCTAGAGAAACCAATGAATAAACAGATACAAATGCATTAGAAAAAAAACACACACAAAAACTAAGGATCAACCTCAAAACGGAATGTCTACCAAGGGGAAAACTGAATAGAGTACGCAATATCCTTAACCAGATATTATAAAGCTATTGCCTGAATTCATCTGTATTGGAGAGATTTCCATGAATTACTGCCAATGAACAAAACAAGATGAAGTAAATATATATTATAGTGGTATGATTTCTAAAGCAATGATCTCCCAAACCACATTTACAATTTGATCATATATATCATTTGGTTATAAAGAAAATTGTATAAATATGAGAAAAAGCTTGGTAGTGTTTACATGCTAGATAAATGAACAAGCTATTCTCTGTAAGTGAATGTTCTCAGTAATCCAGGATAAATTCTGTAAGGACTGGAATTTCAAAGTTGTTTTGGATGAAAACCTCTCTAAAACATACTATCTCTTACCTTAGTAAATCTTAGAATGCTAATATAATCTGAATTGTTCTTGATGATTCCAGACTCTTACTGTGAACATAAGCCATCAATATTCTCAGAGGGCTATTGAAGTGAGAACAATAGGGAAGCTGGGACCTCAGGTGGTTGTACAAGAGGCTACTTAGTGGGAGTAGTCAAAGTTTCTTGAAAGTAGTAATAGAAAAATGATAAGAAGATTATAACTTTAAGACTCCCTTAGTTGGATCTACAAGGATGGGGTGTTTGAATGTTGGGGTGGGTTGGGTGGATGTGGGTAATCAGAATCTCATTATACAGAAGCAGTGTTAAGGGAGTGGGAATGGACTACATGGGCATACCTTTTTTTTAAAACTTTCATTTATTGTGTTTTTCCCATCAGCTCCAAGTCAAGTAGTTGTTTCAATCTAGTTGTGGAGGGCACAGCTCACAATGACCCATGTGGGGATTGAACTGGCAATCTTGTTGTTAAGAGCACTGAGCTCCAAACAACTGAGCTAACTGGCCGCCCCTGGTCATACCTTTTGAATGAGGCAAAAATGTACTCAGAGCATGACTAGGACGATAGCCAGTAAAGGATGATATAACAGATACATAAGAAGTTAGTGTGTAGCCTGGAGGGAAAGGAAGGACAATACAGGTGGACAATCACCCAGCAATCCCATCTTACAATGAATGAGAGGTTATCTGGCTCAAAGTGAATAATCCCAAGACTACAGAACTGTCCTATAATTTTATATATATATATATATATATATATATATATGTTTTATATATATATAATTATATATATACATACACACATATATATGTGTGTGTGTTTTAAATACAGTGTGTGTTTTAAATACAGTTTTCAATACAATGTGATAATATGCTTAAGAGCAAAGGAAATGTGCAAAGCTTTTGGATCTTACATTACAAACTGTCCTTGTGTTTTTATGTCTGCTTGTGTTTGCGTCAATTATGTCAGCCCATTTATCTGTCTGCCTCACTGTTTCCTGATACTCCCTTTCTTCTCATTTAAAAAAAAAAAATTCTCATTTTTCTCTTTGGTGCGTCTGTTTACCAGTTGTCTTCTTAGCAGGGATTGGTTTTCAGAGCCAACCAACGAGAGAGCTTCTTTCCAAAGATCTAATGAGGTATCCCCACCGTATCATTTGCTGTGCTATCTCTGAACCTGTTTCTGATACATTTTTCCCCATATAAAACTTTTTGGACAAATGTTGTGTTTTCAGTTCTAAATAGTAGGCAATTTCTACTTCTATTTCTTCCTTTACCCAAGAATTATTTACAATTAACTTTTTTCAGATTATATGTTTTATTATTTGGATCATATTTTTATTTATTTTCAATGTATTCTATTTCATTTGGTGAATTTGTCTGAAATTAGCTAAAAATTCCTTTATAAATAGTATAATACATAGACTAATTTTTATTAATGTTCCATGTAAAAAGAAGATGTAGTATTTTTTCCTTATATGCAGTATACAGACTCTTAATTAGCTTAGCCAAATTTTCTGTCCCCCGAATTACTTTTTTCTACTTAATCTGATGGCTTCTGAAAGGTGCTATTCTGGTTTTACAAATTTCTCCTTTTAATCCTATCTTTTTCTTTATGAAAATCAGAGCTTATAACATCAGAGCTTATAAGTGAAGGCTTAAAGCTGCTATGTTCTCAGTGGATTATTAATTTAATCTATAAGAAAGTGTTGATCTATTAATGTTTATTTGCTTTAAATTTTATTTTGTCTGATACTAATTTTGCTACCCATGTGTGAGTAAAGGGTTAACAAAACCGGTTCCCCTTCTCCATGAGAGACTGAAGTTCAGTTAACTCGCTAGCATTACAACAGTGCTGTATATCAATAGCCACTAACCACATACAGCTAAGGATTGATACTGAACAGCTCACAATAGACATTACCATCATCTCAGAAAGTTATTTTGTGTAGCAAGTGTTCTAGAAAGTAGACTTTGGGTTTAGCTAATGTTCCCTAGAAGTAGAATTGCTGGATCAAAGGTACGCACATTTAAAAATGACACAAATTCTAAAATTTTCACCAGAATGAAATGCCAGTTTACACCAAACCATTAGCATATAAAAGTCCAATGTTTCCCACACTGCACAAGAAATGATATAATTTTGGTTTAATTTGCACCTATTTGATCAGTGATAAAATTAACCATGTTCTTACATGCTTATTTGCCTTTGTGACCTGTCTGCTTACATTTGATTTAGATATTAGTGTAACTTGTGCAGGCACACACGTTAGAAAACAATTCTTATTAGATTTTTATATTATCCATTCTCATAGGAAATAAAACACTTCATTAAACTTTTTAACATTTTACCTCATCCAAACAGTTGACACGAACATTCTTGCTGCCTAATAGTGTTCCAGCCTCTTGGATAGTACCTTAAAAAAAAAAGTTATTTATCATTAGAATAGAAAAAAAATCTAACATCAAGGAAACAAATTTTAAAGGGTTATCTGTAAGACTACTCAGGTTAGGTTATTAAGAAATAAAGCATAAATCACATACTATTATTCCACAAAGTAATTATCCACAAGAACAGATTTATAGAAACTAAAATAGCTCCATCTTGTTTTTATTTCCACTGACCTTAGAGTATATTAAATTGGCCACATTTTCCTTTTGGCAGTAATACCATAATCACAAAGCACAATATTCTTAATACTGAAACAAATCTTAAAGGGCATCTAGTCCAACCTATCATCCAAAGCTTAAATTCCAGTCAATATAATAATTGGAGTTCAAAATACAGTCAGTATTTATATACTTTTTCACCACTGGGCCCTGTGAATTGATGGCATACTAATAATAGAATTCTTGGTTTGGAAATGCTTAGGTAAACATATCTTTAAAGCCTGGCACTATATAAAAGTGCCCTAGAGTCAATATTCAGACTCTCATACTGAAAGTCCGCTAATGTAATCCTGAAGGTCAGGGCTCTATAAATTTGGATAAAAGCTGTAATTGGGCCACAACTGGCAGGTTTTTCCAGTCTTCTGTAAGGCATACAGACAGAAGCAAGTAGTTGCAGGAGAGAATGTTGCTATTATCATCATGAATAAGAGTCAGCCACAGGTTCTGCCAAAAAATTTCTGGTTTGACGGGGAAGAGAACAATGGAATCGAATGTTCTCAGAGAGAAAGGATGAGATAAGCCTCTACTGTGAAAGGACACAAAAGAATAAGAACATCCTCTAACTAGGAGTTATTTCTTCTCTTTAAAATTAGAATTATTATAGTTCGAGCATGTGCTAAATGCTGCTCCGTTTCCCGTTAAAGGTGGAATGCAGAATAAAGATAAGCGTGCTTCTCCCTGACCTGCTTCTTAGGGGTGTCAGCTGGTTGCCCGTCACCAACCTGGAATAGACAGAGAAAGGTCTCCTAGGCTGAGAGACAAACAGCCCTGCTGGGGAAATGTGAAGGAATAACTTGCAAGTCCATGGAATATGGCAGCGCTAGTTTGTAAATAGTGCGTGGTCTGACCCTGTACACCATCTGAGAGCAGCTGGTATCACTGGCGGAATGGCTACAGATGAGAGGTGAAAGCCTTCAAGTGTGTAAGCCACCCTTATCCGGTGGCTTCTTATCACACTTTCTCAAACATCTTCAGAGAGGAATTACAACAGAACAAAAACTCCCACACCCCACTTTCACTTGAGCAAGATGTTTTAGCTAAGTCCTAGTGTCCTCCAAAGAATAACTGAAGCTATTTTCCATCTGATCAGGAGATGTTTATGCAGTAAAGGGAGAACACTATAGGGATTATTAGCAAGTCAAGGCCTGCTACATGTTAGGGGAAGATGAAACTTAAAATCATAATTGGCTCACTTTAAAGAACAGGCCTATAACTATTAAATGTTTCGCCCAATGGCCAGCAATCGACGTTAAATCTGTCCTGTCAAGGAGCAATTAGATTCTTAAATATGCTCTCCTCCATCTCTGAGCTTTTTCACATACAGCTGGTAGTTGCCAGGGGCTGGGAGTAGAGGAATTGGGGAAATGGTAAGGGTACAAACTTGCAACTACATTTAAGTTCTGGAGATCGACTGTATTATATAGTGATTATAGTCAATAATACTGTATTATAAATTTTCAAAGTTGCTAAGAGTCTAGATTTGAAATGTTCTCAATACAAAACAGAAATGATATCATGTGACCTGATATGTGTTAGCTACTGCTAATGTACTAATCATATTGCAAAATATAAATGTGTCAAACTAACACATTGTACACTTCAAATTTACCAAATAGTATGTCACCTATATCTCAATAAAACATAAAATAAAATACAAAAAAAAAAAAGGAGCAATTAGAAATGAAAAAGAGAAAGATGAGGCATGCACACACATATCACTGCATGCCAGTTAGCCTTTTGAAATGCAGGGACCAAGATGAGAAATTTTTTTCTGAAATAGTTTGGGCTTCTAGAGAATGAAAACAGATTTTGGAAAATGGATGAGCAAAACACCCAAACAGAAAAAACTTGTGACGATTTCTAATTTGGTATTCCTAATGTAAAGACAGTAAGAAACCGGTTTAGAATAGCACAGAAATGTGAAACACAGATTTTTACTTTCTCACTGTCCATAGTAGCTTTTCAAACAATATTTTGCTTTTATGTTAAAAGATTCATTTTTTTACTCTGGGAAAGAAGTTATGTTAAATCTCATTTAACAAACTCTTAAGAGTCAGGATACAGTACTACTGTGTTTCCCTGAAAATAAGACCTAACTGGCCAATCAGGTCTAACGTGTCTTTTGGAGCAAAAATTAATGTGAGACCCAATATTGTATTATATTAATTATATTATATATTATATTATATTAACCCGGTCTTACGATAAAATAAGACCGAGTCTTATATTAATTTTTGTTCCAAAAGACGCATTACAGCTGATTGTCCAGCTAGGTCTTATTTTGGGGGAAACACAGTATAAGGGAGACATGAAATGACCCAACATTTATCTTAGGTGGAGACAAAAATTAAGAGATTGATAACTTACAAAAGTAATATTTAATGATTTGTTTTCCTTTTGAGAATTTCTCCAAGTAGCTCAACCAAAGAAGAAAATACAATCCAACCTGCCTCCTGCGAGTGGGGCTGACCAACCTAATCTGGATGGTTCAGCATTTTAGCCAAGAAGAGACAATGCTAACAGGGATATTCCCATGTTACCACCTTCTCTCCTACCTCACTCCAGGACGACCATGAAATTGAACAAATCCTATGAAACCCTCAGCTTCCTCATCTGTGAAGCAGATAGGAGTATCCAACCCATAGAGTTCAGAGGAAGACTAACGGCTTGTCCTAATGGTGGGCCCAGCGTACTCTCTCAGTGCACCCGAGATGCTCTTGTTATTGTATATTCAGAGCAGCATAATATAATTAATTGTTATTTCTAATATCTAGATTGGGACCACAAATCTCTAACTGAAGACAAGCAGATGTGAGCAGATGTAGTCAAAACAAACAAAAAGGGAGAAACAATCTTTTGACATTTCTATTTCCAGCAATCCTTCAGCTAACCATAGGATTTGGTATGGGTTTCAACCAGTTAGTGGGATCCCCAAAAAGGGATGTTGTAAGGAATCTAATCCAAGTTATTTAAAATACTGTTTGTCGTGTTAGTTGCTATAATGTGTATGTATAAGTAAAATCACATATAAAATAATGTCATAATTTAAAAATAACAATATATGGATTTAGATTTAATTATAACTACATAGTTATAAATGTATTTTAAAAGTAGAGACTTCTAATTTAACTATATTTTGAAATGGTGAATTTATTTAAATGTGAAATTTCTAAAAGATCTCTTAGTCGTATCTATTATTAGACTATGTAACAAAATGGCCTTCAATTAGGATTATGAATCACTGCATAAAAATTAGAGTATCTAAAAGAGCTGTTGTTTTGTAAATGAAAACAATGAAGCCCATAGAGCATAACCTGCCCAGTCATTGAGTTAATGGTAACTATATATTTAAATTAAATTTTTTCTTTGATCTCTATAATTATTAGTAGACCTGAATCTTTCTAAACCATAAAAATATTAAAAATAACAATATTAACTACACAGGACTTACAGCAAGATCTTTCTTAACAGTCCAGAATTGGAAACAACTGAAATATCCATCGAAGCAAATGATTAGCAAACAGTGATATGACCATACATGAAAATAAAATAAAAAATAGACTATTGGTACTGCATAAATGAACCTCAAAATCATGATGCCGAGTAAAAGAAGCCATGCCAAAAAAAAAAAAAAAAAGACTACTTACTATATGATTCCATTTAAATAAAATTCTAGAATAAAGGGATCTAATCAACAGGGACAGAAACCTATCAGCGGTTCCCTGGAGACAGTGGTGGAGGGAGTGACAGATAATAAAAAGGCATAAAGAACCTTTTGTGGGTGATGGAACTGTTGATTATCTGGATTATCTGGATTGTAGTGATGGATGTATACCTAAATGAAAACTGATTTTTAAAAAGTATACACTTTAAATGTGCACCATTTATCGTATTTTAATTTTACTTCAATAAAGCTGGTAGAATAAGCTTTATTATCCAAACCTGTTTCATCGCTCATTTTACAGAACAATTGAAGAAAAAAAAGTGAGTACATTATTATCTTGTTAAGTCGACAACAGTAATTCCAAGGATTTCAAGTACTAAACAAGGTAAGTAATGGGATATCTTCTGGTTTATATCCTTCAAGAAGGTTTAATGTATTTTGAAACAGTACTTCCTCTGTGCTTAAGGAAAAAAGATACCAGAACTTAGAAGAATGGGTCAATCTACCAGGGATACAAGCCAGTAAAATGTGCTTCAGTCATTTCAATTTTTACTCCTTAAATGTTGTGAAATAGATGCGTCTTTATCTATGATTTATATGGGTAGGAAACAGCTTAACTTTCACCTGGAACATCTTGGCATTCTAACACATATACAATCTGTAGAATGCCTCGCATGTGAATTCACTCAGAAAATGAAATTGTTCTAAAAGTGCCCAGGGGCAATGTGTGCTATTTTCTGGACTGGAAGTCTGCTTAACTTCTGGAGGGCAGTGATTGGAAGAAAAAAGCACTCAAACATTTGCTGAGTTTATTTTAGATTGGCCAAGATGATAGGTCACACTTGGCTGAAAATTTATTGTTAGTTCCAAGTACTAGTACTGACTAATCTAGTGCTTCTCAAAGTTGAGAAATCTACCGAAGGGTGAAAAAAATATTAAGAACCCCCCCACTCCCTTAAAAATATGCTTCTTACACAATAAATTTTGCTCATGACCTTTATTCAATTATTAACCAAGTATTATTTTACAAATTGAATATCTTCAAAACTACAAAAGTTAATAACATTTAAAATAAAAATTAACTTGACAGATGATGTTTTCCTGAATATTAAATTGCCTCTCAAAGCGAATACAGTGTGGATGGCTATGGTGCTGGTTTCATTTTTTTGTTTTGCTTTCAAGTCCAGCATATTTCTAGGACTATGGGCCGTATGGTATCTCTGCTCCACCGCTTTTACCTGTGTGACACTGGGCAAGTTATCTAATTTCTCAGTTCCTTGGTTTTCTTCTCTCTAAAGTGAAGACATGTTTACCATAATAACACCCAATACTAGTAACATTTAAAATTCCTTACATATACTAATTCATTTCATCATCACAGTGTTGTGAGGTGGGTACCACTTTTCACATGGAGAAGGTGAAGCTCAGAAACAGACACTTGCCCAAGGACACATCACCAGCAAAAGACTGTGGTAGGATTCCAAACCAGGCCTGCATGGAACCACATCCCATACTGTCTCTCATAATGTCGTAGCTGAAAAGTAATTCCGAGTTCATCAAGTGATAATAATTATGCCTGGCTCATAATAACATTCAATAAAGGTTGGCTATAGTTTTCGCCTATCTCCCATTACTTCTCTTTGAGAGTATAGTGGTATCCCACGGACCTTTACTTGATAAGAACTTATCCACATACTAAGTCCATCTCAGTTCTTCTCTCCTCCTCTTTTGCCCACAGAATCGGTGAAAAACAGCTTGTGTGCCGAGGTGCAACTTGATGCAGGATATGCGCCCAGAAATACCACAGCACTAACCTGCTTAAATTCACATTAATTCTCTTTTATTTAATCTTTAAAATATAAACTGGTGGACATCTAAGAATATATCCAAGAATTCCCCCCCACCACCACCACGACTTGCCCGGTTCAGAGACCCACTTTATAAAACTACTCACTTGTTTACACTTTTAAGAGAACAGGATAGCTCTGGACTGCTTTACAACATTATTTGCATCCGTAGTGGATTGTGGGTTGATCCTTTGTCTCCTTTTTGCCCAGCACAGTACCTGGCACACAGCTGGGACTCACATGTTTGCTGAATTGAATCCCAGAGCCACCAAAGGCAGGGAGAAATTACCCAGAGAGAGAGTTAGAATAGAAAGGCTGCAATGCCAAATAGGTCAGTGATAACCGTGCAGAACAAACGAAGACACCAAGCCCCACAATTCCAGGCAAAGAACATTTACGATAAATATAGCTGTGACTTAAAATTGTTGAGATCAGATGGGGTGGGCTCCGCTCATCGGCACCTGTTGAGTTCAAATCCGATTTTTTCTTTTTTCTTTTACGTTTAGACTTTCCTTGTCAGCATGAAGAATAAATCTGCCTTACTCTCTCTGGGGGTCCAGATTTGCACTTGACCACTTAGAAAGAAAGAAAAGACTGGAAACTGGGAAACCTTCATGCTGCAGTGCCTGGCCTCTCTGGCATTCGAGGGCAGACGTGGCTTTCTCATTCTTGAGCTTAAAACAACCACATTGACTGTGCCCTCCGTCCCCACCCCCGCTCTGTGGCTGCAGGAGAAGTCACCTAGTCAGGCTTTTGTACCTGCCAGGTAACGGGACTTAGCAGGGAACACCTCTGGGACGTCCTTTCCGGAATGAGGGGGAAACACGGCTTCTGGCTCGTCCCCAGGGCCCGCGTCTCCCTCCCTACCACGCGGAGCGGAGGAAGCGGGACACGCGTGGCGAGAGCGGAAAGGAAAGCGCGATTAGAAGATCGCAGTCGTGCTATGTGTGCTGAGCGGTGTGGACGCCTAGCCGAACTCCTCGCTTCTCTGCAAGTTCCTACAGGGGGTAGAGGGGGTCTGGACGCAGAAACCCCAATGGGGCAAATTACAGAACTAGTTCTGTGTCCTGATAAAGAACCGTTCTCCTTAGTAGCTCCCTCCACCCCCCAAGCGGGGGCGGGGACAGCGAAGGAATCCAGATCTTTCGGCCTCCGGAAGTCGAAAACGGCCTATTAAACACCCGTCTAAGAACCTGAAACTACCAGGCCACTGTCGCCAAAATCATCGAAGGAGTGTTGAAGAATGCACATCCTGGGGACCACACCCCTGGATCGTTCGCTATAATCTGAGGGGGGACCTGGAAATGTGTGCCTTTCCAAAAGCTACTTTAAAGGACGAGCCTCTGTCCCCTCCGCTCTCATCCCAGCACTTCTTCTCCCTCCCTGCCTCCCCGCCCCCGCAACCGGTCCCAGACCAAGCGAGAAACGCTATTTCCCGGTCCCGGGCGGCGATCTTTGCAGAACCAGGGTCAGCGGGGCCAGGGGCGCCTCCGGGGCTCCGCCACGCCTCCAGGCCAGACTGGCAGCGCCTCCGGGGCAGCCCAGCACCCATACCTTTTCCGATGGCTTCCAGCAGCTCCTTTTCCTCCTGGGTCAGCTCGCCTTTCTTGATGTGAACCATTGCTCCCGCCAGCTTGAAGGTGATTCTGAGTCTTTGGAAGAATTAAAAAATAATGACGTGTCTGTGTTAGGGACGCCAGCCGCAGAGGGGCAATTAGAGACCAGAACGCAGAGTAGCCAACCGCGCAAGCATTCGAATTCTCTCCTCTCTCCCGCGGGCCGGCGAGCAGCCGGCGAGCTCCGGCGAGCCGGGCAGGCGGTCTCCGCAGGCCCCAGCGGCAGGCACCGCCCCCCGCGCATCATTGGCCGGGTCCGTAGGAGGAGCCGTAAGAGGAGGCAGCCAAAGACTCCCATTGGAGTAGCCTGGGAAGACAAAAACAAATGGAGAAAACCAGCGGGGGGGGAATTAAATTCCTCTTACCCGTTTCCCACTCCTATCCTGTCGGGTTCAGATACGCAGGGTCACGCCCACATTTAAAAACTCTATCTGTAAGTTCTGTGTCCGGCGATGGCTGCTTAGGGCGTGCAGAGGCCCCCGGTTCTCGCTCACCTCCCCCCCTTCCTCCGGAGTGGCGCGGCCCGGGTCGGGGGCGGGCTGGGAGGCGGGGCGGGGCGGGGCGAGAGGCGGGGCTGCGCCGGGCTCCGTGTGTCTATGTCAATGTGTCTGTCCTTCACTCCTCCATTGTCTGCCGCCGCCACTGCTGCTGCCACCACTGCCGCTGCTGGAATCGCCGCAGCTCCCAGCCTCGCGCGTCGCCGCTACCTTCTCCGACAGGTGAGAAGCAACCCAGGTGGGGCAGGGGGAGCGGAGGGGGCTGCGGGAACCGCGGCCGTCGCCCCGCTGCGGCTTCCACGGGGTCGGAGCTGGCTGGGAGGAAGCATGTGCCTGCTGGGGTGGGGGGCTTACTGCCTCTCCGTGGGGAAGCACACCCTCGCCACGATGAACCTCACACGTACCACGGATCAGTGCCTCCGAGTGAAGACCCGCCACTGGCCACATGTGGACGCCCCGGGAGACCCTGGGACCGCGAGTGGGTGGGGGCCCACCACGCGGTGGGAAGTGGCGGGTGCACATCGTCTCGCGCGTGGCACGGCCAGATGCGTCTCCCAGGGAGGCGGGGGCTGAAGCTCAGGACTGGGGCTGGAAAGGAAGATGGGAGTTATCTTTTGGCAAGCCTCTCCCCCTCACCATCACCACACACGCGCACACTACTTGTCATCTCCTCTGGCCTCTGTGGAAGCTGGAGAAGAAAACAGGGGCTGATTCGCTTTATGGTGCCTGTTAAGGATGTTTGGAAGCAATTTACACTTGCACTAATCGTTCGTTTAGGGGAGACGACCTAAAGGGAGGGGGTGGGGAAGGGCCTCTTCGCTCTGCTAGAGTTCTCAGTCTCTTTGTAACTCCGATCTTGAGATTTATGGAGATAGGGAGGGGAAGGGAAGGGGGCGGAGATTAAATTGGTGTTGCTGTCTATATATAGCCTTAGATTAGCCTCTTAATCCAGTCTTCATTCAACTGGAATATGTGGCCTCGAGCTCCAATACTGGGGGGTAAATGCAAGTGTGCACCCTCTTGTGGCTTGGAAACAAGACTTGCTTGCTGATACGAAGTCAGTCATCCCTCCAGAGCGCGCAGCCGTAACATGTTTACAGCATCAGTGAAAGCTGCTTCAGAAATTCGTGTGTACGTTTCGTTTTATTGTTGTTTCTCTACAGACTAGTATTGATGTTTCTCCCAAGATCCATCTGCTTCAAAGAGAAATATTTGAATAATTAGGTGGTTTTTGTTAAGCACCCCTACCACCACTCTTTCTCCCCACAGTGTATACGAAGTGAAGTGCATTTTCCTCTGGCTTACCCTTCCCTTTTTTTTTTTTTTTTTAAAGCATTCACCAACACTTCTGAAATTCTGGAAGATGTTCATCATTATTTCCTGCCTTTAACAAAAATCTTTCTTAAACCCTAGCTGTTTTCTTCTCTAAGACTTCTTCATCTTTACAGACCGGGGCAGATCTGAGCCAAAACATCTTACGTGAAAATGGTTTGAAATTATCCATCTCAGTGTATAACAAAGAAACTTTTGTTGGATGATGCTTTAATAAGGATGAGGCTGTTCAAACAACATGTAGTAAGGCTTTGAGAGGGACCAAGCTTTTGTAACATTTAGAATGCTGTTACTGCCACAGTCTCAATTGATTTAAAACATAGTAGCATGCAGTAGAAACCCACCTAAGAAAATGCTTCCAGAGTAACCGCCCCTAAAATGTGACAGCATCTTACAGCAGTGCATGGCCAGAATTGGGTACTTCATTGCCAGTATTTCCATCTCTTGTGCCAAATTGGGGCCATGGTTACTTGAAGGTCACACCTGTTTGTCTCACTGAGGTTGTCAGATCATGGATGATAGCAACTTATTATTACTTCTTGGTGCCTTATGGCACCTGGTTGGTATTTAGTCCTCTGTGAACACACGACTTCAGTAAATTAAGACATTTAAAGACAAACGTCTACCTAGAAATGCAGATAAATAATATGCTAAGTTTAAATTTCTAGAAATAGATATGTAATGGATAGTGTTCATCAGATGGATTACATTAATCGTTTTGTACAGCGTTAATATTTAATGTAGGAATAAGATTAGCTAATGAGCATCCTTAAACTAGATCGAGGAACTCTTCTTGTACTAAGAATATATTCACATCAAAGAAATTTTATTGATAATGAAATAACTACATATTGAGTATTTAGTCTGTGACAGATATTCTACCAGATGCTTTGTATAGGATTATTTTAATTATTGTTATAGAATTGTGGGAATTACCAACACTATTTCTGCAAATAAAAACACAGAAACTAAAGAAATTAATCAATTTGTCCATTCCCCACAGTTAGGAAGTGTCAAAGCCAGAACTGGAATGTAGATCTTTCTCTAAAACTTTTCTTCTTTTCCCGATTTTCTGCCTAGCTGGCTGACAGTAAGGGGTAAATTATATATTCTGTTAACTAGCTAATAGATAGTCATAGGGTTCAGCATGTCGGAGGGACAAAAGTCTCTCCTTCCTCTCTCTCCAGTTCCTTCTCCATGCCCTACAACCAATGGATCTATTCCTCTCATATCCTTCTTGAGATATTTTATGTGTTTATTCCTCATACTCATGTGTATTTCCACTTTTTTTTTACAGAAATGGGAGCATGCTAACACACTGTTCCACCCTGTGTGATAGAATTTGTGTAATGCTTTGATCTCTCTTCTGTTTCTTTCTTTACCTTTTTAGAAATACTGATTTCTGAAATGTCTGAAATGTTTATATGTGTCCCTTCATCTCTTTTCTACTACTGTCACCCTAAACATCTCCCGGCCTATTGCAATGGATTTCCTAAATGGCCTGCTTCTCTCTCATCTCACCCAATCAAACTAATTCAAGACACCACCAGTTCAATAAACATTGAGCACCTATCATCCACGCAAGAGTGAGACATTCTATAAAGGTAGAACGGATTCGCTTAAAACTTGTCAATGACTTTTCTCTGGCCACAGAATAGAGGCTCAGTTCTGGCCTGGAAGGCTCCAACTTCTGGTCCCAGCAGACATTTCCAGTCAGCCAGCCCCTCCCACACGCTCGGCTCTTAAGGTCACCACGCTGCTGCTGGTTCCCTAACATGCCAGTAATTTCCACCCATTTGTTCCTGCTTTTCTCTTCCTGGAATGACCTCCTTTCCCTCTTAACTGAGTCTCTCCTCCCCCAATCTGAAGACTGCTCAGTTTTCAAAATACTATTTACATGTAACTTCTTCTCCACCTTTCATGATCACCTCTCCCACCCTATTTAATGAGGAGAGTACAGACACTGGTAAACACATTTATTCATGTCCTTCAGCTAGGGGGATAGGTAAAATATTTAGACAGGAGTTACTGGTGAAATTATTGACATCCTCTACAATTCTCTATCTTCTAATGACCCTCTAGAACCCCCCTCCCAAGTAACATCATTGCTTCTTCCTTGGATCCCTATGAAAATACCTAAAGCAGTCACCCTTTTCATGGCATTCTATTATGGTGGCTATTATTAATCTATTTGACTCCTTCTCCTTCTAGACTTTAAATTAATGAAGTATTTACCTTTGTTTATCAAGATTGTAACCCATTATCTTGTACCTACTGTGTGCTCAGGACATGCTGAATTGAATTCAGTTGGATCTTCAAGTTATTTTAGGTGGATTTGTGTCCGTACTGGATTACTTCTTCTTGGCACTGTGACGTGATGGTGACATCATCACAATCATAACCAAGGACAGAAGTTCTTCAAATGTTTTCAGTCTCAAGCTGCTTGATATGCTGACAAATGCTGTCAACCAAAAAAAACCTTTTCCAGGGTTTGCATGTTGCAAACTTTGCATACCCTGCTTGGATTCCCCCGTGAAAGCCCCTGCCCTCCAGCTCTCTGCTTTAAGCGAATGCTGTTTCCTTTTTATTGCGGGGGACTAGCTCAGTTTTGAGTATTACATCGTTCCGGGTAATGTCTTCCTTGACATTTGACTTTCTGTCTTTAGAGTTAGGTACATTTCTTGACTGAGTGGATATTTAATGACATTAAGGAATTTTTATGTTCTTTCAGGTTGAAAATAAGATTGTGGTTATTTTTTTAAAAGATCTCTTATCTTCTGGAGGTATATACTGAACTATGTAAGGAGAAAATGATAGGACATCTGAGATTTGCTTCAATATAACTGTGACAGTGGGGGCAGGGAGGGACTAAGTATCAATGAAACAAAGTTGATTTAACGATTGGAGCTGGGCAACAAGTGTGTTGACGTCGTTATACTGTTCTCTCTACTTTTGGATATGGTTGAAATTTTCCATAATGAAGTTTTTAAAGTAAAATTTGGAAGTATTACAGCCTCTAAGAAATTGTTCTTCTAGGTTTTTTTCTAACAAAACATAAGAAAGTAATTTGAATACAAATGCTCTTTCTCTATACTTGGAATTTAGCTTATGAAATTATTCATTTAAATGTTAAAACAGTTCTACCTCAATCAGCAAGAGACTGTCCTGTGAACAATGCTTTTCCAAAAACTGTTCACATCACATTTTAACGTCTCCACGAAAATAACAGGTAGGTGGCATTACTCAGTGCTGTGTCACAGTTTTATGAATATCTTACTGGCAATTAATCTTCATCATTTTGGGAAACTGACAGTAATTTGCAGACGAGTCTGAACAGGGGGGCAAATATATTTAGTTTAACTGAGAAAATCAAGAGGTGAATGAAGTAGAGCTACTGATTTTCTTCTGTGTCTCATAAACTAAGTCAGAAGGCATTTCCTCCCCCCCCCCCCCCAAAATCAAAATGTACCAAAACTGCTGTGAGCTGTGTCAGTATTGTTAGGCTACGTAGATTAATGTAAGAAAATCAGGACCAGACTCAGGCAACCTAGGTGTGTCTTCTAGGTCCTTACTCTGGGTTTGCATATCTAACTGCTTGTTTCAACACCAATTTCATGGATTTTTGCAACTTTATTAACTTGTGTTTTGATGTTTAAGTTTATTATGTTTTGGACTTATTAAATGCCAGTGTATCCGAAGGACAGCATGTAAATTTTTTGTATCATTATAATATGTCTCCCCAGACTTTATTTGAATGGTTTTTTAAAAGAAGATTTAAGTTCAAAGTCAGGTCTTCACGATTTCTAAGGACTATGTCCAGTATCACTGCAAGTTCATGTTGAAGCACACGTTAATAGATATCCAACTTAGACATGTTTGTATTGGATATGTCACTGTGGAATTTAAAACTCTAGTCTGGTGCCTCTTATCTCTGAGTATAATAAAACTGTTCCAACAATTAAAAATAGAAAGCTATTTCTGCATCAGAAGGAAAAAGGTAGCATTCACCTTCCCAATGAATACATTTAAGCTGGAAAATTGGAGTTTTTATCTCTTGTCATTTGGTTATCTATTGTGGGATTATGTTAGAGCCTGCAGACAAAGCAGTCCTTAAAACTGTGGTCTTCAGCCTCCCGAGTAAAATCTCTTCCTGGTCTGTTGATATGTAGAGTAAAGCAGTCCCATTAAGTAGCCTCTTCTGACCTGGTAGGAAATGATCATGGATGGTCCCTGGGAGACACTCAAGCATAGCCACAGCCCTGGGAGTTAGAATGAGAAAACCAAGGCTCCAGCCTCCAGGATGAGATTTATTTTCCAAGGCTTTCAGTTTCTTCATATATAAAACGGGGATGTTAACCAAATTTATAGGGTGACTTTGAAATCTGTAAGGATACCCTGTGGAATATAAAATGTTATGTAAAAAATGAACTGTTATTTTTAGGGCCAATTCTGTCTATTTTTGCAGTTGGAAAAAATATATACATAACATAATTATAGGCCTAGCTGATAAATCATTTCAAAGTAAAATTGTATAGACGTTAGTATTTGCCATAAGCCTATCTTCCTGCATTTTGGAAGATGAAAATTATTTTTCAAATTAAGAGAGAGACTTTCATACAAGATATAACTCTAGTAATTGTCTCTCAGAATTAATATTTTTTACATTAACAAGAAACCTCGGTGTGCATTTACTATGTTCAATGAATTACACAGGATAAGACATGATCTTTGTCCTCTAGAGGCTTATACCATCCTGGTGGAGACAGGCCAGCCCCTGAAGCAAAAGGGACTAAGGTAATCGTCCTAAAGCTCTTCCCATAGGTTAGACACCTTTGAGCATTTCCCTTCCTCTGTTTAAGTAGCTGTCCGGCTCCTGCCAGTCTTTCAGCTCTAAATCCGACAATGTTGTTACTCTTCTACCCAACCCCCTGTTTCCTGCTCCTGGAATACCCTCCACCCCTTCTGCATATCCCATTTAACTCAAATCCTTCTCGGCTCCAATGACCCCTCCTCCACAGAGCCCTCTCCAGTCCCCAACCAGAGAGAGAGCAGTACAGACACAAGGGTGGAGCTCAGTGGAAGGTCTGATTCCTGGAGAAAGTGAAATTTTGAACAGAGTCTGGAAGGATTGGTGAATTGGGCCAGGCAAGTCAGAAAAGTAAATATTAGCTGTAATTGCAGGGCCAACCGTACTGGAACTAGATAGAAATGATTTCATTCAAAGCTGTGTTTTCCTCAATGTCAACTTTTTAAAATAAATGTGGTAGATTATATTTTAAAGAACACGTTGATGGTATGTCCTTGCTCTCAAGTAATTTATAAAATGTGACATCGCATGTTGAAGACTAAACTGAAAATGATAAAGCAGTATCTCCAGAACTGGTGGCAGCAGGAAAGTTGATAATGAACATAACAAAAGAAACAATGGAAGAGAAAATCACATACTGTTTGAATAGTTTGCCCGTGAATACAAAGTGATTTGAAATTATCCAAAATAGTGTGTAAATAGCCAAAACAGCGGGGAAAATAAAATGAGGAGGAAATTCTTTGTGAAGTTTATTTTGCAAATGAAATGTCTGAATATTCGATCCATGGAACCTGATCTATACCTCAAAGGAATTTTAGGATTTGTCCTTTTCTCAACTTGTTTTTTCCAATTGGACTATTCTTTTTTTTTTCCCCCCCTACTCTTATGGATAAAGACATTGCTGAAGCAATTAAACCTGAGAGATAGCGCTCAAGGGGATTTAATAATCAGATTAATGTGAATCACTTTAATGCGGAGATTGTGGTTGTCATTAGGAATTTTCACAGCATATTTTCTTTTTATCTATCGGGGAAAAACACGTGATGATTTAGAATAATTTCTAATTTTTTAAAAATATAAAGTCTACCAATATTGGCAGGGTGTGCACAAGAATACTTTTCATTCTTAACTCACTCTGATGTCTATACTCAGGCTGTGGGTCTCTTTAGCAAATATCTTTTGGGCAGTTAAGTACCAGGTGGAATCATTTGGCCTGTTCCAAGTTTGGCGTGTGTTCAGTAAAGAATGTCAAAAAAATGTTCAAATAGTCATAGTTGTAAACTATGTTCTTTGAAAAATAAAGGTAACTCACTGAATGTACCATTCTTTTGCTGAATGCTGAGGAGACAGTGCTTTCATTATTCTTTCTTGATTTTTAATATCAAGTGTATCTTTTTGTTTTTTAGTTTATGTCAAAAAAGAAAGAAAATATAAAGATCACATATAAGGGAGACGAACACCCCACATGAATATGAAAACTACTCTCCTTTGGCTATCTTTAATTCTCTTAGTTATGGAAATATTTTATTTGGAAACTAATAATTAAATCTGTGAAAGATATGTTTTCTCTGTCCGTGTTTCAATTTACTTTTATGTTAGATCACGACTTAAAAATAATTGTCAAGTATACTATTATTTTTGAGAACTTCTAAATAAATCTTAAAACTCCTGGGCAGGGCCGGCCGGGTGGCGCAGGCGGTTAGAGCTCCGTGCTCCTAACTCCGAAGGCTGCCGGTTCGATTCCCACATGGGCCAGTGGGCTCTCAACCAAAAAAAAAAAAAAAAAAAAAAACTCCTGGGCAGAGGTGAAGAATAAGGGATACTAACACACTATCAATAATATAGCATACACCACTGTGGGCCGCGCGGTTTCATCCTCTTTTGTACACCCACATAAAGGACTTGAATACTTTTCGAACTAACCTTGATAGCTTCCTGGATTTGTGATCATTTCTAAAGAAAAAAGAAAAGAACACGACATTTTTTTTTTTTCTCTGTATACAAGGTAATAGACTGGGGTTATTATAAACAGGAAGGAGACCCCCAAGTTGATGGTACAGAGGAAACTGCGGGCTAGAGGAAAGGGATGTAGCCTTGCTGTTTAGGGTGTGAAGACTGTTTTTGTTAGAGTTGGGCCTCAGCAGGAAATAATTTGATAACTGGTTCCCATAGTACTGGAAACCATGGTGCCATAAATTTCCTACTATTTACATGTCTCTAAGAGGCAGGATTTTTGTTAAATCCTCTCACTAAAGACATTTTTTTCCTTAATATAAATCCATGTAGAACTATTTTGCATTTTGGAGGTAATATATGCTAATCCAGTTTATCCAAGTTCTGAACCAGACTTTAAAATTAATATTTATACTTTATCTGATTCTAAACCATAAAATCGGAGGCATATAATGAAAAAGCTGCCTTTATGAGTCACATAAATAATTTCCCAAGACACTGCAGCAACTTTGGTTGTCTATTGGGAAATTGCACTGAGTAGAGCTTGAGATAATCAGATTCTGGCCTTGACTATTCCAGGTATGTGAGCCCCCCTGATGGGTAGGGAATTTTGGTTTTGATCTCTGCTATATCACCAATGTTAGAATGCAACACATGACATCAAGCAAGTGGTGTGACATCTCAGAGCCTTCCTGGAGTGTTAGATGCACGTCTGGGTTTAGGTCCATGGTTTTCAATCATGTACAGTAATTATAAGTCTAAAAGTAAAGCATACACATTTAATTATTAAAGCATTCACATAGACACAATTGCAACGCAATGCATCATGTGATGTACCTTGCAGACTGGAGACCAGTAATTCTTGTTAACCCACTCTGCCAGACTTTTTGTGCAGTGCTTGGGTCAAACCTCTACCTGCGAGAAAGTGAGCACCATGCTACTGGTCTGACTGGTCCCTGCTGCATTCCTAGTAACTAGTACCAGATGTGTGTTTGGTAAATGAATACGAAGGAATGATTCTCTATATGTTTGAGTCTTTTAAAAAAGTATGCTTGAGAGACTTTGGAGTACTATGCTGTTTTGTTTGTTTGTTTGTTTGGTTGGTTGGTTGGTTGGTTGGTTTTGTTTTGTTTTCCCCTCTCTTTTAATTTGAGTTTGTGTGGTCCTATAAAATTGTGTCAGGGAGTACAGTCTCATACGTTGCTGTGTTGTGTCCCATTAAGTCTTAGGCTAGACTTCAGTATTTCTATGCAGTTCATGTTCTCGTTGTGAAATAGGCATGGGTATGCTAAGTATCTTTCTTGTGTGGACAGCCCTTCAAATAAAACTTCATCTGCTAGACAGGCTTGGGCAGGTCCCCTTCCGGGAGGATGGGGGAAAGAGGGACTTGAGAAATCTCATAAGTGAGGGAATGTTTGGATGCCTGCCTACTACCACCTTTGAGCATCCCGAAGGTCCATTACCATCCATGTTTTTTAAGCAATTGCTCCAAAGCAAGTTATCTCACTAGTTACCAGGCTAGGGTGTTATTTTTCCCCCCAGAAGATTTTGGTTTCCTCTCCTGCTTGATTAAAATGCTGAGAAGAGAGGACCACCCTTCAATCCTCCTTTCCATAAAACCTTATCTTCTAACTTCCCAATTAGTAGTCAGAAACACCCCATCAGTTTTGTGTCTGACACAAACTCAGCCTTAAGAAACTGACTTGCTCTTAGTCGTTTTGACAACACTCCCTGCTGATTTTTTTTAAAAGACTTTATATTTTTAGAGCAGTTTTAGGTTAATAACAAAATTAAGAGGAAGATACAGAGATTTCCTCTCTACCCTCTGCCTGGACACACACCTAGGCTCCCACATTACCATCATCCCCCACCAGAGTGGGACATTTGTTACTGGTGATGAATTATTGATTGTTTGATAGCACATGGTCTCGTACATACTGGGTGCCTGACATAAATGTTCGATTCATTTTCTATATACACACGCACACACATGCACGTATGTTGATTTATTGTTCATATGCATAGACATTTTCTTAAAGTATATGTAAGACAGGGTTAAAAGATTAAATATGTTATTACTTCCCTAGAGTGGGACTCTACTCCGTAGCATGAGATCAGGAGTAAAAGCTTGGGAAATGGACTTTATTTTTTTACTTTATACTCTTAGACTGTGCTAGTTTTTTGCCATCAGGGTATTAGTACTTTATAATTTAAATGAGCCAATGAAAGTAAAATAATATAGAGAGGCCATCTTGTTTTTTCTAAGCTTAAAACTACAATCTGATTTAAAAATTTCAAAGACAGTTCCCTCTCCAAGAAAGGTTTCTGATTTTCCTAAAGTGATGTATTAGAACACATGGCTTTTAAAATAAAGATGCTAAAGGATGTCGTTGTATCAAGTCGCATAACAGCAAATTCTAATGCAGTTATATTTTTTTTAATTTTTAAAGTTGTAATTTGGTGAAGTATTAGAAAAGATGGTAGAATTGTGTTTAATTATTTTTTCTGTATGTGTGCAGTGCGCTTCTTCTCCAAAATGAAGGATTATATCATTATAATGTGTACAGTTGTCATTACTGAAAATTAGAATTATGGATACTTTTTCCCAATTTTTCCCTAAATTTTCAGCATTGTACATGATGAACAGATTTTATAATTAGAGATCTTTAAGACATTATTTTCTCTACAGTAAATATTTGTTTTCCTCATGTATATCAAATAATCAAGTGGTATGTCTTATAATACAGAAAATTTATGACCATATTTTAATGAGATAAATAAACATAATGGATCACATAAAACCATATCTTGGTAGATATGGACCTTTCAAATCATCACCTAGAATTTTATATTTACTCTGTTAATAATTGATTAATAAATATTTTAAATTGCTTTTTGAAGAGTATGTTAATTGCCTTTGAACACTAAAAAAGGGGTTCGTAAATATTAATCAAAAAAAGTTTTGATTAATAAAAGCATTGTTTAGTTTATAGTTATCCTGTGTTTAAGGAAGAAATTAATTTGATCGGTAAATTCTGGGATGTATGTTTTTCAATCAGTTAAGTTACTATACAACATTTTGTACTTGTATGTGCTTTTGCTTGATAAATACTTTTTTTTAAATACATAGAACAAATAATGCGCTCTTATTTAAAAACTGTAAAAACCTTTTCTGTTCAGGAATTATAACTTTGCCTTTAGGTATTTGTTTTTAATTAGTAGAGGTTAGCACTTCTTATCTTTAAGCAGCTCGTGTTGTATTTTGCACATACAGATTAATTTTCCTTGTTGACTTTATTCCCCTGATTATGATATTTAATAATTCTCCATTTTATTTTACATACTTCTGAATCTCTTCTTACGCAGAGCTGTAATGTAGAAGAGAGTATTTCCATGGCAGGACTAATACAGGTAGTGTGGGGTGTGGTTGAGCAGTTCTTAACGCCTGTGTGTTAAGCATGTTGTGTGCTCTATGAATACAACAGAATAAAGAACATTCTCGTCTGATGCGGCAGTGAGGGCGTTTTTAAAATACTCAAATATCTTCTTGTACACAGGACAGTTAAATGCAAGGACTATAGTAACCAGAATAATGTATTATAAGCATCTTGAAATGAAGAGTTGAGGTGTTTTGGTGGTGTGTTGTTTTGTTCCTGGAGAATGCCATCAATACAGCAAGGTGATTTCCATCTTCACAGCTGAGCAGATCCTGAAGGGGTTGAAAAGTTATGGTCTCTCTCTCTCCGTAGCAAGCTTGATTTCTCAGCACTGCCAGAAAATACAAAATCTCTGTATTGTTCAGGTTCCTGGGCTTTTTTTCAGCTCCCTTCATTGTTCTCCTTGCTTTAGTTCATTCTCTAAAATACGCATGGCTTCCAAAGTTTGCCTTTGTTCCATGGTTCTATGCGTAAATGTTCACTTTTGTTTCTGAATCAGGTTGTGTACACTTCGTCCTTTATTATTACTTATCCCTTATTACTCTGGTGTGTATTTTCTAAGACTCTAAGGCACGTCTCTTACAGAACCATAGTGGAATAATAAAATTTAATGAATTTAATATAGATATCATACCTATCATTATAGTTTATACTACCCCAATTTCATCAATTATTCCAATAATGTTATATATGCATACATATGAGTATGCATATATGTATGTATGTACTCCCCCCCCCCACTACCACCTCTGCCCCCGCACCCCCACCCCCACTGCAGTATAATATCCACTCCAGGATTGCATATTACATCTAGTAATGTCCTTTTGGTTCTCCTCTAATTTGCAACTGTCTTTTGGTCTCCATTTTTTTTTTTTTTCCTTAATACATTGACATTTTTGAAGAATACAGGCCAGTTGTTCTGGAGAATGTCCCTAGACATGCCTTTGTTTCCTCATGATTAAATTTAGGTCATGTGTATTTGTTTGGAACACGACATAAAACAATATCCTAAGTGTATAAAAGTCCTAAGTATGAAACATCTAGAAACATGGGATGGCAGTTGTCACTTGGTTAAGGTATCTTGTTTCTCTACTGTGTAGTTATTATTTTTCCTTTTGTAATTTATGTGAAGGTGGTTTGAGTCTATGTAAATACCTTATTACTCATCAAGCACCCTCACACACACACGCATCAGGGTACATTTAGCATACTTAACTCGTGCATCATCAGTTTTTGGTACAATGATTGCAGAATGGTGATTTTCTAACTGTTTCCTTTTCCTACGTAAAAGCTTTGTTTTCTACCCAGTTAATTCCTTTTCACTTGTGTACTGATAAATTTCCTTTTGCTTTGTCCTCTTTTAAAGCAAGTCCGTATTTTCGGACACAAGATGTCCCTGCTCCAACCTTGGAATCATCCATTTATGCAAGAAACCTTGGTTTCTTTTAGTAGGAAATAATCTTTAGATCCTGTGGCATTTCTTTTCATGCACGAATAATATTATTACTTATGATTCTTTTGAAATTGGTTTGAGCTTCAGAAGAGGCTAAAGATTTTTTTATTTAAACATATACAATATTATAAAAGTGATATATACTTATAGAAAATATGGGCAACTAAAATAAGAGGAATGAACTGTCCCTTGATCCCAACTGCTCATGGTGACCACTGTTGAGTGTTAGTATATTTTATGTAGTTAAGATCCTATCGTATATAGAATTGATTTTTTTCCTGTTTCTACTTAGCATATCACTTTTTCCAAGTCATAAAACAAACAATTGTATTTTTCAATCATATATTGCATTTTAAAGTCCCTTTTTTCCTTAATGTCTTTTTATTTATGACTGCAATATCCGGGAAGAGAGAAAGTTTGTCTACTGGTGCTCAGCTTCTTCTTTGTCTTCCTCTTCAAATCCCAGATTGTTGCCTATTTTCCGCCCTCCCTTTGGATAGCAGAGGATGTAAAATTATCAACGTGGAAATATATCAATTAGTATCAAAGACTGTGGGAAGCTTTTGTTTTGTATACTAATTATACTTTTGATTTTAGCTATGACAAGCTACTCAGTGATAAATCTGTGTTCTCTAAACTTGACTTCAGTGTTTGGCAAACACAAGCAAGTCATTCAAGGAAATATCTGCCTGCTTGCTGCTCCACGGTGTTTAGAACTGTGCATATAATTTTTAACTCTAGAGAGTAAGGACTGTGTCTGGTTTTGTTCACCATTGTTTCCTCTTTAGTTCAGGGTTTTCCAACCTTGTCACTATTGAAATTTTGGACCCAATAACCTTTGTTTTGTGTGTGTGTGGAGGTGTCCATTGTAGATTGTTCAGCAGCATACCTGGCCTCTACCTATTAGATTCCAGTAACACCCCCCTTCTCCATGGCATGACAATCAAAAACAGCTCCAGACACTGCCAATGTCCCCTGGGAAACAAAATAACCCTGAAGTGCGACCACTGCTCTAGTACAAAGCCTAACACACAATAAGCACCCCCCAAATACTTGCTAGATTAATAAGTATACTTAAAAGACCGCAGGATATTTCCTTGTTTTATGCCACCATTTCCTCTAAATTTTCAGAATTTACAATGTGAAATATACGTATGCAATCATTATCAAAATGCTGTTGTCTGCAGACAGAAGTTCTAAGGGTCTTATCTAGAAGAGAGAGGTTTTAGGACATTTTGCTATTAAAATGCCCTGAAACATTATATTTGAGGGATGGATTTTTTCCAAAGTATGCTACCATGTGTGGAGTTTATGTGTGTTTGTGTCTTTCAAAGTGTTGAGAGACAGCGAAGGACATGAGCAAGATTAAACCATCTGGAAAGGTGAATGAGCCTGGTGAATCAGTGGTAGGGAAGGATCTGGAAAGCTTCCATCTGGGGCAAATGAAAGGGTACAGAGAGGGAATGTGCAAGCCCTAGGAGACTTAGATTTCTATGAAGAGGTTGTACACTAATACTTAAAATGTAATATTTGGAATATTTGTATTTTTATTAAAAGGGAAGCAAAATATTAGCCTTTAGGAATAAGATAGGTATGCTAATGAATTTAAGGTATAGAGGTTTGGAAATGTTATAATGAAAATTTTATCATGATGCCTTTATATCTTCTTAGGGAAGATTTAGAGGAACTAGTTAACTCTTGGTACTGTTTTTTTCACAACACAATTCCTTTGAGCTTTGGTCATTTTTTTCCGTATAAGGTAGTTGCTTAGCACAATTTATGTTTCCACTGTTAATGCCTGTCACTGAAAAATATAGTTGTAGATTTTTGAGGAGAGAACTGTTATCACGTTTCATGCTTGTTAAGAAAGATTTTTGTTTTCTCATATCTATAGGGATAAGAGTGAAGGGGATATGAATATAACAGTAATCTTTGTATTAAAGAAAGGAATATTGATTTTGTTTAGAAATATTTTTCTTCTATAGGCTATCTCATTTTAAAATTTTAATGTTTTTTTTTTCCAATTATTGTAAATACTAAAACTTCCATAGAATTTACTAGGAGATATAATGAAGCTTTTTGTAAAGGCTGAGTGATTTTGATTATAGAGAGGTTGTTACAAAATCATGGTAAGGATATTAAACAGGCTAATGTTATTCTGGGAAACAAATTGTATAGTGTTATTCTAGGCATACATTTAGTGTATTGCTATATAGTGTTAATAATTTAATCTTTTAGAGAGCAATTTAATTATATTTGCTTCTTTTGAGAGAATGATGCTACAGTGTTATCAACCCAAATGATTCCTGGATATGATCACATTCTGTAAAGGATTTTATGATGTTTCTTCGTGCACTTTTAGCTTTAATGGAAAGGAGAATAGTTTATAATCCTGGGCATTTTTCAGTTTGTTATTTTATGGTCAATTATTTCACTGATTTGGAATATAAAATAAAACATAATTCTTGAAACTTAACAGCTAAACACAAAGTACTTGTTGAGAATGTTGCAGCAAAGTGGCTGAATGATGTTACGAGTTTTATGTGCTCTGTCTTTATGAAACACGTTATCCTTATGGGATGGTATTTCTGCCCCATAATTTTTTATTATCTTAGAATCAAAAGTCCCCCCCCCCCTATTGTCTTAAGTGAAACTGACTCCACGCAGAGAGTTTCACTTTTGACTTTTGGTCTTTTCCTTTCCTTTTCTGCTGTAGACATGTGGTTTTGACATTTGGGCAAAATGCTCCTAAGAACTACTTGATTTGAAAAAAGTATTAATGGAATCCTATTTTTGGATGTATTTTTACCTTTTTATCAAATATAAGTGTGTCGGGCCATAAGGAATGCTTGGGAACTGGGTTGCTAAGTATAATAGCCTCTAGACACACTGGCTATTTCACTTTTAATTTTAATTAATGAAAATTAAATAAAACTAAACATTTAGTTCCTCAGTCACACCAGTAACATGTCAAGGACTCAGTAGCCACATGTGTCTGGCAGCTACCATGTTATTGCAGATATAGAACATTTCCACCATCACAGACTGTTCTATCGGATGCACTTCTCTAGGATGGGGGTTGGCAAACTACAACCTGTGGGCTAGTTTAATCCAACACTTGTTTTTGTAAGTGAAGTTTTATTAGAATACAGCCATGACCATTTGTTTCCCTGTTATCAGTGGCTGCTTTCAGACTGTAACAGCAGAATTGAGTAGGTGGAACAGAGACCACGAGGCTCAGAGAGCCTAAAATATTTTCTTTCTATCTCTTTATAGAAAAAGATGGTGACCTCACTTTAGAGTGTGCATATTTATAAAGTTGAGGTTGTTTGAATGGCATGCCTATTATATGTATAACACATATCTGTGCTGCAACAGGTTATATAAGGCAGATTACCATAGATCAAAGATGAGCCAGACCAGAAAAACAAAGTAACAGGCCAAAAGTCTGAGTTACTAGCTCGGAACACTCATCCCCTTGTAAGGACAACTAGAAGGTAAATCCTTCTCTGGTAGATCAGATTCTTTCCGAAAAGAGAAGAATTCAAGAATACCAAGCAAGACAACATGCAAATGATGCTGGTGGGCTGGGCAACTGGCAGAGTTAGTACACAGTTATTATGAGATACACCTGGGCTGCTGCTGGCCCATTATCACCCTTGGGCCCAGAGTCTGTCCGACTGGAGGTGTGCGTGATGGAATCTGCAAAGGACACAAGGATAGTTAGCAAATTAAGAGTGAAAAGAGTACCCAGTTTCTACTTTTTGGTTGATTGGCTCACTCTTGTATTTTTATGGTCTTTTATCTTGTGGAATACCAAGGAATTGAGTCGCTTAGATAACATGTGAAATACTTAAATCCATTTTGTTTTGGCATTTTGCAATTTTTAAAAATGTTTTAAACCATGGAGCTTTTCCATATTGGTTCACATGAGCTGATTTGGTCTTTATTATGCTTGGCTTACAGGGTTTATTTTGTGTGTTTTTTTTTAATGGAAGCCAGATCATGATGTATATATATTGTACCCCAGACGAATTTGTCTTTCAGGATTCTGTTAAACTCTGATAAATATATATGTATATATTTTTTTTAATAAGTTATCTTCAAGTTGTAAATTGTAATGTAATCTAATAAAAGTAAGCTTTTGACATTGGCCCAATAGAACTGTTTTGTCTTTGCTACTCTTTCTTTGTGACGTTCCCAGGTTTAAGCTAGCACAGTTTCTTATTCAAAGTGCCCTTGCTCCTTTTTGCCAGGGCTTCGGTGAGTGCCTTATAAAGGCTGACCCTCACTGGAGCAGATAATAATGTAGCAGGGAGAGCTAAATTTAGAGGGAGGCAAGCCTGTGCTCCAAATAGTAACAGCTTAAAGGATAGAGACTTTTGGTGAACAGAATATCTTCATTTAGTCTTTCAATACCAGTAGGTGAGTCTCTGTTTTCATTTTTGGTCTGTGTACATCAAAATTTTTGCATACTTTTTATGTTTACATGTCATTGTGTTATTTTCCACAAAGAATATATTGGGGGTGTGAAAAATAAGTCCACATAACTAACTAGGCAATGAAGTACCAAACTTTTGTGTTTAGAACTGAAGAAAGCATAAATGCAGCTAATGGTTTTTAAAACAGAGTTATTAATAATTCTCTCATAGGTGAGCTGTGTTTAGTTGTAGTTCTCCATTAGCAGAAAAAAATAGAAACTGAGTGCAAAGGTAGAGTTGATTGGGGGAATCCTATGTGTTTATATTCTGGACTCTAAAATAAAACTTTTGGAGAGGGGCTCACACTTTTAAAATATTTTTTATTCGAAAATAAAATCATCTTTGGCAAAGAGTAACTCCTTCATTGCATGTGCTCCTACTAGAGAAGTTTCAGGCTGCTTGGGCTCTGTTTTTTTCTATTTTTATTTATTGTATCTCAGTATGAGACCCAAACTCTTTAATAGGTATTTTTCCTTACTAACACAGCAAAATATTTTATGTAATGTTTGTTGTGTTTGGGAAGGTGTAGCAACAATACACACACACACACACACACACACACACACTCGTGTATATATATTTATTACTTGTTCCCCAGTGAAATGTTAGCTGAGTAAATCCAGAGTAAATCTGTTGAAAATGCCATCAGGGTGTGGGGGGAGGGAGATAAGGGTAAGGGGGATCAAATATATGGTCATGGAAGGAGAACTGACTCTGGGTTATGAACACACAATGGGATTTATAGATGGTGTAATACAGAATTATACACCTGAAATCTATGTAATTTCACTAACAATTGTCACCCCAATAAATTAAAAAAGAAAAAAAAAAGAAAATGCCAACAGGGAAATTTCTGAATGAGAGTTTTGCAGTGAATATAAATAATGCATTAGAGGCTCCATTTCCAACATCTATCAAACAAAATGAGATTTCATTGATGAAATTTATTGCACTTATAACTATTTCAATAGGTAGCTGCTGCCCCATACGAGTATACTTACAACAATCAGTCCTTTACCCCTGTTTTAGGGCTGTACTGCATTGTTTCACCTATCTCGCTGTATTGTAAATGTTGGGAATTGTATCTCCATAGTCTGTGTTTTTGAGGGCGTGGAATCTAGCTTAGTCACCTTTATATCTCAAAGCATTGATGTATTAGTTCACTTTATAAGACTGGTAAAAATTCTCTCTACTTAAATCACACAAGAAATTACTTTTTGGCTTCGTCACTATTTTTAATTAGTTTCATTTTAAAATTATATTAAAGTTTTCAATGATAAACAAATTGCTTTCTATATGAAGATAGAAGTTTCTCTTGTGAGATGGGAAGAAAGTTTTGGTAATATATTGAATAATTTTCTGTGTTCTTAAGGAGGATTTGTTTTTTAAACTTTGAGACATAATAAGTAATTTACTTGAATACTGCAAATATTCTTGTTTGTTTAAATGTGTATGTACTGGAGAAAATCTAGACATTTTCAAGTCACCATTTTTTAAAAATTTGAAAGGTTAAATAATTTGCTTGACATTATCTTAATTGTTTGGTCATAATTTAGGCATTCTTGACCTATTTTTAGATTGTAATATTTATGCCAGCAAACTTATTCTCAGTTTGTTAAGTGTCTTACAGAACAGGTTTTTCACTTTTATCAAAGATAATTTATTATATTTTTAATTGTACATAAAATCCAATACGAGAATATATAATACCTAAATTGCTACTCTCTGAGGTAAACAGGCATCTTTCTGAAATTTTGCTTGCATGGAAAAGCAGATGTTATATATACCCCCTTTTAACCAAAATATTGTTTTATACTCTCACTCAACTTGCTTTTTTCCATTAAGGACATGCCTCGATCATCTTTCCGTATCAGTGCCACGGCTTACTTGATAGTTATTTATTAAATGCTTACTCTTTACTCGGTATTGTTTCAGGTGCTAAAGACAGAGTATTGAGTAAAACCTATAAAGTCCCCACCACGTGTCATTTACACTCTCATGGGGGGAATAGACCGTAAGCAAATAGAAGAATAAAATGGCAGGGACTGCTAAGCTCTCTGAAGAGAAATAAAGGTAGGTAAGGAGAGAGGGAGAGACAGAGAACAGAAACAAAGGGGCACATTATTTGGGATGGTCAGGGAAGGCCTGTTTAAAAAGGAGGCATTTGAGTGGGTGCAGAGAGTAAGCCAGGTGAGTGGATGGAGAAATCCTTCCCAGAAGAGAGGCGATCTTCTCTGGCACATTGGGAAGAAATGGCACAGTGAGTGATGGGAAGCTAGGTAGATGCAGAAAACATCATCAGACAGGAAGGCAGAGCAAATACGTAGAACACTGAGGTCTAATTCAGTGTTTTGTGAAGCTTCATAATGTCGCATTTGGTGGCTTATTATAACTTATTTCCCCAGACTCATGTTTATGGGTGGTTAACTTTGCTTTTTTTCTTTTATTCATCCGACTATGCTGCAACTAAATCCTTATGTGTACACACGCGCACACACACACACACACACAAACACACACAGGTATATGTGCATACTTGTGTGGTTATAACTGTAGTTTAAATAACTGATAAAGCAATTGCTGGACCATAGGTTATGCACATGTGAATATTTATAGACATTTGCCAAATACTTCTCAAAAGTATTGCATGGAGTTTATCCAAAGTTTATGTCTGTGGTTTTGTTTTCCCTATGTCTTTTGTCAACATTAGATATCATTAAACTTTATAAAAATTTTGCTAGTTCAATTGTTAAGATTATATCTCATTTTTTAAAGTATATCCAATATGGGTGAGGTTGAACATATGCTTATTAGCCATATGCTTTTATTTGAACTGCTTATTTGAAATGCATAATCTTTATTTTCTTTGTTTTCAGAAATTTTATGAATAAGCATCAGAAGCCAGTGCTAACAGGCCAGCGGTTCAAAACTCGGAAAAGGGGTAGGTTGTGTTGCATGTTTGTGTGTGTGTGTATGGGCGGGGGGCGGTGCTTAAAGTTGTAATCAAAATATAAAATTGGGGGAGAATTAGAATTATCCTTGTTTTCACCTAACCTCACTCTTTCTACTCATTTGACTCTGGATGTAGAACCAGACATTCTGCGATCAAGCCTCCAAACTACCAGTTACTTAGGTGTTTGATTTTAGACAAGTCTTTTAACTTGTCTCAGCTTTGTGTCTATCTACAAAACACGGATAATCATCTGCTCAGGTTGCCTTTCTCTCATGTGAGGCTGTGAGTGCAGTTGATAAACCTCCCAGTTTTTGACATCAGTATTTGTATTCAGTATTTGCTTTCTTTGTTGTTTTTAAGAGAGTGTTGAGAACAAGGATGGTTAAACTAAGAGAAAAGTAAATTAGGGACAGAGTTGATACCTTTTCAGATTTTAGGAAGTCAAATTAAATTTACTGCCCTAATAGCTTTAAAACTTAAGATATCCTTAGTGTCTTTATTATGGGAAGTGTAGTGATCTCATAGACTCAGTTTGAGGATCACCAGTAAGATTTCTATTAATGTGCGTGACTTCTTTTTTATGTTGCATTCATCTTACCAACATTTCTTTGTAAAAATTATTTTCAAAATGTTTATATTTAATCAATTTTGCATAACTATATAGAGACCCCCTTGGATTTAAGCGTAGTTGAGCCAAGACTTGATAGGGAAACGTTTTAAAATGGGAAACCTGATATGAAATTATTATGAGGGTTGATTATCTTTCTGAAGGCTTCATTGCTAATTATGAAGCACAATGCCATGTAATGGTCATCAAGTGCTAAATTGTTGAATTGATAACCCATATTATATGGCTTTGGCATTTTCAATTGAGGTGTGGAGGCAACACTTGCAGCTGATGTCTCCTTCCAGTGCTGTGTGTGGGCAAGTAGCAAGCCTAGACATATAGGAAGAAAAGAAGTCTCAGTATAGTTGATCATTTGGGTTACAAGAGTTCGCAGGAGTCACTAGATAGCAGCAAGGTTGAATTTGCCTATAAATGCTGCCTGCTGGAAAGTTTCATGTTTCTACTAAAAAAAATGAAAATTTAAAAATTTAAAAGTAGCAAAATGGTTATTTTGTGCAGTATTTCTATTTTGTACTCTCCTTTCTATTTTTTTTTAACCCCCCTGTTCATCCTTGTAAGTTGTCTTAAGTATAAGATAGCCTGAGCCACTGCCCTCTACTCAGTCTTCTTATAAACTGTGTCTGCAGTACATTTCTCCCATTGAAATCTGGAAACTGGTACCAAGACAAGGTGCGACAACCAACATGCATTCATTGTCTTAGTGTTTGAAGCAGTCTTGCGGGGGGTGGGTGGGGGGGGTGGGGGGGATGATTGTAAAAAAAAAAATCATCATCATAGTTGATTTCAAAAGGACTTCATCGGTAAGGAACAATCTAGTTCAGAAAACTAATTACAGTTTAGCAGTTGTTGGGCCTTGTAATGTGAGAATATTTAATAATAATGCCCAACTGTGAGGTGTGGAAAGGTTTGCCGTCACCTGCCCGCTAAGGGCATGTGCTAATCTCAGACCTGGGTCTCTACCTCAAACATCTTTATTAGTGTGACGCTGATTCACCGTAACCGAGCTCCAGCGCCAAGAGCGGGGCCCAAGGATGTGTTGCACAACAGCAGACATGATTCGACCAGTAAACTGGCCTTAGAGTCAGTCTTTATTTGATCCGGAAAGGTCTTCTCTAATAATTCTGAGCTGTTTTGCCTCTGATTCATTTGGTGGGCAAGATTATGCCTGTGCTTTATTGCTCCTGGAGCACTCAGAGAGACAGCTACCCAAAAACCTGCTCTATATATCATTTGTCAGTTGATCTGGATTTACATAACCCAGGTCTGGAGGAGATTGAAGCAGCACTTGAACCATTTTGTGCCAGACTGCTGACTGGGGAAAAACTGAAAAAAATGGAATCAACCTCATTTTCTACTCTTCATAATCATGGAAGGCCTCCTGATGATTTATTATGCTTGAGCTTTTCTTTTGCTGTTATGATGGGGCTGACTTCAGATAAATGTTTGGCAGTTTTATAAAGCTGAGGAAAAAAATGTGAGGCTGAGGCTATTTCAAGGTCATTCGGATAGGCTGTCTTCTGAAGATCTGTCTTCAGTTTGAAACTATTTCCTAGCAAAGCTAATGCTTTTACATGTGCAAGTTGGTACGAAATGTATTTCTTATTGCTTGACATCAAAATTCAACATTATGGTAGGACACATCATACAGAACTCCATTCCAACTGTCTTTACCTTTATGAAATATCCCGCATCTTATTTATATATTCTCCAAAGAAATTATGTTTTCTAGTGTGGCTTGTGGGAATCTAAAAGGATGAAAATCTGTCCCCTGAGCCATTGTTATACTTAACTAAATGAAATATTCAATAATTGAACTGACCTCCCTGTAAATTTTGTAGCGAAATTAGATTAAAATTAGTGAAAATAAGAGAAAAAAAGACTAAACTGAGGCATTCAGAGTAACCACATACTTAGATTTATCCTTGAGACTTTAGATCTGTGCTAGCAGTTTTAAATCAGTTAGATTTACAGTCAGTGGTATTAGCAACTAATCAAGTAAAGTTTTAGGTGTTTAAATATATGTGTATGTAAATATAATAGATATGTGTGTGTAGTTAGAAAACCCATGATAGTTCTTTTTCACTTACTATACCTCAGTGACCTTTAGAAAGGAATGTAGGTTATGTTACTTATCACTTAATTAACAGCTTGGGAAAGTGCTGTTTTAACCAGTTACCATAGTTCCCACAGAAAGCAATGCATTTAAATAACTTACAGGCATATTTGAGGGTCAAAAAAATACCCCCATTTCTCTGTGTCAGTATAAGGGCTATTAAAAGTAACTCTTCATTGCCACCCTTGTGATTCACCAACACAGTGGAAATATGAGACCCTAATTATATACTTCCCACTTCAAGGGAGGTTTGACCTGCCAAGTAGAAACTCAGAAGTAATGTCATATTTTCATTAAGATTTTGTCAGTATTTCTGCTAGACTGTCCCCAAATGAAATATGAAATTACTTATACTGTTGTTTCGCATGAAAAACAAAACAAACCAAAATCCTTTGAGTAAAATGTCATCTTATTTCCTCAAACTTCCATCAATGTTCTTGCCATTTTCCTATACAGGAATTTTGTATTCCTGTGAATGGACACTCATCAGGTGGGAGTTTTGTTTTTCAGCCTGCAAAATAATTATTAATCCCATCATGCCTCATACTTTTAAGATTCCCAAGCTATAAGTGATCATTTTAACTTATTGCATTATTGCTCACCGTTAAGCTGCCCATGGTATGCTGTCTTCCTCCTTTTGCTTTTCCTCTGCCTTGGCCAACCTTTTGGAAAAGTATAGCTGAGGACAAAGGCCTTTTTACAAACAAACTTTTTCAGTGTCTCTTAGATTTAAAACAAAGTCTGCTGCATGAATTCGTAGCATAGTCTGGGTTTTATAATACTTTATTTACCAACTTATATTTTCTAGTGCCTTGAATTTATAATTTTCAAATCACCAAAGTCTATTCTATCACTGGAGTCAACATCCAAGCATGTTGAGGTGCCATTGTGGGGGTGGCCTCAATTGATTTTGGAAGCTGGTGATAAGACTTAATAAATAGCTGTGGTCTTTACTTCTCCTGCTCTTGTATTAACAGGAAAAGGGAACTTTTTCTCCACTGGGGAAGGAGAACTACCCTTTGGCTAGACCCTGAGTAAGGGATACTGTTGTTTCCTTTCCTTGCCAGTGAGTTCCTCCTGCTCAGAGCCAGTTCCCACCCGCTCCTCCAGCTCATGATAGTCTAGTTCTTCAGAGTTCCCCATCGCTTCTTCCCCCTTTACACAACAAGACCCTAATTATATTTTTTCTGCTGTCAACATTTGCATGTTCTTGGCTGCATAATGTTTTGCTTATAGCATCACAGGGACTTTTCTCTCTTGTTCATGACAAATAGTGTTCAAGTTCATTTACATCTGTCTTTATGGTATCTTATGCTGCGTGACTCTGACTGGTACTGGGAATGCCATTCTCCTCTGTTTCTAATGCTGTGGTATTAACCCCCTACAACACATCCCTTCTATGAAACCACTGTAAGTTAGTCAGTCTGTACAAAACAGAAAGGTGTTGTCTGGTTTTTAAATGTAGTGTTTAATTGTATCAAAGTTATACATGCACATGGTTTAAATAGTCAAACAGTTCTGTATGACATGTTACGAGTCCGCTCTCCGGAGGAACTCTTTCTACTCTTTACTGATTCTTTTAACATTTACATTCATATAGCCAAATAACATTCTTATATGGCTATTTCTTGATTTTCTGTTGGAGGTATTATATATGCACTTCTTACTATGAAAGATGAGGATTCAGCTCTTTCACGGCCCCTACTCACCTGCAAACCTCCCCTCTGTCTGTCCTTTCATTATGTCGCAGCTTGAGCTAGACCATTGCCTAGGGTTCACATTATTGTGACTTTGTACATGCTATTCATAGCTGAACTGTTATTTGATTACGTTTCTATTTCTGAGCATCATTTTATCTTTGGATTTAATAAGTTTAATATATATGTGTGTATATATACATATACATATATATGTATAGATATGTACATACACACATATACATATAGATATATGTATAGATATATGTATATATCTATATACGTATAGATATATGTATAGATATATATATATATATATATATATATATATATATATAGTTATACTTTCTGAGCCTTAAAACTAGTCATGCCTAACCTTCTTTGTGATATAAATCTCTTAATACAAACACTAGGAATTCTAACCATATTATTTTGAAGGAATTCTTATATCATATTGAAAAACGCTCTCCTAGTCGATTTACTCTCAAGGCCAGCTGTATAGCTGTCAACTTAAATGCTTGAACTCTCCTTTCTCCACTATCCTGAAGAGTGGCCTGTCTCTTTGTATTTTTTCTTTTTTTTTTTTCTGGGATCTCATGACTTAACAAGATCATGAGATCATCTTATTCTCTCATTTTGGTGGACTGTCTGCTTCAATAGTTTTTTTTTTTAAAAAAAAGTGTATGAGAAACATAATTTTTTAGGCCTTGAATGTCTCAAAATATGTTCCTTCTGCTCTTATGCTTGATTTAATAGCTTGATTAATTAAAATTCTAGATTGGAGATAGTTTTCCCTTAGAATTGTGAAGAAATTTGTTCTGGTTGATGATATTTCTGTTGAGCAATTCAGTGTCCTTTTGTTTCTTGATACTTAATATGTGATTCGTTCTTTAGCTCCTGAGACTTCAGATAGTGGCTTTATTCCTGGCGTTCTGAGCTTTCGTGATAATTAATGAGTGCACCTTGTTGTAGTTCCACTTGTAATCCTTGTGCTGGGTGCCCAGACAGCCCTTTATTTGGAAGCCTGTGCTCTTCAATTCGGCAAGAATTAAAATTTTTAAGTAATTTCTTTTCCTTTTTTTTAACTCTCTTTTTCTTGTACTTGGACATTATTATAATTGGACATTTGATGGACCTGCCCTTTTCCTTATCTTTTTGTTCCTATGTGCTAGGTCAACTTTTGTATTGAGTTTTTAACTGTTTCTATTATATTTTTCATTTTGAAGAGCTCTTTGCTATTCATGAAATGTTCCTTTGTTTATAGAATTCTTGTCTTCTCTTTCTCTCCCTCTTCCTTTTTTATAGTTGTAATACCCACTTGTCTCTCTAAAGATATTTATGATAGGAAATGCTTTTGAAGTTTTTGGTTCATCCTTTGTCCCTCTCCCCACCCATCCAGACTCATTCTCTGTAAGAGAGAAAAAAAAAAAGGTGAAGGGCTTTGAATTTATTCTGAGATCCCTTCTCTTTAATCTAGTTGTTTTTTAATGCCTCATCTGACCTCCAGTTTGTCATCTTCACTTCTTTTCAACAGTACACAATCTTTAACTTGGTTCAAGATCTAGTTCCAAACTGACCTTCAACAAGAAGTCTCTCTCGAGTCTGCTAGGGATAGAAAGCGACATGATATCTGTATTTCTAAATCCTCTCAAGCCCTCTCAGGGGATCTACAGAATCAAAACTATTTTCAAAAGAATACTAAAATATTATTTGCCCCTTTCACACATTCTTTCATGAGTTTACAGTCAAGTTTTCCAGAGGCTAGAGGATGTGTGGTATCACAGCAGATTGTATGCAGCAAATAGAGGAATCCATCTGTCTGCTATGAAGCCAGGCATTAGAGAGATTTGCAAAACTATACAACAGTACCGCTCTTCTCACTAGTTTATTGCATTTAATAAACATTTTCTTTTAATTTTCAGTTTTCATTTCTATAAAGTATCTATTTATAGATATAATCTCTTTAGAACCCTCAGTACTTTTTAAGGGTGTCAAGGGTTGAGAACATCTGCTCTGAAGCTCATGATACATATTAAATATTTAAATACCCTAGAATAATTTATCTTGTAAAAAGAGATGTCCCTTCGAGAAATAACAAGTTGGTGAGGATGAGGAAGAAATGGAACCCTTGCTCACCGTTAGTGGGATTGTAAATTGGTGCAGCCACTAGGGAAAGCAGTATGGAGGTTCCGCAAAGAATTAAAAGTAGAACTACCATATGATCCAGCAATTCCACTTCTGGGTAATTTATCCAAAGAAAACAAAAACACTAATTCAGAAAGATGTATGCATCCCTATGTTTATTGCAGCATTATTTACTATAGCCAAGATATGGAAGCAACATAAGTGTCCATCGGTAGATAAATGGATAAAGATGTGTTACATATATACAATGGAATATTACTTGGCCATCAAAAAATGAAACCCTGCCATTTGTAACATCATGAATGGATTTTGAAGGCATTATGCTAAGTGATAAGTCAGACAGAGAAAGGCAAATATAATATGATTGCTCTTATATGTAGAATCTTAAAAAAAAAATCCCTCGTACATACAGAGAACAATTTGGTGGGTACCAGAGGCAGGCGTTGGGGGATGGGCAAAATGGGTGAAGGTGGTCAACAGGCAGACTTCTAGTTATAAAACAAATAAGGCATGAGGATGTAATGTGCAGCATGGCAACCATAGTCAATAATACTGAACTGTGTATTTGATAGTTACTGAGAGAGTAGAGCTTAAAAGTTCTCACCACAAGCAAAAAATTGTAACTATGTGTGGTAATGGATGTTAACTAGACATGATGTGGTGATTATTTTACAATATATACAAATATGGGCTCATTATGGTGTACACTTGAAACTAATATGTGATATATATATTAGTCAATATGTTATATATATATATGTCAATTATATCTCAATAAAAAATATGAAAGAGATGTCCCTTCTTATTTCCTCCCTCCCAATCTTAATTTTATTTTTTATATATTTTCCTTTATTTTTAGGTGATTCTCCCTGGATCATTTTTTTTTCCTCTGTTTTAGGTGAAACAAAATTGTAAGCTTTTAATGTTATACTCTATTTTTTTCTCAGATGATTAGGGTTGGTGGATTGCATTGGCTTATCCTATGAATGACACAAATTATCAATCATCAAATTTTTTTTTTATTAGAGACAGGAATAAATTATTTGTTTAAATAAAGGTTTAAACGAGAATTTTCAGAACATGGAAATCTAGTAGAAAAACTTAATTTTCCTTTTACTTTTAAATAATTACATTATCAAATATAGAACAGTGAACAAAGGAAATGGATGGTTGTATTTGGGAATATTCTGTATATAAGGGAATAATTTTATAATTTTTTGTTTTAGATGAAAAAGAGAAATTCGAACCCACAGTCTTCAGGGATACACTTGTCCAGGGGCTTAATGAAGCTGGTGATGACCTTGAAGCTGTAGCCAAGTTTCTGGACTCTACAGGCTCAAGATTAGATTATCGTCGCTATGCAGACACACTCTTTGATATCCTGGTGGCTGGCAGTATGCTTGGTACGCCGTGCATTATAGCGTCTTCTTGTCATATATGTACTTTTAATTCTATCAAAGTATTTCATTGCAAGATAGAATCTTTATACGTTTACATTTACGAGAGTCAATAAAAAATACAAATGGGAATGTCTACAACTTTTACCTAGATTTACAATTTGGAATGGTATTAGTGTAGTTGTGAAATGATTATTCAGAGAGGCATAGAATTGAGGATTTCTGTTAATATTACAACACACTTGGCCACTTTGCTTTAGCTAGAAGCCAACTTTCCCATGTGTCCCTAATCCTTCAGTATTTCCGGAGTATTTAACATCAGAGGAGTAATTTCTGCAGTAGAGTAGCACTTTGTGTATGTCATCTAGCTCCTTCTACTATGTTTAATTAACCCCCAAATGCCATGGCAACTTTTCTTTTGAACCTCACCCTTTATTTTGGTACTGTGAAATGTAACTGTGTCAACAAAGTTAAAAATAATTACCAGTGTTTTGTTAAATGCCATTTCACCCATAAATAATAAAAAAAAAAAATCTAAGAAATGCAGTTTTAATCTAGTTTTAAAAACATCTTCGTAATGGTGAGTATGTAGCCAAAAGAACGAAAGGTAGAAGTTTAGAAATTTTTTAAGATAGGTGAAAAGTAAAATATAAACACTATCTTAGAGAGTAGAGGCATCAGGAAAGAAGGCTTCGGACTACTATTTAAGTGACATGGTATGATAGACGATATCTATCAAATCTCCCTGAGAGAGAAATTCAGCCCTCCAAGGAAATATTTTAACTAGCACTTTTTCAAAAATCAGGTGTTCCTCTCTACCTACCCTTTTAGCAATGTTGGGTACTCTAAATTTTGTCAGTTTATTTGGATCTTTGTCAATAAGGTAAATGATAAATATTTTTATTTAAAAGTTTTAAGTTAATATAATTGAGCATTCTCTGATATGATTATTGGCTCTTTGTATCTCATTAATTATGATACACTTTTATTGATGCATTGGTAAGTTCCTTGCAGAAATAGTCTTCAGCAAATTTTAGTTCTTTGTCATTGCCAAAGTCACAAATGACCATTAGTCAATCATATGGACGCTTTTCAGTTCCTACTGCCTTCCTGGCAGCACGGCTGACCCTCCTGTCATTCTTGAAACGTTTTACTTTCTTCCCTTTAACGAGACCATTTAGACTTCCTCCATCATCTGGATGTCACTTCTTACGTGACTCCTGGGCTTCCATACTTACTCCCCTCCACATATGTATTAAATTATCTGTACGCTTTGCACTGATTATCTCAAGGCTTCATTTACCATCTGTATAAGGATAATCATCAAATTTATGTCTGCAGCCCAGATTTCACTCCTTCCCTCTACATCCATACATCCAAGAAGAGGGTAGAGGACAATGTTTGGTACAACTGAGCGCAGGTAGTGCAAAACCACGTGTCTACCTAGGCCAGACCTATGATGGAATGAATGAAGCCAGGCAGGCACTTTTGTTTTTTAAATGAACATTTTGTTTATTTATCATCTACGTAAGCATTTTCTTCACATACACAAAAAAATTTACCTTCTCTCGTTCTTGAAACTATGGTTACTTGGTCTTTCAATTGTACCCTTTGAAGGTCTTTCAACTGTACTTTTCTTTTACTTCTACTTTGGAAAAAAAAAACTGCAGGCTCACCAAAAGTTTTAGAAATGACAATTAATAATTAGTCCCGATATCAGGGGAAAATTTTTTTTTGATTGTAGCAACGTTAATGTGTAACAAATGTTTTGTAAAAGAATGTAATTTTTTAAACTTAAGAAAAAAGACTATAGTTTCAAAATCAGACTTCAGTTATGTAACTTCTATCAGCTAGGAGTCATTAGCGCAGAGGTTTTAGAATATTATCATCTTAATAAAACTTTGTTCCAGGTGGTTGAATTCATTACAAAAAGCTAATTAAATGTTATGCATAAATTAATTGAATGAAAACAGACTCCTGAAGGAGCTGACTTTTCTAAAAACTAATTTACTTATAAAACTAAATACTGGAGTCTGGAAAAAGTTGGCTATGTGTAAACCTTTCCATCCAAAGATCTGAAACCACAAGTTAAATCAAGGCAGTTATACACTTAAACAAATAAACAAATGAAAAATAAAGTGGCTATTACAGGTATATATGCTATATAAATATTTGTTGAGTACATGAAAGACATTAATCGAACTTGTCGTGCTCCAACTTTCTACCTTAACTAAAATGAAGTAAAATCAGAAAACAAAAATACCTACTGTTCTGATTCTGTTCTTCTAATCCACCAATTAAAACTTATAGAAAGGGCCGTTGAATGTGGAAAGCTGAGTCGTAGAAAAATGGCATTCTTTCCTTCTAGTCCATTCCATGATTCCATATAGGAATCATAGGGGGAAATATGAGAAAATAATCTACAGTCTTCCTAGCTAATGCAGCTGCTGAGTGACCAAATACAAAGGGCAAAGAGTCACAATGTATACAGTGCAACTGTGCATGGATAACCGAGTTAGTGGAGAAGGGAAGAGTGTTAATACCTCTCCAAGTAGAGACCGACAAAGTCTCCTGTGAGAGCTGGGTCTGGTTGATCCCAGTATTGTTGAGCCAGAGTCCAACAAAATGTTGTCCAGCCTGAAACGTGAACCATGTCCTGATGTGGGAAACATCAGGAACTGCACTGAGAATAACTGAATGAAGTTTACCAAATAACTGTGATCGTTTAGCTTCCGTGGTTAAGGATATACTTTGGAATGAATGAACAGACTGACACTGATGAGATCCAATGAAGGCAAGGATGTAGAACTCATACAGTACGGTGGGAGCATAAAATGGAAAAACCAGTTTGTATTATATTAGAAACAGAAGCAAATACATAACAACATATATACATCTACACAAGCACATCGTTGCATAAAATTTTATATTACCGTTAGCGTTTGCGTCTACTTTGATTGCTTTTCCTTGATGTGCAGGAACTGATCTGTTCTGCAAATGCTCCTCTCATTTCAGTATTGTCCTAACTGAAATGACCTTTCTCTTTTCAGCCCCTGGAGGGACACGCATAGATGATGGTGACAAGACCAAGATGACCAACCACTGTGTGTTTTCAGCAAATGAAGATCATGAAACCATCCGAAACTATGCTCAGGTAGAGCCTGTCATGGAGCGATTAGTGTTAGAAGGGAAACATTTGATCAGGACTTAGAGATACGTTAGGTTCAGAAATTTGACAGGCCACTTTTTCTGTAGGGATGTTCCATAGCTCTGAAACATCTGAAAAGATACTCAATTGCATCCATCATAAGACAATGGGCATTAAAACTTCATGAAGGTAGAATTTTTTTATTCTTGTTCTTGTTATTCTACTTCTCACCTTTAAGGAACGTGGGGAATTGGATACTGATGTCATTTCTGGTGGAAGTATAAATGGTTTTAACCTTGAAGGAGAGCAGTCAGGCACTCTCTTTCACAACTAAAACTACACATTCCCTTTGCCCCAGCAATTCCACTTCTAGGACTTCATCCTGCAGATATGGATGCAGTGTTAGTTATCATAGTGTTGCTGGTAATAATCTCAAGGGATAAAAACAATATAAAAGTCAGTCCAGTATTAAGTAAAATTTGGCCATTCATATTAATAGACTATCATGTAGCTATTAAAAAGAAAGAGGCAAGAAAATATATGTGATATAAAACCCACAAAGGATTCATATCCAGGTTAAATGAAGAACTCTAAGTTGATAAGGACAGGCAACCTATTAGGAAAAGACATAGGCATTTCAAAGAGGAGGAAACAATTTTCCTCAAAAACAGATGAAGACAGTTCAGACTCATTAGGGAAATTTCAATTAAAATTATGAAATATCCTTTTGCATTCATTAGATTGGTAAAAATTAAGAAGTCTTTAGGCCCTAGTGAAGGTCAAAAAGTGACCCAAGTGTAAAATGCAATGTTACCTTATAAAGCTGAACTACTCATATGCAGCATGGGTGGCCAGTTTAGGGTTGGTGTGTTCCTATTCTGATTCTATCACAGGCCCTTCTTAAAAGTCAGTTGTTCTCAACTAAACTTTGAGGGAAGTCCTAGGTTAACAAGTATTCTTGTTATACACAATTCAGTATATGCAAGAAAAAGACCATAGGACTCACTGGCAACTAAGTGATTGAATTTCAGATGTTAGAAACTGTCTTTTCATTGGTTATTAAAATGTGTAAGGCATGCTAAGCCAACTATTTTGGGATATGTGGCCATTAAGAATTTAAACTTAAAGAAATTATTTGAATTACATGCTATTTTAGCAAACATAGTTCTTTCCTTTTTTATACATAAGAAGTGTGTAGTAGATAAAAACAAAGGAGATCTTTAAAAATGGACCCAAAGATTAAGCACTGGAATTGAATGGGCCAGATTCTAACCTGTCCTTTATAAAGCTTTGCTTCTACTCTGTTTGTAAACGGCATAAAACAAAACAAAACAAAAAAACCCACAAAAAACAGCAACAACAACAACAAAACGCTTGAGCAGATGTATACTGAAGCAAAGATACTCAATTCACAAGCTGGACTTTTAAAATTCCCACTCACCTTTGGGTATGTCAGATAAGCACAGTTCACCAAGGATCAGAATTTCTGAGTTTGGTTTCTGCTCTGATACTTAGCAGATCCCAGATCTACTAAATAGTGTCAGTGCCTGCCTTACCTTCCTCATAGAATTTTTATTAGAATTAAATTAAGGCAAACACAAGGTGTATTATTTGCTAACTGAGTTCCATTGGGAAAAAAAGATAAATGCTTGGAAGAAATATCAAGACTCATCAATTCGATGCCTGGGTCACTATTCTTTCCCCATAAAGGGCAATACTATAATTTTTATTCTTGGACTCCATCTTGATTACATTAAGAAATACACGCTGGAAGTTTTAGATGAGAATCTATCATGTGGCTGTCAGAGAAAAGAATTAGATTCCGAACTCATTTCCACAGTTATTAAAATAATCAATATTTATAAAATCCCTATTTAAATAAGTACATTGTATTAACCATAACACAATACCACAGATCGGCTAGAGTAAACAACAGAATTTTATTTCTCAGTTTGGGAGGCTGGGAAGTCCAAGATCAAGGTGCCAGCTGATTTGCTTTCTGGCTCTTCTTCTAAGGCCATCGGTCTTATCAAATTATAGCTGCACACTTATGACGTCATTTAACCACCTCCTAAAGTCCCTCCCTCCAATGCAGTTATAATTAGGGGGTTAAAGCTTCAACAAATGAATTGGGAGGGAACACAAACATTCAGTCCATAACAAACTTCATTCCACTTAAAAAAACACTCCAGAATTCCTCTGACAGGGTTGCAAACCCTGCTTGAGAATTTTAACTGGGTTATGGGGACCAGTAATCCTTTATTGATCCTTTATTGTCACTCAGTTTACCTTTTTTTTTTTTTTTTTTTTTTTGCTTATCTGCTAAAAACATGTTTCTGTCTACGTAAAGTATAACCTTACCTGAACTCTGATCGCCTCTCCATTATATCTGTTGTCTATGTGATTATATCTGTAATTCCTTCATTTCAGTTATTTTCAACCTCTGCATCTCATAGTTTTTAAATTATATTTATTTTATTTTCATCAGTTACTTTTGACTTCTTACCTGTTATATTCTTGAATGAATTTATTTTATTCTATGTGTTCATTTTGATGTTTTCCCCCCAGCTCACAATAACTCCTTTGAAATGATTCTAGTTTTCAGATCATAGTATGAGCATATTTAAGTACAAATTTTTTTATTGTAGATCCATATTGTGGTTTGGGTGAGTTTCTACCCCTTCTATTGCCTTTTAAAATATGACTATTGAATGGTTTTCTTTTATGCTTAGGTCTTCAATAAACTCATCAGGAGATATAAGTATTTGGAAAAGGCATTTGAGGATGAAATGAAAAAGGTAAAAATTCAAATGTAATGCCTTATCTGTTTAAAGTGATGAAATGGAGGGGAATAAAAGTTTTGCATATACAATAATTGCCCATAAGTACCATAGACGTAGTAAGTTTTTAATAAATATTTGTTGAATGAATGAGTATAACATCTTTAACTAATAGCTATAGGAAGAAAAAATGATTAGCCTAGACTGTCTTCATTTATTAATATAAGACAGCATGCTTTGTTCAATAGGAATGGTTTTATAAAATATTATCTCTGATCTTTCAGAGCTTAAAATAAAAAGTAGAGATTCCAAATATGTAAGAAAAATAACTTTATCAAGGGAAGAATCAAGATAAGGTGATTTAATTAGTTCAAGCATATGAAAAAGCATTGTACAACAGTTTATACTCAGTAAAATTCCTTTAATGTTAGATTTACAGTTTAGCAAAGGGGATAAAAGCACATCTTGGAGATAATGTATCGGTGTAAATCTCAGTGGTTTTTCTCATCTGTAAAATAGGTACAATAAGATTACATATCTTCTGGTTGTTGTGGGACTAAATGATACAATATATAAGGCGCTTAACATAGTAAATGGCCTCTAGTAATTAGTGAAATCAATAGTAACACCTATTAAAGACCTCTTTTCAGTAATTGCAACATGGTCCCTCTTCTAATTTGTAATTCCTCTGTGTTTATATATAGCACTCACTACATTAACTTGTTACAGATTTGTATTTTTTTTTGCCGTTTCCAATTTTAGATGTGGGCCTAAGTTATAAACCAAGGGAAGAAAGCAACTGTAACATCCTCTTTGCTATTCACTTAGTTGCTTCCCTCTGTTCAAAGTGGTTTCATAAATAATGTGGAACAGTTTGGCAGTAAAATCATTTTTTAAAAAAATACACATTCTCCACGACGCAGCTTTCCATTTCTAAGAATCCTTTATCAAGGGTACATAAAACTATATGTGTAAAGGTATTCATCACAGTATTGAGAAACTACCTAAATGTGTACTGGTGGGAGACTGATTAATTAAATTCTGGTCTCTCCATACAGTGGAATACTATGCAGCCTTTTAAAGAACGGGGCATAACCACATGAATTGATTAGAGAGAATGTTCATGATAAATTGTTAAATGAAACAGTAAGGTGCAGAGCAACCATTTGGTAATAGTTTAACCTTAGGCAAGTGACTTAATTTCTTTGTGCCTCAGTTTTCTTTTCTGTAAAATGAAGATCAAGGCCGTTGATGAGAAAGTGTTCAGAAGTGTATCCGGTCTACTTGACAAGTTTTAGCTATTATCAATGTATAATTGTGTAGAAACAATCTATGTTTATCCATGTAGTTATTTGTAATATGTAGACATACAGCGTTTAAAAATCTGGAAGAACACACATCACCTTAATGTTCATTCTAAGGGAGTAAGATTAGAGGGGAGGTTTTTCACATGTTATTCTATATTGTTAGGTTTTATTCTACCAACATGTATAACTTTTTTAATGTGAAAAAAATTTAAATGGGGAAAAAATGTGGTCCATTATATTAGTAGGTATTAGAAAATGACAAGTGCTTGATTAAATAAAGGAATGAATACGATGGGGAAAAAATGATGTAAAGCATTGAAATAAATTAAACATCTTACTGCTTTGTGTAATAATAACATTCGTGTTTTTACTTCTCTTAGCTCATTTGAACTGTAAAAACTTCCTTAACTGTTTCATTCGTGTGATGAATATTCTTTCAAGAATGATTCATTTTTCATAGTATATCCATTTTTTGGGGAAAGTGCTGCTGCTCTCCATGCAGCATCTAATTTTAATGTTGATTAATGGAGTTGAACAATGCAGATATTAATTTTAAAAGAATGACCTAACTTTTGCACCATTTTGTTATAATTGAGTATTTTTAATGAATATGGACACTACTTGTTCTTAAACAAGTAGTGTTAAAATTTTTATTTTGGACACCATTTTTCATTATTCAGTTGAATCTTACTTATTTTTATACTAGAAGGAAAGGGCCAGCTTGATAAAGTCTGTGTGGTTTTGTCAGTTCTTTTACTCTGCCCCATTCCTGGAGCTTTAACCATTGATGTTCTCATTCCCTCCTGTTTTCCAGTAGACTTAGAAGGTGACTTCATTTTAATTCATTGAGACTTGAATAGGCATAAATAGGGAGGAAAATGGACTAGTTTGATTCCAGTTCTGCCACTTACCCATAAACATTTGGAGTCACATAACCTCTCTGTAGTGTAATAATCCTTTAACTGTTGGGGGTAGTAAAGTAATACTGCCATACCCACCGCATAGAATTAATGGAATTTCATTGGCATTAATGCACTTAAGCCTGTATTGATGCCAGTGACTTTTCATTTGTGCAAAGTAATGAAAAAGTCAGCAGGTCCCCAGTAGTGATATTGAGCCCTGGGGAATCTCAGTAACATGCCGAAGGACTAACGAAACAGAGAAAATAGCCATCGAATATAGTCAGAGCACTCGGTGGAAGAGGGTTAGGAAAGAGGAGAGAGCATTCCACATGACTCAGTACTATTAGAATTCAAAATGAGAAATGGTATATAATCCCCTTTGCTTTGGCTTCCTTTCAACCTTTCTGGTGTTGTTACTTTTTCAATTACTTCTCCAAAATTGCTCTTTCCAGCTCACATCAGAGGCCTTTTCTCTGTTAGGAACTTTTCTTTACCTCATATCCTCCATTACCTCATCACCAGGGCTGGTGGTAAAACTGCAGGATCCAAGAAATACCACGTTTGAATCTCATTATTTTGAAAAGAGCATCAAGAACTAGAAAACCGCTGCCTCACTCAACAGTCTTATTTTAAAGGGTGTTATGTGCTATGAACTTAGAATGTATATGCCAGATGTCAAAGCTTATTGACTCTTTCTTGGTTTTTGTTTGTTTGTGTGTTTATTTGTGTTGCTATAACAAACCCAAAGAAAAGTAGGTAGATGTAGCAGGGAGGCTCACCCAAAGAAGTGAAAAAATGTGGAAGACAATAATATATTTCAGAAAAGATAATGCTCTTTATGTAATGCCCTTGTCACGTACAAAGTCCAATGTGAATTATTGATGTAATCTATCGACACTGTTCTCCAAATATCTCTTCTCCTCCCCATGAGTGTTATCTATAGCTATATGAACTTGGAGAAAGGAACTATGCCTGAGACAGTCACTTTCTGTAGCGTCCAACTCATCATCCTACATATGTGTGTGTTTCCAGTGAATAATAACTACGCTTTGCATATGACCTGCCAGTTGTGTACCATCCAGCCATGGGTGTCCATTCTGTTTGTTATCTGCCTACTTTAGTCGGTCCTTTGCTTTATAGACATGATTTCTTCTGTTTGACCCACAGCTTCTCCTCTTCCTTAAAGCCTTTTCCGAAACAGAGCAGACAAAGTTGGCCATGCTGTCGGGGATCCTGCTGGGCAATGGCAACCTTCCCGCCACCATCCTCACCAGTCTCTTCACCGACAACTTAGTCAAAGAAGGTAATTACTCCCATGTTTTCTTACCTGTCAGGTGTAAAAAGGAAAGTAAAGCCCCAGATGGTTAGAAAGATGCCAGTACTTCTTCTTAGAGTCCTACTCACCCATCCCTCGTGTGTGTGTGTGTGTGTGTGTGTGTGTGTGTGTGTGTGTGAGAGAGAGAGAGAGAGAGAGAGAGAGAGAGGGAATCTTCAAACAATAAGAGAATTGTACATGTTTATTGTAGGAAATTAGAAGAAAAATATGCATACCTATACAAAGGCAAATGAAGATTAATAATAAATTAGAATTTTTGGTGTAACACTCAATGCCTAGATCAAATAACCTAATATTAATGTGGTCCAGACCATTTCTCTCAACTTACATGCTACTGGCATATTTTGTTGGGACAATGGTTTCATTGTATAGGACTCATTTGTGCTTTCTGGGACATTTAACCTTTTTGCCCTCAGGCACAAAATGCCAGCCTAAGCACCGCCTCCATTTAGCATGTTCCCAAATGCCCCCCACACTGTTGTTTATTTCTCTGGTTAGGACCATTCTTCTGAACTGTTATTTCTCAAGATCTTGGGCTCAGATGTTCATTTTGACCACATTTTAAAGACATTATGTTCATTTTAAAAGTCCAGATGGCTGCATCAGAGTTTTGCTTTAATTTTATTTTAAGACATTAAGAGTTTGATAGGCATAAATACAATTGCTTGGTTATAGAATAAAACAAAAGTGAGCTCTTGTAGGAGGATAATGATATTCAAGTTATAATAAAACACAAAACAAAGAGTTGTTTTTTTTTGTTAAAAATAAATTAAAAGAGCTTTTATGAAAACATCTGTTTCTTTTAGAACTTAAAGTTTTTGTCCTATAAATGTGAAATCCCAGCCTCATTCATGCCTCAGTGAAAAGGGGTATAGTTTTCCGAGAAAAGAATAGTAAAACAAGAGTCAAATGATGTTATTAGATTCTCTATCGTTTTCAGCTTAAAATGCCTCAGATTTATGAAAGTTAAGACTCTGTAATCGCTAATAATGTATTGTTAACATTATAACATTTTTAAGTAGTTTCCTGAAGAGAATTTATGTCATTGGCACTTTTAAATTACTCTAGAAAAATAAGATAAAATATAAACAGTAAATATTAATTACATTAGATTTTAACTTTCATAACAAAATAATTGCCTTTCTAGTTGTATTAAAAACGTAAGTGATGTATATAACTTCTTTTGAAATGTATCAAAAAATTAAATTATTAGATGGATAGATGGAAAAACATATAATAAAGCAAATATAGCAAAATATTAACATCTGTAGAACCTAGATGGTGAGTATGAGTTTTGCATTTCAATTTGTTCAACTTTTCTGTATGTTTGAAAATTTTTATTGTAAAATATTAGGGAAGGGTAGAGAAGGAGAAGAAAAATACCTTTGCTATGGAAGTGACATACTGCCTGTGTCATATGTTTTTTCTTTATACTCAACCATATTTAGAAACTAAAGGATTAAACTCTTGCTTCCTAAATAGGAAAGGATTAAGAAATTACATCTTTTCCCCAACCTCCCACCCAACAAATGGCTAAGGCTGATATGGGTGAGCTCACTCAGTAGAATCTGCAGTACAAAGAAACTTCTCAAACCTTCCCACCAAAAGCCACTTTTCATGCAAAATAATAGGTATAAGCCTAGATTTTGGACTCTCAGTTCCAAGCATACTTTATTTCTCTTACTTACAATACAGATTACACACCTGTTGTTTTTAACTTTAATTACATAAATTTATATTAAATTTTGTGTTAGAAAATTCATGTCAACAAATGGCTAACAAAATTTTAGAACGTGTTTTATTGTCATAGCCAAATTTTTTTTGTAGTTCCTCTGTTATTTAAATGAAGAAAATTGGGTAAAGTTGGTGTCTCTAAATGATATAGCAATTGAATGTGTTTACCTGCAAGTTAACTGGCAGATGACTCAAATTAGTGTGTGCGGACATTTATTTAAGTAACAATAAATATAAAAATAGGGCAAACTTCAAGGTGAATAGCAATATAATTCAGGACTCAGGTATTTTTCCTTCATTTTTCCCCATTACCATTCATGACTTCAGTTTCACTCCAAGGTCATTAAAAGAGGTCTGCTGATACAGTTATGGCACATGCTTCCTCATTCAGATTCAGCGGATATAGGATATATAGGATAATTCATCTTGCCTTCAACTGGCTGAAATCAGCCACATTACCAATTGCAACCCAGTAGTATTTACCAGGGGGAAGCTGATTGGCTGAAAATGGCTACATGACCAGTTCCAACCCAGTAGTAATTATCAGTGGGATGCCATGCACAGATAACCTTAAGCTGAAGTCACTAAAACTAATCATTGCAATAGGGCGTGGTGCCAAGACTTAGATTAATTAGAAGTCACATAGCCTGAGCAAAATGGGAATTGTCTTAGGAAAGAAGAAACGGAAATAGAGGCTGCTTAGGCCACCAACAGTAGTGAAGCCTTCAATTTGGAAAAATCAGTTTAATATTTCAACTCTTTTAATTTAATATTTAACTCTTTATTTAATAAGTGGAACATTAATTTAGAATTTGAAGTATTCACAGAAGAACTAGTTATTTGACTGTTTGTATTTAGAAATAAACCCTAATGTAAATATGGACATGTAATTGAGGGGTTTCCTGATTAATATAACTATTTTTAAAATCTCTTTAAAAATATCCAGAAGAGAATTCAACTTGAAACAGCATTGACGTTTGTATAGCTTACCTCATTAAGAATATTAAATGCTTTTTATAAAAACTAAAATAGAAAGGAAATAATGCATGTTTATCTATAACTGTATCTGCCACTGTTAATGTTCTTTTAGTGGTATCATCATAAAATCAGTTGGCATGTTGATGTTTCAGTTTTCTGTCTCATGATTTATTTGTTGTACCTCAGGATAACTGTTATAAACATGAAATATTATTGGTGAACCACAGGGTGCAATAGAGTCAAAAACACTGTAAACACTTGGCTTTAAATCTCTTTTCGACAAAAGTAAATAAATAAATTTAAATAATACATAAAAATATAAAAATAAACAAAATTCACAGTTGGAAGTAGGAGGTCCAACTTTGAAATGTAACTTTTTGAAAGTATTCATTAATGAAAATGTTCTGTCTTGAGTAATAAATAGCACTGTGCCCTGAGTTTTATCCATTTTTCTTGTGTGCCAAATCAAGTCTTTGAGTTTTTTATTCATTTCAGGGATCCTAGTGGGAAATGTTGCTTGGTGCCTCATCACAAGTGTTATTACTTATAAAAAGAATGAAACTCTCTCTCTCTCTCTTTTTTTCTTCATCAGGCATTGCAGCCTCATTTGCTGTCAAGCTTTTTAAAGCATGGATGGCAGAAAAAGATGCCAACTCTGTTACCTCTTCTTTGAGGAAAGCCAACTTAGACAAGAGGCTGCTTGTAAGTGTTGTCTGAACAAAGGGGATTGTATGTTTCATTCTTTTGTCCTGGCTTTGTCAGTGCCTGCATGTAATACAATACTAAAATGCCTGGGTCTGTGTTGAAATGGAGCATAGTTCCTCTTATTTCTATATTACTGGCAGATAGAAACTAATTCCATTTTAATATTTCTTGTATAAATAAATGGAATGGTAAAATTAAGGAGTCATAAGGAATACAGGGACTTTGAAATTTGCAAGTTTGTTAGCACAGTGTTAACATTTATCAGAGTTAGCACTTTTTTAACTAATAACTATAGAAATTTGAAGTTTTCATATGGTAAAGTCACATCAGTCCCACCTAATTAGATATCTATGATATCTTGAGTCATAGTTGGATGACACCTTCAATACATGTCATTTTGTTAACAAAATGAAAATTTAAATAAGATTCCTTGTTTATACCAAGTTTCTTTGGAAATACTTAGCTATTTAAGATGGCAAACAAGTTTATTGTAGGTGGTTAATGTGAAGTTCCATTATTATGGTTACTTGATTATATCTTTATTTCTCTATCTTTCTATTTTTCAAAGAAAATCAAGAAAAATATTTTGTCCTCATAATTTCTATCTGCTCCCTATAATTTCTTTCTGCTAGTAGTAACAGCAGTATGGATGACAAAGATTATTCGAAATGAAATTGCTTTTACAATTCTAGGACAAAGTCTAAAATTAAAAGATACCCCTGCCGTCTTCTCTTTACCTGCTCTCTTATTTGGTTTTCTCTTCCAGTGTATTCCAGCATGCAAGGGTGTGGATCCATGGAATAAGTCTAAAACTGCCTGGCTATAAATACTTACATTTTCAATTATGTAAAATTCCTTTGTCTCTTGAAATCTACATTGAAATAGTCCTATTTGTGTCTCTAAAAGTCTTTTAGACTATTACAAAGATGAAAAATTAAGCAGTCTAGATTCTAGTTAATTTCTGCCCCTGATAATAATTTTCATTCAGCATATTTTTGATAGCCTGCTGTGTGCCAGGCATAGTCCTAGAAGCTGTGGAGCTAGTAGAGAACAGGATAGAAAAGTTCTCTGTCTTCAACGAAACCTACTTTCTAGCAACTTGGAGCGGATCTCTGTATATAAAGGAAAGTCAAAAGAGAAGTGAGTAGGTTGCTGAGCAGGGGAAGTTCATATGAAGAAACATACTCTTGTCCTCAAGTCTGTGGATTAGCTTTATCTTGGCCCGCTGAGATTTATAAGATATTTTATTCTGGAACCCAAGCTGAAGGAGCAGCTCCCATCTGGGCCATTCTCATGGCAGAGGACAGGAAACAGGAGACTGAAGTAAACCCCTCCAGTGCATTAAAAGTTCACTTTGTATTGGCCAAACGAAGTCACTGAGCAGCCTGGCATAGGATGGGAAAATTTAATGCACTCTGAGTCTTCCCCATCCCTCCAGATAGATACAGCAAGAAGGGCTTCTCTTAATACTGTGTAAAGGAGCAGGAGTGAATGATTGAGAACACAGATGTAACCTATTACAACTTGCCACAAAAGACTCAGTTATTTCTTAAAGTGTGGTTCCTTAAAGATATCAATAGGCAGATCTTGGTTAACTTAATTAGATTGCTTCATTTAAAAAAGTTTTTAATGTGTTTCCATTTTGAAAAACACATCATTGAGCTGCTCTTACTAAGTTTCTGTGTCTACATACCTTTTGGGTGTGAGCAGCATAGGTTGCAGTTTCTACCAGAAACACTATAAGCTCTGTGAGGACAGGGTAATCGTCTTTGCACGAAAACTGCCTGCCTGATGTATACCGACTCAACAAATGAATGAGGAACTAGAGGGTCAGTTCCACTGTCAAGGAGAAACTTTTAGTATCATTAACAACTACAGTAAAATTATCTTTGGTTCTGTGCTAGTAAAGCAAGAAAAATAGCATATCCTCCGAGTTTAGCAATTACCCACTTCTATAACACAGAATAAAGAAAGATTTACAGCCACTCAGAGAAGAGAGGAGATGTGAAACATCATTTCCCCATCACTGGAGAGGGAACAGTAGTCAGGATATTGGCCAGAAATTTTTCTAGAGCTGGGGACATTGAAAGGAATCAAACAAACAGACCCTTGCCTTTATGGGGTTTACATTCTGTTGCAAGGAAGCAGGCAATCAACTGAACAGTTCAAATATGTAATATAACAAAAAGTGAAAAGTGCTATGAGGAAAAAAATAGGGAATTGCTAAGAACTCAGAGTGTCAGAGTGTGGAATGCAATATCAGTGGTAATGAAAAAAACCTCTCTGATAAGGTGAAATTTGCGTGAAGACTTATAGGAGGTAAGGGAGTGAGCTATATAGATATCTCCAGGAAGAGTATTCTAGGGAACAGAATATGCAAAGGGTTTGAGGCATGTTGTGTTGGGGACTGCAAAAGAGAGTATTTGATAGGAGCTAGAAAAAGAAATCAGCTCAGCAAAGTAGCAAGGCCCATATCATTGAGGGATTTTGGCCTTTGTTCTTAGTAAGATGGGAAGCTTTGCAGAAATTCTCTGCAGAATTGTGCATAATGTGATTTAGGGTCTTTACAAGATCACTCTGGCTGTTGCATTGAGAATAGACTTAAGCAATGGCAGAAGCATCACCTCATCTATGGATGAGGTGATGGAGATTTGTACCAGGCTAGGGTTTTTCTATCAAATGCAAGCTGTGTTCCAAATCAGTAAATGTCATGATATGATTTAGATAGACTTTACCTAATCTGAATGATAATTTTGAATATATTATGTAACATTCATGAGGACTTTGAGTATAGTTCATAAATAAACCATGAGTAATATCTTTGATGACATATTGCTCTGAACATAATTTTAGACCAAACTTTGGAGTCACATTCTTCCTACATACAGTATTAAATGCTAGCACAGAGTAATGGAATAAGTATTGACTTTGAGGTCATACGGCTCTGTCCTTAAATATTTCTGGCTGCATAATTTGGGTCAAGCTGCTTAACCTTGTTGGGACTTAGTTTATCAGCCATAAAAAAATGGTATTTTACACACTCATGAGCAAAGGGGGCCCACCACATCTTGATTCATAGAAGAAACTCAAAACTAACTTAGTTCCAGGCCCCCAAATTTGGAAGACCCCTTAAAGATTAGCACAAATGTCAGTGACAAAATGTCAGTCTGGTATGAAAAGTTTGCTTTAACATGAATGCTTGTTCTGACATTTAGAAACTCATGACTCAACAAGGGAAATTATGGAATATGATATAAGAATATTGAAAATGGAATCATGACTTAGAATCCATCTGGCTATGTCCCTATACATGATGGCAAACCCAGATCTTTCTACTGAGATTTTTATTGGCGCATAACCATTGAACATATAAAAGCAAATCTAACCAACATAAAAGTTTAGGTCTATTTTTTTTAGACTTGCAGCAGTCTGAAAAATGTGAGAGCTTTGAAAATTGCCTTAATTTCTTAGTTGGGTGTTGAAGCCACACAGGATTAGAACATGACTAAGTGTTACTGAGACTCTGCCAAGCTATGGAAGGTAAAATGGAAATGAGGTAAAAATATAAGAGTAGCCATGGTGTATTGCTCTTTTTAAAATTTCCAACAAAATTATGCAACAAAGTTGGTGGAGTGGTGGAGTGGGTTTAAGTTAGATCTTGCCATCAACTTAATCGACAGCCACTGTCATAAACAGATATAACAAAATGTTCTTTAGCTCCCAAGCTAGTGTTTTAGAATACTACGTAGCAAGCATTTTCTCAGAATGTGAGTAGAGGTCCATGAGATGACAATAGTCAGTGTTGTTTTTCTAATATCATCTCAAATCATGTCAGCATTATGAAAACTGACTTTTGTCTTTTAACTAATCGTTCAGGAAATAGTGTGGTTAATGATTTTAATTTTTTCTTGTCAATTTAGAACATTCCAAATATTCTTCAAAGTTATTTGCATTTAATTGAGCAAATTTAGTTCTGTATTTACATCTGCTATGCTTTGATGCAAGTAAAAGAAAAAATCAACAATGGTTCAAAATGAGTGAGGCGAGTTTATCTAAATTGCTTAGCATTTTTTGTTCTCTTTGTAAAATGGCCTAATTGCTTAGCAAATGCTCAAGAAATATACCTGAGATTCATTATTTTGAAAATCAGTCCTTGTTGTTTTCTTCCAGATATGAGCTATTCTAAGTCTATTTGAATATTAAAATTGTGCCCTTTATGCTTGCTGAAATTTGAATAGCTTGTGGGATAAAATTTGAATAGCTTGTGGTCTAACAGTCTCTCTTTTCTCCCTCAGGAACTCTTTCCAGTTAACAGACAGAGTGTGGATCATTTTGCTAAATACTTCACTGACGCAGGACTAAAGGAGCTTTCCGACTTCCTGAGAGTCCAGCAGTCCCTGGGCACCAGGAAGGAACTGCAGAAGGAGCTCCAAGAGCGTCTTTCTCAGGAATGCCCCATCAAGGAGGTGAGAAACCATGGGCTGACATCACTCCAAAATTTTTTAATGAGAGGATGACGTGGACTGTGGAGCACAAGCTTTACCTTCCTTAAGGAGACCTCCCGTTTTTTTGTTTTATTTTCTTTTTATCTCTATGAACTTTATGCACTTGCCCATCCATTTAAATCCATTCAGTTTCAAAGTATTGATTCAGAATCCTCTAGAGTCTTCCAGAAATTAATGATTATTTCCACCCAAATAACTTATTTTATCAGACTGCTATGATTATCAAAATATTTCTTCTGTCAAATAGATTTACCATCCACTATCAGTTTACCTCATTAAGTGGTTGGGGTCTTTTTTTTGTGGGTGTTTTTTTTCCATTTTGTGGCAGATTATATAACGTGGTTAAGCATTTGATTGTGCCTGAAATCTTGGATGTTTCACAAACTGGATGTTTTGTGTCACTGGATATGAATATGTATGGTTATTTCTTTGTTTAATTCGAAGGGAAAAAAGTTTGTGAATTCATAGCGTGGGGAAAGATCCATTGGACCAGTGGCTTGTTTAATCCCATTCACAGTAGCTGTGCACCCCATTTTGTAAATACTACATTTTTGTATAGCTATGTGTAAACATAGTTTATATAGGTGTAGTCCATATGGCTGTGACTATATTTTTTAAAAATTCATGCGTAGGCAAACCTCCCTATTTGAATGTAAAACACTTTTACATGATAACACAAAAATTAAATGAAGAGTCTTTTCCTTTTGCCACTTACTTCTAAGTCCCTAACCCTCACCACCCTGTGTGTTCTAAACCTTGCAAGGTACCCCAGGTGGCTTAAGACTAGAGAATTCCAGACTGATACTATCCAGCAGAGGGACGTGTTAGAGCACTAAATATTCCTAAATCTAATAGTATTAAGGTCATCGATATATTGAATAACATTTCTCTAAGCAAGGACTTGAACATGATTTTCCATGGGCAAAAAAGCAAAACCGAAAAAACCTGGTGATGATTTTAGTTGCAGAGATATCACCTGTCTTTGAAGCATTTCCTAGCCAGCTCTGGGACTGGAACTAACCGTAAGCCGTTCATTATGTTCCCAGAGCCTGCTGAACCCAATGCTGATACCTCTGCAACCCAGTTCAGCAAGAAAAAGGGCAATATATTTTCACTAAAAAAGGAAGGGTGGGGGGAAACATATTCCAAAGTAGTATATATACTTCAGATGTATTACAGTTTTTTATTACTTCTGAGGCTCTAACGTCTACTTGTGATTTTCTTTCAAAAGGAAAAATATTCTTCCAGACAAGTTTGATATACAATTAAGTAAGGCAGACCTATATTCCATACTGTGAAATTTGAGGATAAATTTGCATATTTAAACATATAATTTTAAGGGGAAAATTACCTGCAGGATATTGCTGCATTGATATGTATCATATAAAAATTGTCTTTACACTTTACAAATTATTTACAAATTACCTTTTCACTGAGATGGGGCATAAAGATCGTCAAAAGACATAATTAAAGAATGAATTGTGGAGAACAAGCCTGTATGAACTCAAGACATTATCCATCAAGCAGTTTGAAGTTGAGGGCCAGAGGTAAAAATTAACAGCTCTGTTACCTCTTTCCAACCCCAAGAAGTCAGACTGGCTCAAGTAAACTCGACTCTGCTGGACCCACAGGGTTTCTTAGAAACCCCAAGAAACAAACATTTTCTCTTATTTCCTATTATCTGGCAGCTCCTGGCCAGAGCTAAGCCTATTAATTTTTGGACTAAAAATAAATCTGCTTTGTGAAAAATAAAATCATTGTGTGTTTTGTCTCTCTTGGAATCTGAGACTATATACTGGGAAGGAAGGGACTAAGTCAAATATGTATCGGCCCCAAACCTTTTACTAACCAGGACAGTGAGAGGAGAAACTCTCCATGTGCCTGTTACTTTCTGACCCCTTTTCCCATGAAATTTAGGTGGTGCTCTATGTGAAAGAAGAAATGAAGAGGAATGATCTTCCAGAAACAGCAGTGATTGGACTTCTGTGGACCTGTATCATGAACGCTGTTGAATGGAACAAGAAGGAGGAGCTCGTGGCAGAGCAAGCCCTCAAGCACCTGAAGGTACAGGTCTTCACATGGGGGCATTGGGGCTGCAGGCCAACGGCAGCTCTTACCAGTATGGCAGCGGGCTTCCAACTGCAGTTCGCCCCAGCTCAGGCCAAACATATGTTTCCTAATTTCTTTCTTTCCAAACTTGCCACCACCTAAAATATTTCAGATGTAAGAGGCTCTGAAATATCTAAGGGTATGTTCTTACTAAAAACAATGTCAGAAAGTCCACAGATTAGTCATATATTCAGTAAAGTTAAAGAGAAGTATCATCTAACTCTTGGTTTTCTTTCTGTTCTCCATGACAGAAATTCTTAGTGAATATTTTTGTGTAAGCAAACTACAGATTGACATTAGAATTGGAAAAGTATCTGAGTGGTGGAAGAAATCAACTGATTGTATAAATTGTATGTTTTTGTTCATGAATGCATATATCTTTGCTGCTATGAATTGTCTTTTTCTCACAAAACGATGATAAGACAAGTGGAAGACTTAGATCCTGCCTTCAGAGTTTACACTTGGATTGGGAGGTCAAAGACGACCAAGTATAAACTAGGTTAGAATGCTAGAGACAACTTGGGGTTTATGAAAATAGAGCAGTGAGTAAACTGCAGGTTAAGTTGATCAGAGAAGCCTCCTCAGAGGGGTAAGCGTTAAACTGAGTAGCTCTGAGAGGAAACAATGGCTGTATGTCAGTGATTGGAAACCAAGGACATTTGGGGCAAAGGGAACAATAGGAACAAAACCATAAAGATGACCTGAGAGGGGGTCTTGATGTCTGGGGAAGGGGAAACTCACTCTTTGTCTTATTTTCACACTATCCAATAATAGACATCATATTAGTCAGAATTTCATATTTGGTCTTTTTTTAGTGGGTCCACTGAGAGAAATCTGGTAAGATGCTGGTATAAAAATATCATTTGGATTAGACACAATATAATAAGAATTTAATCCGAAAACTGAATGTTTTCTAAGCAAATCTCCAGAGTACTGTTGTGATTCAAGTGCTGCCAGTGCTGTATCTTCCACAAATGTTAACGGCTTCCCCCCCCCACTTCCCCTCTAGCAATATGCCCCCCTGCTGGCTGTGTTCAGCTCCCAAGGCCAGTCAGAGCTGATCCTCCTGCAGAAGGTTCAGGAATACTGTTACGACAACATCCATTTCATGAAAGCCTTTCAGAAGATTGTGGTTCTCTTTTATAAAGGTAACCGTCCACCTTGTTCCACCACCATGTTCCTATGTTTTTGTTGCCACACTTTGAGGGGTGAAGCAGAGGGTGACATGGGGATCACACTGATCTTTGCAAGTTTTAGTGAGGCTGCCTGATTATGTATAGAGTAAGTTAAAGTGCCATTTATGCCTGGACTCAGGAACCGGTCTGATGAGACCCTGGGTACTTCCCCTTGGCGGAACTTTCCAGAAAACGGGTGAGGAACTGGTTGTTGGGGGCGGGAAGGGAGTGGGGGGGAGGAGTTAGTGAAAAAGAATGTAATTACGCCAAGTAATTAGGTCTGGCGTTGCGTTGTAAGGATTAGCTCTAATAGCAATGATTAGCAGAATGGTACAGAAAGTTATGTTCATTCAGACCTTTTCAAGTGCCATAACGTTGATTTGAAAATCACTAAAATAATTGGCCTTTTTACTTTGTGCTTTAGTTATTTGTACCAGCCTCTCTATTTCCTTGGAAATGGCTATTTTTAGATTTTCACATTTACTGTCTTTCCATTGTATTTATTAGGATTAGGTAGCCATGCCAACGGGCACTGCCTTTAATACATGAACGCTATTAGGGTTTTCACTGATCTCAATCTCTATACCTACAGCATATAAAAAATAATCATGGACTATTCTTTGGTCTGGGTTTATGTAGTTTTATGAGGGAGGAAAAAGGAGCACTTGAGAAATGATACATGTTGAACATTATAAAATGCTTATTAGAAGTTACTACAATCTTAAATGGCCTAATATCAGAAAAACTGAAGTATAAATGAATACCAGCCAAATCTTTCTTTTCCTTTTGATGTGTTCTTAAATTTGCCTATTTTGAGTGATAATTTGGGTGCTGAGATTTAAAAATCTTATATTATTGATTAATAGCTGTTTTTAAAATGTGTAATAGCATTTCACAAAGTGTTTTCATCAGCTGTCCAGATTTTTCAAGTGCATGCATCTTGCCCACAAGAGTTTGGGTGACGTTTTACTTTCACAGCACTAAGGTATTCGACACACTCTTTATATCAATAGGAGGATGTGATGACTGCCAAGTCCCATCTGAAGTTCTGTAATTGGTGTTTTCCTCTGGCCGGATCCGAATTAGGTCCTCTTGGGTAGGGTCATGAGATAGGAATGTCCTAAAACTAGGGCTTAAATGATGTCCAAGATGACCCATGAGGACCAAATCTGAAGACCATATTGCCAACCCACCTATGGTACCCAGCAGACAACAAAGAGAAGCAGGGTCCCTTCACCCAATGGCCATGCTGTCTACACTGGTGATAGAGAGACCTGTGGGATAGGTTTCACATTTGCTTTGGGGGAGGGTGGGGTCAATGTTTTCCACTACAGAAAAGAAAACTGTCTATACACTAGTAGCCTAAGTACAGTTTCCTTTCTCGTCATTTAATAGCTAACCCAACCAGTGTCTCCTACCAAATCTTTTTTTAAACTGAGACATAGTTGTTTGAGCCTTATCTGAAGAATCGTCTTATTTCATTATTCTATTTAATTCACAAACAAATAAACAAATTACTTTTTCTTAGCAGTAATGGTATTTAGATTGCATGTTGTTAGTACATGCAGACCCAGGGAAAAACCTGGAGGCTGAAAATCTATCTCCGTAAGAGGTGGGCAGAGAAAAACAGAAGAAAGAGGCAGGCCTCTCCAATCTGTCAACTAACAGTTTATGAAGGGAAACTGAAATACCCTGTTGCCCTGAAAATAAGACCTAGCCGGGCAATCAGCTATAATGCATTTTTGGGGGCAAAAATTAATATAAGACCCAGTATTGTGACATTAGACCCGGCATTTTATATTATATTATATTGTATTAATTATATTATATTATAGACCCAGCCTTATATTATAGTAAAACTAGGTCTTATATTAATTTTTGCTCCATAAGACACATTAGAGCTGACTCCCCGGCTAGGTCTTATTTTTGGGGAAACAAAGTAGGAGACATATCTGTCAAAATGGATATTCTCTGTGCTACTTGGAAGGCACCAAAGGACGATACCTGGTAAGAGTACAGTCACAGGTACTCGTGCGTGGATGCTTCCAGGTACAGAAAATTACATGCTTGACTAGGTCAGAACAAGGGCCTGTTCCAGGAACCAGCACTTCGCAGGAGGTGGTGGGGAGAGGGGAAAGGGCTGATTTTTTGTCAGAATGAATGTTGGTTACAATCCGACAGTCTCTAAGGAGGGTTTGTGGTAAGCAACTCCATTCTGGCCCGGGTCCATCTCACAGGATAGCCAGTGGTCACTCATGGAACAGTCTCTCCTCCACAACATGAACCATTCAAGTCCTTCTTCAGATTTCTCATTTTAACCATTGATGCCAACATCCTTCCCCATTATATTTACAAAAACTACTGACAGCTAGCAAAACTGGCAGCTTTGAGTTACTTCCTACGTGTCAGTCCCAAATGCTAAGGAACAGTGATTCGATAAAATAATCAAGTAGTTAAAAGAAGAAGCCGTAGCTCTTCCTTAGGCCATTGATTAACTCGGCGATGAGCTTTTAGGTCATCTAAAGTTAGTAAGGTCTGTGGCAAGTATGAGTAAGCCCAAGGGCAACATCACTTTTATTCTGGCTTAGTTAGTTTCGGAAATGATATCAGGAAACTTTTTTTTTTTAATGAAAACCTAAATTGCATGATTGTCCACAAAATTATACAGATAGCCTATTTTTCTGAATGAAATAATTATGTTTTCTCCTAAGAACTTGAAACCCCAGAGTAATGATTTTTTTCCATACCACTATTAAGAGGTTTATTGTGTTTACCTTCTTAGCGTTTCTGAATAGTTGTTTTTACTCTGACCCTATTTCATCCAACAAACACTTGTGCCCCAGGAGGCCTCTATTTTATTTGTTTTGTATAAGAATGTGGATGTTTCTGTTACATATTGTATATGTCTAGAAAGCTCAATGAACTATGTGTATGACAACACTCCTTTCCCAACTCTAATGTGATGCGAACCACCTGGAGAGCTGGTTAAAGCACAGATCTCCAAGGGCTCTGACTCAGTAGGTACAGGATTGGACCCAAGAATTTGCCAGTGATACTGTGACTCTTGGTCTAGGACCACTGTCTAAAGGGTATTTAATGTCAGGAGTGATAAATTCCATAAACTATAGTAACATGTACAAGATTCTACTTATCATTAATTTCACATATACATATACATTTTACAAATATCAAATTGTGTCCTGTTTGCTTCTTTTATCTAGTGATGTGAGTTCCTTTTATTTATTGTAAGGAACATTTTTGCTTTAATACAGGTTTTAAGAAAACCTTTCTCTATTTCCATTTTAATCTCTCTCTCTCATTACACACACACACACACACACACACACACACACACACGCGCGCTTTCCCCATATTTCTGGAACATGAGGACAACAGAAAAATGGGGATGTGATTAACCATGTCCCCTTTGACAAGCCTAGTTACTTAAATAAAGCCATTATTGAAAGATTTTAAAATATTTAAATAGCGGAATAAAGTCAGTAAGGAAAAATAGTAAATTCATTATTAATTTTCAAACATTACGTAATTCACTATTAAAAATAATTTCCCTTCCTTCCTTCCTGAAGCTAAGTACCATATTCTCAGCATGTAGGTCTGAAAAACATAAAATTACATTCTCAAGCACTTTTAGTATCTCTATCATGGGTTTTATTGTTTGCAGGAATTTCTTAGATTTAATCCTGTCCCTCATGCAATTTTTTCCTAAAGTAAGTTTCTTATTCTCATTCTAATAAAAGGTTTCTGGGCTTCTCACCATATAGTCACAGCATTCTTGAAATAAATTATTTTTGAGTTTGTCCCTTTGTGACATCTGTAATAAAAAAAGTACTGAATTTCCTACGTTCCAAGTGACGTAGTTTTCAATTAAATATCTAAATAACTAATGTTATCTAAAGCTTTACAATTCTCAGACCACTGTTGCAATGTTGTCTCTTTGATCCTCACGAAAACCTAAATTTTAAATTATAACTCTACCGATTGAGAAATACTTAGTTTTCCTCAAGTGAATGAATTTGTCCACTGTACATTGGTTGAATGCATACTAGATGACAGTTTTTCTGTTAAATGCTGGAAATTAAATGAACAAAACAGTCCTTGACTGCCTGAATTTCAGAGTGGGGAAGAAAACCAAGAATTACAGTCACATGTCAATTGCTAAAATAAGGTTCATACAGAGCGATGAGCAGTGGTGGGAGGACAGTGAAAGGGCCTCTAACTCATAGTTGATATATTTTAATCTGAGGGAATTCTGTGTGCAATTGGAATATGTCTTTCTTAGTACTTTTACTGATATATATTCTTAGTTGGCATTTCTGAGAGATCCTAACAAACACTTTGTAGTCTCCACATTTTAAATAACTCTTTTCATTTTTCCTTAGAGGAAAAAAATTTCTCCCTCTTTTTCATCCCTCAAAAAGGTTTCCTTCCTTTTGAAATTAGACTTTTCTCTAAACAAAAGTTGAATTCTCAAACTTTTTGATGTTCATACTTTGCCTCATAAGTTGCCCTGTGTGGTTGCTTCTGTCCCTTCTTTATTATTTATTCCAAAATACTAGAAATGTGGTCTTGCAAGTATTTATTACTAAATTAGGTTCTTCTAAGAACTCAACGTTGCACAGTCTGTCTAATTTTCAGTGGACCATGCATCTGGTAAGGTTTACTTACAATTTAGTGTCCTTTTCATAAGAACTGTCATTGACGAGTGTTTTAGTAGTTGTCAAGGCCTCTTTCAGCCTCTAGGGGGCAGTAAAACACAGGAATGAGCTCTGAACCTTGTGAAGGAAACACCCAAATACTGTCACTAAACTGCAGTCTAGGTCAGCTTTCCAACATGTATGTTGTATTATATGCAATTCATTAAGGTGAGGAGAAAAATAGAATGCCCCTTAACATGTTTGCCACAGTTTTAATTCCATTTTTTGTTTTATGACAATAATAGCTCTGTGGAACATACATATAATTTATAAACGAAAAGAAATACATATGTTGGGTGTACATACTCAGAAGTGTCTAATAGGAGAGTAATTGGGAAATTACTGATTTAAATCACAAGCATTTTAAAGATCTCGTAAAGACAACTTTTATAAAAAAGGCTTTTAAATCCCATGTTTAAGCTGATTAGTGTTCTCTGAAAAAATCTCTGCAGTCTTGCACAATAACAAGTCATTTCCTCCTTAGGGTGTAAACTGCCTGCTCCTCACCTCTGTAAAAACTAGGCTTGGAGGGCAGGTGGGTGGTAAAGTTCTTTTGAGAAAGTTCTTTCATCATTGTGAGTGGAGAATGTGGAGCTGGGAACAGAAGAAGCTGAAAGCCTAGAAGCTAAGGGTAATTCTGCAGGACTCCTAATTAAATTTATGCCCAGTCCTCATAAATAAATAAATCCAGACTTCCTCCTTTCTTTCCAAAATGTAGTATATTTAATGATAAAAATAAGCAAGTGAAAGCCGTATATTTTCTAAAACCAATTCTGTGCATTTTTAGCCAATTCAATCACTTCCGTTGAATCCAGAACCAATTATTATTTTTTTTTAAAAAAAAGACCCAAGGTTTTATTATGAAAAGGTCAGTGGTGTTTTAAATGAAAACCATCAAATCATTTCTCTCATTTTCATGAGTTAAAATTGTATTTTAACTGCAAATACATCAGTAGAGTGATTTATCAGCATTTGTAATGCATTGGGCAGGCATTGGGGACAATAATAAATCCTTTTCATTGGTTTTGCACCTCATGTCCCACTCAAAAGTCCCAAAAGACAACCTATTATTTTCAGATTCCCCTTCCTATTCTTAACATTAAATAGTCTAATAGTAACTCAATGGTACCAAGGCATATTTGTGGAATTTAGAGTTTTAGGTAATCAATAGTTAATAGATAATACTTTTTGTTAGAAACCCATAGGAAATCTATCTAACATATCTCTGTTTTTCTCTTAATGGAGTACAAGGAAAACATTTGTCTTGTGATTTGGAATATGATGCTATAGGAAAATAAGTTAGTGATTTAGCGATAAAATGTAGAACTTTGGGTTATGTGTGTATTGGTTCCATGATATACCCAGGAAGCTCATCTTTACATCTTTTTGTTACTATCTTTGCATCCTATCTACATTTTTTTTCATTTGCCCTTCCTTTCTCTTAAAATAGTAAATTCCTTTAAAAGTCCAGTCACTTGAGGTTGCAGCTTAATCAAAATGTGTTTGAAGTTGGCAGGACACAGAGTGTTCTGAAATGCTGGAATTGCTGATTCATTTGCAAAATTACAAAATAACCCAGTTTCCTACTGGAAAATTAGGACTATAAGAGGTTTCCAAGTCCCAGTGTGACTTGTATATACTTTTGCATTATATTGTGCCTAATGAGATGTGTATCATCATCATCGTCGTCGCTATTTACTGTGCTAACTGCTAAAATATGCCGCTGCTCTGTATGGAAATGAGCTTGGGTTTTATCTTCTGATAAGTCTCAGGTATAGATTTCTTTTATAAAAGAGCTTTTAATGTTAAAAGCGATTGCTTTCTATTAAACTATAAGACATTAAAGTTGCTTTAAAACATCACATTATTGTAGTAACTTTGAAATCTTTGATTTGAAATTGCAGCTGACGTGCTGAGTGAAGAAGCAATATTGAAATGGTACAAAGAAGCACACGTGGCCAAAGGCAAAAGTGTTTTTCTTGACCAGATGAAGAAATTTGTTGAGTGGTTACATAACGCAGAAGAAGGTACGATTCCATTTAACAATGTTAGTGGGTATTTAGTAAATACTTTCTCATTATAACTCAAGATATCTATGTCTTCTTTCTTGCTTTCCTAAAACTAAAGGTCTTGAACTATCTTCCATACCAAATATTTTGCCTACAGCTTAGCCTTCCTTTCTGAAATCAAGGCAATGAAAATTTCTACATGGCAAAAAAACAAAACAAAACCCTCTTAAATTACCCACCCTACTGGAGAACAAAGAGGAAAAAATAATCTGAAAAGAAGCAGATCTGAAAAGAAAAGAAAACAATACATTTGCCTTAATCACACATCGGATTATGTAGATTTTTGTAAGCCTTTACCAGTGACTGATATTTAAAATGTCAACACAAAGTAGAAGAACAATAATAGATGAGAGTGAATGCAACTACGAATGAAGTTTATTTTAAGGTGATTCAAAGAATAAAAGTAGTTATATTTCCTATTTAATAAAATTAATGAGGATGTTGCATTTTTAGTAAGGCAAAGTTCACTTAAAAGCAAAGGGAGCAAAAGTTTGCTATCTACCCTCATATGTAACTATCTTACCTAAATGGATGCCTAGAATAGAAATGTCTTTTGGGGACATAGCAGGGGTAAGGAGTGGATTAGAAACTCTTTTCATGACCTTATTTAAAGGAAAAAATAACAGCAATAAAAATCCTGACTTTCTTCTCTCCTAGAATCTGAATCAGAAGGGGAGGAAAATTAGATGACTCGAGAAGCACAATACCTAAGTCACACAACACTTTGATTGGGAATGCTGAAGAAGAGAAACTTGGCTTCCGTTTTCACAAAGGAAAAAAAATAGGATAGGTTTCCCTTGTGCAGAGGGGAAAAGTGGTTTTTGTTTTTGTTTTGTTTTTAAATGGAGCCCTGAGGCATCAGCTATTAGACTTGGGACTCTACCTCTCACTCACTATATGCTAACTTAAAGCCATTCAACAAGGAGTCAAGTAGGAATCTGAAATTAAATATTCAACAGACTCCTCTTTTTTAGCTGTATTTTTCAGGTACTGTGTGGTGAACGCCCCACTGGTGTCTGTAACAGGGCCACTTTGGTAGGTGTGTTTCTGCTCGTGTATGTGATCTGACAAACCAGTTTTTTTTAAAAAATAAATGGCTTTATAATAATCTGGGCCTATACTCTCAGAGCTTTTATTTCTTTACTGTACATGACTACTTACACAGATGACATTTCCGTGTGCTGCTCTACTTTTTTCTCCCCATCCAAAATTTTGAAAAGTTACATTTTTTGTCGTCTATGAAAACAATACTGTTCCTTTAAGCATCAGAAATAATAAATTTCAGTTATCATCATAGAGTGAAATAGAAATTGACCCAAAATTACATATGAATTAGCTCTAATACCATGAAGTGATGTTATTAATAATAATTATTAGCTATGTAAATGTGTAGTTCCATACTTCTCTTGTTTTTCTCCACTCTATTTCCTAGAGAAGAGCTAAAATATTTATATATGTAAATAGATCTTTCTTTATATTTATAACTAAGTGATTTTGTTTTTTAAATTATCCTATTTGCAACAGTAGCAATGTGAAGCATCTTACTGTGTGGAAAGCTCATAGTTTTATTACAGAACTCTTAACTCTTGAAAAACTTAAGGATCGCTGATAGGGCAGTGGTAGTCGCCAAGACAAACATGATCTAAGTAAGAGTTGAAACAAAAAGAGGAAACATTGGAAACTGTTCACTGAGGTAAGATGTTTTCTAGTTTTCTATTTGTCTTCAGAAGAAAAAAGAATTTTTTCCCTATGAATGATTTGTCTGCATACCTAAGTCTTTAACATGATGGAGTCCTTCCATTTTTCAAATACTAAGTCTTTGATGAATGCCTTTTTTCCCATGCAGTGAGAGCACTGTCAAGTTCTCTGCCCCAACAATTGACAGAGGAATATCAATTTAAATAGATACCGTGTTTCCCCGAAAATAAGACCTAGCCAGACAATCAGCTCTAATGAGTCTTTTATATTATATAAGACCTGGTCTTATCGTAAAATAAAACCGGATCCTATATTAATTTTTTCTCCAAAATACGCATTAGAGCTGATTGTCTGGCTAGGTTTTATTTTCTGGGAAACACAGTATTTTTAAAAAATTATAGGTGTGAATGTCAGTTTCATTACACAGAACATAAGGACAGACAACTGTGACCAAGAATGATTGGAAGTCATAGAATAAATAATTTTATGGGACCTTAAACTATTTAGCATACACCTGGATGTACTTATACAGAAGGTGCCAAAAAAAATACACATTTTAAGAAAGGAAAAGAACTATTAAAATTGTAATACTCAATATATACTGATAACAAAAGATGAATACAAGTCACGTTTTACTTCCGCAATTACAAAAAGTGCTCAAAGTGGTTACCATCAGCGTCCAGACACTTCTGATTACAGTAAACTACTGCTTGAGCAACATTGACCAAAGTGTCCACTTGTATACATATTTTTTGGCCCCGCCAGTATATTCTTTCCCAGAATGGATCTACTGTGGAATGCTCCTTTTTCATACCAGTTTTCCTTTCCAGTTCACCCTTTCACAATTGCCCTTCTCCTGTCTTATAAAAGAAAGTATTAACTCATTCATCCCAATATGGTACACTGTCCTGGAGGTGAAAACCATATGGTACTAAACAAAGGGGTGCCTCTAGAATGCATTGCTTTTATAGACTAGTCCCTTTAGAGTAAAGCAGGAAACTGAAAGGAGAGGTGTCTGATTTCTTCCAGCAAGTCTTCAAAGCAAGTCTCCATTATCTATCTACCCTGCCACCCATCTTAATAATCAGAATTATGAAGTTAAGTGGTAGTCACATCAAAGAGTGCATATTAATGTATTTGTTTGAATTGAAAATTTATAATTTAAAAATAAATTTGACCAACTAATTGGGCAAGTGCTGACTGCCAATGATGATATATGGTAGACATATTCCATAAATTAAATAAATTAAATCTGCATTTCTAGTATTTTGACAAAATATTTTTAAAGATAAAATATTGAAAACTACATTCAATTTATGATAAAAATTTGACATCAACTTGTATGTTTTATATTTTTATATTTTACATGCCAATATGTAAGAGAGTTTTCATTTTTCCTCATTTTAGGGGATGAGTAAAATGTGTACAGGTCACTGCATTAGAGGATATTTGACTTTGCCCCACTATTTGTAAGGTGACCACCCAGACCTAGAAAAGCATATAGTGGTGCAAGGTTTTAGAGTTAGTTACCAAGATGGAACTAAATTTCCCATCTAATTCCATAATCTGCTGTCAAAAGAATTTATGATGAGAATCTTAAGTTTCTACAGCTTAAGCAAAAGGGTTTTTAAAACTAGCACTTCTGTTGAATAAACATCTGGAAAATCTATTTTCTAATCTATAAACTATAGCAATTATAGAATACTAACTATTGAGCATTTTCTAACACAGACCTTTTTTTCCCCAAACAGAACTTGAGATAGTGATCTCAAGAAAAGCAAGCTTGGGGAGAGGGAGAGGGCTCAAACAGCAAGGACTTCATGAATCCTCAAACCAAAACGTACTCTGAAAGACAAGTTTCTCTGTTTCCTTTTTAAAAATAAAACCTGTCCCAATTATAAAAGTAGTTACATTAGTTATCTATTGCTGCATAACAGACCATCCTCAAACTTAGTCGCTTTAAACAATTAACATTAAGTCACAGTTTCTGTAAATCTGTAATCCAGGAGCAGCTTAGCGAAGGGGGTTTATTTAGCTCAGAGCCTCTTGTGAGGTTGCAGTCAAGCTGTGTGTTGGCTGGGAATGCAGTCATCTGAAGGCTGTAGGATCTCCATGCTAACAGTGGTGATTGGTAGGCCTGTTTCTTCATGACTTTTAGCAATAATTTTTCGATATCAATAACTATTCTTTGAAAACACGATTTTAAAATATATTTAATTGTCCTTGGTACTGGTGGGGCATCATCTTTACTACTCTTGTTCAATATAAGGTATTTTATAACTTTTTGCTTTTAAAAATAGCCACTTAAGATAGTCTTACCTCAATCATTGTTCATCTGTGGTTATTGAGGGGAAAAAATAGAAATGGAATTTGGACCCAAGGACTTGAATATTTTTAATGTGGTCTGATGTTCTGAATAAGACAGTGTGGTCTTACGTTCTGAATTTGCATTTATGCATTTGAATGCAGCTGGTTCAAGGCAATATCGTTTCAATAAGAAATTTAAAAATCACCTGTTAACCTCTAAACACATGAAGAAATTTCTGGAATTCAGCAGATCTGATTTGTATAATTGTAGGGGCGAGGAAAATTAGACTATTTCATTTTCAAGCCAAGAACACCAACAGTCTAGAGACGTGTCAGGTCTTGTACGGCTGTAGAATCATCTGGTTTGAGCCAATGTGGCGTTTCTAGCTCTGCTGATTCAGTGTCTAACTTCACCTTCTCTGATAAAATGAAGATAGTTCTTCCCACTTTCTCTGCTTTTGAAAAATGGTCGGCTTCAAGTTCCCTCTCGATAGAGGCCTCTCCCCTGCCATGGCCCTCCACTTGTGGAATAAATAGATGGGAGTAAAACTCTTTCTTCCATGCAAAACACCTTTTTAGAGCTAGTCTTGACATATTTAAAATATTTACACCTGGTTTTATGTATGTGTGTTTTCACTATTTATTGATACGGAATACAAAAATGCAGTCTGTGGCTTGAATAAAAACAACACATGTATCAGCAGCACTCAAATGAAGGCAGTGAACATTAGCAGAGTCACAGAAGTCCCCTTATGCCACTTCCCAACCTCTGCCACCTAAAGGTAAATCATTATCCTGAGTTCTAACAGCATAGATTCACTTTGCCTGTGTTTGAAACGAATACAGTAGTTTGTTTCTGCCTTCTTTTACTCAACTTTGCTTCACCTCCTTTTGTTCTTTGTGTTTGGTTCCTTTCTGGTATGTGATTAAGTAGACACAGTTGATCTACCAACCATAATACCCGGCTCTTTCAAGAACACATGAAACACGAGAACATTATTTTTTTAATGGGCCAAAATGTTGCGCTATTCTCTTTGGGCACAGAGAATAATTCCTAGGTACATATCTGTTTTTCAGAGATAGTGTCGTGCGGGACAGCCTGTGGGGTCTTGGCTCCCGCTCCCCACATAAGAACACAGGATATGGTGAGACCAAGAAGGAACACCCACGGAGCCATAGGTGGGGAATACCACTATATTCTCGCTGGCGGCTGGGTTGGAGAAACAGGAAGCAGGAGCCACACTGTTCGCAACCTGCTGTCCACTTCTCTGCAATCTGCAACCCGCACTCCGCCGTGCTAACTGCAATCCGTGCTTGCCAGCCCAGCCACCATTTTCTTGCTAGCGTAGCCACGGCAGTTATATTAGTGGCCAATGGCTCACTGGTTACAGCTGACGGCCAACTAGTCACAGCTGATGGCCATCCAATCACAGTTGATGGCCATTTACTACCTGAGCCTGCACCTTTCTATGTGAGGCCGAGAGCCTGGAAACTGCTTTCTGGGGCTCTGTCCCCACGGATAGTTTTGGAACACATGCGTTTCCTGAAAATACTCATTACAAAAAAGAAAATCATTCCCTGCCTTCTCTTTTATATGGGCAACACAGATATTTTTTAATTAAATCATAAATCACTGTGGCTTCAATTGTGTGTACTTTCTCCCACATTTTGCTTTAGTAGCTGTGTAGGCAGAGTAGTAGAGAGATGCACTTGTAATTGGTTGGCTTGAGCTTGGAGACACCAATCTGCCGCTAATTAGTTGTTTGCCTAATTAGCATGTCACTTAACTCTTAGTATTTACTTTGCTTAATTCTAAAATGAGGGTCTGGGCAAGATGTGTTCTTAAAACTGGGACTTCACAATTCACAGCACCCAGAGTTATATGCGAGATGGTTTTCATCGGGTTCTCAGAGTTGTATGACCCAGGAAAGGTAAAATATAAAGACTAGATTGCTGGTTCTCAAATCCCAGTGTGCTTCAGGATCATGCAAAGGACTTAAAATTGATTGCTGGCTGAACCGCCCCACCGAGTTTCTAACTCAGCAAGTCTGGGGTGAGGTGAGGACAAGTTCCCGAATGAAGTACTGGTGTTGGGGCTACACAGAACCATTGGGCCACATAGTTAACTAAGGTCCACTCCCCTGCTGACTTTCTGTCTTCAAAAGGAGGTGCGTTGTATTTTTCTCATGTCTGTATCTTTGATTGACATTCAGCACAATGCATACCTTGGCAAGAATTGGTGCTCAGTAAATGAATGAATAAATGAGCAAATGGGCATTAAGAATTCCTCTTAAGGGGTTGATCATAATTTCATCTAATATATTTCTGTATCTTCTTTAAAGTTCAGCATCAGGACCACAGCCTGACTGCTACTTAGTAAGAATTTGGATGAATGCACTAAATAGAAATGCATCATAATTGATTGTGTCATTCTCCGAAACAGCCAATAAAACGAAGGCCCATAATTTATAAAATGATCCTGACACCATAATTTATTTGTTTCCAAAAGAAGCAAAAATACTTTCTTGTAAAATACTGTAACAGCAAATTGTGGGTATTGATCACACAATATTGACGAGTTGCGATCCCTTTACTCTTCCACCATCCGTCCTAGAACAGGTCTAAAAGAAAGGTCGAACGTCACTGGCTGGGCTAGGTCACTAGTCCCCAAACTTGACTGTGATTGCAATTGCTTGGAGGGCTTGTTAATTACAAATCTATGGACAACAGCTCCAGAGTTATTCAGCAGGTAGGATGTAAGGGTTTGCCTTTCTGACAAATTCCTGCTGCTGGTGGAGAATCACTGGGATAGACTAAGATCCCTTAGTCTAACAGCTATGTTGAAGCAACCCAGCCCCATAGATTTAGACTAGCTTGATTTAGACTAGGTTGAAAGATATTGATGCATTCGTTAGGAATGGGATGCCTGAAAAAATAGAAAAGAAAAGCTATTGAATTTCTGTAATTTCTCCCCTAATTCTCTTAAACTCCTATCTCCTCTGGAATCCTAAAGTACTCAAGAGGTACAGGAGGATTTGAAAGATCTCTGTTCTGACAGTTTTGACTTCTTAAAATAGAAAAAGTCCTTTGAGTAAATCCTGCAACCTTTCTCAACACTCTTTATATCCTTTAACGGGAAAACCCAATGTATTTCTCAATGTAGCTCTTATACCAGCCACATCAGCATCATGTGGGAGCTAGCCAGAAATGCATATTGTGAGGACCCATGCCGGAACTGCAAAATCAGAAACTCTGGGGGTTAGACCCAGCCATCTACTTTAACAAGCCTTCAGGTTTAAGAACCCCTGGCCTCACAGGTGTCACACCATCTTGGAACACATCCCTAAAATGACAGATGGTGAGAGGGCAAGTAGAACAGAGGCAGGATCAGGCTTTGGGGTTAGTGAGATGGTAGATCTCACTCTTTGTGAAGATTGATCAGAGGCACAGTATCTGGGGCAAGATGACATGGCAGCCTTCCGTGGTTTTTACCTGATAGAAGGATAGATGATGTCACTACCCTGCAGCTCTATGACTCAGATCAAGCTATAGAAGTAGCTGATGGATAATCTGAACTCTTTCCAAGTGTGTGAAAACACCTTCTGAAAAGTAATAGTTCTAAAAGCTGGTGTTTCTCAATGTTTTATCTTCATATTTAGCGGTGGAATGAAAATGTATTGAGTTTTTTTCTTCTTCCAGTATGCTCATCAACAAGCATGACAGCAGGTTTTGTGATAATGAGCAGCAGCTTTTCTAAATACAATGGAATCTAGAATATGAGTATTCTCAACATTTCTCAAGACGGACTTCTGGGTAATAGAGAAGAACATAGAGACAACAGAGTAGTGAAAAATGAATTTTATGTGTACATGTACATAGAAGTCTAGATAGGAGGCTTTCATTTAGGCCAATTACCTTGTAACAAAATATTTTTTAAAACCTGAGATAGCATTAATGCTGGGATAAAATGACAGATGGAATATATAATCATTTATCTTTTTTGGCCAAACTGTAAAGCTTTTCCACGGATTTTTGAAAAGCTGTTTAATTTGGCCATAGGTCCTATGTTCCTTAATTCACATTAAAATATGTTTTACATCACAGCATGTGAATGCTAAATGGTTTCTAATGTATTATAAACAAATGACCCATGGATTATAAATACATTTTTGAATTTCCAGATATTTGAATATTTCTGACATATTGTTTTTATTGCTTTCTAGTTTAATTTCTTTGTGGTCAGAGAACATATAAAGTATGATTTCAAAGCCTTTAAATTGTTTTATAGTCTAGCACACAGTCTATCTTGGTGAATGCACCATGTGCACTTGAAAATAATGTGTATTCTGCAGTTTTAGTGTGGAGTGTTCTATAAATATCAATGAGGTCATGGTGGTTGACGGTGTTGTCAGAGATTCTGTTTTTTATGATTTTAACCCCCTTAAGCGGTGTGTCAATTGCAAAGAAAGAGGTATTAAAATCTCCAACTCAGATTATACACTGTCCATTTCTGTTTAATTTGACCAATTTTGCTTCATGTATCTGGAAGCTCTCTTATTAGATGCATATACATTTATGATTCTCTTTACCTTTAGTAATAAACTTTGTTTTGAAGTCTGCTTTGTCTGATAACATAGCCACTCCACCCTTTAGGCATACTGTTTGTATGGCATATCATTTTTTATCTATGTACTTTCAACCTATGTCTTTATATTTAAAGGATAACTCTTGTACACAGCACATAATTGAGTCTTGCTTTAAAAAAAAATCCTGATAATCTGCCTTCTAAATGGTGTGTTTAGTCATTATTGATATAGTTGGATTTAAGTCTACAATTTTACAATTTTTTTCTTGTCTCTCTGTTTATTTCTCTGTCTCTCCTTTCCTGCTTTCTTTTTTATTGAATGTTTTTTAGAATTCTATTTTATTTTATTGATTGCCTTCTAACTATACGTTCCGTTCTTTATTTTTTATTAAGGTTTAATTGACATACAATATATTAGTTTCAGGTGTACAGCTTAATGATTCAATATTTGTATATATTGCAAAATGATCACAACGATAAGTCTAGTTAACATCCATAACCATACATAGTTCCAGAATTTATCTTTTTCTTGTGATATGAACTTTGAAGATCTACTCTCTTAGCAGCTTTCAAATATACAGTCAAGTATTATTAACTACTTGTATAGTCATGATTATATCTCCAGGACTTACTTATTTTATACCAGGAAGTTTGTACATTTTAATTCCCTTCACCCATTTCGCCCACCCCTCATCCCCCCTCCACCTCTGGCAACCACCAATCTGTTTTAGCTATACTCTTTATGTTATCTAATTAGTGGTTTCTCTGGAGATTACAATGGACAGATTACAACAGACAATCTTAAATTTCCAATCTAGTTAGAATTAATATTGTAATACTTTGCACAAAATACAAGTATCTTGTGACTGTATAGGTCTATTTACCTCTCTCCCATCCTTTATGTAATAGCTCTCATATGTATTACCATCCATAAACATTATACATTCCTGAATACGACATTACTACTTTTTGTTTTAAACAGTTCTTTTTATTTTTTTGATTAAATAAGACATGTTTTATACCTATCCATTTATTTACACATTTACATTTACATTTATTATATTATTTTTTTCTGGTGCTCCTCTTTGCCGAAGATCTGAGTTTTACCTGGCATCATTTATCTTAATTATGAAACAAACAAACAAAAAAGACAAAAATCCCTAGTTTTAGAATTTCTACTGGTGTCGATCTGCTACCAAATTATCTTAGTTTACTATTATTTGAAAATGTCTTTATTTTGCTTTCATTATTAACGAGTATTTTCACTGGATATAGTGTTGTGGGTTTGCAGTTTTATCTTTCAGTGCTTTTAAGGTCTTATTCCACTATATTTCTTTTTTTTTTTTTTTGATGAGAGATTGGGGATGGTGGTGGGGAAACCAAATCATTGTTCTAGAACTTCCCCCAAGCTAAAAGCTTTATATACACTACATGCATTTTAAAAAGGCGCTGGGGGCAACTCACTCACCCAGTACTCTTCTTCTAAGTGTCAACTTCTTTCATTCTTTGCCCTCCCGCCAGTATTTGCCTGATTTTTTGTTACTCTCCAGTGTCTTCAAGTAATTGTTTTTCCTATTTTGTTTAGAGTTTATTGGTATCTATGGGGAGTTAGGTCTTACAGAAACTACTCAGCCATTTCCAGAAGCAAGACTTTGAACAGTAAATTATTTTAGGAATATTGACCAGCCTATCATTCCAGCTTGTAGCTGTAGCCACACAATCCCCACACTTATCCTTACATGTAAGCTTTTTTTTTCAACTCTGCTACATTTGTCTCATTAAACACCCTGAAAAAAAAGAAAATCTGTAGCTTCCACATCTGGAAAGCTAACTTTAGGAACAAGTTTTCATGTTATTGGCAATGACTTAAAGTAGGGTTTAATTTACTTTAAAAGTCAAAAGAGATCTAGGAGATAACAAAGGGGAGACTGTATATGCTATGAACTTGACATCTGACTCTACTACATTCAAACAATAATTGACAATTCTATACCATGCCAAGATCCTGGTCAGAGATATATATGAAAGTCATTTAACTCATGTTCAAATTGATGGCTCACAGCTCCAAAGAGAAAGCTCTGGTTCCAGAAATTCTCCTTCACCTTTTATTACTCTCTATCAGGTATTAGTTACCTTGGCAACAGCAAGAAAAACCTGATATTTCAACATTGTAGGTTCCATAGGACGAAAATCTCTAATAAAACAATCAAGAATGCAGCTATGCTCACTACTGTAAAAAAAAAAAAATCAGGGACTGGGAATTCATGCTATCATGAGGAAGAGAGAATTCCTTTAGGTCACAACTTATATCACAAAGTTAATATTACACAGTAAATGAGCATCACTATCACACAAGGGGAGGGCGGCAGTTATCAGGCCTCTGATTGTTTTGTTTCCTTAAAAGCACCTTTAAAACCTATTACATACCTTGTTATGTTCTAGTTGATAGGAAAAACACAAAATTACAAATATTGGCATATTTCCTGGTAGTTTTAGTATCACCTCTACAGGCAGCTTGTTCAAGCATTTAAAAATGATGACAAACCACTTTAGAAATAGATTATGAGTTTCATTACATTCCATAACTTATTCAATGATTCAGTGTTGTTATTTTTTCAAGGATACCAAAATCTGTATTGGTCAGAGTTCTACCAGAGAAAGAGAACCAGTAGGATATATAGACAGACAGACAGACACACACACACACACACCTATATACACATGGGGTGTATCAACTGTTTGTGTGGAAGCTACATGGGATAAAAAAAATTGTATTATTTAACCTCATTTTGAAGGGCTGCAAATGCTATCAATTTAGTTTCTCTTCAGAGCAAAATAATATCCCCCAAACTGTCGAGGAAATCTTTAAAAATGATCATAGCCTTTTCATTCTTCTAGTAGTTTTTGGAGAACTATATTTGTTTACATTCAACGTCTGAAGTAACAGTTTTGGGGACAAGTGCATCAGATTGGGGTTCCAGAGACCACAGTCTCATCCTCCGCCTGGCTTCCTTCTGCAACAGACTCGGGTCCCTTGCTCACTGTCTTTCTGCCACCATCTTAGTTCCGTGTTCCCTGCACGAAATGCCCGGTGAAGCCACAGAAACCTTCCCTGCTACAGAACAGAAGTTGCCACAGCCCCAGGCTAAGACAGGGTCTGGAACAGAATCTGACAGTGATGAATCAGTACCAGAGCTCCAGGAACAAGATTCCACACTGGCAACCACACAAGTCCAGCTGGTAGCAGCTGCTGAAATCGATGAAGAGCCAGTCAGTGGAACAAAAACAGCCAGAGTGAAAAGAAGGCTCAGAAGGCTATGTCCAAACTGGGTCTTCGACAGGTTTCAGGGGTTCGTAGGGTCCCTATCCGGTAATCTAAGAATATCCACTTTGTCATCACTAAACAAGATGCCTACAAGAGCCCAGCTCCAGATACTTACATGCATAGTTTTGAGGAAAGCCAAGATCAAAGATTTACCTCAGAAAGTACAGCTAGCAACTGGTTAAGAAATTAAAAGGTCAAGATGAAGCTATCTCAGACATTCAAGAAAACACACAGACTCCAACTGTACAAGAGGAGAGCGAACAAGAAGACGTTGACGAACCAGATGTGGAACTTAAGGACATAGAACTGGTCATGTCACAGCAACTGTGTTGAGAGCAAAGGCCATCCGAGCCCCTAGGAATGACAGGAATGATATTATGCAATTATGTATATGCAATTATGGAGTTCATGTAACCATCTAAAAACAAAGACCTTTTTTCTTGGTGTTTCCAAAGAGTAACTGCAGCTTGGTTTGAAATTTGTACTGTGTCTATTACTAATAAAGTTATGGCTTCTTATGGGATGGGTGGGAAAAAAAGAGCACAATCTCCAAAACATGTTTTAATTTAAACAAAGTAGACCATCGTCTCTCTACTCTTCATTCTTCTCTTGATTTGAGTTTCTTGTCTTGCAAAATCAGGTGGTTAGACATGATGACCTCTAACAGCATGTATCTTTCTAAGTGTCTATGATTTATGATTCCATACTTCTATACATAGGACCTGAAATATGGAGATCCTCTAGAACTGCCTTCTGATCTCTTTAAACACTGCCGGTATGCTCTCAAGAGCCCTAATTTTTTTTTTCTAAAGGTATAATATAATAGAAAGATTTAAAGATTTGCTAATTTCACAAATCACAATTTTTTAAATGCTCAATAGAATTCATAAAAACCACTGGTATGTTTCTCTACCACCCTGTGGTTAAAAATCATTTAAGTCAAATGTTAATTCCTAAAGTTGTTTTAGCTAGATGGAGTCCAAAGGTTTGTTTTCATTGTTTAACCCATGTGTATATATTAAAAAAAGTTATTTTCCATATACAATGACCAACAAAGTTGCAAGCAAACAAATGAACTCCCCAAAGGTTGTTATGATTTGTGCGTTGTTTCAGATGTGGAGAAAATATTCTTGTTCCAAAAATCATGCTGAAAAAATGATTCTGACAGTGAAAAAATTTACAAGTAACGAAATGAATACAGTAGATGCCTCTGAAGATTAGACTGGAAAATATGTTAGAAATGTGTGCATTCAGGAAAATTACGTAGAACTTACGAAAGAATACGCTGCATCTTAAAAAAAAATAAGTAAACAACAACCAGCTGACAGGAACTTGCCAAATAGTGGTATGAAGATAACTGACGTCAGATAGTTATAGCCCAACAGCTCAATTCCCCTATGAAATGTCTGTGCCATTGTTATTATCAGAGTCCCCTCCTTACATCTCATTTTTGTCCTGAGGTCCATTGTTCCTTCCTTGACGTAGTCTAACTGGCAAAATGAAGAGGAAAGGGAATTCAGGGCATAGAAAATCACAGGGAATGGGAAAGGAAGAATTGGGGCTGATTTAATAAAGTGCCTGCTCCAGTGACCCAGTTACTTTTTGTTTATCTAGGTTAGGAGTTGGCCTTAGAACACCACAGGATACTGTTTCAAAAAAAAAAAAAGTAGTTTTGGTAATTCACTGAACATTTCTTTTTTATTAAGTCAGGTAATAAACTTGAATTGTCCAACACAACAGCAATACATGGTTTGTTAGTATCTATCGGAAGGCAGCTATGCTCACCACTGTACCACCAGGCTACACATATTAGTGTACATTTTGGATGAATTGTTTTTTCCTTCCCTTCAGTTTGTAAACACTGAAAAATAAATTTTAAAAGTCAAACACATAGTGCTAAAGATTTAATGTTTGAAACTTGATTGTTTAGAGGCGGTACTAGCCCGCAGAATTGCAATACCCGGAGTTAACTAAATACCCGGAGTGCCTTTTTAAATATTTGATCTCTTCCAGGCCATCTTTCAGTGGGATTTTACCTGAAAATGCTGGAGGGCATGGACACACATACACACCATCTCTGAAGTTCTTTTCTTGGAAGGTAAACGAGGGATAAGATAAAAAAGCAATCACAGAATCCAGCCCAGGAGAATGAAGGGAGAAAAATAATATCCTTAATTCTATATGGAAGCAAAAGCAAGTCATAAACGATCTCCCAAACGAGGCTCTGAACCAAATAGGGGTGGGTAATTCAGAGAAAACTTCGGAGATCGATATTTAATTAAGGAGAACAAAAGTATTGCTGTTGGGAAACATTTTTCATATCAGTTTGGTCTGATAGTTCTAGACTTATCTCAAAGATATAGTAATTCAAGATGAATGTATTCTACTCAAATTTACAGGAAACTCAGATTAAGCAATGATGAACCATCAAAACTTACTGATTTGAGTCACTAATTGGGCTTAGGTATTGGCATTTCCTTGAATCTTCCTGTAGATTGTCTATCTTATTTTAAATTAATGTGTTAGTATGTTTTTAGAGTAAATAGCCTTTTAATGTGTATCTTAAGTAGACACATGTAGGAGAAACCTAGCTATTTACTATAAGGCAGCTTAGGCAACACCATTCACCTAGGGTTCCAACTACCTTCTAGCCCTGTAACTGGAGGCGCTGGCTTGAGCCGTGCCAGCCTCACAAAGACACATAAAAGCAATACCACAGGCAATACTGGACGTGCAGATCCCACAAAGGAGACGAGGGAAAGCTGCTGACAGACCCTTGTATTAGTTCCTGTTGGCATTGTAACAAATCACAAATGTAATGGCTTAAGACCACACAAATGTACTATCTTACCGTTTGGAGGTCAGAAATCTAAAGCGGGTCAGCAGAGCTGTGTTCCTTATGCAGGCTTTAGGGAAGAATCAGGGCCTTGCCTTCTGTTTCTAGAGACTGCCTGCATTCTCTGGCTTGTGGCCCTTCCTCCATCTTCAAAGCCAGCACCACAGTCTCTGCTTCTGTGCCTGCCTACTGTCCTTACAGAACTGTTGTGATTACATTACACCTGGATAACCCAGGCTAATCTCGCCATTTCAAAACCCTCAATTTAATCACATCTGCAAAATCCCTTTGCCATGTCAAATAGCATATTCACAGGTTTGGGAGATTAGGACATGCATCTTTTTGTGTGTGTGGGGGGGGGCGGGGACATGATTTAATTGTCAAAATGCTAATGAGAATATAAAGTTGGTTATAAAGCTCATTCACAATAAATTATTAAAAGGAAAAAGGAAATTATTATTAGAAAAAAGAAATTATTAAAAAGAAAAAGGAATTATTTAATTCACCCTTGATTTAAGTTTGAGGAAAAACGTAACTAGGCAAAGATTCTGAAAATGAAATCTGGAAGGAAAAGTTAAAGAGTGCTGACTCAATAAATTCAAAGGTCTAAGTTAGTCATACTATGTATATGTTTAGAAAGATAAGGAAGAAAGAGATAAAGAACAAAGAATATTTAGCCTTCATTTATCATAAAAAGTAAATTTAATCTATATTTAGTCTGTTCCTTATTATTCTAACGTAAATATCTTAGTCTGCTTACTACAAGGGGAATTTTCCCCCAATATTTCAATTTTTAATGTTTGTTATATTTATATTTAATATTTGTTTTATTAGATGTGCTCTAAGCACTGTTGACCTTAACATTATTTTGTTTATGGAAAGCAGTGTTTGTGAAAATATTTGTTTTAGAGAATGTTCTTCACTTAAAGTGGTAAACAATGTTTGTCTTAGGAGGTTGACTTTGCTCACCAGCCTCATGATAATTACTGTGATTTCATTGATCCTGTTGGAAGTAATTCAGCAAAAAAAAAAAAAAAAAAAAAAAAAAAAAAAGTTTACTTATTTAAATTAGAAGAGTCTTCTAGTCTTCTTATTTGTACAACTTGATTTTGCAAGTAAGTATTCTGTTGATTTTAAAAACAGTTATTTTTCAAATGCAAAAAAAAATTATTTTTCCTCAGGAGCCCAGTTTTTATGAGCCTTCTGTTCCTGCTGTTAACGCTTTCAGCAGTGTGCAATTAAATCTTAAATGTGGATATCCAGTTGTCCCAGCATCTCTGTTAGTTCTTTATATATTTGAATTTTTTCATAAATAAAAGTGAAAAACTTTAAACTATGTTTATAAGTATTCTAAAATATATATTTGAAATTATATTTTCAAATCTTAATGGCATTTCACTTCTTCCATTGACAAATGTAATATTGAAATTTCTGTGAGAATGCAAATGGACTTCAAATCCATACAAATTGTTTAAAATATCAAGTATTTCTAAATAATATTGAAGCTTTCACTTACAACATGGATTTTAGAGCAGTAACATTTCAGCTAACCTACACCACATAATGTATACCATCAGCCATAAATGGAGGGAACACACAAAATATAGGATATCTCAAAAGTCTTGGTGAGGTTTTAAGTTTTAATAATCTCAGAAGTATAAATGATTCAAAAAAAAAAAAGAAAAGAAAATGTAATTGTTTCTATTTACTCTACTTTTATTCAGTTTTGAGACAGTTCGAATAGTAAATTTCTTATTGTGGTAAAAACCCATAACATAAAATTTACCATTTTATTTATTTGTTAATGTGCAGTTAAATAGTATTAAGTATATTTGCATTGTTGTGCAACTTATTGCCAGAAGTTTTTCATCTTGCAAAACTAAAACTCTATACCCATCAAACACTAACTACCCTTTTTAACTCCTTATACCCAGCCCCTGGCAACCACCATTCTACTTTCTAATTATATGATTTTGACCACTCTAGATACCTCATATTAGTGGAATCATACAGTGTTTGTCTTTTTGTGATTTAGCATAATGTCCTCGGGGTTCATCCATGTTGTAGCATATATCAGAATTTCCTTCCTTTTTAAGGTTGAATAATATTCCATTGCATGCATAAACCGTGTTTTGTTTATCAATTTACCTGTCCATATTTATGTAGGTTTCTTTCTGGGTTTTCAATTTTATTCCATTGGTCTGGATGTCTGTCTTTCTGCCAATACCATGCTGTTTTGATTAGTGTTGCTTTACAGTACAAGCTGAAGTCAGGGAGTGTGATACCTCCAGCATTGTTCTTTTTTCTTAGGATTGCTTTGGCTATTTGGGGTCTTTTGTGGTTCCATACAAATCTGATGATTTTTTGGGTTCTATTTCTTTTAAAAATGCCATTGGGATTTTGGTGGGTCTTGCATTACATCTGCATATTGCTTTGGGTAATATGGTCATTTTAACTATGTTGATTCTTCCAATCCATGAAGATGGAATGTCTTTCCATTTCTTTGTGTCTTCTTCAATTTCTTTAAAAAATATCTTATAGTTTTCAGTGGATAGGTCCTTCACATCCTTTGTCAAGTTTATTCCTAGGCAGTTTATTCTTTTTGTTGCAATTGAAAAAGGAATTGTTTTTTTGTTTTTTGTTTGTTATTTCTTTTTCTGAAATTTCATTGTTAGTACATAGGAATGCAATGGATTTTTTAATGTTGATTTTGTAGCCAGCAACTTTACTGTATTCATTTATTGTTTCTAATAGCTTTTTGGTGAGTCTATTAATTTTTCCACATTCTTACCCACACTTGTTATTTTCTCTTCCTTCTTTCCTTCCCTCCCTACTTCCCTCCCTCTTTCCTTCTTTCCTTCCTTCCTCATCTCTCTCTCTCTCTCTCTCTCTCTCTCTCTCTCTCTCTCCCCCCCCCCATCCCTCTCTCTCTCTCTATCTTCCTTTTCTTATAGTAGCCATCCTAATGGGTGTGAGGTTGCATACCATTGTGGTTTTGATTTGCATCTTCCTAATGAGCCTCTTTTCATATGCTTGTTGGCCAAATAATGCATTTTTAATTTAATCTTTTGTTTTAGTTAATGTCTGCCATCTTCCAAGGGACTAAAACAAACAAACAAAAAATTAAACATTGATTTTTCAAATATTCCAAAGCTAAGTAAGTGTAAGAAATTAATTAGTCTTCCCAATGTTGCTCATTTTGTAAGTTTGAAACATCCTTTCTACTGAAGATATTAAAACTTAAAACAGAACTAAGACTTTTGGGATACTGCGTATGTGGAAAGAGAGATTCAGGTTGACTGAAGCTGAAATTGGCCAGAGCCCCCACTGTGCCTCTGAGCTTCATGGCCCCGAACAGCTACACCTGGAATTACCTGCCTGACGTGCTTCCACCTAGATATACCAAAACTCTAGCTCCTCCCTGGGCAGCTTGTCCACAATGGGCAGTGCTACCTCTGTAGCTGTCCACTTGTCCTGGTGGGAGAACACCTCATGGAAATCCTCAAGGTATCAGAGAGGAGCTGTGAGTACCCAGGTCACTCATTTTGCTCATTGGTTTGGGGGACCATGGGCAGGCCCTTGAACTCTTCTTACTTCAGAAGTCCCTGAGGCAAACACGCAGGGCCGAGGCCACCACATTGAGGACTCCAACACCCTCAGAGCCTGCCTGGTCACCAAGGAGCTACAGATGGTCTCTTGTATTAGGTAACTGAGTCCTCTTTCTTGTGATTATTACTTAGCTCTTAAATTTTTAAATTATCAACCTAATGCTTCTCTTGCAAGCTGGTAAAACTTTTAGAGCTTCAATTTCTCTAGACTTTTAAATGGATATACAGAATATTTCCAGCATCTTCATGGCTTTTGATCTCATCAGAGACCAGATTAACTGGCAGCTTTCTCTAAAGACCAATGGATACAAAAACCAAAGAAGTAAAGTCAAAATAGTGTTTGAATTTACCCTGAGTCATTGTGTGCCTGTGGGCCCAAATCTGTAGAATGTTACTTGCTATTCTTTCTAAGTTATTTGAATACCCTGAGTGGTACATAAATAATTGAATAGTGACTTTTAATTAAGGCTCTGTAGTGAAAACTGCTTTATGCAAAATTAAATGCTTTTTAATAGCTAATTTAGAAAACACTTTTAAACACTGGAAGTACCATATCAGGAAACTGAGCAAATTACTAATTTCGTTTGTCCAAGTGTTCTCAGATGACACTTAAAATTCTGTTTCTTTTTGTAAATGAATGTTCCTTTTTGTTCACCAAGCTTGGAAATTTATTTCAATATTGCCAGTACTTCTTACAGAAGAGAAGGTACCAAGGGAGAAAATAGACTCCATAATATATCAAATAATATTTTATATTAACATGAAAAATAATATGGCCTATGAATATTTGGGAGCTCAATAATGTTTCATATCCTTACCTTAGTTTTGTCTATATTAAAGGCATTATGAATTGAATTGTGTCCCCTCCAAATTCATGTTGGTGTCCTAAACCCCAATACCTTAGAATGTGACCTTATTTGGAAATAGGATCATTGCAGATATCATTAGTTAAGATGAAGTCATTCAGGAGTAGGATCAGCTCCTAATCGAATATGACTCGTGTCCTTATTAAAAGGAGAAACTTTTACCCAGAGACACAAACAGAGGGGAAATACTACGTGAGGATGAAGGCAGAGATCAGTGTGACGCTGCAGAAGCCAAGGAATATCAGTGCGGGCCAGCAAACCACCAGAAGCGAGACAGTGGCATGGAACAGATTCTCCTGCACAGCTCTCAGCAGGAACCAACCCTATGGACACATCAGTCAAAGTGATTCTGTGCCAGTCTGGAGGACTACCTTTAAGAGGACTGGCAACTTCCACTTTGTCTCTTGGAGCACTGAGCAATTTTGTGATAAATTCACACAGAGAACATGTGGCATGGCCTTGAGACTACATGGAAAGAGAGAGTCCCAGGTGAATCCCAGACCAAATGATCTTGTCAACACCATATGGAGCAGAAAAACTGGCCAGTTAGCATGCTCAAATTCTTGACCTACAAAATTGTGAGATATAATAAAATGAATATTGTTTTAAGCTACTAAATTTAGGAGTAGTATGTTATAGAGAAATACGTAATGGGGGTTAGGGGTTTCCTGAAGTTTATATTTCATTACCAACAAGGAATTGTGACTATAAGTGTTAAAGCAGAAAAAAGTTAATCTAAATTATTGATAATAAAAGATAATTTCAATTAACTATGCTACAGGAAAGATTGAAATATATTTCTAGTCTCTCTGTGGAAAAAATTATAATATTGTTGTCATATAAAGAAGAGATTCAAGAGTAAGCATCCAAAAAAGTAGGAAAATGCATTATAACATTATGTAAGGCAGTTAGTTAATAAAAAACTATGTGTTTTTTTAAGGACTTTGTGAGGTTTCGTAGTACTTATTTATCTTAAAAATTTATAATTTGTTTTGTTTTAGACAAATATTTATTTTTTTAGACAAATATTTATTTTTGCACCTAATTTTATTTTTGCACTTTGGTATTATTTTTCTTAAAGAGTTTCTCCAAAATTTCAGAACACAGGTCAAAGAGAAAATTCTACAAACGTTTCAAAAAGAAGAATAAAAAATACAAATTGTCATATAGTATCAGGAATCAGAATGGCTTTGGACTTTTTAACAGCACTACAAGATAAAATTTAATATACCTTCAAACTTCCAAGGGAAAAATACTTCCAACTTGTTCAATACACTTGGAAACCCTCAGTAAAATGAGAAAGAAGAATAAAAAGTGTTTTCTCACCAATGTATAACGTCTCAAAAAAATCTACCATGTAACTTATTTCAGGAAAGTGCTAAACAATGTGGTACAGATTATTTGATCTTGTGTAAATAGGACGTGACTTAGTTCTGACACACTTTCATTTCCAAAAAAGATGTCTTTTTGCCCTAAATTGTACCTGGTAGAATTTGCCAAAAATATCAAGAAGACAATTGGCACTTTATGGCAATAACAGCTAATATACAAAGCATCGACAGAGGTCACCTAATCGGTCACATTCCCTAATAAACAGTTACTGTTATAAAGAAAAATTTGCACAAGAAAAAAGCTTGAAAAATACAGTTTCACTATATATATATATATATATATATATATATATATATATATATATATATATATATATAATAACATTGTTTATATAATATAAAAATCTTAAATTAAATTATGGGTACTTCGGGTTATAAGTATTTATCTCCCCCCTTCAACTCTTTTATACTTTAATCACAACTTGATCAACACCCCAGAAGTCCCCCCTCACCTTTTTTCAATCACTATTTCCTCAAATTCATGACTATCTTGACCTTTACAGTTATCAATCCCTAACTTTTATTAATAGTTTACTCTTTAGCATTCATCTCTAAATGATGAATTAGGTTTTTGAGTTTTCTATAAATGGAATCATACAATGTACATGCTTATATTTCTGGTTTCTTTTATTCAACTCCATGTTAGTAAGACACATTCATATTGTTGAGGCAGCTGTATTTGGTTCATTTTTGGTTTCGATAGGTTTCCATTATGTGAAGTGTACCAGGATTTCGTTATCCATTTCTAGTATTGATGGATATCTGTGTTGTTTCCAGGTTGGATGCTATCCAGTGCATAAGGAGCGGCATTAGATTATATCAATCTCACTTTTAGAACTCATAAACTGTTTATAAGGAAGAGGCAGAAAGATGTTTATATAAAATTTAAGAACACTTAGTCATCCTTATAAATGTCAGGTTTCCTTCCATTTTCTCAAACATAAAGACAGCTTATTCTAATAAACTCAATTGACCACTCTAATTGCACCTTTTCCTGTTTATTCTGATATATTTGTATTAATTAAGGTAGTATCATTAGCTTGCAGATACAAAAAATAATGTATTTATTGAAGTAGCTATTAGACTAAATAAATACAACACATTGATCTACAATGCTCAAAATGGAAACTGACTCATGCCTCAGAATCAAAACAGGGTAGATTTCCAGAAAGTATTTTTAGGTGTGACGTAATATTATAAATATCATCAATTCACTCTAAATTGTAATCCTATTCATGCACTGTTAATATAGTGAATAAAGAAAAAATAGAAGGAAGGATGTGGAGGAAAAAAAGAGGCAAAGAGTAATCGGATTATCCTGTGATTAAAGCTGATTACCCCCCTCAATCAGCTGATCAGTGGTCAGGTTGGATTCGTCTGTTCACCAAGCTGGATTTGCCCATTAGGCCCTGGAATTGTACATAATCCTGGAATAACGGAATATGCCACTAAAAATAATCACTTACAGAAAGTCAGAATTGAGATTTTAGTGCCATATCATATGATTACACAGCCATATATATGCACATGTTTTAGTCCCATTGGCATCAGATCGAGGGGGGAAAAAGTTGGTAACAGCAGGAAGAAACTTCAAGTTTAATTTGTGATTAAAAGAAAAACGTTCTGAAATTGAATTATGATTTGAAGTCCTTGACATGAATAGTGAAACATCCTGCACAGCAAAAAGGAGGCCGAATATCATTGTAGGAGGGAAGAATGTGTTGTATTTAATTGCTAAAGTTTGGCAAAACATCAAAAAGGATAACATAGAAAATATAGAGCAAGAGATAGACTTGGAAGGAAAAAGGTGTCTATTGGTCAGCTCCTTTGTCTTATTCTTGGCTAAGAAACTCTCTTCCCTTGATTCATTGAATCCAAATGATTGCAAATCATTGCAAAGGAAAGTTTCTACAGTTCTTTCCTTTATTTTCCTGGGACACAGAATAATATCAGAGGAATAATGGACAAAAAAAAGTTGTAATAAAAAAATCTATTTTTCATTAGAAATAATTGAACTGGATCAGTTTTATTTTAAACCACTGACAAACATTTTTAAAACAGGCATTTAATTTAATTTATTTAATAATAAGATTTTATCAGCTAAGGAAATATACTGGGTTTAGCTATGGCAAGGTGTACAGTTGTTGAAGCAATTTAAAATTTTTTGTATCACAGATATTTTATGTGACTATAAATTGTGCATGAACAACTTTATGTTTATCTAATGTCACATTTATATTTCTGAGAAGTCTAGAAAGTCTTTTGGTAGGGTAGTTAACATGCTGTGCAATGGCTTAGGAGTGATTTTGCTTAGAATTTATGAAACACAATCAAGTCTTGGTGTTGAATTATTAAAAAAGAAATGTTGACCTTAAACTTGAATGATAAAAAAAGAAATTAAAGAAATTTGAGGTAACATCAAGCTAAGCCGGAGCCATGAAGAATTTTTGAGTAAAGATTGTTAAAACCTGAAATGGATTACCCAGATGAAGTTAGAGAATTTCCTTCCCTCTTAAAATGGTGAGGGTTGAAAAATTGAAAGACAGTTTGAAATGTGACTAGGGTAATATTTTTAGGACACAAAGGAAAAATTTAGTTATAATTGTTTTTCAAGAAAATGCACCTCTCCGATCTACTATTGTGGAGAATGTAATTGAAGCCAGTCCCAATGTTATACTCTGACAACCATCATTGTGTTTGTACTGATGTTTCCAGCCAGTGACTGAATGGGGCAGGGATGCTAAGTCAGGCTCATTACAGGGAGCTGTGTCGGATTTCTCTGATATCTGACTTCGGCTTAGATGCCCTGCTGGCCCTGCCAAACTTTCTTAAAACTGTACTGCAGTCTAAGACCTTTCTCCCTTCCTCCCTCTCTCCTTTCTTCCTTCCCACTCTCCTTCAGGTCAGACCTGAATTGTACTTTAGTTCTCCCAGACTCCTACAGCTCCTTTCCTGTTTTCCCTCACAGATGATTCTCCCAATAAATCGCTTGCACATTTAATCCAGTCTTGGTGTCTGCTTCTCAGAAGACCTGACTAATACACAAGAATTCTGTTTGCCTTGGCTCAAAAAAAAAAAACAAAAAAAAAAAAAACAAAAAAAAAAGTTAAATGAAGGAGAAATGACTATAGCAATCTCCTAAATTGTTAGAAATTCATCTCATAATAATGATTATTCAGGGACTAAGAGATTATAAGTAAAACTGATTAGATTTAGTTCGTCTGTTATTCCTATTTAAAAACTATTAAAAAACAGTTTGCTTAGAAGACCCAATTTTCAAAAAATAAATTTCAATTATCCATTCTATTGATTTTATGGACAAAGACAAATTTATTGTATAGACATAAAACTTCCTTTTGCACTTACCAAAATGCAGTCTTTTAGCTTAATCTCCATGTAACTCTTTGAGAACTACAGTTAAATGTTCTATTGTTTTTCTTGTATTAAAACAGGCACTTTATCAGCAAAAGGGCAATATGGAGACACAATATGAAAAAAAAAAAGGACATTACCTGTGGCAGATTTTATTTTTCAAAGATACAGTATCTGCCATCCTATGTTCTCTTCTGCAATGTGGCCTTGTAACCCTCCCATCAAGAAGTGGAGTCTGTGTTCCCCTTACCTTGAATCTGGGAAGGTTTGTGTTCCTTGGACCAGTAGATAATGACAGAGGTAACTATTGTTGGATCTGTGAGTTGGTATTTCTTACTCACTTTGGAATATTCCTTACTATTATCCTTCACATATTTCTTATGTCCCATTTTCTTTCTCTTCTCCTTCTGGAACTCCAATCACATACACTACTTGATTTTGTCCCACAGATATCCAGGGCTCTAATCCATTTTTCCACTCTTTTTATCTCTGTCTTTTAGTTTGAGCAATTTCTATTCATCTATCCTACAATTCACTTTTTTCTTCTGTGTCCAGTCTATAGAAATCACATTTTAAAAAAATAATGTTTGTATTTTATTTTTATTTTTCCAATCATTTTGATCTTTCTGCTGAAATTCCCATGTGTTCCTGCATATTTTCCACTAAATCCTTTAACACATTCATCAAGTTGAGTTTTCAGGACCTGTCTGATAATTCTGACGTCTGGATCATTTCTGGTTCTACTTCTATTGACCATTTCTTCTTTTGACTATATTTTTCTTAATCATCCAAGTCTTTTATAATGTTTCATGTGTGTCAGATCGTGTGTAAAACATTTTGAGACTGAAATAAAAAATAGTTACCCCCAGAAAATAGTACATTCCTTCTTCTGTCAGGCTGTTACTACGCGTGCCTAAGTCAGTCCAAACTGTAGTTGAGTTGGGGCAGGATTTGTTACAGGCTTAGTTAGATTCAATTTAGCATTAGCTTCAACTATTTTTGAGGGCACTATCTATCAAGACTTTTCTTCTACAGGAAGGAGGTCTGCATAGAGATCTCTGTGCCTTATAGCCCAGCCACCAGCTTTCTAAGCCTTGGGAGATTTCTGTGTCTTACAACCTAGCTGTTGTCTTTTTCTTTACTGGGGAATATTCTTTGATCTCTAGTTATGTCCTTGGCTTTCAGTCATGTCCTGTATGTTCTCCCCCTATCCTGCTGTTCTATCTTAGCCTTGGAGGGAATCTTGCAGAATACCATCGAGGGACTTTTTTCTTCTGCTACTCTGTTAGCCTTTGGCAGCCACTGTCTTGGGTAAAGACCAGTTTAGGTAAAGACCCAGATTGCTTTGTAGAGATTTTGCTTGTCTTTCATGTCCTGACCCCAGATTTTAGCTCCTGTCATGTACTTGGGGGAGGCCAATATGCCATAATGTAGCTGGGGAGGGAGCACTCTTTTCTGACCACAGCCTTTGGGGTGTATAACCCTTGTACTCAGTGAAGACCCATGGGTTAGAGCTGGCAAGTAGTTGTAGTCTCACTGTGTCTGGGGATCCCTGTGTAACAGAGTGAAATGCTCCATTTCTCTAACTCTACCTTGTTCAAGCCTGCTTTGTTCCTATGACATTCAGGCTGCTAGCTCCTGCTTAGTCTTGCATCTAGGCACAACAATCATTAGAGGAATTCTGCTTGCAGCTCGAGGAGCTAAGGGAAGTATGCACAAAAATAATGATTGTTTATCAAAGATTTGCAGGAACCTCTTGATCAGACTCACATCAACTAGCACAATCGTCCTCGAACCCCTGTTGGCCCCCAGATAACTATGGTGGTCAACCTCCTCTTGCCCTCCCTTTTCCCTCTCTCCTTGACATAAAAGAAGACTGAACTCTGTACCTTCTTAAGATGGATTTGCGGTAATCACTAGGGCTCCCATCTTCTCAGTTGGTGCCTTCTGGATCGATAAACCTTTCCCTACTCCAGACTCTCACATTTGACTTTTGGCTTTTTGAAGTTTTGGGCACACTGACTTTGGACTGGTGACACTTGGATTATACATTGTCACACTAGTGCACATGTGGGCATTAAAAGATGATTAAATGATCAACTAGTTTCTCTTTATCTGTCTCTATAGCAGTCTTCCTTTGATAGCCCATCCACAAGAGATAAAAGCAACCGTGGCTTTTTCTTCCTAAGACTGTCTTGTTACTTCCTGGATTTTAGTTCCTTTAGATGTCTTTGGAGCCTCAGTTCTCTGATACGTTTTTTTGAAAAGCTAAGATTTTGTAGCTTATCTAGCTGCTTGTTAGCATGGACTAAATGGTCTTTTGTAAAATTCTATATTCCAATACTAAGGAGAAATCCACTATGTGTGTTTTCTTTACCAATTTGCAGCAGTTTCTCTATTTTCCTTATTAAAGGCCACAACTCCTGTCAGACAGCCCTCCTACAACTACAGCCCTTATCTAGCTTATGTAACTGCTGCCTTAAGTTGCCCCTCAGACTTAAGGAAAATCATAAGCACCTGTTCTTGCTAGGTCTAAGCTGATTCACCATCCATTGTTGACTTCCTTTAATCTTGTCCATACTTTTGAAAATAGTCCCTTAATTATACTCTTCTCAATTATGCTATTTGAATGAGCTGTCTCCTTCCTACTGGATTCCTGATAGGTGGCATTTCTTTGAGAAAAAGAAAGAGATTAAACTTATAGGGAGATCGTATATAATATTATGAAGAAGGCAAAAAGAGAGTGGCCATAGTTGGTTGAGTAATGTTGAAGTGGTGGCAATGTTGGTGACATCCAGGAATGGGAAGAGAAAGGATAGATCTCCCTGCTAATAAGCCTTTTTTTTTAGTAAGCCTCTGGCTTTTAAAATCGAAAGCCAAGCACCAAAATATTGTTTGGGATAGAGGGTCATTTTCCAGATTGATTTTTGGAACACTTCTTGGTGTATACAAAAGGTTAATATGGAAAACAAAAGTTAAAGAATCAGTGGAGGCTTCTTGATGTGGTGGGGTTTGGGAACGTAAGAAAGGGATAGAAGCGGGAGCAGAGAATTCCAAGGACACAAATTACTTTAATAAGCTGCAGTGTTTTATTTAACATACATTTAACATTTGCTATCATATAATTTTCTTAACATGAACACTTAGGTTCCATGTAAGATTCTGAAAATGCCTTTATAAGATCCTTTTCTGGTAGAAGGTACTATGAAATAATCAAACTTTATTGGTTCCTGGAACACAGTTGGCATTCAAAAACTGTTAGATCTAGTAATACTAGTTGACATTTCTTGCCAGGCACTGTGCAAAAAGCTTGACATATTGTTATTATTCCAATTTATAGGTCAGGAACCTGAGGACATATGATGCATTTCTACGGTAGACAATAAAGTGACAATGAATTTACTGAGATGAAGACTGCCATTTAAAATTTTTCAGTTATTTGTGGAAAAAACTTTATTGAAATTCAGAATTGGATGACAAAAATAATCTTGATTTTCTTTTGCATGCACTTATACATAAAGTTTATTAGTATTTTGCAAATCCCTGTAGGATAAATCTGACCTAATAAGAGTCACAATTATCTTACCTGTTTTCGGAGTCAGGAATTTCATTTTCTTCTTTTATTCTTTCACTAATTACCTTCCTTTCCTTTTTTTCCATTTCATTCTCTCTTTTGAATCTGACATTCATTCATTTATTGCTTCATTTATGCCTTCCTTCCCTCCTTCATTTATTTAAACAAGGCCAGGTGCTTAATTTTTCAATCTCATTCGAAATGGTGCCACGTCATCCGCCGGGGCCGAGAACTGGGAGGTGCTGTCACGTTTCTCTCTGCCTGCTTGATCTCTGTCGAGCCCCGCCCTCTTCCCCTCACCTGCTCCCCAGGAAAAGCCAGCGAGGCCAAGTCACAAGCTCGAGCCTGGGGCTTCCTACCCTTAGCCCCTGGGCCGCCCCGCCCCTTCCAGATCCCGGGTGGCTGAGCGCATTTATTTGCATATTTCTACCTTTGTTCCTGCTGGCGGCCAATCAGCGCGCGGGGCGAGGTGGCGGGGGGGTGCTGGGCGGGGCTCGGGCTCCAGCTGCAGCGGCCGCAGGTTCCGGAGCGAGTCTGAGCCGCCACGGGTGCGCGGCGTACTGCTCTCCGAGCCCGGGGCCCCCCACCGGTGGCCGCACTGCTGCCTCTCCTTGGCTAGGCCCCGAAGGCGAGGACAAAGGCTGTCCGGGAGGGTCTCCCGAAGCCAGATTAACCTGCAGTTGCGGGAAACTACAGGCTTCAAGATGGTTTGCGGGGGTTTTGCGTGCTCCAAGAACTGCCTCTGCGTGCTCAACCTGCTCTACACTGTGAGTATCTCGAGCCGGTTCCTGTGGGTCTGGGGGCTTTGCACCTGTTCTGGTGCTTCTTCGCTTCCTTGTCTGGCCAGCGACTCTCTCACTTCACCCCGCGCCCCCTTCCCGTCTTCCCACGCTTGGCGCCCCCGGGCCTAGCCATCAGTCCCCGCCCGCCACCAGGAGCCGGCCCTTGTCGCAGTCTCCTGCTTTCTCTCATTGTGAAGCCGCGGTCTTGCTGGCTGGCTGGCCTGGTCTCTGCCACATTGCTTTATTCCGCCCCCCCACCCATCGCCTTGTTTTCAGTTATTTGACCAGACCTTCCCACTTTCCTCTTCTGCAACTCGCTCCTGGCTTCCAACCCCATCTGGGACGGGTTTGGGGGCGAGAGAGCCGCCTCGGGTTTGAGGACAGATTTGCAAAATAGCTTGATCTGAAATTGGCAAGGAGGCTTGTGGACCCTGTGCGCTTAGCGTAGCTCTACGTGCTCCTGTGATTTTAATTGAGGCCGTACAGGAGGTTCACAGGATATCCGTACCTTCCGAACTTTGTTTCGTGCTTACATAAAGGGGTGTCTTTTTTTTTTTTTTTTGGACTGTTTTGCTCATACTGGATGCTTTTTCCATATGTCTTCCCCCATATCAATATCCTAACTCCATTTTAAGCAAAATCTTCTAGTAAATCCCCGAGCCTCCACCCAAATCGTTTTTCCCCTGCTAACCAACGTGGGCCTTTTAATTTTAACGTTGCAGTCTATCTTTGGTTTTTGAGGAGCAATTCTGGTTGAACTGGAGGATGGGAAAAGCAGGCTGCCCTTTATTGATTGCCTACCACGTCCCAGGTTTTACATTCGTGATTTTCGTCCATCATCACACCGAGGACCGACAAAGAGGCATTGTCTAAATTTTACCCTTCAGATAACAGACCCCAAAAAAAGGGTCTTAATAAAGTTTACACAGCTGGTAACTAGAGAGTCAGGAATAGAACCCAGGCTGTGGAATCCAGATATTTCCACAGGCCCTACCAGAAGGAAGAAACTTACTCTTCTGTCATCATCCCTCCATCATATAGCCTTGCTCCCTTCTATAAATACACCTGGAGTTTTGCAGCACCCACCCTGAAAACAAACCCAGCTCCTCTGCAATAGCGGTGAGCTAGGCCATCTGTGCAAGCTTAAATTACATCTTTGGAATGGAGGCTGCCAGTGTGGTCATCAACAGGGGAGAGGCTGGGTCAGTTTACCATTACTGGTCCTTTGTATGTGAACAGGATTACAAAGCTTTCAAGGCAGGACAGAAACTGGAATCACGTATGCTGTTCTGGTTAGTCAGGAATCCAGTCAACATGCTCACTAATGGTAGACTTGGGGGGAACAATTCTAAAACACCTGGTGGTACAACTCCTTGTAACTGGAGATCCATGGCAAGTTTCAGATCAAAATCCACCTTTGTCTTATCTGAAGCATGCTTATCACATTGATTATTTATTAAATGCTGACCAATTCTCCAGGTATTTTATTAGCATGGATGGCCTGCTTAGAACTTCAGATTCCCCATTTTGACCCCTGACTTCCCCCCCCCCAATGATTTAGTCACCTGTTCACCAGACACTTAACCTTGTAGTGTTTGCTTAACACACAGTACAAGGTGTACTTTGCATACTTAACTTGACTGAGAGATCTGTTTAGGTTAATTTGCGATATGTATATTTTAAAAAAGGGAAGTTATTTTTAAATCTAGTTCTGTTGCTTTCAAGGTATATCGGTTCTTGCTGTATTAACTGTGTATCAGAAAAGCAAGGAGAAAGGTGATTCTACAGGAACATATTAAGACTTTTATATCTATTCTTAATTATTGACCTTCAAAGTGTATTCTATTGATTTTAATAGCTATGCAGTAAAACTTAATTGGATATTCATAATACTATAAAAATGGTTCACCTTTTTAAATCCTAGACTTTTTAGACAAAAGGATATTTCTTTAAATGAATTAATGTCTACTTAAACGTTGTGAACAAGCTAAAATAATTTCAGCAGTTTAAATTAGAGGTAAACAAAAGGTAAAAAGTTGGATCAGGTTTTAAATAGATGCTGAAAATGCTGCACAGTTACTATTTAGATTCTGTGTTTTTCCTTATCGCTCCCTCAGCATTTTAAGATGAGAAATGTTAGGTGATTTGGGGTGGGGTTAAGGTTGAAGACTTGGGAGACATTTCTTTTTAAGGCAGGAATAGGAGGACCCTTTGTAGGTTCCAATCCCACCTGAGCCACTGCCTCAAAAATATGTTCCAGGTTGCAGGGTTAGGTCTGAGTTCATTTCGAAAAGTGTGCATACAGAGTGGCAGGGGTAAAGACCACAGCCTCCCTTAAGCGTCATCTCTATTGAAGTATTTTCTTGAGGAACTTAGGACTCTGTTAGCCAAACTGTTCACATACTCTGGTGGCCTGCTGATGAGCCTGATATTAGAGCAGAAATTCTGATCCGTCCAGGAAGCATGTCACTAAAATAGGTTGGAAGGACCATTCCCCCAAACTTGTCGTGGATCTTTGATCACAAGCCAAAGGTGCAGTTGATTTTTAATTGTTATTGTTGCTGTTTATGGTTTGGTTGTTTAATAAGATCCCTAGTACTGAGCAACTTTAAGTGTAGTGAATATAGTTCATAGGTATGGCAGGCTCTTTTGCACCTTCCTGGTGTTCTAAGAAAGAGAATGACTTGCTTCCGAATGTCCCACGTTTAAAGAAACTGAAAGTTTCTTCGCTCAGTGAATATTTATTGAGTGTCTACTATGTGCTAAGCACTCTTCTCAGTATGGGAATACAGCAGTGTATCCAACTGGGCTTTAAAATTAATCCTTTATACAACCCTCTTTTTTATTTACTGTCTTTTCTACGTATGATCTCGAGCTTTATTCAGTCAACAAACATTGTCCTCCTGTGTGCATTCTGCTGAGAACTGTGGGAAATAATAAACACATACAAAGACAAATACCTACTCTGTTAAGATAAGATCTAGTTGAGATTCATGGAGTGGGAAAGTTAAATGGTACACTATAAGGGAGGGACTGACTCTAGGTGCCATAACATTTAGGAGAGTTCTCTGTGGGTCCAGGAAATCAGGGGAGTGAAGGTCTGATTGAATCGAGGAAATGTATAATAGAAATAACGTGGATCTGTTTTACACTGTTTAGGATAGAAATACAAATTAAAACTACTTTGAGAAAATGATTTATTTTATCTTTAATAGATTATTTAAAAATAATTTTGATTGAAAATATTTTGACAAATAGTAAAAACCAACTTTTTAAAATTATGCTTAGTGATTTGTGGGGAATTTTAGGAAATATAAAATAATGATATATTACAATATGTAACATTTTGAGATATATAATATATCTCCTTGTACGTAAGCGAAGAAAACACTTGTAGGAATTGCACTGTTGAGATCTCTCTCTCTCTCTCTCTCTCTCTCTCTCTCTCTCTCTCTCTCTCTCTATCTATCTATATATATATAGATATATATATACATATATCTATATATATATACACAGAGGGTGCCAAAAAAATGTCTACACATTTTAAGGAAAGGAAAACTGTATTAATATTGTAATACTCAATATACTAGTATACCAGTAACAACAGATGAATGCAAGTCACGTTTGACTTCTGCAATTATAAGAGGTGCTCAAAGTGGTTACCATCAGCATCCAGACACTTCTGATTACGGTGAACTACTGCTTGACCAACGTGTCCACTGCTTGTATACATTTTTTGGCACCCCCAGTGTGTGTGTGTCTGTGTGTATGAATAATTTTAATTAAGAGTATAAGGAACAGAAAATAAGTTAAAATGTGGTCTTAACATGAAAAGGGCAATTTCAGAAGTTTCAGTTTTGTCTTTTTCCATATTCATTCTTTGTTCTAAAATTTTTCCAAGTTCGTTTCTATTGATTTTTTTTGTTTGCAATTTTTTTCCGATACCTTTGAGTGCTTTGGTAAAAATCCCCATGCAGCATCAAAAATAATACTGATTTACATTCATTCTAAGACACACATTTCAATATCTCTGAAATTGAGATTGTCTTAGATAAAACATTACATATTTATCTGATAAAAATAGATCTATTCTTGCAATCTGTGAGTAGAAGAAGCACTGGATTTGGGAATAAAGCTCAAGTTTGAGTACTAATTCTACAACTTGCTTGGAATGTAATCTTGGGCAAATAGTTTTATTTGAGCTTCAGTTTTTTGTTTTTGTTTTTTAATTTATAAACTGGTGATGATATTTTTTATTCTTCCCTTATAGAGTTGTAGTGGGGATAAAATGAGAGAATGTAGGTAAATGCTTGGGATGTACTACAGAAAAAATTAAGTTTTTACAGCTTCAAGTGGAAAAAAAGTTGAATTATTTTTAATTTCAAAATTATAAACCTGCATGTTACAATAAAAACATTTTCAGACTATTGGGATTACTGACACTTAAGGCTCGTGTTAATTCAAGCAGGTCCCACATAGGCAAGAGTTTATACCCTCAAAATAGTAATATTAATCTTTCTGTTGTAAGGAAGAAAAATGACTGACATACAGTAAATATAAATTTGGAATGATTTACCTGAACTTTTTTTGTTTTTTTTTGAGTCTTATTCTGGTAGACTGCTCTAATTTTGTTTAGTCTCAACTCTAAAATAAATGAAAAGCACTAGTACTTAAGCCAAAGAAAAATCTACTTGTTTCAATTGCTTCAAATTTTTTCATTATTATTTTTCAAAATTATCATCATCTTTTTTCAAATTTATTCTTGTTTGATATTTTTGATATTTTAGTGTGTGGTTAGGTTTATGTTATTTCTTTCTCTGCCTTTGTTCAAACTACTGAATGAATTTAAAAAATGATTTGCTATTTACAGAGCCTGGAACTTCCACATGATATTATTCTGCTGGTATTTATAGACCGCCTTTGTGCCAACTATGTTTGTAAAATTTCCCAACTTTTGATTTGAAAACACAATAACAAAAATGTGCCATTTATGCCATTTCTTACTTGAAATGAGGTTATCAACTTTTCACAAAGTTTAACTACATAATTAAGAGGCATTTACAAAGAAACAATTTTGGGAAAAATTGTATTTCAGCCCATATTTGAAAAGGGAGATTTGAACATCTCAGTGGCTTAATATTACATACAGTTTTTAGGTGATTTAAAAGTGGGCCATCGTCACTTCAAACACATTTGAATTACTGGTGAGGACAGGCAAGGTTGAATTCCTCTTCCTTTTTTATCACATTTCATGTAAATTCATCCTCCAAACTGTCTTAACATGGTAAAATGAATAATTCAAGCCCACTTGGAATGGTGGATGAAAACTCTTGGAAAATAAACCCAAATTCTTCAACATGCCATTCATCATCATCTGTCAGCATCTACTCCTTCCATTTGCATCTCTATATATTTCAGCCACACAGGATTCCCCACATAGCTTGCCCTTTCTTGACTTTCTGTCTTTGCTGACCCTCTGCTGTTAACCTATAATGCCTTGCCTTGTCTTTGTAAGGTTATTCAAATAAAGCCTCCTATTTCTTTAGTCAGAATGAATTGTTTCCTTAAATTTTCACTTGAGAATCTTAATACTTGAATGCCACCCTAGCCAAATTCAATTAGGATTCAGGGAGAGCAGGAGGGTGTGTGGTTTTCTTCAAAAAGCTTTTTGATAGCTTCCTAGCTAATTCTAAAGTACAGCGAGGTTTTACTTTTTCTTTGCCATTGACCATGCCAATGCTCCATATTGTAGATAGCTTTGTGCCTGTATTTACCCTCTAGCTGGTCCATTAACCTTTTCTTGGCAGAGATCGTAGCTTTCTCTGTTGTGTCCATCAGTGAGTGGCATCTTATTTTTTTTTTTTTTTAACACAGAACCTGTATGGTCTGAATACTTCTTGAATTGAATTTGCAAATTGGCCGCCCCTCTTTTCACCAGCAGTAAAACATACCTAACGGTGTATAAAAACGATAATTTAGTCAAAATTGTATCTAGAAGGCAGCCAAATATTTTAAAACACATAAGTTAGCATTAGGTTAAAAATAATAAGTACGAATTACTTTTACCTCTCTACTGTAGAATCTAATGTTTCTTGAAATGCTGTTTTTTCCTCCCTCGTTGGCCAACCTTCTGAGGTTTTCCTATAACTTTTCCCATGAGCAAAGCTACTTCCTATAAAATTGTACTACAATCCTAATTGACTCGGGTTCTTTATATTAGTCTGCTATATTATTGTTAGTGTAATATAAATGTATTGTAAGATGAACCCAAATAATTTTCTTTCTTTTATTCATTTCAATAATAAATGCTAATTGAGCATCAACAGCAGTGAACAAAACCCAAACCACAATATCCTGCCTTCATGGATCTTACATCTATGGGAGGAAGATAGATGATAAGCAAAAAAGGAAATACATTATACATTATCTTATAAGGTGAAAAAGTGCTATGGAGAAAAATGGAATGAGAAGAGTGAAGAGTGGTGGGGCAGTGGAGTGGGTAGGGGAGGATAAGTGCTTAGTGGCATGTATGGTGGTCAGGATTAGTTTGCTTGGAACAAAGAGTTGAAGGAGATGAAGGATCAATATCTGAGAAAAATATTTAAGGTAGAGGGAACGGCCTGAGGATTGTTCCTGGTTTTTGCTGGGGAGAGAGGAGTCCAGTGTGAATAGGACAGAGTGAGCAAAGGTTGGTAGGAAATGAATCAGAAAAGTTCTGGGACCCAGGTTATGAAGGCCTTCAGAGCACTGTAAGGACTCGAGCTTTTACACCAAATGAAATGGGGAGCTATTGATGCCTTTGTGCCTGATTTTCATTTAAAAGATTGTCTGGCTGCTGAACTGAGAATAGATGATAGCTGGCAAAAGTGGAAGCAGTGAGATGACGTATCAGGCTATTCATTGCAGTACTTCTGGCAAGAGGTGATGGAGGCTTGGACTAATAATGGCAATAGAAGTAACAGAAATAATCAGATTTGGGGTGTATTTTGAAGGTGGGGCCACCATAATTTCCTGATGGACTCGAATGGGGTATGAGAGAGACAAGTCATAGATTACTCATGATTTATGATCTAAGCGACTGGCAGGATGGATCTGTTTGTTGTTAACAGGAATGAGGAGACTGTGTTTGGAGCAGGCTTTGGGAGGAAAAGAAAGGGTTCAGTATTAGATGGGATGCCAGTCAAATACCTAAGTGGAGATGTCAAGGAGCAGTTAGACTAAGAACAGTGGAGTTCAGAGGAGAGGAATAGCTGGAGGTTTACATTCAGGGAGCGGTTAACATAGAGAATGGTGTTTAGAATTGAGACTGGATGAAATCAACAAGTTAGTGAAGGTAGATGGAGAAGAGCAGTCGTCCATGGATTGAACCAAAGGCACTCTTAAAATACCAGTTTCGGGAGACAAGGAGGAGCCAGCAAAGGAACCTGAGAAGTAATGGCCGGTCAGGTTAGAGGAAAACCTGGTAAATTTTGGAGTCCTAGAAGCAAGTGCAAACTGTTTTAAGGAGATGGAATTGAACATCTGTGTCAAAAGCTGCTACGTAAGATGAGGACGAAGACTTGATACTTGAATTGATCAATGAAGAAGTCATTGAAAAGGGCAATTACTCTTTTATTCTTCACATCATAGACTATATGGCCCTCAATAATAAGGACCTGCTTTCTTGAGTGCCCAGCACAACCCTGGCATATGGTTGGCATTTGCTTGAATGAAGGAATCGGTGCAGGGCTGTTCTACCCATTACTCCACCTCTTGTCTCCCAGACTGCTCCAAAGAAGCGAGGGAGAGGGTGGGTTGGAAGTTTGTTGGCAGGTGTGGGTGCCACCTCAAACTAGTCATTTTTGGAAAATGACAAGTCAAGGTCCCTTACTTTAGATTCCCTTTGTATAATTTCTTCTCAGCACATGTTATGTACTATGCATTTTGTGCCTAATAAGTATAAAATAATCTGCTTGGCACCATGGAGAACATAAGAAAAAATATATGGCAAAGGCATTTCAGGCTTCCTGTGTCATTTGAAGAATGAAAATGAAACCATCAAAGAACTGAGGTCTTGGCTTCCACACTAAATGTCTGGATATTTAGCAATATCTGGATTTATTTATAGAATTTTCAAATTTTCCATCCAGATGTTTGGCATCATGGAAACACGTGCTTGATCATCACTGAATTGTTCTTCAGTTTTCCACATTAGGCAGGCGTTCAGAGGGACAGTTCCATGTTCACGTGTGATTTCTCATGATGAATGGTCGAAGCATATAGAGGGCAGATCGTCTGGGGCCTTTGTGTTCTTTACACATCTGAGGAAGCTGTGTTACATTTTGGGGGTGGAGCCCTACACCTTATTACTGTTTTCCATTTCTTACCCTCCACTACCACCACAACTTCTCTTTTGCTTTTGTGCTGAGAAAACATTTTTGAATAATTGAACTACAAAATCAAATCCAGTGTTTTCAAATGTTCCTACATTCCTCTTTCATCCTCAAAGTGATTCACTTACTCTGATAGAATTTGGATGCTCACAAAAAAATGTAGCTGTTGTAGAAATAATTTCTTTGCATCTTGTTTTTGAAATGTGCATATTTGATGAAAGAATGAAAATCTCTTTAATCGGTTATATAGAGACGGAATAATCTGGAACGTCATTAGGTTGGATTTCTTCTCCCCAAATATTGTACAGGTTAGGGAATTGTATAGGTATGGTCTTTAAAGCATGATGAGCAATCTCATGAGCTTTTTCATTCAGCAGTGTATTTGGAGTACCTCTTCTGTACCAGGCTCTTAGCCAGGTGCTGGGAATATCACATCAACATGTGTCTTGATTGTATGGCACTTAAAGTGTAGAGGGCTCGTTGGAAGAATTCAAAGTATGGCTGGAGGTGGGGAAGAGTGGTTAGTGAATTACCCCGAGAGATAATCCAGACTCTTTACATTCTTGGATTTGTCAGCCTTGGATTTGAACTGTGTTCTAAGGTTAGAAACAAAAGATAGCCAGTGTGGTATGATCTGATCTTACTGGCTTTAAAAAAAAGACCATGAAAGACCACCATATTAGGAATAGAGTCCAGCTACAGGTAACAGAAACAGTTACTGCGCCTTAAAACAGTAAGCTTTATCATTTTCATGTAGCAACATGTCCAGAAGTAGGTAGTCCAGACTGGGGCATAATTTCAGACGTGTTAATCAAGGCCTCAGTTGTCATCTGTTTTCGTGCCCCATCATCCTTGGTGTGTAACTTTATTCCTTGTCACCAAATTACATCTGCAACTCGAGGCATCATGATTTGTTCCATGCCCAAAGAAGGATGATGCTGTAAAATGCTTTCCCTTGTAAAGCCATCTTTTTTCGTTTTGGAACTGTTTAATTAATGTATTTTGACATATAGTAAGTTGCCCATTAAAGTATACATTTGATGAGTTTTGACATACACACACACACACACACACACACACACACACACACACACACACACATATACCTGTGAACCGATCACCACATTCCAGACCTTGAACATATCCATCACCCTCCAGAGTTGTCATATCCTCCTTTGTAATCCCTCCCGCCTGCCCTGCAACCCCTGCTCCCAGTCTGCAGGCAACCACTGACCTGCTCAGCAATAAAACTTAGGCTGGAATTAAGTTTGGTAAGTGTAAGAAGAATGTTTGCAAAAAGAAGATGGCCTAGGATGTTCTCTGGCTCATTGATTCCCTTGTTTTGTCCTTATAGTAAGAAGTTTTAGGGAAGTCTTTTCAGCTAAGAGAGAGTGCTCCAATTTTTTTAAAGCCCATTGATGAGGTTAAGGATTTGGAGTTAGTCTAGATAGGAAAGTGGTCATGGTGGTGAAGTTAGAGTCACTGCAAATTTGCAGGTATTAAAAAATTTATGATAAGCTCTTGCAAGATGGAGCTTGTGTTAACCACAATTCTTCATAGGTTATAGGTGAGCTTAGAAAAAATGTGTTGGCAAGATAGCACGAACTCTTAAAAGAAATCTAATTTGGACATCCAATAGTTGGATCATCAAGTATAGATGGAACGAGGGGCTCAGAAAAGGTCAGAACTCTCTTGCTCCTTCTATCACTTCTCAGCCCACCTTGTCTCTGCTTAAATTCTTTTTGAGACTAGATATTTACATGTGCAACATAGCCACGGGAAGATTCAGTTTCAATTGTCCTCACAGCTTGCTATGCCAGAAGAATCCGTTTTTAAAAATCTTTCTATATCTCTGGATTATTGTATGAGACATACTGACTGACCCCGTGGATTTATCGCCCAATCCCATGGATGACCAATCACTGTGGATAAGAGGATGAGCGACTGTGATTAATAGGCTTAAATCTTGTGCTTCTGCTGCTGGTAGTGGTTGGAGGGGGCCAGTGAGACTATGTTTAAGAGTTTTATAAGAAATGTACGTGCTGAGTTGTAATGGTAGCATATGTCTACTACAGAGGTCGTTTCTCCTCTGGGCATCAATTTGGCTGGTTCTTCTATTTCTAATCCTAAAATATTCTGGCAACTCCTTAATCACTTGAAAAGGTTATTGTAGTACTTTCAGCACTCACTGAAGCTGAATTGTAAAGGACATGCACACTATCTTTTTTTACTTTGTTCAGTAATGGCAGTGCATGTATCAGTCCAAAAGGTGCATAAATACCTGTTTATTAGTTTTAAACAATTGTATTTGTTAGAGTGATCTCGAAGATAAAGGCTTTTCATCCTGTGTAGGATTGCTTTCTTCCTTACTCCAGGCAATGCACTGTATGCTTTTATGTGAAGGTAGGCATATGTGACAAAATTTCTAGGTCAAGCAAAAGAAAAAGCACAAAATGAGTATGGTAGTCAACTAATAGAAAAGTCGTGTGAGTTAGAGGACTTTATTGTTCTTTTATATATGACTGCAGCTAGGTCTCATAGTGAGTAAGAGAAAGAGATGTTATTCAAATGCATCTTAATGTGGCTACAAAGCAAAATCCACAATTTGTTATGCCTTGTAATCTTTTCTTTAGTATTATATGTAATGTTAAAAATTACTTAAATATATTCTTAGGCACTATGATGTAATCCTACAGGGAGAAAACAATGCACCAAACAAAAAGTGTGCCACAGTTCTGCCTCTGTGTCGTTGGACATGTTATTTGGATACTCTGATTTATCACCTATCAAATGAAGAGACTAGATTAAGATCACTGGCCATTGCTTTGTGCCTCGGTGTTCTGTGAGTTTGCTCTGCTGTGAGCCTGTGTTAAGAATCGCTGCATCTCTTCCACTAGCGCCCACCTGTTTCTTCACCTTCATCAGAAGCTATCCGTGTGTGTACCAGTACTTTTGTCCCCAAAAGTTTAAGATTTGCTTGGGAGAAGCAATGCCTGTTGTAGACACTTGTATAATCTTTCTTTGGCGTGATGATAGCTCTTGTAATCTCTCTTTTACAAGCTCTTTTTGTATGATTCACTTTTGTTTTTAAGAGAAAACAGGAAAGGTTGGCGCTTCCTGTTCATAAAAACATTGCTATCAATGAGTTAACAGATCTATCATCTGTTTTTATCAGCATTCTGTCTCAAAGGAAGGAAACGGTCATAGGTCTAAATTTACTTTATTACAATTGGTCTTGTAAGGAAACTATTGTTATTATTGAACAAAAGATTCTTGCAGTTCCCTTGTCTACCAAATTCTAGTGACAAACAGGCTTTTAAATTATTCAGTTAGAATTAATTTTATTGGAATCAGTAATTTTTAGGCCACTAGTTTGGAAGACTTCATTATAATCCTATTCTCTTAAAATTACAAACCAACCATAACATAGAATTACCACTACTCAAAAATAGTTTCATTATTATCTTTAAAGTTTCTTTTTTAGTAAAAGTTAAAGAAACACTGATAAGCAAATCATAATTCTTCAGTTGTTTTTTTTTTTTTACATTTAAAAAGTGAATTATGACTACTTGGGGGTTTTTTGTTATACAATGTGTTAGAAATACCAGTCATACACAGGAAGACAAGAAAACATTCATGCTTTTTTCAATTTTTTATTTCAATTTTTTTATTTTAAAAAACCTAACATTTTGTGGGTTCATCAGAAAATTGATTAGCTCAAATAAGTTTATTTTTCGACAGTTTCACTGTCCTTGTAATAAATTCAATATTTGTTTTGGATCGGATAGTTAAACCTATCTTCTTTTCCACCTTACAAATGAGAATGTGTATTTGTGTCCATATGTGTGCTTGGGACTTTGGTTTGAGAAGAGGATGATTGAATGGTGTCTTGTTTCACATGTAAGAGTACCCACATGTGACACACCTAGAGCTTTGCTTTCTTTTATAAACAAGTGGAGGTTCAACAAATTATTGCCTACTGACTTCAGGTGTATACCACTTTCTTTTGAAAGCCTTCCTGTTCCCTAAATTATAGGAGAGAATGTGGACAGTACTTGAAAATGTACATATAGGCATTAATGTGAAATATTGGAGAGAGAAATGAGATCTTGTTTTAAGTAGCTGTGTTGGAGGAATAGTGAAAGGAAAGGCTGGATGAGAAAACTTGGACCAATTTACAGAGGAAAGCAAAGCAGAAGAACTTAGAATTGGTGCTCTAGTAAGAAAAGAGCTGTTAAATTTTCAAGTCTAGTTTTATTCAGGAAATATTTCATATACACAGAAAATAATGTAGTGGACTCTTGTGAACCTAACAGCCTAATTTTACAGATGCCAATGTTTTGCCATGTCTCTCTCTTTTTGAGAAGATAGGCATTAAAAATAGTCATAGGTGAAATGCCCATCGGTAGACGACTGGATTTAGAAACTAGGGTACATTTATACAATGGAGTGCTACGCGGCCATAAAGAAGAATGAAATCTTACCATTTGCAACAATATATGGATGGACCTAGAGAATATGCGAAGTGAAATAAGTCAGACAGAGAAAGACAAATACCATATTATCTCACTTATATGTGGCATCTAAAGAAAAGAATAAATGAACGAACTAATCAGAAACAGCCTTAGAGATACAGAGGAAAAACTGAGGGTGGCGAGATGAGAGGGGGGTGGGGGATGAGGGAGAAGGTGAGGGGATTAGAAAGCACAATCAGTAACCCAAAGATTGCCACGGGGATACGAAAGTCAGTTTGGGGAATAGAATCAATAATGTAAAGATTTTGTAGGGTATCCGATGGACACTTGTCTTATTAGGGAGACCACTTCAGGGATGATGTAGATGCCTGATCACTGCACTGTACACCTGAAGCTGAAGCTGAACAATAATGAATGTCAACTAAAATTTTATATATATATGTGTGTATATATACACACACACACACACACACACACACACACACACACACACACACAGACACATATGTAGTTACAAGAAGTGGAGTACAGCATTAGGAATAGAGACAGTGGAAATGTAAAGGCTGTATGCGATGTCAGAGAGGTAGTAGATGGAGGGGGGTTATCACTTTGTGAGGAATATAAATGATAAATGTCTAACTATTACATTGTTTTGTACACCTGAAACTAATTTAAAAAAAGAAAGAAAAATAATAGTCATAGGAATGTAAGGTACAGCATAGGGTATAGAGTCAATATTGTAATAACTATGTATGGTGCCAGGTGGGTCCTAGACTAATTGAGGGATATAATTTGTGAATTATAAATGTGTAACCACTATGTTGTTCACCAGAAACTAATATAAAATAATATTGATGATGGCATCTATAGATGCTTGGCAGACTTTATAAAGGGACTAGAAATTTCTTTTTTAAAAAAGGAATATTTAATGTCAACTATAATTGAAAAATAAAATAAAAACTAAGAAAAACAAACTAAGTGTGAAAGGCCCATTTTCCATCCGCTTTCCTACTTTTCCCCTCTTGAAAGTAGTCACTACCCTAAAATCAATCTTTGTCATATCTAGTTGTTATGCAGGGTGTCATGCGGGATCTCTAGTCTCTCTCCCCACATAAGAACGCAGGACACGGTGAGGCCAAAAAGGAACACCCACGGAGTCATACCACTATAGTCTCACTGGCGGCTGGATTGGAGACTCAGGAAACAGGAGCCACACTATCAGTAACCTGCTGTCCACTTCTCTCTGCCAACCAACCTCACTTGCTAGCTACAATCCACCTCTTTGCAATCTGCAACCCACACTCCGCCACGCCACCTTGCTAGTTTAGCCACAGCAGTTATATCAGTAGATAATGGCTAACTGGTAACAGCCGATGGCCAACTAGTCACAGCTGATGACCAACTACTACCTAAGCCAGCACCTTTCTATGTGAGGTCGAGAGCCTGGAAATTGCTTTCTGGGGCTCTGTCCCCACAGCAATGCACGCTTATATTTATAACAATTTGACCTATTAACCACAAAGAATAGTGGTTAATAATAGTGGTTAATAACAAAGAGTATTGTTTTTGTGTTTTAAAATTTATATGAATTATATGTTTTATCAATATTTATACAATTTTATTTTTTTATATTTGAAATTTATCAACTAAATAGAAATAGATCAGAATCATTTGTTTTCTACTGTGTCAATGCACCAGTTTATGAATTCCCTAGTCATGGTGTTTGAGGTTGTTTTCAGTTTTTTTACTTTACAAACCAGGCTGCAGCAATATTTTGATATATGTCTAGTTGGGTACATGGTGTTTCTCTTGGGTATTAACCCAAGCAGAGTTGCTAGCTTAAGGGATACGTGTCTTTAATTTTTCTAGGTGCTGTCACATTCTGTAAAGTGACTACAACAATTTACACTGCTGTTAGAATGAGAGGTCTAGATTCTCGACATCCTTGGTATCAATAGGCTTAATTTTTGTCAATCAAGTACATGTGAGATGGTTTCTCATTGTTATAATTTTTATTTTCCTGATGTATAATGAGATTTAACATCTTTCATGTGTTGATTGGCCTTTTGGATTCTTTTTCAGTGAATTGCCTCTTAAATTACCTTTGACCACATTTCAGTGTGCTTTTTGTCTGTTTAAATTGATTTGTAGGTGTTTTTTAATATATGTGTATGCTGGAAGTATCTTTAGTCCTAGGCCTATCCTACATTTGTCTGGGTTTGTGTTTGTTTTGTATAGAATTTAAATTTTAATGTGAGTTATGGTGTGGTAGGTAAGAACACAGAATCTGCAGCCAGACAGCCTGGGTTCATGTCCCACTTCTGTTCCTTCCTTGCTGTGTAACCTGGGCACGTTACTTGGGCACGACTTCCCCCATCTGGAAAATGGAGTCAATAGCACTACCTACCTCTTAGGGTTGTTGAGAATATTAGTTAATAAACTATAATAAAGCACTGATAAACTAATATAAAGCACTTAGACTACTTCCTTGCACACAGTAAATGCCCGTTTAGTATTTTACATGCTTTTGGGGGTTCTTGTTTAAGAAATTGTTCTTTCATGGCAAAGTCAAAACATTTTCCTGTATTTTTTTCCTAAAAGTTGAAGTTTTACTTTTTTATATTTAGGATTTAAATGTATGGTATGAGGTAGGGACTACCGCTTTCCTGTTTCAAAATGAGAAGGTCATGGTCATGAGGCTATTAATTAAAGCCTATTCTTTCCCTACTGATTTAGAATCCACGTCTCTCCAAGTCCACACTGTTGACTTATTTCGATCTGTGTCAGTTACTTGGTTTTAATTACTTAACCATTACAATAAGTTCTGATATTTGTTGGGATGGTGTTTAACTTGTTTAGTTCTTTTTCTATTTATATATTTAATTTTATTAATTTTACAAAGCCAAACACATTCAAAGAGGTAGAATCAGACTCAGGTTTTGCAGAGCATGGTGAAAGCAGCAACAAAGACAGTTTGAGACAGTTAGACGGGACCACTGATAAAGGTTGATTTGCTACTGGGAGCATTTTTTATACATACATGGTGCTGGTGACAGTGCAGCAAACACAGGCTTTTCTTCTTAATCTTAAAAATGCTTATAGCTCTTTGGTAACATTTGTTCTTCCATGTACATTAATGGATCATTGTATAAAATTCCATCCAAAACCCTATAGAGACTTCGACTAGAAATTTAATGTGTAGGCTACATTGGAGGTTCATTAATGCTTTATTATATTGACTGTTCCCACCCATGAACGTGATATGTTTCTTCATTTAGTTTAGATCTTGTTCATGTTCTTCAATTTATTTCGCAGTTTTCTTCCTGAAGATCTTACAATACTTTTGTTAGATTTATTTGTATGTCTGATGTTGGGGGTCTATTACAAATTGCATCCTAAAACATGCATTAAGAGATAATTTTTTGGTGAGTCAGCATTCTTTTGATTTTTGTGTATTGATCCTATTTTTAGCAACTTTTCTGGTTCTTACTAGTTTTAATAATATTTGCATTCTCTTAGATTTCTTGTCTAGATACTCCTATTAATCTGAATCCTGACAGCTGCGTTTTCTCCTCATCTTTGTTCCATGATCACTCTTAGAGGTTGACTAAAACCTCTACTACAATGCTAAATATAAGTGGTGATGGCTGGGACCCTTGTCTTATTCCTAAATTTTGAAAGAAATGGTTCTCAGTTTTCATCATTAAGTATGAGTTTTGTTTTGGGTTTTGGATAGTTATTTTTTATCAGTTAAGGAAATTTTGCAGGATTTATTCTTATTCTTTTCCTTAATATATAATTTTGGTGAAGGCCTGTCAATTTTTTCTTTTTTAATGTAGCTTTCGACCTTTCTATTACACGTTTCTCTTCTTTCTTCTTTTGGTTTTGCTCTGGTTCTTTTTCAAGTCTTCGTTTTAAAATAAGGTTTTGTTTTTTTATATTGTTTTTATTCCTTCTTTTATCTTTTTGGTTCCTTTAAACAGGTTAATTTTAGTCTCATTCAGTTAGTTTTATTACCTCAAGTGTTTAGGAGTGCTAATCTTTTGCTATGTCTTCTTTTGTATCTCTCTCATGGTAGATTTTTTTTCATGTGTTTTGTGATTTTTGATTGACAAGGAAGTTTTTATTTTTTTCTTTGGGAATGGTGTGAGAGCTGGGATTTGGAAGTGTCCCTCTTGAGTCATTTTGGATTTGCTTCTGTGAGTTTCCTGCCCTAAATGCCATCATTCCCTGTGGTTAGCTTTTATCTGAATTGCTGGCTTAATGATTGCTGTATGCCTGAGTAGTGTACATTTTAAAGTCTAGACATGGTCACGGTAGGCTTGGTGTTCCTCTTTCTTGCAGAATGCTTTTTGAAGAGACTCAAAAATCTTTGCTGTCTTCCTGGATGTTGTGGTGTAATTTTTCGGTAACCCCTTACACTGAAAAACAGCTGTCTGGAAGTCCTAGCTATGCAAGTGTCTTAGTTTCACTTTCCAATTCTGCCTGGTTTAAAACCCAAGTCCTTCCCCTTTAAGGGACTGTTCTGATCCAAGAACCTCTTCCCACCCTCTCCTGGGCCACCACAGCACCAACTGTATGTTTTCAGTTCTGACTTTCAGTTCTTTCTTCCTTTCTGGCCCGTGGGAATTTCCCATGGTTTCCCTGTGCTCATATATTTAAATCAAATGTTACAGTCTTTTTCAATATTTTAAAGTATTTGTGGCAGGAAGGATTCTATGGTAACTCAGTTGCCCATGTTCCCAAACCCCTCTCTGGTTGGCTGGATAATGCCCTTTTTCCCACAAAGGTGCACATCCAATCCTTGGAACCCTGAATGTATTTCCTCATATAGCAAAAGGGACTTTGAAGGTGTGATTAAATTAAGCATCTTGAAATGGGGTGACTATTCTGAGTTATCTGGCAGAGACCTATATAATCACAATAGTCCTTATTAGGGGAATACAGGGGTGTTTACACAAGGTTTACACAAAGAGACAGTGCTTTGGGAAGCAGGTTGTAGTCTGAGGTATTTGAAGATGCTACCCGGCTAGCTTTGGAAATGGAGTAGGGGACTTTCGGCCAAGGCATGCAAATAGCTTCTAGAAACTGGAAATGGCAAAGAAATGGATTCTCCACTAGAGCTTCCAAAAGGATTGCAACCTTGTACCATAATTTCAGTCTAGTGAGGCCCATGTTGGACTTCTCACCTCCAGAATTGCAAAATAAGTCTGTGTTATTTTAAGCCACTAAGCTCGTGGTAACTTTTGGTAAAGCAACAATGAGAAACTGATACCCTCTTCAATGTTTTTGGTATTTGTGATGGGGATACACTGAAAACTACCGGGGGTGCAAAAAAAATGTATGTACATGACTCGTATTCATCTTTTGCTATTGGCATATATTGAGTATTACAATTTTAATATACAGTTTTTTCCTTGCTTAAAATGTGTATACATTTTTTTGGCACCCTCTGTATATTAGAGACACAGCAGAGTGACCTAAGGAATACTCTTGACAGAGTATTGACAGAGTATAAAAGGGTGTTTGTTGTCTCTCTCTTCCCCTACATAGAGAAAAACAAAATCAAAGCAGAGATAGTTTTCAATGTTCTAGGTAATGTTTTCAGTGATAGCATAATGCCTAGTCTGAGACCTAGAATTTCTTATAGAAGTGATAAAGTACCCCCTTGTTTTAGTTGTAGCTATTATTTTTGAAAGGGTAAAAGATTCTCATTATTAACAAACCTGCAAGTTGATAGCTGAGCTGAGAACAGTTTCCTCATTTTCCTGAAATTCTGCTGTTGTAAATAAAGGGTTTGGTTTCCTGGGAGGGTGCTGATAGGATACCAGGATTCTTAACTCTAGCTACATGGTAGAGGTTCTACTGGTGGTAAAACATCAGACAGGTTTCTGAAATAGCTGACTTGTTTTCTGACTGTTCAACTCAAATGTATAAATTGCCCTCTATTAGTTTCCTAGAGCTGCTGTGACACATTTCCACAAACATGGTGGCTTAGAAATAAAGTTTATTTTCACAGTTTAGTAGACCAGAAGTCTGAAATCAAGGTGGTGCCATGGTTGCACTCCCTCTGAAAGCCCTGGGGGAGAATCTGTCCCTTGCCTCTTCTGTCTTCTGGTGGCTGCTGGCATTTCTTGTCTTGTGGTCACATCAAGCCCTGCCTCTGTCTTTACATTGCCGTCTCCTCTCTGTGTCTCTCTCTCTCTCTAATCTCTCTCTGTCTCTGTCTTACAAGGGTTCTTGTGATGACATGTAGGGCCCACCCAGTAATCCAGGGTAAGCTCCTCATTTCAAGATCCTTAATTTAGTCACATCTTTTGCCATGTAAGATAATACTTATTCTTTTGCTAAATAAGGCACTGTTAACAGGGAGGTTATTTTTTCAGCCTACTGCCTGCTCAGCCTACTGCCTGTTTCTTTGGTCTTTGGCCCATTCTGTTTATCTGGATTTTTGGATTATTGTTCTGTACTCTGTCTGACTCACTCTTGAGAATATGCGTGATAGAGCAAGTATTTGTCCCATTGTAATTTTTCATTCTTTCCTACACTGACTTTTAGAACAAGAGGCAGCAAACTACAGCCCATGGGCCACATCCATTCCACTGCCTATTTTTGTATATTCTGCCAACTCAGAATGGTTTTACATTTTTAAACTGTTGGGGAAAAAAAAATCAAAGGAAGCATATTTTGTCACACATGAAAATTATATGAATTTACATTTCAGTATCTGTAAATGAAGTGTTATTGGAACACAGTCCTGCTCATTCATTTATGTATTGTCTATTGCTGCTTTCATGTTACAATTGAATAGTTGTGGCAGAGACTATGTGATCCACATAGCCAGGCGTTAAATATCTGGCCCTACACAGAAAGTTTCCGATCTTTATGCTAGTCGGGATGTTTTGTCTCTGGCTTTAGTGTATAGTGGGCACCAACCGTTTGTTTATAAATATTTGACTTGTGATAAGAATTTCATTAATATACTAAGAGTTGGATTCTTTAAAACTATGGGGTTAGAAGAATTTTATGTATCGTATTATTCATGCTTTGCATCCTCTTGGCCCTAACACTCAAAGAAATGTAGAGTAATAGTCCTGCACCTGAATTTAATTGTATTAAGAAATAGACATCATATCCGGGACTTGAAGTTGGCACGTGTGTTGGTTAATTTTATATGTCAACTTTGCTAGGCTATGGTGCACACATGTTTGTTCAAACACTAGGCTAGATGTTGCTATGAAGGTATTTTTTTTACATGTGATTAACATTTACACTTAATTGACTTTCCATAAAGCAAATTATCCTCCACACCGTGGGCCTCATCTACAATATGAAGTATAAAAGCATTAAGAATAAAGACTGAGGGTTCCTAAGGAAGAAGGACTTCTGTCTCAAGACTGCGTCACAGAAATCCGACCTGAATTTCCAACCTGCTACCCTGCCCTACAAACTTCGGACTTGCTAGTCCCCACAATTACATGAGCCAATTACTTAAAAATAACGCCCCGCCCCCTCCTCTAAATAGAGATCCTATTCTGTTTCTCGGAAGAACCCTGGCTGATAAATAGCAAGTCAATCTGATGTGTTGGAGTGTGGACCATCTTCAGTGTTTGGTAGCTCCATGCTGAGCGTAGCCCTCTATCCTCACCGAGGTGAGGCCTGCCCTGCATCATCGTGCTTCTTTCATCACACCTCCTTCAGGGTACTGACTTTTACACCTCATGAAAGGACATGTGTTATATTTGGATACCACAGAGTCAGAAATAAGCTCACTTGGGATGAGGCAGAGGACTTTTTCTCAATCTAACAGTGTCTGAAGTTGTGAGAAGGTTGTGAGTGAGATGATAAAAACGACACAGAAGCAAATGGACCTGCTGATAAGAAGCAGTTGAGAAAATGAGAGGGACTGTGCAAATTTCGTGGTGGCAACACTTGTGAGAATTTTTTCCCTTTCCCTTCATTAGGCTTTGAAGTGATGCTCAAAAAGTATATTTTATATATTTTGATTCCTCCCAACAGGGTATTATACAGTCATCTTGTTCCAGAAAATGATTGACTCACCATTGAATTGAAGATACTGTCTCCTTCCTGTTCCCCCACCTCTCTGTCTCCCACATACCTGTTTAAGTTATATCTTCTATCAGTTAATGATTATCTTTATATGGCGTGCTATTTATTTGTGTTATTTTAAAGAATAATTGTAACTTTGATTTTTACAGGTAACGATCAATTTTTGAGGCATGTGTTCTCCCTCTTCACTTGTTTTTTTTCTTTTTTATGCGTATATAAATAGAATTATTGGAATGTAAAGTAATTGCTTCTTGCTCAGAATACCATTTTACTCTAAATAGCTAAAATCTCTTACACTCTTTTCATCCAAAGGTTTCAGTGGTCTCTCTATATATTTGACCGTTCAGCAACACAGGGGTTAGAGGTGCTGACCCCCTATGCTGTCAAAAATCTGCATATACCTTTTGACACCCCCCAAATTAATAGCCTACTGTTGGCCAGAAAGAAGCCTTACCAACAACATAAATAGTTGATTAACACATATTTTATGTTATATGTATTATATACTGTATTCGTATAGTAAAGTAAGCTAGAGAAAAAGAAAATATTAAGAAAATAATAAGAAAGAGAAAATACATTTATAATACTGTAAGTATTTATTGAAAAAAAATCCACATATTAATGGACCCCCACAGTTCAAACCTGTGATTTTGAAGGGTCAACTGTATATGAATTCTAATAGAATAGATAATGACACGTAAAGCAATTCATTTCAGCAACAGCCCGGTGAGAAATTTTTGACTGTTCCCAATGGCCAACTTTTTTGATAGGTTCTGGGGAGATAGCTGAAAAGACGGGGTCCTTATGCTCAAGTTGGACAGAGAAGGGGAAGATTGATTTAGTTTATTGGGGACCTGGAAAGCATAACAGAGAAGATTATAGCCCAACTGGATTTTGAAGGAAAGATTAGTGATTTCCATGTGAAGAAATTCAGTAAGTTGGACTGAGATGTACGAGTATTGGCATCTAGAAATTTTATATATGCTATTAAAGCATGACCAAGGATTAATATAGTCTGTTAAAACCATACTATCTACTGAGATCTTGTGTGTACTCTAGTATTGAGTATTAACAATCATTTGTGAGATACTGTGTGGATCCCTGAAAAAATGTTCTTGATATTATTGTTCCAAATTGACGCTTTCCCCCCTCTCTCTCTTCCCTTTTTGGTTGTTTTTACAGTTGGTTAGTTTGTTGCTAATTGGAATTGCCGCATGGGGCATTGGCTTCGGGCTCATTTCCAGTCTCCGAGTGGTCGGTGTGGTCATTGCAGTGGGCATCTTCTTGTTCCTGATTGCCTTAGTGGGACTGATTGGAGCGGTGAAACACCATCAGGTGTTGCTTTTTTTTGTATCCTTTTTAAAAAAGGGTTGTTTATCCCCATTGGGTTTGTTCTTACCTTTATTGATTACTTTTTAATAACTACAACGAATTTTAAATTATCTTTAGGAAATTGTGAGACAAACTCCTGGCGAGCACTGTGTGTATTTGTTCAACCAACATTAGGAACAGTTGTTATATGTGGACGTGTTCCCACCCTTGCTTTTCACATCATGAAGAATGTATTTTGCAAGTTCAGTACAGTCCTATTTATTTAGTATTGCAAATTCAGAGTTACGTTGAACTGATTCGGTGACCTCTCAGTCCTTTCCAACACGTTCAGATTTGGTTGAGAATTTCACAGTGATCTATATGTTTATCTGTACTTATTTCTTATTTTATATATGTAAGAATTTTTATTTTAATCGAAATGAAATTCTAATAGATCAGCTTTTAGGTGAAATTATTATTTTCAGTATTTTTCTATATGAACTTACAGCTACAGTGTATTGTCAACATAATAATTATGTGTCTTTTTGAATATTCTCTAAGTGCCATTAGTTCTATTTTCAGGATGAATTCCTTCTAGTGAATTCTAAAGTTGTCAGTACCTCTGTTTTATGTTATTTCAAGAGTATCAAGAGATAACCTTAACTTGAATTCTCAGTACATGATCATTCTCTTACTTGTATTTATTGTTCAGTTTTCTGTATCATGTGCTTGTTTAGCCCTGAACCAGGAGCAACAGGTAAGCAAATACTTTTTCCTTCTACTTTATTATGCCACACTGTATGTGTGGGAAAAAAGGGGGGAGCAAGGAAGGGGATATAAAATAACTTTTTTTGTGAGCAGAATGCCATTTCACAGTACCTACCGTGTTTCCCTGAAAAATAAGATTCAGCCGGGCAATTAATTCTAATGTATTTTTTGGAGCAAACATTAATATAAGACCCGGGTCTTATATAAGACCCAGTCTTTTATTATAGTAAAATAAGGCCGGGTCTTATAGTAAAATAAGACCCGATATTATGTTATGTTATGTTATATTCACAGTCTTATAATAAAATAAGACCGGGTCTTATATTAATTTTTGCTCCAAAAGACGCATTAGAGCTGATTGTCTGGCTAGGCCTTATTTTCAGGGAAACATGGTAGCTGAAAAATCTTTTGTTTCTGATTGCATTAGGGGGCCTGATTAGAGCCCTGAAACTTGCTATGTTATTGCATCTTTTAAGTAGGATTTTGCCTTCACTGGGTAAAAATGCTACTGCGAACAGATGTTCACCCAGTCTTTTCCTCACCATTATGGAGTGAAACATTTGCTCCAGAATATTGCAGTTCCATTCGAGCAAAATTACCCTTTTCAAACTCAAATTTGTAGAAGAATATGGGTCTCAATTTTGGGGCAATGGAAAATGTTTCTTGTTACACACTAAGGAGTATTCTTTTCAACCCAGTGCTGCTTTTAAATTGCATATAAAATTTAAGACTTTTCATTCTTGGATAGAAATAGTGCCTTAATTTTGGTTACAGAGTGACATATAACCCTTCAATCAGTTTTAATGGTCTTATAAAAAGTATTTATTTTAGGTACACTCAGTATTAAAAGTTGCAGGCCGTAGATTTATACATTTTGTGCAGGGATGACACATTTTCATATATATATTAAATTTTCTAGGGTCAGCTTCTGGAAGTTGGTTGGAACAATACAGCAAGTGCCCGGAATGACATCCAGAGAAATCTAAACTGCTGTGGGTTCCGAAGTTTTAATCCAAATGACACCTGTCTGGCTGTAAGTACAAAGTATAAAATCTTCTTTGGAGATGTATCACATTAGATGAATAATGATGAACATGGAAGAAATGGACTTTCTGTTATTGAATTGTATTTCTTAAATGTTTTACATACACCTAAATTATATTCCATGTACACTATTGTATCATTTGTCCTTAAATATCCACTTCTGAGAGTACTGCTTATCCAGGGTCCTGCCAGACACAGATGCTTTTGGTTCTTTGTCCCTAATGCCTTCCCACTTAGCTTCTTCTATAAGGTCGGTGCAAACGTAATTGCGGTTTTTCCAATTATTTTTAACCTTTTAAACCTCAATTACTATTGTACCAACCTAAGAGAACAAATTGTGAAAGAGAAATAACAGCAGATCAGCCTTAGAGATTCAGAAGAGGTGTCTAAATATTTTTGTTTTGAGGCATATCAGGGAGGAGAGTGGTCTATACTAAATTGGTCTTTTTAACTAGCTAAAGTCCCTATGGTGGAGGACTTATGGAACTAACATCGTACCTCTCTCCCTTCTTTCCCATCACAACTCTTGCTCTTTCGCTCTGGGAGCGGAGTTAGTGATGGACCAGTTAGAGCCATTCTTTTGTCCCAGGCCAGACCCCTGACCTCCAGGTTCCAAACCAATCCTTTGTGAGGATGGACTTGGAGCTTGGCTCTCCTAGAAAGTTCAGATGTGTTTATATTTTGGGGAAACTCCTATTACCACCTCTCTGAGACTTGAGTTGGATAACTCCTCAGTGAGGCCTGTATTTTTTGTTTGTTTGTTTGTTTGTTTTTTTGGTGTTATTAGTTTTCTATTGCTATGCAACACATGATCACAAATTTAGTGGCTTAAAACAACACCCGTTTATTATCTCAGTTTCCATGGGTATGGCTTAGCTGGGTCCTCTGCTCAGTATCTCACCAGGATGAAATCAAGCTGTTGGCTTGAGCTGCAATCTCATCTGAGGCTTGAGGTCCTCTACCAAGCTCCATGGTTGCTGGCAGAATTCAGCCCCTGGTGGTTGTGGAACTGAAATCTTGTTTTCTTGCCGGGTGTCTCTCAGCTTATAGAGGCTACTCTCAGGTCCTAACAATTCTGCCATCTCACAACATGGCAGCCTCAAAGTCTTAGCAACACCACATAAACATGGGAGTGACCATCCATAGTATTTAAAACTCCCATCTATACTCAAGGAGGTGATTATTCAGAGTGTGGACACTGGGGGTGGGAATCTTGAGAGCCGCCTTAGAATTTGGGACACTACTAAAGAACCAAAGCACCAAAATGGATATAATATTCCAGACACTAATTTTTATTTCTTTGTTTTGTTTTTCAGGCAGCATAGACTTTATTTTACTTATTTATTTTTTCACTTTTATTTATTTATTTTTAGTTTTTCATTTTTTTTATTAGTTTCAGGTGCACAAAACCATGTAATAGTTAAACATGTATCATTTATATCCCTTGCACAGTGACAACCCCCCTCCCCCCATTCACTACCCCTCTGACATCGCACACAGCCATTATATTTCCATTGTCTCTATTCCTAATGCTGTACTCCACCTCTTGTAACTATATATATATAATTATAGTTGACATTCATTATTGTTCAGCTTCAGCTGCAGTACAGTGCAATGATCAGACATGTACATCATCCCTGAGGTGGTCTCCCTAACGAGACAAGTGTCCATCGGATACCCTACAAAATCTTTACAAAATTATTGATTACATTTCCCAAATTGACTTTCATATCCCTGTGGCAATCTTGTGGTTACTGACTGTGCTTTCTAATCCCCTCACCTTCCTCATCCCCACCTCCCCCATCTAGCAACCCTCAGTTTTTCCTTTGTGTCTTTGAGACTGTTTCTGATTAGTTCATTTACTTATTCTCTTCTTTAGATTCCACATATAAGTGAGATCATATGGTATTTGTCTTTCTCTGTCAGATTTATTTCACTTAACATAATGTTCTCTAGGTCCATCCATGTTGTTGCAAATGGTAAGATTTCTTTCTTCTTTATGGCTGCGTAATACTCCATTGTATAAATGTACCACAGTTTCTTAATCTAGTCATCTACCGATGGGCATTTCGGTTGTTTCCATGTCTTGGCTATTGTGCGTAGTGCTGCAATAAACATAGGAGTGCATACAGAGTTTTGAATTGGAGTTTTGGGTTTCTCCGGGTAGATAACCTAAGAGTGGAATTGCTGGGTCATAAGGTTTTTGAGATACCTCCATACTGTTTTCCATAGTGGCTGCACCAATTTGCAATCCCACCAACAGTGCACAAGCGTTCCCTTTTCTCCACATCCGCACCAGCACTTGCTGTTTGTTGATTTATTGATGATAGCCATTTTGACTGGGGTGAGGTGGTATCTCATTGTGGTTTTTATTTGCATTTCTCTAATGATTAGTGAGGTTGAGCATTTTTCATATGTCTGTTTGTCATCTGTATGTCGTTTTTAGAATAATGTCCAGACACTAATTTTTATGTGGGTGCAGTTTTTATCTGCTTTTTACAAATGTACTTTGAAATAAAATTTCTTGTCTTTCATTGATACAGAGCTGTATGAAAAGCAGCCACCCATGCTCACCGTGTGCTCCAATAATAGGAAAATACGCTGGAGAGGTTTTGAGATTTGTCGGTGGCATTGGTCTCTTCTTCAGTTTTACAGAGGTATGTGCAAATAACTCAAGATCTTTCCTCCTTTCTCATAGGGATTCTTGTGGTACTTGGCAAGAAGGCATAGCGTTTTACCTTAGCACGTCACTTAACTTTTGGAATGTATCAATGGATATTTTCACTGAGAACTAGAATTGTAGTAGCAGGAGCCGTACCTTGAAAGTCCTGGAAATCAGAAGACCTCACAGATCTAGCATTAACTTTATACAGGGTGAGATGTTTGATCATTAACTTGTGTAAAATGTAATGAACAAATGAAATGAGATCAGACTGGGGTATCTCTAGGGTCTCTCCTGTTTCTTGACCTATATGATAAATTATCATTTTAAATTTAATTTTGGAATAACTAGGACATTAACGTTGTTAAATATATATGTTAATATATAATACATATACATAAAGGTACACTTTGAAAAATTTTCCTTCAACCCATCCTTTATTCCCCTTTGTTACTAGCCTTCTAAAACCTGCAGGTAACCACTGCTATTAATTTCTTATCTATATGACATATTTATACTGTATTAGTATATTGTATTACTTAATACATTCATATATAATGTATGTGTTGTAAGCAAAACCACAAAAAAGATTTTGATAATTTTTGAGGAATGCTAATTTCTTCCTCAGTGTCTTTATTAAGCTCTTAATAACCATGGACATTTTTTGATGCATTTGAGTTGGCAATATGTATCAAAATTAAAAAATTTTTCTTTAACTTATAAATTCTACTAGCAGTGCTTTATTTCATGGAAATACTCATATAACTATAAGATGAATACAAGAATGTTTATTGTTCATAACAGCAAACCTTTGGGCTAACTTGTGTTTTTCAATAATGAGCTAATTAAATTTGAGTATATTAGACAGGAGCAAATAGTTAAGGAATACAGTGTCTGGCATGGAAACCTATTTCCACTGCTTCTTCATTGTGTGACCTTGGGGCAAGTTACTTAACCTTTCTCTGCTCTGTTTCCTCATTAAAAAGCAGATGTAATAATGGAAAGCCCCCATTTCATGATGATTACAGGAGTCAGTATATGTAAAACTTGTAATACTTAGAATAGTACCTAGTACATGGCAAGGGCTGTGTGAGTGTTAGCTGTCATTTTGTAGCCATTAGTAAATTATTGATGTATAAGTCACCATGTTACACCTCATTAAGAAAAAATAATGGGACCTCAATGGTTGTCATGGTAGTCACACTCCTGCTTTAAGCAGATAATAGAATAGCATGTATAGAATAATGCTATTAAAAATAATCACAGAAATCCTAAGTGTTTTGTATGATTGACGTTTAGTGTGTTAATTTAATCTCTTGGACATTTAATTTTTCCTTCAATATGTCACTATAATAAATAATGGTTAACTTCTTCCTATGTAATTTTAAAATCTGTAGTCTCAAGTGTTTTTTTTCTTCCTTAGATTACATCTCTAGAAGTAAAACATGACATATTCAGTATGGACATTTTAAAAGAATTTAATAAATATTGCTAAGTTGCCTTTTGGGGAGATTCTATCAAATTTTGATTTAACCACTAATTCTAGATATTTCTATTTTAAAAAATATTTGCCAGTTTGATTGGTAAAAACAGTATTACCGTGTATTGTAAGACCCAGTATTATATTGTATTATATTATATTATACCCCGTCTTATATAAGACCCGGTCTTATTTTATAGTAAAATGAGACCGGATCTTATATTAATTTTTGCTCCAAAAGACACATTAGAGTTGATTGTCCGGCTAGGTCTTATTTTCGGGGAAACACAGTACAATCCTCTTTGTTCTTTTGAAAATGTGACTAATGAGTCTGACAATGTAGTTATATGTATTTTGGCCATTTGCATTTCTTCTTTTGTCTTTTTTGTAAGATTTTTACTAAAAGATAGCTAATGTACAATATTATATTAGTTTCAGGTGCACATCATAGTTATTCAGTAGTGCACACCTAGCACCATACAGAGTTACTACCACACTATTGATTATATTCCCTATGCTAATGCCCACTTTTGTCTTGATCGAGGTCCTGTGGATTGCCTGTAAGAAACTCAAAATAGCATATGCACAAAAGGGGAATTTTGTATCAGAATCCCAAAGTGGGGCTCAGGTCCCAGGTGTGTGAGAAGTACGCACGAAGTTGGCGTTCCTGAGAGGGTGATCTTAGAAACCCAGGTGCATAAGAAGGGTGCACGCTCCCCTTTTATTTCCTTCTTTTCCTCCCTTTCTTCCTCTTCCTCCTCACTTTACTTGGTTTCTTTGTTTCGCTTTTACTTTCTTTGGCATTCATTTAACTTTTTAATGACATTTAAATAAAATGTGTAGACGGTTTCAGTTGTCATGTAATTAAATTTGTTGCAGTTTTTGTTTTCTCTCTATGGTTTTGATTTTGATTTTTATACTTAGAAAGACCTTCCTCATTTTGATTATATGTGTTCAGAAATGATTAAAAGAGACAATTCAGATGATACCAACTTTCACACTTCATGAAGTGGGAAGTCTCCTTTCAGAGAACTGCAGAATGGGGCAGAGGGTTAAAAAGCATTTATAGGATAAGTAATAAAGAACAAGGAAGAGAAAAATAGAAAATATCTTATTGGCTGGGGCCACGTAGTCAACCTTGTTTGGGATGAGAAAGCCCAAAGTCGGCTTAGTGTTTGGGGACTGGCTGACTGAATATACTTTTTGTGGTCAGGTGGAACATTTGTAGGGACATAAAAGCTATGTAAGTTTTGGTTTGCTGATGTGGCACCCTGGACAGGAGCAGCTCCATCTTAGGCTTAGAAATTTATATAGATAGAGATATTTTCAATTTTATTGAGGCATAATTGGCACATGAAATTGTAAGATATTTAAGGTGTACATCATTTGATTTGATATATGTATACATGGTGATAGTTAATTACTACCTATTTGCCATTATTATTTTTTGGGGAGAACATTTAAGTTATACTCTTTTAGTAAGTTTCCATTATACAATGAGGTATTATTAACTATAGTCACCATGTTATACATTAGATCCTCTCATTTTGATTGTGTGTGTGTAACATATACATATAATGTGTGTATTGCATTTGTGTATGTAATGTATACCTAATGTAACATGAATAATATAGGGTACATTATATATACATATACATGTGTGTATGTTATATATCTTATTCTAATTCAGTTATTTTTCCCCCCCTCACAAAAAAATCTACACTTGGCTCTTATTAACAAAGTGGAGATAAAGACCAAGCTTAATGTTCACTTTTTAAAAAGAAGTTTTCCCTTATATCCCTTCCTAGCATGAGCATTTTTTTCGTTTTACTTTTTCTTGGGAAAGAGCTGTCTTGTGGGTTGATTTTTGACATTGATTCAAGGAAAGGCTTATATAGCTTGAAAACAATTCTGTGCATTCTTCCTTTCTTTCCTTTAAAAAAACCCAAACATGAATTTTTGTCATGAGCACTTCAAAATATAGATAGAGGAAAACTGGAATGAGGGATCTCCATACACTCCATTAGCTAGAGTTTTGCCACATGGTTTCTTTTTTTTTATATCTGGAAATTATTTTGAGAATTTTGTTTTGTTTTGTTTTGAGCAGCTCCAGTATTTCTCACCAGATCACACTGCCTTCAGTTATGACTTTTATTTTATTTTTTTAAGGGCAGTTACAGGTTCATAGCAAAATTGAGGGAAAGGTACTGAGGTTTCCCCTATATCCCTTACTCTACACATGCATAGCCTCCCCCATTATCACCGTCACTCCCCAGTGTTGCATTTGTTACAGTTGATGAACCCACATTGACACATCATTCTCACCCAAAGTGCATAGTTTATATTAGGCTTCACCCTTGATACACATTCTATGGGTTTGCACAAATGTATAGGACATTTACCCATCACTGTAATATACAGAGTATTTTCACTGCCCTAAAAATCCTCTGTGTTCAAACTATACATCTCTCCCCCTGCTTTTTTTTTAATACCAATTCTTTAAGCATATAAAGTCATGAATCTTAGATATCTAACGTGTTTTTTCAAGGAATCCTGTTCTATATTTTATATACCATGTTCTTTTGAAACCTAGCTAGAGATTTTCATAATAATTTATCTAATCTGATATTTTCTGGATAATGAATATTTTATAGGCTCTCTCACTTTAAAATTTTTTATTTTATTCAGTATTTCAGAGAATCACTGATTCTTGGAGTCTGAAAGGATGAGGCTAACTGGCTGATGATTTCTTACCATAGGTGAAACAGAGATTTGATTTGAACTGTTAATACCTGAAAATAAATTTAAACTATCAAAGTAACATTGATTTTTGAATCTGACAAAAGTTATGACAATTAGTACATGTTCTTTGTAGAAATTTTAGAAAATACAGAAAGTTATTAAAATGTAAGATTAAATGTATCTACTAACTAAAATGACCTATTCAGAAATAGTCAACGTTTATATTTTGGCATATTTCTTCTGCCTTTCTATATTTAATAGCACGAATACAGACTTATTACATACTTTACATGTACAGAGGGTGCCAAAAATTTATACACATTTTAAGAAAGGAAAAAACTGAATTAAAATTGTAATACTCAATATATGCCAATTAACAAAAGATGAATACAAGTCATGTGAATGCATATTTTTGGCATCTCCAATACATTTCTAGATGTCAACTATACTTTGGTGACTTACTGTATATGGGATGTGAATTCTAGAATCAGCAGAGTTCATGATCAGGGCTAGTCAAAGTTACTCTTGACAAATTTTAAATTATGAGCACCTTTGTAAGCTTAAAATCCAATAATTGTCTAATTTTGATCTTTTTGCATTTTGGGTGTGGCCTCCCTTCCGTGCTGTCCCTGGGAACGAGGGAGGAGAGTGGGGCAAAGGAAGGGATTGTCCTGTTTTGTCACTTACAGCTGAATTGGAGGAAAGAAATTTTCTGGTAAAATATGGTTCCAGGTTGTAAGTATTTAATTGACTCAATTGCTTTTTTTCCCCTTAAGGACCATAACTTACAGCATCAGCACACCCAGGGGTGATAATTCAAATATTGAACAATCTCAAAAATTCTAACCAGAAGCTCCTAGGGTGCCAGCATTTCCAAGGCAGGGTCAAGGACATGATGCTTGGGCAGGTTGTGGGGTGTCAGAGAAGTAGCTGTTGGACAACAGGCAGGTGTTGTAACAACCAGCATAGCTGAAACGGTAGGTGAAATATTACCCTGAGAATGGCCAGTGACACGTCAGCATCTCATGTAAAACCACACATGTGATTAAGAGCATGGACTCCAGGTTTAAACCCAGTTCTACCGCTCATGACCTGTGTGACTATTTATTACCCAGTTATTTAACCTCGCTATGCCTCAGCTCCATCACTGATAAAATGAGGGGAATGTAGGGCTGTTGGGAGGATTGTATGAATTTCTAAAGTGTATAGAACAGAGTCTGTCCCAAAATACTCTTTGTGTATTTAAGTAAATTGCTTTTTATCCCTGTCGTACAGACTCCAAACCAGACTTTCCACTTCCTTAAATTAGGCTTATTTTTCCTTGATTCAGTTCCCAAACCATAGTTCCATAAGCCCTTAGGTGTTTTTAACTATAAACAATGCCAGTCTTGAATTATACAGTAACTCAGCAATTATTATTGTGGTAAATGGAGAAAATTTATAAATCTCTAGAAGTAGTTTAAGGGGCTAACGAGTAGGTAGTTATAAACTAAATAAACAAAATTTAGATTATAAGTTGGCATAGAACTAAAATGGGAAATGTAATTTGGAATTCATTTTGTTCCATTAAAATTGTGTCCTTTTCAGAGGGTTTTCATTATTTTTAAATAAGTCAACTTTGAGGTAACAGGAACATAATGGACCCATTTCTTAGTTTAAATGATAAGTTATATTGGTTAACTCTTTAGTGAACCTAGTGTGGGACATAGCGCAATAACAACTTATTTTCTAAAATTGTAGCCCCCACACCCCCCTTGGAGAGGCTGCCTGCTGTCCTTGGCTCATGGCCCCTTCCTCCATCTTCAAAGCCAGCAGTGCAGCATCTTTTTCCCTGACTCTGCTTCCCGCTGCTTCTGTCATCACAGCACTTTTTCTCTGTATCTCTGATTTTGTCCTTCTGCCTCCCTGTCAAGATCAATCACATCTGTAAAGTTCCCTGTTATCATGCAAGGTGTTGACATATCTTCAGGGTCTGGGCATTATGACCTGGACATCCTTGGAGAGCCATTATTCAGCCTATCACAGTGTTCATATTAATATTTCTTTGGGCCTCTTTTTTGGGTTATTGACTACGTTTGAAAAAGAAGAAATCTTTTCCTCGTTGAACAAATAATGCAAAATGCTTCAGAGGTTCCAGATTATTGTAAACCGAATAAATATATGATGGTGACTTTTTCTTTCTTCCCCTTTCTTTTTTTCCATTTCAGATCCTGGGCGTTTGGCTGACCTACAGATACAGAAACCAGAAAGATCCTCGTGCTAATCCTAGTGCATTCCTTTGATGAGATAACAAGGAAATGTTTTTCATAGTCTGGTGGTGTTCACAGTTAACTTGAAGTTATGCTAATTTGCTTGTTTAAGGAACCAGCGTCTGGAAAATTACATGATTGACAGTGGAGTTATATATTTTTACTCTTACGTTTCTCTATTATTTTTCCCCGTTGCTGAAAAAAAAAAAAAAAAGGAAACTTGTGGTCTCCTCTGAACCTCAGTTGTCCCTGTAATCTACTGTATTCTCAGTGTCTAGTACTATCCTCTGTGGCCTTTCTTAGCATTTTAACTGCAGAACAACTTTGTATGGCACTATGCTGTCGATCTTATTGTGAATCTAAGTATACATCTCACTGGAATAATTAATTGTATGTAGCACTGTGCTGTGTAGATTACTTTCCTACAGGGAAAAAAAGAATTCAAGTTTATTAAAGCCAGTAAGTATAAGATTCTATTAATATTGTGTTAAGTTCAGAATGGGAAATCTAAATTCCCTTTTTATTTTATTTTATTTTATTTTTTGTCTTTTGAGGAGGTATGTATTGTGGTGAAAATTGTTAACATAAAAGTTATAATTTAGTTCCAGTAGTCTTTTATTACACTAATGTATTCTAGAAATAGCTATGTCTTTAGGAAAGTGTGGTTTAGTTTTTGATTTTCATAGGTAAGTGCAAAGGAAATGGTCTCATGAATCTTCTCATGTGTCACATGGGCCTTCAGCCTTCAAAATGGAATGAGTTTGAGAAATTCAGAAAGTGTATCTATATAATGTTGATATTTTATAATAATTTGAAATCCAAGACTGCATTTTTAAACAGGCTACTATTATTGCATTGGCCCACGTAGCAAAAAGATATTTGATTATCTTACAAATTGTCAAATACCTTTTTCATGAAATTTCTCAGTATTGTAACAGCAAATTGTCAAATACAAGCATATTTGAATGTGAATTCCCATCATTTGAAATTGAAATAGTATTGTGGTCTTGTATATTATGTTAAAAAATTAAAGGATGGAAACCTTTCTTCATGTATGAGTATTTGAATTAAAAAAAACTAATGGGAGAGTTGATACATGAATTAAGTTGACTTTGTTTTTTTTTTTTTTTTTTTTAATTTGGGTTCTCTTTGAACCAAAGCTGAGTATTGATATTTTAGTGTATAATCCACCCATGGAAATGAATTTCCAACACTAATGTCTACTGATAGTCATCCCAAAATCCTTTCTTAAAGTGTTTTAGTTTAATATTTTCTCCATAGTGAGAATTGTTTTTAAAAGAGAAGTTATTCATATTTATTTGGGGAAAAATAGGTAAGTTCTTCCTGTTACCGAAAATCCCTAATTTCTTGTCTTGAATTCTATGTAGTATATATGGTATTTTATTGGTAATTTTCTTGATGGGTTTTAGACCAAGAAAGATGGTAAGTGATTGATCTATAGAATTTTAGAGTTTTGTGTGTGTGTGTGTGTGTGTGTGTGTGTGTGTGTGTGTCGCTTCCATGACTGGAAGACGGCTAATCTTTCAAGAAAACTAAATTGTGACATTCCCGTGATGTTGTAGGGGAGGAAAAATAACTTTCCCTCTACTGTTCTGAGTTCAGCTGAGACCCTGCGTAATAAAAGACAGATTAACAAGAGAAAAACAAGTTTATCCACATGCATACCTCACGTATACATAGGAGATACCCAGAAAAATTGAGTAACTTCCCTAGATGACCCACGCTACCATCTTAAATACCATCTTTAGCCAGAGACAAAAGAAAGGGTGTGTGTGTGCGCATGCGTGCGCCAGTGAAGGAGTGGTTACCAGGAACAGCGCAGTAAACATAGGTAAGGTTTATTATGTAGAGTTATTCAGTGACTTTTACATTGTTAAGTGTCTTGTGATTTAGAGTCCACCTTCCCGTCATACAGAGAAGGAGACAGCCTACAAATGGAGATTCCCTTTAAAAATGTGAATTTCCCTTACTTAAGGGTAAACTTCTATTCTTGTTTCAGAGCTTCTCCTGTGTGTGCTGTTTCTCAGAAATAATCAGCTCAAAAGAATCTTTATGCCTAAGAGGTATATTCTTGGGTAGCATATTGTGCTATCCTTCAATGTTATGTTGAGTTCTGGACAACCCTAACACAGTTCCCACTTATACATAAAATGAAATTGTGAGTGACGCATAGAGGAAGTGAGACTTTTGAACTCTTATCTTCCTTTAAGGCATTTTGTTTGTTTTCTTCCCTATTTGCTTTGCGATATTTTGGACTTCACCGGAGTTTCTGGAATCTTCTAATATACTTTTCTTGGTACAAAGGATTATATGTGGAAAGGGCAGTGGCAGCAAGAACCAACCCATAGCCTTGGTCTGTGCTCTAATTGCAATGGCCTTTATTTGGGTCCACCTAATTACAAATCAAAGCTTTGGAGGCATGCATCTTTAGGGCTATAAACTATAGCATTGTAAGAGTGGGCAATAGCTGGTGATTAGCCACTCAAGAAGTAACATACTAGGGTGCCAAAAAAAAGTATACAAGTGGACACTTTGGTCAGTGTTGCTCAAGCAGTAGTTCGCTGGAATTGGAAGTGTCTGGATGCTGATGGTAACCACTTTGAGCACCTCTTATAATTACAGAAGTAAAACGTGACTTGTATTCATCTTTTGTATATATTGAGTATTACAATTTTAATATTTTTCCCTTTTATGTGTAGACATATTTTTGGTACCCTCTCTATTTTTAAGTATCAAGCACAGCCTTGTTAGGTTAAGCTTTCTGTTCCCTCAGGCAGATCTAAAGGTTCTCCAGCGGTAGGAGGTCTCCTGAGATCTCTGTGTCTGGGTACAGAGATACAGTTTCCATTCCATAGCGTATTATTACACTTGCTGGAAAGGCCTCTGAATAGGTCTATCCTGAATCCCAAATGGCTGCTGGTGAGCATGGGGAGGTCAGGCTAATCCCAAGCCAACTCAAAACCCTGGAGCTCCTTTTCTTCTAAACCTAGCATTTATTTTAAAAAAGAAATGGCTACTTTTATAAATTTCTCTTGGTCCCTGTTTACATGTTCTACTTAGAAGAATATTTCTTGAAACATTCGCCCAGCCTTGATGTTAAAGGTGAAATTTTAGTTAGAGAGTATAATGCTCATACCAAGGGAAAATATTAGATTGTAATTTCTAAAATCTCCATGCATGTGGCATAAATTCCTCCCAGATAGTCTTGTTTTCTAAGCAGCAACAAGTTTGGTATGAAAACCAGTTTTGCATGTTCAACCTAAGTAATATGTTGCTGAATGGAACCTTTCAGAAAGAGGAAAGAAACCAGGGTGTGGCTTTTAGTTCTTAGTTTCCTTAAGCCAAAGCCTCCTCCTATAATTTTCTTAAATATTTGTGTAACCCCGTTAGTTTATTCCTCTTTTTGAAAATGCACCGAGTAAATATATGAAACTACTTTTTAGCTGGTACTGAAAAGTTAGAATCACATTTTTGTGTAGTATATTTCATAGGAGAAAAACACTTTCAGGCATTGTGATCAGACAAATAGGATCATTCACATGTCAGTTGTTTTATTAGAGATGACGATAAAGTTAAAGACTGCTTTCCAGGTTTCTGGGAAATTGAAGGAATTTGTGTACAGTTATTCTGCACTTGGTATATTTGGGGCTGGCAGTTAATTTTTACTCCTGGCCCTCTACGCCAACTACAATTACAATATGTGTTAGTGAATGTTTTCTAAACCATTTTAAGGAAGCAACCAGCAGTGCCCTCCACCCTACCCCAGAGAGAGAGAGAGAGAGAGAGAGAGAGAGAGAGAAACAGCCCTGTGTGTTGAAGTTTTTCTGGAATGTCATATCACAGTCCTGGCAACTGTAGTCATTGAAATACCTTTGGAGACTAGAAAAGGGGAAAATCAGACCCTCCTGCCATGTACGAGGCTACTTCTCATCTACTCTCCTCAGGAAAACCAGCTGTTGGAATTCATTTTCAAGTAAGGGCTTGAGGGAGTTGCCTGTGACTTAAAATACACAGGTTATGTCAAAGAGTGGACTTGGATAGCATTTGGAGGGTGAAACTACTTTTGCTTACTTTCAGATCTTGCTTTTTACAAGTAGATGAGGTCATCGCTTGACAAGTGGCTATTTAATAAGTTAGGGTGACTTTATTTGGACTTTGAAGTCTGCCTCTTTGGTGAGGCAGTGAAGCAAGTTCTGTTTCTGCCTTAGGGTTTTTTTCTGTTCTCCCCCCAGCTCCCATTCTTGCCAGGGATTACTAAATATAAGGACTCAGTAGCTACTTCGGATTACGGATTGCACAAAACAAGCGAAACACCAAAGCAGAGATCGATGGTCATAATCGGTCATTTGAAGAAGACTGGCTCTAAAACAGGTAAATATGGTTTAAGCAAACATGTTGATCACCCATGTAAATGACTCTTACAGATGATTTACATTACCAATGTTTTAAAAAGTTGGTTCTCTTTCCCCCTAAGCTATGGGGGCCTCAAATAAAACTGATTTTAAAAAATGTTAATGTGGTAAAACATACATAACATAAAACTTGTCACTGTAACTATTTTTATCTGTATAATTCATTGTCATTAAGTAGATTCACATTGTTCCACAGCCATCACCACCATCCATTTCCAGAACTTTTTCATCATCCCAAACTGAAAATCTGTACCTGTTAAACAGTAACTCCCTTTTCCCCTCCCTCTTCTCAGATCTTGGCAACCCCCAGTCTGCTTTCTGTCTCTATGAATTTGACTACCCTAGGTACCCCACAGAATCACACAGTATTTGTCCCTTTGAGACGGGTTTATTTCACTTACCATAATGTCTTCAAGGTTCATCTATATTGTCGCATGTATCAGAATTTCCTTCCTTTTAAAGGATGAATAGTATTCCATTGTCTGTATATATCACCTTTTGTTTATCCATTCATCAGTGGGTATTTGGGTGGCTTCCAAAGACTCCTGGCTATTGTGAATAGTGCTGCTATGAACATGAGAGTACAAATACCTTTCCCTTGCTTTCAGTTGATAAACTACGTAATCATATTTGGCGATGGCCAATTTTGGGGGCAGGTATGTTTAAATAGCATTGCCACTGGCATCTTCACAGAACTCTTTCTCCGGAATGTTTTTTTTAGGACAAATCCTCAGAAGTTGAGACTGGATCAATGTCAAACTTTTTTTTTTTTTTTAAATGACTTTTGCTCTGTGTTTAACACTTTTCTGAGACTCATTTTCCTTGAACCTTGACATTTGACTTCACAGAGATTTCTCGATATTTCCAAAATTATATGTATTGTCAAAACAGTTTTGTCACTCAATAAATTTCAAGAACTTAATCTTATTTCACATTAACCCAATAAAAATGAAACATTTTGCTGTATGATAGACGAAGATCTTAGAAGCTGTCATTAAAAATATTTGTTTATACATGTGAAAAATATTTTTTCCTCCCAGAGGAAAGTTCCTCAGAGAACTTTCTAAATGGAATATTTTACTTTTTTAAGCACATGTAAGCTACTGACTTATGAGAAGGAAGCCCAATTCCTCTGGTGATACTTTTGCTGAGGATTTTTATGTCGTTAAATCAACAATATATACTTAGAACCTATTCGTGAATAGCTCTTGTCAATCTACTGTGAAAGAGAAAAGTATTTAAAATATATTATCTGCCCTGGAAAAGTTAATGATGCCAAAGGATCTATTCAGAAAAAGATCTATCTAAAAAAAAGTTATTCAAGACAAGCAATAAATAATCAATGCGCAAAGTATTGTACAGACCACCACAGCCATTCCGGGGCCAAAGCAGTTAGTGGAGGCTGAGTAATAAAAAGAATTCCATATAATCATGAATGTGAAATTGCTCAATATGTAGTGAAGAAATTAAGAGTTCTAATTTTTGTCAGGCAGAATAAAGAGTTAAAGTGGCTAAAGCTGCTTCCCTATCTGATGCTATGCTCTTTCTCAACTTTTCCAGATAACTAGTGACCTCTGATCTCTACCTAATAGACCAGATAGCACTGCCCTTTGCTCTTCTCCCAGTCACATTTTAATGAAGAAGATGGGAACAATTCAACTGAATTGATTCCAGGCCAGGACTCTTAACACCTTGAGAGACCAAACATAAGACTATGTCTCAGGATTTCTTTAGTGTATGTTCATGAGTGCCGATGTTCTTTGAATGACCTTTCCACAAAATTATTCTTCTTAAGGGGGAAGCTATCTGCCAGAGCCTTTCTGTGAGAGCATTCAGCTGGGCAAGATCTAACTAGAGTTACGAAATTAAGGTGTGGACATACATAGGAGTTTTAGGCCAGGGTGGGAAGGGGTTGTCTTCAACTTAGGTACCTGATTTTCTTGCGGTGCCATTCTTCTACCTATTCTTTCACACTAAAGCATATGCTGTTTGAAACGGCTGTTGATAAAGCTAATATCTTTTAGTCACCCAGTGAGAAATTATAGTGAACTGCAATGAGAACTTGGTCTTCATTGCTTGAACTAGTTTTGTCTTGTCCCCTCTTTGAACATTTTGTATCCAAAAGTGAATGAACCAAAGAGGTTTTCTGTGAAAGACCAACTTGGGGGAAAAAAGATAACAGTTTGAACACCCTCAAAAGGATTTATTTTTTTAAAAAGTTTGGTTCACTATGGTAGTATACAATGTTTTCGTATATGCATACTTGAAACCAAATTAAAAAAAAACACAGCTGTTGTAACATTAAACCATAATCTATCAGCATGGTCACCAGTGCTTCTGCCTTCTCCAGAGTTTTCTGAAATCTCTGGTTCCAAGTCGCAAGGCCTAACAGAGTGAAGAGCTTGCAAATTTTGTTTTTGCTCTACAATTCAGTCTTCAGCAACTTGAGAGCTTTCTTCATGTTGTCGAGCACTAATGGGGGGAAAAGTTAATGAGTCAAGACGTGACCAAAAATTATATTAACAGATATAGTAAACCCCCAGACTTGAAGACTGTTGCTTAATGGGGTGCTATTTTATCAGAGGGTGAATAGTTGGCAATAGTATTGTAAATTTTTTTCTAAAATTAATGGCTTCTGTTATAATTCAGTTCTTTTCCAATATCTATTAAATGCTTTTTCTACAAGGCACTATGGTATTGCCTATGCAGGGTATTTACCTTTAAAGAGTCCAAAGTCTTATTAAGATACTGTATGTGTTGTTATCTTGGGAATGGTCAATACTTGGACTATGCTTCCCCTGGTCTTCCCAGCACCCATCTGAGGCATTTCTAATGGACCGTGATTATCTTTCTGCCACCAAGACACAGCCTCAAAATCCTTCCCCATATAAGGTTCTAGGTCAGTGCCCCTCGATGGGAATTTCTGTGATGACGAAAAATAATTCAGTGCCTTGGCGATGAGTACTTGAAATGTGGTTAGTGTGACTGAGGAACTGAATTTTAAAGTATAAGTAATGTTAATAGTAAACAGCTACATGTGGCTAATGGCTAATATATTGGTCAATGTAGTTCTAGGAGCCAGTAGTCATTGAGCAGAATTGGTTCTTAGGACAAAACCCAGTTTTCTTCCCAAAAGGACTAATTAACCATGAGACAAGTAAGTACAATCTCCCATCAAGGTACCTCATCTGCCTTGAGTCCCACCGCCCTTTGTTTCTTTGTTCCCCCCTCCCCATTTTATAGCAACCCCAGGGGAAGTGTCTTGGCAACAATTTGCAGCCATCTTTACTACTGATCTTTCAAATTGAACTTGATTTTAACTTCAACAAGCTGGATTAAATTATTTTACTTTCATTATTTGGGAAAAAATATTTAACAACGCATGCAGATTACTACAACTATCGTAAATTCTGTGGTAGAAGGACTTGTCTGTTAGTGTGCCTAGGAGAAAACCTGAAAAGCAGGTAATACCATCATTTCCAGAAAAAGATACTTAATCTGAATAATTCCATCTTCGATTGAGATTTAAAGAAAAAAAGAGATCAAAGTGAATGTGATTTGCCTGAGGACGACCCTAGTTAGAGAACGAATGAGTCTCTGGCGTGACCTCTATTTCCCACACCGCGCGATGGAGATGTTCAAAGGAGGTAACACTTACGTAGAGCTGCGTCCGAAGGCTCATAGGCATAGAGACGATTTGAGTATCTTCCAGTGATGTCGGCTCTAACTGTCAGGGATGGGTCTACAAAGAAAAGCAAAAGGGAATGGAGTGCTGTGTTTCCAGGTAACCTCTTGTTTGATGAAGATCACGTGTTTTTCCATGTCCTATCAAAGGAACACAGCATGTGTCTGTCGGATGCCATTCCACTCCATCTGCGCTGCAACCCAGCCTCTGGCCATCAGGACCCAAGGAGGGGCTGGGCGAGGACAACAGCTGCGCATGGTTATTTGTGGAAGAGGTTACAAACCCTGCTGCTCTATAGCAACCTGAAAACAGGATGATGTATCTTATTGGGGAAGTGTTTTGGTTTGAAAACATTGGCGTTCTCTACTATGGAATATTTTAAACTTTTGAAATGATATGTAACTGAAATGTGTTACCAAGAGCTACCAAATGATTTGAAACCCACACCCAATGCTAGGTAGTGTTCAAAACCCAATGGTTTATTCTTAATTTTTTTTTTTTTTAATAAATAAAAGAACGTAAGCCCTTAAGAGCAGCAAAGGTCAAATAAGCACGTGGGGTCCCTGTCGTGGGGGTTGGCAGGCAGAGTCTCAGCTCCCGCTCCCCGCATAAGAACGCAGGACATGGTGAGGCCAAAAAGGAACACCCACGGAGCCAGAGGTAGGGAAGTCAAACCACTATGGTCTCACTGGAGGCTGGGTTTACATGACATGCGACCTGCTGTCTGCTTTGCTGCCAACCGACCAACTCTCCTCCACTCTCCTTACTCTCCTTCAGTCTCCTCCTTTACTCTCCTCGGCTCCCCTCCGTAGCCGCGGCAGTTATATCAGTGACCAATGGCTTAATGGCTACAGCTGATGGCCAACCGGCTACAGCTGATGGCCAACCAGCCACAGCTGACGGCCATCCACTATCTGAGCCAGCACCTCTCCACATGAGGCTGAGAGCCTGGAAACTGCTTTCTGGGGCTCTGTCCCCACAGTTCCTTTTTATTTTTCACTTATTGTTAACTAGCTGCATTTTGAAAATAGAGACTTAGGAATCATCCTTTATGTATTGCTTAAATCTGATTTTTCATGTTTTATATTTAACTTGACGTTATCAATGGGACAGAAAGGTATTTTTAAAATAAGGTAGGCATCCAAAAGGGAGGTAGGTAGTACTGGGAATGCACAGAGGTCTAGAAACCTTACCTTGTGATTGAAGGAGCCTAAGGTGCATGTTCTGAAACTAGGTGAAGTGAATGCGGGAGAAGCACCTGCATGTTTGCAAAGTCTGTCACCAGTATTTGGATAATCTCTGCCATTTCAGAATATTGGACTAGGAGCAACAGAAATTACATGAAGCAGACATTCTTTTGTTCAACAAAGACAAGACCTGCTACTGCTTGGTGCAGAAGATACCAATACTTGGTCTAGATAGTAAATTAACATAAAGGCTTTTAAATGCCCAACCATTGGTTCACAACCCTGGCTGCCCAATGGAATCACCTGGAGAGCTTTAGAAAATACTCATGCCTGCATTCCAACCCCAGAGATTGTGATTTAATTTGAGGTGTGGCCTGAACGGCTTGACTCTAAAAATCTTCCAGGTGATTCCAATGTGCAGGCAGCATGGAGAACTACTGAGCTGGAGAGAAGCTGCAGCAGAGTTGGAGTTGGTTCTTAGGACTGAAGGGACCAAACGTGGGAAAACATGCCCTTAGATGGGAATACTGTGAACAGAATTCCTGCACAAGGTAAGACTGGATGACCTAGTAGTCTCTTTCAATTTCAAGCATTCTAAATTTTCTAAATCCTAACAAACCCAAATCGATAAAGCTCTAGTTCAGCCGACCTCCTTTTCTTCCTTTGCTTTTTCTCTGCCGTTTGGTACATGTAATATGAACTCGGAGGGATTACATAGGTAAACTGCTTGATTAGGGTGAGCTCTTTTATGTGATGGATTTGATTATTGACTGTCTTTAAATCAATGTGATTTTGTTTAAAGCCAAACTCAATTAGTTCAGTCATTTAAGAAATATGTATTGTGAGCCTACCACAGGGTAATGCTGAAAATTTGATGGTGAGCAGAAATAGATACACCTGGGGTTTATAACCCCATGGGGAAAGTATTTATTAAACAATCACTAATAAATGTAAAATTATAACTGAGGAAAGGACAACCATTGAAAGAAACATTGTGCCACAAAAGCACATAGTGGGGCTTCGGCCAGGTTAGTGAAAGACAGTGATGACTGGGGAGTTAATTAGGTGACGAGAAGTTGCAGAGGGGGAAGCAGAAAAAGTTTTCCAGCGCAGGCAACAACATATGAAAAGTACCAATGGCAGGAAGAAACAGCTTCTTTGATTCCCCCCCCCATTCGTATTCCTAATTTTCCTAAAATAAGTATCAGCAATGTCAGAAACAAAAATCCAACACACAGATTGAAAGTTTGCCAAATTAAAAATATGAATTCATAGACCTGGTGTATTTAGGAAAATGATTAATACATGTACACACTTAACGGGGTGCTTCCTTTTCAGATGTATTTCTGGCAGAAGATGAAAAGTTAAGATTAGCATATGAGAAAAAATGGCATCTGTGGAAATAGCTAGAAGATCACACTTTCTGATGAAAATGTTTTGTGAAAGTTAAAGGAATATTGTACCCTTCACTAGAGCTTTGTGGTGGCATTGGCCACGGTAGAGTGGCAGATGAGGATGGGGAAAGACAGGCGAAGAATTACAGCAGCACTTGTGTAATTATAAGAGTGTGTTTCATCTCATTGTTACTTTTACTTACCAACAAACATAATCCTGGGGACATATTGGCCATCAGGAGAAAGGTGTTTGTCAGTTGTTTCATACTAAGATTAAAAAAAAAAAAAAAGCAGCTTTTAGTTTGTTTACTCTGTAGTTATTTTCAAACTTGTTAATACAAAAATGTGTTCATTACTGGGGTAAGCATCTGAAGATACTGTAAGGCACACCTGTTCCACAAAGAGCTTATACTATAGACGGAGAGACAAGGTATATGCATGAAATAATAACTCAGTGCAGGATGTGACGCATAACAGGAAATAAAGAGCTGAATGTATGGGATAAAGAGCAAAAATGTTCTAGAAGGAAGAGTTATAGTTATACTATAACGTCTTTGGGGAAGACATCTTGTATGAGGTAGGAAGAAATAAATCAGTGAAAAAAGCAGAAGTAATTTTTTGAGAAATATCAGAAATAGGACTATCCTGAGCATTCATCTATCATCCACTTACCAAATTTTTATGTAAGAGTTTGTTTATTTAGCAATATATAGCACTTCTCTCTCATAGGTGTACAGTCTATTGGTAGATACAGGTAGGAAAATAAATACAGGGGATTCAGTGGCCGAACTGTCATGATGGAGGATACGCAGATGCCATGGGTACCCAGAGGAGGACATGGAATCTAGTATGCAAGTTTGATTAGGACTTTATGAAGTGGGTAAAGAGGAATCTTATAAATAGAAGTCAGTTACATGGAAAAGGAGGTCACTCCAGGCAGAGGAGTGACTTTTTATTTTCATATTTAAAATAAAAAGTCTAGAAGAGAAATTAGGCAAAGGAGAAATGCAAACCACTTTTCTGATATGACCCAGTGTTTGGAAAGGGCTAAAATATTGGGATGCATGAGGTGGTGAGAGAAGATGCTGGAGAGCTGCTTCCAGGGCCAGCTCACGTGTGACTTTGCAAACCCTGCTGCAGTGTTTGCATTTGTTCATAAAGATAAGAACCAGTGGAGGAATGTTAGAAGAGGTATCATGATCTCATTTTGGTCTTCAGAGTGATTATCTTGACGGCCATGTGGGATTAGATGGTATTTATCTGGTAGGCAGGGAGCCATTTAGTTAAACTGCCACTGCAGTACACTAGGCAAAGTGAACAATTCTCGTGGTCCTCAGTTTACAGAGAAGTGACCAACAACAAAAGTATTTAAAAGAACCACAGGGCTTCTTAATTGCTGGAAGAGAGGAGGTGAGTAAAATCAAGAATAACACGTTCAGTGAAATAGGGAATAAAGAAAGAAGAGCTATTTGAAAAGCCTGGAAAAATCTGATAAATTCAGTGTTGAACATGTTGAGTGTAAGCTAATTGTGGGCGATCTGAAGCATGGTTGTATGCACAAGTTGGATGTTGTTGCATGTTTATGTAAGATGTGGGAATTATTACTGTGTGGATATTGATTCAAAGCAGATGTAGATGACGTCCATAGAGGGTATAAACTACATAAAAGAGAAGTAGGTCAAGTAGAGATTTACCAAGTCACTAATACTAGGGGTAGGAAGAAAATGAGCCTGTGGAGGAGAGGTGAGGAAGAACTATTGGTGTAGATGCTCTTTGAAGAAGCCAACCTGTCAATCTGTGAGTATGAGAGGGGGTTGGGGTGGCAAGGGGGGAGGGGCTGACCCAAGGGTTACAGTAGAGTAAGGCAGAAAGCTTGAACATCAGGAGAGGTGGTGATGGTGAAGTGAGTGAGAATGCATGAGGCTAAAAGGACGATGGCATGATTATATTTGAACTGCCAGAGACCTGTCTCTTCCAGAGAGAGAGGAGACAAACACTAAGAATGATATGGAATAGCCAGGACTGCAGGAAGGGGCACAGGAAGTAATTTGCAAAAAGACAGAAACCTTCCAATTATGACAGCAACGGAGAGAATCCCAGCCACAGGAGAGTTATTTTTCAGACAACCTAAATTAATTACTAAATAAAAACATTAGCATGAAAGATAGGTTATTAATAAAGTATCATTTTTTTCTCTCCAGGCTTTGAGGTAAGATATTTGGAACAGATCCCAGTTCATGCAGTATGATTAGGACATATGGGAAAAATGAATCATCCCTTTCAAATAATGATCCGTGGAGAAATGTCAGTGATGATAAAAAGTAAACTTACAACTAGATTGAGGAGGACAAACTGCTCTGCCAATTTCTGGATTTCTTTATTTTCAGCAAACACTTTCTTTAGAGCTATAATATAAAGAAAAATCGTTAAGCATCCATCTCCTCACCAGTTAAAACCATTGTTTTCCATTATATTTTCAGTTGAACTTAAAATATATTTTTATTTAAAAATGTATTTTTAACACAATATTCAATTTTGCCCTTTCAGCTAATGATTAGCGAAGTAATATCTAGGCCATTGACTGCCTTTGCTTCTTGCCATTCACTCATCCATCCATCCATCCATCCATCCATCCATCCATCCATCCATCCATCCATACATTTTTTTCAGTCCATATATATTGAGTGGCTACTCTGTGATAGGCACCGTTTTATGCCCTGGAGGTAGAGCAGTGAGAAAAAAAATGTAATGTGCTTTCTTCCTAGATCTCAAATGCTTGTGTGGGAGATATCATAAACAAGTAAACAAATATGTGTCTAATAATTTCAGGTGGAGATATGTTCTTGGAATAAAAAAATAAAGCAAAGCAAGAGATTTAAGAGATACAGAGTAGTCAGGGTAGACCTCTCCGAGGAGATGACATTGAAGTGACAGAGTGATCCATTCTGAGATTTTGGGGGTAGGTCACAGGAGGCGAGGGGACTGTAAGAGTAATAGTCCTGAGGCACAGATGAGCTCAGATGTTGGAGGAAAAGCACAAAGGACAGGCTAGATGGAGTAGAGATAAGACAAGGGGAAAGTGGTAAGAAAGGAAGGAGCCAGAGGCCAGGAATTCGGCAGCAATTTTACCTGTGATGAGGAGCCACTAGAGCACATGAATGAAAGGATCTGATTTATGTTTAACAACCTGATTATGGCCGTTTGTATGGAGAACTGATTATGTGGTGACCAGGTAGGTGGCTGTTCAGGTGTTCTTGACAAGACGTGATCTTGGTTTGGACCAGGGCAAGTAGCAATGAGATAATAGGAAGTGCTTGGATTTGAGCAGGACCAACGTAATATAGGGACCCCAGTGCAAAATAAAAAATATGGAGCCTCTTGTTCAAAAATCATAAAGAATTTGAAGACAGCGACAACAGAACTTGAAACTAAGCATGGGAACTTTAAAATACTTTTTTACGACATGAAATACTATGTTTTATTCAACTGTGTTAGGTACTAAGGATATAAAGATGAATCATCTGAACCTTGTCCCTAAAGCTAGAAGCATATAAAGGAAGTTATATTTAGAAGAATAAATTACCTTGGCTGTGTGGACATTCATCCAAGTGATGAATAATCATCAGGGGTTTGTTGCTTTAAGAGAAAGAGATTGGATAATTTTTAATAATAGAATTTCATGTATAGCTAACTATCACTAGATGGTGCTCTTGAGAGCTTTGAGCTCTGTGTTACCCTTGTCTTTACCTTGTCTTGGATTTGTATAAAGCTTCTTCATATGTCTGAGTCCAGATGAGTTGATCCCCCCAACCTGGAACAAAATGAACCAGTGTATGTAAAGCTATCATAATTTCAGATTCAAAGCTGTTGAAAAGCAATGAAAAAGACTGGGATAAATAATATTTGATATTAAAGAAGAAAAACCTCTACAGAAAGTAGAAATAATTATACATTTTGATAAATCTAGAAGGAACACGTACAAAAATATATTCAGCACACAAGTCTCAGTTTCCCAATTTAGTAGCATTGGAAGCTGATGAGAAGCTGGCTCCTACCTCTGGAGAGGGTCTGGGGCAGTTTGGGTGGAGAGTCCTTTGTGTTCTTCTTAGCACCCGGTTTGACTGTGGTATCTTTAGCCAGAGTGTAGGAGAGAGCCACAAGGAGTAAGAATGTTGACAGTGAAATCTTCTCCATGGCAAATCTGATGTGGAAAACAAATAATCAAAAAGTCAAAATAAGGGAATTAGCGGTCTTCAAAATCTTCAGATTGGATCACAGCCATGGGATACAACAGAAATTGAGGCTTGGCTGATGTTGAAAACATGCAATCTCGTTTGAAAACATGAAAAATTCCACAGAATTTTCTGAAGAATACATAGTGTCGATCTATCTATCAATATATATCTATACAGGCATAAATATACTGATGTAGCTCTCCATAGAAATCTATAATATAGAAATAGATACAGATATATTTTAAGAAAATAAGTAGATGTATACACTCTTATAGCTAAGGGAATTTATATTTAAATTTCATATTTTAAAGTGCTTAGTACTGGAAGGCACCTTATGGGTTATTTCCTCTTTTCCTACCTCTGCAGTGCTTCATTTTATAAATGAAACTGAAATTCAGAGAGGAAGATTTATGGGATGGGTGCAGAACCACGGCTCCTGGATCTTGCCCTTTTGCAATGCTGGTTCCCATTTTCCCATCCTGAAACAATTACCCTAAACGTACATATTTCTTTAGCCTTCTGTTAAAATGGGGACATTACCAGTGAAGAAAAAGATCTGAGTAAAATGGTTCCTCATTTAATTTAAAACCTGCCATGTTTGTCACTTAACTGAAAACTTGCACCCACATAACTTTTCCCCAGTGTAACATTAGCTCAAACTCTATGTGTTAGTTCTGAATTGACTAAAATATGTCATTCAAGCTCCTTCTGCAACAATTCTTTGACACTCTGTGGGCCTCTATAGGTAGGCAGTTGTGGGCATGCACTTGTGTGCACAAAAGTATTCTGTGGGATCCGTAATGCAGAGAAAGCAACCCCATGGGTGTCTCTTTTTTTCTTTTCCAGTATTCCACAGTTAATTCTTAAGAAACAGGAATGTGAATCGCAAGATAAGATCCATGAATGACTGAGGGAGAGAGCTAGCTAGCAAAGTGAGCTGCACTGGAAAATCACTGTTTAACCGGGGCCATAACATGCAAAGCTGGAGACTTGGGATTTTAGTAAAGCCAAAGACTGAAATTGCTTAAAAATAAATGTCTAGTATTAACATGGGTTTTGAATTAAACTCTGCAAAGGAAGCAGGATGGACTACCAATGCTTGGTAGTTTCAAGGGGAAAAGTTTCCCATGTTCTGATAGCTTGAGTGGGACCCTTTGCTAAGTGTTAGCTGATTTTAAAAAAGGGTTGGCTAAATCACCAAATCCAGATGATGCCTTGTATTAAACTATCCAATTACTGTCCAAGCCATAGTACGTAGCCACAGAATGTCTTACTCAGACAGACAAAAACGAAAAGCAAGGATACGCTTTCTTCATTTTCTAACCGATAAAGATGTGGAAATGCCAATAACAATTTTTGTATCTAAGTGTTTTGCAGAAACAACTCAAGTGTACTACAAGTCAACAATTCCCAGCCCTCTTAGTACAGAGGTTTATTTTTAATGTTAAAAAAACAAGAACTTTTGTGTGGTTGATTCAGAAACATCATGGCAAATAGCTACTTTGAATTTATGAACAAATGTTTGCTTTTGTATTTTAATTACAGCAACAGCATCTATGTATATTTAAAAAAAATAGTTGTAAAACATAATCGAAACATTTTACCTATTTAGTCCATTGACAATTCTTGCTGTGAAAGAGGCGATTAAGAGCACTTGCAGTAGCTCCACAGCTTATAGGTTGGAACTATTGATATATTAACACATGTTTTATGGCATGATGATTCAACAAAGCCTAATATAACTCCTGTACAAACATCCTGCTGTGCTGTGGGCTTTCTGAGATTCACTCTATTGAGTTTTCATAATGTGAATAGACTCTGCTCTGCAAACTTCCTGCTTAAACCACCTCAAAATGGAATGCCAGCTGTGGAAGATACTGAGTTTGGTGCTTCCCTCTCTCCCTCTCTCCCTCTCTCCCCTCTCTTCCCTCTCTCTCTCTCTCTTTCCCTCCCTCCCTCCTTTCCTCCCTCCCTCCCTCCCTCTCGCCAGCATTTTTTACTGGTCACTCCATCTCTGTATTCTTCTCTTTGGCAAGGAGTGAAATTGCAGGAGGTGTTGGTTTCCCTGGTCATAAATGTATCGGTAAAGCACCCATATCTCTCCTCTTAGAGTCTGTCCCATGAATTGAAAGATTGAAGATGCAACAAGGATATCTTTACGCCAGACAGAGAAAGGGAACTTTCTCTGTTTTTCCGATTTGCCATCATATTCTGAACTGCAATTCCAAGTGGGCACTCTGAGCTGAGGTTTCCCAGTTCTTTGCTTTAGGCAGTGGGAGAGAAGCAGAGCCTTCGGTGGTGACTAGTGCATGGTGACAGGAGACCCTGGGCCCTGTCCCAGGCTTGAAAACATTTGGAGTTCATCTATTCTTGTTTTCTAAGAGAGAAAGCTTTACCTTGAACCAGTTCAGGAATATAGATAGCACTCTGCTAGCTCTGGGCAAAGAAAAGTCCTAGTAAACCTTTGTTGAGAATTCCATTTATTTTCTCTCCAAATCCCATCTCATTGCCCTTGAAACTACTTTTACTTCACTTCTCTGACTGTTGATTGCCTGCAACTTTACACAGTAATCAGAGGCTAAAGCTGACGCTAGTGAGTGCCCTTCCACCACTATTGTCAGGGGCCTTACCTGGCTTTCCCCACTCACCTGTCTGTGTGAGTCAGATGCCTCGTTGTTTCCAAGGTTCCAAGTGTGCTAGCTCAGCCCAGCTTCTATTTATGCACCGGAGCACACCTCAATCCCACCCACTAATCTCCTATTTACATGTTACAAACTCAGAGAGGAACTTTGCTTTTCCCAAGCAATTGTCTTCCCTGGGCTAAAGATTTCCTTGTTTTTTTAGATAATAATGTTGTAAAGGGTATGCTTCTCAGTATACATGATTTTTAACTCTTTGTGAAAGTATATTGTTAAAGGATTTGGAAAAGATGGGCAGAATGCCAAATCCAGGTAAGCTTTAAAGGAAGACATTTGATTTGCCTGACGGCTGATTTGTCTTTACGTGATTGGATGGAGTGTGTGGTTTGTAGATTTTTTTTTCTCTCCCTTGAGCAGACCGCCTTTACTTAGTTAAAAACGCACAAGAGATGATTCACAATTCCGACCCCTACAGTCATATAACTTGCTAGTCTCCTTTTAGTACAAATTATTTTCCATGATATACTTCCCTCTTCCTGGCAAACAGGATATACATTCACTATATGTATGAACAACATACAAATGAAGCACTCATATATTTCAAAACTGTGGGAGTTAATTAAAAAAACACCCCAAAACAATGAGTTTTTATTAATTACTTTGCTGCCAAATATATGCAGCAACTTCCCTCCTAAGAGTACCAAGGTATTTCACAGATACTCTCTCATTTAATGGCAAACTTTCCAGCTAGGCATGCAGGAAGCCATTTATTCCATTTCTCAGACCTAGAAACTGAGGTCTGCAACGGCTTTTCTTTTTTCTTTTTCCCCCACCCCCCACTCAAGATTATGTAATTATTCACTAAAGAATTTAAGCCTGAACTCAGATTTCCTGTTAAAAAAAAATTCAGTCTTGTGTTTTGTTCATGAAGCTATGTGCAATTCTTAAAAGCTCACAATGGAGAAATCTTAAAAGAAAAATTAACTAGTGAGATGCAAGCCCTATAAAAATTACTTTTTGTAAGTCAGTGAAACTCACAATACATATTTTAAAGCATTTTTAAATATATGTATTTTTTGATAGAGATGATTGCTGTGGGGAAAATAGTAAGTGATTTCCCAAAATATTGAATTTTCTTTTAATCTAAATGAGTTTCCAGAGATAATTTCTTTAGGAGTTTGGAAACAATGATTTGAGCTAAATTTCTAAAACTGGAAAGGCTTTTATACAGACCCTTAGTCTCTTCAATTGTTATAATATTCAACCCCTTCATCTTGCAGATGAAAAAAACAAAGACGTTAAAAAAAATGAATGACTCTGAAGGTCCCATAACAAGTTTAGGTCACTGCTGGGATCAAAGCCGGGGGTCCAGTCACCCACCACCTGCTGAGAGTTCTGAGGGCACGAGATTCTAATCTGAGTTCTGGTGCTTGCTCACTGGATGTTCTCACGGACAGCATTTAACATCTCTGAAGTCAGTTTCCCTAACTATTAATATAAAATGGGGAAATATTACCATACATGATTGTCAAGTATTAAATTGGATATTAATGAATTAAGAAATGAGAAAGGACTTGGTATATTAGTGTGCAAAGTCTGCTGTAAGAAAGTATCAGAGACTGGGTCGCTTAGACAACAGACATTTAGTGTCTCACAATTCTGGAAGCTGGAAGTCTGAGATCAAGGTATCTGCAAGTTTGAAGTCTGAGGCTTCTCTTCTGAGGTCTCTCTCCTTCACTTGTATCTGCCTTCTTCTCCTTCTGTCTTCACATGGTATTCCCTCTGTACTTATCTGTGTCCTAATTTCCTTTTCTTGTAAGGATACCGGTCGTCTTGGAGTAGGTTTCCCAAAATATTGAATGATTTATGTTAACTTAATTACCTCTTTAAAGACCATATCTCCAAATACAGTCATACTTTAAGGTACTTGGGGTTAGGATTTCAACATGTATCTTTTGGGGAGAACAGCTCAGCCCATAACATTTAGTAATTAAAAACATCTCTGGCATGTCGTAATTAATCATGATGGTATAATTCTCCTATTATAGTCCTGGACCTACTCGTGTGTTGGTAAAATCCCAGTATTTCCCTTAGCGGCTAAGGTACGGCAGGGAAGAAGTAATTATTAGAACATACCCTACACACGTCATGGTGCCTGTGGCATCTTTGGCACAGATACCTGTCTCAGTGTAAAGCAACGAGGGTTTTGTAGATGGTGCAAGTTTTTCTTGTAGGTTGTTAAGCATCACTACTTTTAATAGGGATGTCATGTGATTTGATTGAGATTTGCCTGCTATTGTACAGATCCGTCATTATCAAGCAGATATTTTTGGTTAATTTTTTTCTCTGAGTAGGGTTTGAAATTGTGATATATAAAATAATGATTGGTTGTGAAACTAAGCTTGGTACAAATGACTCTGACAATAGCCTAATTAAGTGGGTGCTATAGCTTTGTGTTTTATATATTTGTGTCCCTGTGATTTTAGAGGCTTTTATTCAAGCAGATTTTAAAGTAGGTTATCTCCTATGTTTGAGTAAAATTTAAAGACATAGTAATAATAATTAGCAAATATTGAGTACCTAACCGTGCTGGGTACTCAGAATATTATTTCATTTTTTCACTCATTTTGTCCCTCGCGAAATATCCATTGAACCTAAATATTATGCTAGGCATTAAAGATATGAAGATGAAAAAGACATGGTCAGTTACTGAGGTAGCCAGACACCTACCAGAATAATTTGCAATTCAGGTTGGTAAGTCATGCCTTGGGAAAGTACAGAGAAGTTGAAGACATTGTTCCTGCTCTGAGGTTACTTACAATCTGACTGAAGAATTAAAATAGAACCACACTAAAAATTAACCATCTACTATGAGAACAGTATGCTATAAGGGACAGATAAGTGGTATAGACTTCAGCTGTTACTGTTTCTCAGAGGAGGTAGAGATTGCTATACATTAGAATGCTCCAATTGATAGTAGAAAGCAAAATTTCCAGTTGAAGAGAATGATATAGAATTTGCAAAATATGTTTGTCGGATATTTAATGGGACTAGCCTAGCTGGAGTGAGAACCATCTGGGAAACTTATAAATAGATTTTGGAAATACATTTGGGGGCTGTTTGCCTGGGTCCTTGAATACCATTCTAAGTTTAAACTTCACTCTCAAAAGGAAGGCTTGCCTGGTGGTTAAGACGCTAAGGTGTTGATTCAGATTGGTTTGAGTTTACATCTAACTTTATGATTATTACATACTATTCTAACCTCTTCAAACTACCCTACTTGTAAAGTAGGGATAGTATGACCTACTTTATAGGATCTGTGGAAGATTATATAAGATGATAGAGGTGAAGTACTTAGAATGGTACATAGCTCATAGTCAGCACTCAAAAATATTAGTTATTATTACAGAATGTTTCATTTGCTTCTCTGTATTACAATCATTTAGGTCCCAGTCTGTTTACTCTATTAACTACTATTAAATCTGTTAACTCTGTGACAGCAGAATCATAGCCTATTGTAAGGCTTAAACTTTCAATACATATTGAAAAAATTCATTTATCATCATAAGGACCTCCAAAGACATCATAATTTTCTTTTAAAAATAAATAAACTCAAATGGGTGGACTTAATTGGCCCAGAGACACAAAACTGTTAAAAGTACAAAGAGGACCTAACATCCCCCATAATTGTGATAATAAATTCAATATTCCTTTCAGTCTACCAAGCTGCTCTCTGATGTCAAGAAGTAAAGACATAAACTGTAAGCAATTGTTAACCTCTCAAACTGAATAATGATCAGCCTTATGAAGAGGAAAATGAGAATAGGTTCTAAGCACTCAAGGATTTTGCCTATAAAAGAGCCTTTTCAAAAACATATAGTCGACTTTCTCTGTTTACAGGATCTACATTCGTGGATTCAACCAACCACAGATGGAAAATATTTTTTAAAAATGTTGTTGCTGATGTGTACCATGTAGTTAGACCTATGATAGTTGCTTCTGTACTGAACATGTACAGATATTTTGTCTTGTCATTATTCCCTAAACAATATAGTGTAACAACTATTTACATAGCATTTACATTGTATTAGGTATTGTAAGTAATCAAGAGGTGATTTAAAGTATACTGGAGGATGTATGTAGGTTATATGCAAATACTACACCATTTTGGTATCTACTGGAGGGTCCTGGAACCAATCCCCTGCAGATACTGAGGGACGACTGTATATCTAACTATAAACCAAATGGCTGAATAAATCAGCTCTCTCCAAACTCTAGTTTAGAGAAATAGCCACATAGCATGAGTGTTTGACACACAGGAAGAGTTGATGCCATTTGAGTTTATCTTAATGTCTAAAAATGGGGGCTTTTGTGTACAAAAGTAATTGTTTCCCATTTTGGGGGATTTAATTGCTATTCAGTGTATTAAAGGTAAAACTTTAAAACCTAGTTCTCTTCAAAGTCTACTAAGTTTAAGTTTCAAAATATACAAATTTTGTTTATTTATATAAAGTATACAAAATACTTTTGGACACAGTAGACTGGTATAACATTGAAATATATTTTAACTTGCTTCTTTCTCTCTCTCTCTCTCTCTCTCTCTCTCTCTCTCTCTCTCTCTCTCTTTCTCTCTCTCTCTTTTTATTGTGGTAAGAACAGATAACATGAGATCTACCCTATAAACAAATTTTAAAATGTACAATACAGTATTGTTAACTATAAACAAAATGTTGTATCTCAGATGTCTACAAGTTGTTTCTTCATGTTTAATTAAAATAAATTTATAAAGATTTAAGTTCACCTAAATTAAATCGATTTCAACAGATTAAACTCAATTGATCAACTATCCCATTTTACGAACTTTGTTAATAATATTCCCTTAAATATTTTTTACTACATTTACAAATTTAATACCAATACATCTAATTCTCTTATCCTTAAGAGGGCGGATTTACAAATTTCATTAGCAAAATCTTTCTAAGCACGTTAGCAATTCTTGTAAATATTATATAAAAAAATTACTAGATTGTAATTTGAGTTTATTAATCATACAAATATTGCTCACAAACAGTGAGATATACTTTTTAAGTTAAAATCGTAATTCTAGTCACATTTTTAATTAGAGTCACAGACTAATATTCAGATTCTCTAAAATATAAGATTCTGTTACAAACACATGAAGGTTAGTTTAATATTTTCAAAACTTATTCCTCAACTTCACATAGAAGTCTTAATACTATGGATTTAAGTAACTTCATTAGCTTACCCCTCAGGTGGACCAAGGTTCCTGGATCTAGTTTGGGATGCTGATATGAATCAAAGGCTGTGAACCAGCTCTACATACAAGGCTGTGAATCTGCTCTACACACTCCCTTGAGAAACACATCTACTTGTACAACTTTCAGTAGAATAGATCAATAGAACTATTCTACTGAAAGTTGTACAAGTAGATGTATTTCTCAAGGGAGTGTAGAGCAGAAGGCCCAGCACTGCACCTTGGTAATACTCATCCATTTAGGAAAAGAAGTGCTAGTAAAGCACAAAAAGAATCAGAGAGAAAAGTACAAGAACATCCAGGCCAATGCTATACCCTAAATCCAAGTTTAGTAGGAACTACAAAGCACAAGTCAACAAAAAGCATCAAATGCAGATGAGAAAGTTTTAAGAGTAGAGAAGAGAACCAGTAGGCTTAAAAGCATTTGGATGGCTTCCCAAGGTGGCCTGGTATGTACCCAGACACTTGGAGAGTACATCTGATTGTATAATAATCAATTGCCTTAAGTCAGGCTTCATGAATGGCTCGTGAGTTGAAATAATGAAAAGCCCAATTCTCTGGTGCAATAGTGTATTACCTTCTTGGGTTAGAGATAAAGTAGCCACTTTATACTTCCATTTTGCTCAAAGTCTCATTTTAAGCCTGTTGCTGAGCATAAAAATTGAGAACATTCCCTTTCACTTTCAAAAGTATTATAATGTGGACAATAAGTTAGATGGTCTAGATGATGAAATCTATCAATGTTCTCTCCAGGAAAAAAGAATGTGCATGCATGCGTGTGCACACACACATACACACACAATTTTGCAATTATTTTAGTGGGCTCATTTATATACCGAACCTAATCCAAGGATTCCTTTGAGGGATCCATAGACGCAGGTTAAAAACTCTTCCTTGAGTGTTCAAGTCTCCATGCTTAGCCATTCCCAAGGAGCCCACAGCTTAGGAAATGGGCATTTCGCTCTCTGCACTTGTTTTATAGCACGATCTAATATTTCTTCCTGGGTATCAGAAATTTTATATCTTGTACTAAGCTGGAAGCAATCCTAGTCTCACCGCCATTCAAATCTTGTTTTCCCTGAGTAAAAGCCCCGTTCTGAAATCCTTTTAGACCCGGGTGGAGGTAGGCCTTATAGGAAATGGGGAATAAAAAGACATTTGAAATGTGTCAACATCCAAAGTGGTTAAGTAATTTCTCCATGAACTCTCCTCTTTTTTGATGATAGGTATTTATAAAGGAAACGTTAACATCATTCTTCGGGAATTTGAGGTGAATAATCTCATAAATACTTAGAACTTTCCGTTGAAGTGATATGCTACTAGTGGGTTTGGATAGGTTGGAGATAGGTATCATTTAAAAAAATGTGTATCTGGATCTAGTAACTACGTTAGCCATATATGAAAGAAGGGTTTTAGATACTTAAGGGAGACGTGTCCTTAGCGGTTGAAGTCTGACTCTAGAGTCAATATTGTTACATGACAAACATACTCCTTAGGGTGGAGCCCTGAACAAGCAGAGATGCTGTTAGAAGCTGTCATCCTCCTGGAGAGTGCAAGTGGCTTTTAAAAGTACAATCTCACCTTCTGAGATAGCTTTACTTTGACTTAAGTTTTGCGAAACATCTTCTCATAATTGTTTTTACTTTTACTCCTTTAAAAACTATTATATCATTATTTCCTTATCCATTGTAAGTGGATTGTCTTGTGACCATGACTAGAGGTTTCTATCTTATTATTTAGCTATCTGTATACTGAAATGGCAAATGTTTTGTGAGAGATAGTGCCAAATGAATAATAACTTAATATGAAAGCAATAAATACATATCAATATTATCTTGGTAAATATAACACATGGTAAACATAACACATGGTTTATATCATGTAATATGATACTTCCAAGTTTGTGAAGTTTTAACAAGCAAAAATAATAGATTTTGACATTTTGAATCCACAGAAGAAAACACTGTTAAACAAACATGCTCAAAAAGAAAGGACTATTATGCTTATTATCTTCTCATCTGTCAAATGGTAACAAGTAATTTTCTAAGACCTCAATTTTTTTGTGCATATAATTGAATATTTCTTGAAGGATCAAAATAATATTTCTGTGATCTATTATTCCAAATTTGCCTTAAGTATTTGTGTACGTATCTTTTATACTAATTGATTCGGTAACAGTTTCTCCAAATAGAATAATTGGTTTGAAAAATTAGGGTTTGGGTAATTTGGGGGTTTTCAGAGAAACTTCTATGATTGTTATTTAAAGAAATACTAACACTTATTTCACAAATTATCTTTTGGGATACTTCACACTGTCCAAGTATTTGTGTACGTATCTTTTATACTAATTGATTCAGTAACAGTTTCTCCAAATAGAATAATTGGTTTGAAAAATTAGGGTTTGGGTAATTTGGGGGTTTTCAGAGAAACTTCTATGATTGTTATTTAAAGAAATACTATCACTTATTTCACAAATTATCTTTTGGGATACTTCACACTGTCCAGTGTTTATGTTTTATCCTTAAAGTTAAGTGCCAATGAAAGAATAACATGTACTTATATTCTTAATATTCTTCTGTTTGCCTGTGTTTTCCATCTGACTCATTCTGTAATAACTTTAGTATTCTCAGCAATAGGTCAGCCCTGAAAGCAAACATAATAGAAACTTGTCCTTTTACTTTCTTCCTGATTTCTTTAAGACCTCGTCATCATTTCAAGACTAAGCTTTGCTGTGTTCACCACATTGCCTTTTTTCTAATATGTAATTATAGGAAAAGATCACATTTGTTCATTATTTATAGGCTTTTAGACTCAGCACGATGGAAAAAAATGGGTTCCAATTCAGTGAATATTTAGAATGTAATTTTAGAAGTGTATCTTAATTACAGTTAAACCAGTTTTCTATTACCCCTCTATTAGGTTAGGTTGCCAAATAAAAGTCTCAGTACAAGAAATTTCCCCAACTAATTACTATAAACATTAAACTATTTGGTGCCTTTGGTGAATTCCCTGAGGCTGTAAGATGGTTTGAGCAATATTTGAAGATTTTCAGGACACAAAATATAGATATTCTACAAGGAGATTTCTATATGGAATCAATCAGGTCACGTTGTTTAAAATAATAGAATTGGGACTAGGATGACTGTTTTGTTTTTTTTAAGCACCAAACTGTGGATAGGAAGTTGTTTTTTTTTTAAATTTCAAATGAACACATGGATATCTTATTTATGACTTAAAGGTGAATCTTACCTGATTCATTTCACTAGCCCTACTCAGGCTCATTTTATACTGCTCCTGAATGAAAACCTTCATTTTCTCATAGTGTTTTCAAAAGACTTACGTGACATGTCTGACGTGTGTATCGTTTACAGCTCAGATTAGTTTAGAAAACGGGGATTAATGGCTTCCTGAAGATACAGAAAGAAAATAAGCAAAAAAGCTGGGAAAATTATTAAAATTTCTGAAAGCATGCCTTTTAGTAGCTGTTTTAAATTATTGCTAATAATGATAGCCATGATTTCTGATATTTTATTATGGTGCTAATTTATTAAGCACAATATTCTCAAAATATAATTGGCCCCTCATTTTTTTTGGTTCCATATTCTCTCTATTCTTTGTAGTGAATTGGTTGCCATGGTTTCACCACTTTCCTTGCAGCACCATTTGCTTTTCCTGAATGATTTAGCCTATTAGCGTTTCTTTCGATAGTTTAGTACTATTGGACTAGGGAGAAGTGAGTAAAAGACCTAAAATGATTACTTGGGGATTACTAAACTAACACATGAATTTTAAGGAAGCCTTTTTTCCTATAAAATCACTCTCATGAGTAAAAATTAAATTTCTGTTGTTTTGATGTATTACATTTGTAACCATTTCAAACAGTATACACTTCTGAATTTTGGCAAAACTGTGTCCCTTTGCTGACTAACTGCATGTTCTGAGCTAGAGTAAACCAGAGACCATGTATGAAGTAATGTAAATTTGTTCTGGCATATGTGATCCAAGAGAGATTAAACTTAAAAAAATTAATCCCCAAAGAATATCATACCAGAAACAGGAGTACGTCCTTTGACATCTTGTCACTTGGAAACACTACAGGTTTCAGTGGAACTAAAGATCTACCTAGTTCACAATTTTAAAAAATGATAGCTTTCACAGGAAACTTTGCACACCATTCCGAGATTCTGATTTTGTGGTCGTTTTCCCTTTTGCAAGGCCGTCTGCAGGAACCTTTCAGGTTAGGCAATAACGTAACAAAGATTTATTAGCTCAGAAGAAGGAAGTTACCAATGCGAAAGTGTGCCCAGGGGGCCAGTGTATGCTAGCTAATTGCCAGGATTCTGATGTGCTGGTTAAGTACAAAGGGTTTTATATTTAATTTTCATCCACAGGTCAGCATCGGAGATATGGCTACAAAAATCCATTGTTTAGTCTGTCTTGTTATCTGAAGTCCAAGAAAGTAATCTCAGGGTCATGCCTGTACTCAATGCTTAAGACAGGACTTTCTCCATCTAACAATGAGACCCTAAGACTCTTTGTCCTTCTGTCCCCTCAGTATCTGTCCTAGCACCTACACTTGCTCTCCTCAAATCTCCTCTGCCAAGGATGCCTGTGTATTTACGAGGCAGAGTGCTGTGTTCTGACAAAAAGTTGTGTAAACCAGCACTGAGTCCGGATCCTCTCATGTCATTCCTCTATTAGCATGATGCAACTTGGGTTCCGAAGAGAATTATTGTGCCTTCTCATTGCTAGAATTTTTGCAGAGTGCTGTCTTTTTGACATCCTGGGGAAGTTGTCCTTTTATAGAATGCAAATGAAATCACTTCAAGTTCTCCCAGAGAGCACGAGGGTGATGTTCTACTTATTTCTAGAAGTTTTATTGCATTCTTTCTGAAGCCACCTGTTTATTTTTATAGCGTTCTACCTTTATTCTTTTTTCCTTTTAAACAATTGTTTAATAATTTTAAGCATACTTATTTGAATTGACAGTGTTAAGTAAACCTATATGTTTTACTTGTTGAATGTTCCCCCTTAGGGGGACATTTTTTGCCGTGGTCTATACTTTTTATTTGTGAACTCATCTTCCATTGGGATTATTTTTCTGTAGACATCCAGTTTGCTAGGTTGTACAAAGGTTTCCATAGAGGATTTTTGAATTTGTGTCTGGCAGTTGTCTGACTGATGCCATCTGAGTGGTATCTCTGGTCCAGGTCCATTTTTAGATTAATTGCTCTTCTCTAGAAGACTCCAGCACAATGATGACAGTGTAAACTTCATTTCCACACTCACATGTAGGACAGGTGTAGAGTTTTCTTTTATATGAGACCATGTTTGGTGTTTTCTTTTTTTCCCGTTTTTTTTTTTTCCTCTCTATCAGGTCTTCATAAAAAACAAGTTGCTTGCCCTTGTTTTTTAGCTACAAGGTGAAATTTTCTAGCCCCCTTTCTTCAGGGCCCTAGTTTCAGCAGAGTTCTCAGTTTCAGCTGTGTTGCTTGCACCAAAATCACATTTTTTACACCCATTTGTTACTTCTGTATGTTCCCGGAGCTGTCAGCTGGAGATGAGGGGGGTGTAAAAGAAACCCAGTCTCCTGCAATATGCAGGTCTGAACTGATTTGTGTTCATGCAAGCTCTCATGACTCCTTTTTACTCATTATTTGCTCCCTGGAAAAGGGTCCAGTGGGACAGCATAAAGAGTGTTGTCTAAGGAGTGATTATTGCCATAGTGACGTGGGAGTGACTTTATTTCAGGTCCTGGTGGAGCCAGCCCTGAGCTTTGCTCATATTGATTGGTGAGAGGGAGACTAAGGAAGGGAAGTAGGTGAAGTAGGGAGCTGGCAGCCAGCCTGGGGCGAGTCCGGTGGTTATTAAAATGTGCTGGGCAGCAGATTGGTGCCCGGATAGAGGCCTGATTCAGTGTGGGTAGAATGACAATAGCACCTAATTCTTTCTGGAGTAGTAGAAGAAGGCTCTAGTTCCCGCTTTTATATATTCTCAGCATGAGACGTGACAATATTCAGGATATGTGTGTTGCAGGATAAACATCTAAGAAAGTACGATGATAGGATAGAGACTGAGTTAGGATATTTCCCAGAATGTCCAAGAACACTCAGTGTTTAGTATTAACCATGTTCTTAATATATCTAATGTACTATCCAGGGGTTATATGCAATAAGTACTCCCCTTGGGAAGCTGTGCACCAATGCCAGCATGTAGTCCACACTTCAAAACAATTTTGGAACTCTCTTTCTGGAATGGCCATCAGCGCTCTTGTCGTATTACCCTTGATGTCCTGAATGTCATCAAAATGTCTTCCTTTCAATATTTCCTTTATCTTTGGGTAAAGAAAGAAGTCATTGGGAGCACGATCAGGTGAGTAGGGAGGGTGTTCCAATACAGTTGTTTACTGTCTAAAAACTCCCTCACAGACAGTGCCGTGTGAGCTGGTGCATTGTCGTGATACAAGAGCCATGAATTGTTGACAAAAAGTTCAGGTCGTCTAACTTTTTCACGCAGCCTTTTCAGCACTTCCAAACAGTAAACTTGGTTAACTGTTGGTCCAGTTGGTACAAATTCATAATGAAGAATCCCTCTGATATCAAAAAAGTTTAGCCACATCATTGCAACAAGTTAGCAAACTTATTGTCAGACCTTGTATATGCCTATCTATATGGGTGTGTCTTTATCTCTATCTCTCTATCATCTATATCCATATCTGTACATATGCACATACCAGGTGCTTAAGTATCTTTGGTGGAAATGAATCACTAGTGAAGGTGAAGGAAACGTCATTCAAACAAAAGATAATTGTGACACCCTGCCATTTCCAGGCACTTTTATAAGCTCGGGATTCACTAGTGACTAAAACAGAGCAAAATTACTGGCTTCATGGAATTTACATTTTAGTGCAGAGAGGCAGACAATAAACAAAATATGATGGTAAAATAGGAAGTGTGTTACATGGAGGTAAGTAAGATGGAAGAAAATAAAGTAGATGAGGGGGACATGGAATGCTGGTGGTGGGCATCTGTAATTTTAAATTAGGTGCTTAGGGAAGGCCTCCCAGAGAAGGAGGTAAGGGAGCCAGCCTGGCAGAGGCAGGAGAGAGGGCAAAAGCATCCGGTAGGAGTGCCCAAGAGGAGAAGGAGGTGACTGGCTGAAGCTGAGTGAGGTAGGAGGGAGGAGTAGGAGATGGAGCCAGAGAGGTTTCCACGGAGATTTCGTGGTGCGGCAGAAGGCACCACATCCAATCTCCATAGAATTGAGAACACTGGGCAAAAGCACTGTTATGTTCGCGTGAACTGGATGAAAGAGTAGAACAGGATTCTGGGGGGGTGTTGGAGAGGGCACATTGTGTTCCCTAGGATGGCAGAGCCCACAAAGCTGCTCTTTGCAGGCTGCCTCCCCCCAACCTTGGCAGGCCCAGCCTGCCCTGCATCCCGGCAGCATCTCCTCAGGGTCCTTCCTGTGCTCTGCTGCGATACATCGTCCAGGCACCTGGCAAACGTGTCTCTACCCAGATCCTGGCTCATACTGGTTTCAGGTTGTCATTCACTTTGCCTCTCTAAGGTGCTTGAGGATAAACTCCCTTAAAGACTCAAAGACAATTTAGAGTCCTTGCACATAGGAAGTTACTTTTGTACTTAACTGCGTGTATGGCATTGGGCTAGGGTACCTCAGGGAGATACAAAGAGGAATGAGACATGAAACCTGCTCCTGGAGAGTTTACCGTATAAGAGAGGGACATGGACAAGTATAATTAAGATACATACATATATTATATTATATATGTATATATATTATATATTACACAATATATACATATTATATATATATAGATAGATAGTCATGGGAAATAGTAAGGAATACAGTCAATAGTATTATAATAGTATTATATTATATATGTATATATATTATATATTACACATAATATATACATATTATATATATATATATAGATAGATAGTCATGGGAAATAGTGAGGAATACAGTCAATAGTATTATAATAGTATTACATTATATATGTATATATATTATATATTACACATAATATATACATATTATATATATATAGATAGTCATGGGAAATAAGAATACAGTCAATAGTATTATAATAGCTACGTACAGTGTCAGATGGGAAATAGACTTTTTGGGGTTTTCCCTTTGTGAGGTGTGTAAATGTCTAATTACTATGTTGTTTTGTACACCTAATAATAATAATAATAATAATAATAATAATAAAAGTTATCTCCTTAAAAGCCAAAGGTTTGGGTTTAGTTGGGAGAGGAAGACGCATACAGAACATGTAAACTTGCTTTATAAGGCGTATTTAATTTGGGGGTAAAAGAATGAGAATAAAAATTGTTTCAATCAAAAAAAATAAAAAGGCAGGGACACAGGGTAAAGGGACTTACACAAGCAGCCATAAAATCCTACTAATGATCGAGTTTCAGACATGGTTGCTGACAGTATGGGAGATGGTGTCTGGGAGAGAAACCTGATTTTTAAAGCCTAGGGACAGAGCAGCTGTAAGAACTGGCCTTGCGTGGAGCTGATCGTCAGTACCCTGCTTCGACTGGAAGGTTTGGCGCAGTAGTAAGAGCATGGGCCACAAACATGGCTCCTGGGTTTGAATCCTGGCTCCGAGCTAAAAGACGTTCGGTGAATTTAGAAATCTCTCTATAGTTCAGCTTTCTCGTGGGTACACTGTGGATGAAGTAGAAGCTACTGCAAAAGGTATTTTAAAAGAACACATGTGTTAACATCTGTCATGTGCTAAGAACAGTATCTGGAACACGATAAGGCCTCTGCCATGTGACACATTATCCCAAGCAACCAACTCACTCCTCCTCCTTTTCTAGCCACGACTTCTCTCCGGTTATACTATCTTTATTGACAACTGATACGTACATAAACAAATGACACAACTTCTTGCTCCATTAAGAAAAATCTGGAGGCTTTGAAGAGATGGCTATGTGAAGCAGTCCTGTGAGCCCTGGAAAAGTGTTCTTAACTTCTTAAATTGTTAAGTGTTACAAAAATTTCTACATTACTTAGCTTCTAGAATTTAACTTTTATGGATGTTACGCAATAGTCTTTCAATTTTTTGTCTTCCTATAGCAAGCATTTTAGTAAATAAAAAGTATTAAAAGCAAGAATATATATACATATATATATATATATATATATATATATATATATATATATATATATATATATATATATATGAGTGTGTGTCTATAAATTAGTAATAACTTCTGTGCTTTCAAGTCATTTGTAAATTAGAACTTAATTGTTATCTTTATCTCATCTGCATCTGGACAGGACTTTTAAAGAGTGTTTCTAAGGTCTTAGAATCTGCAATATATGACATAAAAGTAAGCTAAAAATGTTTGATTTCTTCAGAAGCTCTGGTTCTACTATTGTAGGTTTGTCCATTTGCACTTTACATCTGTAATATGAGAATTTCTAAACTACCTTTCTATGAATAAGTTGACTCAATGATGCTAAAATAATAATAAATCTTTTGTAGTGGTGCTACCGAATAAAACTTGGTCCAGCGTTTGCAGAAGGGAACATAATGATTGGGGGAGGACAGCACACAAAAAGCATCTGAGAAAAACTGGGGAAATTTTTGGTCTACTCTAAGAAGTGTGTGTGTGGTGTGTGTGTGTATTTCAAAACATAGTATATGAAAATCAAGAGTGCCTAAGATATTTTGTAGAATCTCTGATGGATCCTGTGGCAGGAGAGAAAAAATAGGCAGCCTTAAATCTCATTCAGAACAACTCTCATTTTGTGTGTCTTACCCAGAAGGGTTCCGAATAATACTTTCTTGTGGACTAATTATTTTAGAGACAAACTATTTGAAAGCCACTGGTGTGACTGAACCGTTCATTGCTGTTATATTTATCCAGCACTGAATGGCCTGTACCTAGCAGGGTACCTGCACACAGAGATATTTAATCAATATGCGTTGAAAGAATAGAGAGGAAAATGCACAGCTTTTTTGGTTGGAGACTCATATGATTCAATCTGGGCTTTTAAACCAGGGGACAAATCCGTTACATTGTTTTGAAAGGGGAGAGAAGGTAGTGGAGGAAATTATTTGGGATTCTACATGAGGCTTTAATGGCAGTTTCAATTGGATTGTGACAGTGGAATTGAAAAGGGGACAAAGCAGGTAGCACAGACTGTATTGGCAACCAATTTGATGTGAAAACGGGGAAGATGTATTTCACTGTAAGATTCTGAGTTTTATAAGAAGTGAATGAATGAAGGAGAGAGTAAATCTGAGATGGACATATTGGGTCTGGGGGGGTTGTGGAAGATAACCCCTGAAAACACACCACAAGATCTGGCAACAAAGAGACCTTTGATTTAATGGTTGAAAGAACAGTTTATTTCTAAAAATTTATCCTTTTATCTGAACTTGCCTAGTACCTGCACTCTGTAGGTCAGAGAACATGACTTTGAAGTGTCCTCAGACAGCTGGAGTTTATGATCTTTTTTTCAAAAAAGCAAATTGCTTTGGAGTTGGAGAAGTCATACAGTACTGGCTGTGGAGTTGTAACTCTCACTCTTAGTGACTTTTCCATTTGTTTTTAACCTAAGGGTTTTAGTTGCCTGGGTTTTTTATTTTTTTGCAGTTTCATAGTAGTATAAGATAAGATGATGGCGTATTTTATGGTAATTTAGCAGATAATTGGGATAAGGGGAAAGAATATTGAAGAGAGAAAGAGAGAAGAATTTCTTTCATATTAAATAGTGATATTTTTTATTGTCTGTCACTGGGTTCATATCTACCTGAGCCTTTTTTTTTTTTCCTTTTCTTCTTCCTGCTAGGATTAAATCTTCTTTGCTTGGTCAGTTATACTTAGAGAGTAAAATTTTAAAAAAAGAAAAAAAAAAGAAGCTAAAAATGTTACTCAACTTGATGACTTCTCACTTGACTAACAGAGTAAGGATAATATGGGTGGTCACACTCGAAAGATTGTGTATATACCGGGCCTCAGCTTCTCCATTTCTAAAAAAAGTATGGCAGTAATGAACCATATTCAGTTGCTAGGAGGAAAATAAACAGTGAGATTGTAAAGGGTTGGCTAAACATTAAATGATATACAAATACCTTTGCTACTGCTATTCAGGAAGGACTCATGACCTCTTAGATAAATTTTATTAGATTTCTGAGGGAAGTAAACAAGTGAACAACAAAGCAGGCATTGCATTTGGAAATCAGGCCCTTAATGTTTTACTGATTAGTAGACTGGTTTTCAGTTATACTTTCCTTTTGAGGAAAAGCAAACACTTTAATAGCATGCTCTTATGAATAGTCCTAGTCTCATGAAGAAGGAGGCCATTTTATACAAAGAAGGAAGCTTGAGCAAAGAGTGTAAGTGACTTGATAAGGATCAGCAATATGGCAGGTACAGGGAAAATTTACATTAACATCTGGTTCTGTAGATAATGAATGATACACTTCATGATTCAACCAGGGTTGCAGCAAGAACAGCTCTTGGCACTTAGTAGCTGCTCAATAAATGTTTGGTGCTTGAGTGACTATTGTTCCAAAATGTCCTATCATACAACCACTGGTCAGCTAACTAGTGTGAAATGTGCTCTGATTTCCTCTGCAGCAAAATATATGTTTGTGATTCTGGATTTCACATGGGTTTTAGGATTAGGACTGTAATTCTGAGGTTATATCCCATAAATAAAGCAGAGATCTAAGTGGAGTGACAGGCATTCTCTCTTCTGAGTGTTGCATGTTACCACTTGCAGAACACTTTTATATTCATTTTCTCCGTTGACCCCGTGAGGTAAGAAGGGTAGCATTTGTTCCACTTTTCCAAAGAAGAAACTGAAACTTCAGAGGTTATGTCCATGTGTTATTACTTTAGCACTTTGCAGAGATGGGACTAGAAATTAGGTTAATACCCCCATGTTCTTTTTCTTTTCTAAAAAAATCCTCTGGTAAAAAAAATAAATGAATACATAAACAACATTGGGGTCAAACAGTTAATAAAACTTTGGATTAAAGTACCAAAAGTCTCTGTTAAATCAAAATAAATTGCCTAGAAGAGGTCTGTTTTTAATACTCCTTATGGAATATTATGTCATATTAGCTGGAATAAGAATAGCAAATACTGTATACTCATAAGCACTTGAAAACTGTTAAATAATTGAATACTCACAATTCTATGATATGGGTACCACAAATATTCCTTACTCTCAGATCTATTTAGTTACAGAGTTTGGGTAGTAAAGTTAGATAACAAGGGCCATCATACTATCCAAATCAATTTTGTTCGGACTTTAAGACAGCAAGTAGTAGTTTGGATAACAAATGATTTATTCAAATTATTTAGCTCTTAAATTGAAATAGTGAGTATACTTATATTGCAACATTGACTTGATATTGGGGGAAACTGAGGCCAGGGAAAGTGAAGTAACTTGCCCACGGCCACCCAACTGATAAATTGTGGGTGCTGTACCTAGGACTTGGATCCAGTCTCGTTGCCAAGTAAGTTCTTATTTATTACAGATCCCCTTTGTGTCCCAGAAAGTTTAGTACCTTACATTTGTGAACAGAGAAGAGAAGGAAATAGTTGGAAATGGAATATTACAATATGGGATGGGGGGAAGTGAGAATGAGGAGCAGCTCTGGTGACATGGGTGGGTGAATTTGGGGCCAAATGATATTTGCTTACCTGTGGTTTTACTTTAAAACCTGAGAAGCAAAAAAAAAAATGTGTTGTTTCTAAACTATCTGCTGCCCAGAAGCCTTATTATTTTAATGTGATTAGGATAGTGATTTATACAGCTGGAATCAGTGTGAGCTACTGTGCCTTTTTTCTGTGTGTTTGGAATTCCAGCTCTGAGGTATAAGCTGAAGGTTCTGCTTCATTCAGCAAGTTGTACAAGAAAACGTTTTTCTTAGTGCTGTTTCCTAATGGTACTCGCTGGGCATTATTGCCAAGAGATGTTCCCTAGGAAGACACATCGATGGTCAAATAAGCTTAGAAGTTGCTGCATTATACAGTACCCGGAATACTGTGTCAGCAGTTCAAAGTTTTATTAAGTTCTGCAGGAAAAAAGTCTATTGAACTTGACCTCACCAAGACTTTTTTCAGACTATTTGATCAAAAAATTTGGGAAGCAGTTTTTACTGTTGTTATTTGCATAATAGCTGCTAACATTCCATGTGACACACTTTAGGGAATCTTGAATTAATGTAAAAAATGTTTCACCAAAATAGATAATTTATAGAATTAGACCATTGCCTAGTTGATAAGATAATGTACAACCTATTATTAGAAAGATGGAGCTACTCACACCTCTCCATGGCAATATGCTTCTGTGTGCACAAAGTTCTTTACGTACATCATACCATTTGACTCTTAACACCACTGTTTGAGAAAGTAGGGAAGCTATCCTTATCCCACCTGACTTAAGGAAAAATGTGCCTCAAGAGGTACTGTCATTCTGACTCCTCAGGCATCCAGAGCTGTTTTTCACAAATGTGTCAAATCACTGTTGGGGGTACTTGTGCTTTGAGTTGTGTTTGTCACCATGGTGATTGGTTTGTGTTGATCTAGCAACATCTTTTGTAGTGTTTTCACTGGGAGACATCTTATATAACATCTGGCTGCTATGGGAAGGGAAGATTATGGCCTAGGAACCAAAAATAGAAAAATAAATGTTCTATGAGAAAATAGTGGTGTTGAGGTGTTTTCTAGATAGTTAAAATAATTACACAATACTAAAGCACTAAAAAAGTATAAAGATTGGTCATTGTGAAATTGTATTACCTTTCACAAGAATTATTGGATGTTAGGTGATAACCCAGAAGTCAGCAGGAATTATAAATATCATGTTCTTCAAACAATCAGGACTTGAGGCTTATCTCTAAAATATTTTCTATAAGATCATGGGATTTTACATTTGAGAATGATTTTAGAGATCAGTTAATCCAGATTCCTTATTTTACAAGTGGGGAAAGAGACTCAGAGACATTAAGGGGCTTAGCAAACAAACACTCACTACTTTAGTGCAAGACTGGATAAGATCCCAAATCGTCTCACTTCTCAAGAAAATGCTGCCTGTTACAATAAAAGACAGTGGGTCAGGGAAATTTCCAGAGTCCGATGTGGATAGCTTTTGACATGCAAATATATTAAAAATCCTTGAGAGAGTGAATAGAAACCCAGCCAATGTATCAGAACCTGACTGTAAGAACTGCCTTGCCAATTGTCCACTTACATCCAGTAGCATTTAAATACCTTCTATCCTACAATTTCTAGAATTCCCATACATGATTAGTTCATGTCTAAACAGGAAAATCCTCATGTGTGAGAACTTATCAAGGTAGTTTGATGCCTCCTTCTCTTACTTCCTGGTGACTCTAAGGCTTTTTCTTTAGTTCTTTCTTCATTGGGTGTTCATATAATCAGTTCACTCTCCTGGCTACACGTCCTAATTACTTTGGGTTGTTTTTTAGCCTTGTGATTATAATTCTAGTTAGCAAGTATTTGCTTGTCTAAACTCAGAATTTTTCCTGGTATCTCCTCCTAACGAGAATACTGTGAGGTCATAAAAAACAGAATTCTTCCAATAAAATTCTTTATACAGTCACAGTCTAAAGGAGTGGATTGTTTGAAGGATTAATGATAATTTACAAGACGTCTGGTATGTAAGAGGTACCCAATAAATGGAGATACCAGTCTATTAATATTTGACGTCTCTTTGAAAAACCTTTATATCAATGTAGCTTGTAGCGTTATACCAAAATGAGATATAATAAAAGCTATTCTGTGTGTGTATGGGGGAGAAGGGGTAGGAGTAGAAATCAGTGTTCTCCAAATGCCTTTATCTCTTGTGATCTTGCTTGATCCAAGTTATTTACCTCTTTGGGAAAACAGGCATCTTGTTTTTCAATCAGCACTGAGTATTATTTTTCTCAGCACAACTTTTGATTAATATTGAGTCGAAGACTGTTGTGGTTATTAGTGCGGCACATTGAGTATATAGACCTATGTGTTATAAACAGTATTCACAGAGGGAAGTTGAACCTGGGTCACAGCTTGTATTGGTGAAGGACATGACTAAACTACCAGCAATTTCTAGTACAAATTAAAAAGAATAAAATCCTTTTTCTGTTTTCCTGTAGGCTACTTGAACATTTTTTAGAATTTTATTTTGAATTATCTATAGTATTTCTGACTGTGTCTCTCTGTATATATATTTTCCTGCTGTTGCTCCAGATATTATGTTACATATATACAAAACAGTTTACTGGCATTGACATTTTACCAACTTGAATGAATAGTAGAAATTCTACCTTCTTTCACGTCCCTTTATCTTCCCTTTTTTACAATAAAATACTCTTAAATATTTTCTCTATGTATCTTGAATACTACATGATATAATTTTTGCTTTAGGCATCAAGTATAATTTGGAAAACTCAAGAGAAGCAGGAAAATCTATGTATAAGGTATGATAATTAAGTTTGCGAACTTGTTGCAGTGATGTTGCTAACCTTTTTTTGATATCAGAGGGATTATTCGTTATGAATTTGTACTAACTAGACAAACAGTTAACCAATTTACTATTTGGAAATGCTGAAAAGGCTGTGTGAAAACTTAGACGACCTAAAATTTTCACCAACAATTCATGGCTATTGTGTCACAACAATGTACCAGCCCACAAAGCACTGTCTATGAGAGAATTTTTAGCCAATAAACAAATAACTGTATTGGAACACCCTCCCTACTCACCTGATCTGGCCCCCAATGACGTCTTTTTTTACCTGAAGATAAAGGAAATATTGAAAGGAAGACATTTTGATGCCATTCAGGACATCAAAGGTAATATACTGACAGTTCTGATGGCCATTCCAGAAGAAGAGTTCCAAAATTACTTTGAAGAGTGGACTAGGCACTGGCGTTGGTGCACAGCTTCCCAAGGGGAGTCCTTCAAAGGTGACCATAGTGATATTCAGCAATGAGGTATGCACTTTTTCTAGGATGAGTTTGCAACCTTAAATGTCTGACCTCGTATTCATCTGTATTTTTACTCCGTTTTAAAAATTTATTGGTGTGACAATTGTCATTAAAATTACATAGATTTCAGGTGTACAATTTTGTAAACATCATCTATAAATCCCATTGTGTGTTCACCACTCAGAGTCAGTTCTCCTTCCACCACCATATATTTGATCCCCCTTACCCTCATCTCCCTCCCCCCACCCCTCTTACCCTCTGGTAACCACTAAACTATTGTCTGTGTCTATGAGTTTTTGTTTCTCATTTGTTTGTCTTGTTCTCTTGTTTTTAGTTTATGTACCACATATCAGTGAAATCATATGGTTCTCTGCTTTTTCTGTCTGACTTATTTTGCTTAGCATCATACTCTCCAGATCCATCCATGTTGTCACAAATGTTCCTATATCATCTTTTCTTACCGCCAAATAGTATTCCGTTATGTATATATACCACAACTTCTTTATCCATTCATCTATCGAAGGACATTTTGGTTGTTTCCATGTCTTGGCCACTGTAAACAAAGCTGCAATGAACATTGGAACACACGTGTATTTATGTATAAATGTTTTCAGATTTTTTTGGTAAATACCCAGAAGAGGGATTGCTGGGTCATATGGTAATTCTATTCATAATTTTTTGAGGAACCTCCACACTGCCTTCCATAACGGCTGTACCAGTCTACATTCCCACCAACAGTGTATGAGGGTTCCTTTTTCTCCACAGCCTCTCCAACACTTGTTACTATTTGTCTTGTTGATGATAGCCATTCTGACTGGGGTGAGGTGATATCGCATTGTGGTTTTTATTTGCATTTCTCTGATGATTAGTGATGTTGAGCATTTTTTCATATGTCTATTTGCCATTTGTATGTCCTCTTTGGAGAAATGTCTCTTCAGGTCCTCTGCCCATTTTTCAGTTGGGTTGTTTGTTTTTTTATTCAGTTTCATGAGTTATGAAGTGTTCTATATATGTGAATTATGTCCATTTCATCTAATGTGTCGTTTAGGGCTGCTATTTTGTTATTTATTTTCTTTTTGGATGATCTATCCATAGCTGTCAATGATGTATTTAAGTCCCCTAGTATAATTGTGTTTTGGTCAATTTCTCCCTTTAGTTCTGTTAGTAGTTGCTTGGTGTATTTCGGTGCTCCCTGATTGGGCCATAAGCGGAGCCCTAGTAGTGCGAGTTCTTCCCTCTCCCGCAGCTGCGGTAGTTCCAGGATGCAGTGAGCTCGGAGCACTGAGCTAGGTCTGCGTCTTGCCCCCGCGCGGCTCCGTCTTCGCACTTCTCCCTTCCCTCCTCCCCCGCTCGCGCAATTCTCCCACCTTTAGGTGAATTCAGTAGTGGGCCTCTTCGTCCTGCCTGTCTGCTGTGCAGGGAGTCCTTTGTGGAGTTATTGTTGTTCGATTAGTTGTAAATTTCCGGGGAGCTTTACAGAGGCTCACCTCACGCCGCCATTTTGATGACCTTATTTTTACTCTTTATATTGTTTTTCCTTCTTGAAGTTTCAGGATTCCTTCTTTTAATATTTGCATCTGTTTCAAGGATTTTTCTTTTTTTCTTTTTAAAGATTTTATTGGTGAAGGGGAACAGGACTTTATTGGGGAACAGTGTGCACTTCCAGGACTTTTTTCCAAGTCAAGCTGTTGTCCTTTCAATCTTAGTTGTGGAGGGTTCAGCTTCAAGTTGTTGTCTTTTCAGTCTTAGTTGTGGAGGGCTCAGCTCAGCTCCAGGTCCAGTTGCCGTTACTAGTTGCAGGAAGCGCAGCCCATCAGCCCACCATCCCTTGCGGGACTTGAGGAGTTAGACTGGCAGCCTTGTGGTTGAGAGCCCACTGGCCCATGTGGGAATTGAACCGGCAGCCTTCGGAGTTAGGAGCACGGAGCTCTAACCGCCTGAGCCACCGGGCCGGCCCGTCAAGGATTTTTCTTTAGTTATCCATTTAGAGTAGGTGCTGGCAACAAATTCTCTGGTTTCCTTTACTGGAGAATATCTTGATTTCCATTTAAGTCCTGAAGAATATTTCATGGGATACGAGATTCTGGATTCACTTTTTTTTTCTTCCATTCAACATTTGAAAAAAACGTCCATTTCCTCTGGCCTCCAGGGTTTCTTATGAGAAATCTACTGTCAGTTTGATTGCTTTCCTTCTATATGTGGGTAATGTATTGTTTCTCTCTCTGCTTTCAAGTCTATAGCATTAGTTTTCAGAAGTTCAATTTTCCTGTGTCTTGGATATCTATAAATTTATCCCGTTTGGATTCTGTAGGTTTATGTTTATTGCCGAACTTTCATTTGTCGGTTATTATTATTTTTCTTCAGATATTCATTCTGAACATCTTTCTTCTTTCCTTCCAAAATGCTAATAACATGAATGTTAAATCTTTTGTTATAGTCCTACAGGTTCTTGAGTCTGTGTTCAATTTTTTTTTTTTTTTGGTATACTTATTCTCCATTGTTCAGATTGAGTGATTTTTTCCCCCTTTGTGTCTTAAAATTAACTGATTCCTTCCTCTATTCTCTCCATTCTGCTACTGAATCCACATACTGAGTTTTAAAATTTTTTCAGTTATTGTGTCTTTCCATTTAAAAATTTCCATTTGGTTCTTCTTTATGTCTTCTGTTTCTTTGCTAAGACTTTCTATTTTTTTTTTTAATTTGCTTCAAGTGTGTTTATAATTGTTCATTGAAGCATAATCATGATGGCTATTTTAAAGTCTTTGTCAGATAATTCCAACATCGATGTAATTCCAGTGCTGACATCTACTGAGTGTCGTTTCTTATTCAAGTTGAGATTTTTCTTGGTTGTTGGTATGATGAGTTTTTTTTTTCTAATGGATCCTGGATAATTTTGGTATTATGGGACTCTAGATCTTATTCACATCTTTTTTATCAGTGACTTGTCTGATACCATCCTGGTGAAGGAATTGGGGAGCCATCTCATTACTGAATGCTGGTAGAGGAAATCCAGGTACCCTACTCAATCCCTATTGACACAAAAAGTATTGGATGAGTATGTTGTTACTGCTAGATGGGAATGGAAGTTCTGACTTCCCACTAGGCCTGCAATGATATCACCCTACTGGGAGAGGGTGGGGTATCTCATAACTCCTCCCTACATAGCCTTTGGTGACAACACGGGGGTGGGAGATGGCCCCAGTGATGCTGGGAGGGGGTGAACCTGACTTTGCACTTGGTCTCCTTGATGCCATCACACCTGGCAGGGGCACCACATTATAACCAAGTGGTGGTAGAAGTCTTGGCTATCGTCTTGGCCTTTGCTAGCAAGGGGGATGGTAAAGCCACAACTTGTCTCATGGTGTTTGGCTGTAGTGGAATGGTTGTTGTCTGAAAGTTTTCTGTCTTGCTGGGCTGTGCCGTTCCTGGTCCTTTGGACAGAGAGAGCAGGCTTTTCTTGAAGCTATTTTATCTGTGCTTATTGGTGGTTTCTGGTCGCCAACTTCATCAGTCTTGATCAAGTTTGTGATAATTGAGACAAAAAGAAAACCCATGTATGTATGTATGTGTATATATATGTACACATGTATGTATATAATATGTCCATGGTTTTTAGCAGAGGACTGAGGGAAAAGGGAAGTACATCTACTCCATCTCGTCCAGCACTGGAAGTTCAGAATGAGATTTTTATCCTTGCAAAGACTGAAATAGCTCAGCTTAAGACTAAAGTTTAGAATTAGGCAGAAGTAACACAAAGAACTGTAATAATATTGTTATCATATATTGAGAGCCAACTATGTGCCAGGAACATAAAATTAGTTGTTTCTAACCCTTATAATACCATTATAAGTCAATGTGACTTGTCTAAACTAACAGGTTAAAACATGGCTGGACTGGGATTTGAATCCAGCACCACTGTACAAAATCCATGGTTGACCACAACATATACTGTCAAAGAGTGCTCAAAGAAGCCTGACTGCAGAGATGAGACATGACCCAGTGAGTAGAGCATTCCTGCAAATAGTTCTTTATGCAAGCCGAAAATCAGATTATGTTGTTAATTAACACCTGTTGATTGAGCCACTTCAGAAGACACTGCAAATTTGCCTTTTTAGAGAGAGTGGTGGTTTGTCTTGCTACTCAGACCCAAGGACATTGCTGCAAGTTTACCTTGCTTCATTAGTTCCCCCTGGAAAGACCTCGAGTAGCTTCATGGCTCACAAAGAGACGGCATCATTATTATACATAAGAAGCATTACTTCTCTCTGGGCCCTTTTTGTTCTTTGAATCCAAACCTTGACCATTGATGAGTCTGAGATTCTAGGTACAGTGGAGGGAAAAGAAAATTAACTTGGGGTTGAATACTTTTCATAAAGCAACTGTATAAACGATAAGTAACTCTTTGGAACCGTGCCTTCCTGTTGCTATAAAGTCATATTGTCAATTATCGTTGATTTACACTTAATGATAATGTATATCCGGCTAGTTTGACGTTAAACTTTGATAGGCCTTTGGAAAAGTAAGTCTTTGCCAAAATGTGATGTAAATAAGATTTCAAGTGGGAACATTTACCTACTTAACGCAGCAAACTAATTAAAAACTTGAACAGTTTAACATAAAACCTAGAATCGGGTCAAGGTAAGTGCTTCTTTTGCAGTTTATCTTATATATCAACAACAGACAATTTTATCTCTTCACTGAAGTGAAACCTTTAATAGCAGTTGCATAAATTAGATCCAGTTACTATCTAAATTTGAAAATAAACATTTATTTTTTAATTAGTCTGTTGTATATTGTTTCCTAGGACATGAATGAGTCATTCATTGAGTATTTTGGGGGAGTTCCAGGTCTATTAAGCAATTTAATGGGCTACATCAGACTGTTGACGGATGGTGTTGATAGGTGTCTCTGAGCTCTGAGATCTCTGAAGGTGACAAACAAAAACAACATAGAAAAGTATTTGTAGGGAATGTGTAGGAAAGTCTCGGAGTGTTTCTAACCTAAAGGGACTTTCCACATCCTTTTAGTGCTTTTAGTGTTTATAGTTGTTTCAAACAAAAATTCTTAGTCTTCTATGAAGCTGTGCACAGTAGATGAGAGTGGGCTGCTGCTAACTAACTCGTTCCCTTCCCCTTGGCTTCCACTTGTAGTTCCAAATAAAACCTTGAAAGAATTGCTCAAATTACATGCTACTCAATAAAGCATTTGGATTTAGATCCTGAGGTGCAAATGAATAATGATGTTCATGTCCAGAGAAAGAACATTTTTCCTATTTTTGAAGGTAAGTTGAAGATGATAAATTGTGGCCCTTTGAGTAGTCATTATTTATAGGAGGGTGAACGTTTATCAAGTATCAGGGCCTGAAATTATTTATGGTGTTAGGGACTAGGTTTCAGCAGCCAGAGCATTTATATAAGTCAGGAAGCACTGGATCAGTCTCTGGTGATTTTGAGGTGAGTGGCAGAGACAGAGCTCCTGGTAATCCCTTGAGAGCTACAAAAATATTTTAACTGCTCATTTTTTCTGAATAACAATTCTCTATGATACAATGGGAAATTCCTACTCTCTGATAAAATGGTAAAAACCACACTATTAATTTGTTATTATAGATTTTGAACCTAAAGCTTTAAAAAATCAGGTCTCAGCTATAGAAGCTTTTGAATAGGAAAGGACTTAAGCCACCACTACTAGCTTGAGGTCATATAGAAAGATGCTTTAAAAAACAACCCAAACAAGTAAGACACCACTTCCTCTTTTGTTTCTTGACTTACTCCTCTGTGTATATGTGCATGCACACACACACACACACACACACACACACTCACTCACTCTTAAAATTACTCCCATACAGAAGCTTTCAAATTTGTGCAATTAATAGCTTGGGCGAACTTAGCATTTTGTTATAAAATGGTGTACATAAACTGTTACTGGAAGAGGTTTCAACAAAGAGCTTTTTCCTTCTATGTAGTCAGAATTAGCTTATTTGTGGAAAGAATGTAATTCAATATTTTTAATTTCCTTTTGTATTTTCTACTATGGACCTGTACAGAGACTTGTTTTCACTTTTTAACTTAATGAAAATTTTCCCCTAACTTCTTCAGCAATATGTTAGATAATAGCCATCTTTATAAGAGAGCTCTATGTACTACTTAGATGAAAGTATCAGTATTAGATTATCTTTTCTAAATTCAGTTGTAAAATTTGTTTTATGCTGTGACTCATTTAAAAAGTGTCCAGGATTCCTTTTGGCGTAAGTAGCAAACCACAATAAAATGGCTTTATTGCAATATCTTGAAAGAAATCTCTAAATAAAAATGTTTCACTGGCTCAATAAAATACTTCATTATCTGAGAGAAATCTGGAAGGTCATGTTAATATACACAATGAGAAAAATAAAAAAATCTAGTGAGGTCCTTAAGAAAGATTAGGTTATAGCCTAAGTTCAAGAAAAATAAAGAAAAAAGTATGCCTCTGAGAAAGAGTCTGCCATGTTAAAACTTCTGAAATATTTTGCTGTCAATATCTATTTTTTAATGATAATATTGAGCTCTAGAAACATTGGACATCTACATTTACTATTTTAGCAAATTAACACAGTCAACTTCAGATTTTTATTTTTATTACTCAGTTGTCCCTATTGATTTCTGGAACTACCTCTGAATATTTGTACTTTTTTGTTCAAAAATTTGTATTTGGATTCATTAAGAAACCTCCGTGAAGTTGTCTGCTTTCTACTTGTTTGAAATTAATTAAATTTCCCTCTTGGTTCATGCTCTTCACAAAAAATACTTAAGTTCAAGTTAGGTCTTGAGTGATGGAGCGCCTTTCAAAGTATGTTGCTCCAAAGGCTCATTGGGTTGTTGTGGATGGGACATAAATGCTCTCTTCTTTAGAATGTTTTAGTATATTAAAAATAAAAAGTTTTCTGTAGTACTTTGAATTCTATTTCCCTGCTTCAAAATCTGCTTCAAACTGTGTTTGGTATTCTTAACTTAAAAGTCCTTTAGAAGTTAATTTTATAAACAAATCAAAAGCACTGTGTGGTAATGGAAAGTGCATAGAATTTATGATCTGGCAGAATAAGTCAAATTATTTAGCCTCTCTGAGCCTCAGCTTTCTTATCTGTAAAATGGGGGCAATTATACTAATCTCATAATGTTGCAAAGATCAGATATTTAACAAGTAAACATTGCATACAGCACTTTGCACATAAATGCACAATAAAAGGTCACTATCTTTAAATTCTAAGAATTCTACAATTTAATCTTAAAAACAAACTGAAGCCTTATGAAATAGAGTAGTTTTTGCTCTCTTCCTTTTCTACTAGTTGAATTTCTCTCCTTACCTGGTTTATGATGGGCCGTGAGTATCTATATATCTAAACAACAAGTTTATTTTATAGTTTTCTTTGCTCTACTTAGTTTGAGAAGCAACTTTGAACACGTTGTCATGGTCTGCTCTCTTTCAGAGTATATGAGCCTGATAAACTCAAGAGTTCTGAATGAGTTTCTGTGTTTGGGTAATGGTTATTTGACACTTCAAAATTAAGAGCCTCTTCAACTTGTTTTGCTGCATGACTGATGTAAGAGGGATTCAAAAGCAATACAACCGCTGCTTGGTTCTCTTGGGAATCTTGCTCTTGGAACCCAGCCCCCACGCTGTGAGGACACACACTGGTTTACATTGAGAGACCACAGGGAGAATGCGCATGTATGTTTTTCTGGCAGATGGTACTGCATCAACTGCCAGACATACAAGACACCTTAAGGTGATTATGTAGTCCTTGGCTGATGGATTGCCCTCCACCACCTTTAAGCCTCCCTGGTGATGTTTCATGGATTATGAATCATAATTAAGCAGAATGTTTGATGAAATCAATGATTCTAATTCAAATACTCTCAGGCCCCATAAGGCTCCATCCAACAAAAATAATTAAAAATGATTCCCATTTTACTTTCACTTCTCAAAGAACATTAATAGAGATCCATGTCATAACTCATAGCCGCATTTTTAAGTCCCTTTTCCTTTCTCCTCTAATTCTCTCAAACTTGTAGCTGAGAGAAAGAGAGAATATGAGAGAACATGTGTGTGTTTCTGTCTCTCCCTCTTCCCTAATCTTTTCACCGAATCTTTCCCAGATACCCATCCTTGACTTTTTGTTTTAAACCATCTTCCTCCACGTCTCACCAGACTGCCTTTCCCCAGTGGTTGCTGAGATTTTCAGTCGTAGTACTACAATCTCAGGCCACTCTTGGATGATTAGAAGGCCCAATTACTGCATTTCTCTGGATCTTCTTTCTGCAGGGAAGTGCAAAAAGGCCCTTGGAAATTGTATTATTTCTCTGATTGCCTTTTCCTTATAGAGAAATTGAGATGAATCAAATTATTTCCTTTCTTAAATTTAACTTTCCAGGCATGGTAGATGAGATTTATGGGTCAAAAACTATTTTGCTTTTTGGAGGAGTATTAATTTAAATAAGTTTTCCCACTGTTAACCAATTTTCAAAAGTCAAAATACCACATTTTAGAGGACTTAAAACATTTACCACATTTGTGAAATTTATTATCATTCCAATAGTTTACTCTTGCTTTTCTTTTGTCGCTGTTTTGGAGAAGGTTACATGATTTCCTTAATGTCATCATCCCCTTGAAATCCATCTATCTCATTCCTCCTAAACTGGAGCAGCTCTTCCACATTCAGCAGGGAAGCTAAATCAAATACTAATTTCCACCTTTTCAATAAGTATATGAAAAACAAAAGCAAAAACAAAAACAAAAACAAAACAAACAAACAAAAAACAGGCCCACATGGAAGAGATGGCTATATGCTGTAAAGATATAATGTGAAACCAATATTCTGTTAAACCTATTGAACATTTACTCAAATTTTTTCATCAGTATATTTATCTTTAGGATAAAAAAATGACCATGTCATACTTTGGAAAAAAACAATGTACATTACTAGAGAAAGAAAACTAGATAGGCCACATTTTCTGGCTCATATTGGGAACATGACTGGCATCCTTTTATTAGCTGTAAAGTTTGCTTATACTATACACTTCAAAGAGCTTTCCTAATGGGAGAAATCTAGTAATTCCCAAATAGATTCACTACACTCCACCTTCCAACCTTTTTCCTTTATTGGTCAGGGCATGTTTTATGCAGAAGAAAAGTAAAAGGTAGGAGTCATGGTTCATTTACCCACTTCCTAGTTTAATGCTGAGGTGTCCTAAAACTTCACATAGTCTTTGGAGACTAAGCTGAGGAGTTTTTTTCTTGTTTATTCTGGTCCAGTGCAAATATTTGACTATTGAGAAATATATAACACAGTAGAATTGTAGACCCACCATCTGCTTAATGTAAGCCAACACCCACCTGTAAGGAGACGGATACAGGATGGTATCCTGTTCCTCCAGCTTGTAAGTGACAGTGGCTGACGCTATGCAACCCTGGTTTGTTTGAGCTGCCCCATGCTAAGATTGCTTGATAAAATTACAATAGGGTGTGTACGTTTTCGTAAGATTACTTTCAGGTTCTCTTGGTGTAATCTTTTTACAGTAATGAGGTTGAAAGGAGGCTAAAAAATACCATCAGATTTGGATATGTGGGTGCATTTATAAATTTTTCATGCTAGTGATGTAGTTCAAGGAATGAAATCAATGAATCAATCACTCGTGTTCTGCAGTTTGTGACAGCAGGTCTGACTGTCCACATTAGCTGAGAGAGAGATCGACATGGGTGGAAAGGGTGAGAGCAAAAAAGGACACTACTCATATCTGTCTTTTTTAATGACTAGAAGTCCTTATTTTAACTGACAAAGACCTTTGACAGGCACTTGACCGTAGAGTTCTCCCTGAAATGCTTGTTCTCACTACTACATAATAAGCTTATAGAATCTGGAAAATGAACTTGAAATGGACCGTTGTTCTTTGAAGCAGCTGCCATTGCTTTTTAAAGAAGCCCTCCAGGGGACAAAAATTTCACAATGATCACATCACATGATGTGCCCCCTGAAGGGCTTGCCTCTGAGACTTTCCTTCTTTGAGAAGATGCTAATGAAAAATGAAGACATAAAGACGACTAATTCTTATATTTTTGAGTTTGAATGTTTTAAAACAAATTACCAGGGGATTTTTATGAAGATTTTAGACTGGTACTAACATCCTGAACCAAGAAACATGGTTATCTAAAATGCCTGGGATGATTTATAAAAGTTTGTATAGGTTGTATGCCAATTCTAGGCATGAAAGTAATCAAACCATACCTGCTCTTTGGGGACTTATTGCTTTACTCTGCATTTTTTCTTATACCAAAGAGTTATACAATTAGTGTAAATAAAATTCTAAAGTGCCCCTTAGGGTTAATACAATTGGGAGAGTGACTTCAATATGGAACCAGAGGCAGGCTTTTAGGTAAGCAGAACAGGTGGTCTTAAGGGGTTGTTGAAGGACCACTTATTGTTGGTACCTGGAACCTCTAAAGCTCTGATATCCCTCGCTTTCCATTGTTAAATACGGAAGTACCGGTGAAAGTATTAGTCACAAATATCTTATGGAGGAGAGCAAAAGTTGCTGAAGTAATCATTTACCTAGAGCCAGTGAGGATTGGGTAACAGGTGATGTCAAGATGGCCTTGGAAAGAGGTCTAAGAAAGTGAAGAACGCTGCCCAAGATACAGTGTCTTTAAAATTTTCCTGTGGTATCATGCATAGCATTATAAAGTAAGAATAGTAGGTCATTTAGATCAGGGACGTTAAAAGAGGGGGTGTGTTGAGGATATTGGAATCATTGTTACGTGTCCCTCCTCTCTGGCCCCCAAGATTCTCAGGTTGAGTATCGCAATTCCTCTGAGTCAACAAAAGCTGACAGAAGCTTGTCTTTTGGTTTGAAGGTAGAGGTTCAAAGCTGAGCATGGTAGCACTGCCTACAATTTTTCTATGAAATGCTAGTTGAAATCAATGTGTACTGCCCTTTTAAAAAGGACATACTCTGCGTAATTTCACTTCTTGCACCACGTTAGCTTTGATTAAATCTTTTGTTTTGACAACATACAAATGCAAAGCAAAGTATTATGGCGGTTAAGTCTGCTGACCCTGGAGCCAGACTTACTGCATTTGAGTACAGGCCCTGCTAATTAGCTGTGTGACTTATGTATGTATGTATGTATGTATGTATTTAACCAAGTTATTGAACGTCTTCAGGCCCCAGCTAACCCATTAGTGAAATGAGAATAACAGTATTGCACATTTGTGGTGAGGTATTAATGAGATAATCCATGCAAGGACCTTTTTCAGCATAGAGCCTGGAACATAGAAAGGGTTCAGTATATGTTCATTTTAATAATAACTACAAATACCAAGTATAATAATCAGCTCTTTTCTCTGGGTCTGACTTTTGCTTTTTCATTAAAACCACAGCATTGGCTCAATTGGGTTTATTGGCTTCATAAACCCAACTACATTTGGTAAAACTTTTTGAGTACTGGAATAACATTTAAGTGGGCAGAAATTTGTTTTGATGGTAGAACTAAAACCTGACAAACTTATTGTAAGAAATGATTCTTTTGTTTAAGCAGGGCTTCTTTTTAAGTGTGTGATGGGAAGTTTGGGTGTTTCCTTACCCATGATGGGAATCATGCAAATTGGGGAAAGGAGAAAAAAGCATTTGTGTTGGTTTGCAAGGGCTGTCTTAAATACACATGGGGTGACTTAAATAACAGAAATCTATTGTCTCACAGTTCTGAAAGCTAGAAGTCTGAGATCAAGGTATTGTGAAGACTGGTTCCTTCTGAGGGCTGTGAAGGAGAATGCGTTCCATGCCTTTCACCTAGCTTCTGGTAGTTTACTGGCAACTTTTGGCATCACTCCTTGGCTTCTGTAGCATGGCCTAGGTCTCTGCCTCTATCTTCACATGATATTCTTTTCTGTGTGCATGTCTCTGTGTCCATATGTCCCCTTTATATGAGGACACCAGCCATATTGGATGAGGGGCCAATTCTACCCCAGGATGACTTCATCTTTACTTAATAAGTTATATCTTCAACGACAATTTCCAAATTAGGTCATATTCTGAGGTATTATGAGTTTAGGACTTCAACCTATGAATTTGGAAGGGGGGATACAATTCAAATTGCAATAGCATCCTATCCTGGAAATAATTATAATATACTTCCACAATTTGCAGTAATCAATCCTCAGCAAAACACACACACACACACACACACACAAAAACCCCAAAACAGTTGCATGATGACAAAGCTGGTGGCCAGTGGATTTGTTTCATCTCATGGAAAAGAGGTTTATAAACTGGTATTCATAAACTTAATCACTGAAAACACCAGAGGGATTATGCATTTAATAGAATCCTATTGCAGATGCTTGCTAAATATTCAGTTTGTTTTGAGAGAGAGAGAGAGAGAGAGAGAGAGAAAGAGAGAGAGAGAGAGAGAGACTGACTTTGCTTTCAAGATCTTTCCATTTAGCGTAAAAAGATAGACATTGCATAAGAAACAATTTAAAAAAAACAGAAAAAAAAGCTTATTTTTCTTTACTCACTAACAATGTTTATGAATACAGAGATTGTGTATTATGCATCATTTCAAGTTCAGTGTGTTTTAAGGAGTACTACTGTAAACTCTCAAGCAAAGTTCTATAAAACTTGATAGTGTGAAATCAGTATGTTAAGGTAAGTTTGTCGGAGCTTGGCACAGTATCTTATAAACCTAACCTAAAATTTCTACCAAGAAAAAGCCCTGCATACTTCTGTATTTTAGAGTCAGACCAATGAACGTTCATTTCTTTAGCCCCCGCAGTATGCCTTATTCTCAATTTCATCACGTTGATTTCCACATGGTGGAATACATTCTTGTATCATTCAAGATTCACAGGTGCTACATTTGTGTGAAGCCTGACAGCCCTACTAGGCATTTGGATGATCTTTCCGCTGCTCCCACATCATCCTATTACACTATTTAATAAGGAATTACTTCCCATCCATTACAGATCTTACCGGTAGACTAGGAACTCTGCAGGGGAACAAAAATTGCTTTGTTTTTATCTAGTTCATCTTTTGGTCAACAATACCAAACACAGTGTCTGGCAAAGAGTAGAAATTAAATGTTGGGATAATTGGGAAAGATTAAATGCTATAAAATAACTGAGTTTTTTTTTAAACTCAGAAATTGAAGCTGGATTTGAAATATGAAAGAAAAGTTGTTTGAGGCAAAAATATAAGGGGAAAGAGGAGGAGGAGAAAGAGGAGCATATAAGTACTGCAATTCTAAATTAGGGTGCCATTATCATCAAAAAGTACAGGTCACTCAGTTAAATGTAAATTTTCATTCACATTAAACAATGAATCCATTTTTACTATAAGTATATCCCAAATATTGCATACTTATAGAATATACTTAGACTAAACAAAAAAAGTTATCTCTAATTTAAATTTAACCCATATCTTTACTGACAACTCTATTCTAATCTCTTTTTATCGTATAACTTTTTAAACTATAATATTATCTCTTTAAAATGCAAATAAGAGCTCTGAATGCTCCTCTATAAAAATCCCTACACACAGAATTGTGTAGGTACTTGATGTTAGTAACTTAATTCTTAACAGTGGATGTGAGAGAAGGAATGAATAATTATTTTGGAGGCTACAAGGCTGAAAGTAATGGAAATAAAGTATATATGTATATATATATATATATATATATATATATATATATATATATATATATATATGTATGTATGTATTCTAAGTGTAGTTTTACATTTCAAGGCTGGGGTAAACTTAGAAGTGATCAAATCTAAACCACTAATTTTGTAAAGTGAAGAAATTAGAAATATCTATTAGGATATAGAGTTTAATTGTTAAAGTAGGATAGAAAGGGGAATTAAATTGGTTACAAGGCTACACTGACTAATATAACTTATTATCAAATAATTGTATGTATAATATATGTATATTAAATATTAGTAGATGTATAATTATATACAGAATTAAATTGTAATAGAATATCATTATTATATGTATATTGAAGTACAAAGGCATGTATATTTTTGTAACAGAGTAATTTATCATTTACTAACATTTTTACACTAATTGAAGAAAAATAGTGAATATGTTATTTTACTTATTAGTTCTTAAAACAGTAACTAAGTTGTCAACTGATATCTTCTTAGTTCACTGCAAATGACCACTGACATTTTCTGTCTCTTACTGCTTATGCAACAATGGAATCAGCTATGTTACTTTAGTTTTCATACTATAAATTACTGAATCAGAGAATGCCAGTGCACTTTGAAGTCTTAGCATTCATTAAAAATATCAACCCTCAGACTTTGATTTCAAATTTAAAAAATTAAATATAGGATATTTAACATTCTTTTGCAAATGTGATGCCTGGATGTCTGGTACTGATATCTAGTTAGGTAATGGTCATGTAACCTACTTGCATCCAAATAGATTAATTACTAAGTCTGCTTAAAAACAACAGAATAGTGATCAAATAAAACCTGGAAAAAAGTTTCCTTTTTCTGGCTTAGAAAACATGGGAATTAATTAAATATTTATCACATACACATTGTATATCTATCTCAAATTAAAGTGTATGTTTGTATCTTAAAATAATTTAAAAATTTTAAATGCAATCAAATCCTGTGGGTTAGGACAATTTCTGCCCAACTGAAACATTCTCTCCCTTCTGAGAATTACTCCCTAGTGATTATAGGATTTATTTTTCCATTAAAAAGTTAGGAAATTTTGTGGTATTTAAAGCAATAGAAGACATGGTACTGATTCTCCAGAAGTTCCTGTAAAGAATTGAATTGGTGGTTGGATGTTTGATAATTTCAGAATGGCTATAATTCTCTCCTGCGTGTTAATTGGAGACAGTTTTCAAAGTATTATTCAAAGTATTAAATAGTCACCCAATAATTAAATATTAAATTTTCATGTGTAGTTAAAATTTTAAGATATACTTTTACTTTATGGTAATTAGTTTTTAAATGTCTTTGAAGTAAGAAAAGCAGCAAATGGTTAACTCTGACTTACGTATATGCTGCTGAAAGTTAAGTGGATAGAGATATATCCGTTTGCTTTGGCAACGTGCACATCATTTATGATCTATACCACTGGGTTCAATACAGTGGAGGGGGCAGAATTAAGATTGGATTACCTGGTGAAGTGAATGAGAGGTGAGGAAATAGGGACAACCAGTGTAGACACCTCTTATTTAGGTCCTCCTGTCTTCACCCTAACTCTGCAATCATGACAAGCTTTCTTTGCTGTGGATGCAGGGAGCAATCAAATCACTACACTGTCATGCTCAGGTTCTGACATTTATTGAAATATCATTTTACCTTCATAAGAATGTTGCAAACACATTAAAAATCTAAATGGTAATGTTACAGAATCATGTGTACTTGCACATTTAGCATGAGTCTGTTAACCAGAAGTTCGTCTTCATGACATTTGACCTCTTTGAGATAATTCCTTATAACTCGGATTGAATAAGTTTTAATGCTTTCTTCATGTTTTCTATCACTGAAATAAAAGTAAATAGACATTAGTCTGTTAGTAAATGAAAGTATCAAATATTATAATCTTTTAATCCCTGAATCTAAAATCGGCCCACTTAATAGCTGTGAAAACATGGGAATTTATCTACAACATTAAGGTGTACATGCAAATTTAGGGATTAGAGCATTCAGAGCTGGTGAATCAACTTTCTTTTTGGTAAACAATTTTATCAGAGAGACTTTCAGGGAGGTTCTATTTTTTTAACTGACCATTTTGTATTTGTACCACTGGATCTGAAATGAATAGTTATTAAATATAGTTGATAGTGAGTGCTGTAAAAATTAAAACCCCAAGTCAGACTGTATCTCCTTGCTTATGAAAGGGAGAGAAAAATACTTAATTATTATCACTTTGAGGAAATCACATGTGATCTTTATACACATAGAATGGATTGACTCTCTTAAGGTTTGTTTAATTTTAGTGTATACCCTATTTTTTTTGGTGGTTTCCAAATTTAGAGATCATAAGAATGGTTGGACATCCCTTTAAAAAACAGATTCCGAGATGCCCCGGAAATTCTGATTTTGGTGGGAGCTAAGGGTTTGCATTTTAAACACTACCACCACCACCACCACCCCCACCCCCAGTGAGTCTGATTTGTGGATACCATCATTGGTGGGGATTTGACCCCTGGTAGAAGGACTGACCCCTCTAACAGTCAAATGTCAGCTAGTACCACTGTTCAAGATAATTTCTGAATACTTACATATTGGTAAATCCTGAGGTTCATATGTATATAATCTATTAGAATATCTTCCAGTTATATCAGCTCTGACTGTTAAAGAAGGATCTGCCAAGAAAAAATAAGTTTCTAATATATTACTTAAAATGTTCTTAAAATCATTCTTGCCTCTTACTCTAAAACAAATGTGAAGCAAATTTATAAGCAAAATCAGTTTTTATACATGTTAGTTCGTGATGAGTTAACTTGAATTCTCATTTTAGTGTGTCATAGCTCTCTGTCAATATAGTTTGGGGGACTGTATTGAAATTACATTGAGATATTGATTTAATAACATCAGTTAGTTAAAAAAAATATTTAAAATTTACATGTAATAGATATAGTGAATTTTGGTTGTAGAACTAGCAAGAGCTGTTATTGACTGGGTTAGCAATGTCTTCCCTTTTTAAAAAATAGTACTTAAACTAGCATTTAAAAATAAATGAATGCAAGAATATTTGTGATTTTGTAAATCTGAATATAATGAGATAACACACATACCCACAAACATGATTCTAGGCACATATAGTCCATCAGGTGATAAATTTTTATCTGTGGTCTCATGCTAGCAGGAGAAGAAAAAAATTAAATGTTATTGGATTGGATTGTTTTTGACAGTTGATTTTGAAAATAATTTATATGAATGAAGTTTACAGTAAATTACATATTTTGGCCTTTTATAATTCTATATAATATTCTATATCCACCAACACTTTATAGCTCTTTTTGTATTAAAAATAGAAAAAAAAGGGGATTCAAATTTTCCATTGAATTGTGATATTAAGAAAACACTGTAGAGGTCATATACCATGAGATTCAGCATGATGAAATTATTCTGAGCCATTTCTTGTATTTCTTTATTTTGGGCAAACACTTTTTTTAGTGCTGTGGGGGAAAACATAATGAACACCAGTCAGTTTTGAGGATAAAGACACCTTCAATAGAACATAGCAAAATAAAGCTAGTATTTATTTGCATCTATAACTGGCATGTAAATACTTCATTGGCCCATTGTCAACTTTGTCTCTCATTGGGAAACAGTGAATGTCAGAGTCTGTCCATAAAAACATTGGGGGGATAATCACATTAATGGAGCCACCAGTTAATTTCATGTAACTCATTGACTCATTGGTTATAACAACATCTTCTTTCAGCAAGTTTCCCCCCCCCCTCTTTTTTTTTCTTGATGGGAGGAAGAGGGAAAAGTAATTCTAAAGGACATGTAATATAAGTATATTCAATATATTGCTAACAATCATTGTAATCTTTAAGCACCTTAGTGAAATGGTAGTATGGTTGTCTTTTTTTTTCTCGAATGAGATTTTCTGAATGCTGCCTTATCTATTCTTACCAGGTCACTTTTTCTAGTACATACTGGAAATACAATAAGATCTCAGGAGCTAAAATTACCTTGGCAATATTGACAGTCCTCCAAGTGATGAATGACCATCAATGGCTTGTTACTAAACAGAGAGAGTGTGGAATTAAGTCAAGTGATTAAGTCTGAGTCAAAATGTACAGTGAAATTAGATTTAAACTTTTTGTATTTTCAGTGAGACTTAAAGTGCAAATCTGACTGACAAATCATAGCAATGTAGTCGTAGTAGTGTTACTGAAAATATGATCGGAGAACTTGGCGCATCACCAGGTAGCATATTAGAATTAGAATTCTCAGCCTCCATCCCAGGCCTACCCAATCAGAATCTCTAGGGGTGGAGTCCAGGAATCTGTAGCTTAACACGCTCACCAGGTCATTCCTATGTACACTATAATACAGTGAGAAAAATAAAAGTCTATGCTGTCTCCAGAGATGAAACAATATTATGAACAAGGCATTAATTTCCAGCGAACATCTGGTATAAGATGTCAGGGTTGTTTTTTTCTTTTTAGTTTTCACCAAAAGGCTATTAATAGTTGACTGTTTTCACATCCTTTCATTCTTGTAACAACTCACAACAGACAGTCTCAGTGAGAGTTCCTTCTCTGTACATTTTTCAGTTTCACTTTGATTTTTACACTCTGAAAAAAGCTTTCATGGTGACTAATTGACTTCCCTGCTCATTAGGATAAGAGAAAAAAATTAGTGTATTAACTATAGTGAAGGATAAAGGAGTTATGATTTGGGTATACAGGATGTGTTTTCTTTTTAATGTTTAATTTTGAGAAGATGCTCTGTACAAAAAGAGATAGACTCCAATGTATATGTATTAAGCATAAATCTTTTAAAATCAACAGAGGTAATCATATGAAATACTATAACCCTATTTTTTTTTTACTTCGGTCTCAAAAGTATTAAATAACAAACTTGGAATTATTATTAATTTTATTTAATCCTCATACTTGAAATATAAGTAAATTTTAGGTAAGAATAAATCCTACAACTCACCTTTTAGGATTTATGACATAGAGGTAAAGATAGCATTTGCCAACAACTTCCAACTCATTGGTGAAAAAGCAGTCGAAAAATCCAATGAGTGAAATATCATTCCTAATTTTTTAGACAGTGAAGTAGGGACAGCCTAAACAAGGGCTCAAAACTTTTTCAGCAAAGAGGTAAATACATAGTAAATATTTGAGGTTTTGCAAGCTATGTGGTCTCATTCACAACTATGCAACTCAGCCATTATTGCAAAACAGCCATGGACAATATGTAACAAAATGAGTGTGGCTGTGTTACAGTAAAAGTTAATTTATGGATACTGAAATTAGAATTTCACATAACTTTCACATGTCCAAAATACTGTTTATCTTTTGAATTAAAAAAAATTAATCTAAAAATCATCCTTAGGTTACAGACCAAATAAAAACAGGTGGCCCCTGTAAAATCTCATGAACTAGCCCACCAGATCATGAGAAACTTGAGTTGAGTTGAGAGTTGAGAGTTGAGAGAAAGTAAAAATTTGTGGTAGCTGTACTTCAGCATTATTTGGTAAAACACATCTTTTAAAATTCTACATTTTTTCCTTTTAAAATAGGTTACAAATTCAAATGGTTTAAAATCTAAAAGTTAAAATTTTTTCCTCCCACTACTGCCTCCGAAAAGTAAGCAGTGTTACCATTTCTTATGTTTCCTTCCAGAAGTTTTCAGGTCATATTCCCAAATATGTACATGTGTATATATATATAAATATATACATGTGTATATGTATAAAATATATATATCATATATAATATGTAACATATATATGTTTATATATATGAATAAGCACATGAATATCTACACGTATATGCATACATTTATGAAAATGCATATGCTTATGTATATGAATATATAAATGTATTTTATATGTCCACATGTATGTCCATGTGCATATGTATGTATATATTTCTTTTTTAAGACTACAAATACTACTGCACTATGCACATGTATTTGCATTTTGCATTTTTAGCATGATGTAACATCTTAGATATCATTCCCTTATGCTTCTATATAATATTCCATTACATGGAAATTCTTCAATGTATTTAATTAGTCTGCTGAAGATAGATATTTAAATTGTTTCCAAATTTCTGTGTTTTGGTCATTTCCAAACACAAACACTGCTTTGGTGATTTTATTTATATATGATTTTCCATATGGGTTGTATATTTGTAAAAAAATTTCCAAAAGTCAAATTTCTGGGTCAAGGAGTATATGCATTTATAATTTTGATACATATGCTTTCTTTATTTTTATTTATTTTTTTTCAAATTTATTTATTGGGGTGACAATTGTTAATGAAATTATATAATTTCAGGTGTACAATTCTGTATTACACCATCTATAAATCCCATTGTGTGTTCACCACCCAGAGTCAGTTCTCCTTCCATCACCATATATTTGATCCCCCTTACCCTCATCTCCCTCCCCCCACCCCCCTTACCCTCTGGTAACCACTAAACTATTGTCTGTGTCTATGAGTTTTTGTTTCTCATTTGTTTGTCTTGTTTTTGGTTTATATACCACATATCAGTGAAATCATAGGGTTCTCTGCTTTTTCTATCTGACTTATTTCGCTTAGCATTATACTCTCAAGATCCATCCATGTTGTCACAAATGTTCCTATATCATCTTTCCTTAACTCCGAATAGTATTCCATTGTGTATATATGCAGACTGGTGCAGCCGCTATGGAAGGCAGTGTGGAGGTTCCTCAAAAAATTACCATATGACCCAGTAATCCCTCTCCTGGGTATCTACCCAAAGAATTTGAAATCATTTATACATAAAGACACGTGTGCTCCAATGTTCATTGCAGCTTTGTTTACAGTGGCCAAGACATGGAAACAACCAAAATGTCCTTCGATAGATGAATGGATAAAGAAGTTGTGGTATATATACACAATGGAATACTATTCGGCGATACATATGCTTTCCATGGAAGGAGTAGGGCGGGGCCAGAAGAGCATCTAGGATACAAAAGCTAAGTGCTTTCATTTTGCATCGCAGGCACCTCTTTTGCCTCCCACGAGTATCAGCCCTTCCCTACTCCAAGAATTTAAAGAAATAAAATTTTGCAATAGTATCTTCTAGTACCTTAATGGCCTCATTTTTATAATTAAATCTTTGTAATTTATTGTGATAAAATCTGAGGCATAGATACAAATTGATTTATTTTTTCCCAGATGGCTACCAGTTTCTCTCTAACACTACGAATAATTATTTTACATATTCTATCTCCCTCACCCCTGACCTAAAAATACCACTGTGTTTTGTAAAAAATTTCTGTAGTGTCCAGTTTTATTTCTATTTGATTCATTTGATTCATTTACTAGTAACATATTGTTTTAGTATAGCTTTGTCAAATGTTTCATATTGATTAAGGGCTAGTTGTGGTGATTGTAGACATCCTCATCTTATCCAGACTTTAATGGGATATTTTTATTTGTTTTCCCACTAAGGATGATGTTGGCTTTTTTGCTAGGATGGGTATTTTTTGTTAGGATGAATGAAAATAAATGAGTATTGTTAAATAAAAGTTTTTTTTTTTTTAAATCAAACATGGGTTTTGCATTCTATTAAATGTCTTTCAGCATTTCTGAAGATAGAATATACTATGATTTGTCTCCTTATAAATATTAAGTTATTTGAATCAATTGATATCTTAATCTTGAATCTTCCTGGCATTCCCAGACTAAATCTCACTTAATTGGGGTGTATTCTTTAAATGTTCTGCTGGCTTCTCCTTGATAATATATTGTTTATTACCCTCTTATTTGGAAATGATTATTCTGTAGACTTTTTCTTTGGAAATATTTGTCCAGTGTTGAGACAGTGTTTTATTCAATTCTCATTTGGAATCTTTCCTTCTTAAAAAGAGTATTATAATGGAATGTTCTTCAGACATTACATAAATTCTTTGGGAGCTTTGAGAAAATACAACTTTCTTTTCTCTATCCCCAAAGATTTAGTATGTCTGTAAGGATAAAAGTTGTATGACTCTTGGTCATTGAGTGTAGAACAGTATGTGGCACAGAGCGGTGGCTACTCAGTAAGTACTTGACTGATTGATTGATCATGAATATGGATTCCAATGAAAACTCCAATGATCAGACTTGAGAACTGCTATTGTACATCAGTTTTCTGTTTCAGTTTGTATGATGCCTAATGATTGGTACTGTTTTTATACAACTTATATTCGAAAGCTTGATTGAGTAATTAAGAAATCAATACAAAGGCATTTAAATCTCTTGTGTATAAAAAAACAAAACCATTCTAATGGCAATTCTTAGTGTAAACAGCATAGAGTAGCAGAGCAAATACATGGGTATTCTTTCAAAAGCTAACATGCTACTTTTGGGCTCTTCTTTAAGGAGGTATCTATATGATCTGTCAAAATTAACTGAGAGGTGTTTTACCTTTTTTGAATATGAAAGAGACCTTCTTCATAAGTCTGTACCCAAGTGATATCATCTCCCCATCCTAAAACAGAAGAGAGAGAAATCAGTGCATTAACTCAGGACCACAGCAGACCTCTGAAATGGACATGTGACAAGAAGCTGTCTGTCGACAGATGTTTAACTAAGCTACCAAGCACTTATCTGACATATGATACGTGAGTATAACTAGAGATGAAGAGGTGGTGTCCTTTCAGATTATAGTACTGAGGTTTTTGTCAGTGTTTCCAACCTTAAGGCCAATGGCCTTGAACCCAGCAAGTGCTCAATAAGCACTATTATAATTAGTGATGATTGAAAAGACATCTCTGCACCATGCAATTAATCTTTGCATACTTTTTAAGGCTATCGGGAATACTTTGGAGTGTACCACACAGTGCCCTCCTATCTTGAGTGCCTGGTGAGGCTTGACCCCTTTTAAGTAAGTATATATCATGAATAAAAGGAATTCCAAGTTGAACTTTGAATTTTGACAAGGAGAAAATTCTGGTGTGGGAATTTTATGGTTGAGAAACACAGGTGTTCTGGAAGCATCCAGAAGAGTGAAGGAGAGGGAAACAATATAATGAGTAGAGAGAGAACCCGGTAACTTTTTAAAAAGTGATATGGGTAGTTGGGAATGTGTATTAAAGATTAAAGAATAAGATCATTGAGCAGAAGAATGAACCAAAAAAAAAAAGTCCAGAAATATTGCAGAGTGTTTTTAGGAAATGTCTTGGTCTACAGATGAGAAAGATCAAATTAGTGTGAAAACAGAAATATTTGCAGGCTATTTTGGACCCAGATTTTCTTATATGTTTCAAATGTCAGACTGCAGTATTTGGTTCTGATATCATGGCTAAAAGGTTGCCAGGAGTTATGAAGCAGAATTATAAGCAAGGTAAACACAGTTCCATGATTTTTGCTTGTTGGTTTGTTTTTGTTTTGTTTGCTTTTTGGGAATAGCTATATTACAGTATAATTCACATACAAATACAATTTGTGCAGTCACAGTGTACACTTCTGCATATTCGCAGAGTTGTACAGGCCTCATCATAATCAATTTTAGAATTTTTTCATCATTTCGGAAAGAAGCCCTGTACTCTTCAGCTATCATCCCTTCATTCCTCCATCTCCCCCATCCCTATGAAACACCTACTGTACTTTCTGTCTCTATAGATTTCTTATTTTGAATATTTCACATAAATGGAATCATACAATTTGTGGTCTTTTGTAACTGTATGCTTTTACTTAATATAATGTGTTCAAGGTTCATCCATGTTGTGGCACACATTAATACTTCATTCCTTTATATGGCCAAATATTATTCCATTGTATGGATAGACCACATTTTATTTATGAGGTAGGACAATTAAGTTCACGAACTCATCCTAGAAAAAGTGCTACCTGCCTCATTACTCAATATCACTATGTTCACCTTCGAAGTACTCCCCTTGGGAAGCTATGCACCGATGCCAGTGCCTAGTCCACCCTTCAAAGCAGTTTTGGAACTCTTTTTCTGGAATGGCCATCAGAACTCTCATCGTATTACCCTTGATGTCCTGAATGTCATCAAAATATCTTCCCTTCAATATTTCCTTTATCTTTAGGTAAAGAAAGAAGTCATTGGGGCCAGATCAGGTGAGTAGGGAGGGTGTTCCAATACAGTTATTTGTTTACTGGCTAAAAACTCCCTCACAGACAGTGCCGTGTGAGCTGGCGCATTGTCGTGATACAATAGCCATGAATTGCTGGCGAAAAGTTCAGGTCATTTTTGTCTAATTTTTTCCTGCAGCCTTTTCAGCACTTCCAAATAGTAAATTGGTTAACTGTTTGTCCCGTTGGTACACATTCATAATGAATAATCCCTCTGATATCATAAAAGGTTAGCAACATCTTTGTAACAAGTTCGTGAACTTAATTGTCAGACCTCACTATTCATTTGTCAGTTGATGGATATTTGGGTTGTTTTTACTTTCTGGCTTTTACGAATGATGCTGCTGTGAATATTAGTGTACAAGCTTTTGTGTGGACATGTTTTAATTTCTCTTGAGGATCTGAATTGCTGGGTCATGTGGTAGCTCTACATTTAATAATTTAAAGAACTACCAGACTGTTTTCAAAGTGGTTGCACTATGTTACACTTTTACCAGCAGTGTTGTTGGTTTGTTTTTGCCTGATTTTAGTATCTTAACATTGGAAGACACGTTACGTTAGTTTAATACCTTACCTAACTATAATAATCCTGATTTTCTTTACAACTGTGCTTGAACGTGTGTTAACTTCATATCACAATTTTTATTAAATAAGAGTTATTTTGAGAACAGCCACTGAGACTGGGCTCCTACTTAATATTTTGATTCTGTTCCAAGTATCATTCAATGCTGGAACTCCAGCAACGGGAATAATTGCTAGTTTCTGCTCCTGTTCAGCTTAGTCCCACAAACATTAAAGGAACATCTGCAGTATGCCTTTCTCCACTTAGCACTGGGTGTACAGAGGTAAAACAATATCATCCCTGCTCTCAAACCATTCATAGCCTTGTAGGGGAGCCACATTGTATTACAATTTTGTGTATATATTTTAATGTCATAATTACAATAGGCCAAAAGTGATACAGTTTAAACTCTCTTCAGAGTCTCTGTTCATTAGCACAATTCTATTTCCAGCTATGCTTGCTTGTCTTCTGAGATTTTATTTATTCATCCAATACGTATTTATTGAGAACCTACCATAGCTAGTCACTAGGCTGGGTGCTGGGTATCAGGTAGTTCTTTTGATTCAAAAGGATCGAAATAATTTGGGTGGAGTGTCACTGTTTTTTTTCTTTTTCTTAAAGTTTTTATTACCTTTTCCAAGTAAGCTTCCCTCTTCTTAATGCTCTTTACTTGTTTGCTGCTGGCTCCTGCTTTAAGGGGCTCCATGTGCTACTGTATATGCTGTACCCAAACTCCTCCCTCTTCCCTCTGTCTTTAATCCTCATTCATTCGGAGCTTCCTTCTCTCAGATGTTTCCTACCTGCTAATAGATGGTAAAAGGCTTAACCAAATGTAAACCAATTCTTAATAATGGAGTTCCAGCTGATGTCATTTTCCTTATTAAAATAGTTTCTAAATAACTGGACTCATCAATTTCTTTAAAATTTACTATGCATATTGACCAAAAAGTTCACCAAAAAGTTTAATAGATACTTGAAAATGAATGCAGAAAATGTTTGGGCCTTATGGCCCAGTTGTAGCATGCATTTTAACTCTTTCCTGGAGCGTCTTTAGGACAATGACTAGTTTAGTCTGGCACTTTCAGGCTACAGAGCTCATTGTTTTATAACTATAGTGTTTATATAAAGACAGAACATGATAAATTATACTTAGGAAAATATTTCCTTCTTTCATTTTATTTGCTTTGCAAAAACTTACTGGTCATTTTTGTTTATAGTTTCTGTGATTTTAAACTGAAGAAGAATTAAGTAACTGGGCGGGACTTGGATGGATAATTGGCTGGCACTCAATCTACCTGTTAAGGAATGAACGAACTTGGAAAAAAAGTCAATATTTTAAAATGTGAAATGATGCTGTAATTGGTCTCCATTTGTTTGCTCCATTCACATCACTGTTTCAAGTAGTGTTACATGTTTTGCAGTTTGTACTACTAATTTTAAATTAGCTATCTGGAGACAAGTGATGTTGTTCCCATGTTGATTACCTGGAAATGCAGGAAATAAATTTAAGGATTTTCTTTATAAAACGATTCCTTGCAGATGAAGATATATTTGTTTCTTAGGCCCAAGGAAAACAGTAAGTACAGAAATGTTTTCTAAACACGTAGCTAATGATAGAACTAGATCATCGTGTCTAAAACCACTGCAGCTGTTTGGGGAGCCAATATAGCAAACACTTGGTTAACCAAAACTCTCAGAGGGAGGGGTAAAGTATAATTTTCTGGGATCCTTGTTATTTTTTTGTCTGAATAGAGAACGGGGAATTGGAGCAGATTTTGAGGGATAGTCATTGCCTTTAGGACATTGTTATGACATACCAATCAATATTGTTTTCCAGATCTCTGGTTATTAAAGCTGTAGGCTAGCAAACCAATTTTCCTCTATTTCTGTAAAAGATATAGCAAATTGTTATTGTTTTACACTTGGTTTGGTTCACGTTTTAAAATCAACTGATTCTGCTTTTGTAGTTGCTGTTTTTTTGTTTTGTTTTTTAAAGTTTCTTGGGGTGACAATTGTTAGTAAAGTTACATAGATTTCAGGTGTACAATTCTGTATTACGTCATCTATAAATCCCATTGTGTGTTCACCACCCAGAGTCAGTTCTCCTTCCATCACCATATATTTGATCCCCTTTACCCTCATCTCCCTCCCCCCACTCTCCTTACCCTCATGTTTTGGTTTGTTTTGCCTATTTTAAAGTGGTAAACAACAAAATATTCCAGTTAATTGAGTTTGCTTTATAAGGAGATTATGGGTAAGAGATGAGGAATTTTAAAATAATCCAAATGACTGAGTTTAGGAAACAAAATGAGATTCCAGTACCTCTTGCGAGTGTCTGAGGAGGCCTCTTCTCTTTTTTGATTGTAATGGAAAGGTTAGAAGAAACTGCGACCAGCAAGAGGCAGAGGGCTGAAGCTGAGTGTAACATTGTGTGTCCTTGAGAACCCCTCTGGAGAAGGTAGACGACAGAAAATAATTTTCAGAATCTAGCAGGTTACTTCAAGCTGTCGTTAAGACATTTGTTACAAGTCAGACAAAAGCTATGCTGACAGATGGCTCTGCTTGTGTGAGTTGACACAGTCTAACCTCCTGGAATGTCATTCGCATTTTATTTTAAAAATATTTTAAAAATGCACCCAACTCAATAAGTGTCCACTTGGTAAAAAGCCATATTCTGGGCATTGTGGGAGCAGCACAATGAAGCTGAAAGAGAACTGGATTGGGGCACTCAGAGCTCATTTCTGAGGGCATTCTAGTGTTCACAGCTCTACAGTGAAACTCAAATAAGATAGGATTTGTTAAAGGTCTTTCATCTCTAAAGAATAATGCAATGGTGACCTCTGGCATGCATAAATATTCTTTCGATTCTTCTTGATCTGATAGATTAAAATAACACTTTAACTCTATGCCAAAGTAGTAAAATTAGGCATGAACAAATATTGCCTGCAATAGATTTCAGAGAAAAAGTGGAAGACAGAGATTCTGTTCTTCAGTTCCTTGATAGTCTCTTATCTTTCTCATCCTTTCACTTGTTACTCAGCCTTTTACCCCTCAGTTTAGTCTTGCTCTTTCTGAAATCAAATTTATTGTCATATTGTTATAAATATATGTGTAAAGAAGAACAAACCTGCTGTCTGTAGTTCTCCCTTGGTTACTGGAATTCAAATGGCTTTTCAAATCAATATACTATCTTAAGATATAATCAAGTCTAGAGTTGGACCTGACCTTAAACTATTTGATAAATATTATTTGTAGCATATAAAACCCATGTGAAATAGTTGACATAGCAGTCATGAAATCACCTCAAAATATGAGCTAAATGTACAGAAATCATTCATGTTTATTTAAAATTCCTTTAAAACCATTTTTCTGTTGACTTACATTATTTAGTACTGAACTTCCTACCAAAATATTGAATGACTGTTTTGTGATTCTACCCAAACATGACTATTGCTATATGTAACTGTATTAGGCATTGTGGGAGAATTGAAAGATTAGTAAGACAAATGCTCCTTAAAATAATTTACTGCTTGACACTGGTAATAAGATCCTTATGTAATAGAGCAACGGTTAATAAGGTCAACTTGGTGGTGGGGAGGTTTATAGATTCTAGGTTTCTCCAGACACTTCCTCATTCCTCTCATTGTAGTATCTTTCCCTTGCCAGTGATGTTTCCCTTCAGTTCCCCTTTGGATTGAAAATGGTTGTCACTCCAAGCTAGCCCTATTTAAATCATTTCCCTTCCTACTCTGCAGTGAACCCCATTTTACATTTTTTTGTGTTCAATTATGGAAAAACTCTGTTAAACAATAACGATGGTGCATGATAAGGGCCTCAGTTTAAGTTCTTATAACTTATTAATACCAGAAAACATTTCAGAATGCCATCTTTTACCTTAAGGACCGGTTATCTTGTACCTTAAAGACTGAAACAAAGAAAGGGTCAATTTTACTAGGGGATAGAGAGAGCTGACTCTAGCACACAAAGTGCAATGAAGGGAAGGCAAGCTGTGTCAGGTTGAAAGTTGCCGTGGAGAAACTGAAGCAACCATCTAGGACAGGGTCTTAAATCTGGAGGAAGCATCAGAAAAGGTTCTTTATGGTAGAGATAGAGATAAGTAGGTGGAATCAACATTGAAAAAGAAAAAGTATAACTTCACCATTTTCCTATTTTAAAGCTGCCAAGTTTTTTTTTCCAAAATTGAAGTTATCATTTATTATTGTCGAAGACTGTTCTAGTTAAAAAAAAATCAAAATACCAATTTTCTATTTTCCATTGTTTGATAAATGGTAAAAATAGATATTAAATACATCCGATGACAAAGCTGACCAATTTACATAGTGTTAGTTTTGAATAAGCAATACTTTCCTTAAAGAAACAGAACTTGAACTGCTGAGGGTTCTCTAACATCAGATACATGGTTCAGTTGCTTGGGGGGCACTGATGAATAACATGGTAACAACCCTAGAGCAGCTTACAGCACTTAGGAGGCACATAACCAACTGTCTACAATTAGATGTTATAAACATTGGCCAATTAGCATTTTCTAACACTAGTGTTTTACTTTTCCAAAGTAATTTGATGTCAATTACTTAGATATTATAGAAAGATAAACTATAACAACATTTAAAGGAGAACAAGGAAAAATAATTGTTACTTATAGCATCATTTTTGAAGGTTTTTTTTCAATGCCAGTTTATTATAGTATCATTAACATAAGCAGAGAATAAAAGCATGAAGGCAGCAGAAGACATCCAGTTCACTGAAAGAAAAATATTCAGGTCCGTTGAATGCTCCCTACACTTTACTGAAGATCTCACTTTTGAATAGTGACACACGGATTACTTAAATACTGTAGCAGAGCTTGACCACCGATTATATAATCAGGAAATTTTGCTTGCTTACCTGAACTAGCCAGTGCTCTTGCTGGAAGTGTATTCTGGATGTTTCTGGTTTAAAATGGGTGTGGATTTATACACACACACAAACACACACACACACACCCCTGACCTACAGCCCCACCTGCATCGAAACAAGAGCAGTCAGTCACCTGCAAACTTAAAAAAGGGGCTTGTCTGAAAAACCCTGTGTTTCATCGCAGTTCTCATGCTTCTCACGCTAAAAAAAAACTCTTCTCTCTTTCTCTAAGTTAAGATTGAGTGTCCTCAGAAAATGAGGCCAAATACAATCTTTGGGCTTTTTTCTCGTTTACCTTTTACTTCCCAAGGTAATTTAATGTTTGGCGGGAGTTCAACACCAGAAAAAAAAAGTGGGGAGAAAGGAACTGGTATGAATGTAGGAACTGTGTGTACACCATTGTTCTTGATGAAAGTTCAGTGAGGCTTGCAGATTAGATATAAAGCAAACAGGAATTCCTAAGGGTTACTCTGTTTACAGGTATGCAATTAACCGCTAAAGAGACCAGGTCCTTTTTTCTTCAGAGAGAGAGAGAGAGAATGCTGTTGTAAAATTCAACATTTTAATAATTTTATTACAGTCTTAATAAAAACCTTTACCTTACTATACCAAAAAATAGGAAAACAGGCAATAAGATAAGTTTGTTTATATTTATCTAATAGCTATATTTTAAAAAGTTTTCTAATTAATCCATAATTATGGTGAAACATTTTCCAAGTATAGAGTTGTACCAAATAAAAAGTAAAATTCTCTTCTCCCTTCACCAGTGCTTTCCTTGTGCACCCCACCAAACACACACACACACACACACACACACACACACACACACACACACACTTTCACTACCCGGAATTAATTACTGTTAAAATGATCTAGGAGAGGGTTACCAAATCTGGCCCACCTGTTTTTGTACAACCTGGGAGCTACGTACTGTTTTTACATTTTAAATGATTGGGAAAAATCAAACGAAGAATCGTATTTTGTGACGTGTGAAACATGAAATTCAAATTTCAGTGTCGATAAATAACGATTAGTGGATGGAGTACGGTCATGTTCATTTCCTTATGTATTGTCTATGGTTACTTTTGTACTATAACAGCAAAGTTGAGTACTGTGATGGGAACTGAATAACCTTGCAAACCCTAAAATATTTGCTATCTGACCTTTTACAGAATCCGGTTGTTCCCTAATCTAGCCTATTGTTCAATAATCTTCCTTCCTTCTTCCCTCTCTTCTCTCTTTCCATTTTCTCCCTCCCTCCCTCCTTCTTCTCTATCAGTCATTTTGTCTAATTACTCAATATGTTAACAAATGCATTGTTAAAGGGGGGCGGGTGATGGTTGTCTTGCTTCTGACATTAAGGTGAGTGTGCTTCTCGTATTGTAACTTCAGACACAGCGCTGGTTTGATTCACTACGTTAAGAAGGGAGACATTTCATAGTCTTATACTACATCTCTTAAAAGCAGGTATGTTGGAGTTTGTTCTACAAAGATGGATGTAGGGGTTTTCTCATTTCATATAGTAAATTTATAGTTTTCTTAATTGAACTTTCCTTGTGGTCCTGAGAGAAACCCCATGTAGCCAGGTTGTAGTATTCTCGCACTATACCACTAACTTATTTATTCGTTTCAGTTGTGCTTTCTTTTTTATAAAGGATTCTCAAAGGGACCCTTCCTTGGGACATTCTATTCAAATAGAATTCTTTCTGCTGAAGGTTAAGAAACTTGACTTACAATTTTAATTTCAAACCCAGAATTTCCAAGCAAAGAAACAACTGGGCAGTGATCCTCTTACAGAGGAGGGTGGGAATGCTTTCACCTTGTTCTTGACAAGCAGTGGTTTATAGAAAATTCTCAAAATCTTCTGACATCCCTGTTAAACTCCTCAGATAATGTATTTTAATAGATAATGAGATAAGAACGAGAAAGAAGTCAAATACCTAAGAGGCAGTGAAACTAAGTCCTATGTCTGAGCTGATCAAAATCATTTGTACCACCCACTAGTGTAACCATGTAACATGTCCTCTAAAACAGGACAACTTTGAGAGTAAAAGGAATTATAATCTATTGGAATTATATAATTTTAAAAATAAGATTTTGAAATATATTTGTCAGCTAAAACTGGTTTTCTTATATAACAGATCACAAAGAGTACTCTTGAACATAATTCTCAAAAGTTAAAAATTTAAAAAGTACATTCATGCACATTATGGCAAAATTTAAAAAATTATTCTTTGTATATGTTTGTTAATTGGTTTCTTAACCATACTTATCTCTGATACTGGGTGGCTGGTATTTTCTGAAGATTGTTCTGCTGTTATTGGTCTTTGTTTTTTCAATGGGATCTTATATTTACTCTTTTTATAAAATTGCCTGCAATCACCTTCAAAGTTGTCCTCATGGTAAATAGTGCAGTTGAAATTGTCATCAGCTTCAGTTGGTACGTCTCTGTAAACCATACTACTTTTAATTAAGATAAAAATTTAATTTTTAAAAATTAATCTTCCTGTAGGTGCTTGGTTACCTGGTAAGCTTGAGAAAATTTATTTCAGTGGAGGATAGTTTCAATTCTAATTTTAATCTTATTTAAAAATTATCTCAAAGACTGTTTTTAGTCTCTGTTTAGAGTCCTTTCTTCAATTTTATAAGGTGAAACATCTATTTTATTTTACTTATTTATTTTTTAACATTTTTTATTAGTTTCAGGTGCACAAAACAATGTAATAGACATTTATCATTTATCATTTATATCCCTCACACAGTGACAACTCCCCTCCCCCCATCCACTATCCCTCTGACATTGCACACAGCCATTACATTTCCACTGTCTCTATTCCTAATGCTGTACTCCACTTCCATATATATATATATATATATATATATATATATATATATATATATATAATTATAGTTGACATTCATTATTGTTCAGCTTCAGCTTCAGGTGTACAGTGCAGTGATCAGGCATCTACATGATCCCTGAGGTGGTCTCCCTAACGAGACAAGTGTCCATCGGATACCCTACAAAATCTTTACAACATTATTGATTACATTCCCCAAATTGACTTTCGTATCCCTGTGGCAATTTTGTGTTTACTGACTGTGCTTTCTAATCCCCTCACCTTCCCCCTTATCCCCACCCACCTCCCATCTAGCAACCCTCAGTTTTTCCTCTATGTCTCTGAGACTGTTTCTGATTAGTTCATTCATTTATTCTTTTCTTGGAAACATCTATTTTAAATGTTTTATTAAATTTCCAAGCTATAAAATTGTAGGTCCTTTCTATTTCATTTGGGAACAGAATAGTAATTTATCCAATTAAATAAAGGCTCTTTAATAAGTCACGATAGTCCATACTTGGCGTTAATTCTTTCAAGAGTAGTGACCCATATTTTCATAAAATTAATTGGTTACATAAGGCATAAGTTGAATTTGGGGTTAGGATTTATCTATCCACTTTGTGTATTAGTGTGTCCATCTGTCTGTTTATGTTTTAGTTTGTCAGTATCTCAGAATAACAAAAACAGTACAAAAAAGTCAACAGTGAAAAATAGATCTCTTTCCCACCCACTTTCCAGTCTATGCACTTCTAACTAGAGGCAATAATTATCAACTACTTGAGCCTTCTTCCAGAAATAATTTCTTCATATTCAAGCATGTCCCTATCCATTTATAATCTATCAATCTATCTATCTATCTAATTTATTTATCATCTCTATATATCTTCCTATTTTTTATTAACACAAATGGTGTCATTCTATCAATATTTCTGACCTTCTATTTTTGATAATATTTAATATCATACTATCTCAGAACAGGTAATTTTATGAAACTAATAAATAAATGAGAAAGACTATTCTGTAGAGAACATTTAACTGTCTTTATTTGCTAAATCCTGTAGAAGAAAACACTTAAAATATTTTTGTTTCTAGAAAAAAAGATTCTTTGGATTAAAGGAATAGCTATCTCCAGAATTTGTTATTGAGCAGTGTAATGTTATCACAAACATTTAAAATCATAGTGTTTTTATAAGCCTCTCATTCCTTTTTTCACTCTGATCCTGCCTGTGCTATTTTACAGAAATTCCTTGAAATTCCTTGAAATTTCAGTTCGGCTAAATATACCTTTCTGTAGTTCACAAAGAGTTAAAAAAATGCTTCCCTTATAATATTCAAGGGAGAGTTTAGAAGAATGTGGGCTCCAGTTACTGTCTTGAATTGAAAGTTACCATTTATTCCACTTTGCCCAAGGGTCCAGTGATTTTGCCCAAGCTCACAGTGACAGAACGTGGTTTCAAACTTAGATCTTTTGAACCCAAATTCAGTTTTTTTTTTCTATTAAGGGAGGCATCAAACATAATGGTTAAGAGTGGGCGCCCTGGAGAAGAGGAGAAGACAGGTTCTAATGGCTAGAAGAGTGGTCCCATGGTGGGCAAGGATGGAGAACTCATTCTCCAAGGTTGACTGAAAGGAGTCAGAACATGAAAGGAGTCAAGAACATGAAAGGGGGATTTTTAAAAAATTACACACTACACTGTGGAACCACTGATTTTAATCCCATATTTCATAATTCTCCCTCTAACATTTTCATCATTGCCTTAACAATTGTCATGACAACGTATTACATATAGTAGTCACTTGATCATGGTCACAGTGATCATTTTCCCTTTGCACCCAGCCTCCAGTTGTCCTGCTCAAGGGCCAAGTGGTCTGGGTTCAAATATGGGATAAGTAGCTACTGCAATCCCAAACAACTTGGTGTAAATATATAGAAATGATCATAATAGCCGTCTTACAGAGTTGTTGTGAAAATTAAATGGAAACGAACATGAAAAGTGACAGAAAGTATACAGTACCTTCCTAGACATGTCCTAGTCTGGAATAGACTCTCTTGTAGTTACTGGAGATAAGACAGAGAGTACAAAGTTCAAGTTGCTCCCTTTTTTGGGAAGAGATAGTAAAGGAATATAAAAAGTGATATTTGATAAATATTAGTTTCCTTATTTATACCTACAACTGTTATTCAAATGAGCCCACTAAGTCTAGAAACTAAGTAGGAAAACTCTTTATCAATAAGATGCCCTGATGTAATATATTATTAGGTATAATATATTTAGGTGAAGGGGAGACTTCTCTCAAGAAACAGCCAGTTTTGAAAATTTGTGATTCAAGTAGTTTCAAGTAATAATTCCATTTTCATTTTAAACAAATTTAACTCAGTTTTGGTCATGTTTTTCATGGCCCAACAAGTTATTCTAGTGAACTCTATCTGCTGAGCAGGTGAGGTTATAACCTGAAGAGCCCAGTCAGTTAGGAAGCTTGACAGGGGCTGGGCTGAAGATATTCTCTGATTCTGACATTAGGTGTCACTACAATCAAGGGAAAACAGAGCAAGCAAATGCACAGTTATGTGGAACTTGAACTTGGAGGGAAAATTATACATGTTTATATTGTGGTACAAAGAATCTGTGACATCAAGATTTGCATTCCACATTGCCATGGCAAAAAAGAAACAATATATTATGGCAATAGCATCCATTTTCCTAAAACGTTGATTAGAAACCAATACTAACTGCTTTGCATATCTTGCTATTTTGTCCCCTGGTCAATGATAAAACTGTAAGAGGCACCCAAGGGATTTTCAAAGCAGAATAATCCTAATAGGTTATAAATAAGAACTTAATAGACTAGCTCTTTAAGAGTCTTTCTAGATCTTCTGATGAGCTTAAACTTTAAATCTTCCTTTAAATATTTGTTAATTATATAAGTTTGCTTGATAAAGATGTGAAGAACCAAAAGAGATAATGATCTTAAATTAAAAATTTGTTTCATACTTGGACGGGTGTTCTGACTTTTGTGTGTTAACTGTACTGTTACCAGGTAATCCGCATTTGTTTAAGCAAAGTATCCACAAACCACTGGAGAGAATGGAAGCCATTGAATGTTTCCTTTTATTATCAGGCAAAATGGTAATCTGAAAAATCCGTCCTCCCAGTGGATGTTGTATTAAGTTTATTTTCCCATGTGTATGCATTGGCACACACTGTTGGAATAGATTCAAAGTATTTAACAATTGATATGCCATAGGTATTGACGAATAAAATGGATGCTAACTAGTGGTGGCTGGGAGTACTAGGGGAAAACAAGGGTGCTCCACATGTGTGTGGAAGAGGACTCGATGGTGAGCAATTTTGGCAGCTCATGGAGAAAGTTTCTCAACATATTAACAACTGGAATGGTGGTATCACTGCCTACTGGTTGAATATCAGCCTTGTGTGTATATAACTTGGCTTATCTAGGGCCCACAAGATCTCTGGTTTAGAATCCAAGTACAAGTATCAAAAGTTCACTTTGCCTCTTGATAATGGTCCCTACTTCCGACTTATGCAGAGGAATGGCTTTAGTGATGGAAAGGTTACACCTGGGGGAAAACTGTGAAAGTTATAGAGAGAAGCTTGGTCTATACATCTCTACAACATCTTCCTTCCTCAGGCTGTGATGGAGGCCTTCACTCATCTCCTCTCATAATTTTGATGGGCATCAAGAGGTTACTACATTACTGAAAATTCAGAAAGCTGGATTAGTATCTGATATAACAACATGACTGACCTTGGTGATCCCAGGGAGTATACTGATTTAGGGGATAAGAGTTGGGTTCTCAGTACTGGTGGCAAAGCCAATTTGTTTTAAAGTGTCTTGAAAACTGACTCCTTTCTTCCATCTGCTTACTTATATATCCACTTGCATTCTATACAAATGGTTGCGTGTTTATTGGTCAAAGAGGAAAGACTAAATTGTACAGGCCTGGAGGGCCACCAGTGGTCACGTTCAAGGTGTTACTGCATCATTTGCACTGTTTCAATTCTGAGCCCATACGTAGTAGTTGTCCAACACTATTTGATATGTGATTGACTTTTGTTTTCTGTTGATTGTCCTTGTGTTTTGAATATGACATGAGTTAGGCTTAGCCAACATAACAGAAATAATATCGAAAGAAGAAAGCTGATGGGTTGTGGTGCTAGGGGGTGGGCAGAGCCCTGTGAGGAATGAATACATTAGAAGGTATGCTTGGGTGTGCTGGGGACTCTTGGGGTTGCTTTTGTTCTCACGCCCCTCCCAAGAGATTTGTATTATCAGTCATGCATAGAAGGGCCTCACTGTCCTGGGAAACCCTGAGAGAGGTTTCTCTCATCTGGAGTCTGTCCTGATTTGCTAATGAAAAGGTAAAATGTCAAGGGCCAATGGCTAGGTGCAGCTTCTGGTAAAGAGAGTCATTTGGTTTTTGTGGTATGTCAGAAACCAGAGAAACATTGTCCAGTCTAGCTCACTAGGGTCCATTGTGGGTGCCTGGGGAGAAAACCTGATTCAATTTATTAAAATAGTGTTCATGACCCTGGATTGTCCCACCTTCTCCTGAAAGGTGGTGACATTAAATGATTAAATGGGAATATGGGGGGCTGGGTTATATATGACAAGTCCCCAGTTTATCTTTACTTCAGAGATGACTAACATTTGTGTTTTTTTTAGGTTGAGGAAAATACCCTTACAGTGCTGATTTTTTAAAAAAATCAGGTGACTTTATAAATCAATATATAGGATTTGTCTATCAGAAAACAATTTAGCCTGCATACTCCTATGTCGTAACGTGTTTTACTTCAACTGTTGCATTATGTATTTGACCTTTCACTCAGAATAGTGTCACAACAGACAAAACACTGGTTTTCCCCCTGAACCGCTCAGAAAAATATCTGATCACGGAAAGGTCAAATTTGAGTATGCAAACGTGTTTCTTTTTCTTCTCTTTGCTACTGGACAGATTGTCTCAATAATTTAGCTTCTTTTTATTCACACACTAAGTGGAATTTGCATCATTTCTGTGTTTCAGGTTGCCTTTTATTCTGAATGTTGTTCAAGGTCTTTGTCCTAGCAATTTCACTCAATGGGATATCACTTTTCATTCTTAATTTTCTCAACACAGAAATAAGGTCAAACTTGCTTTAAGCTTTGAATGAATTCTGGATACAAGTAGCATTTGCGAGTTAAATCAACCTAACTTTCAAAGGGTGTGAATTGGGGTCATCTGCATCTTCTGTAGTTTAAGATTACCTATCTTGACATTCATCTAATAAGACTGTCTTTGAAATGTTTTTTTTTTTTTCCCAAAAAATGCTGGTCACACTATAGCACTATGGCTATAGGTGTGACATGGAGGGAATGTGGTTCAAGTGTGGTTTTTGGATGAAAACATGTGTCATTTAGAGCTCTGCTTCTGTTTCTTACAGAGATGTGTGACTTCAGCAAAGAATATCCTTTACCTAAGCCTCAGTTTTCTGCTTTGTATAAAGAAAATAATACCCTTTCAGTTTGTTATGATTAAGTGAGAACCTATTTGAAAACCCAGTAAAGTGCCTACCCCATAGAATATACCCAATCCATGTTAGTTAATATTAATAATAATAAAGCTAATGTGTGAAAGGCCCTTTCGGTGTGGTAATTGAATTAAATTTCTCAGGATTTCGGAACTCTGGAGATGGTCCACTAATACTAAGAAAGTGAAGTTTATTCCAAGCGTGACACTGATACAAAAATTAATAAACGATTCCAAAGTTCCTATATAATGAAGAGATTAACGAAAGTGGACATTGTCATCTTTTTAGTTTGAGTGATATGTTGGCACTGCCATCTGCTGTTTGAAAAAAAAACACTTCTGGAATATTTTATGAAGCATACAATGTCATTTAGTCTTTTTTTGTATCTTTTTCATCAAGAGTGGGACAATCTGTCATTTTCTTCTCTTGCGAAATTTAATTGCATTGAAGAGATTGGTGACATATACCTACATATTCTTTTATGGTTACTGTCTTTAAGGAAATGATTCTCTAATGGTGTCACCATGAACTTCTTAGTCCACTTAGTGACAGACTCTTATTATGAAGGGATTGCTGGGGAGCAGTATTTGCCATTCCACAATATGCCCCTTTGGCATAAGGATTATTTTAGGTTGGTTATTTTTAAGAAACAGCAAACAGGAGACAATCTCTGAAAACCAAGTAGAAGTTACCCTTTTGTAAGAGACATTTACATTTATAAGGCAAATCTCCATTTGCAAGGGTGTCTACCCCTCTGTACCAGGAAGAGACGGATGTCTCTAAATTTCTAGAAACTCTTATCTATGGAGATGGCAAGGACTTAGATCTGCATAACAACCTTACCCTTGTTGACTGCTTTTCCTGGTAACCACTCATAACTGACTCCTCTCCACTGCCCCCTCCCCCCATCTTCTTTTGTCTTTAGCTGAAGAAGATATTTAAGGTGGTGGCTTGAGCCTTCACTTAATTTTTCCTGGGCATCTCCCATGTATACAGGAAGTATACATGTTATTAAACTTTTGTTTTTCTTCTTTTAATCTATCTTTTATTACTGGGAGTCTCAGCCAAGATCCTAGATAGAGGGAAAATTATTTTTCCTCCCCTACAGGGTCATTGTTTTTAAAGATATTTTGATTTCATATTAAAATTGTGAAGTAAAAGGTCTGCGTGGACCTAAATTTTGTATAGCTTTTCTTGCTCACTCAGAGGCTAGTCTCACGTCAGATTCATCTGGACAAATACCACTGATTCACTTTCTACTTCTTTTTGCAAAAATGAGCTGTATGTTGATAACAGAGTATAGGCTGACAACAGAGTCCTGTGTGAAAGTGGTCCTGGGTCTGTCTGCTAAATCAAGGAGAGATGTCTGTGTTATGCATTCTAGACTGGACCCTTGATAGTGAAGGAATAATCTGAGTCCCAGGCCACTTGGAGCAAGAACAGGATTTGGGGTGTCTGCCGGCTTAACCATAAATTGAAGTGAATATCTCTAAAATGTGGCAAATAAATGAACATACTGCATGAAATACATGTATAATAATATTTTTTATTGTGGTGAAATTCACATAACATGACATTTACCATTTTAACAAAATTTTTAAATATACAATTCCATAGCATTTAGTACATTCACAATGTTGTGCGACCATTGCCACTACCTAGTTCACTCCCAGAAGAAACTGTACCTGTTGAGCAGTTACTCCCATGTCTCCACAAGCCCTGGCAACCACTAATCTACTTTTTGTCTTGATGGATTTGCCTACTGTCAATATTTAATACAAATGGAATCACAATCTGCAGCCTTTTGTGTCTGGCTTCTTTCACTTCGCATAATGTTTTCTAGGTTCATCATGTTGTGGCATGTGTCAGCTTTTCATTCCTTTTTATGGATGAATAATATTCTATTGTATGTGTATACCAAAATTTGTTTATCCACTCATCTACGGATGGACATTTTTGCTGTTTCTACTTTTTGAACAGGGCCACTGTGAACATTTGTGTACAAGTTTTTATGCACACCTATTTTTTTTAGATTCTTTTGTGTATATACCTAGGAATGGAATTGCTGGGTCATATTGTAATTCTGTTTAATTTACTGAGGAACCACCAAACTGTTTTCTGCCATAGTTGCACGTACGTTCCGCCAGCAATATATGAGGGTTCCAGTTTCCTCACATCACTCAACACTTTTTTGAGTACAGTTGTTCTAATAGGAGGTAGTAGCTCATTATAGTTTTGATTTGCACTTCTCTAATGACTTTGACCAACTTTTCAAGTGCTTGTTGACCATTTGTATATCTTCTTTGAAGAAATGTTAAGTCCTTAGCCCTCAATGATCTTTTAAAAAGATGAGACTAGGTCAGGGAGAATCATGATTACGCTCTTTATGATTACCAAGGACAGAATCTACTCAGGTCATCTCAGGTCAGCTGTGGTAGTTGTAACGCTACATGGAAAATAAGGAAATGCAAGAACCATTCTCAGCAGCAATCCAGGTCTCATAAAGAACTGAGTGCAGTATACTATCGATCATCATATCAACAGTTATTTGAGCCCCACCCCAACAGTTATTTGGGCCACCACAGGCACTGGGAACTCTAGAGAAGTGTAGTGACTGGATCCCTAGAATTTGGTGTCCTCTGATCCCTCTTCTACTCACTCTGTCCTCTTTATCCCTCATCTTTTCTATCTACCTTTTCTCTCTGCTTTTACACTTCTTTTTTTTCCCCTTAGTACTTTTACTGCCTTCTTGCTGTCTTACTCTGGAAACATGCTGGTAGTGGATCTGATTCCTTTGGTTGATCACTGTCCATCCTGGAGCATGTCACCGGGCAGACTTCTTGCACCAGGCTTCCTCATATCCTCGGGTCCCCGTTAGTGTAACTGTATGGGATCTAATCAGACGTAGCCCAGCCAAAGGACACCTTATACCTGAGGAACGGACTGCACACTGTGCTCAGAAGGTGGCTAAGGGCGAGGCAGACATGGGGTGTGTTTTATGGGCTGTTTACTATAATGTTCCAAACTTTTCACACATTTGCGAGTGGGTCTGGTTTAGGTTTTCTTGTTGCTGTGTAAAAAATCACCATACTCCTAGTGGCTTAAAACAACTCAAATTTCTTGCCTCGCAGTTCTGGAGGTCAGAAATCTGAAATTAGTTTTATAGAATTAAAATCAAGCTGTTGGAAGGGTTGTTTCCTTTGGGAGGCTCTTGGGGAGAATCTGTTCCTTGGCTCTTCCAGCTTCTAGAGGCTGCTGTATTGTTGGCTTAAGGCGGCATCACTCCAATCTCTGCTTCCATCATCAATTTGCCTTCTCTCCCTCACCTTCCTGTGTTCCTTTTATGAGAACCCTTATGATTACATTGGCCCCACCTGGATAATCTAGGACACACTCCCTGCCACAAAATCCTTGATTTAATCAAATCTGCAAAGTCCCAATTGCGATTTAAGGTAACATCCATGGGTCCTGGGATTAGGTTGTTGACATCTTTCGGGGAGATATTTAGTCTACCACAGAGGCAGAGTAAAGAAACACTAGATAGCTTAGATCAAGAAGAGGTTTTACTCTTTAAAGCTTTCAGTGGAACAATTCAGGAAAGTGAATGTAATTCAAAGTTTCTGGGGTTTCTTTTAATGTCTCATTTGCCAGACTGTGGTTTGCAAACAGTGTTGTTGACTTAATGTTAACATTTTGGAAATGAGCCATGAAAGGTCTAACACAGGAAGTATTGCTTGGCAAAATTAATGAAGTGGATTACTCACAGGAATTAAGCAGTTCTAAAAGCAATTAGGTCACCCCAGGGGTTCTTTGTAGCTTGTGGGTTCATTAATATTTCACAAATCATCCTGCAGGAGGTACTGTAGGTCAGCATACAAATGGAAGACTGGGGCCTCAGTCCTGGGTCACAGAAGTTACCTTCACACTGAGGGTTAGTTTCTCAAGCAAATCATTTCCCACATGATTTGCCTTTTCCACCAGATAGTCCAAGCCTCTGACCCATGAGGAGATGGGGTCAAATTATACAAATTGTACAACCGTCCATAGTCATTTGACTAGTTAGTCCTTTTCTAGAGCCAACCTGTCTTGGAGAAGTGGGGTAGAGTGTTATCTATACAAGGGAGATTTTTTTTTTCTGTTTGTTTTAAATATTTGCCTAGGGAGTAGGCAGGAAATGTATTTTACTGAAATATCTTATAAGTTCAATGTGTTTCTCTAGTGAAAGACTGATTTTTATTTTTGCTTATATATTACCCCACCTCTACTTCCTAGAGCTGCAGGACTTCTAGTCCAATGTAAATACACACACACACACACACACACACACACCCTTTCATTGCAGGTTGGTAACATTTGTCCTCTCCACACCTCCACCTAACTAACCCCAAACCTGTATGTACAGAACTTTCCTTTCTCTCTGCTCTAAAAGGAGAAATGCTTGAGGGCTTGGTTTGGTCTCGAATTCCCTGTCTATTGCAAGCAAATGGGAACTGGAAGCCTTAGCCTGCCAATAGTCTGAGCATGCCTTGTTGTAAAATGAGTATTTTATATGCTTTCCTCAGCTAATATCCATTTCCCCAAGTGACACAACTCACACTCTGAGACACCCTCAACCTATCTACCAGCTTTCCCCCAAAGCTGTCTTAGCTAGTTTTACACAGAATACAGTATGGTAGTCCACATCTGTCCCAAAGCTGAGTTCAAATTTCCATTTCTGATAAATAAGTCTTTCAGTGTCTATCTTTCCTATTATCTCTTTTGTGGTCTCAAAGATAATTTAGTCAGAGTAAAAGGTCAAGGTGCTGGCTTTCTTCACTCTTGCAGTTTCTATGTAATAAATGTGGGTTCTAAAACATCCAGCTTGCTCATGGAAACTCAGCTTGAATCCCACCTCTTTTTCTCATTTCATTACATTTTAAAAGAGGTGATGGCAGAATGATGGAAGTTGCCAAAATTTCTACTGGAACTAGACCTAGCGGGTTGTCTTCAATGATTGGCTCCCTGGCCAATTACACAAAAACTTCACTGTTACTATAGTTTGGGATCCAGTCTTCGGCTTTGATGTGTCAGAAATTTGACATTACTCTTGGAGCTGGAACTTGCGTACTAATTCACAAACAAAGTTCACGATAGACTCATATAGGTAAAACCAGAATGCCAGTTTATTACTTTACCATTACAAAATTTGTTTTCAATAAGGCAGGTTAAGGGAATAATATTTGGAATCAGATCAATGGTACCTCTGAACACATTAACAACTTCTCTAGACCTTGGTTTATAGTCAGATGGGAGTAAGTATGGTACCGTTGGCCCTCTGCATCGTTTTTGCGTCTGCAGATGCAACAAACTATGGATGTAAAATAGTTAGAAAAAAAATCCCAGAAAGTTCCAAAAAGCAAAACTTGAATTTGCCATGCATTGAGCACAACACTGAAACTATACGAATGGAGTGACGTGTATGCATACCTGTGGTAGACTATATGCAAATGTGGATAATACGCAAAAAACGAGACCGTTTCATATAAGGGACTTCAGCGTCCTCAGATTTTGGTAATTGCGGGGGTCCTGGAAACAATCCCCCGTGGATAGCGAGGGATGACTGTACCTACAAAATGGGATTGTGTGCAGAATGATTGAGAGAATGCGTGTGAGGTGTTTCGTTGTCATAAATGGGATCACTGTTATTATGCTCATTATTCACATCATTTTACAACTAAGGAAATTGAGGTTGACAGTACTTGACTGATTCCCAAATGGCAGCGTACAGGTGGAACCAGGATTTCTGACCCTGTTTTTGAAAGGGCCACGTAATCCTGGGCCTCAGCAATGAGCTGTCCCCTCTGTCCAGGGCTGCTTGTCCTTAACGTGGAAATGCAACTCTGGCTTGGGGTATTCACCAGACTGGAAGAGGTAATTCTGGAATTTCCATCTCTCTTGAATCCTTTCACTACAAATTATAAAATGTTTAGGCAAGTAGCCATTTCATAGAGCAGAATATTTTTCTCAGGTCATTATTTGTGACAAAATGATGTATGGCAAAAAAAAAAAAAAAAGTGACGTGTGGCAACTGAAGTCTAAATTGACTGACATAGTTTCAGACCTCCCTGCTTCTCTCTTCTTTACCCCGCACTGATATATTTTTCTTCTAATGTTTGAATTTGAAGTATGACTTTTATGCATTTGATGCCTTTTTTGCTTCTTCTGATGATTGTATGTAAATCTTATAAATAATCACCTTCTCTGGGCCCACTTTTTCTTTGGAAAAATTCTATCTAATTATGTTTTCCTGTTTCTTTGGGCCTCTTAGTCACTTCAGCTTTGATTCTTGTAGTAGATGACTATTAAAATATAGATTGTAGTGTAAAATAGAGACAGTAGGAAGAAAACTGGGTTAAAATTCAGGAGATTTGGTTCTCCTAGCTCTAGCTATGCCTGACCATAGGGAAATCACTTCCCCCCTTTAATACCAGTTTTTTAACTTATTAATTAGCAATGATGTCTACTTTACCTATGTTGCAGCATTCCTGGGAGAAATAAATGAAACACTACAGTGCTTTGAAAACTATAAAATCAATGAAAATTTTTACAGAGTGAAGCAAGTCTGGCCTGCTTCTAGCCCATAGTTTTCAGCCACCAACACATCATTTATTTTCTCTGAGAGTCTCCTTACCTCTAAATGGGGTGATGCCTCACTCTTTTTTGCAAGGCTCAAATGAAAGGGACAAATTGACCTGAAAGCATCCTGTCAACTGCAAAATACCACATGAATGCAAAGGTGGGATCAGAGGATTCTTCCACTTCCTTGCTCTGTGTCCTTAGGCAAATCAGTTACCCATCAAGCCTCCAGTTCCTTAGTAGGGTCTGGTGGAACTTTACATCACCATCTAGTTACTGTGTTTCCCCGAAAATAAGACCTAGCGGGACAATCAGATAATGCGTCTTTTGTAGCAAAAATTAATATAAGACCCTGTGTTATTTTACTATGAGGCTCGGTCTATATAATATAATGTAATGTAATATAATATAATATAATATAATACCAGGTCTTATATTAATTTTTGCTTCATAAGACGCAATAGAGCTGATTTTCTGGGTAGGTCTTATTTTCGGGGAAACATGGTAGAAAACTATTTACACTGACATATACCAGGGATGTCAAAAAAAAAATGTATACACATGACTTGTATTCATCTTTTGTCATTGATATATATTGAGTATTGCAATTTTAATACAGTTTTTCCTTTCTTAAAATATGTATACTTTTTTTTAGCACCCTCTGTACATACATATTTTTCTTAATAATAGTGACATTTCAGACTGTTTTGTGCTGTGTCTGTGTATTATGACATGCTTTCTTCAACTATAATGACATTAGCTTTTTTCTTCATGAAATCTTTTTCTTTTTTTTTTCTTTTTTTTGCCTGGCACATAATGTCAATCAATTTTATTTGTGTTTTATAACTTCCTTCTGAAATACAGACGCAAGTTACAGTATTTATACCTACAACAAATTAATTTTTCTGAATAACCTAAATTTATCAGATAAGTATTTGCCAAAATATTGCACAGCACTATACTCCTAAAAAGAGTTCTTTGATTAAATATTTAGTTGGTGATGCACACTCTATCTCCCTCTCTTAGTCATAAAGAAGTTTCTGAAGTCCTCTAGTAAATAGACATAATATTTCCTAACGTAGTTGGCCCTTGAACAGTTTTTGTATATCTACTAGCACCTTCTAGAATTGGTGTTCTCTGAGACACACTTAGGGAAACACTGTTGACCAGCGATAGATCAGAGGAAAAGCTAAACGACAGATCACCTCAAAACCCCAAGTAGCCAATTTTTAACGGTCATTCAAATAGATTAAAATACATTTTTTTTTAGTGTTAGACAACTAACTATTTGGAGTTATTTTATTTAACTTTTTTATTAATTTCAGGTGCTCTTCATGAAATCTTAATCTTTTGTTTATTATTTATAGAAATGATTTCCAGACAATATTATTTGACCCTAAAGTAACTTAAAATTCCTAAAATATTAAAAAGTCCTGGTCATTTAAAATTTGTTTTAATTTAGTCAAAATGGGAGTGAGACATGAATTGAATGGGCAGGGCTGAGGATTGAGGCTCCAGAAGTCACTCTTTGAGGCCAACTTCTTTGCTTTGAAGTCAACTTGCTTTACTTAAGGCCACCTAGCATGTCCCTCCTCCTCCCCACAGGATGCAGTTTACATCTGTCACCAGACAGAGAGTGTGTCCTTCTTCCAGTCTCATCTTCTCCCTGCCAGAGGCCACATTTTCTAGTGCTTTTACACCTAAAATTTTTAACAGTTAAAAAAAAGAATCAGACGAGACGTGAAAGTGAAAGTCTTTAAACCTTATGTTCACACATGTAAGGGAGGAGAAATATTATGACGTGAAACTGAGATGATGACAGTTCATTTCCTTCCTATTCCTAGGTTAAAGTTACTCAGTGAAGGTGGGTTACACCCCAGGAACAGACAGGAATACGTTTCTACGGCTGTGTAAAAGGGGACCAGCCCACATTCATAGGAAAATAGACAATCCAAAGTTTTGGTCCCAATTTTAGTTTCTTTCGGTCACTCTCCCTATTTATGATAATATAGCGAGTCATCACACAACACTCTTTAGTGTCACATTTGGAACTTCAAACTGCAGCAGTGATTTTTATTCTCTGGTTAAATTTTGGAGAAGTTCAACAAATTGATTCTCTGAGTTATTACTTCATTTACCTAAAAATTAATATTCTCCATGTAAGCAGCCAGTGAGTCCTTTGGACCGAAACTTGCAATTAAGTGACATCTTGGGAGACTTGTAGCATCTGCATAGGCCACTTGGTGGTGCTCATGACAGAGCAATTCTTTCTTCTAATAATAAAAAAAAAAATACATCTTCACAGCTGTGACATTTTAGTTCTGCTTTACTGAACGGAAAGCAGTACAGTTCCAAATTTGATCCTAAATTCAAAACCACAGTGTGCTATAAAACAAACATTCCTGCGAAAACAGACTGAGGTAGAGTTCATTTGTACAATTCCAGAACATTCTTCTATCAACAGCCTCTTTTCACAAACAGAGAATTATAAATTTAATGTATAGTTTGGATGTGTCAAGTCCAAGCAAACCACGACCAGCGTTCTGATGACCTTCTGTAGTTAGAGAAATGGTCAAAAAGTTAAAGAATGAAGTTCACAAGAAACAAGGAACATATTCCCTGCCTCACTCAGTAAATCCAGTGACAGCAAGGATTCAGGAATCCTAGAGAACGTAGGTAGAATATCCCTTTTGTGTGAAGTCTGTTTAAAAACACAAAGTGGGCACAACCAGGACAGCTTTTCTAAAAACAGTTTTGATTTATTTATAAGTAAATACTGGACACCAGGATTCATCTATATATTTGTACATCTATACAGACCCATGGAGGCTGTTGGCCTGTTCCTTATCTTATGTTTCTGTTGTACAGTTAAAGAAAAATGTGAGCCGTGACTAACCCCCCAACACATTTTCTATCAACTGTCCATGAAAATCTAATTTGTTTCTCACATAGCAAAGTGATATTCTTTAAAAGAAAAACCAGAGTACCCGGAATAAATGGCTTCCCAGTGACTAATAATAAAATCCAAACTCCCATCAGGCCTACATGATATGGCTTCTCCCTATTTCTCCTGCCTCATCCCTTAACAACACTTGTCTTTATTCTTTGGGTTCCAGATTTACTGGTTTCCCTCAAGCTCCTCCAATTTGCCCGTTTCCTCTGACCACAGGATATAGGTGCATGCTCCTCCCTCTTCTAGAATGCCCCATTCTTCCTCTAGATGACTCCTTCTTCCTTCAGTTTTCAGGTGAAATGTGGTCTCCTTGGAGAGGAGAGGTTTGTTTTATTTACAGCATTTATCTACTTACCAAATTTTGCAATTATTGTTTATTGTTGACTTATTTTTTTAAAATATTTTTATCTTGTTCTAAGTGGATTCAAACTGTGGCTCTACGTATTATGAAGTGTGGACCTTGACTGATCATGTGACTTATCCATATCTCAGTTTCCGCATCTGTAAAGTAGCATAATCTTTACCTCATAAGTGTTGCCACGAAGAATAAACACATTTATTCATACAAAGTGTGTAGAACACTAACTGGCATCTAACAAGAGCTCAATATTTGTCAACCGTTATTATTGCTGTCATCACCATCTCTGGGAGGTGGAATATCCTTCCCCTGCTGACTGCACCTTTCTCTCTTTCCCTTCTTTCAGGGAAGTCTTCCCTGACCATTTCATGTAAACTCATGCCAACCCGCCCCACCCAGAATTCCATTTCCTGTCCCATTGCCCTGCTTTATTTATCTCCATAGCATATTCAAACTTTTTATATATTTACCTTTTTATTGATAATATCTCTTTCTCACTATAATTTAAGTTCCATGAATGCAAGGAATTTGTTTTGTTCACTGCTGGATTTCAAGGGTCCAGTAGAGGCAGGTATGAGGCACTCAGAGAGTATCTGTTGCATGAGTAAATAGTTGAGAAATCATTACTGTCATCATCTGTCTCCATCTCTAAAAGGTAAACAGGCATGTGTCTGCTTTGCTTATGTGTATGTACCTGCCATGAATCATAGTTCCCAGCAAAAGGTGCTCTGTAAATGTTTGTTAAAGGAATGAATTCAAAAAAATGTAAAAACAATATTTGGAGACTTTGCTGGAATCTTAGACACAGGACGTCTTCACAATAAATACATTAATGATTATTACCCATTCTTTGATTGGTAGTAATTGAGATGCTTTGTCAAATCAGTTTTATAAAGAACTATATCTATTTTTAAAAATCCTATCTCCTAAATTTCTTTTCTTATGTTCCCTTTCAGTCTAATTTTTATACACAGAGAAGCATTCTCTGCCTTTTTTTTAATTTCTAAAATTTTTTTTATTTCACACTTGGGAAAGAGGATGGTACTATGCATACAGCACTTTCCACATCATGATCCAATCGCATTAGATTTACCAAGAACTTGGTGCAATGCACATACCTATGTCCTAATTTTTTTTCCTTAGTTTTTAAAAATCTCTCAACTGGATTCAATCTTAAGTTCAGTCATGGTATATTTATTGAACATCAAGCATTTTCCTTTTAAAGATGCCTGTACAAGTGAAATATAATGTTCTCCATTAATATCTGAAGGGATACCATGAACACTAAACGTACACTCTTTCCCTCTACGTCATAAAGGCTGATGATCCAGAAATAGAAGACACATTCTTTGCCCCCTAGAATCTCCAAGTCTCGTGGTGAGAGTTCAGACACCTGTCCAAAGAGAGTTAAACATGTTAAGCAGAACATGTAAGGGGCTAAAGAGTTGGCAGAGAAAGTAGGTGCTGTACAGTTGAGAAAAGGAAGCATTCCACCCATTCTATGGACCACAGGGCCCCAGCCTCAGAGTTGCTAGCTTCTGGTATTTGTGCTTTCCTGTCTGCTTCTACAGTTTCCTAATTTTCTTTTATATGTATAAATGAAGTAGTACTACTTTTATACTCTGTAAAATTAATGCTTTTACCATCTGCTGTGCATAGCATTTTGATTGTCCAGGCTAGTTTGAGATTTTATTCATGAATTCCCTATCTGCTCTCTGGATAGTCTTTCCCAGTGTGATTTTCCACTTTAATTCCCACTATGTCAGACAGCTGACAATGTCACACATACATCTTTCCGGTGATTTTTTATTACCCAGCTCTCTTCATCTTCGTTCCAAACCCTTTGAGTTCTAAATATGAGTTTACTTCTAACTTCCTTATTTGAAGTGTTCTATTCCAAATTTTAGCCTCTCTTCTTTCCTAAAAGCCTTGATATAACTGATATAACTCCTTTTATGCTTACTAGAAAGAAACATCATAAAAAAAAAAATTCAACCATTTTCCTACTAAACCCTGTAACTATTATGAAAGGTAATATTGACACTTATGAAAGTGTATACATGAAGAATAGAGAGAAAGTTTTCTAGAGTTTATTTTCCTTCTCCCCCAAAAACTTCAATTCATTTAGGAATTTCAGCATTTAATAATTACTGTTTTATTATTTTAACATTATTGTCAAAACGCTTTATGTTTGCCATGTGCAGGATTTAGAATTAAAAAAGAAAAAAGAACTATCCAGTGATATGACAGAAGCAAGAAAACAAAAAACAAAAAATGTTTACATAAAATTAAACAATTTTCTAAAATTTTTGTAATGAATATGTATAGTTAAATTTTAAATATATTATTAACATTTTTTTTAGGTCTAGATAGAGGTTTCAAATAGGTGAGTTTTCTTTAGTGGAGTTTACTTACTTTTTTAACCTTGGAGATAATAGGCATTTCTGAGTTTATATGTTAGTTATGATTATAAAGGCTTGGAACAAAATGAAGAATACAATTTCTTTTTTTTATTTAAGTAGGACCACTCAATGCAGAGTGCTTTGAACAGTTTGGGCATACTGCTTTTTGTTAGAGCTTTGCATTTCTGGTATGTTTTGCAACTGCTTTACTCTGACTAATGGGAGGGTGTTTTCTTCTACTGTTACCAAGCAGAGCTGGATGATTATCTGAAGGCAAGAGGATTAGTATTACCCTAGGTTTGTGAAGACTGTCCAGGGGGGGCAATTATTTAGACGGATGGAAGAAAGGTAGCACAGAATCTGCTGTCAGCTAATTTTTGCTTGCTATAACTTTTTGTTTCTTTCTGCCAACAGTCCTTTACTGCTCTGACTTATTTTTGAAACAGGAGCTAAAAATAAAGAATCCATTTCTTCTTTACTTGTCTCTGGAGGAATGTGGCTTGCATTTCTCAGAAAGGACACGATGAGTTGGTTTCTCGCTAAGCAAAAGTGAAAAAAGAACATAGATATAGCTTCTACCTTTGAGGAACAACAGAAAACAGTTGTAAATAAAATCCTCAGGGGATTAGAATATTGTAAAGTCCTATTAATTAAAACGTTTTGTTTGTTTGTTTTTTAATGAAAACTTATGATGGTAAGACCAAATGAGAAATGACTTGTTAGTACTAGGAGCCATGGGGCTTTTTAGATCCTTGCTTCTGTCCCAAGTGTTGTTACTTTTCTCTTGATTCTTAACTGTGAGGAGACTGGGGTGAGTACCCCAACTGTATGATCACAGAAAGCCTCAAGTGTGGTTGCTGTGATCGATTCTGCCAAAAATAAAACCGAATGGCAATAACAAAGAATGCCTGAAACATTTAATATGAGGCAGAAATATGAGGTAGGTTTTCATCTGAGTGAGAAAACATTGTCAAAACAGTAGACATTTTCCAGATGCCGTTTTTCTCAGGTTTTAAACCAAATGGGCAAATGGTATCTATTTCAGATGTTGTGGAATAGGCCGTCGAAATGGTGTGCTTTTCAGCATCTGTACTCTAAAACATCTTCACCTGGGCTGGAGGGATGCTTGTCTCTTAGGTCCGTGGCTGCAGGCTTGGAGGCAGGCACAGCTCCCCTTTCTCTCCTCAGACTCTTTCTATTCTTTCCAAGCTGTTTCCCTTTTGGACATCCAACTTCCTCTTTCTCTCTGGTTTCTCCTCCAAAATGTTCTTCCCTTCCCCTATCCATAATGTTTGTGGCTATGTACTGACTCATACTTGAGTAACAGTTGAAAGAAAAATGTTTTTGTTGTTTCATCAGAATCCATACCTGTTAACTAGGAAGTCCATTGCTTTCAAAAGAACACTGAAGTTATTGGTAAAGTGGTTGTTGGGATCCTAAAATGCCCACTTACTTCCGAGCTTCTCCCTTAAAATAACCAGCCACTTTTCCTGATACTTTTTTGGAACCTGGGAGGTAAGAGGACTGCACCTTTGGCTGTGAAGGTGGGACTGCTTGCTAACTGTTTGTGCATATTTACTCAACAGCTGTAAGGTCTTAATCAAAACAAACCTCTTTTCCCTCTTTAAGGAAGAAAATCAACATTTCCATATAAACAAAAAATGCAAATGTTTACTATCTGTTGGAGTGTTTTCCCACCCTAGTACATGGTTAATTAATAATCCTTAAGTATGTATGCTTGCAGTCCTGAGCTACCCATGGCCCTTCTAGAAAATGTGAGATGCTAACTCACCTGGTAAGCAGAAAGGAATGGATGTTTCCTTTTATACTAAGGCAACATCCGTTGTATGTATAGTTTATACTAAGGTAAAGTTATAAAGAGAAACAATGGCTTCCTAAGTAAGAAACTGCCAATGCTAATGCTGACCGACACTTTTTATTATTCCTGTCCAGGCTTATCCTTGACAGAACCCGGACCCAACACTTCCTTAATCCCCCCGGGCTTTTATAAGTGTAGTCGCTCACACTGGCAAGTCCACTCAAGAGGGCTAAGGGCTTTGGAGCCACGGGGGCATACAGCTGCTATTGTTACTCCCTCTGCACTTGAGCATGAACTCCAACCCTACAGCACAAGGGTTGCTCTGGGTATTTCCTTTGCACCCCCCACAGTACTGAATCATGCACATGAAAATTCATGAGCCAATATATCACCGTGGGGGAACATGTTAAAATGCAGATGCCTGGGATGCCCATTTTTCTTTTTTTAACAGGACTTTATTGGGGAACAGTGTGTACTTCCAGGACTTTTTCCAAGTCAAGTTATTGTCATTTCAATCTTAGTTGTGGGGGGCGCAGCTCAGCTCCAGGTCCAGTTGCCGTTGTTAGTTGCAGGAGACATAACCATGCTTTGCGGGAGTCAAACTGGCAACCCTGTGGTTGAGAAGACACGTTCCAACCAATTGAGCCATCTGGCACTGGCCCATGGGGGAATCGAACCGGCAGCATTCGACATTATAAGCACGGAGCTCTGACAGCCTGAGCCACCGGGCCGACTGGGATGCCCATTTTTAACAGCCTGGATTTGGAATAACTTCCCAGAAGACTGCTTTGTTACCAAGCACCCCTGGTTGTTTGACTTACAGACCACACTTGGTGAAACCTTGACTTAGGTACAAAATTTTAAAATTAACAAAAAATAAATAAATTTTAAAAATCCAGATTTTCTAGGAGCAAGATGATAAAGACCTACATTTATAATGAGAATGTCATTTGGAGACTTCCTATATATATAAACGCTTATAAAAATCAAAGAATAAATTTACATGCTACTAAAACAATTCCAAACAATACCAGGTATGTAACGCATGTAACTGGAAGTACGCATAACACTATCAAAATCAGGAGCAGTCCCTGGGCTGGCTCTGAGTTTTGCAACTTCCTTATAGCGTTCAGCTTTTTAAGGCTATGGTGATGTAAATATTAACTGTGCCAAGATTCTGCCTCTCTCAGGGACCAGGGTTATGCCAGCAGGTAAGGACCTGTCTAGGCCATACTTGCCTGTTCCGTAGTCTTCTGAGAGGCAGGAAGCAGGAAGAAAACTCTCTATTTAGATAGGCGAAGATGGAAGTAAGAAGAATTACTCACCTACCTGCAATATAACAATAAAATTCGATAATTGATGACAAGGCTAAGCGAAGAGGTGGTGCTCAATGATGATTTGTTGAATATTTAAATGGTCGAACACTTTCATATATTTTGTTCCATTGAAATAGTACTTTCTTTTTCACATTTTTTTTTTCTTATTCACATATACTGAGGATGTCTGATGTTACCTCAGGTTCTCTTGCTGTGTTTTTTTTCTCTCTAACTCAAGCTGATTCTAAACATCCTCACAAGGTATAGCTCTATTTTTTCCTACAACTGTCTCCTTATGTTTCTTGCCTTTGCCCCATTCTTGACACTATGTTTAGGGAAGGCAAAATAAATAAATAAATAAATAAATAAATAAATAAATAAATAAATAAATAACTAAGAGGAGTCTCTATTCTAAAACGTAAGAGTGCCCTAAATTACATCCTTCTCCATTCTGGCACTTGGAGGACTTCCTCACCCAAAACTTGGTTTCCTATCTGAAGACCCACGCTAAGGCAGCTAGTCCCAAATCCTGCTCACGTACGTACATTCCAACACCCTGAAAAGAGCTGGAGTCAAAATACAAATGCATATATTTATATATCCAAGTGAAGGAAGTTAGCACATACTAGGCAGAGGAAACTTACTACGTGGAGAATCTAACCCAGGCCCTCATTCTCAAATTTGATAAATATCCAAATATGTGAAGAAGACTAATAGCATGAAAGAGAAAAGCCAAGAGAAAGAAATAGAATAGATTCCAATAAAAACAGAAGTAATTCAGTAAACAAAAGATAATATACCCACCCCCATCAAGAACTTATGAAAAATTAGAGAACAAGAAATTTTAGAAAGGAAGCGTCTTCACTAAAGTAAAATCTTTCATATGTGTTTGAAGATAACACTAAAGAAATTGCCTGGAAAATAAAGCAATGGCAAAAATCAAGGAAACATGAAAGAAGAGATAAAACAGAGAAAAATCAATCTAAGTGTTATAGGTGGTCCAGAAATTAGGAAGAAGGGAAAGTATTGAATGGAAATTTTCCAAGATGTGAGAAAGAAATTTCCTACAGCTAAAGAGAGAACTGAGTCTTCAGAATAAATGAAAAGAAGACACACCTGGATTCGCATTTGTGACCTTTCGTATGCTAAGGATAAAAAGAAAGTCTTACCTGCTTCTGGAGAGTGGGGAAAATGTTCATAAATATTGGGAAGAATCAAACACCATAGGAATAGGAATCCTGGATGCCAGAGGACGATAAATCCATGCCATAGGAGGTCTGAACCTAGAATTTTATCCTCAGTCAAACTGAATGTATGGATTGAGTGAGAACTCAAACTGAAATATCTCAAAATACAGGGACCTAGAAAGTGTAGTTTCCACTTACCTTTATTTGGAAGAAGTTACTCAAAGAAATGTGCTAAGAAAAAAAGAAAAGGAAGAAGAAAGAAGAAGGAGGGAAGCAAAAAAGGAAATATTTTAAAGGAGATGATAAACTGTGGTCCTAATTCAGAAGTTTGGTTTGAGTTAAGCCTAGGATGGCAGTTATATTAGCAGACTTGGAAGACAAAAGTTCTAAAGAGTAGGTTGCACTGTTTTAAAGAAGAAAATTGAAATGGATATGATTAAGATGCTAGATGATATTAATGACATGGTGACAAAGCATATGTTAGTTTTCCTCAAGCAGAAAATAGCCCAATTCCATGATAAACAAAGTCATGGCTCAACTGTGAAGCAACCAGAAATGGGGCATGGTATTGAGCAAGTGACATACAATATGAGAATGTTCTCTCTTGAGTGGCATAGTGGTAATGATATTAGACCCATGCAGAAGAAAATGTACTCCTAACATATTACTTAGCTCTTCTCTGAACGAAACATACATAAACATGTACCATTTTTCAATGTGGAATAAAAGCACTATAAAATCTTTTAAAGAGAAGGGGATTTAAGGCAGGGAATCAGGTACTTACATAATCACTGAAAGGACTGGCTGAGTGAACAGTAAGCCACTGCTAGCAGAAACTTTGGTCCCACCTGTATAGTTGTATCTAGAGGTCTGGAAGCTGCAGCTGCCCTAGAGGGATGAAAGCTTCAGGAAATCATCACACCAGTTACTGGGTACTCTGTGGCCCCAGGGCAGGGGACTGATAGGTAATAGAATCTAGCTGGCTGCTGCAAACACTCACGTGACTGTAGGCTGGGTGTACCAACCACCATCTCTGCCAGGGAAAGAATGGCTTCTGTTTCCCTTCTGCCTTCTACTATTTCTCCAAATGCATTGCATGGGACTAAATTGATTGTAGAACGCTCTTGGTGAGGGAACCTCAGGGAAATGTGTCCGATACTTGCAATAGCAGGCAGAGTTAAGAACAGATTGGAAATACATGTGGATTTACCAACAAGCTAAATCCTCCACTAAATCTGATATCAGTTAATTTATTTCCAATTTGTAGAATCTACCTATAGGCAAAATATGAAAGATGAAAAAAAATAGCTGTAGCACAGAGCATGAATATTATCAATGTTTAAGGTAAACAGAATAACAAAATATTTGCATATACTATGAATAGATACAAATATAACTGATAGAAGTAGAATAAACATAACAATAAAGTAAATATTCTCATTCTTAGAGCTGAAGTAAATAGAGAGTGCCTTAAATGTTTAAATAAAAAAAAATGTGCTATATGCGTATTATTTCGAGTGAGAGAGGGAACCACGACAAGAATTAGAAACTGAAGTAGGAAGTGGTATATGGGGTTGGGTGGGTAGAGGTGGGGCTCGAGACTTTTGCTTTTCATTTTAGGATCCTTTACTATGGCTTAAAGAAAAAACCCAAACATACGTACATATTGCTTTAATAAAAATTAAAATATGAAAAGGCTGTTCTTTCTTTTTATCGTTATCAAATAAGGATATTGCTTAAAAAATAATTTCTGAAAATTTACCCCTCTGGTGATTTTCCTACTCTGCTGGATTATTAAAACTACTTATTTGGATCAAAGTGACCAGGATTTTTTTTTTTAATATTAAAAATGGCTCCAATTAGTTACTCTCTCTGCCTTTTGCACCACTATATTTGGCCCTTCACCTGTTGTAGGTGTGTTAGTAACAGTGATGTGCAGTTGCTGAGCTCCGCCTCCCTGTCAAGTGTTTTTACATTCTGTGTCTGATTTACAACCCCCCCACCCAACCCCCCAATTTCAAGCAAGGGGGATAGGACCAGGATCTGAACGTACACAAACTACATCAGATATCTGAAGGTATCTGGGGAAGAGAATTTATTCAGGAATCAGTAGTTGAAATGTGTGTGCATGAACTGTTTTACAGTGAGCATGTATTAATTTACAAAAACAGTAACAAATAATAATGTAGAGAAAAATAAAAAAAAAAATGAATGTGTGCCCAAATCTGTGCTAATGTGATGTACTTAATATTGTTTTCCTTTTGAATAAGACATATTTAATTGATTTCTGTCTTCTCTGTTCCAAGTAAGTAAAATGACTGGGATCTACAAAACTAAGTTAAATAGAAAAGAGCCATCTTTCTCAAAGTGTACATTCAGCAGAAAGCTCCAAGGTCAAATAAGTTTAAGAAATGCTGGTTAAATATATCTAAGCAGACTTCCTTACTGCAAGATTTCTCAGGAATGAATTCTAACATGCATTGTGAATATCTAAGACAAAACATGTGCCACGTGCAGTCCTTATTTAAATAAGTAACTCATAGGAATAAGATTATGTGAAATGTATATTTGAAATTTGGGGGTTTAAATTGGGCAATCATAAGAAAAAAACAAGAATGGTAAGGAAGTATCTGACCATAGGATGCTTGACAATTAAGTTCGCAAATTTGTTGCAATGATGTTGCTAACTTTTTAAAAAAGAAATATTTTGTATAACTTGCCGTTTGTAATTTTCTTTTAAGATTTTTTTTTTTAATTGGGGAAGGGGAACAGGACTTTATTGGGGAACAGTGTGTACTTCCAGGATTTTTTCCAAGTCAAGTTGTTGTCCTTTCAATCTTAGTTGTGTAGGGTGCAGCTCAGCTCCAGGTCCAGCTGCCATTGTTAGTTGCAGGGGGTGGAGCCCACCATCCCTTATGGGAGTCAAGGAATTGAACAGGCAACCTTGTGGTTGGGAGCCCACTGGCCCATATGGGAATCGAATCGGCAGCCTTCGGCGTTAGGAGCACAGAGCTCTAACCTTCTGAGCCACCAGGCCGGCCCCTGTTGCTAAACATTTTTGATATCAGAGGGATTATTCATTATGAATTTGTACCAACGGGATGACCAGTTAACCAAGCTAACTATTTGGAATGCTGAAAAGGCTGCGTTAGATGACCTGAACTTTTTGCCAACAATTCATGGATCTTGCATCATAACAATGCACCAACTTACCCAGCTCTGTCTGTGAGGGAGTTTTTAGCCTGTAAACAAATAACTGTATTGGAAGTCCTTAGTCACCTGATCAGCCCCCAATGACTTATTTCTTTACCCGAAGATAAAGGAAATATTGAAAAGAAGACATTTTGATGACATTCAGAGCATCGAGGGTAATACGATAACAGCTCTGATGGCCATTCCAGAAAAAGAGTTCTAGAATTTCTTTGAAAAGTGTACTTGGTGCTGGCATGGGTGTATAGCTTCCCAAGGGGAGTACTTCAAAGGTGACTGTAGTGATATTCAGCAATGAGGTATGTAGCACTTTTTCTAGGATGAATTCATGAACTTAATTGTCCGACCTCGTATTTAGGCAGAAGGGAATTGCTGTGTAGGGAAATATCTGAACAATTCTAAGATTGTGAGGAAATAGTCCTGGTGTGTGATTGTGTGTGTATCCACCCACCCACCCATTATCCCATTATCTATCTATCTATCTATCTATCCATCCATCTATCATCAATCAATTAGTCTGTCTATCATTTTATTTCTTTTTTAGTGCACTAAATTTAGAGTAGATTGTAGATTGATTCAATATGAGGTATGATCACAAAATATGGTGAATGCTTAATTATTACAGTAAAAGACACATTGCCATTATTCCATGTCAAACTACTCCACTTCTCTTTGAACACACTTATCCTACCGTTCTTGCCACTTTCTGAAGCAGTTCTGGAAGTCCTTTTTTGTGTCTTTCGTTGCACTGTTGTGGCTGCCTCAGTGTCCTGAATCATTTTGACTTTGGGGAAGAGCCCGAAGTTGCACTGTGCCAGATCTGGTGAATAAGGTGAATGAGGACTGACTGTAACGTTTTTATTTGACAGAAATTGCCATACCAGAAGTGATGTGAGACTCCGAGCATTGTCCTAATGGAGGATGAAACCGTTTGCCCATTTCATGTTAATGCATTGTTCATGATCCATGATGTACGGCACACTTTAAAACACTCCTTCTCTCAACGGTGGCTCACACCTGACTGACTGAGCCGAGCAAGTTGAAACTTGTCACACACTGTTACTAAGGTTTGACACACCACTTCCCGTATTGAAGATCTCTTCCTTTCTGATGGATGGCACTCGGTAGCAACATTCACCATATTTTTTTTATCTCACCTTGTACATGTGATCCAGTTAACTAAACGCAATTTTGGAATCAGTTATCCAAGTAAGAATTTCTTGGTTTTTTAAAAAATTAACATATAGTTGGCACAAAATATTATATTCACTTCGGGTGGACAACGTAATGATTTGACATTTACCTTATGAGGTGATCACCACAATAAGCCTAGTAATAATCTGTCACCATACAGTTATTACAATATTATTTACTATATTCCCTATGCTGTACATTACATCCCCATGACTTACTTATTTTATAACTGGAAACTTGTACCCCTTAATCCCCTTCACCTTTTTCATACGTCCCCCCACTCCTCTCCCCTCTGGCAACAGTTTTCTCTCTGTTTTTATGAGTCTGTTTCTGTTTTGTTTGTTCATTCGTTTTTTCAGATTCCACATGTAAGTGATATCATATGATGTTTGCCCTTCTCTCTCTGATTTAGCATAATATACTCTAAGGTCCAGCCATGTTGCAAATGGCAAGATTTCATTCTTTTTTGTGGCTGAGTGATATTCCATTGTGTGTGTGTGTGTGTGTGTGTGATGTGATATATATATATATATATCATATATATATGATATATATGATGTGATATATATATGATGTAATATACATATACATATATATATATATATATATATATATATATATACACATATATATATGTCACATCTTCTTTTGTCTATTTATCTACTACCTAGGTTGCTTCCCTATCTTGGCTATTGTAAATAATGCTGTAGTGAACATAGGAATGAATATATCTTTTTGAATTGGTATTTTTCTTCAAATAAATACTCAGAAGAATTGCTGGATTGTATGGTAGTTCTATTTGTAATTTTTTGAGGTACCTCTGTACTGTTTTATATAGAGGCTGCACAAATTTACAACCCCAGCAGTGCTGGAGTTTTCCCTTTTCTGCCTATCTTTACCAGTGCTTGTTATTTGTTGATTTATTGATGATGGACATTTTGCCAGGTGTGAAGTGATAACTCATTGTGATTTTGATTTGTATTTCCCTGATGATTAGAAATGGTGAGCAGTTTTTCATGTGTCTGTTTGCCATTTATATGTATTTGGAAAAATGTCTATTTAGGTCCTCTGTCCATTTTTTAATCAGGTTGTTTGTTTTTTTGATGTTAAGTTGTATGAGCTCTTTACATATTTTGGATATTAACCCGTATGCAATGTATCACTTGCAAGTACCTTCTCCCATTCAGTAGGTTGCCTTTTCATTTTGTAGATGGTTTTTTTCACTGTGAAAAACTTTTTAGTTTGATGTATTCCCATTTGTTTATTTTTGCTTTTGTTGCCCTTTTCTGAGGAGACATACCCCCAAAATTATTGCTGAGACTGATATCATAGAGTTTACTGCCTGTGTGTTCTTCTGGGAGTTTTATGACTTCAGAGCTTGCATTTAAGTCTTCAATTCATTTTGAGTTTATTTTTGTATTGGTATAAGAAAGTGGTTCAGTTTTATTTTTTTTTTGTGTGTGTATCTGTCCAGTTTTCCCAAAACCATGTATTGAAAATATTTCTTGATTTTTAAAAATAAAATGTAGCAATTTGTAGTACCACTTGTTATTCTAAAGCGTCCTTGATCACTGATGTCAGGAACAAGATTTTAAGAACTGCAACATTCTAGCTGAAACTTAGGCAAATATATCTATAACATTGACAAGAGATAAAACGAAATGTTATCCTTTAGATAAGAAAAACCTGATGTTATCTGGTCTAGACAGGACTTCCTTTTAGTTAATTGGAAGCTTTGTTGCAGGAACTCAGGGGCAAGCCCTGGGAAAGAAAGAATAAAATCACACAATGAAAATATAAAAATAAGAAACCTTTTTGCAATATGGTAGCTTTGTTCTCTGAGTAGCAGCTTTCTATAACTAATACCCCCATAGAATGCAGAGCTTTCTTTTTTATTTGAAGCACAATTTTAAAAAGAAGAATAGCCTAATGTTTACTGAACTGTTTCCATAGATGAGGCTGCAGTGCTGGCTTGCTATTGTGTGGGTAATAGAAGATGGAAACATGTTTGTAACAGGTATTCTGTTGTTAGAGACACACACAAGGTTATTAGCAGACTCTCTTAGTCCTAGAATGTCCCAGGGCATGTTTAAGTTTCTATCAATCTATGACTTTTACAATTAAATATCCCCTAAGTCAATTGTAGATAAGACTATTATGGGACAATTTTTGTATTGGTATACCTAAATATGGTTTGCTCATCATATCAAGTTTTCTTCTAAAAAATACGTTTTCTGAGAGTGCTAAAATTATTGATATGAAGCTTTTTACATTTTCTTTCTTTAATGATTTTAACTTTTGTTACTTCTTCATTTCAAAAGAAATCCGTGATATTTTGTTGGCTATCATAAAAAAATACAGAAAAATCAAAACAAATGATAAAGGAACGTAAAATTTAAAATTTTATATGTTACCCATTAATTTGCATTCTAGGTAGATAAAGGCAACATTGTTAATCTTTGGTGTCTTAATTTTCAAATTTATTTATTTCTAAATGAACTCACAGATATATCTGATGGGATACTCTGTCATTAGTTTCTGTTTCATTGTCTGTCATAAGAGTTTGGAAGAAATGTAAAGAACTGTGGGGGTTCAGAATGAATCACCCCAAGATGTGCCTCAGTGATATGCAGATTGTTTTGAGCTAAAGGCAACTTTAGCCTCAGGTTCAAGAAAAAATTATGCTTCTCCCTTTAACTACCTAGAAGAACTTGAATCAGGGGCTTTATCCATAATAAGCGATTATCAGAGGTAACTTCTTCTGACCTATCTATAGGGCAGGGTAAACTTCTGTTTACTAAATGTCTTCTTATCTGCCTGCAATGACTCTTTGAAGCCTCCAAGGTTAGCTCAGGATGTCTTATATATCTCATCCCCATTTCTGTATCTCTGACTCTCTCATGTGTGTGTGGTTTCCATACATATGTATGTATTTAATTTGATTGTTTTCTCTTGCTAATAGGTCTCATGTCTATTTGATTATTAGACCAACTGAAAGAACCTTGAGGGTAGAGGGATATTTCTTCCTCCCCCACAGAACTATTACTTTTGCATCTCATGAAGGTAGCCAAATGCCATGCTCCAAGATTCTTGTTTATGACTTTTGTGTTGACTGACCAAAAGCAAAAGTTGCCAGGTACTCAGAAAATAATCTTTATGTATGCTTTTGTTTTTGGAAAAACCTGGGTTTAGGAAGGCAAAAGTAGGCCACTCTCAGAGACAAAATATTCTTTGTAGTTTTTGCTGATACTTGGATTTTTTGTTTTTTTTGGGGGGGGATATCATAGGGCAGATCATGAAACATAATGCGATAGTCAGTGCAATCTGCAGATTGCCAAGAGCTGTGATCTTGGGAGGCCAGTGAAGAGTTTCCAGGTGACAGACTGGCAAGGAAGCTGTGGAGTGATGAGCTTTCTGGTGAGGGACCATGAAACCTTGGGTAGTGAGCTTGTCAGTGGTGTCTAGTGGGGCAGACTGAAGATAGAGGCCCCTCCCCAAATGTTCTAAGTTGTTTTAAACACGCGAGATTCTTCCAAAACACTGAGGAGAAGGAAGTTCTCTCCCCAACCACATATGACTTAGAAGTTCTTGATAGCCAGGTAAATGATATTTGGGGCAGATATATCTGATTTAGAGAGACAAAGATGACCAACACAGCCTGAATATTTCTCTCAGCTTGACTAAGCTTTAGAAAGCGTTTGTCCAGACTGTAAGCCCCTGACTTCTTTTTTCTTAGAGTATTTACTTCAAAAACATGCAACTGTAAATTCTTTCTCTGCTCCTTAGAGAAGTAACTTTTCTACAATACAGAAATGTCTTTCTCAAGGATGGGGGATTCATCTCTTTGAAGTGCAATTATGGAGAAACAGGGCCGGTGTCTCAGTCTCTGTGTGAGGCTAGGAATCTAACTTTAGTAAGCGCCAATTAGCAAATACAGATAGCCTAATTGTCCAGCCCCATTTTGTTTCAGTGGGATTGCATCCACTTTCTTCCTTATTGCAAGTGTTGACTACTACTGAATAGTCTTGAATAAAGTCTTTCATGACATTTTTATAAGCATTGGGTGCAATTTTTCTCTTTAACAAAGAAATGCAACATTACTTGAAGGAGAGTATTGCAGAATACAATCTCTCCCCTCCCTCCCTCCCTCCCTCCCTTCCTTCCTTTTTCCTCTCTCTCTCTCTCTCTTTCTCTCTCTCTCTTTCTGTATCTTTCTTTCTCCCATCGTTCCCTCTGGATAATTTACTAAGACGTTAATTCTGGGACTATTTTTGATGAAGCAGACATGAAAGATTATTCCAATCCTTACATTTGGAGGAAAAACTGGGCCTCTGTTTCAGGCTCCCCTTGCCTGAGGTGAATGAACTATTTTTAGTGTTTCAGTGATGGGAAAAATAAATGTCCTCTCATAGTGTTTTTTTCTTTTTCATTAAATAAGATCCAAATAAGGCCTTAGAACAGTGACTATTATATAGAATTACCAAGCAATGGTAGTAGCTCTAATGGCATTATTTTAATCTTTATACAAAAATGAGAAGTTAAAAGAGTCTGCATCAGAAATGAACATGTTTATCGAAGTCACTTTGGCAAGTTCCAACCTCTCTGAGGCTTTTAAAAAAATTTATACAATAACATTATATATATGTATGTGTATATATACAGCATCTCTCATATGGTTGAGGTTCTTTTGCAATATTCAAGTAAGATTATATATGTGACAAATAATTTTGAAAGGGGATGACATTGTCATTTTCATTCTCTACCTTTTCACTGCTTGTTGGAACCTCAATTTAAAAATGAGAAAGGACAATAAAACAGAAAAATTTCCCCAACAAATTGTTGAAAAGGAGGAAAATTGATAAATCCTCTGCAATAGCTATAATAAGATATAGAGATTAAAAATTGAGATTTTTTTCTTATATAAAAATGTGAATGAAATAGATACTTTGGAAAATAAAAAAAATAATTTGTCTAAAATGTTTTAAGAAGAAATTTTAAAAACCTAAATAGACCTATACCTGTGGTAAAATGATTAAAAAAAAAGTATATATATTTCTTTCATTGTAGAATTTCTGTCAAATATTTAAGGAATAGAAAACTCACCAGTTATTTAAGCTGTTCCAGGACAGGAAGGAAAAAAGGTAAATGTCTCAAATTTTACCAAAGTCACATATCAATTCATTTTACCAAAGTTTTATATCAATGTATAACAAGAAGAGCCTCCACTCTATTTTCCCTCAATAAAGAAAATCACAGAGCAATGTTCTTACTAATATCATGTAAAAAAAAATCCTTAATAAAATGCTAACAAATTGAAGTCCTCAGTAAATTAATTTAATCAGAAATTATTAATCCAATCAGTTGTAACACTGAATCTACTCTGGCTTTAGCAGAAATAAATTTACTAGGTGTAGCTTACAGACTCTTCCTAGGGTCAGAAACTGGGCAGCTGAGCTGATACCTACACCAGGAGGTTTCTCTAGAGAAATTCTCTGGTCCTTTTGTTGGGCTGGACTCCACGGTTGTGCTACTGGTGTGGAGGATACAGGAGTCCAGCCACTGCTGCTTTAAAAAGCGGGGCTTCCCAGCAACCATCCTTGCCAGGTTTGAGCTTATGCAATACCTGCTTCTCTTCTCTATGGCATTGACTTTAAGGTTAGCTTATTCCAAGAGCATGTCTGATTGGCTGATCCCAGGTTATGTGTTGGGACTTCTCTTTGTAAGGAAGGCTGAAGAAATGAGATTCTGGCTTCTAACTTGGGGATTCACAGGTTCACTAATGCATAAATTTCCCCAAGCATAAGAAGGTTGTGCAAATGCTGGTCACTATATGGACCAAGTAGTGCAAAGTCCATTAATTCAAGGATAATTCAATATTAGAAGAATATGACCAAATTGATCACATGAACAATTTACATGAGAAAAACAATAATTATCTCAAGATTAAAAAAAATTGAATTAAATTCAACAGCAAGTTTGGATGAAAAGTTAGTAAATTAGAACTAGGAAGAGAGTTTTTTTGGCATAATATGAAATATTTAGCTTAAAGAGCCAACAACATACCTAACAGTGAAACATCAAAGGTACTATTTTTATCATCACTGTTATTTGATGTCATTTGAGAAATTCTGATTGATACAATAAGAGTTGTGACTTATAAAAAGTAGATCCAGGAGGAAAAGGTATCAATATTTCCATCTTCGCTTTTCTCCTTTGAAAAACCAGGAAAATCAACTAAAACAAACTAACAAACAAGTAAAGAGATAAGTTGGCTGCTTAACAAGACATTAAACATAAATGGAAAGCTCCTCAATTTATGAGCAATGTATGGGGAATAATGTGGATTGAAAAAAACCATCCAGAAATATAAAATAATTGTACGAGAAGTTACTACATTACTCTATATAAAAAAAAATAGTTCAATTACACATTGTTTTAAAAAGTCTATAAAGAGAAAAGGAATATATGTATTTGCACAAAAGCTAGTCACTGTCTTTTCCAAATCTGAGGCTAACCTCAGATCTAACCTGGGTCTACTTAATAAATTAATTTTTTCAGTCTTCCTGTTTATGCAGTTGTAGTTCCTTAGCTAAGATTAGATAAAGTGAAATCCTTAGCATTCTAAACATATTAACTTGTATATAAACAGGAAGATTCAAAGGAGGTTAGCCAGACTAAGGGTTAGAACTACTAATGAATTATAGTCTTCGATTGCAAAAGAAAACATCATTAGATATTGTGTATTTGCCAGAAAAATCTCTAGTGACCATGCAAGAAGTTAAAAACTGAATCATACATAATTGATAAACATCCTTTTACTTCACAGGTATAGAATAGAATTGAATGCATGACTCCAAGAACAAGAAGTCAAGGAGATAAAACTGCCCTTTCATGTTGCTAAAGCCAGCCGCAAAGATTTCCGGCAAAGGCAGGCACGAGACTGAGACAGTCACAATGTTGGTTAGCTAGGATGAGCATAGTCACTTTACTTTTCAAGGTTTTAAACTTTGAGAAACTTTTACATCTAAGGCTATTAGTGATAGTAAACGGCCTAGGCATGCTATTGCTAATTGCTCAATTGATTGTATATGTAATATCGAAAATGGTGTTACTTCAGGTGGTTTGCTCATTGTGAGAGATTATTACAAAATTTCATTTCACTCATATGAATGATGATTTTTCTAGGTATTATTTGTTTGGATAAAATGAACATCATTCTGGTATTCCGTTTCAACGTGATCGCATAAAATTAGAGATCCCCACTGTGGCTACCTAACAAATATTTTGTCAATAAAACGCTCTATAGTTCCAGTTGACGTTTTACCTGTAACCTTGCATGGCAATGCAATAATATTTTAACCAACTCATGTAGCTGTGCATGGTTTCGCATGAAGCTATGAAGGAATTAGATTATTCTTCTGCCATCCTGGCAATCGTTTCCCTAAGCACACTCACGATACTCCTTGTTTCATTAGATTGCGTATGTGTGTGTGGGAGAAGCTGAAGGTTCCTATGGACAGTTTGATGGTCTATCTCAGTGCAACCTGTGTTAAATTTAGGTCATGAAAGTTTTATTTATCTCCTGCTTTCTCCGTCTACTCTTGTTTCACACACACCTACTTCCAGCTAAGTAAATGTAACTGTAGTTGATTTTCTCTAGTGAGAGTAGAAGCAGCTTCTGCAATGGTAGGAGCCCAAAGACTAAATAGGTTGCCATTCACTCTCATTGTCTCCATTCCGAAGTACCAGTGGCAGGTAAAATTGTGTGCATTCAGCAAAAAGCAGAAATGGATCCCTCATCCTTATATATTTCTTCAACGGTAATGTGAATTATTCTGTTTAAAGTTTTTGGCTAAATGAGACATGGGATTCAATTGCCTGGACTTGCCAAAACCAAGAGCATAATCTATTATATTTCATTCTGTTTTTCAGACAGCTATATCTTCCCAATAGCATGATTATATAGCCAAAAAAACCAAAAAAAAAAACAAACCAAAACAAAACAAACAAAAAACAAAACAACAAAAAAGCCCCAACCAAACAAACATAAACAACCAAAAAACACCTTCTGCCAACATTTGGAAATTTTCTTCAGTATGGCACTTTCTCAATAATCATTATCAATGTTGAAAATGGTTGTCCTTGATGTGTGGGAAATTTTACACTATGTAACAGTCTGTAAAATCCCAGGGTTTGCCTAGTTGGTCTGTCATTGTCTTTTAGACAGTGATGCATAGTAAAACTTTTATTGCTCTTGAAACTTGGCTCTTGAACTGTAATATGAAACAAACAGCTGGGCTCACAATAAGAAGCTGTGCTTGAAGAGGCATTTTCATGAATGGGGTAATTGAAAATATATGACTTCATTTCATAGATTTATGGTAAGGCACTGAGCCTGTACAGTAAATATACTGGGATGGCTAGAAGCCTTTCGAATGTAGTCATGGATCATTGGATGTTGAGATTGGTTCATGCCGGCACGTGGTGAAAATGTGTGTGTGTTAAAATGAAAAGTATATAAAACTGAGCTGTAGTTCAGATTCTGAATCAGGTCAGAAATAGTGATAGCCCTGAAGACGTTTCTTTTTAATTTCCTGTCAGAAGGATAAAAATGCACAAAGGAAACAATTGTAAGACATGAGGGATTCCAACATGGGGTAAGTATCTCATTCAATGCCCTGTGTGTTCCTGTAATGGGAATCAAGACTCTTTTCATCTGTTTTTTCTCTCATTTCGAAGTCAGGAAGAGGAGGAGAGTGACAATGACCTGGGTCAGGGATAAAATGAATTCCTCAGAGTCATTCCAGAGTGACAGCACTAGGCACAGGCATTTTAATATAAAAATGGAGAAGGTTAAAAGTGCAAGTGTTTATACTTGACTTGTTAGATTTTGTCTTTTTGGAGTTAAGGCCTCTCTTGTGATTATTCAGTTTCTACTTTTCTCCCATGAAACTAAAGAGAACTCTGGGGCTTGCTTCTGTTTGGGGGAGACAAGTTGCTCCCCTTCCTGAAGCATCTGGACCCCCCTCCCCCATGCCCACCCAGACATACACACAGACTGCCCAGTGAAATCATGGGAAGCCCAGCAGAAAGGAGACCAGGGATGAATTGTTTTGACTACTGGTCATAGCCTAGAAGAAAAATGCCCTCTTTTCTCAAGAAGCTTTGGCTTAAATTCATCTTTTCTGGGTTCTTCTTTCTTTCAGAGTAGGCCCAGGTTAGGGAGGGAGCTGAGGGAAATAGGGCTGAGATAGCGACACCACCTCCATCTGGAGGAGGGCAGGAAGGCTGGTGGACTATCTTAAGCCTATCTTCTACCGAAAGGAGCTTCTACACAAACACACACACACGTACGACATGAGAGACCCATTTTGGGAGTAGGTCAGGCAATAACAGGTAGCCAGCAGTGAGCTCAAGAATCCTGGCCATCTCTCTCTTCCTTGGACATACTATTAAAATCATATAACTTTTTCTCATAGAGCTTTGTCTTTGGCTGTTACTTGACTTGGGGACTAGATAGATCTATGTCTGATTCACCTTTAATTCCCCACAGTGCTTACACATAATAGCAACTCAAACACTTGTTGATTGATTGATAGATACTTCTGCTAGCAACATTTAGGTAAGAACTGAAGACATATTTATGATAAATTGACAACTGGTTCTTGATTGAGAAACTTTGATTGGATATCTATAAAGATTAGAGTTGATGTCCCAGTAGTAGCTGCATTTTCTGAAAAACATTTTATTATAGAAAATATAAAAGTAGCACTCATAAAAGTAAACAGAAGAGTATGATGAGCCTGATTTACTCATTACTGAGCTTCAATAATTATCAATATATGAGTAATCTTATTTCATCTGTACCCCAACCCAATTTCCCCAAACCCAGTCAGATGATTTAAAAACAAATCTAAGACATCATTTCATTTCAGCTGTAAAAATTAATAATATTAAATGTATTTTAAATACTATGCTGCACATCCTTTTAGATTCACTATGTAATATTCTTACAAAAGGATAAACTATATTCATCAAATACGTCAACATTTTTGATGTGGGGGTGTTCATTGGGCTAATTGGGTGAGTTTTATAGAGTTGAGTTAGGAACCTCCAGAAACTCACTATGGTGAGGCAATTAGAATTGTTATGATTTAGCTGTACAAGATGACATGACAGAAGAGCTTAAAATACCATAAAGGGAAGTTACATGTATTGCTTGTCATTCTGTTTGAGTGCCAAAATTCCAAGATGGAATCAATTTTTCCAGACCAAGCTCAAGTTTAGCAATAAATTGTGGTGGCCATCGCACCAAATGGCACCTAGTCTTGGGTCTGCCACAGGCACCACTTGCAACATCTGGAATTATTAAAGAGTAACCTCCAGAAACCCCAGTGAAAACCCAATGGATCACAAACACTGGTTTCCTCATGTATATCCATCTGCCAAACCATCACAGCACGGTTCCCTGTGACTCAGCTTGGTGGAATCACCATATTCTCTCAGCAACTCCTGAAAATTCTGTTAAAACTCTTTGTCAGCATCACATCTGCATTTCCACAACATTTAGCAGAACGTCTGTAGGCGCATAATAGTTATTCAGTCCCTATTTGCTTAATTCAATGGTGAATGGAAATGGGACAGCACTTGGAAGTTAGAGCAGCAAAGGGTACATTGAAGCATTTCGTGAAATATTACTTAAGTGTTGATTTTTAGAGACTCCAGAAGCAGAGGCATATTTTTGGCATATGTCAAGCAGCAAACAAGATGGATGAGTTTTAATATTACGTGGTCACACGCACACACACACCGATAGATTTACATAAAACAGGTGTATTGGAGATGTGTAATGAGCACATAGTGATAGATAGGACACTGGCTCCTAAGCGGTCTGAGGAAATCATATTATGGATTATCTCCAGCAGAAACATGGATGTAGATTCCATTGGAGGACTTCTCCTGGCAGAGGACATCAAGAGGTCGCATTATCATTCACAATATTGTACTGGGAGACGGGGTAAAGAGTTTGATACAGGTTTGTGATATAGAAACATTCTATTGTGATCAGGTAGTCCCAGGGTACTTATTTAAATTATTCTCATGCAGATTTTTACATGCTTCAAAATTAATGGAATTATTATGGCAGTGTTAGGGATGATGGCAGAGGCTGTTGACATATTGGATGAATATAAATAGATCTTGCCTATCAATCTCTTTTCTTCCACATGGACTAAAAGGGCTAGAACGTGATCCCTTTTTAATAGCTGCAGAAAAGTCCACTATTGCCAAGTAGACTCTGGTCAAAGGCTAAGTTGGAATCGATGACTAGAGTCCTGAGTTTAACATCCTTCATCCATTCTTCTCCTACCTCCTAAAACTTCGGACTAGTATGCTTTCGTGTGCCCAGGGACAGAAAGGGATGGACAAATTATATGGTGCTGTCTGAAATCTGGGAATGAGGATGGGAAGAGGCCTCCAAATGGGTATTCTGACTTGGCTCATGCATTCTGCTATAAAAAAGGCAAGAGCCGTCGTGGAGGGGGATGACTCCCAGGTCCCCGCCCTGTAAGGCACACTGACCCTGCCCAAGAGTCACAATGGCCAATCATTACCTCCATTTCTGACCAATCAGATTAGCAACTTTTCTTCTTTTGTGGAGGGGAGCTTGGAGGGAGGTGGGCAAAGACATGAAAATTATACAATTTGCAGCTTCCCTTTTATTGTTTATTAGCAGTTAATAGTTATGCTGCATTGGAGCATAACCTTTAACTCATGTTTCTCCAGGCTTAGCAGCCCAGAGGTCAACAAAGCTCACAGAACATCTAACTAAGTTTTGTCGGTTTAATATTGTACTTAACACTTGCTAATGCAGAAACTTCATTCCCCTGAGCATTATCTTCAAGTATTTTTGGAAGAACCTAAATTACAAGTGCATCACGCCTGTAGTTTCTATCCACGAGGGACTACATCCATTTTTCCCTCTTCTTTGCCAGGCACTGTTCCCCTTTGATATTTTGCGTGTTCTAAAGGTACCCAAATTGCCTGGTGGCTTGTGGTGGAGTGAGGAAGAAAGGCTCTTTGCTGTTAGACTTAACGCTGTTCTAGAGGCTTGTGTCAGTCAGAGCTGCTTGGCCTGGGAGGGGGGGCGGTCTATAAAACTAGTCTCTCTATTCTTACTTGCAACGCTTTTTGAACTCAGACCCAAGTATAGGCCCAGGCTCAGTTAGGTTATCAGTTGAAGTAAGAGCTATCATTATGGTACTCAAAATCACCTTACCCCTTTTGACATTAAGGTTTTGTCCCTGGAGAACGGTTCCTACTTGATGGCTGATTATCTTTTCGTAAAGAATATTCTGAAAAGAGTTTCATTTGCCTTCCTGAAAACAGGTTTCTACTTTGTCACATCTATCTGAAGCCCAGCTATGGACACAGCTACCGTTTCTTCCTTCCTGGAGTCTTTTCAGGCCCATAGCAAATGACCTTATGAAAATGTCTCCTATTTATTTGATATGCCCAGTCTCTGAATCCCAAGTTAAGCTCAACTGGGACACCATGGTAGTTAAGTACTGTGCCTTCTGTTTCTTAAGCCTGTCACTCAACCGTCCAGAACAGCTGACTTTGACCCACAGATTTATCAGGGTTCCACTTGCACACCCAGCTCGGCAGATGTGGTCTGTTGTTTTGGGGTATCGACTGTTTCAGAGTTTAGGGTTTAGAGAGAATCTTATCCTTTATTTAATTTTAAAATTAGTAACACATTTCCTGTGTCTCATTGTCTGTGTTTTATCTCTTATAAAATTCTAACCTTGGACTATTTTCTTCAAGGCTATCTGGGATATTAACAAATTTGTAACCCATCATCTTATGTACTCTAAAATTCATTGATAAGCAATTCTTTTTTAAATCATATATCTATTATACATAAAATGGTTGCTCTAACTACATAAAAATTTTCCTACTTTCAGTGTTTCTCAAATTTTAATTCACACATGTTTGTTTATATTATGTTTATATTTTTGTATTATTTATATAGTGTTTACTTATATGTCTATTTAATATTTCTTTTGGGCACCGCCATTCAGTGAAACCACAGATGGACTGAACCATCTCTAGCTTCTTTTACAGCCTGAATATTGTGCTTATTCTTTGAGCCTTGCTACCAGCTTCTCATGTCCCTTGTTTCTAAATTAAAATGATGGGATTAAATTGTGCAGAAACTCTTAGCTCAGTTATAAAATTTTAATAACTGAATGCTTTGTAAATGAGTATACTTTTACATAAGAATGAAAGTGTTTGGAATCTTTGAGATTGACTATTAACCATGAATTGAGGGTACTTGCCATAACATTTTTAAATAAATTTGCATGCTTCTTATTTTAAATAGTAAAAAACTAGATTTTAACCACATGTGCCCTTTGGCATGAGGGCTTGGGAGGATCCTAAATCTGAATTGAAGGGAAGTACTCCTATAGGAAGTGAAAAGACTTAGAAAAATTGCTTCTTAAAACCCCCTCAGCTGTAGCATAGAAAGGGTATTCTGAGAAAGCAAGACTATGAGGGAGAAAAAGCATTAGAGGCAGTGCTTTGAAGAAGTGAAATGTAAGCAGTTGCTTCTGCCTTTTTACAAACATTTGTTTCACTCTGGAGATATGGCTCAGGGAGGGGTGGGCATCAGCACTTAAGAAACAGATGGCCATACTAATAGCTGTCCTGGGGATGGACTGGATTTAGGGCACATGAAAGCTGCAGAAGGGGCCTGGCAGCACTCTATTTTGAGTCTACAAAGTAAATGCTAAACTATGTAGTAAATCACAGGCTTTGGATGGCCAATAAAGGCAGTTGAAGTCATAGACTTGGAATTAGAGAGAAGTAGTGGATGGAAGAGAGGATAGCTGGATCTATTTTTTCCCCCTTCTGGAACAATAAGAATTTAATGGGATAGCTGTTCTATTATTCCTTTTTTGAAACAATGAGATTTTAATGTTTGGATTCCTCAGCTTGTCCATCTAAGAAATTTGGATTAAATGTTTCCCATAACAAAGACACTTTATGAGAATTAAAGTAATGTGAACAGGGTAAACTACCAGAATTATAGAGCTGGAGAACATTAGAGATTCTAGTCTAAATGCCTCCATCCTAATGAGGCATAGAATACCAAGGTCATTCTGCAAATGGCAGAGCTGGGGCTAAAACTCAAGTTCTTATCTCTGTTGAACTACACAGTTGCTTTTGTAAAAAGGGGGAAAGATGACCAGAGAGATATGAACCACCTGTATTACTGTGCACCAATATGGAAATGAAGGCTTGTAGTTCTGTGGCCAATTTTCCTAGAGTTTAGTGAATGTGTGAGGTCTGACAATTACGTTTGTGAACTCATCCTAGAAAAAGTGCTACATACCTTATTGCTGAATATCACTATGGTCACCTTCGAAGTACTCCCCTTGGGAAGCTATGCACTGATGCCAGTTCCACCCTTCAAAGCAATTTTGGAACTCTTTTTCTGAAGTGGACATCAGAGCTGTCGTCGTATTACCTTTGATGTCCTGAATGTCATCCAAATGTCTTCCTTTCAATATTTCTTTTACCTTGGGGTAAAGAAATAAGTCATTGGGGGCCAGATCAGGAGGGTTTTCCAATGCAGTTGTTTACTGGCTAAAAACTCCCTCACAGACAGTGCCCTGTGAGCTGGTGCATTGTCGTGATGCAAGAGCCATGAATTGTTGGCGCAAAGTTCAGGTCATCTAACTTTTTCACGCAGCCTTTTCAACTACTTACAAATGGTAAATTTGGTTAACTGTTTGTCTATTTGGTACAAATTCATAATGAATAATCCCTCTGATACCAAAAAAGGTTAGCAACATCATTGCAACAAGTATTCGAACTTAATTATCAGACCTCGTACTCTAGTAAATATTTTTCTTCATTGAACTGAAATAAAAGACAATCAGGAAGTCAAGATAATATAAAGATTACTGCCTCTGGACATTGTATAATCAGCGATATCTGGAAGCGTGGCCGAGAGGTTAAGGGCGTTGACTTTGGTCCTACAGCTTCCTAGGTTTCAGTCTTGATTCTGTCACTTTTAAGGCTGGCAGCCTTTGACAACTTTCTTCATGTTTTATTCCTGGATAAGTGGGGATAATCATGACATCTATCTCATTTGTTGATCATTAGATGAATAGACACACATAAATATTTCGCACAGAAAAACAATCACATTTTAAATGCTCAGACTACTTGTTATTATCATGTCCTTAACTTAAAAAATTGTAAACAAAACAAAACAAAATAAAGTAAAATACAAAAGGAAGCAAGCAAACAAACAAAAACAGTTCCGACGTGGTGTGCTGCATGCAAGGGTAGCAGGTAATGGAATCATAGGAAAGAGGCATTTTATCCAGTCTTGGAGCAAGAAATTAAAAAGTCATGATTTATCCACATATTCCAATTGATTCCTGTTCAAATGTTTCTCTCTTTACACTCACTTCTAATCCCCAAATGTAGATCTCTTCCAAAGTTTCTTATCTCAGTGGTTACTTAAGTTAGGAACATGAGGATCACCTTCAACATTATGCTTTTTATCTCCTGGATTAAAATCTTTTCTTTCTTTTGTATTCTACTTTACTCAATTCTTTTAGTACTATTAACACATTGAAGTGTTAACAAACTCTTTGCAAAATTTATTTTTAAGGATTCATAGTGTGCTGTTGGTGGATATAACGTCATTTATTATCTACTTTCTCATCCTATTATGGTGATCATTTTACAAATATATGTGTATCAAATCATCATATTGTATACCTTAAACTTACACAATGTTATATTCAATTATATCTCCATAAAGCTAGAGAAAATGGTTTAAATCTTTTAACAGGAACTAAGAGTGTTTCGGCAAGGCCCCAACACCTTATTCTGGCAAACACAGCCCATTATCACAGTCTCAATTTTCACTACTCTTCGTATTTCTTAGCGTAAATTCAGTTATTTGTATATCCTGATGTTTCTTGGACTTACCTTGATCCGTGGATATTCTTTTAGCAGGCTCTATTTTGTGAGCTGGACTTTCTGAAGCATCATTGTTGGTCTTCCTGATTCTTCTGTCAATCTCTCATCTCTTTTATTTGCTTTTTTTTTTCTTTTTTCTTTCATTGGGGAATTCTTGCAGGGAAAGAAGTGAATCTTTGAGATGTTAGGACAAGAAAATGAGACTACCCTTCACAAGATAATCCCTGCCCCTTTTCCCTGTTGGAATATAGTCACAAATGGGGAATAGACTAGTTGGTGTACTATAAGTACATTGCTGATTGCATCATACAATCATGCAGAAAAGTGTATTTTAGTTGTTGGAGGAAAAGAAATGGTGGAAATGACTTAGAGGGTTGGAAGTAGGATGAAAGATGGTTGGGAAGTGGGAAAGGCATACTAAGAGTTGGGCATTAGCAGAAATTTTATGTCAGTATCTCTGAAAGGAGCTACCAAAGAAAATTCTTTCTCAAGACAGATGCAAAGCAAAATTGGGTAGAATACAATGAAAATGTTGGCTTTCCAACCTGTTTCCCTACCTTCAGTCTGTTACTATATTTAAGAAGTATGACATCTTTTTTTTTTCAAGTACAGAAAAATGATTATCAAATGACTTATTCATTGTAGGACTTATGAGAAGTCTTATCAATTTCCAAAATACTAAGTTAAAAAGGCTTGAGATATAATCTGTAAAATCAAAAATATGTAATCCATTCCTATGAAGAAAGCACGTTGTTACAATCAAATTTGTGGCTATTTCACTTCTAAGCCATCCTGAATCCACATAGAAGGAAGACCAGCTTCCTAAAATTCTGAAAGAATTAGTTAAATCAAAGCTAAAAAAATTAATGTGGCTAGTTTTTTTGCATTCTGTAGACAAGAAAACCATGTGCTTTTCCAATTGGTGTTGTACGTGACATTAGAATCATTGCATCTTGACCCTGGGTCATAAAATAGGCTGCATTGTCCCTGTGGTCACCTCCTATGCAAGAATATGGCTGGAGGTTTCCAGGGTCTGTATCTTAACTTATCATCTGTTCACACATGCGCATTCTGGGTCTGTGATCTTCAGCTCTTCTTTTCTTAGACTTGCTCCTTGAATATGACAACTGCCATTACTCTTCTAGAACACCTTTCATTTTCTCTTTTGAGTCAGAATCTGTATCTGCCTCTTTAGATTCTATCATTGTAGCTAGGTTCAGCCCGAGCCCATAGGTTTGTGGGATAACTACATATATTCCTGCTGTTAGAATTCCTGATTGTTTCATACTTCGTATAAGCCATTCACTGACCTTTCTCATTCAAGCTACCCCTACACTCCCCCTGTGCACTGGCACCAAAAACCTATACATTCACATCCACTTAAAAACATATTATTTTTGTAAACTTTTTCTTCAGCTCCTTCTGTCTGGAAAGCTTCTTTCCCCCACCCCAAATCATTTCTACTTACTAACTGATGAAATGTCATCAGCCTTCCTAGATTCCTCCAGATGAATTTAGACTCTATTTACCCATCCAAGAGTTTCTTCTCCAGAGTGCAGTGTATACATGTCTGTTATCATGTTTTTGAACCACTGCTTTATTTCAGTTTTCTGTTTGTATTATGGCTATAGATGTCTATTTCCCCAACCAAGTTATGATTCTGAAGGGCTGAGGCTTTATATCCCCATTAATTTTTATATCCCCACAGAACCTAAAATAGGCCAGTGTCATTCAGGAAATATCTGTGGAATTTAATAGAAACAGGGAACAAAATATGGCTGAGCGATCAAATCTGATGGTTGATGTTAACAGACATTTATGAGTTGGTGAGCAGCGGGTGCGTGGATGGGTATGGGTGGCTACTTTCTAACAACATTTTAGAGGATTAGTTTCAGATGTTGTGAGAGGAGTATAGTGAAACAGACTACTATAAATATTGCTACTTATAACTGAGACACACAGTTTTAAAATTACATTATCACCTCCTCTGTTTTTCTCCCATTATTAGAGATTTGAAATGGTTTCAGATTCTTACTAGATAGCCTTCTTATCAGTTTTCAAACATAAATGTATTGACAGGAAAAAAAATCCTTGTGTTTTTAATTATTTAATATTGGCATTCATAAAATATTACTTGAGTAAAACTTAATATCTTAGAACACTTTAAGGCTTTGAAACTGGAAGTTATTTCCCAGAGGAAAAGTGAAATGGTATTTTTTGTGACTACCTTTCAAAATCTAGGACCCAGTGAGTTAGCAGATTGTAAACTTGGCAAGCCAATTTCTACTATTCCTAGTGGGAAGTATTTTCGTTTTGACTTCCTTTGGAAAATATCCCAAGCTAGAGGGGAAATAAACATACTTCAAGAATCAAGGCTCCTTTTAGAAATTCAGTTTTAAAATATTTCTTCAGGAATTCTGGCTCTGACTTTTTTAGTTTTTCTCCTCTTCATCAACATTTCATCCTTCTCTTGTCAGCTGCCAAAAAAACAGTTTTTTCCTAGGCTCCTAGGGATTTAAACATTTTGGCAAGCTAAAGAAGAAAATGGGTGGGAGAAACTCACAAAGAGGGTGAGAAATGATGTTTCCACTTCCTAATATTCTTGTCCAGATTGGTTTTCTGTGTGGGAGGAGAAAACTCTGGAAGCATTTCAAGTACTCCACGAGATTCAGTCTCATAGGGTTGGACTTATTAAATCAACAAATATTTAGCATGTGTTGGAAGCTTTAGTCAACACAGACCTTTAAAAAAAAACTTAGTACATAGTCTTAAGACATTGGCATATAGCTGTGGAGATAAAATGTTTGCAACATTTAATAGCAATATAACAGATACATATAACTCAAAAATGTACACACTCAGATTCTAGAAGTATGATAAAGAAAGAAAAAGAAGAGTTCAGAGAATGAGAGTATCTTTGTATATACATGGTAACATGAGGGTCATGTGTATTTCCAGAGGAAATGGGAAAAGTGCAAGAATGTATCACGGAAGATGGATATTTCACTGGGTTTTCAAGGATTATTAATAATGGTAACTATTAATTTTTGTCTGCCTACTCTGTTATATCCTTCCATATATTCTCTCTAGTCCTAACAACTGTGCAAAGTGGGTATCGTAGGATTTCATTCATGTCTATCATTTCATTGGACTGGAAGCTACATGAGGACAGGAAAGGATTTATTCTTTTTTGTTCATCAATGTATATTTAGGCCACATACAGTGTCTGGCAGATGGAAAGTACCCAGTAATTATTTGTGGACTATAGTTGAGTAAACTGAGAATCTGAGAGTTAGTAATGTGCTCAAACTCATAGTGCCAGTAAGTGGTGAAGCTGGGATTTGCACTTGTCTATGTGATTGCAAAGCCTAAGGTCTATGGTGACATAATGCTCTTCAGTGATGAATAAGATTGAAAGACCTGGAGAGAAATGAGAAGGACATGCTAAGTGGGAGCATAAGCAGGAGGAAGATCCTATGGTAGTTATAAGCAAAGTGGAAAACCAGGCAGGGCCAGATTCTGTTAAAAAAAAGTATATATGTATATTTCTTTTTCTTTTCTCATTTTTCTTTTGGTTAGTGGAAAATAATAAAAGGTATTTTAAATAGGAGGAATACTGATCAAAGCGGTGCTTTAAGAAAATTCATACAGCAGCTGTGCAAAGGAAGTTTTGGAAGTAGAGGCTGAAAGCTGAGGCCAGTGAGGAGACTATTCCGACAGCCTTAGCAAGAAGGGATTCGCTACATCATCTAGGGTAACTGGAGTTCTCCATACATGGATGTGGGTCCTTAATCAGATCAGTGGAAATGGAAATAATGGGGTGTACAAGAAATAATTATCATACTAAAGGAAGTATCATCAGATATTCATGATAAAACAAGAGTACTTAAAAATAAGGAAAATTTAAAGATCACAGGATGGTGAGCCTGTGTAACTGGGCAAACAAATGATGGTACCCTTGGGAAGGCAAAATAATCGTCTTTTAGCAGAATTCAGTTTTAAACATGTTACAATTGAGATTATAAACTACACATACAATGGGAATGAATTTAAATACCCAGGACTAGTGCTGAAATTAGAAGTCTGGAAGATAACAGAGTTGTAGAGCAAAGGCATAGAGGAGGTAACTGAAACCATGGCGGTGCATGAGAAGAAGCAAAGATTGATGTTAAAGAGAACCTCCATGAAAAAATATACATGTATTTGTTTTTGATAAACGTTAGTGTTGGACTATAAATAATAATGAGATGTAGACATTGTAAGTAAACAGCTCAGGGAAGTTTTACGAAGTGATACACCCATGTAACGAACACAGGGAGATTATGATCCAGAACATCATCACCACCCTACAAGTCTCTCTCATAACAGTCCTCCTTGAATAGGTAGCTATTATTCTGACCTCTATCACTAGCAATGTTTTGGAATCTTCCATAATTGAAACCATACAGTATGGCACGTACCCTTTTGTGTCTGGCTTATTTCACTCAACCTTACGGCTTTGAGATGTATCTTTTCTAACTTGATCCATGGGGTTATTCTGAAATGTATTGCTTAATTTGAATAAATTTGGAAGTTTTCTAGTTTTCCTTCTGTTATTGATTTTAGCTTAATCCTACTGAAGTCAGAAAACATTCTTGGTATTTTTCAATCCTTTGAAATTTGTTGAAACTTACTTTATGGTCTAGCAAATTTTCTGTTTTTGTAAATGTTCCATTGCATTGGAAAAGAATATGTGTAAGAATGTATGCTCCGAAAGGTTGAGTACAATGTTCTTTAAATGTCAATTAAATGTTCCATTGCATTGGAAAAGAATATGTGTAAGAATGTATGCTCCGAAAGGTTGAGTACAATGTTCTTTAAATGTCAATTAGGTCAAGTTTGTTAATCACAGTGTTCAACCCTTCTATATTTGAGTGCTGTTTTTGGTTCGTTTGTTTGCCTGTGACATCAATTACTGAGAGAACTATATTACATTTTTCCACTATCGTTATGAATTTGTTTAGTTCTGTCTCTTTTTTTTTCTTTATAGATCTTGAAGTTTTCTTTTTTTTTAAATTTATTGGGGTGACAATTGTTAGTGAAATTACATAGATTTCAGGTGTACAATTCTGTATTACATCATCTATAAATCCCATTGTGTGTTCACCACCCAGAGTCAGTTCTCCTTCCATCACCATATATTTGATCCCCCTTACCCTCATCTCCCTCCCCCCACCCCCTTACCCTCTGGTAACCACTAAACTATTGTCTGTGTCTATGAGTTTTTGTTTCTCATTTGTTTGTCTTGTTGAAGCTTTCTTATTAGGTACAGATTGATTTAGGCTTTGTATATTCTTCTGTTAAAACAAGGTTTCATCATTCTGAAATATATCTCCTTATCACGAGTACTATTTCTTAATATTAATACCTACTTTGTTTAATATCATTATAGCTATACAACTTTTGCTTGCTAATTTGTGATGTAGCTTTTTTCTATGCCTTTATTTTCAATCTTTCTACATATTTATACATAAAGATACATAATATATAATATGATTTTATATGTGTATATATATATATAACTAACTATGAATATTTGAATATATATGTATATATATATTCATAGTTACATTATGGAAACCAGAGTTTAAAAATGAGGACCAAGCAGGGCTAGGAAAGAGACAGAGGAATAATCAGAGATGTAGGAGGAAAATAAACTAGCAAGGAATTAGTAAAACTAAAAAAGAAGAGTTTTAAGCAGGTTGGAAAATTCAACTTGCTCTGTTACTATTTTAGCAGAGGCACACCATGTCAAGCAGAGACACGAAGGCAAACAGAGATTATGAAAGATCATTAGATTTGGTGGTTACATACTCATTAAAGGTTTTTTGAGTCAGTTTATATAATAGTAAGACAAAGTAGGCTTAAAAAGGTAATTAGTGATAATAAAATATAAGCTACAGATTTAGACATATTAAATTTAGCTGTGGCGAGAGTATTACTTTGAAAATACTCTTCAAGCTTCAGGTTTAAAATGGTCACATCTTTTGGCCTTTCCAATGAGTAATTTAAACATCCACCCATCTTTTAATCAGACACTTTGTTATTTATCTCCCTCCCAAGAATTCACGCTCCCCTTTAATTACAAAGATGTATCAAAGACCTACACAATCAAATGCAGGGAGTCAGTCTACTCCCACTCCCAGCAGGGTGAACACCATCCACTGCCACTGTTTTCTCTCACCCTGTGGGTCAGAGATGGAAGCTAAGAGTCACACAGAGAGGTGTGACTCTAAGAGCTAGTTGGCTCAGTGGTGGGATGGTATTTTGCTGGTTCCTTTCTGTTTCTCTGTCTTCCTCTCCTCACAAAGTTAAAATAGTTTTCTATTTTAAAACTTCAGAACACAAAGCATATTGTTAAATAATTTATGATTCAGTCATCCAAAGGACTTGCTTGCCTCTGCAAAGAAAAATAAATAGAATGATTGAGCTGAACACATGGAAAGACCTCTAAGATATATTGGTACTGAAATAAAGTAAGGCGCAGTCCAATGGTTATAAAATACCACACTTTGCCTGGACAGGTTGACTGCTTTCCCAGCTTTCTAAATGAAGTTACTTTCAGTGTCCCCACATGCCTCTTCCTCCTCTTCTGAGGGCAATTCCCTAAGTGATTCTAAGATGGGCACGCATTCTCAGGAGGCAAAACCAACTTCAGTCATCTCAAGTTGATGTTCTGATATCTCTTTTGATAGAGAGATTACGTCTTGAGAAAAACACAAATTACCTGTTGTAATTTATCCTTCAGAGCTTGTTAGGTGCTGCATTATGCAATTCTTTTCGAAGTTAGGTTAGCCTGTGACTTACTGAATGTGGATGAAAAGTATGGAATGCATATAAAACACTGAAAGAATAATTAAGTAGGTTCTTGGAAGAAGTCAGAAGAGCTAGTTTTGGATAAAGAGGAGAATTTCTCCTCTTTATCCAAAACAGAAAGCAAAGAGGATTCACTTAGACTAAATATTTAAAGTATGTGGAGCGTGGAGGGAGGCAGGAGAAATTCACAATTGATGGTCTTCACCTTCTAAATAGAAGGTCATTAGTAAAGCATTTGATTGAGTGGCTCCATCCTGACAGTAGCATAGAAAAAAATTAAGCCATGTGCCTAAATCTAGACCTTAACTTTATTTCTACATGCAAAAATTAGAACTCATTCCCAAATTTTTTTAAAAAAGTGTTTATTATGAAAAAATTTCAGAAAAATATAAAAATAGAATAGAATGATCAACCTCCATTTTCCATCACTTAGCTTCAACAATTATGAACACAAAGCAAACCTTGTTTCACCTATACCTTACCCCCTATTTTGGATTATTTTGTAGCTAATCCCAGGCATAATATTATTTTATCTGTAAATCATTTGATATGGGATAAAGAAGAAATTTTAAAAGCATACGGGGATACATGCAACAAATTTAAAACTCTGGATTTAACACACGATTCTTATCATAATATAAATTATCAAAAATTAACCCAATAATAGAAAAATTAAGTAAGGCAGTTGCCATTAGAAGATATAGAAAGATGACTGAATATCATGAAAATTTTTACCATGATCAGATGCTTTCACCACTGAATTTTATCTATAAAGTTAAGAAATTTAAAAACCATATATTTTCAGTGTTAAACTCCTCCAGGTCATAGAAAAGGTTGAAAATTTCCCTAATAAATTTAATATCGACACATTTACTACAAAAAATAGAAATATAGGCTATAAATAGAGGAAAGAAAGTGATACAGATTTTTTACTGTATCACAGTAAAAAGGCCAAGGTACTATATTTAAAAACTTTAGAATACAAAAATTTGAGAAGATGTATGTATACAATATAAATATACAAATATAAATATACAAATATTTCTCTTTTAGCAGTATACACCTAGAAGTGGAATATAAAAAGCATTCCATTAAAACATTGACAGTTATTTAAATGTTTATACTAAAATTAACAAAGAAAACAAGATAGAGATGACAAGCAATGAAATCTTATTGACTTATGAAGGATATAAAAGATCTGAGTAAAGAGAAAGATATACCATATTCTTGGACAAAAAGACAGTGTTATCAGAAAAACAAATTGACAATTAGAAAAAATACTATCCAATAGAAAAGAGGGCAAAGAATATGAAGAGAAATTTCTTAGGTAAGTAAGTTCAGTCATCAAGATATGTATTCAAAATGCTCACCCTATTTGCCAGTAAGGAAAATGGAAATATAACCATGAGATATCACTTCACAACCAATGGACTGACAAATATGAAAAAGAAAAATAAAGTCTGCTACCCGGAATGTGGTGAAATGGGTACTCTCCAGAAATGATGATAGATGTCTGAATTGTTACAGTACATCAGGCAATTTATCTGGCAGAATCTCTTAAAAGTATAAACACATATTCTTCATTTTTGTAATTCTACTCCTGTGCATCTAGCCCGTAGAAATAAAGAGATCAGTATATATGATATAGAAACAATATTTGTTGCAAAATTGCTTGAAATGGCAAAGAACTGTAAGAAAAGTAGATGTCCAGCAATAGGGAAATGTATAAATGTGGGTTTATAAGTATGTATGACATCCCGTTTTTGTTAAATGTGTAATGTATATACTTTTAATTGCATATAATGATATCACAGAGAAAAATAAGGACTACTAACTAAATTATTAAGATGGGATAACTAGTAGTTGGAGGAAGAGGAGACTAGATGGGTATAAAATGAAGGAAAGGAGAGAACTATAAAACAAACAAACAAAAAGACTGCATTAAAAACTCCACCCAGTATGTAAATACCTTACTTATGCATTTATCTAAAAATATATCACATATACACAATTTTTCAAAATTAAAAGCATAAGTTTCCTGCTTTTAAGTAACTTAGAGTCTAGTACTCAGATTATAACACAAAGTAGAAATTGAACACACGAAACTTTATTAATTTCAATTGACAAATCACTTTCCCATTGATCATCAAAAATGCTCATTAATAATTAGAGAACATATATTTTCTGAGCAGGCTTGGTTTGCCACGCTCATTTCCTTCTGTGGGGTTTTCAAATGGAGAATGAACACAAGTTGCCAATCAAATGAATAATGGTGCAAAAAAAAATTGCTTCGGGCAAGGACTGAAAACTGTCCAATGATGGGCTTTTTGGTTAAAGAAACAGTGGTTTCGGCTTGAGGATAAAGTAAGGTGCTCTTCCTCCTGCATTGACTCTAAATCTTAGAATGAACAAATGCTCAGGGATGTCTGTTGGTGGAATGGGTTAAGTCTATGTAGGCAGAGCAGAGTTTGGGGTCCAGTTGGAACAAGCCCACAGACCAGTCTTACAACTACTTTCCGAGAGTGGAAGGAGGGTGATTGGCATCCTCCTCTGAGACTGTGGAGAAGGCACAGTCCTGGTTTGCTAACCACTTGAAACAGGAAGCAGTAGAAGAAGAAATAGGCCACACTCCGCCTAAGGGTAAGAAAAGAAAGAGGAAGTGCCTGCACTAATTCTTGCTTTTGAGCGGCTGCAAGCCTCCACCAGTAAAACATAGTTCATGAAGATCAAGCTCTGGATAATCAGATTAGTTATTCTTCCTTTCTTCTGAAGGAACAAACACCAGGATCAGAGAGAGAAGCCAGAGTTCTAGCTTCACCCTCCGCAGAATGAAGATCAAGGAAAAGTGTCCCTTCCCTGCAGGCTACCTGTAACTTGAAAAGTTGTCCCTGATCTGTCAATATCAGAGCACTCCCCATTTTAAACAAATGGTAACCATTAGATGATAGCCTTCAAGCAATCTTCAAAATGCCCACAGATAAAAAGGAAAATGCATTTTCCAGCTTTAACTGTGAATAAAATGCTTGATTTTGATTATGCCAAACGTATGAGCAAGGAACTCAAAGAACCACTCTGGGATACTGCCCATAGTCTTAACTGGAACATTGTTATTTGATCATCCTGTGGACATAAGATTCTCCTTACATTCATCCAGGAGTTATAAGCAAATGTTTTGTCATTATTATTGTCTAAATTGTGTAATTAGAAAAGATGGTTGTGCTGTGCTAATAGTTTGTGTTAACAACTTGGAACTAGTTTAAAAGTAACTTGGGTTGTTGTTTGCTTGGAAATAGCATTCAAACGGCTTGAGGGATTGAGTCTTGAAATCCTAAAAGCTTTCAAAAGTGTACAGGAACTTGTATGAGAACACAGATTGGTAAATATGTGCAATTTCACCCGAATACTTTCCAGATTGTCTTAATGTTATTGTTTCTCTGAGTGTTGGCATGCAAATATACATACAAATATTAGCCTAGACTTACTATGTTCCTAGGATAGCTCTCAGCTCTGGAGACTGACAATAAGTCTCTGCAGTTGATACTCCTAAAGGGTACGTATATGGCACCACACTGTCTATTTTTCCTGACTGCAAGAAAACAGTAAGGCTAGCTGACAGTATCTGTGTCTGGTATTGTAACAGCACCAAAGTCACCACCCTGGGGATTTCCACACTTTTCTCCTGCATCTACCCCCTCCTTTCTGTATTAACTGCCAGTATCCAGATCAGATCTTCACTTCCTCTTGCTTGGACTATTGCAGTAGCCACCTACTGGTTTTGCATCCCCAGTTTTTTCTCCATTGCTTTCTTCATTGTCCTTTAACCTGCCCATCTGACACTGTCACTGCCTCAGTATAACTCCTCAAGAACAGAATGCTCAACTGCACTCAAGAAGATATTCAAAACTCCATAATCTGAGATCCTACGGATTATAGCATACCAGGGCCTTCTGTTCCTTTACTTTCAAAATCCTATAGAATCCAGTTCATTTCATCTTATTCCTCACGTTTGCATTTCCAGGGGGCAGCAAGTTGCCCAGCATTTAAGAGCAGACCCACCTAAGGGCAATCTGCCTGATCTGGACTCTCTAACAGACTTCTCAGAAGGTTCTGTTTTCTATTTTTGGTTTTGTTTTCTATCTCTTATTTTTTTGAAACTAAAACAAACAACAAAAAATGTAGTTGAAGATTGAGAGGGGTCAGATTAAATTATTCCCTAAATATTGGGATATGCCACAAATTAATTTTATTTAGAGAAATAGATTATTTAATTCTACTATAGTGTCTGATTGCAAAGTAACCAGAAATGTTTCATTTTGGTGATGCTAAATTTCTTAAAACAGCATCTGTAATATGTTTACCAGCTTTTGCCATAGTCACCTATTTTGATGATAAGGTTAATTTTTTTCAATGGTTAGAATTAGTCTGAAAATAAGCTTCACTTAAAAAATGTTTCAGTTTTGCTAAAAATACTTTTTGATTAATCAACTGATTTTTAAAACTTTTGTCAGGCCCTGGGTTTCTGGATATATTGTATAATTAACATAAACTTGAGGAACTTTGTTTTGTTTTGTTGTTAATGATACAAAATTAAGTTGCTTTTAGTCACAGGATTTCTGTAAATACGAACTTATGTCAGAAGAGGCCTTTTATTTACTTTTTGATTAAACTCAGCATGTTTATTTAATCTGCAGTGATTCAGCTTACTGGCTGCTTCAGAAACTTGGATTGTGTGTTCTCATGATGGCTGAATAAATTGATGGCTTTGATCTGAATGGTACCGGCTCAGAGAAAAGGCTATTTTTGTCCTGCACACTTGCCTTTGGAATTTCTTTTCTGGCAGGAAAATACTATTGTTTGATTATAGAGCCACTCTCATTTAGTTTTTAGATTTCCTATATTTGCAAAATTAGAGGATTTTTTTCATTCTGCGATGATTTTTGGTGCTTTCAAATGGAAAAGGCAGAGTCAGTCCAGGCACTGAAAGAAATCTGTGTTGTTGGGGGGACAACAATTGTTAGGGGGGACAATTGTTAGTGAAATTACATAGATTTCAGGTGTACAATTCTGTATTACATCACCTATCTGTGTTGTTGATTTTTCTCTTCCTCCTGAACATTCTGGAGAAAATGCAAAAGAAGATGTTGATATTAATCTGTTAGGGACGTCACAAAATAACCAGTGTGTGAGTAAGTGAATCTAGTTTCCCAGGATCTCGAACAACAGAAACATGAGCAGTGTACATTCTTTAGGCACGACTGACTTGTAGAGTCTGTCCCCTCACTCATGAGTCTCCCCACCTCAATGACTGCGTTTACTCATCCTTTCCCTCATAACTGGCTTCTGGCCATCCTCCCTTTGCTTTGGATGGTCACCTCTAATTTGGGTAATCGTCCCCCAGGTGACTCTTATCTCAGTTTGCACCCACTGCTGCTATTTATGCTCTAGTATCCTCTGCATCCTAGATACTGGGTGAACCAGTACCTAAAGTTAACCTAGCTTGTCATTATGTGCTCAGCTCATGCCTGCCATGCAGAGACCATTTTCCTTGGCTCTTTCGAAATATGATTCTTTGAAACCGTGACTTTCAAAGAAGTTTTCTGGAAATAAAAACCCCAAAAAACAAAACATGCATGGAGCCACTTTGCAGGCTTGCGGCTTTCTAATGTGAATGAATGGTAAGATCCTTTTAGATCCTGACATTTTCAGCGGAGACATCAATAAAGACTGGAGAGTTTCATGGTCTGCTTTCATAGAAGTAAGATGCTTTATAAGCTTAAATCCAAATTACATTTACTGTTTTAAAGATTGAAGAATCAAGTATCACAGAAGCTCAGTGCTGGGAGGGACCAGAAGGTAATTTATCCCTTCTATGTACAAATGTCCTCTCCTTGAACATCCCTCAAGATAGAAAACTCACCTCTATCCTGAGGCAGCTCATGTTACATTTGGACAGATCAGAAAGAGATGTCTTTCTGTCCCTCTGATATTTGTGTTTCTGAAATTTTCATCCTTTGGCTCTGTCTGGTTCTGCTTCTGAGACCACCGTATCCAAACATCCCCTTTTGAATGTCTGTAGAAAGCTATCCTATATTCCTCAGTCTTTTTGGGTGTCACATTCCCAGTTCTCTCAACTCTCCCCCCTCTGATATGATCTTAAGTCCTCTCACCTGCTGGCTGTTCCATTCTTCTTTCAGTTTGTCTCTCATTCTACTAAAAGGTGTTGGCCAGCCCTCAAAATGAGATCTTCTTACCTCTTTCTTTTATGTTGCTTTTGATGTTGCAATCTAAAAATGAATTCACCTTTGAGTGTGTGTGGACATATCATACTATTCATACTGAAATTGTGACATACAACCTTGAATTTTTAAATAGATATTCTTTAGTCACTTTCTGCTCCATTTTATATTTATATATTCTGAATTTCACATCAATGTATTATATTCATCCATGCAATATTTTATCTTCTTAACGAGTTTAAATTCTGCATCTGTAATCCAATGTATTCATCATCCATTCTGACTTCATGTCACCTCTGTGCTTTGTGAATAGATTTTCTGTAGCTTCATTAAAGGAAATGATGAAAATGGGTCAAAAGGACACATACACACAAAACAGGCTGTGAATTGTCACTAGACATTTCCCTTTAGATGGATGTTCATCTTTTTTTTTTTTTTTTTTTTTTTTTTATTAATTAATTTATTTATTAGTTTCAGGTGTACAAAACAAGGTAATACTTAGACGTTCATCATTTATATCCCTCATACTGTGAACCCCCCTCCCCCCATCCACTATCCCTCCGACCTCACACTGAACCATCACATTATATATATAAAATTATAGTTGGCATTCATTAATGTTTAGCTTCTGATGTACAATGCCATGATCAGGTATCCACAGTATCCCTGAGGTGGTCTCCCAAATAGGACGCATGTCCATCGGATACCCAACAAAATCTTTACAACATTATAGAATACCTTCCCCAAATTAATTTTCAAAAGAAAAACCCTGAAGCCATCTTGTGGTTACCAGCTGCTTCCAAATCCCTTCACCTTTCCCCTTATCCCCAACCCCCTCCCACACACCCATCTAACCACTCTCGGTTTTTTCTGTGCGTCCCCAAAAATTACTCTGATTAGTTCATTCACATAGTCTTTTCTTTAGATTCCATATATAAGTGAGATCATATGGTACTTGTCTTTCTCTTTCTGACTTATTTCACTTAACATAATGTTCTCTAGATCCATCCATGTTGCTGCAAATGATAAGATTTCTTTCTTCTTTATGGCTGCGTAATACTCCATTGTATAAATGTACCACAGCTTCTTAATCCAGTCATCTACCGATGGGCATTTTGGTTGTTTCCATATCTTGGCTATTGTGTAAAGTGCTGCAATAAACATAGGAGTGCATACAGATTTTTGAATTGGAGTTTTGGATTTCTCCGGGTAGATGCCTAGGAGTGGAATTACTGGATCATAGGGTAGTTCCATTTTCAGATTCCTGAGATACCTCCATACTGTTTTCCATAGTGGCTGCACTAATCTGCAATCCCACCAACAGTGCACTAGCGTTCCCTTTTCTCCACATCCGCGCCAGCATTTGTTGTTTGTTGATTTATTGATAATAGCCATTTTGACTGGAGTGAGGTGGTATCTCATTGTGGTTTTTATTTGCATTTCTCTGATGGTTAGTGAGGTTGAGCATTTCTTCATATGTCTTCTTGCCTTCTGTATGTCCTTTTTAGAGAAATGTCTCCCCAAGTCCTCTGCCCATTTTTTAATTGGGTTGTTTGTTTTTTTGGAGTTGAGTTGAGTAAGTTTTTTATAGATTTGTGATATTAATCCCTTATCAGATATATCATTGGCAAATATCTTTTCCCATAGAGTAGGATCCCTTTTTGTTTTATTGATGGTTTCCTTTGCTGTGAAAAAACTTTTTAGTTTGATGTAATCCCACATGTTTATTTTTTCTCTTACTTCGCTCGCGCGAGGGGATATATCAGTGAAAATCTTACTCCGGGTAATGTCCATGAAGTTTCTTCCTATATTTTCTTCTAGATATTTTATGGTTTCAGATCTTACATTTAAGTCTTTAAGCCATTTTGAATTTGTTTTTGTATATGGTGTAAGGAGGTGGTCCAGCTTCATTTTCTTGCATGTGTCCGTCCAGGTTTCCCAACACCACTTATTGAACAGACTATCTTTACCCCATCGTACATTCTTGCTTCCATTGTCGTAGATTAGATGGGCATATAGGCATGGATTTACGTCTGGACTCTCTATTCTGTTCCATTGATCTATGTATCTATTTTTATGCCAGTACCATGTTGTTTTGATTACTGTAGCCTTGTAGTATAGTTTGAAATCAGGTATCGTTATACCTCCCACTTTGTTCTTATTTCTCAAGATTGCTGAGGCTATCCGGGGTCTTTTATGGTCCCATATAAATTTTAGGATTATATGTTCTATTTCTGTGAAAAACGTCGTTGGTAGTTTGATAGGAATTGCGTTGAATATGTATATTGCCTTAGGCAGTATGGACATTTTAATTATATTAATTCTTCCTATCCATGAACATGGAATGTGTTTCCATCTATTTATGTCTTCTTTCATTTCTTTCTTCAGTGTTGTATAATTTTCTGAGTACAGATCCTTTACATCTTTGGTTAGATTTATTCCCAGATATTTTATAGTCTTTGGAGCAATTGTAAATGGAATTGTTTTTTTAATTTCTCCTTCTGCTATTTTATCATTGGTATATACAAATGCAACTGATTTCCGAATATTAATTTTATATCCTGCTACTTTACTAAATTCATCTATCAGTTCTAATAGTTTCTTGGTGGAGTCTTTAGGGTTCTCTATATATAGTATCATATCATCTGCATATAATGATAATTTTACTTCCTCCTTACCAATTTGGATGCCTTTTATTTCTTTCTCTTGTCTGATTGCTGTGGCTAGAGGATGTTCATCTTTTAATCACAACCATTCATAGTTGTTCAATCAGTTACAAATCCACCTAGTTGTTTGAACACTCAGCCCAACTTTTCCACCTTTTCCTGAAGAATATTAAGAAACATCTCAACCAAAGCCTTGCTGAAAAATCCATGGACTGCACTTTTATGTATCAAAGAGGAAACTGAAGATAATTCTTTACAACTAGTTTTTAGTAAATCTATGATGCATGTCAGTTATTTATTTTTTTAATTAAAGTTTTTTGGGGTGACAATTGTTAGTAATTACATAGATTTTAGGTGTACAATTCTGTATTACATCGTCTATAAATCCCATTGTGTGTTTACCACCCAGAGTCAGTTCTCCTTCCATCACCATATAGTTGATTCCCTTTACCCTCATCTTTTCCCCCCCCTTTACTGTCTGGTAACCACTAAACTATTGTCTGTGTCTATGAGTTTTTGTTTCTCATTTGTTTGTCTGGTTCTTTTGTTGTTTTTGGTTTATATACCACATATCAATGAAATCATATGGTTCTCTGCTTTTTCTGTCTGACTTATTTCGCTTAGCATTATAATCTCAAGATCCATCCATGTTGTCACAAATGGTCCTATTTCATCTTTTCTTACCACCAAATAGTATTCCATTGTGTATATATACCACAACTTCTTTATCTATTCATCTATCAAAGGACATTTTGGTTGTTTCTGCATGTCAGTTACTGTTTTTTCCCTGACCGTTGTTTAGAAACCACTTTTTAAATAGTCTGTCCTGGAACTTTGCCACCCCAAGCTACCATTTCTAAATTATTTCCCCTTTTGGAAAAACTAGAATGAATTTCCCACATCTAACTTTTCTGCATCTTTCTATACGTTGTAATTATTAAATTACCATCCTATCTCATTTTCAAACTCTCAGTACTCCAGCTGGGCTTTTCCTGCTGGGATAGTTAATGAATTTGGAGTCATCAGGTAATTGTATACGTCCCTCTAGGGCTCCATTCCCCAGGGCCTCGTCAAGTCTTGTCACAAAGCATATTTTGACATATTGAACAAATGGACCTCTTTCCTTATCTTGACTGACCAAAGCTGATTTCAACCTTTTTCAGTCAGAAGATCATTTCACTGGTTAAAATCGTCCACAAACAACAGAAAACACAAGATCATAACACCTTCCACAAAATAGTGGTAAATGTAGTTCCCAATGAGCAGGGATCCAGCTTCTTTTCTTTTTGCTCTCTCATTCTAATACTTGTTTTTCAGCCTCAAGCTTCAGTATACTGCTGGAGCTCCATTCGTCACCTCCATCTTCCAAGTAGCTGGCAGTAGCAGGGGCAAGGTGACTCACTGCTAGGCCAGCTTTTTCCCAACAGCCTGCTTATCCTTGTTTGCCAGAATTTTGTCAAATGGACACATTTAGCTGTAAGGGAGGCTTAAAACAAATCTCTGACTGGGTACACTGCAACCCCGTGAGAGCTGATTTCTATTCCTTAAAAGATGCGAACAGCTTTTGGATGGTATCCAGGCATCTCTGCTAAAAATCGAAGAGAAAACAGGCTATGTAGGAGTTCAGGAGTTCTTTCTTCATGTCTTTTAAAAACATATTTGTCTCAAGAAGTAAACCTAGCATTGTCCACCACCTTTTTGCTTCAGACATCAATAATAAGCCCATTTTATTGACCACAAAAGTATATTGACATTTTGCATCTTGAGATTGAGACTTCTTACTGGTGTTTCATGTTTGTTTTCGTTCATGTTTCTGTGAATCTGCATTGGATTCTCTAGCGTCCTCTTCTCTTAAGTCCTCTTGTGAGGGTTGCAGTGAGAGCAGCGTGTTTGCTGGCTCTGTAACCATGTCGAGTCACATTTACTTCCCAGTGCTTAAGTAATGGAATTAAGAATCATTTTCCCTCTTTCTTTTTGAAAAGCTGTCTTCCATAAGATTTCAAGAGGGTGTATCTAACCAGTGAGCATTTGTCTTTTCCTGCGCCATTTTCAGTCAGTGGGATTCAGCCAGAGCTTCTACCACCTTCTGCAAGGGCTGGGGTGCCGTGACCCTAGGCGGGGTAGTGTGTTCTCTTTCTCTGTTCATGGTGATTGCTTCCCGGATGGACAAGTGACCCAACCAATGTCTTTTACTGAAATCATTGTAAGGAGTTCCATCTCTCCTTTTGAGATTGTTAGGGGTCATCCCCAACTCAACACGGAGGGAGAGCCTGTCTGAGAATGAAGCTACCACAGAGGAAAGAAAGCAGAGAGAGGGATTAAGTGAGCTTTCCAAGGACTGGAATCTCCTGGACTTTTGTGTTATGGAAGCCCAGAAAGATTCTTTACGCCTTTACGCCAGTTTGAGTTGACTTCATGCAACGTGTACCTAGGCGAGTCCTGATCAACTCAATTCAGTAACTTCTTCTGGGTTCTTGTTCATTCCACTAGCCAACCACTTTTTCCTTATTTGTTAAAATGTACCTGTTTTATTTGATACAGATGACCCTATGTGTGCTAGTGGCATTACATAAAGAAGGTGTGAAATAATGATACGGTCAAACCTCTAACCTGCCAGTGTCTGTTTAATGGTGTTACTGAGAAATCATCAGGTTCTGTGATTATGGGAAATGAAAGGATCAGTTTCAACGTGGACTCAGCCTCACCCGTTTTCCCTGCTGACTCTGTATCTCAGCTCAGGGAAGAGCACAGAGGCGACTGACCTGAATCATGGCTGTGACCAGAGAGGGTAAGTAGCACGAGGCACAAATACGTGCATTTTGGAAAACAACTGAGAGCAGGCATCTTTTAGAATGTTTGGAAGGAAATGAAAGCCTCTTTAGAAATCAGTTAATGAGGTCTCTGTTCCATAGAACTTGAACTTTGAGCAACTATGGAAAGCAACCAGGAATTCTCCGAGATTAACGAGGGCCCTGATAGAATGACACAACCATTTCAACCTAAAATGTCAAGGGACAAAGGGGAAGGGAAGCAAAACTAACGTTTGTTCAGGATCAGTTACATGATAGATATGGTCCAAGTTCCTTTTAGGCAGAACCTGATATTAAAAAGAAAGAATTTTCCAAGCCATCACTGTCTAAGGAAAATGAAAATAGAGTGCCTGGTATATAGGAAACAGTCAATAAATGATAGCAACAATGGTGATGATGATGATATACAAACACTTGGGCTTCTGGTACCCTGAATCACAGTCCATTTCCACAGTGTCCTTGTGTTCCTAATTGAGCCAAATAAAATGCCTTTTTATTGCTTAAGGGGTGAATATTAACATGCAGATTCCTAAGTCCACAGCACTGGTGAATTAGAATCCTTAAGGTAGAACCCTGGTTAGCTATATTCTTAACAAGGTCCCTAGGAGGCTCTTGATACCCATTAAAATGTGAAAATCATGGTCACACAGGTGACACTGGGGAGGGGGGAATAATATTAGTTAGCATTAATAATAATTAATATTAGCTGGTGTTTCACTAATTCTTCAATTTGAAAACCTTCCAAATTAATTTAACCTTACCAAGTAATAACTTCAGAATAATTTTGATGACAATAACATTATTTAATCTTTCAAGTAACATTTTCTGCCATGAAGGCACAATCTCTAGTTACGAAACAATCATAATGATAGGGCAAACATACTTTATTTGATCCATTTATTTATTTAATTTTATTTTTCAGTTACAATTAACATACAATATTCTATTAGTTTCAGGTGTACAGCCTAGTATTTAGACATTTATGTAACTTACAAAGTGTTCACTCTGATAAGTCTAGTACCCATTTGACACGATAGTTATTACTTTATTTCTAATGTACACCAAAGCCTCAGTTGAAGATTAATCTTCCTTCCTCCCCTCCCCTTCCCCCTTGTCCTTTTCTTCCCCTACCCTTTTTCTCCTTCACTTCCCTCCCTTTCTTTTCCTACCTTCTGTCCTTTCCATGTATTGTTTTTTTCTCTTATCATGTAGTGCTTCAGCATGATCAGCAGAGGGCACTATTCTATAGCAAGTCTGGAACTCAAGTATCTGAAAGATCATTTGTTTGATTGTATTCAAGAAGTCAGATTAAAACAAGCTCGTAAAGGTTCTTGCATACATGAATGCTTACTGCATTTTAATTATGGTGATTTACATGAGCCTGTGCTGATCACAGCGCTCATAAAACAAGCTCTGTTTTAATCTGTGTTTAACGATGTACCCTTTTCTTTATGAGAATTTAATTCTCTTTTCAAACCTCGAACCCCTGAATATGATATTCTTTTAACTAAGACAAACTCTACGCAAGCCAATGGCCAACAGAGCTGTGGCTCTTCCTGAAAACCCTGTTTTATTGGTTTGTTCTACTGTGTAATTGTTTAGTTTAATTTGATAAACATGTCAGTTTTCCCAGGATAATTACATGGATAAACAGAATGTTCAAAAAGAATTGTAGCCAACTAGAGTCTTTTATCAGAGACGTATACAAAAAAGCCTTTCCAAATGGACAGACTTTTCCTTAGAGATTTGAGTTCCTGGATTAGAGTTCCTGGATTTACAAGGGACTTACAAGGGACAAAGAAGGCAACTTTCCTAAATATAAAGACGTCTCGATAAGATGGAGATAAGAGCAGATAAAAGAGACAAACTCCCACCAGCTTCAGAATTCACCCTTGGGTTAGACATGTAGAGGGGTATGCCTTCGGTGAGAGCACAAATTGTATCCCCACCGAATTACCACCACTTTCGAACAGGTTGGGCAACTGCAAGAGATTGTTCTGTGGTTGTGGGTAATTTTCCTGGAGCTAGCTCAAAGTGGACAGGTATCCAATATTTGTTGATGTTGTGAAGGTGTCACCATGTGTGTTGTGGGTGCACATGTATTGTACAGACTGAGTGTTCCACAATTGTTTGTTCTGGCAGTAATAGTGCAATAATGTATTAGGTACTCGTCTGGAGAGCTTAAAGGGATGTTTTGAAGAATAAATAAGATCATATCATTTTATTTGATTTATTTTTGGTCCTTGAAAATAGACTCAAACTTGGAATGTAATATCTGACCTACCTTCTCTACCTACGTTTTATCTCATGTTTTCTGCTTTTTCTCTATAAAGACTGTTGGGTCCTGAATGAAATGATAATTCAAAATGTTGCTGTGATTCAAGATGTGCTCCTATTAGTACAGAATCAAGGAATATGTTTGTTTCCCCTTGAAAATCTTTAGAATGTAATCCAATGATTAAATATGTACTAATATTTTTTCTTCATCACTTCTTACCACATCTTTTATGATTTTCCTAATTTATTACTCTCTTTGAATTCTGGAATGCTGCTCAAAATAAAAAAAAAATCTTCAGAATATATAAAATGTGTTTCTAAATTTAAGAATCCCCCCTCTCCAATGATTGCTCCCACTTCATCACACTTCAAGCTTGAATACCCTCTCACTCTCTAGATGTCTTGATTCTTACAAGCTTCATTTGGGATGGTAATCGAATATCTTCCAGAAAAAGAAGTCCTTTCATTCCATAATAATAGCATCTGTTTATCTATATCCTTCTCTCAAGATGTCTTTACTCTGCTGCCAATCTTGTCGAGATTTCTATGCTGCTTTTCTCTCTTACTTGTCTCAAAGTCTCAGTTTAATACTAATGTCCTTTCTGCCTATCTGTCCCAGTATCTACTACCATGGAAAATGTCAAAACTGTTTGTCTCCTGGGTGCCACAGAAATGGGCTTGAAACAACCACTCAGTCTTTTGTGATATTCATTCAGCACACAGTTAGGATATTAAATTGTCATTGGACAAGTAGGAATTAACAAGGGAGTAGTGTACAAAGCCTGGGTTTCCATTTATGGAAAGAACTTAGGGGATAAAATCGAGGGGAATGGTCCAGGCTATGTATAAAAAACAGTCGCTTGAAATTTGTTGTACGTTCCTGCCTCTGAGCCTCTCTGACACTAGTAGTGTATGCCAATGGTGATGGTTATCTGAAGAGAGCAGCTGCTTCTCTCGAAATGGGTTTTTTTAACCACTTTGACCCAAACCCACATTCAATATTGCAACCCTGAGTTAGTGATTTGGGGACACACTTTCTAAAGTGTCCCTAAGTATTCTGATGTCATTATAAGGACTTTTAAAACATTACTTATTTTTTGCCTTTCTTTTAAAAGTGAAACAGCTATACTTTTAATGCAAATTTGAAAACAGAAAGATAATAAATACATAAAAATCATCATATATAAAAACCAAAAACAAAACCAAACAAAACCCAACTTTCAAGAAACATTGAAAAACTTAAAGAGTTCTTTAAAAAATCACCCAAATCCTTTCACTTTGAAATGACCATCATTAATATTAGGCGAAAATTATTCCAGACATTTCTCTAGGTATATATCTATGTACATGTATATCTATACATAAGTGTGTGTGTTTGTGTGTGTGTGTGTCTGTGTGTGTGTGTGTGTACATACACACACATATAGTTAGGTGAGAATATGGATAGAAATATCATTATAAAAATGTAATACTATAGTGCTTTTTTAAAATAATAAGTTTACATTTAATATTACAATTTAATAGAAGGAAAAAAATGAAGTGAAACTGAAGAAAATGTTACACTTCCGATAAAAGTTTCTTTACCACAAAAGGCACTAAGTTCTAAATAATCTCCAGCATATTTTAAAACATACACATAAGAAATCTATGGAAGAAACTCTAATCAAGTTGACATTTTATTCTGAACTCTGTGCTTGATTAATTGATCTTACATTTTCCTTTTATCCTGTGCCCTCAGAATGAATTTTTAACTAGATATGGATTAATAGGAACCTCCCCTTTTCAAGAAAGTGCTAGTTTTATCACCTAGAAAAAGGAAGACATCTTTTCAGCATTATGAACAAGTGTTTCGGGGAGCATAACATTTCAGAATACATTGGATAGGAGTAAACAGACCCTCTAACCAGTTGCCTCGCAAACTTATAGGCACTCAATGAGGGCTGCAATGAATTAAAGCCAGAGAGGGCTGGTATCTGGGTTTTTATTCCCCTGTAAGACTTGTATTTGAACTTTTGACTCTCTGGTCTGTGGCTCAATCCAGGAAGGACCTAAGAAAATGTGGTTTTCCACACAGGACAATTATAATAGAGCCACCTGTTGACTTTTCATCAGATGTTTAAATATTAACAAAGAAGAGTACGATTTCATTCTAAGGCTTATTCTCATCTGTACAGACCCTCAGAGAGAGGTAAACAATTACCAGCACTGAGAGGGCAGGGAACAGGAACATCTGGACTCAGATGCTATATGCAGGAAGCCCCTGAAATCTTGCAGGCGACTGCCTCTCAGGCAATCCCTCAAAATAGAATCAGCCATCTGGGAAGTCAACAGACGCTCTCTGGCCATCGCAACTGGGTTCAGAAATCAAAGAACACCAGCCACGTCATCACAGCATCTTGTATTGTGCCATGCTTGTTTGAGATGGCAACTATTGTCAACTTAGTGTTGTACCGTCAGGGATTTACTGAGGAACATAAAGATTTTTTTATCACATCAGCTGTGAAATCCTGTCAGAAATCACAGGTTTTTAAAATTTTATTTTATTTTCCCCCAAGTAAGACTATGGGATTCTCCCTTTCAAAAAAGAAAAAAAAAATATATATATATATAAAATCTCTTTTTAGCAAAAAGTTTATGAGGCCAAACCTTGGAAGACTAACTTACAATTCCAACAGCAACATGATGAAGTTTATCAAATTCAGTTTAGTTATCAGTGAAATTGAATTGGGAGCAAATGTCATAGGTGGAAAGATCAACGGTAGGGTCTCTGAGAGGTGCAATGCCTGAATGATAGTCTGTGGGTAATTGCATAACAACAATGCAGTAACGCTGTTGAACAATGTATACATTGTCTCTTCACAATGAGGAAGTAAACAGTTTCCAGTGTTGCCATCACAAGTTCCCTAAATGGAACCGAGGGGCACATTCAATTTTATAACTTTAACCAGAGAGTTGTATTCATCTGCTGCTAAATGGAAAAACAGTCATGGGAGAGGAGAAAGTAGAAATTGAAAGGTGTGCCTTTCCGCTGTGTGGTGTTCTCACCTATGTCCATCTTTGCAATTGCGTCACTGAGCAGTGCAATGCTGACGTCTGGACAAAATGAAAATCTCTATTCAACTTTATAGTCACTTACTAAATATTTATGAACAGACCAGATGGAAAGACAACCATTCCCAAAGATGGGAATAAATTATTTCAGCCATGTAGATCTTGCATTCTGTTAGGTGGGATTAGAACAGCCTTCGGTTGAGGACTAATTTTTCCCTTTCTAGAGGTGAAACCCTTCTGAATGTTCAGTCTGATGTCCCATGAATTACTAAACCTTTATACTTTGAATGGGGGGAGCACAGTCTATTCATGTCCTGTGTGAGCTCTGATGAGTATTCCTGGTAGTTTTCTCCCCAGACATGGGTAGTTTCTTCCCACTCATGGGCTGATCAGATTCAGCTGAAGACTCCAAAGGGACACTGCATATCTCCTGAGCTCATTCTCTTTCTCTTTCTCTGCAGCTTTTTTTTTGGGGGGAATCTACCTGTGAATTCCTGGCCTCCCCAGTCTCCTAGTTCTGTTTCTTCACATCAGGGACTCTACCAGACTCCACCTGAGTTCCCGCTCTCTGAGCTTTGGCCTAGAAATTCCCCAGGAGTAAGGTGGGGCAACCACAAGGAACATTTTCTTTGTTTCCTATGTTCTAGGTTACTGTCCTATGCTGCTTGATGTCCAGTGTCTGAAAATCATTGTTTCATATGTTTTGTCCATTTTTTAAAAAGTTGTTTCGTGGGGGAGGGTAAACGCTCCTGTCCTGTTACTTTATCTTGGCTGGAAACAGCCACATAGATTTTGAATTAGAAAACACTCTTCATTGTTCTCGCCATTAAAAATTACTCGTGACTCTAAACACATGTTATTTTTGATACTAAGGAGCTGTTTTTCCATCTTCCGCACTAGTGGAGGGCATTATAAAGATAGGTATCTGACAGGAGCTGGCAAATTTCCTTAATGGTGTACTACAGGTGTCTCTGTAGAATTAATTAGCTGAAGTTTGATAGCTATGGTCTTGAATTGACTTCTCATATAAATAAAATAAAGTCTAGTTTGCAGATGGAGCTGATGGAGCTTATATATTCCGTTTTATGAGGTCTCTCTTTTATATAGTTGCATCTCTGGGGCACATTGTCGTTCATGCAGGGCGGCAGGCGGGGTCTCAGCTCCTGCTCCCCACATAAGAACGCAGGATATGGTGAGGCCAAAAAGGAACACCCACGGAGTCATAGATCGGGGAGTCATACCACTGTAGTCTTGCTGGCAGCCGGGTTGGAGACACAGGAAGCAGGAGCCACACTGTCTGCAACCTGCTGTCCACTTCTCTGCAATCCGCGCTTGCCAGCCCAGCCACCATCTTCTTGCTGGCCCCCATTTGCTGCTAGCATAGCCACAGTAGTTATATTAGTGGCCAGTGACTCACTGGTTACAGCTGATGGCCATCCAATCACAGTTGATGGCCATTTACTACCTGAGCCAGCACCTTTCCACATGAGGCCGAGAGCCTGGAACCTGCACTCCTGGCTCTGTCCCCACACACAGAGTGCGGTATCCTTTAGAACATGTCATCATTAGCTGATCTGTAAGGACAAATGCAGGCAACATTATCTTAGGCTTGTGTTTTGGCTTATCTAGTCTTAAAAATAACTCCTTGTTCACGTACACAGATAAAGAATAAATTAGAATAATATCAATAAAAATAGATCTTGAGACAATAAATTCAAAATTGTCTCAAGTTGAATATACTTTATGCTTCCTTTAAATTCTGTTTGATTTCCACTGGATGCTCTGCTAAGATATATTAAACTTGTTTGTGGCAAATAAACCCCGTGTGTGTGTGTGTGTGTGTGTGTGTGTGTGTGTGTGTGTGAGAGAGAGAGAGAGAGAGAGAGAGAGAGAGAGAGAGAGACGGTGAAAAGGAAAACATGAGTGGCACCGATGCCATGAATGAGAACACTGTGAATAAGGTAATGTTTAACAACTTTAGAAGAAAAGAACTCACAAGGCACAAATCCACAGAAAGTGAGGCTTTGTGTTGGCTTCCAGCAAAGTTACAAGAAAATGGAGATGATATGTTGTTGCTACATTTTTCACGTCAAGGTACTTTCAATGATCTTTGTTACTGGATGACATATGAGCATATAAATGGTCAAGTCTAGTTTTCATACCCCTTAAACAAGGCAGGCATTTGGCAAAGAGAAGATGGATGTGTGAAGGAACAGTAGGTAAAAAAATATTTTTGAGTGAAGTTAGCAATTGGGACCAGATGCAATAGCTCAATATCCTAAAAAACATCATTTATGTGGTAATCCTGCTATAATGTCCCTAGTAATTCAGTAAATTATCTCTTCATAGTATTTGCTTTTAATGTAATAAGTCTCTGAATTATTAAGGGGAATCAGATCATAATTTGGTTAACCTTGATGTTAACCATGATAAAGCTCTTTGATGCCTATTTGATATCTGGAAGATATTGTTACTTTTTTTAACTGTCATATATATATGACATATATGTGTGTATATATATATGACGTGTGTGTGTGTGTGTGTGTGTGTGTGTATATATATATATATATATATATATATATATATATATATATATATATATATTATTTAACCTGAAGGCCATTCTGTTTTATAAAGCCTATCCCAAATAGGCTTTATTAGTAGGGTATTATAAACCCTAATAATAATATTATTTTTTTCAAATTCTTACAGTATTTATAGTTCATGTTAACCAATTTTATATTTTACTGGATAATGCTTTGCTAATTCTTGTGAATACGTTAAGTACTTAAGTTTTGTCATGTCGTTTATTTTGTACATTTTCTCAATGCAGGGTCTCTATATTCTTCTTTTTTCATATTTTTTCCTCTTTATCTTGGCCCATTGGTAAATTGAGAATAGATGTTTGATAAATACTTTGTTATCTTGAAATCGGTTGAAAGTATTTAAACCTGGATATATATCGCTGTCTTCCCTTCTCCCCACCACTATCACCATCGTCCCTTTAATAGTTCAGAAAAATAAGACAGGAAATGATTGCTTGCAAAGAGCCACACAAGAAGTTAGGTACGAAACTAAAATTGGACCTCAGCCTTTCAAACTCATAATCCTATACTCAAAACAAAAGGCCACACAGCCTTGTCAGTATAATTAGATTAAGAAAAGCATTCAGAAAAGCAAAGCTGCTCTTGTCCTGAAGGAAAGTTTGGGACTGTGTATTCTTTGTAGAAAGTAAAGACTATGGATCTCATTAAAAGGTCCCTTTCCTCAGCATGCTGGAGATACCAGGCGTGTAAACATCCTTAAAGGGGAATATTTACTTCAGGATCTGGGAGAGAAATTCTGTCTGGCCTACCTTGGATAGAAGGCTCTGCCTACTGCTTGGTGATTGTATTTTTTTCCTTATTGTGTGTGGACAGCTGAGAGTCATTTCCTCATCTTTCTTCCAAATGAAGCTGAACACTCCCTTTGCATTTTTGAAAAGCTATCTGTGTGGGAAGGGAGCTAGCATGTTTACCCAGTAGGCTCGGAGCCAGTGAAGTGTTCCCTACTTTACTTGGTCCTTGCCCTCTCCATTTCCCATCTCCCCAGCTCTAAGATGGGCAGATATGAAAAGTTGCCAGTCAGGATGCCAGAGCTTCAAAGGAATCCATCATGAGTGCAAGCACAAAGGCTCGTCTGTTCTGTACTTGGACGGCGATGCCAGTGGCTTCCAGGCAGACAGAGAATCGGGGGTTTGTCTTCACTTGACTTCTCGCTTGCACCCTCTGGCTGATGGAGAACTCTTTCTGTTCATCCTGCGGCTTCACCGAAATGAGAATGACTATGAATACAAGTGCCTTTTCGGCCTTCATTTGCCTCCATTTTCAAAGGGACAAATAAGGTCATTTCTGCTTCTGCAATTAATTAAATAATGGGATTTCTCAAAAAAGTTCTATTTTCTATTAAGAACCCTAGTATACTATAGATTTTAGAGCTCAGCATGGTAGATAACTGGCAATATGGAGTGGTCTGGTTTTTCTAAGTCATAAAGGTGTTTTATCAGAGACAGCAACTCTCCCTCAGATATCCCAGAGAAAGGGTGAGATTCTAGTCAGAATACCTGAGATTCTGCTTTCAGTGTTCATTTTTTTGGCAAAAGCTTACTTTTAAAATTCCAACATTCAAGGGTAATGTTAAGCTGTCACCAGTTGTTTGATGCTGGTGTGAACATATTTCAGATCTGTTTCAGAGTATAGGTTTTGAGGACAAGTATAGTGGGATCAGAAAAAGGAAGAAAAGGATGAAAAGGAAATGAATCTGAAGCCAGAAAAGAAAGGTACTAGATTTGGAGACTTCTAAGCAGGCCAGGATTAAGGGGAGGGAAGTGAGGCTCCCAGGACATAATATATATACATGTTTTATTTGCCCTCCTAAGTGTCCTTTTAATTCTGAAAACTGTAAAAAAAATTAATAAAAGTTATATATTTTTCAAAAATAAAACTGACACGTGCCACAACCAACTTTATGGGAAAATGACAGGTACAAGTTCTGGTACATTAAAAAGTTAACTTCAAAAATATGTTTGGAATCATACATTGTTATCTCAAAACACAAATGGTTTAAATTCTCATTAAAACAACTTCAACTTTCTCTAAATCCACATTTGGCAGAAAGATGAATTGTCGGCCAGTATACAATATACATATATCAATTGCTTACATTCCCCAGTATTGAAAATACTGGGTAGGAAAGGTAGAAAGAAAATCTGTTATAAAAAGAGATGTAAGTAAATGAGGCTTAGACTTCCTGTCACTGATAATCAAGATTCCATTTCAGTTGCCACTTGCCTGTGGCAGGGAAAAGTCTGAACCATTTAGCAAAATAGAGGAACTTTATTTTCCATTTCACCCATAGCAGTCCAAGTGATCTTTTCTGATTTTTTGAGAACTGAACAATTATTAGCATTTTACATACATACATATATATATATATATATATATATATATATATATATATATATATATATATATGCTCTTAACATGATATGTATCTTCTTAACAAAGTTTTAAGTGTGCAATGTAGTATCTCTAACTATAGGCATACTGTTCTACAGCAGATTTCTGGAACTTACCCATCTGACATAACTGAAACTTTATACCTATGGAATAGCAGCTCTCCATTTCTCCCTCCTCCTCCCTGGCAACTACCATTCTTCTCTTTGTTTCTACGAATTGACTATTTCAGCCCCTTCACATAAATAGAAGCATGCAGCATTTGCCCTTCTGTGACTGGCCTAATTCACGTAGTAGAAGGTCTCAAGGCCAAATACCAGGGGTGCCAAAAAATGTATACAAGTGGACACTTTTGGTTAACGTTGCTCAAGCAGTAGTTCACCATAATCAGAAGTGTCTGGACTCTGATGGTAACCACTTTGAGCACCTCTTGTAATTGCAGAAGTCAAACGTGACTAGTATTCATCTTTTGTTATCAGTATATATTGAGTATTACAATTTTAATACAGTTTTCCTTTCTTAAAATATGTATACTTTTTTTTGGCGCCCTCTGTATTTAAGGAGTCACTCACTCTCTGGCTCATGCAAGTGCCGGCCTGGAACCCGAGGGTGAGCACCTCCTTAAATTTTGCAGGTTGGGAGCCACCCTTGCACCATCCTAATCCTTGCCTGGCTCCTAAAACAAATAGCTTCTTTCTACAACATTCTCCAAGACCATTTGTGGTTTCTGGAGAGCAGCTGTAGGTGGAGCAGTCTGTGCTGGATGAGGAGTGAAGAGAAGCAGACAAAGTTCTTGTGTGATTTTAGGTGACTATCTCCCCAAGCATCATTTTCATCCTGGAAACAGAACTAATCTTGACTGTCTATTTTATCTGTCAAGAACAGTGCAGAGTCTGTGATTTTGCCCTGCTTACAAGCTAGCAAGCAGCCTGTCACAGATTCAGGGATGCTGTTTGAGGACATGTGACTCCTGGGTCCGAATGAAGAGGCTGCATCACTTACAGCAACAGCAGTAGCCAGAGTATCCGCATTTGCACTGGTTCCTTGAACTATAATCCCCATAGGACAACCTGAGGAGGGTCAGAAGATATAGGCACCTGCAGTGGGTTGCATTACAGGAGATGAATCCCAAAGTTAAGGTACCAAAATATTTTATAATGGGCAATAAGAATGCCTGCCCTTTGCTCTGGAGCGAGATATCTTGTATACTGGACAGTAAGTATGCTTGTCCTTTGCCCCAGTGGGATCTCTAGCATATTTGCCTCTAGGATTTTCTTATGTGAGAGGAAGAAAACACCCCAAAACCCTATCTTGTGGAAGCCTCTGATATATTGGTTATTATTTATTTATTTTTGTTTATATGCAGCCAAACTGAATCCTAACTAATACAGAATTTGGCATCTGGAAGTAGGGTGTAACAACAGAACTTAAGGACGCATGACCTGGGTGGCCGGATGGCTCAGTTGGTTAGAGCATGAGCCCAGAACAACAGGGTTGCCAGTTTGATTCCCACATAGGCCAATGAGCTACTCTCTCCACAATTAGATTGAAGACAACGAGCTGCTGCTGAACTTCCAGAAGGACAGCCGGATGGCTCAGTTGGTTAGAGCTCGATTCCCACGTGGGATGGTGGGCTGCGCCCCCTGCAACTACAATTAAAAACAGCCACTGAACTTGGAGCTGAGCTGCGCCCTCCACAACTAGATTGAAGGACAATGACTTGGAGCTGATGGGCCCTGGAGAAACACACTGTTCCCCAATACTCCCCAATAAAAAACAAACAAACAAACAAAAATGCATGACTTTCCTGAGTGGAGAAGAGGCATTTAGATGGTGAGAACTCAGATATTGCAGGGTGGACTCGCGTTGCAGGATAGGAAAATATTTGGTCACATTATCGCCTTGTGTGCTTTGGAAGACAGACCGCATATTAATTGGAGTTAGAGCCCTAAGGGAAATGGTAAGAAAAATGTTGGTTTGTGTGGGGTACGTATTGACATTTGCAGCCAAGTCCTGTAAGAGTGCATTTCAGAGTCGGCCAGACTTCAAGCAGAGAGAGAAGGAAAAAACTCTCAGAGAGTTTCTCTCTGTGAACATCCTGTAGCATAAATTGCCTGTGAGTCCTGTAATCTGAGGTGCTGAAAGTCTGAGAAAGCACCCTTCTTCTGTAGCTCAAATTGAAGCAATTTAAGTAATGTGGGATTATTAATAGGTGGTAGTATTGGGCCCCGAGACCTTACAGTAACAGCTTTCTACAGACAATGGGAATGAGATGGACTGAAAATATCAGCTGAAGGTTCTCATTTTTCTATGCAAGCTTTTTCTTTTTTTTCCCCAAATGGTGTCCAAGAGGCCCTCACTCATTGGAGAGAAGAGGTGATAATAGTAAATAAAAGATGAGCATTGCCAGAGTGTAAAACTAAGTATAGTAAGTCTTCACTTAACGTCATCGTTGCTAGGTTCTTGGAAACTGTGACTTTTAAGGGAACTGTATAAGGAAACCAGTTTTACCACAGGCTAATTGGTATAAACAAGATCCAGTCATCCACCTGGGCAGGGCAGGGATTCGTATGAGGGATTTTTGTTAGCTCCTGGGGAGAACCTGTACCTGTGACCATACGTTCTGCGCTTCCTCCATCCCCTGCTGAAGGTCCCCCTGAGAGTTGACAAGGACCTGTAATAAGAGATTTCTTCTATCATGCCTGCCAAGGATAACGCTACCTGGTATCCAGGATGGGAGTGCTGGTACTCCTGTATATCTGTGTTTGTTTGAGGTTTTCGTAATAATAATTATAACTTTTCAGAGGGGAAAAAAAAAAGGATTGAAGTTCCCACGGCATAGTTCTGGTCACAAAAACATCACCAAACTTCCAAATAAAGACCCCCCAACACTTCTAATATTCAACACTGAAATAAATGTAAGCTATATATACATTTAAGAAAAATGAATAAAACCAAGTAAGAGAATTATTTTCTAACTCCCTATTGTAGTTCAGGGTCCTAGGTGGCTGGAGCCTCTCCCATCAACTCAGGGAGTAAAGTGGGACCCCTCCTCGACAGGATGCCCTTCCATCTCAGTGCACACACACACTCACACCCACACTCACTCAGACCGGGACAATGGAGACACGCCAGTTCCCCTCATGTGCACAGCTTTGGGATGTGAGAGGAAACTGGAGTCCCTGCAGAAAACCCACACAGACATGGGGGGAATGTGCAGACTCCATAAAGACAGTGGCTCCCGCAGTGAATCAATTTTTTCCCCTCATCAATATTATAAAGAAACGATATTATTCAAGGACCTGCTGTATGAACAAAATTTTGGTTGTTTGCATGTGTAACTAACTGAAAACAAATATATCAGAGGCTTATTAAGGTTTAAAGGTATGATATTGGCAAAGAGACCCCAAACTTGGTCTGCAGCACGCTGTGACAATTAAACCCCTTGGGTGAACTTTGAGTCCCCATTGGAAGTGGGCTGTGAAAGCTGTGCAGGACCCCGAGAACGTTCTGTCCTCTAGGACTTACTTCAATAAGCCCATAGATGATAGTGGACATGGACAAATCTCTCAGGAGGAAAAGACAAGCGTCCCAGAAAATGAATGACAGTGTTTTCCCCCAAAGCAGAACCAGAAGCTTCCAGAGGAGCCAACCAAGGAACTTACTTTACTACCGGGGCTGAGTACCTTTTCAGTTCTGCCTAGCTGGATTTTATAATTGCTTGGCATTTGCCCTTCTTCCCATTTCCAAATGGGATGTTTAATTGCAGCTGTCTTGTTCCTTTTCTGCTAGTGTTTCACGTGTGTTGGAGGCAGGATTATTTTGTTTGTTTGTTTGTTTGCTTGTTTATATGCCATCAGACTATGGGGCACAACATCTTGACCTGCCAGAGAGAACTGTGCATCACCCAGAGATCCTGGACTTTGAGCTTGACACAATAATTGAGGAAGACTTTGGGTTGTCTCCACTGGAGAGGGAGTGAGTTCTTTTTGTAGGGAAGGAGTACACATGGATGGAGTTAAACATCCAAAAGGGTAGACCTTAAGAAAGATCACTGATTCCCTCCTGGACATCCATTTTTCCCTCTCCTTCTCAACTATAAAACCTCAAATTCCTTTTGAGGATCTATTCATTCAGCTAAAGGATTACATTCCTCAGGTTCCCTTGTAGCCCTGTGAGCCCATGTGACACGTCTCTGGCAATGAGATGTAAGAGGTAGTATTGCATTATACTTCTTTAAAATGATCGACACAGGCTCTTTTTCTTCCCCTCATCCTGCTTTCTGAAACATGGTAAGTTCTAGTTGCTGTTTTGCATGGTAAGGATGAGGCTTCTCACTTTAGGGGTATTGGAATGAAAGGCTGTAGAAGGTAACGTGCTGGTGAATTCATCAAACTGTCCAATTATCCTTGGACTACCAGACTGCCTTATGTCTTTTATGTGACAGAATAATACCTTTTGTGTTTAAACCATTATTAATTGGGGTTACTTTTCATATGTGGCTGAACCTAATTTTGCTAATTATAAAATTCTATACAAATAAGAGGTAATCGTCACCATTATGAATCAGGAAGTCTGTCAGAAAGAGTAGGTGCAGGAATCTTCCTAACCAATACAAAATAAAATTATTCATTAAAAAAATAATCTAAATAATGGGGTTAGAAAGTATTTTTGTTCTGATGTGAACTGTACCACCATATCCTTGGCCATTCCTATGATTCCAAAATCTTAAGTCCTTGGGGCACAGTACCTTGCCATACTCACAGGGATCTGCAGAGGAACTGCTATGTCAATGATCCTGCTAATGGGACCATAATTGGCTGAATTGTGCCATATGACTCCACTTATCATAGCAGAGCTCATTGGACCAAAGGTGGGAATCTTACCAAGGCAGTCAATACATAAGCCGGTTAGTGACCTATGACTGACATGTTCTGATATGAAAAGGGGATCTGGATCAATCAGCATCTCTCTGTCAGCAATCAGCAGTAAGAGTTAAAGCTAAAATTGGCGGAAATGGTCAGACCATGATTGCCATGTGTAAGCTAAGATCACAGGATGGCAGAAACCGTGCATGAGCAGAAGCGTAGGTAAAGAAAGGGCATAGAGTACAAGATGAGGATGCTTCTGAAAATAGTATGAGAAGAGAGGACGCACAAACAGAACAGAGGGAGAGAGTAACTGGGAATCTGGCTAGTGGCAGAGATGGTTGACCTTTTGTTGCTGAGGTGTCTGAAGTTGTCGGGCATCCAGTTCTTGTTTCTATGGCAAGGTCAGACTGAATTCTTGGGTTTCCTGACTTCTTTATGTCTCACCTTCCAAAAAATGTATCCTGATATTAGCACATTTCCCACATCTCTTTCCCCTATCTGAAAGAGCCTAATTGGAACAATTGGGATATAGATAACTATTTACATGCCTCATTGCCCAGCTCATAATGTTTTCTATCACTAGGAACTAATGTACCTAATTTTAAATTGTTTGAATCCTATTTAACTTTGAAAAGGGTTAATTTGAAGCAATTTATTGTATTAAAAATAATGGAGTGGGAGACAGTTAAAATAAGAATAGATAAAAGAGAAAGATCATTATAGTAAGACCCTGAAAGGAGATAAGAATTTTAATGATGAAAACAATCATCTTTATTGAGCACTTTCAAACTGATGGTAAGCACTTTATATGTATTATTAATTATTATCATTATTAACTTATTTACAATAGCCTTAGTGTGTAGATGTTCTCATTACCCCCGCTTTACAAATAAGAACACTGAGGCCAAGAGGGTTAAGTATTTGCCACAGCTGTTGAATGGCAGGGCCAGGAATTTGATCTTGTCTATCTGACTCTAAATCTGTGTTCTTTATCACGGCTTTCTAGTCACTATTGCTAACTGGTAAGTAGCTCCAACCTATGGCGAAGTGAAAATGGATAGTATCTGTAGGGAGCTCAACAGCCATATGATAGGAGACGCCAGGAAATACTTCAGGTCTGGATTGAGGAGGCCAGTCGAGGGGATTCTTAGGGAATTCGGTGAGTGACAGGCAATGGGCTTCTTCAGAGAAATAATGAGAAAATTCTCATTATGCAGTCTCTTTGCACCTAGGAACTTAAAGTAGAATTGAAATCGTTGTTAACACAAGAGGCGATAATGTGTAGCTAGGGACACAGACCTTTGACCCAGGCTGTGCCACTTACAACGAGTGTGACTTTAGGCAAGTTTCTTATGCTATCTGCCTCTGTTTCTTCATCTGTAAAAGAGGATTTCATTAAAAAAGAATTTCCTATTATTTCATAAGATTGTTGTGAGAATTAAATGAGTTAATGCAAGTGAGCCTTTGAAAAAGCACCTGGCAGAGAGAGGACATATTCAATAAACGTTAGTTATTGTTATAATTATAGTTCTCTTCCTTTTTACTGTCTCCAGCGGTCAGGTCCCGTGAATAGGCGGTTTCACTATATAGCTGGTAACACAATAATGTGGGTGCCTGGGAGCCATGCATTCATCTTTACTCCTGCAGACTTGTATAATTGATACTATTAATAAACTGGACCTATGTCAACCTGGCTTCAATTCTTTATCCACAGTATTCAATAACAGCAGCAACTAATATCTCCTCAATGTTTAGTAAATACAAAGCCCTCCAGTTAACACTTTATACAAATCATGACCTTTATCACAACCTGTGTATATGCGATGGGCATTTTCCCTTTCACAGGTAAGGAAAAATTAGAACTGCTTTAAAGGTATAGATTTGGGGAACAAAGAGGCAGTTTCTCAATTAGAATGTGTCTGAATTGCTGTGAAACCTCTGCCTTGTTTTTTTTTTGTTTGTTTGTTAATTTTTAATTTTTTAAAAAAACAAATCAGCTGAGAAGGGAGCTGGTAATACAAATTGATGCCACAAGCATATGACAGAACTGAAAGCTGAATGTAAGTCTATGCATTGGCACTCAACACCCAATTAGCATGAAAACATCGGTGTGTATTGAAAGTATAATGACTGGATTAACATGGACCATTTCTTCCTTCCTCACTGTTTGCTTCATTTGGGTCTTTATTGAGCCTTTTATATTTACTTTGTTAAAAAGAAAAATAATAGCAACAGTGTCCAATGTAGGTTTATGCATTGCAATTGATTGATATGCATTTTTAGGTTCTCTTAATCTAGGACGATTTCCCCATTAAACATTATTTGTAATTTACCCACAGCCAAATTCACTTTTTTGGGGTATAGTTCTGTGAGTTTTAACACCTGTTTAAATTCATATAGTCACAACTACAATCAGGACGTAGAACAGTTTCATCATCTCAGAACATTGCCTTATATTGACCTCTTGTAGTCAATCCCTTCCCTCTGCCTGGTAACCATTGATCGTAGTAACTCTGTTACAGGTGGTTAACTCTGTCCTACAGCTGCTTTTCCCAGAATGTCATTGTCGCCTTTCTTTGTGTCTTGTTCTTGAGAATCTTGATTAGCTAATGTAAGGAACACTGTGTTTCCCCGAAAATAAGACTTACCCGGAAAATAAGCCCTACCATGATTTTTCAGGATGACATCCCCTGAATATAAGCCCTAATGTGTCTTTTGGAGCAAAAATGAATATAAGACCGGGTATTATTTTCAGGGAAACATGGTAGGAGAATAGAAAGGATAATGAGCAGAGATGATATTAAAATATATGCTTGTATATATTTATAGGCTTTTGCTTCTCCCACAAAATAGCAAAGGTGTGCTTTTCCTTGACTCATCCTGTAAAACTAAGACCAATATTCTCGGTTGCTCTTTGGATGTTTACGTGGTGGGATAAGAATGAACTGTCACAGGCTTTTTATTCTCTGCCCTGAAATTGATCCTGCCTATAAATATGCCTCCCCTTCCTTTTTACTTTAATCCAACCCTCCCTATAGGGGGAGCTAAGGGATTTGAGTACATTAATTAGTTCAGTATTACTTGAACAAAGAATCACCACTTTCATATTGCAAATATCACAACATTGTCAGTACATGTTTGTTGAGCAGATGCATGAATGATTGGGGCATGTTTTTGGTCACCTACTTTGAGTGATTTAGTATATTAAGAAGGACCTGCAGGTCAGATCAGTGAGAACAGGCACTGGGACCACTTTCGAGCCACCCAATGTCATTAGATCAACAGCTACATTTGGGAACGTGGTCTCAGAGAAGTTACCCAAAACCAATGTTCCGAAACTAAAAAAAGGGAAAATACATACTTCTCAAAAAGTCTGCCAAAGAAAATTGTTTCATAATCCATTTCTTGCAGATGTCAGAGTGAATGGGGTAACCAAATAGGAATAAAAGCAGCGTGTGCTATGTTCTAGTACAGCCAAAATTAGATCAGAGTCTGGGTTAAGATCATTAGCAAAAGACACCAACTTTCCACATGGAAAACACTTTGAGGGCTTAAAACGATCCATAAAATTGTTTTGCTCCCATCAGCATTGTCTAGACCCTCTCCCTCTTCCCCATTCTATTATCTTAATTACTCCTTGACCATTTGAAAAGAGCAGGATAGTTAGAAAAAGGAAATGGAATACAAGAATAGAACGCGAGGGGATGTAACTAGGAAAAAGACACTTGTTGAAAAAGACAGTCTTATTGATATTTAAACACTTGCCAGTGTTTTCATAGATGCAACATAAGGGAACTTAAGTTCCATCTGTCAAAAACACCTTCACTTTACTACAGTGCAGATTCTATAAGGAGCAGTTACTAAATTTTAGATAATTTCATTCTTCACAATAGAAATGATGCTGGGAACCTTAGTGGTTTCCTGTAATAGATGATATACTTGTGATTTACTTTATTTAATTTTAAACATTTCTGATAAAATTTTATTTTGCTTTCTTTAAAATTTTGACTTGGCCTGGAGAACAATCAATACAATTGAGACTAGAGAAAAAAATGGACTGCAACTTCCGTTGTGGTTTGTCTTTGCTAGCAACAAAAGCCACGATTTCCCCACCTTTGAATAAAGGAAATGAGTTTGGCTAAGGATGGGAAAGATTTGTAAGTACAGAAAGCCAAGGGGAAAGGCATGAGAAACAATTTTTATGTTGTTTTTTGCGGGGGATGGAAGCAAGGCAGATTCCCCAGCGTCATCAGTAACATGGTTTCCTGAGCTCTGATAGGTAACTACTGGTAGATGCCCAAGACAGCTGTGGAATAGAGCTGCCAGCACACTCCTGATCTGGTCTACCTATCTGCCCAGAAAGGGCAAAATGACTGAAGCTTCTCTTGTCTACAGACTTGCTGCCTTCACCTCAATTTCATCTCCTCTGTCCTTTAATCCTCCTGTTTCAAGGGAAGTACAAGATTTCTTTGAAAGCTAATTAGGAATTCACCATACACATACTACAAATGGAAAGGTGATTGACACATAGCCATGGAAGGGTGGAACAACATGTTTGCCTCTCGAGGCCCCTGGTAGATCAGTTTGGGTAGAATGGGATTTGCCAGAGAAGAAAGGATGGATTGCGATTATGAACTAAAATCATAGAAAAGATTTTGTAACCTGTAACTATTTTTAGAAATTTTCAGTGTCAAAAGTCTCTCAGCCTTGCTCTAAGGATCATTTTTACATACAATTTATTTGAAATTGCTTCGTGTAGGGCAAAAGCTTTATACATAGGTCATTATGAGATATTTTGGTATGAGGTCATGGAGATATGGTAGAATGTTTGCTTATTTCTCTTGATCTGCATACTTTGGACTGTTTATAAACTAAGAAGTTAGGTTTATTTACTTTTTAATCCTCTTTTCAGATTTCTATATTGTAATGCATTTCAGTATTTAAACAAATGTAACAACCTTGGTTACTGATCATTAGTCCACCATAGCGCATGTTAAAAATTTGGAGTCATTTTTTTGTTGTTGTTGCCTACTCATCTTCCCAACTTGTAACTTTTTTTTAATCTAAAATTTTCTTCAGACATTTCTCTTTGTGTGTGTGTGTGTGTGTGTGTGTGTGTGTGTGTGTTATACATATATACTATATATGTAGTTTAGTAATCATACAATTTCATACACCATTGTATTAAACCTAAACTACTACTACAGTAGTAGTAGTTCATAGTTTACAAGTACTTGAAAATAGTTTGGTTGCATTAGCTTTAGTATTTTGTCCTCAAATGTATACGTGTATCTCAAAACTGCTTGAAAAGCTGAACATTCTTTTCATCATTCAAACTAAATGTAAAAGAACCTGCTTTGCAGCTGAAATAACTTTTTTGAAAGAACAAACAGCATTGTCCTTAAATGAAGATAATGTAATTGGACACCAAAAATTTAAGTGAAGAATTATTGGAATTACTAAGAATTTATTAAAGTAGTCAGATGTAAAACGAACATGCAAAAATCCATGACTTCCTTGTACTCTGGGTCCAAGGACAGATTGGGTTGTATTCACATACCCAATGTAAATGGTTTTTATCACCTTATGAATGTCACGAACTCCTTCATGGAATCCAGGCCCAGAAGCTGGGCAGACACCTTGGCACCTGGTCATTATTCTCGACAAAGCACATTTTCTTCAAATATAACCTGATGTGCAGAAGGGAAGCTCTGCTTTCAACACCATCATCAGTAGCTTCATCCTCAAGCAATTTTAACCCCTTGGATCTGAAATGTCAAGCATCACCATTTATGGAGAGAGTCTTGTATAACTGTAAAGCCCACTGGGATGGTTTTCTAGAACAAAGGAATAAACCATCCAAAAATTAGTGAAGAATATTTCAGTAGTGTAACTGACAAGCTTCAAAATATTCCAGTTCAGGATTCTCTGGTGCTTCATAGTCTCTTGGCCATGAGGAAATCGTTAACCTCCTTCTGGGATGGGGCATTATCAAGGGACAAAAATTAAGTCCCGCGAATCAGAAAAAAGTCATAAATCCTTAAGTGGTCAATATCTATTTGTCTCAGCTCTCTGACCTGTCTGCTAAAGATGATGTATATCAGATTTTTTCATTTTATAGCCATGAAAGTGTAAAGTTATAAACTAAGAATTAAAGAAGGGGAGTTGTGAAGCCCTTGATTTCACCAGTCTTGTTTGTTCTCTGTAACCCAGGTGCCCAAAGATAATGGAACATACTTTCTTTGGGTGCTCTGAAGATTATGTGAGGGATCTTGCCATCATATGTGTAGTAGGATAGGGTTTTCTCCTCTCTTACTTCCGCCCTTCTGGAAAGAAATGCGTTCCCATCCCTATCCTGAGCAATTACAAAAAAAAAAAAGGTAAAACGGAGAAATTATAGTGACTGCATTATAACTCACTGGAATTTTGCTGGAGGAGGTGGCCAGATTTACCATGTGAGCAATTCGTTGGTCTTAATGTTGTATCTTTCTGAGGCTAGATCCAGAAGGCTGTTATCTTTCATCCTGTTCTCCTTGAGCAATGAAAGGACATTAAGGATCAAGGAGAAAGTGAGTGCATGATTAACTATGTGCTTTTGGCTGAAAGGGATCACAGAGGAGACAGAAGATCTGAGAGAGCAGGGAGGAAGTACTGTGTAAAGATCATTTGAGGTGGATGTTGATACACATCACTGAGAACAGAACTATATGTGTCTGATCATGTCACAGTAAGGTCTTCCTTTTGGTAATGGGTTATATTTTTCTTTCATACTCACGATTTTCCATTAACAAGGGCAGAATTCGCTGGGTTCATTTGCTATTTGGGCTTTAGTCCCGCTTTTCCTTTTCCCTTACTCCACTGCCATGCTCCTTACATCAGCAGAATGGGCCCCCTTTATTTCCACATCCCTGGCAGACAGGAGGAGAAAGTTTCTCTACCCCTGTGCAGTTGATTCTTGCCTTTCCGTTACCTCACAAGGAGATTTGGTATGAGTATGCAACACCCTTAGGCTGAATAATCTTGAAGGAGCAGAATTAATTCGGAGGCTGGCCAGGAGGACAGCTTACCATGACAACAATGTCACCGGATTGCCTGAAACCCATTCAAGTCTCAATGACTAAAGGAGATGGAAAGAGTTGCTTTGAGTGCTTTCTTAAATTTGTCCTTTAAGAAAGAAAACTTCACTTTTCAAAATTGACAAAGTTTATGTCATTTTTCAAAAGCATAGAAAAAAAATTGGACTTCTGATCATGTCCCCTGTGTCTGACACTTGAATAAATACCCTTGGGAAAGACTATGATCTCCTTTTCTCATCACCATATCTTTGGGAACAATCCAGTGTTCTGTCAGAACACTGGCCTCCTGAATGAGTTTTTAAGTGGTAGGCAAATACTGAGAGTCGTGAACAATTCCAGAGTGTAAAAAAAACTCACATCATTAAATTCACACATCACATATCTGATCTATAGCTACTATTTTTGAAATGGATATAGTCTATATGATATATATATATATATATATAATATATATAATATATATATAATATATATAATTATATATATATATATACTAGTTTTCAATACATTCTTTTAGAACATTATTAAACTTTCACACATATGTAATAATTATATCAAGAAAACTTGGTAAATGAATTGGCAAACAATCCCACGTCCTCATTAAGAGCAATGGAGATAAAGGTTTGACTAAGATCACAGCTTAACATAGATTTGGAAAATGGCAAGTCATTGCCAGAATAATGAATCGATTTTCTTGAGGTACTTTTGTAAATCTTATTTTTGCCAACTCCGCTAAGCACAAGAACTGAATTAACATCTTATTATAAATTGCTTTCACTGTATTGGACCACTTGAATGTGTGAAGGATAGATATTTTTTCATATGAATAGGATTTCTAATCTGGGCAAGACCTTCTCAATATAAGTAAAAGTGTTCCTAACATACGATTTCATCTTTTATAAAAGTTGCACTTGCCGAAACGTTTGATAGGATTAAGCAAAGTGCCAGGGCCGTGGTAATAATAAAATAAATAATAAAAGAAAAGAAATTTTAATCAGTTAAAATTGAATTAAATAAAAGAAAAAATCTAACCTGATAATATGATGGTGGTTTCTCTCAAAATACCAATAGATGTAACTTAAAGATACGGTTTTTGTTTTTGTTTTTCCCTAATACTGTAGTTAGGATATTGAGGCAAATGTAAGGATGTAGGGATGAGTGAAGTAATAGTTTTGTAGACTATATCCAAAGCATTGAAGCGTGTCCATGGTTGAAAAACCCAGTGAATTTTATTGTACTCTGTAGAGAAATGGTACAAATTTAGCATGGCCCTGACCTAGATTTTTAAAACAGTTGATGTTGACATATGTTCATATTATGGTTTTGATGAATTAATTTAAAACAACTTAGAGATGCCAATATTGCCTTGCTTCTTCTCAGAATTATATTCTTTGTTTTGAATCAGTTACTGAAAAAAAAAAAGGCTATGCTTTAAAAATCAGTGCTAATAAGTGGCAGTGGAGTCATCCTGTCTGGCGAACATAAAAAAGAGCAACGTCTTGGAAACTGACTTTTTGTGGTTTAGGTTGACTTTTAAGTCTTACCGGAAGTTAATTAAAATGAACTTATTCTTTTGGCTTTTAAAGTTTATTTTATCATCTTTGAATTTACTCATTTAGTGGCAGATGCCAGAAAAATTTCTCAATCCATGGTACTAATTGAAAAACAACTCTTCAATCTGGGCGGAGAGCTCAGACATTCCAAATATGTCTTTTTAGTTGGATTAAAGGGTTTGCAATCTAAATATCTTGATTTGGAAGAAATGTAAGGAATTTCAAGGTTTCCAACTTAAAACCATGAACAAGAGGGTCCCCATGCCAAGCTTATTTCTCCAAATTCTTTTGGAGCTCGAAGGGTGTGGTCTAGATGAGGATGGCCATGGGCTATACCAGGGGTTATTTATACATAATCTGAGAGTGTCCTCATTTGAAAAGCATGTATATTGGTTCATATCCTGATTCCTTTAGGGAACTTCAGCTTGCTTTGATCAGCAAGTCTCAGGGTACATGCTATTTTTCTTGGCTGTCGCAGAGGACACTTAGGAAATTGACATCTGCCCTTTAAAGGTAACACTCCTGGTGGCGATGACCATCCCTGCATGGGGGTCGATTACCAGCAGTTTTTTCACGTTGAACCTGAGTGTTTGTTTTGATGTGGCTGCAGACAATATATGCAGCTATTCTCATTCTTTTCTTGAGGTTAGCCTGGACTTTTCTCAACAGAGCATAGCCTCTGTGTTGTAGCAAATTACCCACTGCCTACAAGCCTAATGTTCCTTTGAAGGGTCTCTTTCTCCTTTCCTTTTAACAGCTAGTAGTAGTTCATGTCACATCACAGTGTGTATGATTGGATACAAAAATTGATGACACCCTGGGGATGCCTCTGGGTAGTGCTTAATTTAGCAAAGCACCAGTTTTTTTCCCATAAGGGACAGCCAGGCTAAGCAGAGTAAACTACTGATTTTTACTCCAACTTCAGTGGCTTAGCTTGGCAGATAAACTAAAGTGAAGGGGCAGAGGCTGGAACCCTGGGAAACAGGCTAAGTTGAAGGAGAATCGACAGATGTCAGAGAAGAAGGTACAGAAGTTTGCAGGGAAGATCAGAATAAGACATGCTAGTCTAACAGCTAAGGGAAGGAATTTCAAGCAGAGGGTGGTTAAGCCAAAATGTATGGCTTAAAAAAATTATTAAAATGGTCGTAATGTGGAGCCTGATCCCAGAAGAAAAATCATTTTGTGAGCATTTGATTGGGATTTCTAAATGTAATCATTTTCAGCTGCAACAGCAAATGTTCAGACCACATAGGAAGCTTTGGCTTTACACATTTAACGGTGTTTTTTTTTTTTTTTCTTCCTATGCATTAGTTTACTTTTTAGTTTGTTTTTCATTTCGTGTCTCTAATTCACCTTCCATTCAAGTTTTGGTATAACAATGGATTACAGCATGGTGAAGGAGTTTGGATTTCAGATTCATACCTGAATTTCAATTCCCTCTTTTAGCATTACTAGTTGTGTAACCTCAGACAAATGAAATCAACTTTCTGAGTCTCAGTTTCCTCATCTGTAAAATGGGATATTTATATAAAGTACCTACTACATGTTTTCTGTATCATAGGCGACACTATAAATAGTAGCTGTTTTGATCACCATGATCACTGTTTTGAAGTTGAGGCTAAGCTGATATATAAAAGCATTTAGTGAAATTTTCTAACAGATTAAAGGGAAGGAAAATCTCAGGGTTGATATGGAGCAAAGACGCACAGCTCAAAATAAAAGCAGTCCAGTACTCTATTTTGACATATGCATCATATATCTTCATTCTCAAGCTCACCTGTGTTCTAGTGGATTAAATAATGTGTCCCTTTGGGTGTGAATGAAGTTTTTCAGAGGTTGTATATCTGAAAGTAATTAACATAAAGATAATAAATATTGTGCCCTACTCTTTTATCATTCACTTGGAGATCATCTGAGCTCTGTTTGGCCTGTTAGTTTCCTTTTGGTTTCTGTAGAGGGTGTGTTTGTGTGTGTGTGTGTGTGCAGGTGCGACACCTGCTTACCCAATATCTGGTGGTAATGGGGAGGAAAATGAGTCCTTTTGCATTAATTTATACTTAGACATTAATTAAGAAGCATGTGTAGTTTCAAAACACTTCTAAAATATATGTTTATAAAAGCACAATACCACTTGGAAAGTATCATTTTATTTCTTTAGAAAAGCCTTAATTTATTTACATTTGTGTAACAATCGCTTTGTGAGGTCATTTATTTGTTGTACAATCAAAGTCATAAGATCTACGTATTTCATTCTTTAGCACTGTTTTGAACTAAGCATACACTTGCTGACACATGTTTCTGCCACATTCTTTGCTTCCCCCAATAGGCAAGTTGAGACTCAGAAAGCAAAAGTCCAGTGGAAAGTACCGGAACCAAGGGAAGAATATTTGCCTAACCACCCACATCACACAATGCTTTCTTGGAATCTATTGTGTGTGTAAGATGGTATCCTACCCACACATATAACCTTTGCCTTTTTGAAAATCAAATCTAATTCTACAAGGAAATTATAAAACAAAGATATTGTTCTCTCAAGTTATACCAGATTTGTATCCTCCTCTTTCCCCTCCAAAAAAAGTTTAGACTAGTTTTTTAAAATAAACTGTCCCACATCAAGCATCTAACTATTCATGGAAGTTGGCTTTGCTACCTCAGTTTTCAGCAAAGGTAGTGGAGGCGTTATTTATAGGAAAAAAAAACAATTGAACGGCAACTAAGAACTATAGAAATTAAGCTAGTTTTGTTTTTGTTTTTTAATGTGTATGGAACTTTCCTTTTCATTCCTCAATAGTTTTCCTGACTCTCCTGCACTGAAACTTCACGTTCTAAGGTTATTTTTGACCTGTTACTTGGCCAACCATGGCTTCTTTATAGTACATTATATATGATCAACCTATGACATTTCACCCAATTAGCCTTTTTTTTTCCTGTGAAAATTGCTGCCATTGGCTCCCATGACACCATTCTTGTGTCCCTCTTCTAGTCTTTATCACCATTTTTTTCCAGCCTCCTTTACTTCCTCTTTTCACTTTGTTTATTACTGAATTATTGGCTTTTCCCTGGTGTTTCATTCTTGACCCTTTTGTTTCTAGATACACTCTCCTGGGCAACTTCTCTAAGCCAGGAATCAAAGTATCACGTAGACTCTGATGAATCTAAACTGTCAATCTGCAGCCCTGTCCACCAGCCCTGGACAACTACTAACCCAATGTTTTGCAGACATCTTAAAAGAGTGCAATGTACAACACGTTTTCTTACTCTCTTCTACCACTGCCCTTAGATCTGCTTCTCTTTTTTTGTGTTTTCTATCTTACCATTAATCAGGAAACCCATTAAAATCTTTTTTTTTTAAGTTGAGCAGACTCCTTTTCCTCCAGGCCCCTGCCCAAATTCTTTCTCTATGTGGAATATTGTCAGATGTCCCTTCACTTAGTTAACCCTTGAACATCATACACATCTCCTACTAATTCCTCACAGAAGCTCTTTCAAGTTAATTTTTTTTCCACAAGCTATTTCAAAATGGCCTTTTGCTGCTTAGAACTTAGTGTAGACTCAAGCTATGCACAAATTTGAGTGATTATTAAATAAGTGACTGTATTTTTCATTTCCCCACTGTTTACCAAAGAGCATAGCAATCATATTCATTTTGGTTCAACGTTTTATCCTCACCAACAAACACAGTCCCTGGCACATGGAATGCTCTCAATAAATTCTCCTGGACATTGAACGAGTGACTTCTTCTTGGCAGCTCCTCATGCTCTCCAGCTTGAATCAGTTGTCATCTCTTTTTGCTCCCATCAAATCACGTGTCTTTTAAATCTGCTCTTTGATCATCACCCCTAGTCTAGTTCTGGAGCTGTTCCTCAGCATTCTTTGCTCAACTCCATTCACCAAACTATCAGGTACGTTACTTTTTAGACACAAATATGAGCAATGCACTCTCTTGCTTGAGAATCTATAATGACACCGAAGTTTCCCTAGGAACAAATCTAAACACCAAAGTCTGGTCTACAAGATACTCAACAACCTGACTCGAACCTTCCTTTCCAATATCATCTTACCACCTTATTCACCAGGTGTTTCAGTTCCTGTGAAACTCTCATGCACCTTGCACACACCATATGCCTTCATTTTCTGGGTTGGTTCCCTCTACTATTTTGAAGTCCTTCATCTGTGTCTTAAACTCTGACATGTACGTGAATCTTTCAGTTATAAATTATAAAAGCCTTATTTTGGCAACTTATTACCCACTTACTTACTTGTATAAAGCACATTTCCTAACGCTGTATTAACCTTTGGGTACAATTAGTGAATACAGGCTAATGCTAACGATGGTAAGATCGTTTCTCCGATTTGAGATTTCACCTTCTCTTTGGCTAAGGAAGCTCAGGTTCCATATCCCAGCATATTTTTACATTGGCTCCTATTCATTTTTTTATTGCTATCATTTTTTCTGCCAGTTGCATTCAGGTCACATTTCCTGTATCATCACTTTGGCAACCAGCGATTCTCTGCTCCCACTGTGGTTGTGCAGAGATTGGTGGTAACTGTCCTCTTATCACATGTGTTGATCTTATTTGTGAGTCAAAAACCAGGGCAGCCCCATTTTCTCGCTTCCCTACTGTACCTCTAGTAATGGAGTGTATCTCTTGATTAATGTTTGATAAAGCTTCCCCACTCTTGAGGAAACTGGCACAAGTCTTTGAGGGGCTGGGCTGGAAGACAACTTAGGTATCCATCTTCCACATCTAAAATCCAGTCTTTTTATTACTCCCAGCCAAGGTTTCTGGTCCAGGTTTGTCACTCTGAAAATCTCACTTGAGTACTAAGGCTGTGGGGGCACCTCCAATTTCCATCTCCTTCAAGTATCATTTTCTTGTGGGTGTTACTGGAAATTCAGACAAAACAGTTCTTCTGCTAGACTTCTTAGCTCACTAGCTTATTAAAATGTGTCATGGACTGAAACCAAGAAACAGAAGGTCTAGATAGAAAATATATCTCAAAATTAAAGCATAAATGTTTAGCTTTTGAAGTTCTAAAAATGGATTATCTGTTGGTACTAGAAGTTTCCAAATTATTTTTCCAATATGTCCTCTGATATTCTTTGATAAAAAAGTTACTAATTGTTTCCCCAGTATCCTACAATAGATGATTTATGAGGAGATGCCTGCTAGCTTAATTAATTTGACAATTTATATACATGGCTACTAGTAAAACAGTTTCTGGATCTCTTGAAGAACCAGGGAAGAAAAAGAGGTTTTCACATTTTCAGTGGGGATATTTCTCAAACTAATGCTTTGGACTGGATCCCCGTTGTAGAGTTTAGCTGGTTGGAATTTGAGCTTACTTTCATATGATATGGTAGGGTGAAATATTTTGACCAACTGTCCTAAATAGTTATGTTGATCTATAACTTATATAGTCTGTTTTCCATTCTTTTTTAAAAAAGAGGGAAATATGATTTGCATTTAGATTGATGGTGATTATATAATAAAATGAAAGAAAATCTATTGTTCCAGAGAAGCAGAGCTATCCATTATGCTGAACTCGAGAGAAAAATTTCCTTTGTATCTTTATTACAATAAAGATATGGTACAATATAGTGGATATTTATAGTATACATATAAAGTATATAATCTACAACTTTCCGTTAATAGGTAAAAATGTAATAATGTTCATATGGCTCTCTTCATAATGTCCTTAAGTTAGTCTGTGGAATTCAATTTAGTAAAAGAAATTCTGTAGAGGATCATAAATACAGACTCTGTGTGTGGTTCTGATGATCTAGCAAGATGTATGAAATTTAAAATTCCTTGAATTTCTTCACAAAAAGGTAGAAGTTACCAAAGATGTTTAGAAAGTATGTTTACAGAAAAATTATACAGAAAACAGATGCTTTAAGGATTAAATGTTTCTATAAATTAATTTAGCAAAATGACAGTAATTGCATGAAGATTACTGGAGTCAATGAAAATATACTGGAGGTGCCAAAAAATGTCTACAAGTAGACAGTTTGGTCAATGTTGCTCAAGCAGTAGTTTGCTGTAATGAGAAGTGTCTGGACGCTGATGGTAACCACTTTGAGCACCTCTTGTAATTGCAGAAGTCAAATGTGACTTGTCTTCATCTATTGTTATTGGTATATATTGAATATTATGATTTTAATACAGTTTTTTTCTTTCTTAAAATGTGTATACACACACACACACACACATATATTTGGCACCCTCTGTATAAAGATGTCATGCTATCACAAACTCAAAAGTGATCTGTGGATAATTTACAGTAATAAGTTAAACCTCAATAGAATCTTTTTCTGCTTTATGTTTGTTCGTTATCTATATTAGATTGATTATCAATATCAAGGTTAAACAAAGTGGCCGAGTTTTTCTAGACCTTTTTACATCTTAACTACCCTTCAAGATTTAGCTCAAGTCCCACTACTCTATAAATTTTCTTCCTCCTCTTTGTTTACATGTATAGTCTTTATTGTACAACATACTTAACTGTACAGTTTTATGTTGGAATTGTTTGTATCACGTGCATAGTTCTACTGTAGTTGGCAAATTATCCTCATTCAATACAATTCGATAATTCAAGACTTTTTAACAATTGCCTTATGTAATTAAATATCCAACTTAAGGCCAAGACTCATGTGCTCTACCTGAAACCTAGTAATCTTTTCCTTTTACATAAGTGCATGATGAAAGTCTAGGTGGCAGATTCATGCAAAACTGAATGAGCCTTACAGGGTCAGGACAAGGTGGTAGAATATTATTGAGACATTGAATGCTTTCATTTCAGCCCTTCTCAAAAAGTGCTCTGCTTGAGTATCTGTCTGTATCTCTATGCAAAAATCATGTCTATTGATATTTTTCATATTTGCGGGATATGGGTCTTATTGGATATTATTCTGTTGCTGCTTTCTTACTACAACACGTAAGTAGAATATGATTTTGCTATATCTGTGTTTTCTACTAGTCTACATTTTATATAATTCATTAGTTATTCATGATATAGTACATTTTATTTTTGAGTCCTGATATTTTTTAATTTCCATATCCCAGATTCAGTCACAGATATTTCAAAGGGACATCACTGCCCCCATTGAGATTCTTCATCTCTGTCCTGGAATTTGCCCATCATTAAAATTACAATTATGTGTAATGAACAAGCTAACTGTTCTAGCCTGGAAGCATGAAACCTCATTTGCGATAATGGTATTTGACCTTTCTTTTTCCTCTCACTTTTAATAATATCATAATGTTGATGCATCTGAATGTAATTAGCATAAGCAGCCTTAAGAAATGCTTTGCTCAACCAGAAAACATGGATTAGAATTTCAATTATTATTGTTTTTCCAGACATTGACTTTTGGGGCCAGGCCAAATGGATTTCTGGTTCTTGGACAGTGCTAATCAATATAACTGTGAGTGTATGTTTTCAAGATTAATTTTATAACCAGATTTTCTTGTTTTAATGACAAGAATGTTATTTCTCTCTTGTGTCTGTGGGAATGGACTGACTTAGTTTTGGAGAGGAGTAGAGGGTAAACACTAGAAAGAGACAAGTAAAAAAATTAATTTTCCCCTGCTTTATTTCTTCTCCTGAATGTAGTGGGGGATGGTAGATAGTGAGGAATTGAGTTAAAAATAAATGTTTCCCTTTCCCACTTAGAATTATTCATGTGAAGTGAAAAGGCAAAAATCATATAATACGAAGATTAATTTGCAAAGAAATGTTAATTCAAAAGAAGTTTGCCTGAACTATCTTAACAAATAATCAATGATTAAAATGTATTTAACTGAAGTTGTGTCTTGGTTGTATAGCTATTGAATATCGATCGACAATGTTCTTTACATGGCAGTGTACTGATAAAAATTAAGGCAGCTCCTCATTTGAGAGGATATGGACCTCAAGCCTTCAGTGTCTCAGGAAATCCCTGAGATAAAAATGTGACAGCCTATGTTTGACTCTGGTCTTGTGCTCAGTGAATTTGCTGACAATAACCATACTTATTCCTATGTAAGTGAGTGAAATGCCTCCTTCTCTAGCTGCTCTCTTGGCTAAGAGAATACATACGATGTACATGAGTTGGTGTACATGGGGTCTGAAGTTAAATCTTGAGGTTTACTACCTTCTATTTTAATTTCAAATTTATGGAAATTTTGAGTGATTTCTAGATTTCTGGTGATTTTAGAGTGCTCAACTGAACTGACATTTTTTGTACCTGGATCTTATCCTTTCAAACAAAGCATAGAGCATCGCCTAGGCATTATTGCCATATCTTCTCTTTGTAAATGTGTGTAATCTCATGTATTAAAAGAAATACTTCATTATATGTTTATTTTTGGTGTAAGTTCTTTTTCAGACCTTGAGAACTCTGAAGAACTATGTGTACATATGAGTCCAATTGTGTGTTTGGTGTCTTTGTGAGTATTTTATGGCGAAGGAAGAAGGAAGGAAGATAAGGAGGAAGGAAGGAAGGAAGAGAGAGGGAGGGGAGAAGAGGGCACAGGGAGGAAGGGAGAGAGATGAAACAATATGCATCTTGAAAATAAATGAAATTAAGTCATGAATGCATGGTTTGGAGTACATAATAATTACACTCTGAGATTTAACTTGTTGAGTAAACTGGGGTATCATATTAATAAAATAGGCATATTAATAGTAGCATCATGCTGATTTTAAAATTTATACTAATAATCCTCCACTAGACACATCTCCTAAATTAAACATCTATTGTATACGGAATCCTTTGTATAACATAAGATGTGGAATTATTTGTAATTTATTCATATATGTATATAAAATATTGGAATTGGAATGTTATAGATAGATCAGATCTTAGAAACCATCTTGGCATTGTAAATTGATTTATACTTTTGGGAGTTAACACTGATGAAATGGTAGTGGGTGTATGGAGCATTTATACAGAAAAATTTTGGTATGCATTTAGATGAGGGAAAAAGCATTGTATGATTGATTACTTACAACTGCGTGCACCCAGCGTAGAGAATGGTGGCAAGGATGTTAGGTATTTTTACATCTCTAATCTATTTCAATGTCCTAAATTTCCAGACAAAAAGCCAGGCATTGATATGCTAATTCTCTTATTATGTAACACTTCAGAGATTGTGCAATGTATACACATATGAAAAGACAGTTTATTTTTACAACTATCCTGTAAAAATTGAGTCCTGATATTGGACTCAATATTGGATACAATAATCCTATAAGGTATGTAATATTTGAATCCAAGTAGAGGAGTAAACTGATGTAAAGTCCACAAAGCAAGTTAGTGGCATAGCTAAGATAAAAATCGACGTCTTCTGTTCGCCAGTCAAGAATCCTTTCCACAATAAAATAAATGATTGTCGCTGTGTCAGTAAGGAATGTCTTTGTGAGGATTAGATAATCTGATTAATACATGATAGGTTAAGAGTGTCATAAATTGCATTCATTTCCTGTCACTGTAACAAATTACCAAAAATTCAGAGACTTAAAATAATATAAATTTATTATTGTACAGTTCTAGAAGTCAGAAGGCTGAAATCAGCTTCACTGGGCTAAAAACCAGGTGTCAGCCGTGCTGTGTTCCTTCCGGAACCTCTGGAGAGAATTCTTTCTTTGTATTTTCCAGCTTCTAGAGACAGCCTATGTTTTTTGGCTCATGGCCCCTTCCTCCACCTTTAAAGCCAGCAGCTTAACATCCTGTTTTCTCTCTGACCTCTGCTTTCATCCTTTTTTCTCTGATTCTGATTTTTCTGCCTGCTTGTTATGATTACTGGTGTGGTTACCTTGGGTCCACAGGAGTAATCCAGGATCATCGTCTCACCTCAAAACCCTAACTTAATCATAACTGAGAAGTCCCTTGGAAATATAACATATTCACAGGTTCCAGGGATTAGGACATGGTAACTCATGAGTACCAATTAATTTTGTCATCAATGAACAAGATTTCTTACTTCTTTTCTCTCTGCCATCTTTAAAGTTTTGGTCTATTACCTCAGGGTTGCAAGATGACTGCCATGGCTTAAAGGTAGGAACATTTGTCTTTAAAGTAGGAACAAGAAGAAAGTGTGAAGGTTAAATTCTTTTCCCCTTATTCAGGAAGTGAAGCCCTACTCATGAAATTCCCCTTCTCGCTCATAGTCCAGCACTATATGTAACACAGGGATACCCCTAACTGTAAAGGAGAAGAGAAATTTAGATAGTTCACCTTTTAGTCTGTGTTTATGAAGATAGCAAGGAAAGGAGAAGATTCAGAATGGATGTTCAGTGCATCAACCTTCCATTAGTCAGAATTTCCAGTTACAAACCATAGAATTCAGTTTTTAATTTAGGCAGAAAGAATTATTGTAGAATATCATATTATAGAATATTCAAACATCGTAGAGCACAAGGATTACTGATTACAGAAACTAATGATATAGCTAGGATCATACCCAATGCACCACAGGATTTTCTTGCAAAGTTATCACACCTGCTACTGTCCCAGGTTGGTGATGGTAAATTATGGATCTTGGATCTAGATTTCAGAAGATCCATGTTACGACCCCATCATAGCACATGCCGAAAATCTCCCCTCCAGTGGCCACTCACTCATAATTCTTTTATGTGCATCTAAATCTCAGGTGCAACCGACTAATAAAATCTAGACATATATCTATCCATAGCTGCAGAGGAGTCTGGGAAATTAAGTTTCTTAGACCAGGTCCTTCAGAAAACAGAGCCTGAGACAAGGATGAACATGCTGATATTTTATTTGAGAGGTACAAATTTAGGAGGGAAGGTGAGAAAAAAGTGGAGGCAGAACAAGGTGCTTGATGTATTTCTGTGTGTGTTCCTGCTCAGCATATGTGTCCATTGACATGTTGTTCTTCTCCAGAGCAACTGAAAAGAGGAACTGATTCAGAGTAGTCCTTAGAAGGGAAAAAAGAGGAGAAATTTATCTGTGGAGCTTTCTCTCAGATCATTTCCTATTGGCCAAAGTCAATCTGACATTGGGCCACTTCCCTCATGCGGCCAAGTTGCATAATTCAGCCCACTGGTGACCATTCAGGAAGCCAGGTTCCACTCTTGGCATTGTGGAATTTCATCTCAGTAAGTGGAGGGGCAACTTAGGGTGGCTAGTTTTAAACATGTGAGAGATGTGGACCAGAGCTCTCCATGTGGGCCAGAGCTTCATTCCAGGGCAGTGACATGGTCCAGAAGTGGGTAGCACCTTTAGAAGGAAGTAGTTGAAGGAATCTAAGCATGGATGACAAATTTTTGTCCTATACTGTACGGTTTTTGGTTTCTACCTTAATAAGGCTGTTTTCACAATGTAGAATATAATCGTAACATAGGGAGAGTGTTCATAAGATATTGGACAGCCCCCAGTAACAAATGTCCATTACCACCAGCCATGCCTGATCACTCAATTAAGGTGTATCTCCCATATCATTTCCTCTACAGCCTTCTAGTTTTTTGTTTTGTTTTGTTTTGTGTCTGCTAGAACTTACACAGTTTAAGCTCCATGATGGCAATACTGTCTGTGTTTTGATCACTATTGTATACCCAGGAACCAGTATAATGCCCAGCATAGCATAAGTTTGAATACATAGTTGTTAATTGGATGAGTGAATGAAGGACTGAATACAAGATAGAAAATGATAAGCAAAACCATCAGTGGCTATTATAGAGACAAAGATAAATAAAACAATCTTAGAGTGAAAAGATTTCACAAAAGAGGTGGGATCTGGGTTAGGTGATAGCATATGGTTTTAACTGGAAAAACCAAGAAAGTAGGAAAGCCATGCATAAAGATATATATGTGGAAATGCTCTTAGTTTGTTCATAAAATGGTAGCAAAAGCTATGCTCTATCAAATTTCTTGGAAACACATTTGCACATATATATGGATTTCTGCTGATCTCTAATTATTTTCCTGACTTAGAGGTCCACAAAACATTGTAATGAAGAGAATCAAACCTTAATTCTATCATGTCTAAATCTCTCTTGGGAGACATTTTCCTTCAGTGACCTTGGAAGCTGAACTTTTTAAATTAGATTAGGGGCATTTTGCTGTTTCAAACTGAAACAGGACCCACTGGCCTATACTAGCTAGTGCTTTATAATCTACACCATCTATTTTGTGGTCGTTGTTGAAGTTTTAGAGCTAACCCAGGGAGATAGGAAGTGGCATTAGAATTCTTTTTGTTTAGTCCTGCTTAGAGATGTAGTCCGAGATAATGAAAACAGTGCATTTTTTTTCTGTATCAGAGTGCATCTTCCCTATAGAACTGAGGTCTGCAAAGAAAAGCCGAAAGGAACTTTTCAGCCAGAGTATGCATTTCAAAGGAGCCCTAGATTCAATACATTTGCCCTCAGCTATTTTCTTGTTAATGAGAGAGTGAATCCTACAAACCTTAATCCCATTTACTAAAATGCCGAAGCAGTCTGTATCTTATATCAAATAATTATATTTGAGGTAAGCTTAGGGAATTCAGTCATTTGTAGAGGGTTGTTTTTCCCATAACAAAGTTTCTAAATAGAATTATCAAGTCTATCAATTGTTAATTTGTCAAGAAAAACAGAAGAGCTAATAAGGAAAATTCGATTTATATTGTAAATAGAATATTATCCTGAAGGTTTCCATGTGTTGAAAAGGAACAATGACTGAAATATAACTGAGGGAAAGTCTTAATCAACCAAACTGTAGAGTCATTTTCTCTTCAATGGGCTATAGAATCTTGCTCTAGAGTGGTGTTTGGGAGAACACCACCATTGCTTTTTAGGTTTCCTGTGGGTTATACAGATAGTTATAGAGACAGCTGTGACTTTGGGATGTTGGTTGTTAAAAAAAAAAAAAAAAAGCAACTGAGTACATTTTAAAGATCTTATTGGATTTATTCAACGTAGCATGAATTGGGCAGCATTCAGTCTAGCAGATAGAAAGGAACTCTAAGGAGCTGTACAAAATGAAAGACTTTTATAGGAAGAAAGGATTGATTGGGAACAAGGAAATTATACTACAAAAACAAACAAACAAAAAAAGAGGTTTGTTATTACAAGGTCACTTTCATTGAGGGGTTCTGTCAGGCAGATTACCTGACTAGGGTTAATTAGGCGATTCCCTTTTGATTGATTTATGATTTCATTTCTGGGAGAGCCAAAGAAAATAGTTAAGTCTCAGTTTGGGGACATAGGTGCTTAGTACCAGTAACTCCATTTTGGGCCTGTATTTTAAGTTGTGACTGTCTCCTGCAGAAAACACCCCCATTCACATAACAGATGGGGGAAGGTGGCTGCCTGGCTCTACTGGCCCCTCTAAGGAAGGAGAGAATGAACACAGCTTCTGTCCCTACACAAGGGCAGATGCCAGCCTGCTAATGGGATTTCCAAGGATTCTAGAATTTCTAATGGATGAGGCTTCACATGCATATCTCTTCCCTTAGAGAGTACATACTGGCCACATTGTAGCCGACGCTCACAGTACCTAATGCCCTCCCTGGACTTGAAGGAATGTGAAGGCATTTGCTCCACACCCTGTGTTCTGTCCAAATCTCCCATCTCTTGTTCTCCACCTCTAATGTTTTTTGGTGTTTTTTTTTTTCTATAGCATTATCCAGGTAAGTTAGAGTTTTGAGAAGTTGGCCTGCGGTAACTAGTATCTGTGACTTACATTGTCGTTAAGTTATTTAAAATTTAGGTTGGGCACTGCAAATATTTCCCTGCATCCCAAAGGGGACAGGAAGAGAGAGGGTTTTTGCTAGGAATGATATTAGAGAGAAAGCTGCTGACACAAAGTCTCTTTTTAAGGAAAAATCAGAAAACTTCCCTTGCTCCTCTCCTTGGCCCCTAACTGACTTGACTAGCCATGGGAAGAGTGACTGTATCAGCCACTTCCCTTTCCTCTCATTTTCAGTGGACATGACCAGAAACTGAAAGAAGCTTACAGTGTGGCAACTGTCCAATTTTAATCAAATAACCTTGAAGACCTGCAAGTTAATTGATTGGAACCTTGGCTGTTGGAAAACCAATGGAAGATCTTTCCATTAGGCTGTGCTGGCCTAACTCCCCTCATTTTTCTCACTATTCTCTTTCACACCACTGTCCAATGCCCATTCTGTACTTCATGCTTGCCTCCTTCCTCTTCCATGTTCTCTTTTTAGCTATTCTTTATTTTTTTTAAAAAAATAGATATTTTAAGAACATTTTTAAATTTGGAAAGTAATATATATTTTCATTTCTGAAACTACAAAGCAAAACATCCATAATCCTATTGCGCAGAGCTAAGTATCTGACATTTTCTTTAGTGTTTGCTATGCATATGTGTGTATTAATATGTTAGTGTATTATAAATATTCCTTGGGCAAGTAACTTCTCTAATATGATTTTCTATGACTGTATGTTCTTCCATTGTATGAAAATTCCATTGTTCATTCAACCAATGCTATATAATTTTGGATATTTATGTTGTTTTGAAATCTTTTGCTGTCATAAATAATGTATAATGAAGAATTTTTTAATTAAAAATTTGGCACATATCTCAGAGAATTTTCTTAGGATAAATTCCTCAGAGGAAAATTTTCAGTCAGAGGATAGCTGTTTATAAGGCTTCAATTGCCAAAATGTCTCCAGAAAGGTATCATTTAATGTATTTTTACCTGCGTCATGTAAGTTTACTTATAAAGTCTTGATAAATAACATTATACTATCTGTTTTGTTTTACCCATTTGATACGGAAAATGATATGGCATTGAATTCGTTTTTATTTCTTTGACTAAAATTGAATTAGTTTTATCTTATTCATTGACCATTTAATACATGTAGCGATACTACTTACAAAAGCCTCCCACACTATAAGATTAGATAAATACATACCTACATTTTCGTCTGGATTTCTACAGTTCTATCTTTTTACATTGTACTACTTAATTAATTTGGAAATTATTTTGCAGAATAGGGTAAGATACTTAACATTTATTTTCTAAAGAGTTAAGAATCAGTCTTACAAGTTGTTTGATTTTTCCTATCACAATGTATACGACTCTCTTGATATGGTAAATAATTTATTAACTGAAATTTCGTTTTGTATTCTAATTTCTGAGAAGGGATTGGCTAAAGGGCCTACGGGTTCTTCTGACAAAGGGAAAGTTTGGAAGATAGTAGCCACGTAATTGCTTCTGACCCCACCAGAACTGTTGTAGATTTGTAGAAGGAGCTATAAACTCAGGTTCTGACAGGTAGAATGCAGGTGGTGGGATCATCAATATCCAGCTCCATTAGGGCCCAAGAGAAAGTAACTCTCATAACTGTTGCTATGATTTCTATTCCTACTCATACTCTAATACTACCACTCAATATTTATTTGGGTCTTATTATGCTCAAGATTGTGCTAAGTACTTTACATACAACACATACATAAATTCATGAAGATTACATACATTTAATTTTCACCTCACCAATTCCCCACACTGTCCCAACTTTACAGAGGAGCAAATTCAGATTGAGTCTTAGAGAAGTAAATTGTTCAAAGTTTAAAACCTGGATTTAAAATCCTTATTCTTAATAATCAAGAATCAATTTGAAATACTGTGTTTATGTGAAAGATACAGTAAAAAGATGACTATAATTTTTAATACTCTACATAGTTCCATAGCACTGTGTGCCGATGCCTCTTAGAGGAATCTGTCTGCTTTTCAACTCTGTTTTGTTGTTCTGATTGAGATCGAGCTATTATGTAGTTGAGCTACATACTTTTCTGGCACAAAATTATTTTGAGATTTTCTGTAAGGTTTTGAATCAGATTGATTATATTAACATTATTAAATTATAATCAGTTGCAAAGTGTAAGCATTGGTCTCTGTGTGGTTTTCCTGTTGTCTATAATAAGCATTTTAGTCTCAAATGGAGGCTAAACAAGTCCATTTTCCTGTTCCAACCTATACTGGGAATCCTTCCTGTTAAATATTATTAGAGATAAAATGAAGGTAATTGAAGGGCAGATCATTAACTGAGCAGTGAAAATTCAATCCACTTTGTTCACTGTAAGAGTTGGAGCAAGATACGTATGTTATGTGGATTTCAATTTCTTCATCTGTGAAACAAAGATAATCCTTACTTCATTGGTTTGTTTTAAGGATAAGATGAGATTTTTAAAACATAGCATGTGAGGAAATGCTTTTGAAACTCTAAAATACTATAGAAAATATGAGGAACTTAATTTACGGTTACCAAGAGGGTAGCTGTTTATTTTTAGTATACTAGGTTAAATCTGGTTTACTCCTAGTAGAGAAAATATTAATTCAGACTCTGGATATGGCTATATGTTTACTCTTCTACCATCTTAATAGGTACTATGAAACCAAAAGCATTAGAATATATTGCTAAACATCACTTTGCTTTGTCTTCAGAGGTAAGGTTTGGGCTTCTGGGAAAAAGCAGGACAAACTATGTAAATTATATTTAAATATGAGCCCTAAAATGAGGAGTGCATGAAATAAATTCAAAATCCTTTTTGACTTGATAAAGCTATCCTTTAGATTAGCAGAAAGTATGTCTATTTCACAACATAAAAACAATTCTTGTTCTAAAATTAATATTAATGTTTCCTATTCGGAGATACATTTGAATAATAATCATGTAAAAAGAATAATAACTTATTTGATGACCAAAGTTTTGGAGAAAAGAGAATGATAAATACACAATAGAGGAAAAATTGCTTACTTCAAAATTTATTAACACAAACTTATCAATATAGTGCTTTTCAAGAAGGAATTACTTCTGTATGTATATTTGATAATAAAAGAGTCCTAGACAAATGGAGTACTTTACCTAACATCAGTCTCACCCCAGTCTTACTATATTGTGGTAAACAAATGTGTCACTGCTAACAACACTTATTTCATATTTTTAATGCTAACAACAGAACTATTTCTGGAAGATTATTGTTTTTCACAGGAAGTTCAAATCTTTGTCGTTCAGATTTAGGATTTAAAATCACCTAGAAAATGGAACGATTATTTTGAAATGAAACATGTCACTATGTAGTATTGCACATTAGTAAACTATGAGAAATTTTGCCTATGTCATGTTTTTTTTAGTGCTTTTGTCTTACTAAGTAATACTTTTTTTCTGAATAAGCTATTTGGCAGCAATAGGCCACAGAGCTGGATAATGAATATTAAAGCTTCAAATTTGATTTTTTTTCACTTACTTTTGTTCCATATTGATTGTTTGCATATTTATTTCTCTGCCTATTATTTCAGATATCCTATGCCTTTTCTATAAGTTCTCTGCAGAAAGAATATGATGCTTATTGTTAAATTTGCATGGATTGTGTCATAGTCACCATTCATTCGTAAAAACTTGAATGGCAATAGTTGATGTCTTCATTATTTCATATTATTTTGAGATAAAGATAGGACTTATTTAGTCACAAGTTAATCATTAACTACCCCTTCTACAATGAGGGACATAATAAATTCAAGATAGAAACATCAATATAATCACTTGAAATACTAAAGCCATTGAGGGGTTAGCTAATTAATATTCGTTGAGCTGTTATTATTTCCACAGGATAGTATAGGTAGTTCTCAGGCAACAATATACTACAGTGGATGAAAATGTAAGATTTTATAACCAACAGAATTGAATTTTAATTTAGGTGTGTAATGTAACTAGTTTGGGGACAATGGGTGGGACACAATGTTTTTCATATAAAAGGGGGATAGTAATAGCTACTGTACAAACAGTTGTGAAGGGTCTAGATAATGCAGGTAAGCTTCTGAGCATAGTCAATGGTACATGATAGGATCTCAATACATTTAAGCTACTCTTTTTTTTTTTTCCCTTGAAACTAGAAAGACTTTGTTAAAACCCTGGTTTTGTCTCTTTCTAGGTTTGCGACTTCAGTCATGTTACTTAATCTCACCAAGCCTGGTGAACTTGCCTGTTACATGGGGAAAAATGATTTTCCTCATTTAAGTTCTCCTCCCCCACAACAATATTGTGGAACCCATCCATTAATTCTCTGTGTTAATCTTTTTCTCCTAAAAACGAAAAATATTAGTATGAGTTTCTAGCTAACTCTTCCAAGGCTAAATGGTACAGAGATGAGTTGACTGAGTTGTTTATGCTGAAAAATAGTGAGTCAAGCTCTGGAATGTAATACCCGACGAGAACAGTGAGACATGCTTTCCATCTGACAGGATCTACTTTTCCAAGCATATAGTATTTCCTATTTCACTTTATGTGGCAATTCTGGTAGAGGAAACATGGAAATAAAGTAATGCAGTTGCTATTAAAACAAACAAACAAACAAACAAACAAACAAACAAAGCTACATTTGTCTTTTTCCTAGGCTTTCCAATTGCAATGTATGGTCAGTCATTTTATTTCAGAACAATTTATTTACAATTTTCCTCTTTTTCTTCTAGTGATCTCAACTTGATTTACATATTCTTTAACTCTTTATCCAGATTTATGATTTGTGTCAGTCACCTGTCTTATTGATATTTAAAGAGAGATTTAAAATCGACCTATTTAGAAAAAAGCATGGATGCACTGATTAATGGTAGTTAGAAGGGGAAATAAGTGTACATAGCTCTCCAAACAGAATGTGACACGAGGATAAATTTTCAGTGATTTACCACAACATGAGAAAAGCACTCAATTCCATTCCTATACAACTGACCATTTATCTTCTCCTTTCTAAACTCATACTTTTCTCAACTGAACTTTTGGAGAAGAGGAAAGGGAGTTAATATTTGACAAAAACTTGTAACATGATGCAATGGGGCATGCTTTGTCTAGGTTGTCTCAGGTAGAGCCACCACACACCTTGTACATAGTGACAGTACTCCACTTGCTAGATGAAGCAAGGTGGTTAGTTACCATCTTGCCTCGGGTCAATTGCTAGTAAGTCACAAACATACGTTTCAGGCCCTACCTTCTGCTCTTGCACAGTGTGCTGGTTTTTTACATGCTATTTTCAGATATTATTTTTTGATGAAGTTCAAGTCCTGGTTTTAGGTGGGCCAAAGTAAATAAAACCACTTCTCAACCTCTTTTTTTTTTTTTTTTTTTTTAATGCTAGCTTAACCTACATATTAGCGAGCAAGGAGTTGTTAAACAGTAAAACCTCAATCAACTCCAAGGGCATTATCGGAGAGATTATAGATTAGTGATTCACAGAAAGAACCCGAGTTTGAAGACTTTTGCACATGGAGGTAAAGTGTTGAAAAAGTCCCTTTACCCGTGAAAACCAAAGTAGAAAATAATCCATCGCACTGGTACAACTTGGGGTGTTTTGGAAAGACGAAGTTGGGTGTTGCAATGCTATATGAATAAAGAATTGTCTGTCATTCTTAAGGTAAAATAGGCAGCAGGTTTTCTGAAAACAATGTAATCAAAGAAAAGCAATCTCTTTAGGAATAGTGTTGTGAAACCCTCCTGTATTTTTTTCAGCCACTATCAGATGGAGACAGATTTCTCTGGAATTATTATAAAAGCCTTGCATGAAGGAGGCAGTCATTCTGATATGGTTCTGTGGAAGAACATAAATACCACAGAATGTGGCAGGTCAGGTGAGGACAGATTAGAAAGCAAGAACCAAGAGACAACAGAAAGGACCAGAGTGAGAGACTTCCCTCAATGAAACCAGTTTCACTAATTCATTTAAGGAGAAGAGTTTACAAGTTAAAATAGCATGACTGCATGCTACACTCATTTTATTTTTGTATGCATATTCCTGTGTAAGTTAACAATACAGGAAAAATCATCCAGCTCTCATTCTGTGTTGTGTCTCCTTCCATTTTGTTGCCTTTATATATGATTGTAAGGTAAAGAACTCCCTTCAAACACATTCAGACATTTGGGTCAGGAAGACCTCTGTTCATTATCACAGGCAACATTTGGTTGTCCCCAGGGACCAGGTAAAATGTGGTACTCTTTATGATGTGTTACCTGAGTAAGACTTGATCTGTTTTGCTAGACTTTCCCTCCACACCATACTCCAGAAAACACTTCGATTATTAACAATTATGAGCTTCTGAGTCCCTCAACTGTTTAGGATAAGTGAAGGGTCTTGAATCTCTCTCTGCCTGAGAGCAATCTCTGACCATTGAGTGTGGTAGGTTCAAGAGGTGCAGGCCAGGGCTGTGAGGAAATTAATACCTCAGATATGACCCTCTAGTAATAAGGGTGGGAGCTGGTGGATAAATAGCCCATCTTTCTTGTTGCTGGGACAATTCTGAGGAATGTTCCACACAGCTTCTTAGAGGATCTCAAGTGGGAGTGAACCAAGGTTTCCACCGTGGTAATCTGCTCATTCACAACCTTCACTGGCTTCCTTCCCTCTTTGTTTTACTTCCCTATTTCTTTACTGTTGGGCTGGAAAAAAGTAGTTGGTATAAACCACTTGCACTAAAAATCTTGTCTTGGCTGTGAACCCAAACTGAAAAAACTACCTGCTTTTTTTTCCTACCTGGCATATAGGAAAATACTTCCCAAGCTGAAGTAGATTTTTAAGAGATTAGTGATTTGGGGAATGTAAAGGAATTGGGAAAAATACCTGGGAAAGATGGTGGTGATGGAACCTGATGGCCCATGACCAGAAGAATCAAATTTCTGATAACTTTGTCTAGTGGGAGTCCCCATGGCACATGCTGTTAAGACTGTGCTCTCTCTGCATGTATGATTGTGTGTGTGTGTGTGTTATGGTAATGCAACACATTTGTACAAAGCTATTTCTGCTACAAAAAAATTTGGGGAAGGCTTAGCACAGTGATGCCAGGAAAGTTACATCAGGCAGCTGGTGTGAAAATGTACTCCCTAGTGTTTATATTAATATTGTATACAGTAAACATTGAGATCATGCGTTTTTAAAGCTCACATTAAAATAAGGCCAGAATAGCCGAGGTAAAAAAAATCTATAAAACCTTCCTCTTCTACAGTGTAAGTCCTTAAGTTTATTTTGTGTTAGCTATCAAAAGAGACCCTATATTTTCACTTGAAACAAGTACTGATTTAACCTAAAAATTAGGTTAACCAGTAATTTATAAATTTTTAGGAATGGTTTAAAATTTTTTAGTGTAAATCTTTAGAAATTTTTGCTCCAACAACCCTCTTCGAGAGAGAGAGAGAGAGAGAGAGAGAGAGAGAGAGAGAGAGAGAGAGAGAGAGAGACACGCATTTAGGTGGTCTGAAGACCTTTTGGAAATAAGTTACTTTCATAGGTAAACACTATTTCCAAGCAAACAAAGTGAGGCACTCCTAGTTTATTCTAACTCTTCTGTTTTCTGGAATTTCAAAACTCATTTTGTTTCACTTTACGCCAGGAAGTAGAATAATATTTTTAAACCATCAATAATCTAAATTACCATGAAAACTCCTATCTTAAAAAGTTTGATTCCTTTTTCTGAACTAAGGAGTCTACTTCTTTCTTCTTTCTTTCTGCATTAAAATTAATTTTGGTGTTCCTTCTGATCTCACTGGTGAAGAAAGATGAAGTCTGTACACTTTCATTGTTAATAGGTATACAAACTAAATTTAATAGCTGTAATGTAAAAGAAATTATTTTTCCTAGCTATATAAACAATTTTATTTATATTCTTACATGATGTTGATCACAAGAGATAAGACTTAAAAAACTAAAACCAATGGGGACAAAGGATTTGATTAGAGATGACAGTTGTTAGGGAGTTATTTTTGTAGGACAAAGGCGAGCTTTTAATTGTTTATTTTAAGGTTAGAGAGTTTATATTATGGAGGTATTCATATCTCCATTTCTTTCGTTTTGTTGTGACACACTTCCTGGATATTTTAAACTACTCTGTTTTTGCAAGACTTTTGCAGTCTGAAGAGGTTTCCTGCCTAATTTAGTTCCATTAACTGATTGCCATGGAAACCCTTGATATCCTTTCCTCTTCCTGGAATGAGACATTGGCTCTGTTTCAATTTTTTTTTTTTCCTGGCACAGAAAATAGAGTAAGTTTCATAAATTAAAATGTATTGTCAATGAAGGAGTACCCTTCAGGGTGATCCACTGGACAGAGAGAAGCCACAAACACATCTCTCCTGAACTAAGTAGGTAATTTAACAATTAAGAACAGGTAGCAGCATAGTCCAAATCAAAATGAAGAGATGCCTGATTGATTTTTTTAATTTTATGGAGAAGGTAGTTGAAATCAGTCCCTCAGTGCATGTCCACCCAGCAATCAAAACAAAATAACGGATGATATATTAACCCTAAAATTTTATGAGATTGAGCCAATCAGAATTTTTTAAGGCTTTCTCAGAGCAAATTAATTTGGAGAATGTGAACATGTGGGCTGAAAAATAATTTGTATCATGAACTGTAACACGAAGATCCACTTATTTTACCACGGATTTTATTTTAAAAGCAAAGTGGGCACTTCCCCGTGCACCACACCGGTAGGTCGTTTTAATTAGTCCTCTGCTTTGAGGCTAGAATCATATTGAATTTATTCACTCATACTTGACAACTTTTTCAATGGGATGCAGAAGGTATAGCGAGCTAGTCATAACCATAAGGAAGGATTATGTCAAATATGTTTACTCCTTTCTTTTGTGTATATGAGAGAAAGCTTTAATTGCATGATTGTATATATGTTTACAACTATTATGCATGAGTGTTTATATGTCTATGTATTGCACCCGATATGTGGTTGTCAGAAGTACAGATTGATAGAAAAAAAGTAGGTGAATATTGGGAGAAAGAAGAGAGCCCTTTCTAATGATTCTCTGTAAATTCAAAGATACAATAGCTTTTTTTAGAGTAACTTGTGTCATGTTATTTCTCATACTATTTAGATTTTTCTTCCTCTGTAAAAAATGAGTGAATCATGGTCTGATATTTCTACTCCAACTGGTAGAGAACTGTTTTTCTAAGACATAAAAGTGAGAAGAGCTAAAATTTTGGTTCCTTGCAAACCTTGGACTTATTAGCAGACACTAATGGTTTCTTTTGATGGCTTGAAGTTTGTCTAGTCATAGGTCATAAACTTTTTTTTCCTGCCTGGGGTAATAGGCACACTTTATTTTCTGTTTCCACTATCTAGTTACATGTTTAGAAAACCCATTACTCTAAAAAAAGGTTAATTTACAATGAAAATTGCACATGAGTGGGAAGCACTTCCAAAAAGCAGTGACCACTTATCAAATCTAGAAAGAATTACACAATAATTTTATAGATTCTAAATACTGAAGGGAAAAGATTTCAAAGCCTAGTTTGTTATTTTTTTAGCCCCCTTCGATTATTCACATTTGGAAAGTATATGATTACTTTCAAATTCTTTGTGATCTTAGTTGTTTTGTCGAAACTTACAGCAACTCTGTTTTAATATCTCATCATGACAAAGCAGTAAAGAGCTCTGGTCACTACTGTGTGGTGTTCACTTTCAGTATAATTTACTCTGAGCTGTACTGTACACAAATAAAGTTTAGTTTTGCAATGTCTGCTTTTTTGTTGTTGTTGTTAGAACAAATGTCTGTGTAAATTACGTTCGTACCTATTCCTGGAATAGCTTCTCCAAACCCACTTCCCTTCATCCTGTACTGACAATCTGAGTGCATACCAAAGAGTGCATGATGGAAATCTCTGACCTGATTTTACAGTCATGGGAGGTTTGGAGAGCAGCGATTGAGATCTAAACACAATCTGGTATTTCGGTGAAGAATTTCAACGTTATGAACCCCTTAACAAAAATTATTTTTATTTACTTTCTTTTTTTGGATCTTTGAAAACAACACCATATTGTTATTTATTTATAGCCTGACTTTTCAACTACTGTATGAGTTCTGCGGAGGTGGAGAGCTTTCCTATAACCTATTTTCAGCCTTTGAACCACACTCTGCGACTTGCGCACACATTATTGTCTCTATTTGTAAAATGCACATTATCGCCACTTAAAAAACCAGGCACATACCAATGAAGTGATCCTTTTACTAGTCAGAAGGTATTTGCCAAAAATGAATATACCCTGACATGGAAATTAAATTTCTGGCTCTGGAGAAGCCAGAGTAGGACAAGTGTGAGTAGAAATTATAGGGATGTAGATTTTAGCTTCCTCTGAGGAAGAGCTCAGCAATAAGTAGCCATTGAATTCCTGCTTTGTGATGGAGAAAGAGTTTCCAGTCTCTTGGATGGATTTTGGGAAATCAAAGAAGAGATTATTGTATTGTTGGAGGCCTGCTTTCCTTTCCTCCCTTCTGCCTTCTCTGACATCTGTCTTTCCTTTTTCCTCCCTTTCTTTACTCTTTCTCTTCCCTTCTTTTCTCCCCTCTTGCCACTTACTCGTCATTCATGTATTAAATTTCTGTGGTATGTCAGATACTTTGTTTCTTAATCTAAAAATCTGTAATTGAGAAATAACAGTCATTATGTGAGGAAAGAAATGATCAGTGCTCCATGATTTTCCTGAAGACTTGCCTCTATTTCTATTGCACTCACATTGAGAATTTTAGAGCACATTAAAGCTTAAAAATCTGGCAATGCTGCTTCAAAAATTAATTTTTTTTAAAAAAAGAGTCTTTTTTCCCCATTAACTATACATCTCAATTTGCTGCTGGAGGTAACAAGGCACTCACAAAAAACAACAAAAGATGGACAGTGCAGTTTGGGCAAAGCAGTTAAACATGGGTAACAACACCCAGGCATCCCCTCCATTCATATCTTCCAAAAGAATGAAAGGATATGTAAAAGAAGGGCAGAGTCCACAACAGATTGTTTGTAGTGGGGACAATCAGTAAGGAATGGGAACACATAAAGTTACCCCTTTGCCCTCATTAGGTAGAAAGGCTTCTGAAGCATGCACTACAGTTTCTCCCCCCACCCTACCCATCTTCCCTTTCTCCATAATAACAGAAATTTTATCCTAGCATATGGCCACTCAGAATAAAGACTGCATATCCCAGATTCACTTGCAGCAAATTGTTGTCATATGTCTAAGTGATAGAAGCTATCCTATGTCAGTGTTTGAGAACCTTTCTTAAGAGACATCTAGTGTACGTTTTTTGATGTACACTCCTCTCTTTGCCTCTTTTCCATCCTACTACCTAGAATGCAGATGGTGCCATCAAGGTCTGTGTGTTCAGGATCGTACTGCAGCTATGGCAGAATGGTGGCTGGAAAGAATCAGTTCCTGAAGAGGTTATGGAACAGAGAGCTGCCATAGCCAGCCCAAGTTACCTCTTTTTAGACCTTTACATAAGAGGAAAATAAAATTATGTCCTCCTTCAGGAATAGTGTTTTCTTAAGAAAATAATTAATAAATGTACTGTCCCAGCTAATTTTGCCACTTTATAAGAAAGCTAAAGACAAATTATCTTTGTTTCTAATTCTCAGATTTTCCTTCTGTCCCTCAGCATTCGTAGGCAAGGAACTCATGGCTTTTTAGAATGTTGTATGATTTTCACATGTTGTTGGTATTTACATTTGTTTTTCCTCACTTAATCCTCACAAGTGGTACAAGGCTCAAATTATGGATGAGAAAACTCAAACTCAGAGGGATAACATAAGAACTAAATATCAAGTCTGGAATTTAAACATAGGTCTACCTGAGTTCAAACTTAAACTTTCTCTAATATTTTATAATGCCTCCCTGATATTCTGGGTTAAGCTCCTTCTTCAGTTACATGTCTGTATGGCTGGTAGATTGGCTAGAATCCACTGAGTATGCTTTGACAGAAGACCCCAGATTTGGTGATATTTCCCTTAGTATCTTATAGTGAAGACTAATTTCCAGTCTAAAGATAAAGGATCAAATATGACTTCTATTTCAGAAAGATTTGAGAGGAAATGCCTCATCTGATTGTTCTATGTCTGTAGATGTATCTCATCTAATTATGTCTCTTAAACTGCTAAGCCCCAGGCTGATTTCACACTCCATAAATACTTACTTTGTCTTACAATATTAAAAACAAGCAAACAACTAACTGCTAATCTTTGAAAGTCAAGATAATTCACATAAAAATCTGGATTTCCGGCTTCTCTTGAAAAATCAGAGGATCCAGGAACACTGCCTTTACCACGTGACAGCAATTAGTGGAAGCTATGTATAGCTGCCCTTCGTTGCTCCAGTTTGCCATAGCTCTTCCTCAGGCTACTCCACTCATTTACATTACTGACCTTTCCCTGTTAGGCATTTGAGAAGCTTATGAACTTTGTGGGGACACTTTTCTTGGAGATGATTAAACATTGAACAGAGTGCCATCTGTCTGGGCTGCCTGATGTATGCTTCTTATTTGTAAGTAAATTTGGTAATCTGCAGAGACCTCTTGTTTATTATGGGGGTCTCTTCAGGGCACCTATAAATTTCTTTAGAGGTACGCATAGATGAATCAAGTTCTCTCCCCATTCAGGAACATAAAGTTAGATGATTTCAAAGTCGTAGATGTTTTCTATACAGTTCAATCTGCCCAATAAGCTTTAAGCCTAATTGGAATATGGTCCAGCCACATAACTTGCGGTGGTGGTATTTTTGCCACAGCACTCCCTAAAGACATATTTTTTCACTCAATATAGTTTTCCTTATGCCTTTTCTAAAAGGGATATAATATAGAGAATAGCAGAAGGAATCTAGATATAGCTGTATGTAAGGTACAAAATAAAAAATAAAATGAGTTTTCTTCTTTCTGTATTCTGGGAGAGTACATCATTGACCCTTGGAAGTCCAGAGGGAAAATTTTAATAAATATTGATAATGATGACCATGAACTACACATTCTCTGGAATAGTCAATTAACTGTAATGTAATTAGAACTAAGCTCAAAGACCTATTAAAGACATCCAACAGTCCTTTAAAATGACTGTTGTAGGAAGAAGTTACTGGGGAGATGAGGTGCAAGGATTTGTTAGAGCTCTGTGCTCGAGGACCATGATAAATATCAGTTTATGTGCCTTCACCTAATGAATAAGTAAAGTGATGTATTTCCAAGTATATAATAATCCAGATCAATAGTCCCAAGCATTTTAGTTTTCTTTTTTTTTAAATTAAATTTACTGGGTGACATTAGTTGATAAAACTATATCGGTTTCAAGGGTACAATTTTATAATACATCATTACATTGCATTGTGTGGTGACAAAAGTACTTTGGTTTTCTTTTACAATTGCCAGTCATGGTAACGCGACACTTAAAAATGTCATCTTTTACACATTTTGAGCTCAATCACTTTTAGTTACCTAAATTAAATGGCATTTTTTTCATGCCATTTTCACAGCTTAAACACTCTCTATCATTCTATTAAGGCAACCACTTTTAAACTGTAATGTTCACAGCTCTTTGGCCTGGGTTTATGCACCAACTCAGTCCTATTTTAATAGAAACCTGTTGCCTCTGTTAATGCACAAACACATCAGGGTCCTTGCCTCAGCACTTTTGCTTTTCTATAAATGAAAATTCTTCCTTGACCCTCAACCCAAGATCTTCTTGACCTACTTCTCAGATTGATTCTATGTGGATGACCCCCACTATAAGACATAAAGAAGAGAGGTAGCTATTACGTGGTAGTCCGGAAGTCAAGCTTCCTAGGTTCAAATCACATTTCCATCAGTTACCAGCTATGTTTGGCAAGTTAACAAATCAGTGTTAACTTCAGCTTTCCCATGACAAAATGAAAATCAGAATATCTACTTCATAGGTTTCTTGGGAAGATTGAACATGAGAGTGAATGTCAAGAAACAAACACTCTATAAAGCCTTCAATAAATGTTAATTAGTATCATCATCACTCAGCCTATAATTATATACTGTTGTGTTAGTCAAGGTTATGGATTATAAGCAACACAAACAGATTCTAGCTAATTTATGCAGAACTACATTGGGTAGCTCACAGAATCAGCAGGGTATATTGACAACAAGGCTTAAAAATATAGGTCAAAAGCTAGAGAAGCTAGACAGCACAAACAAGGTTCTGCAGGAAAGTTGGGTTAGAACATCATGGCTTTGGTACTATTATACCTGGATATTGTATGCTATCACCATTAGTGAATTCTAAAGCTCTCCCAGTATCTTCTCCTCTCCCCCTCTCCCTCCTCCTTTCATTAAATGTCAGAGTTCTTGGTGGAAGTGTCCAGTAAATCTCTGCCATGCTTTCAAGCCATAGCTGCCTGCCAGGGGCTAAAGAGAGGCAAGATCTGATCTCCTTACCTCCTGTCAAGACTCACAAAAAAAGGAGTTTCTCCCCATGTAGGGAATGACAGATGTTGGGAAGTATTCTAACTAGTGTTTTAATAGTATTTTTTAGCACATAGTGATATCCTTCATTATTCTGTAAGCTCTTAGGATCAGAACCTAAGTATATCTTACAGATCTCATGATAAAAACAGGTTCTTCATAAATACAGATTAAAGCATAGTTTAAAGTTTGAGACATTTGTTTTCAGGATTTATTGCTTTTTATTTCAAGTTTACTAAATCAATGAATTGTGAGAACTTTATTGTGGTATCAGACTTAAATACAATGGCCAAAAGATGATTACTTAATGGTGAGAGAAAACTGGAATATCTCTTCAAGCTTACATAGATCATCTCTATTGAAATTAATCCCTGTAGGGTAGAAATCTTTCAAAATCTTTTATTTGTGTGTGTGTGTTTGTGAATTAAAAATAAAAGTTATGTTTAATCTCTGTTTGGTTTTAGTCTTATCAAATTATAAATGGACTTCCATTACAAATAAAATATACACTTATTATTACGTATAAATTTCTACTATAATGTGCTCTCTACTTACTCTGATCCCAATCTTAAAATCTTCCACTCTTTTTAACTGTGCTGATTAACTACTCCAGCCTCACCATCCTTGCTCTCTGTTCCTCCAACACACCAAACTTGTTTCTCCCCCGGCTTTGCCTGCATTCTTGAGGATCTGTTCATGACTGGCTCCTCATCATTCAAGTGTTTGTTGAAGTGTCATTACTTCAGAGAAGCATTCCGAGGAAGGCAAGTTCAAGTAGATGGTAATAATCGTTATTGATTCACCAATATTTTTGGTTCTCCTCCTGCCTAGGATGCAGTAGGATTGCATTTCCCTACCTCTTTAAAGTCATGGCATTGACTTGCTTTGGTCAATGAGATGTGAGAACATATGACCTGATACTGCTAAATGGAAGCCTTTAGAAGCTGGCATATAATTTGTCATATGTCCTCACCTATGTCACTGCTATTGGTGACATTCAACAGTGAATCCTCCCTGAGAGAGAACAGGGAACGGAGCCCCACACTGAACTGTGATGGACATTTACTACGTGGGGAAAAAGAAATCCTTGCTTTTTTTACACCATTCAGACTTTGGGGTTGTTAGTGCAACAAACCTAGTCCACCTGGAATAATACATAGATTCCTCCTCCCTTTAGTCAATACCAATATTGTCTCGTTTTACTTTTATAATTGTACAAAATCATTTATTTGTGTATAAGTTCCATTCTCCCCACCAAAAATGTAAGCTTCTTAAAAGCAGGGACTTCGTCTGTCTTGTTCATTATTGTAACCCAGTGCCTAGAATACTGCCTAGTGCATAGTAGGTTCCTTTTTATGTATATGTTGCATAAATGAAAAAAATGAGTGGAAGACTTCAATATGCCCCTGTGGGATTAAGACTAAGACAACTTCTTCCCTTTGTAAAACAATTGTTCCCAGATTCCAAAATAGATTTTGGCATACCTAAGAAAAGAGAACAGACTAAGTTAGAGTTCTGATGGCCAAGAGAGGTTAAATGTTTTCTCACCAAGATGTCAGAACTCTTAACCACTTTAGTCATTTGATCTTTTTTCTCCTCTAGCACTATGAACATTTTCCTTCTGTGTGGATGGAACACAATCATGATTGTAATTATTTTTTAATGTTCTGCTATCAGTAGATTACTTATTTATTTCGATGAAAAACATTTTATCGAAGCCTTAAGTATATTGGTGAATAGACAAGTGTAGTTTTCATGGCCATCCAAAGAACAAGGCGTGGCATTATATTTACAATGTCAACTCTTAAAGTGTACTCTTCCATTTTGGCACTTGATAATTTTTTCTTGATAGCCATATGTCCAAACTATGCCATGGTCTGCAGATGTGTATCAATTGCAAAGATGCTTTCAGTTAATAATTTCTAGAAAGCCTTCAGACAAATGGCATAGATATATTTGTTCTTGGGTAATTGGTCAACAGGGTTTCCCAGGAATAGGTAATAGACTTAGAACACATTGCCTCATCTGAAAGGGGCTCACCACTTGAGCCAGATGACAACTTCTATTCTTTGGCCTTACCACACACTAATTTAGCATAACTATTTACAGCTGGATCTGTTGGTATCTTCTCAGTTGGCATGTGCCTTCTCTTGTCCAGAAATAGAAAAGCACAGATGGCATTGCTACACATTTGTATAATATCTCCTATTTGTCTCCAAAGCTTCTCATTTTCTTTTCACATGCCGGGCTAAAGGAAAGAATGGAGAGAGCTCTTCTATGCTGAACTGCAATGTAGCCATTTGTTTCCTTGGTAACTAGAAACATATCAGCATGGATTTTGCCATTTAGATGGTCCATATGCTTAGATTTGTTGTCACATGGCCCAAGTTCATCTGAGCTCATTTCTCGCAGGAAAAATAAAAGAAGCACCTGATTCTTTTGTGTTTTGATTTTTTATCTCATTCTGGAAATCCCTTAAATAAACTCTTCCTGGTCTCTCAAGCATGTTTCACGTTTCTTCCTTTTACCCTATTCCACTGGTAATTTTCTCTGGCACTTTGTTTTCACATGTTGTACTAGTATACATGAAGAATTTTTCCATGTTTGCTTCACTGCTAAATGAAAACAGGGTAGCAATTGTGTTGAGAGCATGGCATGAATTTCTCCCATCTTTAAACTACTTTGGAATCCAAAACAGCTCAAGCATTTTCAAGAGCATTATATATCAGATTCATCTGTATAAATTACAGTGGTGTTTTCCCAGTTCTGACGTGAGGACTACATAAAGAGAACTAGATAAGGCTTTCGAGCAGATCGTTCTAGATTCGAACACCAGCACATTTACTGACTATGGGTTGAAGTATGTTATTTAATCATTTGGGGCTCAATTTCCTCATCTGTTAAAATGGGAAACAATATTTCCTAGCTGACAGAGGTGAAGATTAAATCAGATAATACATTTTAAATCGAGGGCCTGGCTCATCTTACGTGTTGCCTCACGTTTTTCTTCCTCTCTTCCCTCACGTGTACCTAGACTAATGACATGACATGAGAGTAATGACATGTACCTAAAAGATTAGTGTCTCAGAATTGTGATTTCAGCAGTGCTTTAACTACAGCTGTATATGACAAGTGCTATTTCAATTAGATTCCAATGTATAGGTAAATTAAATTCAGTCTAAAGAAATAAGATATAAGGCCAACAGACATTTGTCATTAAAATAATGATAGTAACGAATTTTATATTTATTTGTTACTTTATAGGTAATGAAACATTTGTATTTGCCTGTTCTTATGTAGCCCTTGTAAGCCGTATGTTTATTTGGAGGAAGAGCATTCCAAGCAGAGGGAACAGTCAATTCCAAGGTCCTAAGAGAAACAATACCTGACATGTTCAGTGAAAAGCCAGGAGGTCCATGTGGCCAGAGTAGAGTGACCGAAGGGAAGAGAAGTAGGAGACAACGGTGAGAGAGGAAACAAGCCATATTGTATAGGTCATGGTTCAGTGAAATGGGGGCCTTTGCATGGAGTGAGGCATGATATGATCTCACTTATGTTTTATAGAGTGTCAAGGGTTACTCTGACTGCGGATTTTAGAATAGACTGTAAGGGAGGAAGACGTCTAGGGTAGAAGCAAGGAGACCAGTTAAGAGCAGAAAAAATAGCCCAGATCTGAAGTGGTCAAACTGATGGTCTATTTTGAAGGGAAAGGTCACAGCATTTCTTGACAGATTGAACATGGAGCTATGATAAAAAGCAAAAGTTAGGACACCTCTGAGGTTTTTGTTCTGGGCAACTGCTAGATGGAGTTGCCATTCTTCAGGCAAATTGGAGCAGTTTAAGGAGAAACATCAGGAATTCAAAATATCTATTAAATAGAGTTTAAAAAGTCTATCAGACATCCAGGAGTGTGGCTTATTTGAATACTCAAGATGAAAGAATGGGAGCTTAGCAAGTTTATTACTTATCTTAGAAAACCAATAACTATAACCCCGGAAGCAAATACTATTCCCTGAAGGAAAGAGACCAGGTTCAGCTGATTGCTCATTAGTACTGAGTGATTAACATTTTAGAAAAATTAACAATGGAGAGAGAACTGTTCACTTGCCTTTCCAATTAGCTACCAATTATAGCAGTGATTGTGTTCTCAGGCAAAGAGGGAAATCTTTCTATCACTTGACAGCAAAAAAGTGAACGTACAAAGCTACTGTCACTGTTCCCACCAATTCCAAAGGGTTCATACATATGCCTATGAGAAGAATAAAAATTGCTTTTTAGGATAAGCAAAGATGGAGGAAATATATGGTCTTGCAGTAAGATAATACATAATTTCCCAGATCACAGAAGACCTTCCCGTTGACTAAACATGTCTGATCAGCATGTTCTGGACTGAATTAACAGTTTTGACTGATAACAAAATAATTGACTCTCTTTGCCCCTGAGCTAGGGGAGAGGAAAGTGATGCCAGTTCACGTATTATAGTACACATCTGCAGTCTGAATGAATCAGGGACAGTCATTATTGCCTAAAAGATGTGTATTCACATAAAGTGAATTTAAATTGATAGTAAATTTTCATATGCTATTTATAACTTATTGCTAATAGTTTATAACCATTGAGGTAATATCAAAATACCTAACTGACTAGTACTGTAACTAAATTTGTGTTTTATCTTTATGGGAAAAATGAAGAATCTTAGACAACTCATTCATATGCTCCATGACACATTCAACCTGAGAATAACAGTTTGACCAGCTCAGGTGTTTAAGGGCAGTGATGTGAGCAAATGCAAGGTAGGGTGACTAGATTTTAGAAGGTTAAATCCCCTATTTGGAAGTTTGGGTTTCATTCTGTAGACAATGGGAGTCATAGTTTTTCACCTGGAGATTGATAGGATTCATTATAGGATCTTAGGAAGACATTTTTACACATACGGAATATTTTGGCAAAATTGAGAACTACTTAATATAATGTAATTATAGTGATTGTAATAAATCATCTCATTGTCTTTTTTGAAAAGGATATATATATATATATATATATATGAAAAGATGAAATTTATATCTTCAATGTCTGTCTCCAAAAATCCAGATCTATATCCTTAGATATTTATACGTAGATGTTTTATTCCCCTCAAATATCTGAAACCAAATTTATTGTTTTTCCTACAAATGTACTTCTTTTCAGCCTCCATTTCTCTTCATACGATGCCATCACTATTCCAAGAAGACTGGTGAGAAAATAGAAATAATCTTTATATCATCACTCTTTCTTCATTACTACTTTCTCCCCTATTCATTCAGATACTAAATATTAAAAAAAAATAATAATTGTTTTCCCCATTCTCTGTCCCCAGTCCATAATTATAGATTTATCACTCATTACATGCAGTGAACTTCCCCAGCCTTCCTGGAAATATCCTTTAACTTGTCCTGCATGTTTCTACTTTATGAAACTGTATGTCCTTGGCAATAACAGTATACTGTTGTGGAAAGAACACAGACTTAGAACTGGAAAGACAAGTGAAATCCCAGTTCTTCCATTTACCTGTTTCCCCGAAAATAATGCCTAGCCAGAGGGTCAGCTCTAAGGCATCTAATGGGCCTATTATATTATATGAGACCAGGTCTTATAGTAAAATAAGACTGGGTCTTATATTAATTTTTAAAGACACATTAGACTTATATTAAAGACACATTAGAGCTGATTGTCCGGAGAGGTCTTATTTTCGAGGTAACACGGTGCTAGCTATGGGATCCTGGGTACATTTCTTAACTTCTCTGATCCTCAGCTTCTTTATGTTCTAAGACATACTATTTCAAGCATAGGATTATTATCAAGATTAAATAAGAGAATGTGTAATGGCAACCCTGACATTTAACAGGCCCTCAACGGAATGATTCATTCTCTTCCATCTAAGTTCCAGCCGGCTCCCTTTGGTCTATCATGTGAAATCTAAATTCTTCTCTAGTTTTCACCCATGATTCTCCTATTTGTGCACATTTAGAGAGTTACACTTTCGTCCCCTTGTAGTTGGCAAGACCCACTGGTTGTGTCACTTTGGAGCCATGGCATTCCATTGCCAGGATAAAACCCTCCAATACTCTCTAACTCTGGAGTGAGAGGAGGCAAAGGGCCGTCTTGCTTGGCTGGTAGAATCACAAGATCAAAGCAGTCAAGATCACTGAGTCATTGCCTCCAGGGGAGTTGCCCTGAAGTGTCTCCTCCTGCACCTGCAGCACATTTTATGTGAGCAATAAATAAACTTTTGCTAGGTGAAGTCACTGGAATTTCAGGATCCTTTGTTCAACATAACTTTATCTATCTTATTAAAACCCAGAATTCTCTCTGTTTTCTGGCTTCACCATATCACTATCTAATCTTATTCTTCTCTTGGAATGGATGCAGTCTATCTTCTTTGCTGGTAAATTATCTCATTTGTTTATGCCACTGTGTATTGCCTCACATTTTTCTTCCTCTCCTCCCTCATGTATACCTAGACTAACTATCACCCAGTTGTCAGAGCTCAAGCTTTCTAGACCTCATAGTTATGTAGCAAGCAATTATGCCCTTAAGTGTAAATAGCCTGAACACATTGAAATTCTTGTTGCTGTGTGAATAAGCTTTGAGCGTTCCGCCACTGCAGCCTGTGTCTTACACATTTTTTCAACCCTATGACCTGGTTTCCTTGTCCCAAATGTCGCTTTCTTCTAATTACCTCTTGAAAGTAGTCCTCTGATCATAAACCTTCCCAGCTCAGAACTTTCCCTGGCAGTGCTGTAGGCAAAGGCCTAAGGGATAAAGTTCAGACATTTTAACTTGACATTTGAGGACTCCAGGACCAGTCCCAGATTTGTCCTCTACTGCTTTTCTATGCAAGTATAACTGGATTTCTCCTAATTCCATGATTTTGTCTAGGTCAATCACCCAGGTTAGAATGGCCTCGTTTCAGCCTATAAAATTTCTATGTTCCCCCCAAACACTAACAAGAACAGGAAAGATTGATAAATGAAATTGTATTAAAATTAAGACTGTTTCTTCATCACAAGACCCCATGAAGAGAGTGAAAAAGCAGTTGGTAGGCCCTGAAAACATATCTGCAATACATACTCCAAAAGGGCTTATTCTCATTCTTTGTAAAGAACTACAAATAAGAAAAATAGTCAGGAAACTCAAACAAACATAGACAAAATACTCGAACAAACATTTCACAAGAGAGAATCCAAATAATCTGTAAACCTCTAAAGAAAAGTACTTAACTTTATTAGCAAGCAATCAGGGAAATGCAAATGAAAACCACAATGAGAAACCACTATGTATTCACCAGATTGTTTAAAATTAAAAAGTCTGACAATACCGAACATCAATAAGGATGTGGAACCATGGAAAAAACATCCAGCAGGTAAGAATGAACAGTCACTTGGTAAAAACTGGCATTATCTTGTAAGGTTAAATATGACCATAAGGGATGATCCACAACTTAAATAATTAAGTGTGATTATGTTGGCCAGGATTCAAACACAAAATTGTTCAAAGTAGTATTGCTCATAAAAGCCAAAAGCCTGGAAAAAAAGCACATCAAAGAATAACGAATTAATAAATGATAAAATCATACAATGGAATACAGCACTGAAAGTAAATCCATGGATCTCATGGGTGAGTATTAAAACCATCATATTGAACAAAAGAAGTTATACACAAGAATGCCCACTGCCAGTTTCCAACATTATAAAACTCAAAAATAGGCAACACTAAACAATACTGTTTACAGATGCATACTCAAATAGCAAAACTATGCTTCCTGTCATATTTAATAGTGAAGTTATCTCTAAGGTAGGGTGAATAAATGAACGTCGAGGTTAATTCTGAGGAGGTAGGATGATGGTTATAGGAGTATTTGCTTTATAATTTTTCACGTCGCTCATTTTTATGTCTCTATGTTATAGTGAGTGACAAGAAAAAAATGAAAAACCTTATGCATACTTCAAGACCTACTTCTTCATGGAATCCATTCTGATCACTCTGCTCTGTGAGCTTTCTTTCTCTTCTGAACATTAAGAGCTATTATCTGTATAAATCAATTAGGCATTGTCTTATGACATTACTTCAGTTGCTATCTTGAAGTATCTGGTACCTGTTTTCTAGTGGTTTGAACAATATTTTATTATACATCATCCTTCCATCCAGCTCTTAAACGCCATTGCAATGATTTACACACACACACACACACACACACACACACACGTATATATGTATATACATATTTGTTGTTGTTCACAATAATAATCAGAATCTCTTAAGCAAATCACGTCAAAAAGTCCAGAGGTTATAAGGCAGAACTTTTAGAAAACAATAGTTTAACCTGGTATTCCTTGAACAGGTTAAAAAATGTTTTCAATTGAAGGAAAGTATCTTTAGAATACAACAGCATATAGAAAACAGAAAAAAAGTGATACACAACAAACCACTTCTTTTTTTCAATAAGAATGAGATGAGTCACCAACTGACTCTGTGACCAAAAAAATCATAGAGGAAATTCAAAAATAGAAGCTGGATGAGAGAACTGAAACAATCATCAAAGAAATGAAGATATACATGTTTATTTTTCTCGAGCCAGGACATTATGTATTCAGTTGTCTTGATTTTGCCATTTTGTTTCACAGAATTGTTTGAAAGAAAATAGTGTATTTGAATTTATGTGATAATTACTAGAGATGATTGATAAATAATTTGAATAGTCACGAAATCATAGTCTCTCAAGAGATAGAAACTTTGAAGGTTGTTTATTCCTGATACCCAGCCATTAAATAGGCTTGAAACAGTTTATAAAATACCAGTTGAGTGGTCCTGAATCACATTCTTGAATATCTCCAGTGAGATACTAATGTATAGTAGACTGAGATCTTAGTACCTTCTATTGTTGCAATAATAGTTTCAAAGATTTTCATTGTATTTTCACACATAGGGGGGCTACTTTACATTGACAGATTATTTCACAACTCCCATAAACGATGTCATTTTGTTTGTTTTACCTCATAATATATATGTCTGACTCGCCTCCATTTTATTTACTGTTGCCAGTAACACTTTCGAAGAATAATACTTTCTGAGGGTGGCCTTGCATGCTGATATTTAAAATAATTAAAATATCAACATCCATCCATGATTGTAAACACCAAAATGCCATAAACCCTGTATGGTGCGATGAACGAAACAGTTCCTATCCATCTCATCGTCATTGGACAATTCTATTTCATTTTCAATAACTGAATACAGCTTGACCAGGTTATGGTAAACTGACTTGTCTGTTTGCTCCCCACACATATGGATCCTTTTGTTTTCCAGGCTGAAATGACGTTCCCGAGAGACAAAATAAAATTAAAGTATTTTAGGACAAAAGTAACATACTATCTAAATACCACAGAGAACACAAAGCTGATTTAAATTATTTCCCTCTCTGTTCTCCCCCCTCTTCTTTGTTGTGGAAAGTTTATCTATAAAGTTGGAAATTAATATCCCAGAAAACATATTACAACCTTAGATGTTTTGATATAGGAATAAGAGCAATATTTGTTCAGATAAAATCAGCTGCCATTCTGTTTATAAATAAGTCCCTGAAGAAATGGATACAAGTTAGTTTCTTAAACAGAAAGACTAAAAAGGAGAGAGCACTGGACAATTCTGCTACATTTATAGAAATGTAGAGCCTAAAAGTGTAAGTGAATGCATTGTGGTCTTTCGGATCATATTGAACCTGATACCCTGATTTTAACATGGATTTACCTGCCTTTGATGCAGTCAATGGGTTTTACACAGCTGTGAATAGTGTCTCATCTTCAGCTTTTCACAGAATTGTTTGAAAGAAAATAGTGAAAGAAATCCGCTCAGTCAAAAGATAAGTGGATTCTTAGTTAAGATTCTCATAATTTGTACCTTCCTTGCTGCAATAATTTTTCAGTGTGAAAAAATGTGAATTTACATTCTCTCTTGACTCAAGCTTTTGACTTTACATGTACTTGTTTAATAGAGCAATTCATCCTGTATCATGGGTAGAATGCTCATGAGTTTTATCTTTCATTTATTATGTTCAACATAAACTGGAATGGCATTAGTGATTGTTATATCCACAAAAGAGGCCTGCTTTATTTGGAGCGGCTGTTTCACAGCCTTCCACACAAAGATAAATTTTTACTTGACTGTGGGCCAGAGTCTTCTGTTTTAGTGGGGTTATGTTGGCAGCATATCTGTGAAAACCTGACTGTCACATTTTCATTGCACAAGAACGTCCTCAAATGTTGGTCTTCTGCATATTTTGATCATTTACTTGCCTTTGTCTTCTTTATTTTTTCTGTGTGTAGGTCAATGAATAGAAGTACTCTATGTTTCAAGCAGGAAATCTTCAGGACACATAATGTACAATGTAGAAATCTGTTACTATCTGATTTGTTTTCAGAGCCTGTTACATAAATTACAATACTGATAACTAAAACATAAATGGTATTGGCTTTGTGTTCCAAACAGTGTTCCAACTTAGTATGTTGGAAATATTTTTTTAATCTCTTCCTCTTATTTATTTTGTTTGCTAGATCTGTGTTATCTTTATAGCTTTCTGCACCACCTATCTAATGTCAGCTTTAGTGTTTAATAAACAAATAGAACACATTAGTAAATTACATAGGGCCTAAGGAGCAAGGTGCCATGGAAAAAGGCAAATAGACAAGGGACATGGAGTTTGGGGGAAAGTGAAGAGGAGTGTTGAAGTCATCAGAGAAGGTCTAATTGCAGTTTGGTAATTAAATGCATCAGAAGTAATTAATGTTGAGGTATTCCAGATAAAATATTAGGGTATGTGTTCCTATAAAATACCTGTCCCTCTTACACCCTGGTCAGGTGAGTATAAAGGCACTTGTTTGGGAAAGAACGCAGTATTTTCTTAAGTGATAAGTTTGACGTAACTCTCAATTACCTATGGAAGTTAAAATGTTAAATTCATTGTTATTCATCAATTTCATCCTAGCCACTATGGGAGTTGAATCAGAAGAATAAAGTTTTGGCAAAATGGCCTAATTTCACCTTATCATTTTTTGTGGCAACTACTTTTCTTCTTCTTCTTTGTTTATTAGTTTCAGGTGTACAAAACAATGTACAGTTAGACATTTACACCCCTCACAAAGTGATAATCCCCCCGCCCCCAATCTACTACCCGTGTGACATCGTATATAGCTGTTACAGTTCCATTGACTCTATTCCCTATGCTGTACTCCACATCCTGTGACCATACACACACACACACATTATAGTTGACATTCAATAGTATTCAACTTCAGCTTCAGATGTACAGTGGTCAGGCATCTATGCAGAGAAATCCAAAATGCTAGTTCGAAAAAATATATGCGCCCCTATGTTTATTGCAGCTCTGTTCACAATATCCAAGACATGGAAACAACCAAAATGCCCAGCAGCAGATGACTGGACTACTTTTCTTCTTCTGTAGATGTCCATAATAAGGTAAAATACATAAAAGTCAAACTGCAGGTGGAGGTTAAGAAAGTAAACATTACTAGATCCTGAAAGTTTCACAAGTTGTATTATGTAAAATTAATCATTTCTTGAAGCATAAAGTTCCGTCATTTAAAATCCAAAGTCAATTTTTCACTTGCATATTTGAGCAAAGACTCAATTGTACTGTTTTATTTTCTAGAAGACATTTTTATAAACTTCCTTCTTTTCACATCTGCTATCCACTTTAAAACAAAGATTACAAACTGAACCTAAACCAATAAAACATTTCAACACATCACTTCTGATACCTATAAAAATAGTCACTTTTTTATTTTTTATCTTGGCCGCCATTTGAAGAGCCAACAAAAATGGGACAGGTTATATTAAATACAAAGGCAACTAATCTTTGTAACATGAACATATCAAACACATTTTGAAATGTAAGTGGACATTCTTGGAGTAGATTAGTTCACAGATGGATTTTATTTAGCTCATTGCCATTTAAACTCTTTGTGAAAGCCGAGTTAGCATCTGGAGAGTAGGATGCAAATGAAAACTCACAGTGTTGATTTTACTTGTTGACTGATGGCCCCTAAATCAGCTCACATGTGAAGTGCTCCAATATACCGTCTTTGAATGTGGGTCTGCTTTCCCTTCCTTTTTTGTTTATATTTAAAGACAGTATTATTTGAAATAGTTTTGAAAGCTTTTAGTCTTACTACAGCTCACTTCAAAGTGCAGTGAAGCAGAGATCTGATCATGTAGCAGAGACAGTTATTTGTTCACTATCTACCCTTCCAGGCCTTCTCCTTTGCCTATGGAACACCAACTAGATTGAAGTATTTACCCCTTGAGGAACATGATCCCTTTTCCCACTTTAACGGGAAATCCTAATTTCTCTAATATTTAAAGACATTTCATTCTCCTAAACACTAATCAGTTGAAGGGATCAAGTTCCATTCAGCGAGGTATGAAGGGAAGTCTATTGAGAGCCTTCTGTGAATGTTTTCTTGCTCTTAAAAGGGGACATTATTTTTTTTAATCCATTAAGTAGCCCCATGGGAGTTTATATGAGTATTGTTACTATTTTTCACATGAGAAAACCAAAGGCAAGAAGAATTTACTCTAGGATGAAGCCCACATTAAGGGTGGCAGAGAAGACAGATGGAAGAGATTCTGGATCTTGATAATACTCTTTAGCTACTGACGTAATGACGCCTATATCTGTCCCACTTCTGAACTTGTTCATTCATTCATCAAATATTCATGAGGGCCCACAATTCACTGATAATTATTCTAAGTACGGGGAAAATAGCTTCAAAAAAAATATGAAAAATCCCTATGCAATGAAACTGACATTCAAGTAGGGAAGCCAGACATTAAACAGAATGATAGTAAATTAATAGTATGTAATAATAAATTATTAACGTGTACAAAGGTTGTCTTAGTTATCTCAGGCTGCTATAACAAAAATACCACAGACTGGGTGGTTTATAAACAACAGAAATTTATTTCTCACAGTTCTGGAATCTGGAAGTTCAAGTACAGGGTGCCAGCCTGATCAGATTCTGAGGAGAGCCCCCCTTCAGTAGCAGATGGCCGATTTATCATCATATCCTTATATGTCTGAGAGCAGAGAGAGGAAGCAAACTCTCTTTTGACCCATCTAAGGGCACTAATTCCATTCATGAGGGATCCATCTACATGACCTCGTCATATGCGGATTACCTCTCAAAGGTCCCACTTCCTAATAATATCAAAAGGTAGGGTTTTAACTTACGCATTTTGGGGGTACATAAACATTCAGTGTATAACAAAGGTGATGAATGCAATAAAATAAATTAAATCAATAATGGGTTAAGGTTTGCTAGGAGTTGACAGGGGTATTACAGTTGTACACAGAGTACATCAGAGAAGGCCTAATGTGAGAAGGTGACATTTTATCAAAGACAACAATGAGATATGAGAGTATAAATTTCTTTAGTGAGTTTTCTCACCACTGTTATTCATAGAAGCATGCTTACTGATATTGAGATCATGGATAAGTTACTCAAGTCTTCATACGGATAACTTCCTGCCCCTCAGTATGTGTATATTTGCGTTTTTTTGAAGTCTGGTATCATGGCTGATTTAAATGACTTCTGTGAATGTGTTATCTCTGCCTAATTATCTGCTGAGACAAAGTCTGCTTTCTCTGTTGCTGAGTCCATTTTTTGCTACTTTTGGCTATTCAGTTTCTATTCTAGTAAGGTGAAGAGTGAAAGGATTTACAGGTGAACATTGAGTTTGTGATTTTATACTATCTGTACCACTTTCGCCATAATAACAAGAGCTAATATTTATTAAACACTTGCGATACTCTGGGTAAAATTCCAATCCCTTTGCATTTACCATCTCCTTTAATCCACTAATAGCCCTGTGGGCATTCGTATTAGTATTCTTACTATTTTCATATTAGAAAACCAAGGGTAAAAAAGGTTAACTTTGTAAAAATTACAGAGTAAATGTTGAAGCATTGACTCAAGGCATGGAATTGGACTCCAGGGCCCACGCCATTGGATGTAAGATAAAAAAATTGCTATTTTTCAGGTGAATATTGATAACATACAGAGCTCACGAGAGGATGAATGATCCTGTTCCCTGACAGGTTGAACAGCCAATGTAAGTTGTGAGATTCTAATGGTCCTTTACCACAATGAATGCGTAGGCCTTTTTTTAAGGCTAGTTGGGTGAGAACAGGACACACATATGTAGTCCCAAGTTAGGTAAGAACATATAATGATAAAATGCTTACTAATTTCTGTTCTTCTAAATTTAGATCAAATGAAAGTTAAGAACATTACTAATACAATCGGCAGCTAAATTACATTACAATGCATTATGTATTTTGCTTTATAGTAACAAAGAACAATAATTGCAACTACAAAACAGTGAAGCAGAATACATTTAATTAACAGGCTACCGTTAATTACCAACTTATTTATAAACTTCCGAATAGGACAGTCATCTGTGGTGAAAGTTTAGGTTATATCTGATATTAACTACGGAGAAGGGAAGGAAAAAAACAGTTTCTGGAGAAGAAACTTTAGATAAGGGAGAGGGTAAGGAGAATGGGCTACCATTCTGGGTAAGGGTGTAGGAGTGCTGGCAAAAAAATTATGTGAATGAACTTCAGGATATGGTAAAGGGTTTTCCAAAGTGTTGCAAAATATTAGTCCCAAGGATGTTAGTAAGTTTTTGGTTAATAACCAAATAAAAGTTTAGGTAATAAAATAATTTTGTGATGACCCAAAGTAACAGACCTCTAACTTAATAATTTGTATTATAAAATTTCACACATGAGGGAACATTTTATGCTATATTTCCTAAAATTATTTATCCAAGGAGAAATTGTTTCTCCCCTGCCTAGCTGGAAGTCTTATAGGGTTAAGATTCCATGATAGATACTTTGAGAAATATTAAAGAGTGATAGACATGTCTGAGCATACCTAGACATTTTATGGAGTTCTCCAGAGAGTTTTCTAGAAACCAGGAAAAGAATGGCTGCTATGGAATGAGAAGAGGGTGAACTGAGCCATTCCCATATGTGATCCTAGCATTGGGACTAGAATTTTTTCACACCAGTCAGCCCCATTAGAGAGTTTACCTTTGGGTAAGATCATGCTGACAAGATATCAAGCATCATAGGAATCATGTAAAGGTTCCATGTGTTGATTGAATACCTGGCAACCTGATGACTGAAACTACTCTATATGGAAATGCAGTTGAGAATATTCCAAACACATACTTTTCCAACATTTTCTAATTAAATGTCATATTATTATGTCATGACCTGTTTGTCCATGAATGCCCTCAAACCCTGTCTGATCTCGCAGTACTTTGCTGGCTAACATTTTGGTTGTGAAACTTGAGCCTCCCTGGCACATCTGTAGAGTTCTGCACATATTTCAGATGTTTTGCTACTGCTGGCCACCAGCCAGCTACCGTAGAACTGGGTATGCGTAGCAGTATATTTATGGCAATATTTTCCTTTCTCCAGATTTCATCTTTTTCGTACATTTGCAATTATCTTTTAAGGTAAAAAATATTTGGCCACATTCTTTAAAAATGTGTGCTGCAGGATGATATCTCGTGGTATTATTACTTCAAATTAAAAAAAAATCAATTTTTCGCTGCAATTCCCGAGCTCTACGCTATTACGGAAATAAGTTTTATTATTATAATGAATATAGTAAATCTGTAGACCAATGTTTTTTTCCGATAAAATGTTATGTTGGTCATTAAGAAGTAAACTTTTTTTTATTAGTTTCAGGTGTACAAAACAATGTAATAGACATTTATCATTTGTCTCTCACACAGTGATAACCCCCCTCTCCCCATCTACTACCCCTCTGACATCGCATACAGCTGTTACATTTTAAGTATATATATTTCCATTTTTAACAAGGAAAATATAAGGTTCTGAACTATGGAAATTGAAAAAGAACCTCACAATTGAAAATAGAACATGTGGTGTAATGTAGATGGCTGTCAAAGCATTTTATTTAATATATGTGTATACATGTAGATTTTATGCAAATATTTTTATCAAGACTGCCAGGTATGAGGTCTGACAATTAAGTTTGTGAACTTGTTGCAATGATGTTGCTAACCTTTGCTGATATCAGAGGAATTATTCATTATGCATTTGTAACTGGACAAACAGCCAAGTTTATTTGGAAGTACTGAAAAGGCTGTGTGAAAAAGTTAGACGACCTGAACTTTTCTCCAACATGACAATGCACCAGCTCATACGGCACTATCTGTGAGGGAGTTTTGAGCCAGTAAACAAATAACTGTATTGGAAAACCCTCCCTACTCACCTGATCTGGCCCCCAATGATTTATTTCTTTACCTGAAGATAAAGGAAATATTGAAAGAAAAACATTTTGATGACATTCAGGACATCAAGGGTAATACGACGACAGCTCTGATGGCCATTCCAGAAAGAATTCTGAAATTGCTTTGAAGGGAATATTAGAGATAGCATCAATGCATAGCTTACCAAGGGGAGCACTTCGAAGGTGACCATGGTTATATTCAGCAATGAGGTATGTAGCACTTGTTCTAGGATGAGTTCGCAAACTTAATTGTCAGACCTGGTATATTCATTGGTGCCGCTTTATGAACATAAAAATAGTTAGCTCCTATATCAACACAATACATCAAGACTATTAGTGCAGGTGACGGCTTTTTATAAGACTCCCAAGGCAAAGGACTTCTTCAGGCACTTTTTCAGAGGTTCTTAAACTGTAGTCTATACCAAGGAAATTGTATTCCAAATGTATAGGCTTGCATTTACGCATTTTCAGGTAAGAATGTCCAGAGCTTTGGTGAGATTCTCAGAGCTGGTCCCTTACCCAGAAGGGAAGAATCAATGCTTTAGTGCTCTAGTTCCTAAGGCAGTGCTGAGCTGTGGTGTCCTCAGTACATTCTTAGCATACTCACTGCCCCTGAATTGATGATTTGAAAAAATCTTGGAGGATTTCTACTTACTGTGTTTCCCCGAAAATAAGACCTAGCCAGACAATCAGCTCTAATGCGTCTTTTGGAGCAAAAATTAATATAAGAACTGGTATTATATTATATTATATTATATTATATTATATTATATTATATTATATTATATTATATTATACCCAGTCATATATTATAGTAAACTAAGACCGGGTCTTATATTAATTTTTCCTCCAAAAGACTCATGGAAGCTGATTGTCCGGCTAGGTTGTATTTTCGGGAAAACACGGTAGTGTTACTTCGACCATCATGTAATGTTTTAAATGAAAGTGACATGAAAATTTATTGTAATAGGGCTCAATCAAGTGCAGACCTCAGCCATCATTTCTGGGTTATTTTCTACCTGACTTGAGTGTGTTATTTCCTACCTGACTTGAGTGTGTGTGTGTGTGTGTGTGTTTGTACACGTGCACGCACATGCATACATGCTCTCCATAGACACTTTGGTGGAGTGTGACCAAACCAGAGTTAGAAGATAAGTCCTAAGTTTTGAGGAGGAATGTTCCTGTTTATGTAAGCTTAAGCATTTACAAACTGGAGATTTTTTTAAACCAAATCAGTTGAAAATTTGAATTTATACTTGTAAGATTATGTGGGAGGGACATGTAAAAAGGATTGGTAGTATTTTTAAGACTCTTAGTCCCACACTAATTGATTCTCAAATTAAGAATGATTTTGATTGTAATCCTGAAAAATACCAAAAATGTTTAGATTCTAGCATTTTAACACACATGCACACACACAACTACAAAATACATTGTTTGCTGCATTTGTTCTACTTAAGCATCGAGTAACTAACTGTTGGACAGATTTATTACAGGGATAAAGAGTATGACTCATGCTTAAATCATAATAGACTACTTTGATTGCTAAAATGAGGAACTATAAAATCTTTATTTGGTCAGCTGCAAGGAGAAAATGATTGTCCTGTGAAGTCTTCATTAGCCATTTGGTAGTGTGGAAGGAATCAAAGCAATAGAAGCAGCTAATTCAGTTTTCTAACACTAAATATTCTCAAACAGGAAGTTATTTCCTCACGTAATTGTCTTCCCATGGTTGATTTGGGGAAGAAGAGCATTCAATGCAAAACTCCATGTAGCTACAAAATGTTGGCGTGCCACATCCTTCTGGCTACTTATCTGGCTTTTTTCATTAAGTAAATGTCACCTGATGCTTCCAGTGGCTCTCATAATAAACTGTTTTGTTGGTTCATCACCAAGGAAGAGGTAGAAAACAAAGAAGGACATCGTGAGGCCGGAAGGGGTGCATTTCCTTTGGTTTTGCTTGGTCAAAACATTGCATGTCCTTCATGTTTCACCCTTCTTCTCAAAGCACAGTGTGTTGAGGATTTCTGAGGACCATTTGAATATAGTTTAGTTTGCTTGAAATTAAGTACTTAAAAGCATGTGGGACAAATAATCTAACTCAGGTCGTACAGAGTGTCTCAGATTTTCATGGGACAAAATGAAGAGTTGCATTATAATGCTATGTTGAATTTATATTTTGCTTTTAAAGCAGTTTAATTACAGAGACTGGATTGTCAGATACATAACCCACCGTTGCAGAGTGTATAGTCTATCGGCTAGCATGCTAGAAGTCACCAAAAAGAGTCATCAAGACACCCTACACTCCAGTAACACTTAATCTAACTCTGGAATGTATAATATTACTGGTTCAGAGGATGGAAAATATTGAGAATTTGTCTATAAAAGAGGATTCATTATAATAAAAATATTCATTCACTGTGGAAAGTGAATTATTCACCCCACATATTATTTATTGAGTGCCCATCTGACACAACACACTACTCTAGAAGCTAAACCACTCTTCAGCAGCCTCCAATCTCTGAGCCTGCGCAGCAGGCAGCATAGAAGCACGCTGGCACATAGATAGATCCTCAAGCCTCTAACACAGATCTGCAACCTGTACAAGATGGGCAGGTATGTTTATTATGGAGGGACCATTCAGGTGAGCAGAAGTCATGGGGGAATGTGCTTATTTTCATTCAGGATGTAATCTCTAAGTCCCCGCCCTTGACACGCCCACACAGATCCCAGAGTTGTAAAGGAATAGTTTAGCTCCAGCAAAAGGAAGGAAGCCAATTAGGGCACTTACTCATTTTTTACACATATTTGTTCTGCACCCACTATGTTGTAGGTACTGTTCTGTATACCAGGGATATAGGAGTGACCGAAAAGTTCTCCTGAAGCTTACATTCTTCTAAGCACTTCCCATGACTTAACCCACTTAATTCTTTTTTTTTTTTTTAAGTCAATGGGGAAGGTGCTATAATCCCTGTTTTATAGATAAGGAAACTGAGGCCATGATAATTTGCATAACTTGTGGAAACAGAATACATATCCATGCAGAATTTCTTAACCATTTCTTTGTCCTGCCTGTGGATACTTGAAATGGAAATGTATGTTTGGAGGAAAAGGGGGGCAGGGAATTGGAAAGGTGGAAAAGAATTATGCTAGGCACTGGGCTAGGTGCCTCAGATTACCTAATCGTGTCATGTAACATTTTATTATATGAGGTTAAATGTTTTGCTAAGGGTCACGATCAGTTAAGTGGAAAGATCAGGAATTAACAGACTCCAAGGTGTCATGATTTTCCCTTTGTACCATTCTGCCTCAAAAGAGAAAAATAAAACCAGAAAGAAAATACTTGAAAACTGTTTTTCAAATTTGCTTCAGAACAACTTGGATAGTATTTTTTGTTTGTTTGTTCATTTAGCTGTTTATAATTAAAATTGTAATTGCTTAGCCTCTTAGACCTACTTTCAGATTTAGTGAATGAAATAAACAGGTATTTCTGCTCTTAAAAAGAAGTTCTCATGATATGTCCAACATGTGTTTTAACAGGGTTTCTCACATCCTTTTTATTTTTGAGGAAAAAAAAAAGAAACTATGTGGCAATATTGTTTGAAAATTTTCACATCCCATTTCACAGAAAGTTTTAGTCTTTGAGAAGAGAAATCATGAATTAAAAAATATTTATATCGTGTAATCATACGACAGACAATACGCTTTTATATTCTGAGCGTCTCCCCATGCATCACCAACACATAGTAAGAGACACAGTTACATAAATGCTGTGATCTACTTGTAGTTGTCCCTGCTTACTGCTTACTGCCTCAGCCCTCTGAGGAGAGTCTCTCTGGGTTTCCTGGGAACTCCCCTCCCCCGGATTGCCTGACACAGGCTGATGAACTGGTCCTATCCCAGTCCTATCCCAGCACCTTCTGGGTGCCACCATGGTCACCGGACCCCTTCAACCCCCATGACAACTGTTCATGGAGTCCTGGAAGTACTAACGCTGTTCAGGCTTCTGCTTTAAATAACATCAAAGAAGTGTTGCTCCTTTTCTGACGTCATGACTAAGATGTTGGTAAAGATGCTCTTTTAATTTTTTTTCTTTCCACGTGGTCTGGATGAGAGCGCAACAGGGCTGGAACAACTGAAAAGTCCAAGGAATTTGGGATTTTTAGTAAATCATATTGCCTCAAAATCACCTGTCATCACCAGTAACTGAGGCTTTCTGTTAAGCTCATCATTTGGGGCTACCTTTTCCATCAGAACAATTAGTCTTCTGGGGAGTTGCCCGGTCCTGTTGCAAAAGGCTTCTGGAGGCCCACCCTGCCAATTTCCTAAAGAAGGCCAGAGCAGTCCAATGTACTCTTAGATTCAAGTTGGAATACCCCACAACACTATATAATACCTACTAGAAATGAGACATCACAAATATTGTGTTTCATCTTTACAACTCCATGAGGAAAGAATGTTATTTCCATGAGTCAGTTAAGTCTTAGTGTGATAAAGTAACTTGTCCAAGGAGATGGAGAGTAAGCGACAGAGAAGGAACATTCATGACTTCTGAACCCAACTTAAAAAAAATGTTAAAACCAGAAATTCTCATCCTGATGTATCATAGAGTAATACCTATAGCAAATTACATACTTAACCAGGACAGACATACCAAATCCAAATAGCATTCAATTATGCTATTTAGAACAATTAAGAACAATTGTTTTCATTTTCACTTTTGGATTGTCAGTGGTTGCACATGATTGACAAGGCATCAGATTTGAAAGAAAGCCTTGATTTGATTGACTCCAACTGGAAATCTGGAATGCATCTTTCAATTTATGGAGTCACAGTTATTCTTCTAGGCCTCTGGATTACAGCACAATTTCCCATGCAAAACACTGTTTACTGACAGATTCTTAAACGACAGTTCTTAAAAAGCAAAACAAAAAAAGTGTTTGAAGATGTTTCCATTTTCTGTTTTAGTGACCAATTTCAAATAGATTTTTACAATAGGGTGATTGAATTACAAGAAGCGTTTATGTCTCAATGAAATACCAATTCATAGCACATGAGTGCTAAAATAAAATGAAGCCAATAAATCACATACCTGTCTCCAGTTACACATTGCACACAATGTTGAGTGTGCTTCTGTGAGAGCTCACATACACGTGCACACCATGCAGGTTAAGTCACACACATGTTTTGTGTGGGCAGTCTCAGATGACACAACGTACACCACTTATTTAAATAAATCTATTGGTTTCTTCCTGGAGTCTCTGCCAGGTGGGCAAGCTCATAGCTGTCTTGAGAATTTTTCCTTTCCTGATGCTTATCCCCTCACCCATAAGCTATATAAGCACATGAAATGATTTGACCATGGGAGAGACTGCCATGAGAATGTGAAATCTTCTCCTAAAGTGAGGTTGAGATCATCAACTTGATTTCACCGATGAGAAATAACATGTTATGGATTAAAACTCTGCAAAATACATGTAAATACATACAAACATGCATATAGGAGATGCATGATCTAGATTTAGTAGGAAATCTGCAAACCCACCTCCTCTTGCCCTCTATTTCCCCTACAACCTATGCTTCTTAACCACATGTGGAGGATTGCTGGAGCTACTCTGTATCCCATTTTTATTCTTTCCTGCTATCCTCAGTCTCCAGAAATTTTACACTTCACAATTCTACTCCACAGAGCACGTCTGCTGTAAAATCATTCTAACAGAAGTCTTGCCAGTAGCTAGAAGATTTTTGTAAAAGTATATAGTTCATTTACTCAAGTTCTTCGTGTTAGCATCTGTGTAAACTACCTTCTAGTTTGAGGTTCTAATGTATGTTAGAAAACATAACAGGAAGTCTGAGATCCTCTATCATAGCAGTTATAAGGATGAAATAAAAACTTAATATTCATAAGGAAACTTGAAAGTTTAAAAATGGTTCATGTACATTTTCATATTAATGGCATTGATACATATTAATCTGTGACATTTAGTATGTCATGTTAGTTATGAATTCTTTGTTATATGTTTTATTGTCACTAGTTAATGACAAAGCACCATTTTATTACTGTGTCCAGGTCACAGATGGAAAAAATACTCTGGGTCTATTGATCTTCTCTATGAGGTAAATAGTAATGCAAACTCATGCAGAAAGTAAAGAATACAGTCAGTGCTCAGATAACATCATTTCGTTCAACATTGTTTCATTATAACATTGATGAGAAAAAAATAAAATTAATTTCAGGCCAGGGCCACTGTTTGTGTGAAGTTTGCGTGTCCTCCCTATGTCTGCATAGGTTTTCTCCAGGGACTCCGGTTTCCTCCAACATCCCAAAGCTGTGCACATGAGGGGACTTGGCACCTCCAATGTCCCAGTCTGACTGAGTGTGGGGGTATGTGCGTGGCCCTGAGGTGGAAGGGTGCCTTGTCTGGTGGGGTCCTACCTTGGGCCACCTGTGGCCCCGAACTTGAATCAGTGGGTTGGAAAAGAATTGTTATACTCGTTTTACTTAATCTGTCTTACATGTATATGTATATAGCTTACGTGTATTTCAATGTTTAATATTAGAAGTGTTTGGGGTCCTTATTTAGAAGTTTGGTGATGTTTTTGTGACCAGGACTATGCCATAGAAACTTACTTCTTATTTATATCAGTTAGCCTGTGGTAAAATTGGTTTTGTCATGTATCATTTTGCTTAAAGTTACAGCAGTTTTTAAGAACCTATCGATGCTGTTAAGTGAGGACTTACTGTCAATATATTAGGTATAAAATACTTTGAAATGAGGAAATGTCCAGAACTGTATTTTAATGTAGTTTGTCTTTCTCTGTTTCATAAAACTCTTTCTATAAAATAATTCCATTTTATAGAAGTGAAATGAGGTAGAACAAGTGATTTTCTCATTTTTGCTTATAGGATAAATATGGAAATTCAGATTACATTCACACCAAATATAGTATATTTACCTAGCCTCTTGGCTATCGGTATACAACATAAAATGAGATAAAAAGTGTTAATTACCTGTGATAGAACAAAGGCAGGGAGATTTTATGTCTTTTCATAGTTACATAGAGATGACAGCTAGCCACCAAAATTCACTCCTGTCCTGCCATGTATTGACCTGTAGTTGGGGAGTAGCTGCCGAGCCAGGCATTATAGTTTTCTTTGCATTTTCATTAGCTATGGAAGTAGATATTGCCAAGGGAACATGAGCAGAAACGTAGTCAAGGGTATGTTTTCTTTAAGCTTTCTTCCCTTCCTGCCAATTTCGGCAGAGGAAAATGAGTTCCCAAGACATAGAAGAGTGATAAGATAGAAGTCACAGAGTCTTTCAATCTTGATGTAAGGAAAAGCAACCTGCCAGGAGCACACAGGTCAGATTGTTGTCCACCTGAGAAGTAAGCTTCTGCTGCAGCCATTGAGATTTTGGAGTTTATTAGAGCAGCTAATGCTACCTAGCCAATATAGAATTGAACATGTATTTCAATAAAGTATTGATATCATTATGTAATAGGTAAAACTAAGCCCTAAATAAGTTATACATTATGAAAGAAATTAACAGAGTGAATTATTTTAAAAACTATAAATACTGTGTCAACTAAATGCACATTTCCTTTTTCTCAGAGATGATATATAGAAAGGTTATGTTTTGCTAGCTAATATAATTTATAGATGAACTCTCTAGTTATACAGATATCGTCTCACTTTTTAAAGAAATGATAGAAAACAAGGATATTTTTCTGGTAGTTTATATAATTTACAGTTGGACTGTTTTAATTAAATATACAGGTACTATTTCACTTTGCTCTGAAATACACAAACAGCCTTTGGCCAGCACAATATTATCAGCCAGAGAAGTGATCTGAAAGTAAACTGGAATTTGGAGAAATCTCTTTGTTGTATTTAAAGAGCTATTTTTGCATGTCTCTGTTTGTATGTGAATTTGTGTCACATGCAATTACATGCACACTCTTAGTCACTGTGGCGAAGGGCCAGGATCCAGACATAGAGATCCAGAGAACCATTTCCTATCTGTAACACTTGAGTAATTTACCTCCCTGAGTCTCAGTTTCCCCATTTGTAATATGAGAACAATAATATCTAGGCTATAGGATTTTAATGAAAGTAAAATAATACACATGAAGGTATTGTTTAATCTGAAAATAAAAATTCACATGTTATTGTCATTATTTATTGGACTTTAGACTTTATGGTAAAAAATAGAAACTCACAGGAACGCTTGGCTTGAGTTCAGCAGAAATTTACTTTCTGCAGTGGTTCATGAATACGTATATATTTTAAAATATTTCTGTTTTCTGTACTTTTTTGCTTCCTTGGAGTCGGTTGAAGAAAAGACAAATTAGTCATCTGAGATTACCCATTCAATCCACTCTTGTAGGTCAAGATGGAGACATGTTAATGGAGAAAAGATATCATTTATTTACAAACACTTCTGTTAACTGAAGTGACTCTGTGCATATTTAACTGAACTCAGAGCTTCTAGAGGTCACTGTGTATAAGAAAAAAGTAAAGTAATCATCAGAATTAATCATACTGACGCCTGTTTGTCTGATATTTTTTAGACTATTGTGGGAAGATAGCAGCAGTGAAATTTGGCAAACAATTTGGACTGTGTGTGTGTATGTGTGTGTATGTGTGTGTGTGTGTTTTATAAAATGTGACTTTTAGAGTTGTGGTTAAGCTTTGGCCCAAATCCCGTTCTCTGGAGTTCCAGGCCAGCAAAGTTTTCTAATACAAGAGATGCTGAACATCATTTTGTGAAAGCAAAATATTCACACATACGAAATTTCAGAAAATTGTCAGTTAGAGAATAACTGTAATAGTTCATAAAAGGTGGGATTCAATACCAGAATTTAGGTAGGAGAGACATAATTTTATACTCTATGTAAATATGATTTAGTAATTGAACGTTCATTTAAGTCTTACTCTATAAGATCACTTCAGGGAGGATAGTATCAGGATGTCTTCAGAAATGAGAAGATAGACATCAAGATTATAAGCCATAGACAAAAACACAGAATTTCTATGTTTATAAAAGATAAAAGTATGGTCTACAGGGACTAGGAACAAATGATATTAGACCTGTGGTCAGCAATGGAAATCACAAATGTTGTGGTAGCAGTTTTCATTCAGACAGATATTCAAGATATAATGATTTAAATCCATTGTATGTCAACTAAATAAAGAAAAAATGTCTCAAACATTCCATGAATTATGACAATTACTTGGCATCTGTCTGTTGAGGGGCTTTAGAGTGCAGGATTAAAGTCCAATACTCCATGGAGATAATTTTGTAGAAGAAAAATTTGGATGATAAATGCAGTCTCACAATGACATTTGTATATTCCATAACACTTAGATCATTCTTTGTATTTAATAGATCTGTCAGTTTTAAATGACTTTGTTGCCTTCATTTATAAAACTGCAGGGTTTACTTTTCTTACTCCTGGCCACAGTGGGGTGATAGAAGCCTTGGGTAGAAAGTTATAAAAAGATTGCTGCTGAACTAACTACCTGGGTAATTCAAAGTTCAAGTCCTTACTTATCTCCCTTTAAAAATGTGTTTCTTTTATCCTTGTTATTAGACCCCAGTTTTTCATCTTTAATCATTCTTATGACTTTACTCTAAACCTGCTTCAAATTTTCTTGTATGTTGTGCAGCACAGAACTGAACAGAAATTTCTATTAGTCCTCTTGATTAAAGATTTCCTTCTTCTTTGTTTTAACAGTTATGTGGGTATCCAAATACTTGATCATTTTTTTTTAAGTTCTCATTGAAAGCAGGAAGTATGGCCTCCTAATAGCAACCCAATGTAAAGATGTGGCACTTTAGTATAATTTATCCTTCTGTACACAGTAATAAAATATCATTTCTCCCCAATTTTATTAAGCTTGATTTGTATAATGACATATTCAAACCCACTTGAAGATTATTTATTGACCTTTTTGTGTGATAATAAACTGCCTTTTCTAAAAAGGTTTTAATATCGTTTGAACAATTCGTTACGTAGTAAAAACGGGCTTCAGAATTTACTAGTGGAAACAAATAGCATAATTGTCATCTCTGATTCAGTTTGAATCACTGACTTCTTTTGATGCTGTTCTTGTGAGTCAGAATGCATCCTGCTGGTTGGTGTATAAAAATAGAAAATTCAGTTCTTTGGGGCATATTTTTCAGAGCTTAAAAGTATTCAATTTCTAAATTACACTACAGGTCCACCATATACACACAAATTTATTCCTTGACTCTGAAGCCTGGCATTTTAAGTTTTGTCTGAAATGCTATTGCCTGAGGGAAAAGGAAAACAGAAATGAATAGAATTTGGAGTTGAATTCTAGACATATACTTTGAATTATTTTCCAAGACTAGCCTCTACACTTTCTTACTGTAAAAGACTATTTCTGAGACTAAAAGCACATTTCTATAAGAAGACCCCTTCACATCTTGCAATGATGGATACTTAGAATGTATTCTTTTAAACGTTTTTTAAAGACCAGCACAACTGGATATTCTATTGAAAGGTATTTGGCTTTAAAAGACATATCTATGTTTACTACACATGAATAAGCCTGGAGGGCATCAAATATATTTTCATAACTATTTGCCTGGTGAGGTAGTAATTATAAGCACAAAAGTAAAGCTTGGGGTGTTTTTCAAACAACTTCAGATAAATTTATTTATGTAGGATTCTTTGTACCAACTGAGTTAGAAAGATCGGAGCACTGCAAATTATACTTTACATGTCAAAGATTTTTTTTAGGATGTGATTTAAAGAAGAACACCTGGGGTTTGGATGCCCCATTAATGATGTTTGGTGAAATCTGTGAAGCCTATTGGAGTTCCTGAGGACCAGTTTAGATTTCCACTGCTGCTCATTTATAATGAATAGTTTTGTCCCCTCCCAAATTTTTATTTCAGGTAATATTTGTTTAACAGCTATTAAAGTGAATCTGTTTCAAGAATGTCTGTTAGGTCCAGTTCTTACTAGAACACTGTCTGACAGTTGCTTAGAAACTATATAGAAATAATTTAAAACCAAAAACAAGAAAAAAAAAGTTTGTTCACACAGTCATTCATTGAACAAGGATATTGTTTATTTCCAATAAAGCCACAGGATACTTTATGTATTTTTATTAAGCATTCCATCAATTATTTTCATATTTATAGAAACCTGAGTTTATGACTCCGATTCAATGTGTTTTTAATGATGAATTATTTTATCTGTCTGACAGTTGTCATGTGGCAAAATCAGGATTAGAAATCCAGTGCTTTACCATTAGGCTATGTTGAATGCTCCGACAGGGATTTTAAATAAAAATCAGATTTTCAAAAGATGATGACAGTTATTGCTTTTTGAAGGAAATAATTCTTATTTTACTTGAATAAGGTTAACAGACATGAAGGCAAAAAATGTGAATCAGAATTTTTGTTATTAAAAGGAAAAACATATTTCTATATCTACTTCTCTTCAAGTCTTGCTATTTCTTCCTTTGAAATACAGTTGGATGAATATAAAATGTTCTCCTCACTTGCTTCCAGAATCAGACTCTTAATCTCTTTTCCAGTCTTTCCTGGTGACATTCTAACTGGCCTCCTTTCTCTAACCCCTGGTCAATAATCTTGTAAACCACCTTGTTCAAATTTTTCAAGTTTTTTTTTTTTTTTTTTTTTTTTTTTTTTTTTTTTTTTGCCATTTGAAACCACTGCTCTTTATTTAATTAATCTAGTTTCCACTTTTATAATTTTATTTCAGTATAAATGGAATCAAGTAGTATGTTACTTTTTAGGATTTTTTTTCCCATTCATCATAATTCTGTGGAGATTTATCCAAGTTGTTACATGTATTAATAATTTATTCCTTTTTATGGATGAGTAGTTTTCCATATAGTTTATTTAACCATTAACCCATTGAAGGATATCTGAGTTGTTTCCATTTGGGGGCTATTACAAATAATACTACTATGAACTCCTGTGTGTAGGATTTTATGTGAACATAGTCTTTGTTTCTCTAGGATAAGTGCCCAAAAGTGCAACTGCTGTGTCATATGGTAGTTACAATTTTTTAAAAAGAAATTGTGAAATTGTTTCCCAGAATGTCTACACCATTTTATATCCCTACCAGAAATACATGAGTGATCCAGTTTCTTTGCAATTTCACCAGTATTTATGTCATTATTTTTATTTTATTCATTCTGATAGATATATAGTGGTATTTCATTGTGGTTTCAGTTTGCATTGCCTGGTGGCTAATGATGTTAATCAATTTTTAATGTGTTTTCTTGCCATCCATATATCCACATTGTTGAAACAGCTGTTCATGTCTTTTGCCAATTTTCTAATTGGATTGTTTGTTATTTTACTGTGATGTTTTGAGAGTTCTTTACATATGCTAGATACTAGTCCTTTTGTTGAATATGTGGTTTGAAGATATTATCTCAGCCTGTATATTGTCTTTTCATTCTCTTAATAGGATCTTATGTAAAGCAAAAGTTTTTAATGTTGATGAAGTTCAATTTATTATTTTTTTTCTTTTCTGATTTTGCTTTATATTTTAAAACTCTTTTTGTAGCCCTAGATCCCCAAAATATCTCTGTTATTTTGGGATGGTCATCTATTGGTTGTCTTTTTGCATTCACTTTGATATCTTCCTGCTTCTTGGTATGAAAAATTACTTTCTATTGAAACCTGTACATTTTGGGTATTATGTCATAAGATTCTGGATCTTACTTAAACCTATTTTATCTGGTTTTCTGTGACCCCACTGCAGTGGGATACAGGGGAGGTGGTACCTTGTTTTGTCAAATGAGGATAGAAGTCTAAGTTTCGCACTTGGCTTCTTCTATTGACATCTGAGTCTGGAAGGTCCTGTGTGACTCCTGGGTCAGAGTGGGATTTCTGGCTCCTCACAAGGCCTTCACTAACCTCCCTGGCTAGGAGATATAGGGGTTACTGCTTTCTACATGCTTCACTGATACTATGGAGGGGAGAGATTGCCTCTTGACTGCTTGGTAGTGGTGGAAGTTTTGTCTCTCCACATGGCCTTCTCTGACACCACCCTAGAGGTAGGAGGTTCGGCACTGTCTGAAAATCTGGCGTGGGTGGAAGTCCAGGCAACTCACTCCGCCCTTGTTGGTGTGGTTGTGCATTGGTCCATAGGTTTTTTTGTGGTATTTGACTGGAGTAGAGTAGTTCTTGCTGAAAAGGTGTTTTTGTTTGTTTGGTTGGTTGGTTGGTTTTGTCTATACCTATTAGTGTTTGCAAGTTGCTGGTTAGTGTTTGGAAGTGTTTGCGAGTTCCTTAACTTCAAGCCTAGGATATAGGAGGCCAAAAGAAAATCCAGGGAACTCACCCCCATATCATTCCTGAGGTTCCAATGTCCTTAGCTAATCTGACTTTTTCTTTCAGAGTCTTTTTATGTTTATTTTATGTGGAAAGTCCAGGGTTTTTGGTTGTAACGAGGCTGAGAAATACAGTAAGTACATTTACTTCATCTTCTTGGAAGTTAAACCTAGAGCCTGCGTATTTAACTGCTAGAATATCTTTCCATTGCACCAGAAAGTTAATTGTTGCTCAATCTGAAATGCAGTCCAAATCTTTTGAATCTCTAGAATTGAATGATGTATTTTAGGCCTAAATGATACTCTCTACTTAGAAAATCACACTAAAGTAGAATGCAGTACTGGTACCCATATCATTGTGGGTTATGAAAAGTAGAAATGTTTTTGTCTTACGTAATGCCAAAATATCCAAGAATTCTGCTCTAAAAATGAATGGAATGTTACTAAGAATGTAGCAAAATGAAAATAATTTGTGTAAGCAACTCCTAGGGTCTTACTATTGACACAATGATGAGACAGCTAATGAGTTAAAGCACTAAAAAATGTGTCCCCATGATTTTTCCAGCCTGCTTAGGCAGATGCTAGGAGTGTTTATTTTGTTCCTTAATCAACACTTCAACAACCAAAAAAATGTCACAGAGTTTGTCATCAATTAGATAGTTTATTTCCAAACATTTTTTGAGCAACATAAATAATAAACACATAGAACAAAATAATTAGGAAAGAAGAGTCATTGTGTTTTTTTCTTGTCATTGACATTCAGGAAATGTCAAATGATTTAATCAATGGCTGATTGCAAAGAAATGGACCCCTAATATACAAGCAGCACACACTGCAATGTACAATTATTACCCTTCCTATCTATTTTAGGAGAAGAAACTGTATTGTTCATCACCATCCAAGGAGCAGGGCAATTCACCGCCATCTTTGCAAAGCAGGGCAATTTTTGCTGTTTTATTTGCTGCTAGAATAGATCAGAATATTAGTTCACCATGCTTTTACAGTGTCATTATTTCTATGGCCCAATGGGTTAAACTGGGAGTTTATCTAATTTACAAATTTTTGTGGAATAACAAAACCAAAACTAATTGCCAAAAGAACTTCCTTACTTACAAACTCACCTACTTTTTTTGTGTGCGGGGTGGGGAGGGGTAATGTATAAGCAGAAATTGATTTGCTTATGTTTTCCCTCACCCCCACCCCCCACACACAACTTAAATGTTTTGCAGTAGCCAATAAGCTGAAGCATACTTATTAAAAATTACACAGGATGACTTTTTTCTATCTATTCCCATTTACTCTTTCTCTGATCATTGTTAAAGTATAAGTAAGGGCTACTGAATATGTTGCTTAATTAATGATGCTAGAAGAAATTCTGTATTTCAAACATAAACCAAAAATAGGTTTTTCTAAATTCTAAATAAAACAGAACTTTTATCCCTTTTTAAGGGCCCTTTTGTGGCAAATCAGAATGCCCCAAATCAACTGTTTTTCCTGGGTTGTAGGATTCAAGTGATGAATTAACTTGTAGGGATTAATAATGAAGTAACTCTCCCAAGGCCAAATCAGATGCAGCAAAGAACACTAAGCAATCTGCTCAAAGTCTCAAGAGATATTTTTAAAATGTGGTTAACATAATGGATATTATTTATGCTTTGTATTTTCAACAACATCCTCACAAAGATCATTATCATCTGCACTATCATAATCAAATATAAAGGTATTATGAGTATACAATATAGCCATTTTACATTCATGTATTATAACTGACATTTTATAGGTTGCAATGAATACATATTTGTGAATAAATAGGGTATGGATATGTCTATATGTATGTATGAATCTTTATATATTTATATATACATATGTGTATATATACATGAATATGTGTATATGTGTATTAATGTATACACATATGCTATGTTTACATATGTGTGTGTATATATATCCATATATATAAATGTGCATACACGCACATATACTCGTATATATACCCACATACCTTTCTATCAAGAGAAATACAATTTTATCTGATCTCATAGCAAGTTTGTTGAGTAAGGTTTATCCTTTATTTTCCCAATGAAAATCAGGCAGTTTTAAAAGCCCTCTTAAGGATGAAAATCTCCTGTGTCTGCTCCTGCTATGCCATGCATGTTGCATGCAATTATGTCCTTAGGAAGAAGTGACTAATAGCTCTAGAACACCTTTCCTAATCTCTCCCAAGCCTTTTGTGATAATTTGTGTCAGTCTTTCTTCTAATTGAATCTCATGTATCAGATGGCAACACAATGTATCTGAGTACAAAGTGTGGCTATTTTAAGGCTCAAAGCCTTTAAAGGAGAAATATTTTACCTATCTGAATTAAGGAATCATGCTTTAATTCTTTATTATAATTTAATTGTAGTCTTTACTGAATAACGGAACATGCAAGCATTAAATTAATTAAACAAAGAGGCCATTAGGCAGAGTGGGTCCAGTAGCCTGCATTAGCAAACCAAAACCTAAGCCTGAAATGCTTCAACGTTAAGAAATCAAAATCTGACACTAGTCACAAACAGCTAATTAGGCTTTCCCAAAAAAAGGCAAATGCATAAGCTATAGCCAATCAAAAATGTCCTTTCTTCTTCCTTATCTGTATAAAAGTCTTGCCCTGCGCTTTTGTTGATGGAGCACTGATAACCAACTTCTGGTTTGGTACTGCCCAATTCAGATCCATTCTTGCTCAAATAAAGTCTTAATTTTAATATGCCCCTGTTTCTCTTTTAACATAAGGAATTCTAAATATTTCCAAATAATCAATCTAAGGAACTTCTTGAGTTTTATATTTAAGATGTCATTACAGAAAAGCCAGTAGATTTTCAATTAGGCATTTCTAGCTGAACCCTGACATGTTTATTAGAGAAAGGTAAAGAGTAAATTAAACACAAAGAACTGGGATACGCAATGGTAAATTGTAAGGGTAAATCATTTCATACCTGGAACAGTGGTATCTGAAGACTGTTATCATCTATCCAAGAGTCATCATCTCTGCTTTTTCTGGATCACTGACCATCTCAGGTGTTAGGGGCCCAGTTCTTCAAGGAAGGCTGGGCTCCTTGAAAGAGTCTGGGCAGAAGTCATGCGCCTTGGTTTCTCTAAGTAAACTATGGGAATTCTTCCACCTTTCTAGTGATTTGGTTAAGAATGGATGTGTGAGGTAATGAAGGGTAGTCTACTGGGATGCCCAGAAGATTTTTCTTATAAGAAGAAAACAAACAAACGAAACAAAACAAAAACTAAGGAAAGGACGTTCTCGACTGAGAACTGCTGTTTTATGTAGCTGCTGTTTTGAACTGCTGTTTTATGTAGCTGTTAGGCTAAGGACAAAGCCTAGCAGCTGAAGATGGCACAGTAAAGTCATATAAAGCACGTGTGTCCTTGATGATTAGATTGATTTTTTATTTTGAGTAAACCAACTATGGAACTACCTTACTTCTGAACTTCTTGTCTGCTGCGATAATATACTACCTTATCATTGGTGCTATTTCAAATTGGATCTCTTCTTACTTGCATTCTTAATGGCTTAACTGATATAAGGAGTTTCTGTAAAACTGGTTGTGTAAAAAAAAAAGGTAACAAGGATGAAGATGGTGATGATGAATATTTTTCTACCAAAACTTCAGTTTCCCCCTCCCCCACTGGAAGCAAATTTAATCATATAAACACAATCCATACTTGCTGTTTTAAACATCAGCCATTTTTGTGATATAAACATGGAAAAGTTCTAAAGAATGAGTGAATAGCAGGTGGGAATGAGATCAGGATAAGAGAGGCTTAGCTGGAAATAGGGAAGTTTTTCAAAATATTAGAGCAAATCTTATATCTCAAAATCCACTGGGTATGTATTACTCAAATGTTTAGTTATCAAAATGTATATTATAGGCAAAAAGAAGATACTTTTTTTAGTTGTGTACTATTATATGTTCCCCCAAAATGAAATAATACCAAAACTGCACAAAGAGGTATCAGGACATCATTGTACTGTGTTTCTTCGAAAATAAGACCTAGTCAGACCATCAGCTCTACTGCATCTTTTGGAGCAAAAATTAATATAAGACTCGGTCTTATTTGAACATAAAACCGGGTCTTATATGATATAATATAATATAATATAATATAATATAATATAATACAATATAATACTTGGTCTTATACTAAGTTTTGCTCCAAAAGATGCAATAGAGCTTATGGTCCGGCTAGGTCCTATTTTCAGGAAAACACAGTAGGACAGAGTCCAGGGAGCCCAGCATTGTTCAATGTGTCATTATAATGAGAAGTGTGAATCTCAGGCACAGAGATTGTAGAGAAGCCAGATCTTAAACCATTCAGGAAATTCATCTTCCCAGAGCATATCCAAAGTTTATCTAAACTCAGGCAGTGTGTCTCAGGAAACAACCTGAAAGTGCTGTTTCCAAGAAATCATTTGAAATTTACAGTCTTAGTACTGATCTGACTAGGTATACTCTATAAATTGCTCCTTTTATTAACTAGGTTAATGTTTCCAAAATGGCTGAAATCATAAAATAATGATACTTTAGAGGGTTGTAGAGAGAGATCTGTACTTAATTTTGAAGAGAACAAAAGTGGTTCTTGATGCAAAGAATTGGTGTTCTGATATTAACTGTCATTTCTGCCTGCCATTTATCTTATTATCCCCAGAAAAAAATAGTGACCTTGTCTCAAAATTCAGTTATGAGATTAAATTAGCGGCCAAGATGTTAAAATATCTCTCAGGAGTTAGTCAGAAAATTAGAATTTCTTTTCTGGGTGGTGAACACACAATGGGATTTATAGATGATGTAATGCAGAATTGTACACCTGAAATCTATGTAACTTTACTAACAATTGTCACACCAATAAATTTTAATTAAAAAAAAAGTCATATGTTGGAATTCTTGGAAGTTTGACACGTATTTCAGCAATTGGCAGCATATTGGAAATAGACATTGGCTAAAATTCAGATGCTTTGCACTCTAATTTACCAGCTAGAAACCTTGGTAAGTGGCTTAACCTCCTTAGGTTTATTTTCTCAGGTTACATGGATATGACCGTACTTGCTGTAACTAATTTAAGGGGTGTATTTTAACAATTAAAATGATAAATGAGGTAAACATGTCAAAAGCCTCGTAAAAAGTGTATGGTATTTATTAATGTATATGACCATTTTAACAAGGCAGTTTGGACTCAATTGATAATTTTGATTATTTAGCTGTAGGCGTTCCAATGATTTATTGATAAAAATAGATTTGGCTGAGTAGGTTAGGGAAAAAACTAAATAGTGATGGCAGAAACTATTTTTCTGTCTCAAAAAAATTTTAGAGGTAGAGGCAGCGGGCTTACGGGGATAAGGCTGCGGGCTAAGTGGTTTATGCTGAAGCGTAGAGAACCAGAGGAGGCAAAAAGAAGGAGGACTAAAACTTCAGCTGCATTTCTCACATTGTTCTTTTTTCTGCTTTCTTCTTCACCTCCTGCCTGCGGTCCCCAATAAAAAGCCTGGTCCCTGCGCGACTCACTTTGCTCAGTAGGAAAGGAAGCTGTGGAAGCTGGAAGCTGGCTCATCACAGCTTCCTTTAGGGACTCTTGTTCTCTTTTTTTTTTTTTTGGAGAGATGTGTGTGCTGCTTCGGTTACCTATCAATTACTGAGGCCCAAAAGGGCGAGAGGGGAGCGATGGAGTGAAATCTTAACTCTTAAACTCCACTAATAGAAGCCTATGATTTGGATAGCCTGTGAAGGGTAATCCTTCAGGGATCTACTTCACCCATCCATTCCAGTTTCTGAAGGACTCCAGCAGAACATTTTGTGGTGCATAACGCTCAGCGTGTTACTAAAGCAAAGTTAAGGAGAAGAAGGAAATAGTGAGTGCAGGATACGTTAAAAGTGAATTAGGAGGGGTAGTGTGATGGTTGTACAACATGAGTATAGTTAATGGCACTCAGCTATACTTTTAAAAATGGTTAAATGATAAATTTTATGTTATGTATATTTTACCATAATAAAAATGAATTGGAAAGGAAAAGCGTTGTGTAATGATTTGGGAGTAATGCTGATACCTTGTAGTCTAGGCCATTTTGGGAGCAGGTTTTTAAATGTAATTTAACCTCTGTTTTTTCTTCATCTTAGTATGTATTTTTAACATAATTGTAAGTGCCCATTGAAAAGAAAATTTAGAGGTAGTGTGATGCCATCAGTGCACCAGATTCCCGTCTCTCATCTCTGTTAATTTTCTGTGGCTTCCATCTCTAATATTACCTACATTAGTTGATACCCAAAGATACTCCCAGCATACATATTTGAAAACAAAAGACCTGTTTTTAAATTTTGATCCAGTTGATTTTACAATCTGCAAATATTAAATGTTCATTCGTTCATTAATTTTTTAGCAAATATTATTGAGCATCCACTATGTGGTGAATATGACAAAGTATTTCTCCTGATGTGGAGCTAGTAGTAGATGAAACTGCAGACAATAAATAAGTAAACAAACAAACAAAAAACCCAGAAACATACTTCAAAATGTAAGTGCTATGGTGATAATAAAATAGGGTAATCTAAGAGTAAGAATGGTTTGAGCAGAGGAGTAGTATTTAGAAGGGATGGTGACTAAAGGCTCTCATAATGAAAGAGAATTCGGGTTGTGATCAAGAATCCGTTTTGTAGGAAATTAAAGTATACCATTCCTACTATTAATTAATGCTGATTAGCAATCCTATAACTCAGTGGACACAATTGCATGAGAGATCTGGTCCTTTCTTCCTGTTTCTTTTCTATCCACAAGCTATCTTGTAGAACAGTCATGTTGCATGGGAAAAGGAATGATGAGAACCAGGGCCACCTAGCCATTTCCTCCTTCAGTCTATTAATTCCTAATTGATCCTCCTGAATTGATTATCACTTCATGTGATAAGCTGATGTGATTAAACCATATTAAAACATTGTTGCTAACATCCCATGAGAAACTAAGTAATACAATAGATCTATGCAGTAAGGGAGAATGTCAAATATAATCTTCTTCCCTGTTTTTACTTCTAATGAAACAATGACATTTAAAAATCATATTGTTCTAAATTATGTATGAAAGTACCATGTTTCCCCGAAAATAAGACCTAGCCAGACCATCAGATCCACTGCGTCTTTTGGAGCAAAAATTAATGTAAGACCCGGTCTTATTTTACTATAACACCGGGTCTTATATAATACAATACAATATAAGACCTGGTCTTATATTAATTTTTGCTCCAAAAGATGCATTAGAGCTGATGGTCCGGCTAGGTCTTATTTTCGGGGAAACAGGTTAGTTACATTTTTTTCACCAGGAACCTTTGGCCTTCTTTAAAACTGACCATTCTTTTTTCTAGTATGAGGGTTTGGATTCCACTTAAGTCTTATTACCTATTCATAATAATGTAACACTGCATACAGCAACAGCTATTGGACGCGTGCTATATGCTACATACTATACTAGCACAAGACAAGAAAAATAACTAAAGTATCAGGTACAAAGGCCAGATTTCTTATACCCACTTTCCTATCTCATTATGTCATATTTATGGTAGGTATCCTGGTCACATGTTGCCTAAACCCACTGAACCAACAGTAAATTTTCCATTTCAGCTTAGTCTGCCTGGATCTATTAATGGCTCCTTTTACAATGGAGAAGAGTCTGGGTACATTCATTTCAGATAATTATCTATATTTGTAGAATCCATTTGGACTGGTCTTGGCCTACAGTCTGTGCCAAGATGAGGGAGTTTGTTGCTTGCCTTTGGGGCTTTTGATTCATCTTCTTGAACAAGCAGCCTGCCAGCCTGCCCTGTGTTGAGAGGAAGCTTCATGGACAGGAGCACATGTGGTTTGGCAGGGTCTGGTGTGAACATGTAAGTGCCAGTAACCAGTGCTGGGTTCCAGGGCCTCATATTTATTGTAATCCCAGCCTGATCGTTCCCTTCTCTGGCAGGGCCTGCTTCAAAGGACCTGGCTTGTGATTTGAAGGAAAGGAGCCAAAGAAGTCCCATCTAAAAAAATCAGTTGGCATTGCTTAACGTGATTCAGCCTTGGATAATTCCTCTAAAGGAAGAGAGGGCAGAGGAAGATGGTCTCAGATATTGCAACACTGTTACTGTTGACGGGTATTGTTGAAGGATTCCACTGCATAGAACCGTTTTCAGTAAATGACTATGTCTTCCTTGCGTGATTCCTTACCATGCACAAAACCCCATGGGGGATCTTAAAGACATAAAAGACAAACATCCTGACCTTTGGTGAGCTGCAGTTTCATGGGGGAGACAAGATAAATATACATGAAAGCGGATAAAAAAACATGAGATAGTTTATGATTAAGAGCTAACTAACTAATGTGGTTTGTACTGTGGCTAACTAACTAATGTGGAATTGCTGTGGGAGTGCAAGCAAGGTTTTTCAGTTTTCTGTTTTTCACAAGTTTGCAGTGTAATTACTTCATCTTTGGATCACAGAGGAAGCACCACTGAGTGTTTTCCTAGGTGAATAAAAGGCAACATGGCATATTCGTTTGACAAATACTGTCGAAGAGCCAATAACTTTATATTCACTCAGAGATAGATACCATGGAGGTTGAAACTGAGATAATCTAGTGGGACATATATTACGTAACATATGTCAGGATTTCATTTCACAAATTAAAATTCTCATTTCATTTCACAAATTAAAATTCTTATAGGGCCAGATGGAATGAAGGGGACTGAAGGTGGGGCCCTGCTGAATGGTGAGGCCAGTGGAACAAGCCCTCTCTCAAGTGCCACTGACCAGCTCTAGTCCATTGTCATCAAGGATGAATGCAGGCTTGTTGCTGCTGAGTCTTCCAATGTTTTTTTCAAGAGAAGCCAGAAATAAGAATTTCGAGATGAAATTCACTATTTAAAGCACTCTTTCGAGGGTTAGGTAGAAGTTGTGGTTGCACTTTGTACCCCCATGCTGTGGGCCGTATGCCTGCATTTCTGTGAGCACATTTGACAAATACTTGATGAACAAATAACTTCATATTCACTCAGAGATAAATTCCATGGAGGAATGCGCTGCTCTTGGCAGCAGGGCCTTTCCATAGTTTCTGCATATCAATGGTGAGGTAATATGTTCTAAGACAGCACTACACTGTAAAAATGCTAATCAGTATTTAAGTACCCAATGGCCCCATACCAGATAAAAAAGAAGAGAGAGTATTTGAAAAAATGTTAAAAGCAAGCATACCTCAATGCACAAAACAACAGGAAGAATTATCTTCCTAAACATCATCCCTAAGATGTATTTTCTTTAAGGGAAAAGCTGTAAATGCCTTTTCTTATCAGAAGTCTTACCTGAAGTGGCTGCCTTTTAAGCGAGGGCTTGGTTTCAAGGTCTCACCAAACAGCATGGCCTCCCCTTTAGTCCACTTCACCCCACCTGGCCTCTGCTTTTACCTGAAGAATGCAGGAGCCTAAAGAATTCGACTTCCCTTCCTTTTCTCTGTCTGTAAATTTTTCATGCACCAAAGGAATTGAAATGGGATGCTTGGGAGTGTAGGCCATGAAATCCCTCTTCTCTCTTCTTTGCTCCTCCCTACACCAGGAAAGAGTTCGTGAAGTCTGTCTGCAGCAGACAGTCGGGATATTAAACACTGGCTTCCATCAAAACTCTGAGGTCTCACTTGCTGACTAATTGCCGAGTTGGCTATCCACTCTCATTATCCACTTTATTTAGCTCTCATCAGCAAATTATATACAAATATGTAGAAATACACATTTTGAGTAAATTAATAGTATGTTTTTCTCCATCGAGCTTTAAACTCAATTTCAGTTTCTGACAATCTTTATAACTTCACTCAAGTAAAGTGTGTGTTTCTAAATGGCATCTTATCTCTCACTGAAAGGCAAGTTTTTGTAACTACGTTATTATTATTTTTTAATGGGCCTCTAAAGTACTTACCGACAAGTATTTTAGACTCACCGTTTCTCCTTTTCCAGACTCCTGAAATATTCCCTCTTGTTGTTTGTAAGGTATTTGTTTTCATATCTTCCTAGTTTTAACTTTCAGTTGCTTAAGATGTCCTGATGTTCTTTTTTTCCTGGTTATCCCTACGACGTGATTTTCATATTCTTTGTGAAGTACCACATTTCCTTGAGCAAGACCCTGAACCTCTCATTAGTCTTACACAGGACAGGGCACAAGCACATTGTTAACCAGTCTTAACTGCTGCTGATCAGCTTCCCTCAGGCCAGCTTTAACTCACCACTGACAAGGGTCATAAATGATTTTCAAATAAGTCACTGTACATGGTGACCCTCTTCAGTGCTAAACTGTGTTTAGTTCGGGATTCAGACATAGAGTATGACTGTGGGACAAACCTAATCGAAATATATTTATCTAAGAGATCAAGGAGTTACCTGGGAAAAATTAATCACAGTTGGTATTTGAAGTGCATATGTTTGGCCCAAATACACAGTCCCAACATTTGAGTGAGGGATAATTTTGGGTACAGTTCAAAGTTGTCTATAGTTACATGAGTCTTTGTATACAATGAAAAGTTTGTTTGTTTTTTCCTTTTTCTTTTTTGTCCTGAACCTGTATGTTCTGTGATATCCATCAAAGGCCTCCTAGTGTATTGTTTATAACATAAACTTTAAAAGCACCATCTGCAATTTGCAATTGAGAAATAGTGCACCATTCCCAAGCAATTTTTTAATTAAAAATTTTAAAATTATTTTTTAAATTTTCAAATATTTGATTTTTGAATTTTTCAAAAAGTTTAATTTTTTGATTAAAATTTTTAATTACATTAAATTTTAATTTTTTTTTAATTAAAAAAGGACAACCTGCTGTAAATCTAATTGAAATAACATTAAATCGATATATATGGAGAAAATGGAATCTTTAATGATGTTAAATTTCCCACTCAGAAACAAGATGGGCAAATGAATAGTATGTTGTTTCAACTTAACGCTTACTTTGTTTTATGTATTTTAGTAATTTTTAAAATGTAAAGTGTTTTTCTTTTATGTTACACTTAAAATTTTTATCCATTTATCTAAGGCTTTATTATGTATCCAGGTGTCTTATTAAATTTTTAAAATACTTCTTCATAAGTGCACATGTCTAGTAAATAAACAATAAGGAAGGCCATCATGATAGTTCCCAGTATAATCCATAAGCTCGACAGAGCCCACATACTTCAATACAGAATATATATTTTTTATGTCCGTTGAACATATGTAAACCTAATCTTGTATTTGTGACATACAAAAACCTTAAATAAAAATTCACAAATACTAATGGTTAATACTATTTTATGTGATAAAACACTATAACTACTTAATGTAAAATCAGAAACTAGACAGCGATCGTCACTCCATCTTATCATTTCAGTGTCATAAAAGAATGTAACTGATAGAATAGAAGAAAATGAAAGACCTAGCATAAATATTGATTAAGAAGATAGAAAACTCTTTTTTTATTAATGAATAACTAAATCATTCAGGAGACTATCCATTACGTTCTTCATAATAATCAAAATCAATCCTTTGGGACCTGCATTTGACCTTTCATGACAATGTCTTTCTGCCCATGCATGATAATGTCTAAGGTTGCTTAGTCACTCCAAAGAGCAGCCCGGTTACAGTGAGGAAAGATGTGGAGAAATCATACTCAGACCAAAAAGAATCACCTTTTTTTGATTGAGGTATGCTATTGGTAACAAAGAACACTCCTGTGACATACACACCATCTAATGTCCCCTGTTCAGCTCTTGTCACATTTGTGGTTCTGCCACACTGGTGCTATCCAAGTGCACCAGTAGGAGCTCCCATTGCTGCTAAAGTGCAAACACCCAGAATGAGAAGTGAACCTCGGTCCACAAAAGGGGCTATTTTGGTGACCATCACTGTCATCACTGACTTGCAGCAGTTCTCTAGCGTGAGGCAGATAGGCAAGGAAGATTCTTTCCCCTGATGTCATTGGAAGCGACAGCCACTCCACATTAATAAGACTCTTCAGATAAAATCCACCTTATTAGAAATGAAATGTAAGTAAAAATTTTGTTTTGGAGGAGGCGCTAAAATTATAAATTAATTTAACATTTATATAACCATTGATTTATGTAGAACAGTTGGGCTTATAAGAATGTCTATTAAAACTTCCATATCTCTTATCAGTGGTTTTCTAGAAGCACAAATGTTATATTCACCCATTTTATGAGGACTTTTTCACATGATTCTTTTACATTTGAAATAAAGAAGGATGATCCCTAAAATACGATTAAGTAAATAATGATATAGTGAGTCAATTTCTTTTTTTGTGTGTGAGTCAATTTCTTGAGTTCAACTTTCTAATGAAGATATAGTTCTCCCCAGCTAAATTTCCAGCTAACTTTCTAAATTTTTAGAATTAGGGAAATCACATTTTTATTTCTATAACCAACATTAAGGGTAACATGTTAACTAAATTTTGCTCTGAGAATGCATTCAATTTGCTGGGACTTCTTAAAATATACAGACTTCTTCATAGAAAATACTAAGAAATCTGCCTGCTGTATTTCTCCATGGCCTTCAGGTGAAAGTCCCCAAAACACCAGCCCTGAGGTGCACAGTTCCTCTCAACCAGTATTTGAAGAAATAAATGGCTGAAGAGGAGCAATTCCTCCACCCCACCCCAACCACCCCAACCCAACCCCACCACCTTCACCTGTTGAAGTTAAAATGTCCTAGGCTCCAGATCTGTATTTTTACTCATGTACATTTGATGATTCAGAGTTTGGCAGGATTCATAGTTTTCTTTAGCTGTGTTTTGTAGCTGAGATGTTTTGAAAATGAGTTTTGTTAAAGCACACAGCTGGATACTAAAGCTGGCACAGAGCTCCTGATTTGGGCGTGGAGTAAACTGAGAAACGTGCCATGGGACTGAATCATGGTGACTACGAGGGCACAGAATGCACTCCTGGTTTCTTTTCAGAGTCTTTCAGATAGTTGTTATTGTCATTGTTTTTAAATGCGATTTCTACACAGATTCACACAAGACGACTATATCAAGATTGTTCTAGGTTGTTCAGCATCCCCTCGTATGTCCTAAAGGAGCAGAAAAACAATGTCAGTCAAGGAAAGTGTTAAATCAATAAAATATCTGATGATTTTTAACAACTTCAATAATGTTATCAAGGAGAAATAGAATCTCTCCTATGTCCATGAAGAAAAAAAGTATAAAATGAAACTCACACTTTTAAATAAACACACGTGATGAAATTTCTCTAATATCATTTAATGTTATAAAAGTTAACTGCCTAAGAAATCAGGTCAAATTGCTCTTTTAGATTAGCCATCATGTATTATCTTTTTATTTTATTTTTCTGCTTTCAAAGTCTGTAGTTTTTTACATTGCAATAAATATGCTGAAGAAAAGAAAAAAAAATCAAGACATTCGTCTAAAATTTAGATTTCAAATGTTCAGCTTGTGTGAGGCCAGGAAACTTATTGTATAGTTTTTTAAAGACATAGTGAACATATTCATTTTTATATTTTTTAATTCAGGCAATATCTTAATGGACATTTCAAAACATTTTATTTTTTATATTTTTATATTCATTCATTCATTCATTCACTCATTTAACAAATATTTGCTAAGTATCATATAGTTGTAAACTAATGTAAACTAATGTATATGTAAACTAATCATACACTAGTTATTCAGTTGTTGGGGATACAGAGCAATTCCTGGCCTCACAGAGCTTCCATTCTAGTTCAGGGAATGATAACAGAGTACATTATCATTTGTTAGGTTATGTTACTTGCCTTGGAGAAAAAAATAAGGCATAGAGAGAACAGCAAGTGTCTGAGGGGTGGATAGGGTGGCATGATGTTTGCAGTTTTAAAATGGGTGCTCAAGGAAAGCCTCACTAAAAGTGTGACGTTTGAAAGACCTACAGGAAGTACACAAAATATGTGGAAAAATATTCCACAAAATATTCCACAAAATATTTAGTTTTCAACTTCTTTTCAAGAGGAGTTAAAATAACCTGTAAGTATTTGAAAATGGCAATATTAGAACAATTTATTTCATTAGTCGTTACGTGAGAAAGACGTGTACAGATCACTACTAACTTATGGTCATCTCAAAATTGCCTGGTGTTATGCAAGATCCTAACAACTTCTGTTTCATTCAAGGCAATTTTATGATTCAGTGTAACTTTGTTCCATCTTTTTGAAAATTAGGGATATGGTTGCTTTATGGTCCTACCTATACCCATTTAATGGCTTTTATACAATAGACAAGAACATCCCATTATCTGGCCATCATGACAAGTGTAAAGAGTCCTGAAGTTAGAACTGAGATGTGCTAGGTGGAGTGCTCACCAAGTAGCCTTGTAACTCTAGGCAACACATTTAATTTCTTGGGGCCTTAGTTTCCTCACTGGCTAAGCAATGGGTTTGTACACCATGGTCCTTCAGTGTCTTTTAAGTTGTAAATGTTTGTCATTTCCCTAATTCTGTGATTTCATGACACACTTCTGTGCTTCTTACTAAAATAGAGGGCAGCAGGGTAATAACTGTTTTGTGGGAAGCTCTGTGGATGACTCATCTGACCAAACTAGATGAACACTCCTTTCTACCTGTGCCCATGCAAATCCTTTTCTTGAATTTTCACCTGTAATCACTTAGTGTGGAACTTGTTCGTGCCCTTGCCAAAGCCCTTACCATATTGCTCAATCTGCATGCCAAGCTGCTTCATCGCCTGGCTGTTGTTTTCCAGAAGTTACCACTACCCTACATAGCTGGAAGCTGTGCTTTGAAGTGCCCACACCTGGGCTTGTCTCATTTTCTTTCACCATGCCCAGATTCTGGGAATTCTGAGGTAATCCTTTCTCCTCAGTAGCTCAGTGAAAATGGACTGCAGTGTGTCTTGTTGAAGAATTACATGAAGATCGGCTCTATTCTGGCACTGAGATGATGTTATGTATTTGTTGGTTTGTTTATATTTTGGAGGGAAAGGATATTTACTGTTCATCAGAGCTTGAAAGTCCAAAGTCCATTTTAATATTCAGTTTTATTCTTTCCCACGTCTACAAAGATTACTGAGTACTTCCACACACATTAGGCCCTTCTCCCTCCTTTTTTGAGAGGAGGAGGCAGCATTGCATTGTGGTACGTATAACCGAAAGAACACAGGTATAATTTGGAGATAAACAAGTTGGATTTGAAGTCCATTTCTGCATCTTACTTGGCTGGGTATTTGGAAAAGTACGGTTGCTGCAACTACTGAGTACTAGTTGTAATGACTGTGTGTGTGTGTATGTGTGTGTGTGTAATCACTATTCCCCAATATAATTTTGTTTCTTTAAAATACTAATTGTAATATTGATATTACACAATTTTGTGAAAATTAATAAAAGATGATATGGGTAAAACATTTAATCACTAAAGTACCCAACATTTGAAAGACTAAATTTCTCCCTTTGAACTCTTTTATTCACTATCTTAAAACTGAACACAATTATTTCATATATATAAATTTTGTCTTATTAGTCTTCTCATAAATTTTGTTAGAAAAGGATCAATCTCACATTGAGTCCCCAGTGCAGTGTCTAAACTATTTGAGGTCTTCAATGAGTTACTAATTTTAGACCTAGCACTTAGTTCAGTGCCAGGCAATAATAATTGCTGAATAAATATTTTATGAATGAGTTTCCTCAATTATTTGCTGCATTTTTAAAATTTGTGGATCCAGTTTACTGCCCTTAAATTAGTTTTCTTTCAATCAAAATTCTACTTGGTAAAAGCAAACATGCTTGGCTGGACTTATCATAACTTATTTCAGTACACTTTTAATAATCAGAGATGATATTTAATAATACCATCCCACATTTCTGGGATATTAGATTCTGTCCTGGGGCTTCAAAGGATCCAGACTGCCCAGAAAGGGATATTCACATACAAGGATGTGTTTTCAACGTAGGTAATAGTATATGCAAGCCCAAATAGGCTCATGAGAGAGGTCTAGGCTTAATCTGATGCCAACTTCTGCAAATAAAGTCAGCAGTGTTCAAAATACAACTGGCAAATATCCAAGAAGACTACCTCAGTTCTTTGGATTGCCCATTCTAGTTTTAGTTAATAAAAAACTTTTAAAATATTTTGAAGGAAAACTTCTACTAGAACTTTGCTTGTGTATCCAAGAATCATAATATGAATAATGATTGTTAAGTGGTTTGCTACTTGGGGATCTTTAAATAATATTTGTATTCCTTGCAGTGGAATAGAAGAGCGATCAGCCAAGGTGTCCATCATCTAAATAAATCCAGTGATGTAAGTTAAAATGTTTTGAATACCTATGAAAGAAATATGTTTAGTTTAGATCAGTGGTCTCAGGTTTTAACTTTAGGTAACAATCAGTTGAGCAATTTGTTAAAATTATGGTGGATCTTGGGTGGAAGTCAGGAATCTCCATTTCACCAGGCAGCCCAGGTGATTGTGATACTAGTTGTCTATTGATCTCAGTAAGAGAAATTCTTCTAAGAGTCCACAGTATATCATGATTTAGGAAAGAGCAGGTGGTTTCTGTAGCCAAACAGAACCCAGTTCAAATTCAAAATCTGCCATGTACTATCTTCGTAAGTATGGGAAAGTATATAACCTCTTTGAACCTCCGTTTCCAACTGTAAACCTGGATAATTCTTACCGTATGTGGTAAGATTAAATGAGGTATTCTTCCTAGAGAATTTTGTACACCAAAAAGTACTCACTGGATGGGAATTATATATATATATATATATATATGTATATGTTAAGTATTTCTCTAGCTTTTGTGTCCTTCTACATGTAGTAGCTAACTATTAATTTTAATTAGGAAACTATATTGTGAGTGCATTGATATAATGTCCTAAGCTAGGTTCAGCACCTCAATTCTTCTGTGCTTACTCATGGATAGAAGAAACTTGAGAACTACCAGCTAGTGGGAACATGGTATCTAAATGTGTCATTCACTTTTGAATCAGATCAAAGGGTTTTTTGAATGTTATGCTAGACAAAAGTTGTTGAAGGAAAGGTATAATTTTATACCTTTTATACTCCATTGCCCTGAGTTTTATTATAAGAAAAAAATAAAAAAACACCTCATCTATTTCTGGCTCTGTGACTCCATTTAGGTGACAGTATAATTTCCCATAAGAGTGAATTGAGGTGATTGCTCAAGTACATAATACCTGTAAATTAATCTTCTTTGAGGCTTCCTGGAATGTCTGCTGCAAATGCAGGTACAGGCTGGAGGGTTTAATAATCAAGGTGTTCTGGGGCCAGCCCAGAGGTATGAAGGCACCTCATTGTACTCTGAAGGCCACCAAGGAGAACCCTGAGGGAAACCCAAGCCCCGGGTGAGACTGCCTGAGATTTCGCTGACTTGCAGTTACAAACGGCACTTGGTATTTGCACCTCTACAGTACAGCTGAGGTACTGTACTTGATTATTTTACACATCTGTCTCTCACTGAGGACATAGACTGTAGTTCGCTCATTTTTATATCTATATAAATGACACTGTCAGGCATTTGATGCATGAATAAAATAAATGACTTCTCTTAGTTACCCATTTCTTGGACTGAGTAGTTCTGTCCTGTGTTAAGTTTCTTTATGGAATTGTACAAAGGTTTTGCCTAAATAAAGGCTAAATTGGTTGCCATTATACATGTAGTTCCTTTAAAGTTAATGAAATATTTTATACACCAGTACTTCAGCATTCACAGTAGAAAAAAATTGCCCTTGTGATTTGTTAAAAGAAACAGATGCAAAAAAGGATTATTTTTTGTTTTCTACGCTGCACTGAAGTACTTCAGAGATCATTTTCGTAGGCATAGCTACAAAAACAATAGCAAATTACAAAGGCCAAGGAAATATTTTCTGATAATTTCAGATTTATTCATATAAGTTAATTCAATCCATAACTACCATGAAAAAAACCGCTAAACTTTCAGTGCCTTCTACTAACCAGTTATACCCAAAATATGTAGAAAAGAGCTGTATAGCGATGTTGAAACCTTTTAAACAGAATAAATAAAATGCCAAAACATTTTTATAAATGCTATCTTGGAATTTATCTACTTTGTGAAAAAAGTTATAAAATGCTGAAAAACCCAGTCTGAATTCAAATTGGAAACAAATAATGACATTCAGGGATAAAATTTCATCTTTCTAGAGAACATTCTTGCTAGTTCTGGATGAGCTATGCTTCATCACAGTATGTTTGAAACAAAGTCAGGTTGGATCTCCCCCTAGGTTGGTAGGGTGCTCCAACCATAACTTCACCCTCCTTGATATGATATTTTCTCTCCATCAAAAGGTTTATTCAATTTAAAAATGTTATCTCAAGTATTAAATCCTAGGTATAACTAGCAAGATCTATGAAAGCTCCCTTTAATAAGAGAATATTGGCCAAAACCTTACTATATATTTTCATTTAAATTAAAGAAGAACTAATTGTGCTTTTAAGCTTCTTACAAAGCTCCAGAGAATGCATATGCCAATAAAATTAAAGAAAGAACAAGGCATGTTTACATAAATTCTAAAGTCATCAGATAGTACTGTATATTAGTAAGCATTGAAAAATCATCCAAGGAAAGATCTAGGCAGGAACATGAAACTCTCAGAAGAGCTGTGGTGGTCAATGATGGTCTCTCTGCAAGGGAAGCTGGCCATTACAAATTAACGCGCTGAGTATGCTCCAGGCATGAATGAGCACTTAACAGTTACCATTTAGGAAATGGCAAAGCAAGTCCCTCTTTGAGAGGGACTTTAAGACCCTTACAGAAGAAACAAATACCCTGGAACTTCTTCAGTGTCTTCAGTCCATTATTACTCAGTTATATTGAATTTACATGTGGATTAGGATTTTAATTTCAGGGTGGTATACTTGGCCAAAAAGATGCTTACAGTGGGAATTGTTCATGTTCCTCATTGAAAGCTGCGATATTTCCAAAGGATTTTCCAAAAGAGATATTCAACTGTAAATCGTTGTGAACATCTGTATTTAGAATCTCTTGACTATGGATCTTTGGAAACTTATTATGGGAGTATAAAATACATACAGGAAAATACACAAGCCATGAAGATTTTTTTCACAGTGTTGACTTCTGTGTGGGACCTGCATGCAGATGAGGAAACAAATCATTATTTGTACTCAGAAGACTTTGTTTTCTCCCCCTTCCAACCATTAACCCCCAAGATAACCACTATCCTGATTTTCTTTAACTTGATCTAAGTGGAATCATCTATCAGGGATTGTTTTGTGTCTGTTTCTTTCACTTCAAGTATGCATGTGACCATCCATGGTGTTGCTATAGTTAACAATTTTTTATTCTCATCACTGTGTAGTAACCCATTGTATCAATATATCATAATTTATTCATCTATTCTAATGTTACAGACATTTGATATTCCCAGTTGGGTGCGATTACAAATAGTGCCATCATAAACATTGTCACTGTCTTTTGGTGAACATGTGTGCCTTTTTTTGGGTACAAGTCTAAGAATGGAATTGCAGGATTATTGGATATGTGTCTTCAGTAGCTTTAGTAATTTCTAGCAAGGAATTAGAGTGCTATTGGACTCATATACTCTCCAACATTGGGCATTGCCTGTATTTTAAAAATGTATTGTGTTGGTGAGTGTGCAATACATCTCTTTTCAGTTTTAATTTGTAGTTACCTGATTACTGTTAAAGTTCCTTTTCTATATGTTTAGGAGGCATTTGAATGGTTTCTTTTGTGAATTGCTTTTTCAAATCTTTTGCCTATCTTTCTATTGTATTAATTGTATTTTTCTTATTGATGTATAGGGTTTTTTTATATTTTCTTCATATACATTCTTTGACAATGCATTTATAAAAATTTATTTTTATACCACTATATAGTTTACTCTTTTAGATTTCAATTGTGTCTTTTTCTTTTGAAGAACAGAAATTGATTGTTTTAACATAGTTCAGTTTTTCATTTTTTTTCATTAGCCTTTTTAGAATCCTATTTAAAAATACTTGCTTACCTCAGGTCATGAAGAAATTCTCCTGTTTCCTTCTGAAATTTTCAGTGTTTTACATTTCACATTTAGATCTACAATCTTTCTGAAGTTGATTGTCGTGTATGGTGTGACAAAGGTCAAATTTTGTTTATTTTTTTCATATGGGTTTCCATTGACATGCTCAACTCATCTTTTCTGGGAAAGATTACAGTGTCATTTTGTCATAAATACATGTATATATATTTATACAATATATACATATGTATACATATTTATATATACATAAATAAATATATATGTTTATATACATACATAAATAAATGTGTATATTTCTGGATTTTCAATTCTGCTTCACTGGTCTATTTGTCTATTTTTGTTCCAAAATCACACTGTCTTAATTACTATAGTTTTTTAATGTCAGCAGTCTGTTAGTGTAATTTCTCCAGCTTTGTTGTTCTTCCAATTTGTCTTAGCTATTCTTGGTCTTTTTCATTTTCATGTAAATTTTAGAATCAGTTTTCAACTTACTCCAAAAGAGAGCTGACATTTGTATTTATGGATCAATTTGGATTACATTTTTACAATGTTTTTACAATTTATGACTGTTGTAAAGCACTACATCTATTTATATCCACTTTGATTTCTCTTAGTAATACTTTCTACTCTACTTGCATATTTTTTGTTAGATTTATTTCTAGCAGAGTTATTTTTTAGGTATTACTTTAATTGGATATGTTTAAAAATCTTTATTTTCTATTTTTCACTTTGGAAGATAAAATGCAATTAATTTTGTACATTGATCTTGTATCTAGAGATCATGCTTAATTCTCTTTTTAATTTACATGGTTTGAGTATAGATTGTTTTTTACTTGTTTTTGCCATTTACTGTGTATACTATCAATTCATCTGAATACAATGACAGTTTTATATCTTCCTTTTTAATTTTTCACTTTTATTTTTAACACCTTTGATTGACAATTCTTTCTAGTCGCATATTGAATAAAAGTGGCCAGAGCAGATAAGTAACAAGGACGGTTTTATTACTAGTCTCAGGGGAAATTTTTCAGTATTTCACCATAAAGTAACAATTCTGTTATAACAATTTGATGAATATCTTATTAAGAAAGTTCCATTTTATACCCAGTTTATTAGGAGTGTTTAATATAAATTGATCTTTCATTATCTGAAATGTTTTCTTTGCATATATTGAGATGTAGTTTTTCTTCTTTTCTTCTGTTGGTGTGTATCATCACTGATTGATTTTTGATATTAAAACACCCCTGCATTCCTAGAATAAATTCAATCATTGGTGATGTATTATCTTTTTATCAAATACACTTTTATAGGGCAGTTTACTCATGAGCTTGAGAAACACTGAGTCAAGGGTTTTTATCCACATCTTAGCCTTCTTGTTGTTTTTGGCATTTTAACTGTTTTAAGAAGCAACATTTTTAAATATCCATTTATCTTGCCTATTATTATATCAGACATATTCATATAGATAATACCTTAGAATGATTGTTCCAAGTACTGCTGTCTGGTATTGTATAGATAAAACAGACTCTTGTGTTGTCATATCTGGGTAACAGGATTTTCCCCAACTTCTCAAGACTTGACAGGTCACACATACTTTTTTAAAATGCTCAAGCAGTAAAAGCCCAAGGCACTGTCTGACTGTCTGCAAAATGTAGTCTTTAAGATTTTCCTCCAAGAATACATTTTAGTAGGAAAATTTTACATTAGCTACTTCCCCCTCTTTTTCAGAATAGAGTCTGTTCTTTTCCTTTACATAACCAAATGTCCCATTTAAGTGTTTTTCTTAAAACAGAATTTGACTTCAAAGGGGAATCCAAACTTCTACTTCTGTAGAACATTTTAAAAACTGAAGTCTCAAGCATTCTATTATTACACTTGTGTTTTCCATTTAATCATGATTTCTGTCATTTATATATTTTAGTTATTGTGTTTTCTTTATATGATTTAAAATATTTTTCACATTTAAATATTTTATTTACATTTAAAAATAGGACAAAATTGACAAAAACTTCAAGTATAATTGGGAAAAGTCCATGAGTAATTAAGCATGAAATTTGCTATGTGTAATGGTATTACAACAAAAAGGTGGATATATGAAAACCATAATCTAGAATCTTCTGAAAAGTCGGGTGATTATGGTTCATAGATGTAAGCATATTTCTACTCTGTATCTCTCTGGCTCTCTCTCTGGCTCTCTCTCTCTCTCTCTCTCTCTCTCTCTCTCTCTCTCTCTCTCTCTCTCTCTCTCTCTCTCATTGTAATTGTAATTGTTAGTTTAGGTTTGTATGATTGCAAGAAACATAAATTCACTCCAGGAAGTGGAGAGAAGATCAAGTTAGGGCAAGAATACAATAAGCTAGCTTAGTCATCCAAAAACAAGAAATAAAGTCCCAGCAGGCCACAGTAGAACTGGAAGTAGAGATTCAAAATTGAGTTTACTGATTCCAACTTGAAAGGCTTACCTCTGATTTTTCAATCTCATTTCTGTTTGGCTTTATAGTTTTTTTATGTGGCTTAGCCTGGCTATCCCTCTCTCCCATGTTTACATGGTTTTAGGATTCTTGTGTCCATTGTTATTTCAAATATTAAGGGGGAAAGACTCTTATTCTTCATGTCTTACGAAGTTGGACAATTAAGTTCGCGAACTCATCCCTAGAAAAAATGCTACATACCTCATTGCTGAATATCACTATGGTCACCTTCTAAGTACTCCCCTTGGGAAGCTATGCACCAACACCAGCGCCTAGTCCACCCTTCAAAGCAATTTTGGAACTCTTTCTGGAAAGGCCATCAGAGCTGTTGTCGTATTACCCTTGATGCCCCGAATGTCATCAAAATGTCTTTCTTTTAATACTTCCTCTATCTTCGGGTAAAAAAATAAGTCATTGGGGGCCAGATCAAGTGAGTAGGGAGGGTGTTCCAATACACTTATTTGTTTACTGGCTAAAAACTCCCTCACAGACAGTGCCTTGTGAGCTGGTGCATTGTCGTGATGCAAGAGCCATGAATTGTTAGTGAGCAGTTCAGGTGGTTTCACTTTTTCAAGCAGCCCTTTCAGCACTTCCAAATAGTAAACTTGGTTAAGTGTTTTTCCAGTTGGTACAAATTCATAATGAAGAATCCCTCTGATATCAAAAAGGTTAGCAACATCATTGCAACAAGTTTGCAAATTTAAGTGTCAGACCTCTTATGTTTCCACATAAGGACTTTCAGCTAAAATAACTCTTGTCTTGTTCTCTCACTCTTTATTAACTCCACATCTTTAAATAAGTAAGAAGTATTTCGGTTGGTGAGATTGAGAGAAGTTGTTGAGTATGCTCTGCTAAGCAACTTCTTCACTGATCTCTTCAGCTCTGTCTGCCTATGGAGAGGGTACATTTTTAGGTGTTCTTATTCACGTGAATCCACTACTTAAGTAGGAGGCAAGTAGGTAGCTGGTAAATAAGTGTTTCAGTCTGTGTGGGCTGCTATAACAAAATACCATACACTGAATTGCTTATAAACAGTAGAAATTTATTTCTCACAGTTCTGGAATCTGAGAACTCCAAGATCAAGGCATCTGCAGGTTTGGTGTCTGGTGAGAACCTGCTTTCTGTTTCATAAACAGCTGTCTTTTCACTGTGTGCTCACATGGCAGAGGGGTTGTCCCTTTTATAAGGAAGGAGTGGCTCTCTTTTATAAGGGCACCAAACCCATTCATGATGGCCCTACCCTCATGACTTAATCAGCTTCCAAAGGCCCCGCCTCCTAATACCATCTGATTCGTGCTGAGGATTTCAACTGTGAATTTTGGAAGGACACAAACATTCAGACCATAGCAATCACTATGTCCAATTTAGGAGTACGTTCTAAGCAAGTCTATTTGGCTTCAGATCTAAGATGATCATGTCCAATCAGCTTTTCTCAGTAGTAAAAGTCGTAATATGAGTTCCATTTTTAGGACTTTTGCTTCTGTATCTCAATTGGTTCTCCCCAAAACAAAGAAAGGAAATATGGTTCATATTTCACATGATATAAAAAAAATAAATTTATAATGCATTAAGACATAAATGTGAAAAATAATATTTTAAGTATGTAGGTGAAAATATAAAACACAGTTTTTATGAGCTTGAATTTGGAAAGGTTTTAAAAGCAAGGTAATCATTATATTGTACTCTGTCTATATTTTTTTCATGTCTACACTATTTTATGGTTTTTTTGAAGGAAAGTTTGCCTTATTCTGAAATCAGAGGCTGACAGAATATGGATTATAACATGCAGTTATCGTCCCAATGTTACTAAGACTTGCTGGCTCCTTATAGACTACTGGATAGAAGTTAAATGCCTTCGCGTGACATAGGAGGTCTTTTATAGTTAGGATCTTACTTTTCGTTCTGCACTTATTTTCTCCTATTCTTTTCTTTTTGCTTATCACATGTGCACTGCGTAACCATTGAATGAATCTCAATTCCTTGAGTTTAGTTTTTACCTAAAACGCTTTATCCCTCCCTAAGTTCTAAGTATCTCTCAGAAATACACTTAAAGTATTGCCTTTGTGAAAATATCCCCAATTCTCACACTGTATTATACACTGTATTATATGTCACACTGTATTGTAACATCCTTACATATCTATATTCTCCATTAAACATAGATCATGGAAGGTAGTATTTCATTTGTATTTGTCATCCAGTGTCTGGCATAGTAGGTGGTTAATGTCAGAAGAATGAATTAATTATTAGAAATGTTGAGCTATCCTAACATTGAAGGATCATTGCAGAATTAATGACACAAACAATAAGTATCATTAAAATTCAGAGAATGTCACCATGGATTAGAAGGGTCTGGAAAGATTTTATGAAAGCTGGTGGGCTTATGGGAGGTCTACCAGGATGGGTAAGATTTGAAGTCATTGAGGAGAGAGGTAAGTTTCCCAAGCTGAACCAATAATGAGATTAAATGTTTGGTCAAGGGGAAGTCTTTCTTTGCTCTGGAGATCTCAATGCGTAAGCCACCTCTAGGAAGTTAGTGTCTTTGGTCTCTGGGCCCCATAGAAATTGCTCACATTTTTGTTTCATTGTTTATGGTGAGTTCCCTAGAAACAGAGACTGTGTTAGAACTTCAGGTCCATGTAGAAAAAAAGAGGAAACAGGATTATGAAGGAGATGGAGCTAAGCAAGAATATGTGTCCTCAGCAGATAGCTTCTGCCTGATACCACAGGGAGCTCTGACGTGTGAGTAGTGCTCAGAATTGATTCCACCTTGAGGCAAGCAACACACATGTTATACACCCAGGTCAGTCAGTTATTGACAACAGGCTGTCTCCTGGAGGGGTGCCATTCTCTGGGCAAGAGAACTCCCATGTGGTTGGAGACAGTTCTCTAGAGAAAGTCCAGCTGTGAACTAGGAGCAGCTAGCATACCCAGCAGCTGGAGGTGGATATTCTTGTCTGTTATGGTGGATCTGAGCAAGGCACTACCCCAAAATCTGTGGAGTTCCCCTAGAAGAGGTATACACTTTTACCACTCTTCTGCTTTGGCCCCTATCTTGTCGTGCTGTTGGATCACTGCCCACTATCCCTGGGCCACCGTACTGCTTTTGCTGGGCACGATCACTTTACAATTGATCCTGATCTTCTGTGCAACCCTGTGTCTCCTGGTCCCTGGTACTGCTGCCTGGCACTATGGCCACTTATACTGGATACCACCAATTATTTCCTGGCAATGTCAACTCCTGCTGCTGATTTTGCAACTTTCAGGGTGTCAAGTTCTATTCAGGGTCAAAGCTTGGTAGAGATCCCCTTGCATTGTATTGTATCTTACTTGTTAAATGGGGAACCAAAACAAAGAAGATTGTACCCCAGTGCTTTCAAGAGTTAATGGTAGAGCACCTCTTTTACTTGCACTAAGTAGGAACGCCACTCACCGAAACACTACTGACACTTCCCTTTTCTCTAGAGACTAGCACTCTTTTTGTAACTCTATGATCTTTCTAACCTTGTTCCCTTAGGGTGAGTCCTCTCCTCAGTGGTCTCGTAATCCTTTTTGAAAATGAACTTTTGGTGGGCCTGGGCCACCAAAGCTCCAGGCTGCCCAGACATACCTGAATTTCAGTATTGGTTCAACCACCATGTCAGCTACCTATGTAAAACTCAGTTAAGACTAAATTATTTGGACAATTGAAATTGGAGTTAATGCTCTAGGAAGTGACCATTATGGGGAAAACACTGTTAGTTTCTGTTCAGAATCCCACGATAGGCACTACTAGTGTTTTCAACAATGTCTGGATTTCCTGTCCTTCTAGGCAAATGGAAAGCCAATGAGCTGTGAGTGGAATGATTTATGGGATGAGGCATTCAATTAGCAGTGTTATTTCTGGGCTGAAGCATTCAATCACACATGTCAGATCCTCTCACACTTCCATCCCCTGTTGCAGCAAGTAAGGAGGAGGCTCTGTTGGCAGGTTTGGACCAATGGTTGAAGCAGTCTGCGTCATCAGACTCTTGTTTGTTGCCTAAACAAGAAAAAAATGATAGTCTTTTCTGCAGTTATGCCATTGAGATTTGGGTATTGTTTGATAGTACAGCATAAAGTCAACCTATCTTCATTAATAAAAACAGCTCCTTTCATTCTCTTTCCATTCCCCATTTAACTAAAAAATATGGTCCCCATAATGAAATAGATTTTGGCTAAAAATATAAGTTAGAAAACTTTATACTAATGAATTTTTCTTTCAACCCCATTGTTCCTTTTCCTACCCTCTTTTGTCTCATTGTGTAACCAGGTATGTTATTAAGAAATCTTTGTGTTTAATAGAATGGTTTAATAAAAAAATAAGAGTATAAGTAGATTGCAGGTGGTGGTTAACTGGTCACCATTGTTAAAATAAGTGAAATATCTGAGTTACAAAATGATTGGTCCATATAATTTAAAAAGTCAGTAATCAGATCAATGGCATGGCACTAGAAAGCCAAACCTTTCAAACTCTGAATATTGTTATTATTTTTTTTGGATGAACTTAGTCAGAAGTATGGTTTTAATCACCATATTCATTTTGGAAGACTGATAATTAATACTGAAAGTTATATAAATAGACAGTAAAATATGTTTCCTCATTGGAATCCCTTAAAGTAAATAAACCTCAAAAATAACTTTATTTACATTCTGTACTTGGTGAACTGTACTGGAGCAAAAAGAAAGATGGAATTGGATACACTCGTATCACAACAAAAAGCTTTGCTTATGGAATACTATGACTGCCAAGATATTGAATATTTAATATAATCACAACAAAAAGCTTTGCTGAGATATTGAATATATATGAGATATTTAATATAACATATCCTGAATGTATGCTGTGTATGATGTAGCATTTAATATTTACCTGTACACATTTATTATTTAGAAAATACTTAACATGAAACTCAACTGATAGTAAAATTTACTTCTTTCAAATCTGGCTAAGTTCTGTACCTGTTTTATGTGTGCACATAATGCTCACTTTTTAAAATTTTAGAAAACAAAGCTGGAGGCCTGCTTTTTAGAATCTCTAATACCTGTGTTATTTTTAAAAACTGTTCTCATCAAAGAGTGTTGGTGCTTTTAGAATCAGCAACAGCAGTTTATGGCCTTTATGGTATCTTATAACTTTATTTCTGAAAACTGTAGTGCAAACAGCTACTATCGGTAAATTGATCTATTCTGAATTTTTTAATGTGGAGAATTTAAACCATGAAATATACCTGATGATTTACATGATGAAAGACAGCTGATAATAGAACTGCTGAGAAAGACATGTGAGATACTGGAATCAAACAGAGCTTACACTGGTGGTCAGGGTATTAGAAGTTGTCTGACTGTTTCTTCCCTGTAGGCACTTTATGATGTCATATTGCAAATTGGCTTTACAGTTACAGAGAGAGAAGACCCTTCATATGGTCTTTTAGAAAGATATTTCATTGTGGTGGTAAACAAGTCTACTTGTTTAACATTGGTATTTAGAACACCTGGCAAATATTTTTTTTATTAAAAAAACCCCAAAACAGAAAATGGAACATCCATTTTCATGACCATTATTGATAATGATAGATATAAATCAGTTTGATGATTAAATGCAATATTTTTCAAAAATATATGTAACAACATCTAAACATTCACTGAACATGAATTATGCGTCAGGAATTGTATTCTACATGGATTGTTTAATTTACTCCTCAAAACAATCCTTTAATTTAGATACTATTATTATTTCCATTTTACAAAGCAGAAAGCAGAGATAAGCTAAGTAACTTATTCAAGGTTATATATGTAGCCATTCATTATCCATGAATTGAACAAATATTTGTCTGGCACTAGGGTTACAAAAATGAGTAAAACATGGGCCTGGTCTCTGAGGAACTTAGTGGGAGAGATGGACATGTAAATAGCTATTCAATATGACATGAAAAGAACTATATTCTTGAAAGAGGAACCAAGATTTGACACAGAGAAAATAACGTTTGAGCTGAGAATAAAATTTCATCAGAAGAAAGGGGAAGGTCATTGCAGACATCATAACCTTCATGTTCAAAGATAGAGTTATGAAGGGCATAGAGCATTGGGGAGTACTGGTGAGTTTGTACAGCTGGAATGGAATGTGTGGGATAAAGAAAGAGGAACTTTTATTGCCCAATTGACAAAGCTAAGATAATTTAGTTAATCTTTAATTTAGACACGTTTACCATTTATGTCCTTTTTTATTGCCTTTTTCTTTCATATACTTATCTTTCCAAAAAATTTTTACAGTGCTTATATTAAAAAAATAAAACAGAATCACTGAGATGAAAATATATGAGCAAATGCCATATAATCAGGGAATTGACAAAGTGAAAAAAAGGAGAAAAGATATTATTCTATTGATTGGACCAAAAGTCATGTCTATAATTAAATATCAAGTAAAGCCCTGAACAACCTAGATGATCTAGGAAATAAAGAAGATATTGAGTCACACATAATTTAAAATTCTAATTTCTGAGTATCAAGCCCACTCATGAGCTTGGAAAATCCCTAAGGTTATCTATGGTATTTGAATAAACCACAAACCATGGGAAAACACTTAAAGAAAAGTAAACTTATTTTAGAAGAACCAGGGTTTTTGAGCTGATGTTTAAATATGCTAATATAATTTTGTTCAGTTTGAGAGTCTAACAATTTATTTCAGAAGGCAGTGTGCTGATATATAAAGTCTAACTAGAGTAGAATACAAAAGGAAATTCTAAGATTATCCAGAACATATAGGGCAATCCAGGAAGTCATGCATAAATTTACTACAAATGAGAAAAGTATAAAACATAGTATAAGAAAAGTATAAAACATGCCAAATGTTTTCTACCGAAGACTAGGAAAACAATGATGGAACAAATACAAATTTTATCTAGCTCTTTTTAACAAGTAGCTGCTGCAGAAGTAAGGAAGCCAAAGCATGAAAGATAACCATGTATAGCACAACAGGTAAAGGCCTGTAGGAACACTGCAAGTAAATGCTTGTTTTTCTTGTTTACCATTTAAGAACAAAGCCATTTAGGGAAATACGTTTCACATAATAGTATGTCATGGCAAAGCATGGTAAAACTATTATTTTATGCACAGAAATAATAACAAAAGATGAATTAAAAAGTTATGAACGATATATCTGTATATATCATGATATATACAGGTATATCACTCAGAAAATCATTCAGAAAAATCTGCGTGCCAGACTCTGTGCTAGGCACTGGGGATACAACCTTGAAAAGAAAACGTATAGATCTTGGCGTCTGAGAATTTGCATGGTTGATAGACACCGTGCAGATTCGTGTTTAGTGAAAGAACAAAAACGTGCATGGCAGTGGTATCAGCTTCAGGAGAGTGATTCCTTCTGGGGAGGGAGGAATAAAGAGGAGATAGGTAGAGGGTGGTAAGTTAGAGCACAGCTTTATGATTTTTTTCCCTTAAAAATGTGAAACAAATGTGGTAAAATGTTAACAACTGTAAAATTTTGGTAGAAATTATATGCTCTTTCGTGCTTTTCAGTTTGTTGGAAATAGTTCATAATTTAAAATAAAAAAATAAATCTATTGAGAGATTATAACAGTGGTTACTCTTTAGCTATGGGGGAAATATCTGTCTTACCAATATGCCACCTACAGGGATAAAAATTTAAAGGTTAAAATGTATCAGTATAATCAGATCTCAGACTAAAAGAAGGTAGTATGACCTTCTGGCAGCTCAGTTTCCTAATCTGCAGATAATTGTAATAAAACTTAAATTTACCTCTGTGGCTTGTTGTTTGAATCAGAGATAAAACGGACAAAAGGCTAATGTGTATTGAATGCTGGTACATGGCACGTACCATTCTGATTTGCAGAAATTAGCTCCGTGACTCCCAAATGGTGTAGTTGTGGAGCATTGCAGCAAACCCATGGGAGCTCAGGCGTATTGCAGATGCTTAAGAAAAGTATTGTGGTACTTGGTGTTGGTTGGACCCTGCTTGAACTTCTAGCTCAAATTGTTTCACAGTTTCACCCCTTTAGACCTTAGATTCCATACTATTCCTTACAATTGTTATAGCTTTACAATGCTATTTTTTTCTTTTAATTTATGTGTACTATATTTTCCAGTGGCTACTACTGGAAGTTGTTAGGGCGTACATAGTTATTACGTTGTTTGGACATAGTTACTTGAAAAATGGAACTATTAGGTATTTCTTTCGGCCTAGGGAAGGGGTGTCCAAAATTTTTTCAACGTTTTCACCAAGGGCCATATGCAGTAAAATACACAAACAGCCGGCCGCTCACTCGAGGTGAAGTACGTATTGCCTTACCTGGTTTTTTAAGTAAACTAAATATATTTTTGGAATTTGCTGTGGGCCAATTAAAAATGGATTGCGGGCCACAGTTGGCCCGCGGGCTGCAGTTTGGACACCCCTGGCCTAGGAACACAGTAAAGAAATTACTGAGACACTTAGGGCTCATAAACAAAAAAGGTATGGCCCCTTCTGAATTAGTGTATTTAGTCTTCATATCAACCAAAGGGTGTAAGTCCTAATCTTATCTCCATTTATAGAAACTAAGACAAGAAGAGGTTTACTATCTTGCCCACACAGCTAACAAGAGATTATGCAGGATTTGATACTAGTCAGACTGACTTTAATCTTATACCCATAACCATTTTGACGTATATAACTATATAAATAACATGACTGTCAAATACACTACATTGAAGAGACATGTCTTGAGGAGAAATATAATTTCAATTAGAATATTTAAAGTATATAATTTCAAGCTAGAACTGGAAGGGACTTTATAAATTATTGTAGGAGAAAACTAAAGCCCTGACGAATCTCCGAGACAAACACACCTAGTGTGTTTATCATATTGGCAGAGTCAGCATGAGAACCTCTTTCTCCTGTTCCCCATTCTGATATGCCTCTGTAAAATTGAACAAAGTCTGTTCAGGAGCAGCCATCAGAAATAGGACATACTTATAATGCCACAAGAGGACATAGAAAACTCAACAGCCAAACTTGGAGAGAAGTGGCGTGGCAGGTATCTTTGTAGCTGTTAAAGTCAATAGATGAAAAGTTAGGTGCTTTTGCACTGAACGCAGGGGATTTACAATACTTATTTCAAGCTTTTACTAGAGCTGCTGTTCCCGTGGGAAACATCAAGTAATTATCACTAAAAGATTCTAATGTGAGTTCTCTGCTTTCACAGGCTGTGAAATACTTTCTTCCTTGGTGCTCCACACCAGACGATATAACTACTCATTTCTTTTCCTATTGTCTGGCTCCCTCACCATTTGGGAGCTATTCGAGGGCAGGGACCATGCCTTTTGCCTCAGTCGATATCTCCTGTGTCAATTCAGCATAGTGACTAATATATAATAGGTGCCTAAAAGATATTTGCTATGTGAGTTTATAACAAATATATGTTGGCAGAAAGCTGCATATGAGCTATGACGTCGTTTATTTAATTATCCCAAACACAAACTTGTCTCAATCGGAAACACCTGATTTGGACTTAACATAAGAAGTAAATGTCTATTATGGTAAGCCACTGAATTTATGGAATTTATCTGTTACATGAGCTTCTGTTACTCCAGCGAATACATCTATTCATCAGCCGACAATAATCCTCGGTTTTCTCCAAACCAAAACTTTATTGGGAGTCAGACCTCTCCTTGTACATTGAAGCTCACTTGTAACCAGCATGCAGCTTCCCTCTGCTTTGGCCACACAGAGAGATATTCACATCTTCTTATGCTCTGAGAACTCAGCATCACCATTCCTACCTTGTTGTTTTCACTCATTATTTTCACATTGCTTGGAATGTTCAGTCTCTTTCTCCTTACCTACCCAAATCCACTCCTTTCTTCATTATTTAGCTGAGCTTGATCCACTGCGCCAATCTTCTCTAATAGTTTTAAACTCCACTGATACTCTTCCTTTGAGCCTTCGTGGCATGACAATTCTGGGCTGCACCATTTGGCTATGCTGTCTTGCTTTACTCTTATTAATTTGTTAGTCTAGACTCCCGAACTAAATTCCAAGCTCCTGAAGAACAGGAAATCAGTCATTACAGAATCACCAGGTCTAACATGCTCATAAATAAATAGTAGCTATTCAGTATTTCATGGTTCAATTGCTCCATTGCTAGAAGTCTCACATATCCCTCAGTTTCAACTGATTCGACAGACTCCAAATCTGACCTGAGAGCAGTATGTCATGAGCCACTAAGGCCAAGCATAGTTGGTGATACCAAGGAGGAAAGGAGGAGTCATTTGCTGGGCACTAGGACTTGGACCGTATACAAAAGAGGAGGAAGAAAAGTAATTTGAGTGGGTAGAAGTTCAGCCATAGTCCATGGTCAAGTGAGGGAAGGTCAGCAGTTTTAAGAAAATAAGAGCCAAAAGCCCAGAGCAAAAGGAGCTAAAGCTTGGACTGAATTGAATTAAACTGTGTGTCTTGCTGATGCCCATTTGAATACTGCTAGGCTTTGTTTTCTCAGCATCAGAGAGTTATATAAGTAGCTGATAATATGGGATTGCAATCCTGACATTAACACCAGTGTCAGCATAGACAGTGATGGATTTGGGTCTCCCTGGGATCATGAGACATGTAAGGGTTTGGGTATGGTTGCAATACGGTGATGACATCAAGGGGTATAGTTCCTGCATATTAGCACCTATCACCCTGATAAAATCTTATGTGGCTCTTTAACTCTTGAGTTTTGTTGTGTACAAAGCCTGTCATAGAAGAGCTGAAAGAGAATGTTGAGGAAGGCAATACATTCCAGGAAAGTTTTTGACTGTCTTCTATAGACCATATATCAAGGAATGATTTTGAATTGTCTTTCTGTCTCCGCAAAGAGAATTCAAGAAATGTCTTTCCCACCCAGTGAATCTAAGTTGTCTAGCAAGACTCAGCATGAGCACGTCTTGGAAAAGTGTGAAGGGTGTTGTTTGTTGTCTCGCCTTATTGGACATGGCATTTTCATTATGCTCTGAGGAGAGATCATTGGATGAAGGACATTGGGTGAAAAATAGGCAAAATCAGATATTAAACTGCAAATATGTTAAGACACCCTTCATTTTCAACTTTTTTCTCTTTTCTTGTTTTGTTCCCCTATGAGGTGAAAGAAATGCTTCCCTTCATGGTCAGCCTTTTGCTTCACCACAGGCTTATGCTCCATCCCTATGAACAAGATAATACAAATTCACCTACATGGCGGGCTGCACTTGTCTTCCCCAAAGCGGGGGAAACTGTGCCTATTTGCTAGAAGTAGATGGAATTATTGCACTGTATCTTGGTAAACTAATATGTTTAATTTTATGCCATAGATCTCATAAGATTATTTGATATTAAACTTCTCTGATAACATCAATCATTTCATGCAATCAGTAGAGAGGAAGGAATATTGAGAAAGCAATTTGTCCATCTCTTTGCCTTTAGGTATACTTAAACCAGTTTCCCACACTGTTATGTCAAAGTTTAGGCTGTGTTTACTTGTTGTTCTCAAGGGCAGTACAGTAACATGTTCATCCTTGAATAAAAACGAAGTCATCATAATGGGTGCAAGACCTCAGAGAAGAGAGGAAAACATCAGAGATGTGACAGAATAGGGGCTAGGAAGGAACAACGCAGTTGTTCCATCTCAGCAAGGTGTCGCTTTGAGGGGTGCCGATAGTAAAACAACAGGGATTTGTGTGAGTAAAGAGTCTAGATAGATACCTTAACACAACTTCATTCTAGAAATTATATTAAAGACCTTTGTTCAATGTTTGGAGGAATATAAAACATTGAAAAACTGTTGGAGAGGTTTAGTGTAAAATAAAAGTGAGTTGCATGTGTGAAGAATTTTGACATAAAAACACCTTCAATGTACTGAAAATTGATGATTTTTGTCACTTCTCAACCACCTTTTAAATATTCCAGTGATTGTTAAACTTCATTTTAAGGCTTTTAATGTTTGCGTTCAACACCATGAATTTTTTCCAGTTTGGTTCACTATATCAAGCCCAGTTAAGTGTTTAAGCTCCTGGAATGTGCCTAAACTATCAAAAAACTGAGCTGCTAGAAGAAATTGCCTTAAAATAAAAGATGATTCTGAGGTATCTAACCTGGAAATAATGTGATGGTCAATGTGACAGAAACGGGATACAGGGAAAAAAAAAAAAGTTAATGGGAGAAAAAATAATGATTTCAGTTTGTGGACAAATACTGTTATAGGTTATTTAACTGTAAATGTTTAACAGCAGTTAGAATAGATTTGGGACACTTCAAGGCGGCCTTCTGTGGAAGGTTAGTAGTGGATAAGTTTGTTGTGATCATTTTCTCTCTTTCTCTAATCTCTACCCATCCCTGCCCACTCAATTTCATCTTTTGAGATTTTCATTTTTTTCCTTCCTAATATGCTACGTTACACTTCTGTGGTTGAAGGTGATGTGAGGGGTTGGGGTCACATAGAGAGAAAAGGAAGAGGTTTTTGTTTGTTTCTACTACTCCTCTAAGAATAAGAAATTTAACAGGGAAAAAAAGGATGCCTGCTGAGGTGCTTGAATGACAAGCTCCCTGATGAATTACACAAACAGAAGCCTTTTGGTAACTTGAGCTCTGTCTCCTTGTTAAATTGTGCCTGAATGTTTGACATTCTCTCTTACTGCTGTTTTATCACAGCTAGCTCAACACCCAGGATTCCTTTATGAACTAGCTATATGAAACCCCGTGAACTGCATTCTCTGATGATACAGTCAGCTCTGGGAAAGACATCTGAGCTTTAATCAAGTAATGTCTGAACCGGAAAATTTCTGGTATCTCATTTAATAGACCCGGATAACATGTTCTTCTCTCCAACTGTGCTTCAACGACACTGAGTAGGTTTAGAGAGATTTCTAACAAAATGGCATCCATATGACCTTAGAATTCCTTAACCCTTTCTCTTATGTCTCTCAGTGGAGAGCTTTATGCAGGAACATGGCAGATTATGGGCTCAGCACAATTGTTTTTGGAACATGATCCTGTCTTTTAGAGCACCTCATCATTTAGAAAACTATCTTTGCTTTAATACTTCCTGATACAAATTTAATTTGCTTTGGTGCTCAAGGGTTATAGTAAGTGTAGTTACACACGCCTTTGTGCTTGCCTCACAAAACTTCCAACAGAAACCAGTCAACACAGACTTCATTAATCTTCTTAACACTGAACAGAGAAATTCAAATGAAAAGTATGAATATTTTTCCAGGGGCGCACATCTGTATTGGATTTGTTTATCTCTGAGTAGGCATGTGTGATGAAAACAATGTATCATTTTGGGGTTTCCTGAGTGGAGGGCTGTAATTCTTTGTAGAGAACAAGGAGTATACTATGCTGCTGGGAGCCTTTACCTTGTTGCTTTGCCATTTGTATAGTTTTGATTGTGGCAGCTTCTGTTCCTAAGTGTCAGAGTTACTTCTTGTCTAAAAGAACCCTGTTTAATTTGAAAAGAAAGCAAGTCTGTCACACGGGGCGGCCTGCGGGGTCTCTGCTCCTGCTCCCCACATAAGAACGCAGGGCATGGTGAGGCCAAAAAGGAGCACCCACGGGGCCATAGGTAGGGAAGTCATACCACTATGCTCTCACTGGAGGCTGGGTTTACACGACGACATGCGACCTGCTGTCCGCTTTGCTGCCAACCGACCGACTCTCCTTGACTCTCCTTACTCTCCTCCACTATCCATCATTCTCCTTCACTCTCCTCGGCTCCCTCCGTAGCCGTGGCAGTTATACTAGTGGCCAATGGCTCAATGGTTACAGCTGACTGCCATCTACTACCCGAGCCAGCACCTCTCCATGTGAGGCTGAGAGCCTGGAAACTGCTCTCTGGGGCTCTGTCCCCACAAAGTCTTAATCCACATGCCTTTTATTTCTTTTACCCATGCTCTAGACTACTAACCAGCCTCTCAGGAAAAATTTTAACATTTCAAGTTCAATATCTCCTATGCTTCAATCCGTAACTCCTTGCTGAGTTCCAAAACTTGCCACAAAAGGACAAAATCATGGATCAAAAACGGAATGTAAGCAAGTAAGCCTCAAACTTTTACAGACTATTAAAGTCTATTTTAGGAATTATGTTACAATAAAGATGGTGGACTTTGTGTAAATTCTTCATGTTTGATTTTGTGTTGATGATAGCATGCTCTCAGAACAAAGATTGTAATCCAAATCAGAGTGTCCATTTCCTTTTCTCTAACCCAAACTGCAACATCTATATGACACGCAATACACTATAGACATTTGATAACAGTGATGGTTACTTTTGTGTGTTGATTTGACTAGGCTAAGGGAAGCGTTATTTCTGGATGTGTCTGTGAGTGTGTTTCTGGAAGAGATTAGCATTTGAATTGGTAGACAGAATAAAGAAGCTCCTCCCTCGCCAGTGTGGGTAGACATCATCCAACTTTTGAGGGCCTGAATAGAACAAAAAAGGTGGAAGAAGGGTGAATTTGTTCCCTGCTTGAGCTGGGGTATTCATGATCTTCTGCCCTCAGACATCAGGGCTCCAGGTTCTTAGGCCTTTGGTCTCGGACTGGGACTTACACCAATGGCTCCTCTGATTCTCAGGCTTTTGGGTTTGGACTGGAAATACATCACTATAAGACCCAGTATTATATTATATTATATTATATTATATTATGTTATGTTATGTTATGTTATGTTATGTTATGTTATGTTATGTTATATTATATTATATTACATTATATTATAGAACTGGTCTTATAGTAAAATAAGACGGTCCTATATTAATTTTTGCTCCAAAAGATTCATTAGAGCTGATTGTCTAGCTAGGTCTTATTTTCAGGGAAACATGGTATGTAGATGATTGGAAGGCACAAGTTCTCTTTGCATTTAAGGTTCCATTGTGGATTAAAAGTTGAGGGGTAAACAATCCTTTCACTATGTCTCCTGAAGAGTTTTCTGTCTACTCTTGTTTTGACCTGGATAAAAGGAATGTGCTAATGGTCAATACAGTGGTTAATGTGTAGCAGTGAAGAAAAAGCTTTCAGCACACAATGTATATTGTGGTAAGAAGAAAAATGTCCCCCCACCCCTCCAAGAGGCCCACCTCCGAGTCTCTCGAAACTTTGAATATGTTACTTTACATGGATAACAGGACTTTGCAGAGGTGATTACATTCAAAGGTCTTTAAATAAGAAGAATAATCTGGATTATTCAGGTGGGACACATTTAATCACGCGAGTCCTTAAAAGCAGAGAAACTTTCCAGACTGGTGTCAGAGCGAGATGTGTCCACAGAAGTAAAGTCAGAGAGAAGCTGATTGAGGATTCTATCGGCCATTTCTGGCTTGGAAGATAAAAAGAGGCCATGCATGAGTCAAGGAATGTGGAAAGGTTATAGAAGCAGGAAGGGGGACGGAGTATTTGTGAGTTGAAATGTTTTCAATAATTTCCTAAAGTGTACAACAAACTCATGGGCTACCTGTTTAAAATGCACGTCTCCAGGGCAACCTCAGGTTTTCTAATTCATTATACCTGGTGTAGGAACCTAAGATCTGAAATTTAACTTTATTTAGATGATTTATCCAGATGAGCTCTAAAAGCCATTCTAGCTTGATCTTATTAAGAATAAGTTGCCATATTTAACACATAATTTAACAGTCTTATTTCCATACTTATATTCCAGAACTAGGGAAAAGTCCCTCTCTCTCTCTCTGTCTCTGTCTTTCTCTCTGTATCTCTCTCTGTCTCTTTCTCTATCTCTGTCTCTCTCTGTCTCTGTCTTTCTCTGTCTCTGTCTCTCTCTGTCTCTCTCTCTCTCTCTCTCTCTCTCTCTCTCTCTCTCTCTCTCACACACACACACACACACACACACACACACTCTTTTTTTGTTTTTTAAGATTTCCTACAGCCGTTTTATCTTTTGTTTTCCGTTTTCTGGTAGCTTAGTGTCTCCATTGTTTCTTTGCCTTTGTGTTTCTGTTGGTACTTTTGGTTTGGAGATATTCTACGGTCTTTTTCCTCTTTTTTTATGTTATATGTCTCAGTTCTGAAGTTTTTGAGTGGTTACCATTAAGTTTATGTAAAACAAAGTTTTATATCTACAGTAGTCCTTTTTCTTTTGCATGCATCTTATCTCCATTCCTCTTTGAAAATTCAGACCTTTATCTTTTGTCCTTTTATGTTTCTATTGTCACAAATTATTCCTATTTATTCTGTGAGTTTATTTCCTAGTTGCAGTAGCAGTTGTCTTCTTCCTTGTTTTTTTTAATGTTTTTTTTTTATTAGTTTCAGGTGCACAAGACAAAGTAATACTTATAAGTTTATCATTTATATGCCTCACATTGTGTAAACCCCTTTACCCCATCCACTATCCCTCTGACATCGCACAGAGCCATTACATTTCCTTTTTTTTTTTTTTTTTATAGGAATAGAGACAGTGGAAATGTAATGCTTACTCTTGACTGCATTTATGTTTCCCGGCTTGATGACTTCTCTCTAGAAAATTCACAAATGTTTACCTTAAGTTTTGGAAATAGAACCAGGGGTATGTGATCAGAAAGACCAGGTATGTCCCCTTCCAGGACATTTATATCACATGTTTGTTTCATGTGTATTTTCCATGCTAGATGATAAATTCCACTGAGGCAAACAACATGGGTACCTTATTCACATCAGTAACTCCAGGGAAATAAAAAATGCACAAGCGTAGTTAGTGGTAGGAGAGGTGCAGGGCAGGGATGGATATTTGAAGAAGTATTTAGGAATTAAAGTAAACACGTTTACCAATCTGATGGGGGATTATAGAATAATGTTCTTCAGCTTTGAGCTTAGGTTGTTAGCTGGAACTATTCCAAATTAAGGAAGAAATACATTTATTTGCTGGAAGATTAGTTTTTGAGATTATATGTTTGAGACGTCTAATGGCTCCCAAATATTCCTGTGCTCTCAGTTTCAAAACCCGTGAATGATATTTTACGTGGCAAAAGGACTTTGAACAATGTTATTAAAGTTAAGGATCTTAAAATGGTGAAGGTATCCTGAATTATCCAGGTGGAACCAATCTAATTACATGCATTTTGTTTGTTTGTTTGTTTTGTTTTGTTTTTTAAACAAAGAGCTTTCCCTTGTTGCAGAGAATCAGAGAGTAAGCAGTGTGAGAATGACTTGACCTACTGTTGCTGGATTTGATGGTGGTGAAAGGAAACTATGAGCCAAGAAATACAGGTAGCCTATAGAAGCTAGAAAAGGCAAGGGGATGGATTCCATTGTAGAGTCTCTAGAAGGAACTCAGCCCTGCCAACACCTTAATTGTTGCCCAGGAAGACTTGTTTTAGGCTTCTGAACTCCAAAACTGTAAGAGAATAAATTCATGTTGTTTAAAGCCACCAAGTATGTGATAATTTTTACAACATCAATAGAAAATGAATATACCAATTATCCTCCTTCCAACAAAGGAAGTTGATACTTAATGATGCAACTCTCTTGGGTCACATTCTCTGGAGCCAAGAAAAGAGAAGTTCTCCCCCATCAATTCCCTTTCATTTTGAAAGACATTTGCTTAGTTATTGATTTGTGATCTGGGTTTTCACTGACAAATGCTTTTGAGGCAATTGTCAGGGTGATCCATGCTGTGGCCTACAACAGAAAATATGAGACTCTGGCTCTGCCAATCACAGAGTCAAAGCCAAACCTCTTGAAAGAAAAATTCACACTCTCTACCCCACTTCCCATTCTTAACATCTATCAGTTTGGATTTACTCTATCAGTAGTGAAACTCATCTGAAGCCTTATTGAGAAGCCCGGGTAAGCTGTCTGGGGGGCAGTCTGGAACCTGATGGATATCTGAGCATGGCTGTGTTTCAATGTAACAGCATAAATTGTCCCATCATCTCTGATCCTTGTTCAATGTTATAGTCCATTCTCAGTCAGGAGAAGCAGAAAGTGGCCATTTTGACAGAGAACCAAAAGGGGAGTGTCATCCAAGACCAGGAATGGTAGCTGTGGTGCTCATCAGATGAGAACTGCTATGTCCAGTGAATTGACCTATTCTTTTTCTCATTGTTAGACCAGGGTAATGGGCTTTTGAGCAGAAGACCATTTCATTACATATCAAGGAGTGTAATACGTACACATGTTATCAGCATGTCTCATCACTGCAGATGTTACCCTTCATCACCCGACTGAGGCAGTGTTTGTCGTTTGCTTTGTGGTTGAGTTAATCCTTTGCCCTCTTTCCATACTGTATTCTTTGGAAGGAAGTCACTATGTATGACCTGTACATAAGGAGCTAGGAGTTATGTACTACCTCCTTGAACATGGAATATCTGTCACTGTGTACGACCTGTACGTAAGGAGCTGGGAGTTATGTTCTACCTTCTTGAACATGGAATATCTATGTAAGTTATTTGGAATTCTTCTGTATAGATTTTTGTATTCTCTATTTATTTATTGAATATTTATAGCAATATGGACTGGAATATTTACAAAATGATTTATAATCCAATACTATTTTATTTATTTTGTTGCTAAAATTGCTCTAGCTTTGGCCATTGGGAGTTCTTTCCGTTCACTCCTCTGTCTCCTTGATGTACTCAAATTATTGTTTTTGTTTGTTTTATTTTTGTCTGTTTTTGTTTCGAGTACTCACACTTGTCTATTTTTGCTTTTGTCTGCACTTTGTGTCGTATTCAAGAAATCATTGCTAAGACAAAAGTCAAGGAGCTTTCTCTTATGGGTTGTTTCAGGAATTCTGCAATTTTAGGTCTTCTGTTTAAATATTTAATCTATTTTGAGTTGATTTTTGTGTATGGTATTATGTGGGGTCTAATTTCTTTAATTCTTTTCTTTTTTTGCATGTGCATACCCAGTTTTCCCAGTATCATTTGTTAAAGAAACTATCCTTTCCCCATTGTGTGTTCTTGGCACGTCTGTCAAAGATTAGTTGACTGTATAAGAATGGAATTATTTCTGGGCTCTCTATTCAATTTCATTGGTCTATATATCTGTCTTTATGACAGTGCCATACTGTTTTAATTGCTGTAGCTATACTGTCTACATAGTGTACTGTATATTTTGAAATTATGAAGTGTGATGCCTCCAGCTAAAATTGCATACGTTATTCTGGGGTTTTTATGGTTTTATATGAGTTTTCATTTTTTTCTATTTCTATAAAGAATGCCATTGGGAATTTTGATGGGGATAATATTGAATGTATAGGTTATTTGGATCATATGGAGATTTTAACAATATTTAAATCTTCCAATCCATGAACACATGGTGTCTTTCTATTTATTTGTGTCTTATTTAATTTCTTTCATCAATATTTTATAGTTTCCAGTGTATTGCACAAGTCTTTTACCTTCTTGATTAAGTTTAATCCTAAGTATTTTATTCTTTTTAATGCCAGTATAAACAGAATTGTTTTCTTAATGTCCTTTTTAGATGATTCATTGTTAGTACACAGAAATGCAACTGATTTTTGTATGTTGATTTTGTATACTGCAAGTTTACTGAACTTGGTTATTAGTTCTAAACATTTTTTGGTGGAATCTGATGGTTTTCTACATATAGGATCATGTTATCTGTAAACAGAGATAATTTTAACTTGTCCTTTCTGATTTGGATATCTTTTATTTCTTGCCTAATTGTTCTGGCTAAGAGTTACAGTATATGCTGAATAGAAGTGGTGAGAGTGGGTACCTTGTTTTATTCCTGATTTCACCTTTTCACCATTGAGTTTGATGCTGGCTGTGGGCTTTTCATATATGGCTTTTATTATGTTGAGGTACTTTCTTTTTATTCCTAGTTGGGTAAGTACTTTTATCGTAAGGGGGTGCTGAGTTTGTCAAATTCTTTATTCTACATCTACATATCGATATGAATATGCCATTTTTGATCCTTCATTCTGTTAATGTGTTTATCACCTTTGCATATTTTGAACTATTCTTACATCTCAGGGATAAATCCCACTTGATCATGATATGTGATCCTTTTAATGTGCTGTTGAATTTGGTTTGCTAGTATTTTGTTAAGACTTTTTGCATCTATTTTCATTGAGAATATTGACCTGTAATTTTCTCTTCTTGTAGTGTCTTTGTCTGGTTTTGCCTTTAGGGTAATGTGGCCTAATATGTTTGGAAGTTATTCTTCCTCTTAAATTTTTGAGAATTTGAGAAGGATTGATGTTAATCATATAACAGATTTCAAAGGAAACCTATGTAATGGGAGAAAATATTTCCAAACCCATGTGATTCCACTTATATGAGATATCCAGAATAGTCAAAATCATAGAAGCAGAAAAGAGAATAGCGTGTGCGAAGGGCTGGGGTGAGGGAAATGGGGAGTTGTTATTCAATCAGTTTAAAGCTTCATTTGTGCCAGATGAATAAGTTCTAGTGATCTGCTATAAAACATAGTGCTTTTGGTTAACAACACGGCATTATGCACTTTGATGTTGGTTAAAAGGGTAAATATCTGTTAAATGTTGTTATATACACATGCACACACACACATGCATACACAAAGGGACAAAAGGAATCACTGGTAGGTGTTGGATATGTCTGTTACATCAATTATACTTTGATAAAGCTGTTTAAAATAAAAAAACGAAAGTGCATGAGCCCCATTTACAGGAAAAAAAATGAATTAGGTAAATACCTAGAAGCATGATTCTGTGCCCATCGACTATATAGTCTGATTATGTTCCTCTTTGTAAAAAAACTATCAAACTTGCTCTCCATGTATTTGCACCATTTTATATTCTCACCAGAAATCATTTGAGAGTTCTTGTTGCTCTTCATTCTTGCCAGCAATTGGGATTGTCAGTACATCTTGATTTCAGTTGAGAGAGAGCCATACTGGACTTCTGACTATAGAACCGAGAGACAATAAACATGTGTTGTTTTAAAGCAATTTGTGATTACTCGGTACAGAAGCAATGGAAAACTCATACGTGCTAAGCAAAATAAGTCAGATGGAAAAAGTCGAGAACCATATGATTTCACTCATATGTGGAATATAAAACTGAAAGCAACCAGTGAACAAGACAAACAAAAAACCAGAGAGGGAGAAGGGAGGCGAATAGTAGAAGAGGAAAAAGGGGCTGAAATACATGGTGATGGAAGGAGAACAGACTCTGGGTGGTGAACGCACACACAATGTGATATATAGATGACGTATTATAGAAACATACCCTTGAAACCTATATAATTTTACTAACCAATGTCACCCCAATACATTTATTAAAAAATATTTTTAAAAAAGGAAACTCATACAGTATGCAGTGTTTATGTTATGAGAAATACAGACACTTTGGCGAGTCCATCCTCTGGCCACATCCAATTATATTTTCTTCAGAGACTACTGCCAGAAACCACCAATGACTTGGAAACATATTCATTAGTATGAGAGAAATTATTATATCCCTTCTTTCCATTAAAAAAAAAAAATATCTTTTAGCAACGCTCGGGTGGGGGAGGGACATTATTCCCCAAACTCCCTAGCTCTCCTCCCTTGGTGTAAAGAAATGTTAATAAATCTGGATTTTAAAAAATCTATTTTGAAAGTCCACTTTAAAAGTATGTTTGTGTAGTAAGTTAAACATGTTTTCTTTTTCAATTTCTTGTTTTAAATGTCTCTCCAGTTTTTAAAATAGAACAACCCTTGAAGCTTTCAGTTCTCCAAATTGCATGTCATGATTAGTCTTTTAGAATTATTCAGATTGCAGGGAAAGTGCAGAAAATTTAAGAGGTGAAAACTTAGACAGTAATTTTGAGAAATAGTCTTATGACAAATATTTTAATTAACAACGCAGAACAGAAAACATCTTCAGTTATAAATTTTGGTTTACACTGATCTGTTCCTCTAACCTCTAAACAATTTATTTTTTACTGCTTTTCATGTCTATTCTAATACATTTTCTCTTTCTTTGTCTACAATTTCTGGTTCTCTTCCACACTGGGCTATCAATTCATTCTGTCACTTTTATTTATTTCCCTCCACATTTAAAAAGCTATTCCCAAAGTACTTTTTATTTTTTTAATTAGGAAACAGCCTTGGTCATTGGTTACGTATTGCTTTCATGCTACAATGGCATAGTGGACTCTTTTAAGGAGAGTGTAGCTCACGGTGACCCAAGCAGGGATCGAACCGGCAACCCTGGTGTTAGCAGCACCACGTTCCAACCAACTGAGCTAACTGGCCAACCCTCAAAGTACTTTTACACAACAATTATACAAAAGAGGGTTTTTTGTTGTTGTTGTTGTTGTTTGTTTGTTTTTTGACTAATTCATTAGGAAAAAAGCTAGTTACGTACTTTTTGAAGGATATAGGCTTGCAACCTGTATTGGGAAACATGCCATACACAAAGTGTCTAAGGATGTATCAGCATGATACTTTTTTCCAATACTCTAATTCCCTTATTCTCCCTCTCTTCACAAGTCTCTTTTATAGCAAGATTTCATAGCATCATATATGAGAAAACTTAGTGAGAAATCTGTAATGGAGTATATACCTACCAATATTTAAGTTTATCAGACAAAAGTAGGAATGTAAATATATAAATAAACTGTAAACGGCAACATACCTGATTATGAGATGATTGGTGGATTAAAAAAAAAAGTAAGTTGCTAAGCACAATTTATACTCACTGTATATTGATGTATTACAATTGATACACCTTTAGAACACATAAATGATTTCTTCCACATTTTAGGTGAATGCATATTGAGTATCTACTGTGACAAGAGACAATTCTCTGCATTGAGGATTTTACAGTTTAGAGGGAGAATGACAGGTACAAATGTAACTCATCATTTATATTATTTTAATGTAAGGCAAAATATCGCTATCATAACATAAATATAGAACGTTTCAGGAATTCAAAAGAAAGAGATAGATTGTCTCTGATTCGTGGAACCAGGTGAAGCTCTGAGGAGGGAGCATTTGGGATGGAGTAAAAGGACTGATAAGAATTTAACAAGATGATACAGAAGGAGGCAAGCTAGAGGGAAAAAAGGATAGTGAATATTGAAGAAACATGAAGTAATCCTGCATAGGTTTTAGGTAGGTTAGGAGTAGATAGTAAGTTGAAAATTTAGCTACCGTGTTTAATCGAAAACAAGACCTAGCCAGACAATCAACTCTAATGTGTCTTTTGGAGGAAAAATTAATAGAAGACCCGGTCTTATTTTATTAAGAATAGAATAGAATAGTAAAATAGAAAAGTATTCTACTCTTTATTAAGAGTAGAATAGAATAGTAAAAGTATAGTAAAGTATAAGTATAGCATAAGTATAGTAAAATAAGACCGGGTCTTATCTAATGTAATATAATATAATACAATATAGACCGGGTCTTACATTAATTTTTGCTCCAAAAGACACATTAGAGCTGATTGTCTGGCTAGGTCTTATTTTCGGTTAAACACGGTAGGTTTATATTTTTGGAAATTCCTAATAGTCAGACAAACATTTTACTTAATTCACTAGACAATGAAGAGCCATTTAAGATTTCCTGAGACGACTATTTTAGCAAAGATATTTATGGGAAATTAGACAGAATATTAAAAACACAATTGGGAATTAAGAGGTTGTTGGCAGTTGTCTCTCTAGTTCTGGGTTTCAAACCTTAGTGTGCAGTGGCACTAACTAGAAAGTTAATGACTGGGTCCAACTCCTGAAACTATGATTCAGTTCATAAGTGGTGGGGCTCAAGGATCTTCGTTTTTAACAAGTCCTCCATGGTTCTATGCATATTAAAGTCTGAGTGTCTAAGTGACGGAAGAAATGCGAATAGGGTACGAATGAGACAGATGTGGCACCGTGCTGCAAAACCTCAATTTTTATAGATGACTCAGTTTCAGTTCTGAGACTCACCTAACTGAAGCATCAAAAATAATATTTCTCAAGCTCCATGGTGTTCATTCTCAGAATTGCTCCCTGAAGGTGACTGTGAAACTGGGCACTGCCTTAACACACACGGTTTGGGGTTGGATCTAACAAATTGGGACTGAATTAAGAGACTTAGAGTGTCATCATTACTTCTTATTTTTCTAATTTCTTCCAAGTATGGTGGAGCTGCTCAGAAAGAGAGAGATTCCAGGAAAAAGGAAGAAGGTCTTTCTTCCAGATCAGAGATATTAACTCATTCATCTCTCATAGCAGGGTCAACATTTATGGAATGAATAAATGAATGAGTGAGTAAATGAATAAAGAGGTTGATTTTTGATGAAGGTTTATAGGACAGTAATTCAAATAGCAAATCACGAAAAGTAATATCACCAATGTTCTAATAACAAAGATGTTTAAAGATTACAAAATATTGTTTCAGGAAGTCTTTATGACTTTTCTACCACAACTGAGAACTGAGGTAAACCAAAAACAAAAACCTCTTAGTCTTTCTTGTGGGACCTTTACCTCCTATTCCCAGAAACATTTCCATTAGAATTTTCTCAATATCAGTCAACTGCAGAGAGGGTATTTCAGATGAAGACATTCCCGATGGAAGGTCTATTTGAGTGTCTCTTTGGCACAACATACGTTTCTGGTACCAGTTCTCTTCCTTGTCTTGGAAAATTCAGCACAGCATAACATAAAACTAAGAAGAGAGCCTCAAGGAAAAGATTGGTGCTGCAGAGCAAACTTTATTTGTGACTAAGAAATGTAGTTGTACATAAACTCTGCATGAACAGTATTTATAAATACTCCTCTACTTAATAGAAAAAATCTTGAGTGCTGAAAAGAATATGTCTGGTTAAACAGTGTGTTAAATTCTGGAAAACGACTATTTTGTAGTCCATCTAAAGCATAATTATTAAAATTATTAACATAATAAAATTAAAGTTAATTATAATAATTATGGAACATATTTATAGCAGTGAGAATATCTTTACTTTAACAGTTACTAAAGCAATTTCTCCTACAGAAAGAACAAGAGGTCAATAAAAAAGAACACAACATTTTAAATTGCTATCATATATAGTATTATTTCTAATATGTTTGACTCTTGAGCTCTGTTACTTGGAAGATAAATATATCCCATATGAGTTTGACTAACTGGTTTTTCAGCTTCTAAAATATTATGGTTTAAATAAAAAAACTCAGGAATCTAGTAGGTGCTTGATTTACTGTCAAAGTAGCATAATTCCTCTTTTTAATCACTGCAGAATATTAACATTCTTAGATGACTTGAAGTAGGTCCTATTTATTTCATTGGACTTTTACTAGGATTCTAAAAGTGACAGAACTCTACTACAGAAGAGTTTTGCTTAGTCTAACAGAAAACAAAGGCATTTCTAGCCACAATGTGTCACGACATACATTTTATCACAATGTCAACAGCTATGTAATGGAAACAATGAGACCATTGAAACAGACAAAGTAGCTATTGTTTGGAGGCCCCCTGAATCATTTTCATGTCATAATAAATATAGTTACTAATTTCAATCATAACCATATGATATTTTAGAAATCCTAGTATCTGTGGTATCCTTGTTTTCTTAATGCTTCACAGTTATCTGTTAACATAGTTCCTTCCATTTTTACTTTCAGGCTCATCTCTCCTAATATTTGGAAGTGAATCCAGGCTGTTGAACAGGCTAAGAGATACTAAGATTCATTCAAAATTGAGAGGTTGTTACTGGGTCATTTTCTCCACCTGACACACCTGTTCCTTGGAAGCAAATCCCTTTGGGGCACTTAGATGAAACAAGTAAATTGATTCCCTGCGGGTTGTTTAACCAGGTTACCCCACATGTGCAGACAAGTGAGCACTGCAGACAGTTTAGGCTCCAATGGAGCCTTTCAGGTGGGGAATCGGCTTGGATTTTCTCTTGTACGGCATGGGAAAATGTTCTTTATAAGGATGAAGAGGGCTGGGCTTGGATGGGTGCTTGGGTTAATGAACTGATAGACTGAAAATTTGTCCTAGAAATGTAGCTTTAAACATCTGCATCTCCTGGGAAAATCACAATTGGTTTACGCTTTGGTTAAGCACTGACTTTGCAATAAGGGAGCTTAGTTCAAAGCTACAGTTCACAATTGTTATCGGTTATTCACTTTTTGTAAAACAGTGTACTTCACATGTGCGACATTGTTGCAGAAGAGCCCCAAAGAAGTACCATACAAGAAGTGAGCTTGATCTGTAATGGGGAAAAACCTCGCTCTTCAGTATCATCCTCATGAACTTCTTCCAACTTCTTTACGTCCCATTAACAGGTTGCTATCTTTTGGTAACCTCTCCACTCCTGACGAAAAAGAAGACATCCAGCTTTATCTTTGCACCATTGGCTTTCTGAGGAAAAAGATTTGGGCGTTTAGCAGTTAGTGGAATAAAAATCTGAGGCCCAAGTATGTTTTTTATATTTTCATTACAACAAACTTTTTTCATATAAACAGGTTTGATCACATAACATTAAATATTAGAGAGCAACACATCCAAATTTTAGCTGGCCACAGGAGATAAATGGGGCATAGAATTAAATAATCAGAATTTACCATACTGATGGCAACAACCTTTTTTTTAGTAGAAATAAAATCAGAGTATTACTCATTTCTCTCTGAGAATCCACGCACAGAGTTTGCCTGGATCCCATGAGTCATGCTATATCTTCAGTCTTAGGAAATAGCCCTCCCTCATTGGTTTCTCCCTCCCCCTCAAACACAACGTGGAAAAATAGATAAGGGCCTTGGTTAAGAAGCTGCAGCATTGCCTTAAAATTATTGCTTTCAAACTCACTATATTTTCTGCAAAGACAGAATGCTTCCTGAATTCAAGGTACTCATTTTGATAGAGATACCAAAGACCATTTTCTAGTTGGTTACTGCAATCATTTTTATGTTTCAAAATCCCAATTCTAGATTGGCTTGAGACCTGGAGATTGAGACACTAAACCAATCAGACTATCTCATGAAACCAGACTGAGGCGAATTTTCTAACTCCCACTGATTTAGGCTACCATAGGATCTTGGTGGGTGATTAAGCTTTATGAAGTGAAAGTAAGATTTAAGTTATCTTTAGATGTGATACTAATTGTATCAATTATATTATGAGAATATTTCTTCTGAGATTTTCACTTTATGTTTGATATCCATTTTTTCCTATTCATATTTCCCTAAAATTGAGATACTTAGTTAAATAAACTTTTGTTTTCTTAGCTAATCCAGCCTCCATCACCTTTTCGCCACCCAACCCCACCAACCAAAGCATTTCAGAGAAAGCTTTGAAGCATGTAAATTTGATCTGAGGACAGTCCATTCTTTAAAGCAGTCATTCTCAAGGGAGCAATACCACTCCAACTGAATTAGGGAGAGCATTGGTTCTTCCAGGGCAAAATCTTAGATACTAAAATAGCTGTGTCTTTCTAAACAACTTATATACTATTTATCAGTCATAAACATATATATATATATACAGTGTATCAGAAGTATTGATTTCATAGGTGAGCTGTAAATAGGAAGACAAAGTCTAAAAAGACTCCATAGGGGAGGCAATAATAATTAAAAGGTTGAGAAACAACCTGCTATTCTCCTCTAAAATGGCTTACTCATGTAGAAACAGTTTCTTCACCAGCTCTCAAGCGCTCTTGCACAGTTTTAACCCCAAACCTCAACCAGAAAAAATCATGTGTGCTTTCTCTGTTTTCCTAATACTGTATCTCTAAATCATTGTTTTAATATCAGTTACTGAGATTTGGTGATTTTCCTGTACCTACAAGAATGTTTTTAGTAGTAGTTTTCTCTTTGCTAAGTAATTCTCTTTGCTAAGTAATTAGGAAAGAAGGTATCATATGTTTGATAAACATCCTGTTGACTCAACCAAATCATTCTTTATCATTAATATTACATCATTCTTTTCTCCTACAGCTTTTTTATTTGTTTATTTCTAAAGCATCTCTGGCTATGAAATTAAGATTGCCTTGAAGAATTAGTTTGCAGGTGTCAATTTCTTTTTTGTTACTGAAATCACAGTTGTTTCAAAGTCTCTATGGTATTTTCCACTTTTGTTGAATATGATGTGTGACAATATATTTTAGTATATATATATATATATATCTGTAGCTTGGCTAAGCTGAATAGCACAGACTTCCAAAAATAAATACTCAATTTCATGTACCTATGGAAAGCAGACTAAATATTAACATGTTTTGCACACTCATATTTAGTAATCAGGTGTGTTCTTTTTTTAAAATAAAAGTTTGTTTTCATTCATATTTTTTTTTATTGAACCAAATTGACTTTTATAGTTCCTTGCAGGCTCTTTTTTGAAAATATATATATATTTCAAACTATATATATATATATATATGTGTATATATATATATATATATATAGTTTAGAATGTACAATCGCCATTTGCAACAAGGTGAAAAGCATAAATGTTAAATGCAGATGATGTCATTACATTGAATTACCATGGGCTTAGAAATATTTATATACTGATTAACTCCCAAATGCATTTCTCTAATTTAGATGTCTTCCCCAAATGCTAGACCACAAGTAATCAAACTATGGCCCTCAAAGTAAATTTGGCTACAGCATTTTTTTGTAAATAAAGTTTTATCAGAACACTGCCAGGCCCATTCTTTCGCATAATGTCTGTGGCTGCCCAATGGCAGAATTGGTGTGACAGAGAACATCTTGCTCACAAAGTTTAGTGACATATTTACTACCTGGCCTGTTATAAAAACATTTACTCATATATTTACTACCTGGCCTGTTATAAAAAAATGTTTGCTGGCCTCTGCTCATATACCTAACTCCTCTCTTATGTTTACACTTAGATGTCCAAAACATGTATCAAACTGAAAAGGTTCAAAACCAAAGTTTCACCTTTCCTCCAAAACCTGCTCTAACCAGAGTCTTACCCATCCCAGTGATGGTATCTCTATCTTTCCAATTGTTCAAGACTAAAAGTTTTGGAGTCATTTCTTTACTTCTTGGTTTCTCTCACACCTCACATTGATTCAGTCACAACATCCTGTGGGATCAGTTTTTCAACCTACAGTCAGAATTCAGTCTCTTCTCACACACCTCCATTGCTAATGCTTTGGCCTGAACCAGAGCCATGTTTCAGCTACGCTGTTGCTGCCTGGGCCATGGCCTGTACTATCTCTCTATTTATTTTTAACACACACCCAGAGCAATCCTGATGAAATGGAAATCACTCTATGGTCCTTCTCTAAATTCTATAGTGATTCCCAGTTTTTCTTAAAGTAACAGCCAAAGCACTTGTAACGTCCCATGAAGCCCTACGTGATCTCACTCTCCTCCGTTACCTGCCTGACCCTACCATTCACAGTGTTCCCATCACTCACTCTAACCTAGCGCCTTAGCCTCCTTGCTATTTCTTGAAAAACACTACTCCTGCTTCAGGCCTTTGCATTACTTGTGTTTTCTGCCTGTAATTTTTCATCCTTTTGATATCCTCATGAATATCACCTTGAAATCATGAATATCACCTTGAAATCTTATTTACAATAATAAACTTTCTTCCCAAGAGTTGATGTTCCTTACTTTGCTCTGTTCTCCCAATAGCACTTACTACCTTTACCATATAGAATTTATTCAGCTACTTTGTCTATTGTTTATTCTTTGCTTCTGTTCTTAGAATATAAGTTCCGTAGGGTGGGATGGGGGATGTTTTATTTACCTACTTATCTTTAGCACATGGAAGGGTGCCTGGTCCATGTTAGGCCCAAGTAAATGTTTGATGAATAGAAAATTAATAAAAATTTGATTTTAAATTATTCAACAGAAAGCACAACAATAAACTTTTTCATCTGATAAATATTCTGTAGAATACTTAATATGTGTGAATGTGTGGGTAAGCATGTAAGTTCATTTGGGTCATTTTCCTTGTCCCATAATACTGCAATTATTGTAAATATCTTCAAACCATGATTTCACTTTCTTATATAAGGCCACTTCAACTCAGTACCTCTGAGATTACTGCTTCTACAGTCTTTCTTCTAAACACTCAATACCATCCTTCCACGTCACATTGTATTGAGAGTTGCAGATATTTCGTGACCATGTGTAAGTCGTCTTATTCTCTTATGTCCATTCTTCTACATTCCTTAGAAATTGATTAATAGAATGTCTATTTGATTAGTAGACTTCTTCTACATTTTGATCCTAGTCACATTTGTGATGACACATACCCCACAAAAACTTCATGTCTTCACCTGGATTCTTTAGAAAGTAGAGCCGAAGGCAAGGATCATAATGCTCACCCTATATTGAGGAAATGCAAGCTTAGGGCAATGATCATGGTGGAAAATGGTAGTAAGGCAAAGGCAAGGAAAGATACAAAGCAATGGAATACAGTGGGTCAGTGCACTAGCTACCCTTCTCAGCCAGCTGCAGAAAGACACAGTAGGTATGTTCTTCTGGAATGAGGGATTTTTTTGTGAGGATTGTAAGAAAATAATTGAAAATATTGACCAAAGGAACAAAGACATGGACATGTTTCTGCCTAGCACCGTTTGACTCCCACTTCCCATTGGTCAAAGTGTTTCCATAATGAGTTGACTTTCCTGCATTTTATGTTTCATTGTCTGGCTGTGCAAAAAGTGGATAGTGTGGTATTTTATTGAAATCCAGAAATTACTTGGCAAAGATGAGCTCAACATATGAGAAATGAGGACAACATAGGCCCAGTATTTTTAAATCTGACTCATGCCTTCTCTGAAAACTAGGCAAAGGCACCAGCAAAGTCACTGGAGGTGTGCAAGGAGGTGGATTCTTCAGAAATAAGCCATTGAGGCAATCTGAGGAGGTGTGCAACACTACCAACTCCAGTTATCAGTTTTACTCAACTTCTAGCCATCCTCAGAAAAACACCTTTTCAAGTTTATTTAGTTCCTCCAATTCTCTATCATTGGCCACAACTTTCCAAATATTTGCTCTCACTTCCAGTCAATATGATCCTAACCCTGCTCCTGATACCTAGTCTTTGGTACTTCTGTGATCTCACTCCACACCAGCTCCTTTTGGTTCTTCCCTAATTTATTATTTACCCCCATAAACTAGGGGGGCTTTGGCTTGGAACTCTAGCCGACCATTTAGGAAAATCTTCAACACTCACCTTCTTTGTCTCTTTGTACTTCTACGTTGTCATGCAATACTGGATCATGTGACAGAAACATATAAATGAATTTCAAGCAAATGCATACTATTTTAAACTTAGCATATCTTCACTGCTACCCTTTAATCCTTTTACTCCTCTCAAGTGAACTCTACCGTTTGCACCCACTATTGAAACATACTATTCACTCAACCTCTAAATTCCAGTTTGTCATCTCAGTTCTTATAGATTGTTAAATTTATTGATTTATTAGTTCAGGAACATCCCAAATGGGCTCATCCCCAAGTGAAAATCTTGTCTGGGTTCTTTCTAAGGTGAATGCTTTACTGATTCCACCCTGAATTGCCCCCTGTAGAAAGATAATTCAGTAATTAACAACGCTTTCACCTTCATTTTGTCCCACTCTTTTTTATTCACCGTCTCAAGCTACTTCTAGGGTATCTTCTATCTTGAAATTGAAACACACAAGAGGGAAGTGAAATAAGCAATTAGTTACTGATAGTTAAGTGGTACAGCATGAATAGACACTAAGAGTCCATGTTCATAACCACACCTACCATAGATATATGAGTGTTTTCTAATACTAGAAATATTCCTTCTTTGGTGAAAGCATATGTTCAGTGTGCATTTTCTTCTATTTAGGTTTTTCTTTGTAGTCTAGATCCCTACCTTCATTTTAGTTGGCCAATCTACTGGACAACTTTGATTGAACCTTAGTAGATTTCTTTTGGGGGTGACTATAGTCAGATACATGTAAAAAATGATAGCTGTCCTGTTTGCTGGAGAAATCCCCATTTCTTCCTCTTAGGTAGTCCAGAGATGCAGGATTGGGAAAATCTTTGCCAAATAAAGGAATTTAGTAAGAGCTAGGAAAGCCAATCAGCTGGCCGAAGTTGAGGAAGACCAATGTCTAAAAAGACAAAGGCATACAACCTTAGGTAAAAGGTTAGGATATAAGAGAGAGGGGATTTAAAGCTGGGCCAAGAATTTGAATCAGCACTATAATAGAATAAATGTTCTGTATAGAATAAATGGAAGGATTTTAATCTCCTTGTAGCTGAATGCTTCCCGCCCCGTCTCTTCATATTCCAAGAACTAAAGGACAAGTACCTTGAGCTATAGGTGAGGTGTGGAGGCATTAGGACCACCAGAAGTGTCTATGTGCTTTGAGTATGTGTTCTTCGGCCACATCCACAGAACACAAAGGGTCTCCTATTGGGTGTCTGTAGCCCAGCGTGTTTCTTTGTTCATCCAGTACATACAGTATTGGAATACTAGCTATAAACAATTCTAAGTTGTCTCTTGTTTCCATGTTTGAGATAAAATAAGATATAGGTTTCATGTGCAAAGTAACATGCTTCTCCCCTTAAATATTTATTCTGAAAAACCAACAATATTTTCTCAAGCAGATACAATGTAATTGCCATGTACTATGTGGGATGAAACCACGGGGAGGAAAGCTGTACAAATTAAAATGGGTTTCCTTTTATTGTTTTATCTTTTTCAGTAAAAAATGCAAATGAACTTAATGAAGTTTTGTTTGGGATTAATTTTGGTTTTTGAAATGTATTCACCATTTACTGAAGGTTGAAAGAGACAGCACTATGTTAAATGAAGAATCTAATAAATATTTTTTAAAAATATCGTAGTAGTGGTAAGTGAAAGAAATCATACTAAAAGAGCCTTTGAAGCTTCCACGATTGCTTTGTATATATTTATTGATATTTTCCACGAGGCCCAGAATAGTGTATTTTCTATAATTTGTGCTCATAAAATATTAGTTGATTTTTTTATACAGGTTTCATTTCTGATTCTTTCCCAAATCTCAAGTTCAATCTGTCTTTGAGAGGTAGAAACCACACTTGTAACTGAGAAGTTTCTGGGTACACGTGTGTTGATCACAATAATGTCCTGTACACCATTCTCAATGATGTGGGTGCACCTATTTATAAATTCTAGGCATAGAAGAGTCTCAAATATGTTCATGTTTTACTAAGTGAGATGTGGGAACAGTTTCTGTTTTATTCCAGAGAGAACACTTTTTCTCATTTTGTTTCAAAATGACTTTGCAGACATTGAGAGTGAAAGGTGTTTTATTCTTATTGACTCTCAAGTTTTCTTTCAGTAAACCACGTGGTTTCTCTCTTAGAAACATAGACATGATGAGCTGGAAAGAACCTTAGAAATCAGTCTTGTTATTTTACAAATGAGGAAACTGTTACCCAGAAAATTTAAGTGACTTTCCAAGTTAACAGATGTAGTTAGTGGCTGAGCCAGAACCGGATGGAATCCATGCCTTATTCTGCCTCCCGTGTTGTTTGTCCACTACACACGATCCTATTTTGCATATATCATGTCAAAATAACTGGTCAATTCACACAGACAAAGAAAACACATATTAAGTCCATTTGGTTATTTGGATTGTTCGCCTGCGATTGCTGCAAAATCCCCCACTACATAGATATTACATAGATAATGCTGTTATTTATGGTATTACGTGGTGTTCACTTCATGAAGACAATAAGGAAACATGTATTTCTAGTCTTTGTATCAGACTATGTTGTGCTTTACTCTAAATAACTTGATTCTATCTTAGGAACACTGTGAATTCTGTAACCGATTAGCTTTCCCTTTTCTCACTGGCTGATGGAAAGCTTAGACCAAATGTGTAGCCTAATTGTATTAGTGTACAGAGCACTGTGTAACAAATCATTCTGTTAGCTTTAGTTCTGGCTCTAATTTACATCTATATCCTTGAGGTTTTTTTGTTTTCTTTTGCTTTTGCACCTATTTCTATTTTGTGTTACATTGTTTTATTTATTGTTTGAAATTTAAATCCTTTTTGTGACAAGGCAAATATAAACATATATGGGACTGAATTCACTATGTAACTATTTTACCATAGATCAAGTTGCAGTATTTATTCTACAGCTTATTTTGTGTATATCTAGAATGTCTTTTCTAACTAAATTTGATTAAGTTTACTCTCGTCAATCTTGAGCTAGTGTCATTTTGATAAGTTTACATCATGGAAAATGACATGAGGAAATTAAATTATTTTGTAACTTGTTTACATAATTTGATTTGCCTGAACTACATCTGAACCTGAATTTAAACTTACAGAAGATAAATAACAGATTTGCTATAAAAAGTACCTCATACAAATGTGATGAAATGTTAATTACCAATATTTTTACATTCTTTTAAACAGGTAAAATGATTGCTTAATTGGAGGTTTCTTTGGAGGGGAAAACGTTGTTTGCATAGCAGATAAATTTCTGAGAGAAGATCAATGGTATTCGCTGAAACTTCAAAGGGTGCTCTTTTCCAAATATTTCACATTTAGTAGTGAAGAATCACTTAAACACACAGTGGATTACAGAGTTCTTTAAAATTGATCTGACAATCCTAGTTCGTGTTTGCAATTTGTTCAGGGCCCAATAATATCTGGTTTGGCTTGGAAGTTGATTTACTTTATGAGGGGATGTTTACTGTTTCTGATTATTCTCTTCAGAAGAGTACATGACCTCAAAAGCGAAATACTTCCTGAACTTCTCCCCTCAGATTTTCTGAGTGTTCAGCTATGTGAATCCTTACTTGTCTGTTATGTGCATATTAAAGCTGAAGAATCAGCAAAAGCTTTGAGGGAAACAGTGGCACAGATGTCACACTCACTTCTCTGTGGTTTCTTTCCTCCTTGACCTTGGCCCCTTACGTTCTGGCTGCCGTAATGGTTCTCTGATAACGTCAAAGAGCTAATGTTCATAGTTTATCTAGTTTGCTTAGTTTTTCTCAGCATGAAAATTGATCCTGATAAAGCTATATTACCAAATCATATAGAATTTCTGTTGTAAAACAATACTTGTCTATCTCATATTTCAGTGACAATAAATGTTCCCTTTTCTCTTTCCTTAGCTTAAAACAGGCAATAGATCCAAATGGAATGGCAAAATTTGACTTCTCTAAGTTTAGGAAATCTCTTAAAATTTAAAGTCTGCTGACTTCTCAGGGGCCTTTCTCCTGCCCATGTTGTCTTTTAGTCCACTTACTCGATGCTTCTAGTTTGCCATGGCATCTCTGAAGTTTCACCTTTTGCTTCAGATACCATTTAAGCTGCCTTTCCCTTCTTACATCAAAACTCAGTAATCTATGTCCCATGTTCTCATTTCTAATTCCTTTATTCTGTCCTCTGAATGCTTAGAGTACCCCTCCCCATTAAAGCAAAGTTAGCTATTAAGTACCCTCCTATCTTTAAACTTGAGTCTTTTTCTGCTTCACTTTCCATGTTCTGAGTAGCTTTCTGAAATTCAAGTCTAATGACGCCACTTCACTGATCGATAGTTCTCAGGCATTCCTCAGAACCCCTGGGAAGAATCTGAAACCCCTTGGCAAGATTTGTAAGGCCCTTCACATGCTGCCCACAGCCTCCTTTTCAAGCTGAGTTTTTAGCTTTATTTCTACATGCATCCAAAGGTCCAGTTTTTTCCAGATTTCTTCATGAAAATGGAGGTTTAATTCTTTTCCAGACCATGTTGTATCTTCCATGCCTCTCTATGTTGGTGCTGCTCTACTTTCTTCCTTAAGTGTTCTTCCTTCTTCCTTCCCCAGAAGAAATCCCATTGACCATTTAGGGTCCACTGAAGTACCATCTGGGACGTGAGATCTTTATTCTCCTCCCTCCCAACCTTTAATGGCGCTATAACACTGCGAAGATTCTCATATTGTTCTATTGACATTGTAAGAACTTACAGATACTGTTAATTGTGTAGATGTATTTCTCTAGCTAATCTGTTAGAACCTGAGTCTCCTTTTCCCTAGGTACAGTACTTGGCAAGAAATAATTGCTTTTCAAGTGTTTGTTTTCTATAACTGAATTGCAGTAAATACCAGGGTTTGGCCTGGGCCCCGGCTGATTTTTTAGACAGAAGGCTAAGTGTCTTAAGCCTACATTAAAGTCCCAGGGGAGGTGATTTTGGTCATGTGGACCTTTCGGCACTTGTTAGCTCAAAGCGTATACCAGGAATGTCAAAAAAGTATATACACCTTTTAAGAGATGTTATCTATGCTCAAGCAGTAGTTTGTCGTAATCAGAAGTGTCTGGAAGTTGATGGTAACCACTTTGAGCACCTCTTGTAATTGCAGAAGTCAAACGTGACTTGTATTCTTCTTTTGCTATCGGTATATATTGAGTATTACAATTTTAATACCGTTTTTTCCTGTCTTAAAACATGTATACTTCTTTTTGGCACCCTCTGTATATATGTAGCCACCAGCTTTCTCTTACACCTTGGGCCAACCCTAGATATCATAAAGCATCTTGTCATTTTTAAGCACTACAAAGTTATTTTTTTCTAATCTCTTTGCTACGTTTTATAGTTACATGTGGGAAAAAGAGACTGTTTGGAAATATTAACATCTTATCCTTTGAGCCAGAAGTTGCATGTATATTTCTAAATTTAGTTCTGAGTTGTCATGAGGGTGTAAGACCGAGTGGCTCCATGATTTCTTAGTCAGTTAGCTGGCTTGAGCTGGGGGTGAGTTTTATTTAGCAATTGAGTTCAGAGGTATTTGGGTTGCTTTTTAGATTAAGGTTATTTTCTAGCTTATGCTCTGAAGATCTAAACTGTAATGTAACTTTAAATACAAAACAGGCATCTGCTTGTGCCTGAAGCAGTGGAAAAAATGAGGTCTCAGTGTCCTTCATATAAAGTTTCCAAAATGCATGCTGTGCTTTAAAATCAAAGAACAACAGAGGAGGGAAATCAAATAAATGAAAACACTTTAGGGGCATATCCTAGGACACCTGAATAAGGTCGGAATAGAAAAAAAAAAGGAATAAATGCAGTGATACGTAGAAGCCTTATAGAAAGAAATTAGGATAGTTGATGTATTTTCAAAAAGCTGACAGGGTGAATGGTGCTGTCTGCAGTCGGGATAGAAACAACATTTGCACTGTGGCGATAGAAGCAGAGGAATGAAAAAACATCTGCGAGATCGTTGACATTGAAAGGGGAGCGTAACCTCCCGAGGAAAGTCACAGAGATGAGCTACTGGTATTCAGCTACTGTTCAGAAGGGAAACGAGGGACTGCTGGAGGAATGGGTGATAGGATGGCTCTCTCTGGGGTGGGCAACTTGGTTGTCTTAGGGCTCTCTTCTCATCCACTAAAACTGGGGAAAGCCACAGAAAATCTTTTCCCACTACTCCCTTATTTACAAAGATAGTTCAAGGGGAAGTTTCTCAAGCCAGGCCTACACCAGACTGAAACTGAGATTTCCTGGGGCTAGATCTTCTTCTGCTGAGCCCCCCACCCCGCCCCGAGCTCAGTACCTCTGCTCACCCAGGAACTGCAGCCTTCCTGTGTGAGAAGTGGAAAATTGGATTGACAGATAAACCCTGGGTGCCCCAAACTAAACAGTAAGAACAAAAGAAGTTCTAGAACTGTATAATAAACAGGAAAGGCTTTATTTAGACTGCGAAAGCGGCATTTGTGCCTCATAACGCATAAACCACTGATCAGTGAGCATATATTCCAAGGTAAAAAGGAAAAAATGCAGAAAAATCTTCATTGGGATAGGGATGGGATGGGTGGGAGCATTTGGAATCTCCTAAAGAGAGTTTTCGAAACATTAGAGTCTAACCGCCCACCTCCACACCAAGAAATTACAACTCTTCTAGGGACCCAATAGAGAAGCATCCTTTCCCACCTCCCATTGAGGCTCACTATTGTTATTTCTAATAATTTGTAAATTCAGTTAATATATTTATTCAATGTATATATTTCTTTCTGTTGAGGCGTATCACAGAAAAGGCATTATATGAAATATTTTCATGTACAGGATCATATTATTCTAACAGGATGTCTTCACAACATTGCACAAATAATGCTAAACATGCCAGTTTGGACTTGGCACTTTGAATCCGCAAGACCAGGCATGGACTGCTATCCCTTTTGCCTCTTTTTCCCTGAGGGTCACTGACCTTAAATGCTTGATCAAGTGGCAGCATTGCTCCAATTTTCAATGTTATAAAGAGGACTCATTTCACTATTAGCATTGCCTCTTATATCAGATGCCAGCCATTGTGCTATACTTCCATCCATCCATTCTGAGAGAGCTATAGGGCTATATGATGCATGCTTAAACATTTTATACCCTGCTGGGGACTTGAACAGATTTAGTAGAAAAACAAAACAAAACAAAACAAAACAAAACAAAAAGCTAGCTCCCAGCCTGGCCTATATCTTGAGTTGTAAAAGTTATCCCTCTAAATGAACATATTTCTTTGAATTGTCGCCACATGTTATTTGATTTTTAAAATGTGCATTAGATGACATTAGAGCTTTATCAGTGTCAACAATGGTAGTGGATGAATTAGGAACTTTTTCATGGAAAATACATTCAGTCATTTAACACAAACCGTTACAGAGGAAAAGTACAAGTCACCAAGTATAAGTCTCTCCACCCGACCCCTAACATATGTTATCCCTACAAATAATTTCTTTTTCAGAGGACAAACAACTTATATGAACATTATTTATTATTATGTGGAGAAATACGTATTTTTAAAAAAGACCCTCTAAACTGTTCCAAGGTCTTGAAGAGGGCTGCTTTTTTGAGATGCTTAATTTAATGCAAACATTCCACATTCACTGATTAAATGAAAAGCAACATGAAATAACACTATCTATAGCACATTTTTCATTCATTGCGCAGAGCTGGCCTGAGGCTTGTTTTAAAAAGTACCAGATGTCTTCTTTGGGAAATATATGTGTCTTTGTGTGATGACAGATGCTCTTTGAAATTACAAAGTATGTAATAGCAGAGTAGTTTGCCATTCGAAATCAGGAAATTCAAATTTTTTCCACAAGTCCCATCTAAAAGAAAAAGCTCACTACAAAGTTTTTTTAACATTATCACATTATAGGCCTGCCATTTTGAATTTTTACTCTAGCCAGGAGGACTCATTAATTTGAAAAGGCATAGGCTTCCTATAAGAAGCATTTTTCTGTTTTGATTGGGGTGTTGGGTGGTATTAACATAAATTATTGATCTATATTATAGTCTAAGGTCTAAGTTAGGTTCTTTCTCTCTGTTCCTCCTAACTGAGGATAACACTCAGGAGAATGTGACAAACTTTTCACTTTATGGATATAAGGAAAAGTTAATATTCATAGGAGGGGAAGGTGTGCTGCAGAGGTGATTATTGTGCTTCTGAGATGATATTACTAATTATTATGATTAACAAGGTGATGATAAATAGAGCCATGCAACTATGAAACATGTTCCACTGGTTGCTAAAGATAAAGGAAAATTGATGGTACACTATGTTGATGTGTCTGTGTGGAAATTAGCATTCTTATATTTGGTTGGTAGGAATATAAGTGGTGACACACTTTAGTGGGGACAATTTGTAATAAAGCTATGAAAAATAGTCTTGAGCCAGCAATTGTATTTCCAGGAATTTGTCATACAAATATATTTGCAAAGGCATGGAGACATGAATATTCATTGCAATACTGTTGTAATAGAAAAAGCAACCTAGGTGTTGAACCAATATGGGACTGGCAAAATTTATTATGATTTATCTACCTAGCAGTAAAATTATAGGAGTATGAATGCTATGCTACCACCTAGGTAAAAACAGGAATATACATGTAGTTGACTTCATGTTAACCTGATTACAAGCAGTCAGGGAAAGACCTAATTGGCAGGGTTGGATTTAGCATCCTCTCTAGCCAAGAAGGCACAGTTAAGTTAAAAAGGCCAACTCCTGTGGACACATGTGGTTGGAGAGAGGAAAGAGAAATTCCAAAAGAAAGAAGATGATATTTCTAAGAGAAAGGTGCTAGGCCGGCTATGTATGACAAGCTAAATGTATTTCTGCCCAAACCTACTGCTGTTATATACACCTATATACACACACGTGCACATTCACGTGAAGCCATTTATATGCTTTTCTATGCAATATATTCATGAACTATTTCTGGAATTGTGCATAAGAAACTGCCAAGCTGATTTTTTTTGTGAAGAGAAACTGAAACCTGGAGTGGAAAATTATGTACTTTTTATTGTATTTATTATTATTTTGTATGTTCCAAAAGTTTCTCTATGTCCATGAATTGCTTTTTTTATTGTTAAATAACTATTTTTTAAAAAGCATGTGTATATATATATATATATATATATATATATATATATATATATATATATATCTTATACTGTATGTTACTAAGGATAAAATCTCCCAATAGGCCAATTGGAAAACAAATTAAGGTTGTAGCCAGCCGTTACTGTATGAAATGTCATGGTATTAAGACTATTCATGCCACACGTAGACCTTTCCTTCTTGGTCTCGTAGATAAATAATAAAAGTTTGTAATCAGGTTAACATGAAATTAAATCTCTCTCTCTCTCTCTCTCTCTCTCGTGCTTAACAAACATTTTTCAAATTAGAAAATTAGAAATAAGGATATTTTGAAAATTACTTAATCATATATTGTGTGTGTGTGTTATACACAACATAAACAGCACAAGATGCCAAAACTCTGCAAATTGTATTACTGAGGCAACAATTTGAGATTTCTGTTTGAAATTTTGTTTTAATTTTCTGGATTTCTTTGAAAAGAATTTCTCCTTTAAAGATTTTGGGGATGCCAAAGTGAAAAGTATTACTGTAACCACATTGGAGTAATATCAAAATAACACAACAACAACAAAAAAGCTATGGCAGTAATTTACATATTTGCTTTTTCTTTATTAAAGACAATATGTTTTATATTATACTATGACCTCTTCCTGGCACAAGCTCTGAGAACTCCCTGATTCCTGTTTGACAGTTTGTTTTCATGTTTATCTACTAAAAATACACCATCACAAAAACTTTAGGGTATTCATAAAATATGATAGGCCTCAGTATTTTTACTGACCAGGACTTCTGGTCTGCCCTCCAACCCCTGCCATAAGAAGTCTTTTTTCTAGTCTGAAAAGTTTTTATTTAAATACTATGATGTGTTCTAAATTCACACTTCTTGTAATAGCATTATCTAAAAGAACAATATCCATCAGTAGGGGATTGGTTTACAAGTAGAGGAGAGGACGAGTAGTTTCTGGATGGTTCTCTTAAGAACAGAGCAGGCCTAGAAATATTGGTAGAATCTAAGTAGATGGGATGAAGGGCAGTTTAAAATGTGTGATGATCAAAACCTGGCTCTGATAATTTGCCCAAACTCAGAGACATAATAGATGGTGAGTGGAGCAGACAACCTAGCGAGATTAGAACAGATGGTCCCAGCTGCAAAATCATGAGAGACGCTTTTGGGACTCTACGTTTGGATCAAATCATAAGAAGTCATAAATGACACGGTGATGATAGCAATGTCTAAGAAAAAGAGATCTGATGACCTTGTAGAAAAGGAACTGAACTGGAAGAAAGCTCCTCATGTAATCTAGCCTGTGGGATTATGGGCATATACTCATAGATGGGGACAATTACAGAAATTTGTGATCAATCAGTCATGTATTAGTAATGTTGACTAATATTGATTTGTTAGGTATTTACTCTGTGTGGGAGCAATTCTAAGTGTTTTAGAGCAAAACGTATTTAATTTTCCTAATAACTATGAAGAATCTCTTATTACCCCACATTATGCAGGTAAGGGAACAGAGGTTCAAAGAATTTAAGCAACTTGTCCAAAGTCGCCAGCTATTAAGCAGTGGCTCCCCCATGCTATGCAGCTTAATGGGATTTGGTGACTTGATCCCATCCTCACCTTCTCTTTCTCTAAGCCATCCTTTGCCTGCCACTCTCCTCCTAGATAACTCTTCCCTAAAAAGGATAGCCTCTTTGTTGTTTCTGAACAAACACCTTCCCAACTCAGTTTTTGCTACCTTGTTTCTTCTGCCTAAGATGCCCTTCCCTAAAAAAGGCACATAACTTTTCCTTCACTTTCTTCAGGAGCCTGCTTAGGCATCTCATCAGTGCGGCCCTCCTTGACCTTCCATGCAAACTAGCTTTCCCAGTCTCTTCATGCCTTTATCTTCCTCTAGTTTTTCCTGTAGAATTCCTCCAGCCTGACACACTATTCAATTATTTGTTGACTGTCTCTGCCAGTTTCATCAGAATAGCTGATTGTCTCTTTTTCATTCTAGTGCCTATGACACAACATAGACTTTTAGGACAATATTTGTTGAATAGGCAAACAAGGAAAACTGATAAAACTTTTTTTTGGAAATTTGATTGAAGGACATATCTTGAACCTACAAACCTCTATCCCCCCACCCTGGCAGTCAATTCTATGATGGTATAGATAACATCTCTTTAGCTTTGTATCCCCAATGCCAGACACAGTACCAAAATAGAATTCTGTGTTCTATTAAAATAACCAATGAATGAAAAATAATACACATGCATCGAGCAGGGTAGGGATATAACAGTAGACATGTACGTAAACTTTGCTTCTACCTGTCTCAGATGGTACCTCCCTCAGGGGTTTCCCTTTCCTGTCTGCTTACACTTTTTAGTTTGATATTCCAACAAATTAGCATTCTGAGCTCATGGACATTCATTAATTTCTTGAATGGATCGCTGTTGTCTCTCCCTTCTCAAGGTGGTTATTGTCCGTATCATTTATTGGCATATTTTAGTTATTATTTTATCTTTAATATGGGAATGCCTTTATATCTTTTCTGCCCCACTTGATGTTTTCATGATCTATACTACTCTATTATTTCTTTGTGTCATTTACAAGAGTATGCACATGAATAAAAAATGAATGAATTCAAAGCTGAGGAAAATGTGTGACAGGAAGGGAGAATGAAGATAAAACGTCTAGATATATTATAGATATATAATGATCAAGTAGACAGAGTGAGCCACCTGAAGGTTTAATTACCTGAAATGAGACTAACTTCATAGATCAGTTACTGCAAACTCCAAAAGCTTTCTGGACCAGAGGGTGAATGTGGAATGTACAACATCCTCTGAAAGAAGACATTGATTAAGGGAATTCTTAAAAGAGTTTCCTAACTGTAAGTTTGGTTATTCCTTATTTGACTAGCTTTCACTGTGAAAAAAAAAAAATTAGACAAAATATCTCAAATATAAAATCATATAGATCGTTGTGTGTGTATTACATATTAATGTGTATCCTTTAGACAGCACACCCTTTCAATGTCTATGAAATTATATGTTTGCTTTTCTGTTTCAGGATGCATGATACCAAGGAGTGGGCACCATATTGACAACATTTACTTGCCTTAAGTAATGCTTCCCCATCTCTCATATATATGCACACCCCATATTTATTCTATGTGAGGGAATGACTAGACATTGAGAAGCTCAGAAAAGAAGGCGTCATGGAGAAATGAGGTATTCATTTTTGCTGGTGAGAAAATAGATACAGCCTCAGCCCTATTTCATGATAATGACAAAAGCACATAACAGGGGAGCTTGTGCTAGTATGCATGAAGTATAACTCTCTAGAGGGATGACACACTGCACCTAAAAGCTAAAAGCTCAGTAAATCACAAATATCATGCATGGGACAAACTAGATGAACACACGCAGTTCACCAAAGGTGACTGATTCAGTGTGTTAATGTAATTGCTAACCGTCTGATCAGTTGGAGCAACTTGGTACCTAGAGAGAGTGCCAGATACAATTTGAAAGTGGCCAGAGCAGGTATTTAAATTGAGCACTTCATGTTAGAACCAAAGTGTGAGTCACACGTTCCAAGTTCACTTTCTGACTTCTATCAATTTATTTCACTCGTTGACTTGTCTTGGCCCACCATGTCAAACTCGGTCAACTTGGGGCTGTTATCTATTTTATTTGTCTCTAGAGAGAAAAGCTTTCACCCACAGCAGACATCTGTTTGCTCTTAGAACTATCGTTTTTTCTGTACTTGCCAACTTTGTCAGTTTACATGTGGCATTTAAAATATCCAGTCAACATGACAATCTGAGTTGGCTAGTGATAAAATAAAATAAGTGAAGCTGGGCAGAAAATAACACTTGAGAGCAAGAAAGCAGGTCAAAATGGCATGGACATACATGTCACAATCAGAAAGAAATGGGATCTGTGTGTTCTTTCAGTTTCATTTAATAAATGTCTTTGTGACAGGATCAATTAGAAGTTCATAAAATGTGTTAAAGAAGAAACAAAAACAAATACACTACTTGTTGATTTAATGTAATTTGTCATTAGAATAATAGCCTCTGAAGATAGAATTCGAGCAAACACTAATGAATTTTTAAAAGTAAACTATCAGTTAAATTTTCGTATGAAACATTAAAATTATTTTGAAAATTTACACATCCTCAGATTCAACTTAAAAGTTAACCTATAGCCAGTTTAATGATATAATTTCAAGTATTATACAAATTTTCTAATGCATATCTGACACTTAATTTGGGAATAAAAATAGAAATACAACAAGAAAAAAGAAACCTCTGAAATCAATTTTTGTAAACGATAAAGATTTTTAACAATATTAAATCATTGAAGTTGTTTCCATAGACAGAAGTAACAAACATTTATACTTGATTATTGTCCTAATGACAGCTTGGAACTAAGGCTTTTTGTCCAGGTTCTGGGGCTTTTATTAGAAATGGCATGTTGTCCTCATACAGATGTGACTCAATGATTTGGTAAACACTTTCATGTAGAGATGGACCCAAAAAGGGGACATTGGAAGTCTCATGGTGGCAGCTTATTTTCAAACACTCTGAAGAGAAAAATAATGCTTATTTAGAAATTACTTTTTTAGTTTAAGAACTTCAGAACCTCAAGCTATCCTATCAGAAGTGTGTGTGTGTGTGTGTGTGTGTGTGTGTGTGTGTGTTATGTATGTGTGTGAGTGTAGGGGCATGGAGTGAATTTAGCAACAAAGCAACAAATCAAACCTGTCCTTTCTAGAGTAATACAGCTATTACACATTGAAAACTTCCTTTGCACCACATTCAGGCAAGCTTTAAATGAGACAACTAGTGGTAATGAAACCTGAATTCACAGGGAGAGCATGCGCCTGCATAAGTGAAAAGGCTTTATTTAGGAAGGAAACAGGGAAAGACCGAAAATGGATTGTTTATTTCCATTGTGCTTGGAAAAGAATGAAGATTTGGAATTCCAAATACCATCGGAAATGACTGCCTTGAGGGTACCAATATTTAAGGAAAAGGCCTAAATATCTAAAAATTAAATCCCATTGTCAAATGCATAACAATAGACAATGAGGTTAAAAATGACTATACTTTTCAAAGAGCTGAATATCTGCCACGACCAATGAATTAGATTACTCACTTTTAAACTACAATTGTCTAATGTTGCAGGAACTGACCATTTACTTATAAAAAGAATCAACCACTTATAATAGGGTAGCGATGTCCTCTGGACTCAATTATGTGTAGATATATGATCATTTGAGCATCACCATATTTTTAAAGTTCTTTAGTACTTTGATTTAAAAAAAAAGTTTCAACTTCCTGGTTTTCTCCAGGCCTTCAATTTTTAGGAGTATATACATAGCACCTAAGTAGTCTCCCTGCTCAGTTGTGGGCTATCTTTAAGACTGTCTTCTAACCTTCTCTCATGCAACTTCCAAGCCTTCTAAAAGACCACCACTGGGTTCACATTCCTGGCAAGGCTCCTGGAGTTTTAATGTACCACCTTCATGCCACCACTCTCTCCCCCACTTCAGACCATTTCCAACTGCTACTGACTCACAGAACTCTTCCCACTTCCCCTTCGTATGTGCAAAGTCATATCTTTGAGCAATTAGAAATGAATAGCCTATTTTAAATGAAGCTGCTCATTTGAGGTAACACCGTAAGGCTAAACTTTAGATTCTAATCAGTTATTCAATCAAAAGTACAAATAGCAGACTTTTAAATCTCACCCTTTTTGAGGGGAGAATAAAGCAACAAGGACATTTTAAATATCTATACCAGAGAGAAGAAATGGCTGCATAAGTGGGAGAGTAACATAGAAGACAAAAATGTCTAGACTTCACAGCTTCACTTTGAATTGGCTTCGCTGGCCTTTGAACGGGTAGAGAAAAATACAAAATACCATGAAGATGTAAAATCTGAAATTATTTATGCTTTTTTTAAGGTTTGATGCTTTTAAAGAAATGTGGTATTTGTAAAAAGGGGTCTTATTTGTCAAATGTGGTAGTCAAGGTTATCACTCTACACTTGGCGTGCCTGTATCTTTATGTCCGAATCACCTAAACCCACAAGTCATCATTCCAAAGCCCTCATAGTTCTGCTTAACCTGATCTTGCATGTTCTGTCTCAAGGTTATGGGTTACTGGGGAATGGAAGGACTATTGGGAGTGTATTCAACAGCTCTCTAGTGCAGCCTTCTAGTATGCTTATTGTGGGTCCAGCTCTGGTTCTGCTGACCCTCACGTCCCGCGGCCTGGATCCCTGCTTTGGAGTCCAGCTTTTGCCATTTTCTTTTTCTTGACCCTGCTCCTGGCCCCTGACTTTCACTGCTCTGCAGCCGTTCCCTGAAAACTTCTGGCTTGTGTCTCTGACACCAGTGCCTGATCACTTAGGCTTTCTTTTATCTCATGTTCCAACCATGAATAACTTGATTTTCTAAGACTCAGAGATCTCACAAGACTCTCCCTTTCTTGGATCTGCTTTCTGGATGCTTTGGCTTCATGCATCCCTCTACTTAGTATCTTCTTTGTCCATTTCCCAATTTCCATCAGATTCAGGGGTGTGACCAGGACCACACTCCAATCATTTGATAATTTTTGACACCTTGTTTTATTCAGGGCAAATGTAAGCCAGTGGGTTTGCTTATAGTTGGTTGTTGAACTTCTATTTTATACATGTACTACAGTTGGCCCTAAGTCAGTAAATCATAAGTGTTCAACAAAGAAGATAGAAAAATCAAATCATAATGATACAACAGTATCATTTTGCAGAGTTTGAGCCCAACAGGTTCATTTATGTTTAATGTGTTTTGAATTTAATTCTAGGTCATTGGCTTCAGCCATGTTTTCTGGCAGGAGAAAAGGAATCTCATTTATTACACACAGTGTACTCACATGGTCACCAAATAAAAGTTGTCTGGATAAATCACAAGGTCTTGTTAGGAACTCCTTGCCTGCAGTGATGTGAAGAAGGAGAGGGAAACTGAGCCAAATACTGCAAAAGCTGTAACCATGTATCTTAATGAAGATCTAAACACAAAGTAGAAGAAACAGATAATTTATTCCTGTATAACAAAAATTGTGGAATGCAAAAAGTGTGTTTTTGTGTGTGGGGGGAGGTATTTTTAAACAATTATGAGGAAAAGTTAATTCATGATACTAAAGGAATCATTTGTCAAAAATATATTAAATCATGGTCCTAATTGTTCTTATATTTCTCTAATAAGTATGATTGTAGGTTGGTGCATCATCTGAATATGAGAATATTAATTCACTTCAGTGTGAAGGAAAGCTGGGGATTTTCACATCTTTACAACAAATACCCAAAGTCAAATAAACTCATAGATTCTTGATTATAAGGCAAAATTACAATGAATCAAAACTTGGAAGTTATTCACATCAATTTCCTCATGTATTAAGTGTCTGATAAATAAAACCCTAAGGCACGAATGACAGTTTGGGGAATAGAATCAATAGTGTTGTAAAGATCTTGTAGCGTGTCAGACAGGCACTTGTCTCATTAGGGAGACCAGTTTATGGACGGTGTAGATGCCTGACCACCACGCTGTACACCTGAAGCTGAAGCTGAATATCAACTATAATTTAATATATATATAGCTACAGGATGCAGTGGAATTGTAACAGGTATATAAAATGTCAGAGGTGTAATAGATTGGGGGAGAGCGGTTATCACTTTGGGAGGGGTGTAAATGTCTAACTATTGCATTGCTTTGTACACCTGAAACTGATAATAATAATAATAATAATAATAATAATAATAATAATAATAAAACCCTAAGGCTTTGTAACATGGATAGTATATTTACATACTTTTAGAAAAATGGAAATCAACAATAGGTTCTTCCAGTAAAGTCATAGAATGAGGAACTACATGATATTGAGGTTTCATTTTTATTTAGCTAAGTTACTACTCATCAGTTATGTAAGAAAACCTACATTGTTAACACAGAATGGCTAGGATACAAATAAAAATATTAAGTAAAAAATCCATTGATTTTTTATTTTTGTCCAGCTGATTTCTAGCTGAAGGCACATTTCAAAATGTGATCATTAAGGAAAAAGGCCTTCTTTAGCACTAATCTTTAACAATTAGGACAAGAAAGAATAGACGGAAAATTGCCAAAATTTTTCATCAGGAAAAATCCTAACTTTTTTTTTTATGGGATATTTTTTCCTTATTGGGAAAATAAAATCTGTCATAATGAAGAGTTGGTTCTTGACCACCTGGCGAATCTCAAATTGATGCCAGGAAACTCACTCTGAAGGTAACCAATACTTATGCAAATACTAGTGGATCAAATAATTTAGCAATTGGTACTTCTCATCATCTTCACTAGATGAAAGCACAAACATAGGACAATGAGAACATACTATTTCCTACAATGAGTTCATACCAAATTTGAAATTAGGTCTACCTTCCTGATTTTAAATCCCTTGAAAACTTAATGGGTGTTCAGCTTTCAGAGTTTTCATTTGTTTTTAAGCAAAAAGCCTTATCATTTCAAAGGAAAAGTGAATACATAGTTCAAATGCTTTAATTCCTTCAGAGACTATAACATTTTAACTACTGTATATGACCAGTGTCTTCTTTATTTTTAACCTCTAAAAATTTAACAAATTACTTTTATAATTATGTTGAGGTATTTTAAAGGTTATGACTGAATTACTGCTGTTCTCTGATCAGTAGTGCATTCTGATTGCAAAATTCATTCCTGCGTGATTATCAGAATCTTGTCAGCCTTTTGGGCTGATCAATCATTCCCAAGAGTTCATTTAAATTCAGTTCAATTAGGATTTGATAAATAATGAAAATGATAAGACATAATGTAAAAGAAATTATTTTAAATCTTGAATGGAATTTTCATTGGGCCATTATAAAGGTTAAAAACATTATTTACAATGTTTTCTTTTTCCACTTTTAGATATATACAGCATCAAGTCTCTAGATCTGAATACACTGTATATTTTAAAATTAATTACTGTAAGTTGCTGAAATTTAAATATTGATCTAAATACCTTTTTTCACTATCCATATATTTTTTGAAATTAATGTCTAAAGAAAGCACTGTGACGTGTGCATTGGATTCCAAAAATATACGATCCAGTCCTTGCCCTGGAGTATTTAACGCTAATGTAGAAAACGCACAGCTGGACCTTGAGCACTTTCTCTGGGCCATCCCTGAGGGCGAGAACTATATATGTTATATAATTTCCATGACTTTATAGAGAACTTCGCTTAGAACCGGTCATTAAATGTTGATTTAATGAATAGTGAGGCAGAGCTTTATTTAGTAGTGGAGCTTAAATGCCAGTATAAGCTTGGATTTGATATTTTGAGCATTAGGGAGCCATTATATCTGGTGAGTTTTAATATAAACACACATAGTTTTAAGGGAAATTGCTTAGTATTTAAAGTGGCTTTCTAGGGCAAAGTTAAAGTAATTTCCATCTCTATTTCTCATTGCCTTATTTAACTCTATGGATTCTCCCTCCAGAATTTCTCTCAATTTCTATTCAGTTTTTTGAATTCTTACTGCTTTACTCTAGTTTATGTCAATATCACATCTAACCGGATAATAAGACTGTGTTAAAACTCGGTGGCTTGGATTTTAATTCTGGCTGTATCAGAAATTGCTGTATGACTTTGAACCTATGACCGTACCTGTTTTCTCATCTGTGAAAGGGGACTAGTACCAACCTACCATGAAGATTAAATATGTTAATTAGTGCAAAGCCCTTGGAACAGAGTCTGGCTCATGGTAAACCTATATTAAGTGACAGTGAGGACTTATATGATGATGATGGTGGTGGTGATGATGATGACTGCTGTTACTCATTAGCCTTCTAACTATTCGAACAACTCCAGTTTTGCTCCCTTCTAATCCATTCTCCGTAATGCTGCCAGAGTAATCTGTCTAAAATACCTTGTCTCGATCTCCTAAAGACTCTCCTTTTACTCTCAAAATAAAGTGTAAACTCCTAAATATGGTTACTAGGACTCTACTTGCAGGCAGCTCCCAGCCCCATGCCAGCAAGCCCTAAGCCCCACCCTTAACCGTGATTCCAGTCATACTGAGATTCTGAAACTCCGATGTGCCAGCTCCCTGTTGCCTCTATGCCTTGGAAGACAGTTTCCTCTGACTTCAATATTTTTTCCCTCCCTTCCTGCTGCAGTTCATGTGTCTAACTCCTACTCACCCCCCTTATATTGCACATCGTTACTCTAGGCAGAATACTTTGCATGACCCCTTAGCCTAGGTGGGGGTTTCTGCTTCATTACATTAATATAATTTCTTGCTTAATAGTCGGCCTCTTGCATTAGATTGTATACTGTTTGTACAGATAACACTTGCCCAGTATTGTCTCTGCACAACCTATCACTACTAACTTATAGTACGTTTTGAAGAATACTCTGTATGAATGAATGCATACGTGAATAATTTGGTAAATTTTCATAGGCATCAAAGTTCATTTTTAACCTGAGTTATAAGGACCTCTGTAGCCTGAGCTTCTGGAGCTCTCTCCATCTTGCTTTATCCCTTGGAAATGGGAAACTATCTCTATGTCCCTAAACATGGTACGTTATTTCATGCGTTTACGAATTGGCTTGTGCTGTTCCTTCTACCTAGAATGTCCTTGTTCTTGTCTACTTGGTCCATGTGTGAAGGTCATATGCATCTATTAGTGAAGAGGTCCAAGGCCAACTCTTCTGTGAAGCCCTCACATAGACACCCGTCCCCTCCTCTGAGCTATGCTTTGACCTTATGCATACTTCTGTGAATTCACAGCAGTACACACTTTTATATATACATCCCAATTAGATTGTATGAATCTGAGAGAAGGATCCAAGTGTTATTATTTTTTGTTTCCCATAGTTTGCAGAATACTTGGCATCAATCAGTATTGCAATAGGTAGAAGTTGAATCAAAAGTTGAATGTCAGAGATGCCAACAGAGGTGAGAATGAAGGAAGAGATGCTGTTGAGTAGTGCTAGATGTAATGGAATAATCCAAAGATATAAGAATCCACATGGAGATTTGTATATAGGAAAACACCAGCCAACCTCAGATGTAGGGGAGTTAAGAGAGGAGAGACGGTATGATAAGCAAGTAGAAGACATAGCATAGTCATGTCTGTCAGGCATAGAACATCTGCCCCATAGTATGTGTTGCTTTATTATTAGTAACAAGTCTGATATCTGAATATCTAATAACAAGTCTGTGTTGTAGGAGGACATTTTCTCTCTCACACCCTTATTTGAAAACTTGCGTTAACAATATTGTGAATATTGACATGTGGGGATTGTGACCCACAATTTTATTTGGTCCTGAACTAAGCAACATGAAGTTTAATCATATTCTCAAATCCTGAGGATTTGATCCAATGGCATGCCTATTATAAAAGACAGTCTTTAAAACTGAAGTTGCTGAAAAACTATTTTTATCTCATGAAAGAATGGCATTAGGCAAACAGTTTAAAATGTCAGTTTGTATTTGTAATTCAAAAGAATGAGCATGAAGTTTTAGGAAAATACAAATGAAGTTAAATATGAACCATTTAACCCCAAGTACCCTCCTCACACATCCTATTCACACATGTTTGGCAAATGTGCTGGACTCAAAACCTTGAACCCAAACACATTGCAAAAGCATATGTATATGGTTTATTTATAAAACAGTTACAGATGTATTAGACAAGTTCTAAAATTGATTCTATAAACAGAACAAGTGGAAGAGCAACATGGTGGATAGATACGAGGTCTGACAATTAGTTCGTGAACTCATCCTAGAAAAAGTGCTCCATACCTCATTGCTGAATATCACTATGGTCACCTTCGAAGTACTCCCCTTGGGAAGCTATGCACTAACGCCAGCGCCTTGTCCACCCTTCAAAGCAATTTTGGAACTCTTTTTCTGGAATGGCCATCAGAGCTGTCATCGTATTACCCTTGATGTCCTGAATGTCATGAAATTGTCTTCCTTTCAATATTTCCTTTATCTTTGGGTAAAGAAAGAAGTCATTGGGGGCCAGATCAGGTGAGTAGGGAGGGTGTTCCAATACATTTATTTGTTTATTGGCTAAAAACTCCCTCACAGACAGTGCTCTGTGTGCTGGTGCATTATCATGATACAAGAACCATGAATTGTTGGTGAAAAGTTCAGGCCATCTAACTTTTTCACTCAGCCTTTTCAGCATTTCCAAATAGTAAACTCGGTCAACTGTTTGTCCAGTTGGTACAAATTTATTCCTCTGATATCAAAAAGGTTAGCAACATCGTTGCAACAAGTTCGCGAACTTAATTGTCAGATCTTATATATGGTTAATATCATGGGCTCAGAAGTCAAACTTTTTGAGTTCAAAGTTCTTTCCACCTCTTACTCCTGCAGGACCTTGGGCAAGTAACTTAATCTGTTTTCTCGTCTGTAAAACTGGAGAAGATAATGATACCAAATCAAAGGTAATTGTGAAATTTAAATAAGACAATGCTTTGCACATTGTAAGGGCTCAGTAAATATTTGCTGTTATTATTATTACTTCTACATAAAGGAACATTAAAAACAATGCAATAAAGTCAAAATACAGAGCTAATTTGTTAAGATTATTATTATTTTAAGTAAGAGCTGTTAAATGTATTTTCTGTTCTGTGCTAGATACTGAGCAAGATGGTCCGGGAACACTTTCACTTAGCCTCACAGTGATACTGTGTATGAATATGATTAATCTTATTTGATAAAAAAGGAGATTAAGACTCAAAAAGGTTGTGAAATTTGCTCAAGATCACAGAGCTAATCAGTGCACAGCCAGATTTCAAGCCCAGTTTTGTTAGACTCCTCAGTTAGCACTCTGCATACTTCTCCATGCTGCAATTCAGGGTCCAACAGAAAGGAAAGGTGAAGAAATGAGCCTTTGTCATGAATTGCAGGGTTGTATGCATTCCATTCATCTGTGAGTCTTCTCCACTTTTAATCAAACTAATTTACTATCCTGGGAAAGGATTTAGGGATAAAAAGGTCTGCCGTGTGTGGTTTTTCTAAAGTAGTTGTGGGTTCCCAAAAGGGACAACGGACCTTTGAGCAAAAGTTGAAATGATGCTCCTAGTTTGTTGTTAGATGACTGTGGGGACAAAGCCCCAAAAAGCAGTTTCCAGGCTCTCGGCCTCACATAGAAAGGTGCTGGCTCGGGTAGTAAATGGCCATCAACTGTGATCAGATGGCCATCAGCTGTGGCTAGTTGGCCGTCAGCTGTAACCCGTAAGCCATTGGCCACTAATATAACTGCTGTGGCTACGCTAGCAGAAAGAATTGGGGGCTAGCAAGAGCGGATTGCAGAAAGGCGGATGCCGCCGGCGAGAATATAGTGATATGACTCCCCTACCTATGGCTCCGTGGGTGTTCCTTTTTGGCCTCACCGTGTCCTACGTCCTTATGTGGGGAATGGGAGAAGAGACCCCACAGGCCGCCCCGCACGACAATGACTTTATGAAAATCCGGGGCTCAGGAGCTTTGTACAGCAAACTGCTTTGAGGTCAGAGAATTTCTCCCTCTGTTTCATGGGGCCATGAATTATGTACAATTGGGGAGGGGTATGGAGGCATGTAAGCTAAAATAAGGTGAGACAAGGCAATGTTCAGAAGACAAGCAGATAAGATGGAGAAATTTCTGGAAGGCCAGAGATCAAGACAGAGCCTACTAGTTGCTAATCTGTACGTCTAACTTGATACTGTCTTCAAGGAACATGGAGATAACGCTCAATGGAAAGTTCGATGCTGGACACACCATGTTCCTGAAAATGGACTAATATACTAAGGTCCCACCGGAGTCCCTGTGCTCTGACACCTCCCCATCAATGCCCCAGTGCGTCAGAACTTTTCATGGCTACGGTTCTCATGGCTGCTCTCCTTAGATTTATAATCTCTGGGTTTGAAAACGTATTATCTGATCCCCTCCGTTCTCCTCTACTAGAACACTTTATTCCCACTCTATTCCTCTTTGTTCGGCTAACCAAGTTCATTTGGACAGTTTCCGTTGTTTCTACAGGATGGACCCCCAGTTTGTTGCTGTGGGTGTGTTCACTTTCTTCTCTTCTCCATGGGTTGCCATAACCCGACCATCCAACGACAAAACCTGGATGGTTGTGAAAAAATAGCTTTCCATCCTTGGACAGAAATGGAGCCTGCTCCGTGCCTCAGACAGGCAGGAGACAGACCAATTTCAAGAAAGTAGGAAAATAAGGATCAAAATAAATTAATAAGCAGCTATCTAATTGCTTATAAAAGATCCAATCCTGTGCAAAATGTTTTATATCGATTATTTCATTTCATTCTTACATTCTTTGACATTGGAGCTCTATTGTCCCGATTTTACACAAGAAGAACCTGAGGCTTAGAAAGATTAGGCTCAGGGTCAGAGAATGGACAAGTGTTTGATGTTGGCATAGTGGTTACCTTGCAGAGTAGTGACTGGATAGCGCTCAGGGTGACCTGCCTGGTGGATGTCTGTGTCTTCTTTTTTGATTTAGGTGCTAGTTATATAGGGGTGTTCACTCTGTGAAATTTCATCAAGCTTTACATGCCTTATATGTGTATTATACTTCCATAAATGTTTAATTTTTACACACTAGAATAATAATTAAAAAAATAACTTGTTCAACATCTCAGTGGGAGAGCTGAAATAAAATGTAGATCTTTGTGTCTCTAGAGCCTAAAGATTTAAGCTGAACACACTAACTTCTACTTGATAGCCTCACGGTGCACTGGAAAATGTGAAAAGTATGGGACTGAATGCCCTGAATATAGGGAGTTTTGCTGGCTGAATAATCTCCTTAGGGAAGTGGACTGATCCCCTCGTACAGTGGGAAAGAGCTGGGCAAACAATCACTGTGAGGGAAACATTTATTATGGATTTGGGGAAAGAGGATGTTGAAACTGAGATAGTCTCTGCAGTTTCTACAATAGGAACCAAGACTTGGTTTCCAGGGGCTTCAAAGACTGTTAAAGAGTAATGACTTGGCCCACAAAATTGAGTTTAGGACACCTAAAATTGAGTTTAGGTTTCCTTCCATTGTAAATCTGGGTCCAGTGCATTACATTGGACTAGAATTCTAGTCCAACAAGAGAGGGCTGAACAAGAGAAAAGAAATGAGGCTAACAATGGGCTCTGAATTAAGTTGCCCCTCCCCATCCCTTTCTCCCCAAAAAGGAAGAAAAAGAAAAGGAACAAAATTCTCAGGCAAAGTTAAAGTAGAAAAAAATAGATAAGAGAAGCTTCCTACTAATATGGTTAGTCAGAGAGGTGAAAACCTATAGGGGACAAAAGACCTGAAACCATGGAAGACAAAACAGGATGAGAAGCCTCTGGCTTTTCACGGGAGGCCAAGTTTGGAGAGATTTCTGAGGTGCTGTGATTTTATCCCTGGGTGAAAGCAAACTATGCAGGGCACCAGTTGATTTGGGCTACTCTCAGGCAGCATCTCCCATGGGGTGCCCCATTCGTCTAAGTTGTTAGTGTGCTAGCCGTGCATGGGAAAATGTAAGTCATGGAAATTATGTTCTTTGTTTCCCAAAGTTCCTATTAGACTGTCTTCACAAATTCTTTTGCCCCACCACAGTGACATAAAGCACACTGGTTCTAACGAAGCCTTTTACAAAGTATCTGACACCTGCGTACAGCTTTGTTTTCACCTCAGACAAATACAGGAAAATATGGGAGCTGCACTTGTCCCTTTCCCATCAATGTTTTCCAAGTTTCATCGACACATAACCTCCATATTTTGTCTGCTGAAATATTTATTTCAATGTTGCTCTGAGTTTGGCAGGTCTTAGCTCAACCAGGTCATGTTTTTCCTTCCCTTCTGCAGAAGTTGCATAAAACTTCAGGTCAGAGAAGGCCAATGTCATGGGGCATCTCAGCAGCACTTCCTTCTACTTTCGTGACCTGACATACTCCATGGCTGAATGCACAGAGCTCGTCTCCTTTCCATTGCTTTAGACACACAGGAGGTGCTAATATCCTTTACTTTTTCTATCTAAAGGGAGAGGCCCCTTCTCTTAAGAGAAGACATATTGAGACTCACTCTAGGAAGTGAACATAAACCACATCTCAGTAACTGAAATTTCCCAATTCATGCTGAGAAAAAAAAAAAGGAAAGCCAAAAAAGTCAAAATTATTGTTGGTTGACAAATGCAATTAACAGAGGTTGGAATAGAGAGGAACTGCAAAAAAAAATTTTCACTAAGTATAAAAAGCAGTGTTGCGAAAGGCCTGAGAAATTAGGAGTATGGTAAAATGGCAATAATGGTCTTTCCCTTAGATGTTGTCACAGGTTGAGAAAAGTTGTACGTAAAGCACGCAGTGAGCATTGTGTGCTAGACAAGGTACTAAGTATATTAGTTGTGTTACTTCAATTGCCTTTTATTCCTTACAACCACCTGTAAGATAGGGCCTTAACCCCTTTTACTAATAAGGAAATTGAGGTAAAGGGAAGTTTAAATTTCTTGGCCACAATAAGGCAGTGACTCATTCCAAGTCAGGATCTGAACCCAGGCATTCTAGCTCCCAATATCACAGCTGCATTAACCTCTGCTTTTCAGAACTGGACTCAGTGTACAGATACTCCTGAGCAAGGTCTTGACTGGTGGGATTTGGCCAGGTGGGGGCAGCAGGAGATGTTTAATGCTTTAGTCAGAGTGATCTTTCTAACAGGCAACACTTATCTATTGTATTCCCCTGCTTAAAGCCCAATAAGGGTCAAATCCAAACTTCCTTGTAAATGTAATAATAAAACCTTCATGACGTGGAGTCTATCTCTCTGACTCGTGCTGTTTTGTTTCCTTTGCTATTGTTTTATTTTTGTTTCTTTAATACTTTTTATTTCATCTTTCAATACTTGGTTGTAGCTGCTTATAGGTATGTTTGTCTGTCTGAATGACTAAACGCCTGTGAGGGAAGGGTCTGTGTTTGTTTTTTCTCTGTTATACTCATAGCACTAGGGAGTAATATTCAAAATATTAAGTTAATAGAAGGCATAGGCACTAATTAATCAGACTAGACACCTGAGGTAAACAACCAGTAAGAACCTGTCATTGCATAGCCACCCAGCCAGGTGCAAGACCAATGGTGGATGCTTACCGTTTGTGAATGAATGAATAAGTGAATGAATGGATGAATAATATTAAGAAATCATAGTGTTTGACATGTTTTGCCTTTTGTTTCATTATCACTCTTAGCTCCAGTTTATGTTCTTTGTCTTCCTCACTTCTAAATTATATATTTTTAAATGATTTTTATGTATTCTTAAAAGTGGACTTAAACGCCTTCTGTGATAAGAATAGGAATAAATCAGTACATTAAACTGCTGGTGATTGTTGACCCTTGAGAATGATCCCTGGGGATTGTCATAGTCAGAGCTGACCTAAACAATAGGCTGTGGGTTGCAGTTCTTCCTTTTTCCCAAATATCAACCCCCCTACATGCTTTAGTGCCTCCAATTCTATGAAGAGATTTATTTCTTAGAATTAAAAGTTTGCCTTTCACAGATTAACCGCTAACTCACAAGTTATCCTGGCATGGATAAATATGGAAGAATTTAACTACTGTTAGAACCTTAGCACTGATTAATCTTATTGAGTTTCTCTCTATTTGGAACCTTGGAAATGATAAAAATACATAAATTAAACAAAACTAAATTAATTAAAAAGCCATCAATGCAAATACCGCATTTTCATTAGAGTACAGTGGGAGACATCAATCTAAGTGTTTGTTCTAAATGCCAGGCATAAGACTTGGTGGCACAAAAAAAACACTGGGCATGTATTTTTCATATGGTTTCCCATAGCCCGATACTTAGTTTTTAACAAGTTTCCAGATGACTTCCACGTGCAGCAGATAGATTTGGGCACCACTGATGGAGCAGGGGCTCATGTTGCAAAGTTCCATCTGGATGGGAGATCCCCAGGCATCATCTGTGCATTGAGTTCCTGTGATGAGAAGGTACATTAAACAAGATGAAGAACATGAAAAAGCCATGTCAGGGCACAAAAATTAAAAAGTTTCCGGCTTTAGACAAAGAAAATGATCTGTTGGGATACAACGCAGTCTTCTTTTGAAGGTCAGAGGGTACCCTAGTCTATGGCAGGAAATCTTTTCAGCATAAAAATTTGAAGCCAAAGGTGTTTTTGGTAAAGCACTCAATTAATCCAAACACTCTAATTTCAGAGGATTCCAATTGAGAGCTTGTGGCACAAATACAATAAACAAGACATATGCAGCCCAAATAGCTGGTTTTATTTAACCTCTCCTTTTCAAAGTACTATAAATGATGACTTTTGTGTTGATTAGTACCAATGCCACACATATTTTTACATTAAAATCTTTCTGTATACCAAGTCAATGCGAACTCATGTCATGACCTTAGCAAACTACTTAACTTTCCCTGCCTTCATTCTCTTCCTTAGCCAGTCAAGAGGAAGTGAGGGAGGGAGAAGAATACATGTTTTCCAATTTCATTTTAACACAAACATTGTAAGATTCTTTGATGCATTGGTTGTAAGTACAAGGTCTAAGTAAGCTGAATTGGGGGATATGCTCCAGTGGAAATGATTCTTTTCAGAATTAAAGATAAACATTGTGTTGACCTTAAATGAACTTATACCAAGTTGGTAAATTCCACCAAAATTCTCCTCCTGTACTCATAGTTACTGATGTCAATGTTGTTAAAAGGTTATATAGTTATAAGGTTGGCCTTTATACAACTATTTTCCCAAACAAGTTTCTCAATTATGTAACTTATGATATAGTTGATATTAATCAAGGATGACTGAAGAAGTAATTCTTCAATCTGAATATGTGTGAGTATGTGTGTTTGTACAAGGTGAAGGCATAACTTCCTTTGTGTGGAGGTACCCTTAGACTCCACTTTTATTCTGAGTACCTTTTATGGCTGGCATTCTACCATGTTGATGGAAGATTTTCAAAACGCTCCCTCCTAAGGGTACACAAGCAGCTATAGGAAATTTTCTAAGTCTTCTAAACTAGCAGGGAGCTCTGTCTTGCAACCTCTGATTCCCATGCACATACTCGTAAGCTCTTTGTGGTGGTGTCACAATAGTTCTATCATAAATGTCCAATAGTCATTGTAAAAGAGGTGATTCACTTTGCTGGCATATGCAAAAAAAAAAAAAAAAGGTTCATTCAGCCTTTTATCCTTTCACCTATTTTTAGTTTACCACGAGAAATATCCATATCTGAACTTTCTTAAATGAAATGGTCTTTTTAATAACTGAGTTTTCTGGGTATCCAATGGGTAAATTCCAAATACTTTATTTTGAGCCCTCTTTTTGAAACTAATTTTAAAAATAGTCTGTCCACTTTCCTAGTTTAGCAAGTACAATATAAAGAACAACCTCATGATCTATTAATGTTTGTTATGAGAAGAATATTATTGAATCTTTCTTTGATCACTGAGACTGCCAGGAACTTGGTGAAGGTGTCCCCTTGTAGAATATATATTTTCATATGCTCTGCCATACTGTGTTCTACGCCCTTCTCTGGACGTATCTTCCCATTTCCAACATCCCTCCATTCCATGATTTTAAAAATCTTTATTGCATTGGAATAACTTCTCTGTATCTACCACCTCTGAGCGCTCCATTTAGCTCATTTTCTTCTCTAAAGTCTGGTTCTTGCCAGAGGGTAGTGCTTTCTTTGTAGCTTCTTTGAGATGAAGCTGCTCGGAGAACCACATTCTCCCAGTTCCAATGTACTGATTCCAGGCTCTGCCCTTTCAATTCTTCTGCACCGCCCACCCGCTTTGATACACTATCAACTATTTAACCAGCATTCGATTCTTCACTGGCCCCTACTGACCTTCTCATCTTTCTGAGCATTTATCAAAGATTCTGACATTCATATCATAACCTTCCCCTCTACCACAGCTGCAGCCATCATTTTGGGGAGGCCTAAGCATCCCTGAGAATATTTCCTCTCTGTAACTTCATAGTTCCTATGTGTGATCCCCTGCATATAATTCATCTCAGCAATAATTATCAGGGCCATTTGTTGGAACAGATTATTATTAGCTAGAATAGCTCCATCTCCAAAATCTATGACTACAAGAACTGACAATTTGACCACAGCATCCTTTGCTTCCTGAGCTCTCACACAACTTACTCCCACAATGCTTCCTCTGATCACATCTTGATCTCCAGTTCCTCTGCACAAACTCCCTTCCTGCAAGCCCAGAAAGTTCTTATTGGATTAACATCTATTTGCACTTCAGGACACCATTTCAACCTCTCTCTTGAAAATGCCTCAATCCTCTCCTCTCCAAAGTTCTTGTGTCCTCTTCACACTGAATACCCCAGCAAGGATCACACTACACTTTCTTGTCTTGAGAGCTAACTGTTTCTGGAAACAACTATACTACACCGGAGTTTGGTGTTAATGAAAGTAGGTGAACTCTGAATTCAGGTGTTTGGTAATGTCCCTCAGCAATACTGTTATTTTTCATCAGTTCAGTCTCCCTCTCCTCTCTGAACTTTTACCTACTCTTTTTAAACTCACCACCCAGACATTTTGTGTTCTCTTTCTCACTTTTTGATCATGATTTTCCACTGAATTTTATGGACAAAATAGAAGCTTTAGGAACGGATTCTCTTGACTCCACTCTTTCATATCACACATATCATCAAACACATCTGCCGTAGGTCTGGTCCAGAATGAAGTGCTCCATCTCATAATCAGAGCCACTGTCTTCATTTATGGTTTGGGTCTTAGATATTTTTACTTTTTCAGAGATCTTGGACCCAGCCCTCAAACTCTCTCTTTTCAAGCTCTTCAACTGATGGGTTCTCATGAATACATAGCATGCTTAAGTATCTTGCACCTTAAAACAAAATAACAAAACAAACAAAACAAAACAAAAACAAAAACAAAAACAAAAAAATATCACTCCATTTGTTCTGAAAGGCTCCTCTCTACATCATCTCACCAAGATTGCTCTCACTAAAGTGTTTCTACTAGCCAAGACTAAATAGCATTTTCAATCCATGTTCTATAGTTTTTGCTCACCATTCTTTCTTAGTTTTCATCCCATACCTGTCTGGCTGCATCATCTTTAGTGTTCTTTATACTGCTTCTCATTCTTTAGATGACAGACTTGTTCAGAATTTTGCCCTTGGTCCTCCTTGCTTCTTACTTCTAACTCTTGCTGGGTGATCTTTGTTCAATGTCCATTAACTCCTACGTACTGATAAGTTCCAAATTTATATTGCTAGCCCAAACAAGACTTCAGCAACTCATACCCATATATTCAACTTTCTGTCACCCATGACTACCTTAATATTCCATGAACTTCAGGTATAATAGTTGAAAACTGAGCTCATTGTTCATTTCTCTTCCCCCACTGACTTATAAAAACACATCCTCTTCTGTTCTCATTCTGGATATTAAGCACCTCATCAGGGCTACCACTAGCCCAAATGGAACATTTGTGGGAATTAGAAGAGTATGCTCCTTCTACTTTACTTTCATCACTTTTTGACAAAAGTCTTAACATGCAGATTTTGTCAAAGAAGACACTTTACTACTATTGGCCAGAAATTTTTCATAATAAATATACAAACCTGTGATGCCTAAGAGTTGAATGCTGTCCAGTGCCCAAATTCTTCAGCCATAGATGGAGACCTGACCCCTTCACCTAACATTCTATGCCCAATACCTGGGAGTATTCCTAGACTCCTTCCTTTTTTATGAATATGCAATCAATTAGAAAGATGTCTTGTCAATATCATCATCTCAATAAATTTACATTCTTACCTCTCCTCTCCATAATTTAGAACCATGGCCCCCATTTCAAACCCTTATTCTAGATCAGTATGTCAGCCACTTAACAGCAGCCTAGCACCTTTCTAATTCACTCACAGCATTACCGCTAGAGTGATATTTGTAGTATACAACTATGATCATGACATTTAAAAAATAAGCTAATTTTGTATAATATACATTCCAGAAGGTAAACAAAACAAATCCAAATGTGCAACTCCTTTTTTTTTTTACAAAGTAAATATAGGTAACACCCCTCAGATCAATAAATAGAACATTACCTGTTCCCAAATCACCATAGGTTCCCTCCCAGTCACTACGTCTCTTCAAAACTAACACTAACCAGACTCCTAGCACCATGAAATTTTTGCTGGGTTTTGAATATTGTATAAGTGTAATTATTTGTGTGTACTCTTGTGTATCTTGCTTTTTTGATTCAACTCTTTTTGAAAGTAAGTGAAATCATATGGTTCTTGACTTTTTCCATCAGACTTATTTTCCTTAGCATGATATTCTCAAGATCACAAACAAACAAGACAAAAGAACAAAAACTCATAGACGCAGACAACAGTATGGTGGTTATCAGAGGGAAAGGGATATGAGGGGATATGAAAAAAGAGAAAGGGGTCAAATATGTAGTAATGGAAGGAGACGACGCAATGTAATATACAGGTGATATATTATGGAAATATACACTTGAAATCTATGTAATCTTATTAATCAATGCCACCCCAATTAATTTAATAAAATTAATTATAAAAATAAAGTAAAGTTGGAAGATTTAGGAAATAAAAATATAAGACACCCAGTTAAATTTGAATTTCTGATAAATAATTGTTTAGTATAGGTGTGTTGTGTGTAATATTTAATTGGGTGTATTTAATTATATCTTATTTTAACAATATTTATACAGTTAAACAATGTATTTTATCTGATATCCCTATTTTTATAAGTCATTCATACTTTTGCACATAGCATTCCTTTATAGGGTTACTTGATATTTCATTGTAAAATATATACAATTTGTGTTTCTGTTCTGCTCTTGATTGATCTTTGTAATGCTGTGAACTTTTAGTTGTTAGGAATAGTGCTCATGAGAACACTCTTGTGCATGTCCTTTGGTTACATAAATTTCTATTCAGTATATTTCCAGGAGAATTGCTAGTTCACAGGGGATGTAGAGTTCAGCTTCGTAGGTACTGGCAAAGAAATTTTCAGATGTTTGCACCAATTTATACTCCCATCAATGGTGTAGGAAAGTTCCATTTGCTACCTCTCCTGTGCAACATTTGGTATTGTCTGTTCTTTTTTGTTATTTAGACATTCTTTTGAGTGTGTTGTGGTTGCTCATATTGCTTTAATTTGTGTTTTCGAGGTGGCAAATTTTTTTGATGCCAACTTTTATACTCCCATTATAAAAATTATCACAGCTGATTTGTCCCCCCCCCAATAAACTACTTAATTTTAATCAAAGAATTGATGACAGAGTAGAGTCTTACAAAAGATGTGGTAAATAGTAGAATTAATGAGTGGACCTATTATAAGTACGACATCCCTGAAAGAGCTTATTTTATAGTTAGTTGTCACTTTCCTTTAATCTAATTAACACATCAGCAAATACCAGAGGTGCCAAGAAAATGTATACACATTTTAAGAGATGTTATCAATGCTCAAGTAGTAGTTCATCATAATCAAAAGTGTCTAGATGCTGATGGTGACCACTTTGAGCACCTCTTGTAATTGCAGAAATCAAATGTGACTTGTATTCATCTTTTGCTATTGATATATATTAAGTATTACAATTTTAATAGTTTTTTCCTTAAAATGTGAATACATTTTTTGGCACCCTCTGTATTTAATGTCCATGATATTCAGGTATTGTTTTAATTATACTACCTTAGAACTTCAAAGTAGTAAAGCAAAATTACATGTGGGTGAACTCTCTCTGTCATACTATTTTGGGGACTAGATCTCTAAAATACTAAGAAGAAAAGACACTTAAAATACATGCATATACATACATGTGTCTCCATCAAATAATGTGTAAATAATTCTGATAGCATATACTTAGAAAACTTAACACAAGACTTGACGTAAACCATAAATAATAAACAGTGTACAAAACTTCTGGACATTAAGAAAATATTGACAGATGTGCTCAAAGAGGCATTACAGGGAATTTTTTGAGCATTAAAAAATACAAAATAATTTAAAGAATCTAAATGCTCAGTACCTTTTAATTAGTTAAGTATGTAATGACAAATTCATGTAATGAAAAAGTATGTAACGATTAAAATAGTATTATAGGAGGATATTGAAGGCTATGGTAATAATCATGGTATATTTCCAAATGAAAATGAACTGACCAAGAAAAGGTATGATGGTATTTTCAGAAAAGACATATTTTGTAAAAACACATGGGAAGAAAAAATCAGAAGAGACAAATAACAAGAGTTGTTTTCTCTAAGTGATGTGCTTACATGATTTTGATTTTCTTATTTGTTTTTCTATTTTCCATCTTTTTATGAATAAGAAATTTGAACAATGTATGTTATATTTTAAATGACTTGGGTAATTTACTAATGGTAAGAGCCTAAGTAGCTCTCAGATACCGGTAACCATTAAGATGCTTCCTAGGGTGGGCAGTATTGCCTCTCCCTCCACACTCTTAGGCCTATCGCATGGGATTTCTCTTGACATCAGAATTCTGGTCTGAATCAATCATTGTCTAAGGCAATCGTGAAATATTCTGTTCTTTTTATCTACTTACTAGAATATAAACATTCAATAATGAAAAGTACGACAAAAGTTCCATGCTTTATTCAACTTGATCCAAGTTCTTAAGTGCTTATCCAAATTATAGAACTTCCTTTGAAGTTCTTGTATCTATGTTATACAGTAAAGGAAAAACTGACCATTAATGAAGAAGGGCAAATTACCTTCATAGCAAACAAACTAAGAAAAAAACCTGTAAAGTATCTCTTACCTGTTAATTACATTAAATAAGTTATTAAAATGTATAAACACCATTTCAAAGGCACTTACTGGATGATCTAATCTAACTCAATCTAACTACAAATGTCGGCTTGATTACATCATTTTCCATGCTTCTCTGGTTATCTCATGAAAACCATCATCATTCAAACAATCTGACAAAGAAATTTTACACGTTACTTAGGGAGAAAATATTGTTTCAGAATAGTTTCAGACTTAATTACAAAATATATTTTTCTGTTCATTGGGGGAAAAATTGTTAAGGCAACAATGATAGTAGAAAGGACATGGGATTTTGAGACATATAAATAAAAATTTGAGTCCCAGCTTTGTGATCTTGGGCAGTTAACTTAATATCTCCGAACTTGGATTTCTTCCAGGAGGAAAGTACTACTTCAGAATCATAGTACCTCCTTCACAGGATGTTGTGAGCACTAGAGAGTATTTTGAACATACCTATGAGTGCCTATCACAATGGATTCCTTCCCTCTGTCCTCACTTCTCCTGCTGCACCTTCTCTTCTTGCCATAGACCTTAGGAACAGTAGAGACCCATAGCTCAAGTCATAAATTTGTGCCTTGATGCAGTAAACATGTGTTGGGCTTTTCGTGTGTTCCCGGTATTGTGCTGGGTGCTGGTATACAATATAGTGAACAAGACATAGTCAAGAAACTTCTGGTTTCTTTACTTTCAGAAGTCTACACTGATAGTAAGCAGTAATGGAGCAATAAGCAATATGGAATCTGCATGCTAAGAAAACTGTAAACATTACATTGAGAGCATGGATTTCTTATGGTTAAGGTGATACACATTTACATGGGTTCCTAGTTTCCTTACTAAGGAATTTGAAAGCAAAGGGGAGTTATTAAAGAAATATGATTACATGTATACTTTAGAAAGTTCACCTACGTAAGGAAGTAGCGAATGAACTAGAAAGTGAAAAGGCTAGAGGTTGGGAAAGAGTTAGGAGGGTGTTTGAAATACTTCAGTCAAGAAATAATTAGGCTTAGAAACAGGGAGTGTTATTCATAAAGATGAAAGAACTGATAGAGAAATATTTAGGAATCATTCGTGTACAGGACCCAATGATTGACAGGTGTGTGGTAGGTAAAGTGAAGGAAAGGGTTCCCAGCTTAAGTGATTATATAGATGGTTCTCTTCAACTGAGAGAATTAATGGGAATCAAGCAAAAACATATAACCCTGAAACCAAGAGCTGCAGCCAGGGAGGAGACATGGATAAGGCAGAATTAAATTTCAGAAAGTCTGATCAGGCTAGCATGTCCAAACTGTATTGCCTCTGTGTCAGAGGATGCAGCTGCCTTTGGAGTTTCCCATCTTGAGATGCATACACTTCCTTCTCTTAAACTCTATGGCTCTCACAGGATGGGTGTATATCACATGTCCTAACAAATTTAGAGTATTAATAATATAGCAATTATACAATCTAATCATACCAATGTTTCAAGTTGTTCTAAAGTTATTAAATTTGAATCTCGTGTCATTAAATAGTAACTAATCTAAAGATATTTCAGCATCAAAATTTATGATGTGAATCTGGGATTATGCCTAAAGTTTTCTATTCCCAGCAGTTCTACTTATATCCATAGCCACTTCGCTTATGGAAGCCATCGCATAAAAATGTCAGTTGTATCTGGAGATGACAACCTTAAACACAGAGGAAAGTCATGAAATTTCTTTCTAAAGTCTATTCTTCTGAGAGATTTTCATTGAAAGCAGGACAGTAAGACAAATATCCCTAGATCAGTTTTTTTTTTCTCGAAAATCATGAAATAATTCTAAGTGTGTGCATAAGAAGTCTCAAGATGCCTGTCAAGAATCTCTAATCACTAACTAATCACTAATATACCATAAACATAAATAAGATAGAGTCATTCAATTACTATGTTGTTCTGCCTTTAATATACATAATAATTTTAAAGAACACATAGTATAAAGATTGTCAACTATTATTTTTTGAAAACTTGGTCAGTAACATAAGCCTTATTAATGTTTTCTATGGGGAAATGAGAGTCAACTGACAATTGATACCATTTTTCTTTTTCTTATTGAATAGTGGCTCTTTAGGAGTTAATTCTGCTGTTTGAGAATTACCAGTGGCTTCATAGGATGAAAAGGTATGGAATTTGCTCATTTTGCTAATATCTACCTACAAACCCATAGTCTTTGCCTCTGGCAATTTCAGAAACATGTGTTTTAGAGCACTTCTAGAAATAAAAAGAAACAAAACCTGTTCTGCCATTGGTATCTGGCTTCCCAGACATTTTTGTCTGTAGAGATGATTAGTAACTAGTAGAATGAGAAGCTGGGAAATTATGGCTACTTCACTTTCCACCTTCATCAGCCAAGTGTACCATACAATTACAACAAAATTCTCAAATAAGAATTTCCTCCCAGGGGATGTCCTTAAAATTGACTGTCATTCTTCTTGTCTGGATGAAGCAAAATTTTAGAAAGAGAATACTGTGTTGGAAAATTTCAGACTGCATTTGAACAATGATTAGACATTTTTTCATTGTGTGATATTTTAATATCTTTTATTTCTACAAAAGATGGTGTTTGTGTGGTTTTTAATATTGCCATATTTAGTGCTCTCTTTTATAATTTTATTTTTAAAAAATTTTTAAGAGTTTATTTGAGCCAAACTGATGACATATGTTGGGGAGCATGATTTCAAGTGCTCCAGAGAATAACACTTTGGCAGTTTCTTTTAAGCTTTTAAAACTAAGAAAGGAATGGATATGGAAGTGGGATAAAGCAAGGTGGCGATTGGATTATGGGATAGTTAACAAGATTATGTGCTCTCTTGAAGGTTAATACCCCATTCGAGGGGTATTACTTTTGGTATTTCAAAGGTCTTAACCTAGGTGCACAAGAACAGTGGACAGGGCTGCTTTAAAACCTTTCACAAAAGAAGTTATAGGTTTGGGGCATGACTACCCATCATGACCTGTCCAGTTGTAATTTATGATCAGATCATCCTATGAGGTTACTTTCCATAGAGGCCTTTTTTTTTTTTTTTTTTCATCCATAGTCCCTAGCTTTGGAATAAAACAATCCAAACTTTTGGTCGGATAGTATGGTCTCACAGAGCTAGGAAGGCTCATTCCTAGGAAGTCTTAGTGCTTTCTTAAATCAGCCATAAAAAGTGAAACAATCAGAAAATTAAATGCAAAGATAGTAAGACAGATATGTAGACTGTTCTTAAATATCATATTTTAAATACCATACTTATGTGAACAGTTGAGATAAGTGTGATGATACTTTGAGGTAAATAAGAAACAGCACACCATTTTCTCAGAAAGACTAGATGGCCCTATCTGCCACCTACTTCCTCGATTCTTCCCCCTTTCATGACAGCCAACAACAAGGGTCCACAATTTATGATTCTTTGAAATCCAACCTGATGAATGACTATCTGCTGACCATGAAATTTCCAAATCTAAAGTTATATGCAAACAGCAATAGTTGTACTTTAGGAATAAGTGTTAAAACAAAAAGGTGAATCACTTTCAATGAGTGATTGTTTCTGTTTCATTCACTCAACAGACTCAAATGAAATAGCTAGAGCCTCCTTATTCTTAGTGACAGTGGATCTCAAACAGTTTCTCTGTTAGAGTAGGGGCACCACCGTGCCTCAGAGAATGAATGGCCCTCGGATTCCTCTGGCTTGAGTTCAAATTTTTGCTCCATCATTTCCTAGGTACATAACCTTGGGCAATTCACTTAACTTTTCTGAGTCTTAGTTTTCTCTTTGGTAAATAGTGGATATTCAGTACCTGCTTCTCAGATTGCTAGGGGCATTGAATGAAATGGAGCATATCAAGTGTTTAGCACGGTGCCTCATATGTAGTAATTATCCATTATGGGTATAATAATAATGCCATTGTAATTGTTACCATATATATTAATAACTATATTATTATGATGATGATTTGCTATTACTTGTCCACTTTGGGGAAAAAATTAAAAAAAACTAGTCTAGCCCACTTATCGTGAGTACTTCCCCAGCTGCAAAACTCAGTAGAATTCATCATAACAAGGCTAGGATCAGATAAGAGGTCAGTGAACGTCCACCCGTAGATAAACAGAGTCATTGGGTGCCTCTAAGCTCCCTAGAGTAGGCTGAGCACAGCACAACCCTACAAAGCAGCTCTGGTGAACTATAAATTTATGACCAAAAAACAAAACATGCATAACATTGTCCGTACAGACAGACATTTAAATGTTGCCTTATCAAAATGTTGTCACTATCAGCCTTCAACTATAATTTGAAAATCAGAGCTTTTAAGTTTTGAGAGAGAAAATGCGGAAATGGCCAGATTCAGCACCACTCAGTGGCATTTTTAGTTTTAGTGCATAGAGGAGCCCTAAGGCTATTTCCATCAACAGATGAGGTGACCCCCTTCTAACATAGGGATGACAGAGGCAATAGACAGTTGGGAACTGCTAAAAATTTAAAGGAGCATTGTCAATAGAAATTATACAGATTGAACAAAAGTACCATGACATTAATGATTTCACATGAGGTCTCCCTCCCCACCCTCCCTCACGTTCCCCCATCCCAATACATGTATGCTCATGGCTTTTGTGCTGTTGCAGTAACTGGAGCAGCCCAACCCCAGCCCTTATCTGCAGGAAGGAAATGGGGGGTAGCAATAGCTGAGTAAGAAACAGGTTGAATAGAGCTACAGCCAGCTCCTCAGATAAGCCCACACCAAGCCACATATGCAGGATTGGCTACATAATATGTGGGGACCGGTACAAAATGTGATGCCGTTTGTTCAAATATGGTTAAGAATTTAAAGGCGCTGACAGACAAGCATTAACCCAAGCACCAGCCCCTTTGAAGTATGGAACCCTGTGCAACTGCTCAGGCTGCATTCCCATGGGGCCAGCCCTGCACAGATCTCTTTCCTTTCCCTCCGAACACTAGTTCTATCCCTGCAGGAACCACCTCTGGTGGCCCAGCCTTTAGCATGTCCATGGGAGTTTACCTTAATTCAGAATCAAGTAAATATTCAGGTTTAACACCAGATACATAACCCACCTAATGATCCTTTAAAATTCTAAAGTCTGAAAGACCCTTGAGTCAACTGTCATCCCCTCATTGTCTGAAAACTATATATAGTTTATAACACGTGTAGACGTATATCAAAGAATAACTTGAGAGTTACTTAATCCTCAGCATACAATGGAAAAACATAAATGGCAATATCATCTGTAAAGAGGCCAAAAGTTCAATAAAGAAACTGAGCTTCATATATAATATTCTAATTTGATTCAATTATTTAAAGACCCTTAGAATAGTTAAGGATTGTTCTTTTAAAGGCTACATACTGTGCAGTGAGTTATACAAGTAAAACTGGCAAACCTCTTGATATTTTTGATTCACATGCCACTTTGACAACCTGATGAAAGCAAAAAATCATCTGAGATAAATACATATTCATAAACACACACACGAAACACACACACACACACACACACACACACACACACACACACACTGCTCAAACATCCTGAGGTCCATTCAAAAATTTAAGGTTAAAAAAATTGCTCTGAAACAAGACATTGTTAAATGTTAAAATAAGTTTACTTATCTTGAAAGCTTCAAAGGGACCTATTTTTCAAATAGTAGTAAAGATATAGGTGATATTTATTATTTTTCCATATGGTTGGTTGAAATGAACGAACTAAGCTAGAGTCAGATCATGAAAAATCATAATAAATCTTTCTTTAAGAAATATATTTTTATGCAGAAATGTTTTAAAGAAATACAGATATCACAACACATCCCTAATTACTTCAGTATTCAGCTCTTAAAAAAAAACACAAATTTTTCTACGTATCTGAATAACCATTTTTACACTGAGCAAAATTAATAATTTCTTAATTTTAGTTTTTACCCAGCCATAATCAAATATCTTTATTTTTTTTCCTGCTTTGTTCAAAACTAGAATCCAATCTAGGCCTATACATTGCATCTGCTATGCCCCTTAAGCCTCATTTAGCCTAGAAAAATCTAGATTGTCTTCATGTCTCTCATTGAATAGCAAACCTCTGGATTTATCTCAAGGCTTTTTTCTTAGTGTGTTTTAAATCTAACCCTGAAATTTCTTATGCTTGGAAGTTCAATTCAAAGGTTGATGATATTTAAGTGAGCCATTTTGAGCTAGAATGAATCGGCCTGATGTTGTGTTGAATTATATCATAGTAGGAGACAGTCTAGCTCCTATGGTTTGATTTAATATCTAACTCAGATGATAACACATGCATTTCTCTGGCCTTTTCCTTCTTTTTAGTTTAATTGATCATTAAAGAATTTTTATAAAATTAATTTTAAGTCAGCTACAAAAATTATTCTTTTTTATATTCACTATGTCAAAACGTTGTTAATGGGAGCCCTTTCAAGCTGTTGTCATCTTTTAAGACGACTCCATTAAATTTTGAAAACTATTTTTTTTTCAAACATTTAACTTAATTTTTTCCAATTTTATTGGGCCATAATTGACAAATTACATTGCATAACTTTACGGTATACAACATGATGATTTGATATACATATGTATTTTGAAATGATTACCACAGTTGAGTTAGTTAATATCCATCATCTCGCACACACCTTTTGTGTGTGTTTGTATATGTGTGGGGGGAACAGTTCACATCTACTCTGCTAACAAATTTCAAGTACACAGTACAGCATTGTTAGCTATTGTCACCATGCTATGTATTAGATGCCCAGAACTTATTTGTTTTATAACTGAAAATTTGAAATCTTTGACTAACATATCCTCATTTCCCCCACCCCCAACTCCTAGCAAGCACCAATCTAGTCTTTATTTCTATGAGTTCTACTTTTTTAGATTCCACATATAAATGGGATCATGCAGTATTTGTCTTTCTCTGCCTCACTTACTTCACTTAGCATAATGCCCTCCAGGTCCTTTCATGTTGTCACAAATTAGCGAATTTCCTTCCTTTTGATGGCTGAATAATATTCATACCAGTGTGTGTGTGTGTGTGTGTGTGTGTGTGTGTGTGCGCGTGTGTGTATAAAACCACATTTTCTTTATCCATCTTTGAACATTTAGTGTGTTTTTATGTCTTGGCTATTGTACATAATACTGCAATAAATGTGGAGGTACAAGTAACTCTTTAAGATGCTGATTTCATTTCCTTGAGATATATATATCCAGACGTGGGATTGCTGGATCTTATGGTAGTTCTACTTTTTAAAAAATTTTTGAGGAACCTCCATGTTTATTCACACCAACACGGCGCAAGGCTTCCCTTTTCTCCATATCTTGAGCTCAAAATGTCCCAGGCTCAGTCTGCACCTTTTGTGTCCCAGATCAAGAAGTAAACATTTCTTCAAAGAGCCCTGATTCCTTTTACAAGAGAATGATGTTAGAAGTCAAAATGTCACAGTTATTGTTTACCACCCAAAATGTTTCTGAGGATAAAATATAGTATATAAACTTGATTTGGGGATCTTCAACACATGGTGTATTCTCCCTCAACACTCAATAATCAATATTTCACATTTGACTCAATATTGTTTCCTCTTCTCTCTCGTAACATTTAGCGACTATGTCCTACAGCTAGTAGTCATCGTAAGATCTAGAATGAAAGCTCTCGTCAGTTTTACATGTTCAGTGACTCAGACAACTGGTTTTTACTGATAAGCATCTATGAAAACATAGATTCTGCTTCAAAAACAACCTCCAGAAGTTCCTTGTACTTTTTGACATTATACCTTTTTAGTTATTTGGATAAAAACTGAGGTTTGTCTTTCAAAGATTGGAACATGTTTACTAGACTTCTGAAATCTGAAGACTGGTGTAAAAATGCTAGAAGAAGATGATAAATAAGAATCCTAATCATGAATAGATACTTAAACGGACAAAAATCAGAAAAAAGTATTGAGCTGACTCTTCCAGAAATTTTCATGGTTTTGGACGGTGGTTAGAGTGTATTGCAATTGCAGGCCACTTCTTCAGAGTGCATGTTCCTTTCAATTGTTTTTTCAGGAGTTCTTGCTGGGGAAACAAAAGTGAAATGATAAAAACTCAGTTGTCCCTTAGAAGATTAGCCATTTTGATACTGACAAATGGCAACATTCCTTGTTGAAGAAGAAATGACAGCTGTTTATATAAGCAGATTCCATTCATTGTAATTATCGCTTTTGGCGGGGTATAAAGAGTTTAATCTTTCCTAAATCTCACTGTAATGTCTACTGTCTAAAAGGTTCAGTTACCCTGGAAAAGGTCTTCATCAGCTACTTGCTATGCATTGATGGTAATGTTACTTGATATCGTTAAGCCTAGTTGAAAGGGTAATTAAATTAATAGCCAAAGAAAGATAAGATACATGGAAATCAAGTCTTAAACAGAGTTTCCTAATAAACATTCAGATTATTGGCCTTATTTTTATTTATATGTCATGATGTAGGTCAAATGTTTCATCATAATTTCCTCAATTAGCCTCTGCAGATCTAGAAGATTTAAAAATATCATAAAATATAACTAACAAAATGGAATTTATTAAATAAGAAGACCAATTGGGAATTCAGGTCTTAATTCTATATATGTGTGTTGTTTTCCTGTACTTTTTTTTTTTTACATACAGAATTTTACTGAGCATACTTTTGTATGCGTTTAAATAAAAAATACATATACTACATAAAAATGAAAACCAATGTCTCAAATTTGACAGTTATCTGTTTCAAATAACAAAAGAGGAGCCTTAGTTTCTTAAATTCCTTTTCAAATTTTTTTCATAATAATTTTGTTCAATGCTTATGTGTAGCTTTGTTTTCTTTCCTCAGAAACATCTCCACTAAAATTCAATGTCCTGAAAGATATATACGATGTTTCTTGCAAGATTAATAAGATGAAAGAAAAGTACAGGAAAATCCAAGAGTCTATTATATAATTTGCATTTTTAGAGACTTGCTTGCAAAATTTAACTTAAAAAATGAGTCTTAGATTAGATTAACTTAATTTTCATTTAATGGAGGAAAACCAGAACTTTTTTTTCTAAAGGTTTCATGTTTGTAAGTCAGGTAGCACCCTGCTTCTTCTTTTCGTACTTCTCAAATTCTCTGAATTTGGCAACATGAATATAATATCTAGAAGAGTTGTGTTTGCAATAAGTAAGGAGGCACAATATGTTTTACAATTAGTTCCTTTTTATTTGGGACTTCAGGTTTTTGAGACTGATGGCTACAGATCTTTGTTTGGCTTAACGTATTGAATAATTAATAAGATTATTCTATTGGCCATATAATTACTAGGCACACAAGAGAGGATAGAATATTTTTTAAACATAACTAATTGCATCCAGGCATACTTTGTTTTGTGCTTTGCATCATTGCTTTTCACAAATGTTGCATTTTTTACTAATTGAAGACAAGACCCACCAGCAAAAAGATGACAACTTGCTTTATTGTGATATTCACTTTATTTCAGTGTCTATAAGCAAACCTACAACATCTTTGAGGTATACCTGTACACAGTGCTGAGACAAAAATGTATATGAAAGAAGTTGACTCCATATCTTAAAAGGATTTTGGAGATTAAATGCTATGTAAAGGAATTCCCCCAACAGCATATGTTACTAATATAATAATATATTTGAATGTAATGATTTATAAATTATTCTTAATGGAAAATTAATTTGAATTGTTTTCCAAACATTAGTTAATTATTTAAGCATTTACAAAACTATTAGCTGAGATATATCAATGTAAGATGGAATTTACAACTTTTATCTCTATAATAACTCCTGGCTTATGTGCTTTACTCCTTTGATACCTTCAATTGTATTGACCAACCGAACAATCCACAAAGTATTAAGTACCTAATATAGTTTCAGTAATCTGCTAGATATTGAGAGTGGATCATGCATAGGTATAAAACGTGGTCTGTAAACTCAAGAAATTTACCATTAGATTACAAGTGCTATGGAGAATACAAAGTGAACAAATGGACATGAAACATTAGAGATCAAAAACAAAGTAGACAACAAGAAAGCCAAGATAATTCAATGATGAAACAATAGTCTGTTTGGGAATTGGTACCAGCACAGCTGGATATGCACATGCAGAAAAATGAAACAGACCTTTACCTATCACCCTATTAACTCAAAATGGACAACCTAAATGTAAGATCTAACACTATAAAACTCTTAAAAGGAAATGAAGGTGTAAATATTTATGACCTTGGATAAGGCAATGTTTATGAAGATGTGACTCCAAAAGCAAGAGAACAAAAGAGAAAATAAATTGGACATCATCAAAATTAAAGACACTTGTTTTTCAAAGGATACTACCAAAAAAGTGAAAGGACAGCCCAAAGAATGGAGAAATTTTTTTTCAAATCATATCTTATGAGAGGCTTATCTCAGGAATATATAAAGAGTGCTTCCTATTCAATAATAAAAAGGCAATCTAAATAAAAAAAAAATGAGCAAAGGATTTGAACAGATGTTTCTCCAAAGAAAATATACAAATGGTAAATAAGCATATGAAAAGATGTTCACAGTGTTAGCTATTAGGGAAATGCAAATGAAAATCGCAATGAGATGCTGTTTTATACCCACTAGGATGGCTGTAATTAAAAAGGCAAATAATAACAGGTGTTTGTTGAGAATGTAGAGAAGCACTTTATGAACTGTTGGTGAGAATGTAAAATGGTGCAGCTGCTTTAAAGATATTCTGGTGGTTCCCCAAAATGTTAAACATGGAGTTGCCATATGACCCAGCATTTAAGTCCTAGACATATAGCCAAGAGAAATGAAAACCTGTGTTCACATAAAGACACGTGCACTAATGCTTTTAGCAGCATTATTTTAAATAACCAAAAAGTAGATACAACCCAGTTATCCATTAACTGATGAATGTATAAACAAAATGTGGTATCTCCATACCATGAAATATTATTCAGCCATCAAAAGGAAAGGGTACAGAGGTAAGCTGTGGCATCTGTGGCGTGGATGAACCTTGAAAACATTATGCAAAGTGAAAGAACGCAGTCAGAAAAGGCCATATGTGGTATGCTTTGATTTATATGAAATGTCCAAAATAGGGTCAGAAAAATAGATATTGGTTGCCCAAGACAGCGTTTCAGATTGGGGCTTGAGGGGAAATTGGTAGTTTCTGCTAAAAGGTCCTGCTAATGAGATTTTTGGACTGATAAAAATGTTCTAAATTGATTGTGGTAATGATTGCACAACTCTGTGATTATATGAAAAACCATTAAAGTGTATACTTAAATGAATTATATCTCAATAGTGCTGTTAATTTTTAAAAGTAGCATGAACAGAACTGGGAGGTTTAAATGACACCGTCAGCCCCTATCGTTCCTGTGAACGTAGGGATACTGCCTTTTTTATTTGTTTGTTTGTTTACTCATTTATTTTAAAGTAGGAAATAATAAAAAAAAGAGAATTTTCGATTTAGGGGAAAATTTAGAAAACATCTAGTCTAAGTCTCCGAATGCCTCCATATTTCAAATGAAGTACTTAAACTGTAGAATAGTGGATAAGCCCAAGAGTTCTGGAGGCAAACTGACAATGGGTCTCCAACACTCAGTGGCTAAGTCATGCTGGGCGAGGCCTGTGATCTCTCAGCCTCAGAGTTACCATCTACAAAAAAGGGGGGATACAGAATATGCTCTATGGTAGAATTATTATAGGACAAATGAGAACACACAAACATGCCAGCACAAGGCCTGAAATATAAAGGGTACTCAATAAAAGTTAGCTATTATTATCAAAGTATCCCAAGTCACATAGTATGTGTAGTGAAGCTGGGATATATAAAATAAGGTTTCCTGACTTCTTTTCCTATGCTCTTTTCATTACACCAAAGATTGAAAAATATTGGATTATTCTACCAAGAAGGAATTTGAATATCTCTGAAGCTAAATAACTTGAGAACAATTAATTTCCTATGATTTTGAAAGTCTACAGCTAGAATGAACCTGCTTTTAAGGTTTTGAAAAGGTCTTGTAATACATCTGTTACATCTAAACATACAGTTTTGCCAAGACAGTACTTATATCTTGGCCCAGGGGATCATTTTTCTTTCCTCTGAATTCTCATTCTTGCTTGACATTCAATCTATTGCACGTGTTAATCTGTTATGATGACTCATTTCTATTGCATGTCTTAGGTAATCAAATCTGAAAACAACTTTACAAAGCAGCTAGCTTTCAATCTTTATCCAGAGTTTAACCTCCAAAAGAAACAGAGAATAGTAGCCACGTATCTTTCTTAGAGTTTTAATAGAAGTCTGAGGTTAATATGAATCGGTTCCTCTCACACATATGTTTCTGAGGTTACATGATTAATTGGATTATTGCCTTCTGCAGATGTCCTTATAGTAGCATTTTGATTAGCAGCCAAAGTTCTTTCTACAAAGGTACTGTACGAGATTATCTAGATGATAACACAAAGCATGTAAGTATTTATAAGGAACACTTTATACACACAGACTTAAGTACTACTGATATGAATATTTGTTGATACAACCATTCTGAAGGAAATTTTGGAAAAATGTTTTAAAAGCCTTAAACTTTTGACCCAGTATTTCCACTGACAGGAATTTGACCAATAGGAATCATGAGACATATGTCCAAATATTTATTAAAAATTGACCAAAATTATATGTAATCATGGATTTTAATAACAACTTAAATGTCCCAAATTATGGCCTGGATAAATAAAATTAAGCACATCCGTGATTTGTATCTTTTAAACTTATGATTTAAAAGGATGACTATATCTTATGTGAAAATAATGGGTTTCAAAATAGTATGCACGGTAGGGTTTTAAGATACAAATGATTCTGTATCTATGTCTATAAGTAGGTATATACATTAAGCTTTATCACTTGGACTTGATTTGCAAAACATCATTTGTATACTTATTTAACCCCAATAGTTCCTTCAGACTCATAAGCTTTGCAAGTTTCTGGACTTCTGAGCTGATGCCTTTCTTCAGAAACCATTGCTATCAGAACATAAACTAGGAAGACAAATGGGATTGCTTTAGCAGTTATTTTGTGGTCTATTCGTATTGCTACTGAATTGTATTAAATTCCCCCTCAGTCTTTGAACTCTGAAAATGTAGATGCTCTGACAGTGTTTACGTAAAGATTTTCATGAGTTTTTTTCAATGTGACCTATTGTTGTGTTCATTATTTTTCATCATATTTATTTGAATTCTTGTAAAATATGGTGATTTCAAAATAGGGTAGACTGGAAAGTTTTGTCGTCCTGCTGTGCTCCTGATGTACTGTAGTGTACTTGAAAGAGATCCAGATGTCATCAAGGCTGTTTTCCTAGTAACTTGGTGAACTCGTCATCCACTCTAGGCTTAGTGGCTCTATGATTATGTGGCTGTGTGGATTTGCAGTCTTTTTATGTCATGTAGAATTATAGGACATGTATCAGACATAATACGTACTGGACATGGCAGCAAACGGTTTTTTTTTAAGTTTTGTATGTCTTTTATGCTTTTTAAAATTTTTATTAAATATATTGGGGTGACATTGGTTAATATTAATAAAATTATATAGGTTTCAAGTGTACAATTCTTTTTTTAAAATTAAATGCATTGGGGTGACAATGGTTAGTGAAATTACATAGGTTTCAAGTATAAAACTCTATAATACATCACCTATATATCACATTGTGTGCTCAGCACCCAGAGTTAGTTCTCCTTCCATCACCTTATATTTGACCGCCCTTTCCCTCTTCTACCACATCCCCTCCCCCTTATTTTCAATGAAGTCTCCTATGCTACTGGAAATGCCTATCTCATATTGGTAAATATAAGAAGGAAATTTATCTTTGGATCTAACCATTTTAGCCTGCTGTATTGTTTCTCCAAGAAGAAAAGGCTGAACTCATATGTGAACATGTAATATAGAAAATGTGGGAAGTGATTATACTAAGAAATAGAGAAGATAAACAATTAAGATCATTCAGTGCTTCTTTTATCCCACTGGCAGATCCCTCCAATATGAAGGTGAAGTACTTTATGTTACCATGTTCTTGCACCATCAGAACAGTGGGAGGGATCAATAACGCATGTCCCTTGAACTGCTGGCTTGCATACCACCATTTAGTAACTCGTCCTGTAAAGGTTACCCTCACCCTGCCTGCCACTTTCCCCCACCCCCAGGTCAAAACAGTCCCTAGTAGGCTGTTTCACAGAAAGTGTTTCAACATGTGTTTTAAAAATTTTAAAACATGTAAAATATCAGAGACACTGTGCCAGCAAATTATAAAACTGAAGGTTTCTTGATTTTTTTAAAAAAACTTCCTCTTCCCAGAAAGAGAGTTATATTCAGCAATAGAAAGGGTATTCTGTTTCCCAAGAATTTTCTGTGAGTATTTAAAACAACTTTAAAATTCATACTTAAATATCCTAAGAGACAGTTGTGTTTTATTTTCATAAAAAGATTGATGATTCCCCAATATCAACCATGATGTATAATTCAAAACCCTTTCATAACAATTTTCACATAGGACTCTTGAATAGACTAGCACCGGTCCCTGGGATAAAATGACCCCAGTGTGGATTTTGAGATGTCCCAGTCCCAGTACTAACAAGATAAGTAAACTATCGAAGGTGCTGGCTTCCTCCCCAAACTCAATACTGTAGCTTCTAAAAGAGTGAGAGGAAGAAGAATGGGTCTAGTAAACTAACATGAAAACGGTGAGAACTCTGGGTGGATAAAGGGAAGAAGTGGCTTTCTGTGAAGGCGACAGGCAGCCTGGAGTACAAGGGGGTCAGGTGCTACTGCAGGAAACAGGCTGGTGGAGGAGCTTGTGAATTCATTCTTTTCTCTTTCTGTGAGAGAAAAGAATAGCATCCTCCCCAGCCACCTGTGATCCAAGGGGCAACATCAGTAGAGTGCACAGAGAGACTAAGGAGCTGACGGAAACAGGAACAGCAGACTGAGGAACTCTACACTATCCCTACTTCCCCTTGTCTCCTGGCAATTTCTCCAGAAACTAGTAGGTTATAATCAAAAGATGTCACCACCTCCCAATGTTACTTTTTAATTTCCAGAGAATTGAACGACTATTTCTGAAGGACATATTTTCCTGGTAACAGTAGCATGCATGAGAAATTCACAAAACTGTGCAATAAGTGATAAAGTTTTAACATTCCAAAAAGCACAATATCATATTCTCTATATTTTATAACTATAATGTAGTAGAATTAGAAATTAATAAAAAGTAGACAGAAAAATAAAAACTCTTTGTCCTTAAAGAAAAAGGAAAGTTAATAAACTTTCCTCTGCCTGACATATTTATTTTTATTTAGTATGAGTTATTAACATCCATTCATTTTCATGTCTCTCTGTACTTGGATAATATGAGAATATATAAATATACATGAAAATAAAGTGGCTCAAGAAACTCTCAAATAGCTTCAACAAGTAGCTTTAACAATTTATTAATAATGGCTATCATTTATTGAACATTCATTATGGTCAATGTGTTCGTTGTATATTTTGCGTCTAATTCTAAAAAAAACAAACAAACCACAAAACCCAGATTCAGAGAGGCTAAGTAAGTTGGTCACTGTCACACAGCCAATAGATGCAGAATCCGGATCTAAACTCAGTTCAGCAAGATCACAAGGCCCACTCTCTTTTCACAAAAAATAGTATTAATCATTCAAAAGGAAGATAATGTTGTCGAGAAGTGGACTTGTAAAGAATTATGCACGTAGGATTAAAAATAATTTAAAGAACTTTAGTATTCTTGTGTATTTAAGACTACACTACTTATTCATTTATTCATTAAGCCATTTTCTATTGAATGTTTACCATTTGCAGGGCATCACTGACAGAATATTTACTGATAAAAGATTAAAATTTGTAATATTTGAGATTTCAAATGCCAGAGATGAATCTCCTCAAGTCATTTTGAAATTATGCTAAAATGTAAGTTGCTTTTGGAAACTAGAGAATCCACTAAATTAAATAAAATTTGGTTATTTGTGTTCTTCAGCTACCAGTAGACTGCATTGCGGGGTCATGAAGGTAGTAAAAACGTGAAAGAATAAAGGGGGAGAAACGCCTATAATGGAAACTATCAAAGTAAATCGCTCTTCTACCTTTTACTCATGATATGTGATGTACTAGGTGGAGTAGAATTTACACCCTTTAAATGTCATCTCTAGATGAAAACCTCAGAGACTTGATCTTTCCCAATAAACACTTATGATTAGAAGTCAGGGTAAGAGACAAAACTGTTTATCAAAGACAAGTCCTTTTATGGAGAAAGAACAAATAAAAGGCTTCCTCACACTGAACTTAATCAAACAAAGTAGCTTAAACATAAAGAATTCCAACTGAAATAAAAGCCTAAGGAGCTTAATTCAGAACATGAATTTAAGTAGTCTCTGGGCATTTAAGTATATACTCTTTCAAAGAAAAAAGATGTCATACTCAAAAATGTCATGGGTAAAATAAAGCAAGTATTCACTTGTTAATTTCAAAGATTGTATCTTTAAGTCTTTGGTCTAAAGTAATATCATGAAATAGAATATTAACTCATCTAATTTCTGCAGACATTAAATGTTTTTAAACTAGTTGACCTTGGAATAATGTAAACCAATGTTTATAGTTAGAGATTTTATTTTCCTCATAATATGTGAAAAAATTATTTTTCATAGCTGTGGCATGTTATGTTTACTAATTTGAAGATTTATTCATTTATCTTTAGATTTATGTTTCCATTTCAAAATTATTTAATTTTAATATAAACTAGTGTGTGTTTATTTATCCTTGGTCATGTGGTTAGTTAGACAGAGGGTGCCAAAAAAATTTATGCACATTTTAAGAAAGGTTAAAACTGTATTCAAATTGTAATACTCAATATACATGGATAAAAAAATGAATATAAGTCATGTGTATATATTTTCTTGGTACCACTCCTCCACCCCCCCACCCCATATTTACCCTTTATCAAGGATTATTTATCTTTGGTCATATGTCAAAATATTTCTGACAAGAGATAGAAAATGGAAATATAAGATTATAATAAAGGGACATTTTTTGACCAAACATAGAAATCCATGAACCAAAAAGTGATTCATATGAGAACTATTGTGATTTCTGAGAATTGAGCTTCCCTTTTTATTTGAAAATAAAACTTATACCAATAAAATAGTCTGATGGAAAAATATAGATTTAAAGCCCTTTGCCCTGAAATTTGTACAATAAATGTGCTCAAAAATGTTGAACTGACTGAGCTCTAATAGCATTTGACGTATTAAACCTCTTTAAGAATTTTCATGATGATCTTCCCTTTAGGCAAATTGAGCAAGTCTGACCTTTGGTACATTTGAGTTTGAATCTTGTGTCATAACACATTATTTCAGAATAAACCGAAGATACAATAGAAGTATCTCTTCCAGTGACATGAAATGACATAAAAATAGTTAAAACTCATTGATTCACAGATAGTAAGCATTTCAGCTTTCCACCATCCACACTATGATTCACAATCTTGTTTTGAATCATTATTTATTGTGTTGCCCTCTCAGATGTCTTCCAGCTTTGACCCATTAGCTCAGGCCACAAATCAGCTTCAGATGGCAGCAGCAACACTTGAGGACATTGCTTAGGACCCCTCACCCACCACTACTCCATTTGATCTCAAGCTCCGTTAGCCCTCTGGTTGAGCTTTCTTGACTTGACATACTAACATGTAGGTGGTATTTTTTCACCATTCTACATTGTTCAGTTACAACTACATTTGGCTGAAAATTTCTTTTTTTTCTTTAAAAAAATTTTTTTTGGGGGCGGAACATTGGGGAACTGTGTTTCTCCAGGGCCCATCAGCTCCAAGTCATTGTCCTTCAATCTAGTTGTGAAGGGCTCAGCTCAGCTCCAAGTCGAGTCACCGTTTTCAATCTTTTAGTTACAGCGGGCGCAACGTTTCCCATGTTGGAATTGAACTGGCAACCTTGTTGTTGAAATCTTGCGCTCTAACCAACTGAACCATCTGGCCACCCCTGACAATTTCTTAACCCGAGAATCTTTCTGGACAAGATGGCTTTGCTAGTGCTTGGAGTTATTGCTAGCAATATTCCTAGGTGTTTGCCTGTCAGTTTTGACTGCTTGTTGTATAACAGATGTGAATTTAAAATGTTTTAAGAATAAGAATCATTTCACCTAGGCCAAGCTGAACTGGGGGTGTAGGGTGGATTCTCGCAAGGGAGTGTTTTTGAACTCTCAAGGCAATTTTGATCACCAGCTCCAACTTTAGTTTCCATTCAGTATAGGTGACCATCTATCTTGAAACTAGATGTGGGCTTGGAGACAGTTAAACCAGAGCCTCTTTCCCAGTATTGTAGATGCTAATTTTGTCGATAACAAGTCAGGTTGGGTTGAGCAAGCCCAGAACCGAGCATGAGTAAATGTTATTTTTATTTCTTAGAGTGCTATAATCTGACCTTTCCTGAAGAGTTTAATTTACTGAAGCAGATTGGAAAAATTGGAGAGAGGGATGAAATACTGATTATAGCTAAGGAAACTTAAGAACCACTGCATATCCTTGTTTGTCCCAGGGGCTTATTACAATCCACAACTGTTAATACTATGAGCAGTAATTACGATGAGTTGAAACACAACCATAGCGATGGAAGATGGACTGGAAATGATGCTATGCAAGCTGCCCACGTCTTTTCAAAACTTCTCTTCCTTTTTTCCCCCAAATTTTGACCACCTTCATCCAATTTCCCACTCCCTTCACCCCATTTCCTAGTAACCACAAATCCGATCTCTTTTTCTATGAGTGTGGTTTTTCCTTCTTTTTTTTTAGAATCCATATACATGTGAGATCATATGGTATTTGTTTTTCTCTGTCTGACTTATTTCACTTAACATAATGCCCTCAGAGTCGGTTCATGTTGTTGCAAATGGCAAGATTTCCTTCTTTTTATGGCTGAATAACATTCCATTATGTATATATATATATATATATATATATACACACACATATACACATATTATATATATATATATATAATATGTTTATATGTGTGTGTATATATATATATATATATATATATATATATATATATATATATATATGTAGTGGCCCTATCAGTTTACAATCCCACTGACAGTGTACCAGGATTCCCTTTGCTCCATGCCTCACCAGCTTTTGTTGTCTCTTATTTTTTTTAATAACAGCCATTCTTAACATGTGTCAGGTGATATCACATTGTGGTTTTGATTTGCATTTCCCTTATGATTAATGATATTGAGCACGTTTTCACTTACCTGTTGAACATGTTTTTACTTACCCGGCCAGTCATACAAGTATATCTTCTTTGACAAATGTCTATTCAGGGGTTTTGCCCAGTTTTTCATGGGATTAAATGTGGGGTCTTTTTGCTATTGAGTTGTATGAGTTCTTTATATGTTTTGGATATTAACTCCTTATCAGATATATTATTTGCAAATATTTTTCCATTCCATAGGTTGTTGTAACTTGTATTTCTTTGCCAAGATTTTCTGTTTGTTGTTTTTTCATTTGTTTCAAGAGAATTTGCAATTGATTTTTGAAGTACTTCTTAACAGCTGCTTTAAAATTGTTGTCAGACATTCCAACATCTAATTTGTTATTGGCATAAAAGTTGATTATCTTTTCTTATTCAGATTATGGTTTTCCTGGTTTTTGTTATGATGAGTGGTTCTCTATTATATCCTGGACGTTTTGGTAATTGTATTAGGAGACTATTGACCCTGTTTATATCTTCCATTTTGGCAGGCAATCGCCTGGTTAGGTTGAGCTTATAGGTTCTGGCATACTTTGTTGGCTTTAGTTCCAATGACAGTTTGGTTATTCTGGTCAACTTCATTCTTCTGATGCCCTTAGGGAACTGCACATTATCTTGTGGTGCCATGTGTGGGGGTGGAAGACACCTCCTTGGACTGCCTACTGGTACTGACATCGGGGGAAAGACACAACTGAGGAGCCAGGAAAAGAGTGTGTGCCATCTTGTTCCAGAATTGGTAGCTAGCCCAGGTCTTTAACCATGCCTCCTAGAGTTATTGAGAGTCTTGACTGCCAAATGCACAAGGGTGCTGTGCAGACAATATCCAGGTAGCAGAACATCCAGATACCAACATCCAATAGGAGGAATATACCCTGGTAGAAAATAAAAGTCCGTTTGTCAATGTTTGAAGACAAGGGAAGCACTGCATAAGTCAATGGACATTTTCATGTACTCAAATTGCCTGGTGCGCTTCTTGAAATCTACCTTCCATTTCTGACACTCACCCTGAATTTCCTGTGAGACTGAAAACCCAGGCTCCCTGGAGTCGATTCAGGAGTCTCGCTGTGAGGGAGGTTGGCAGTTGTTCCAAATAGTAACTCCACTGAGGCTTTAGAAACCCTGGCACAGATAAGTTCTCTTCTCTTTATTTTTTTGTAAAGAATATTTTTACCCCTGTAGGGGAAGTGGAGAGTGTTTTCCTATTATTTGTAAAGCACTTCACACCAAAATCACCTACCTGTCCGTACACCACTCAAAGTCTCATTGGCATTCCAGATGTTTCTTCAGAGATCCCTCTACTCCTCAGTTACATCTCAGCCTGGTTTCTCTTCATTCCCTGACCCTACTCTGACATTTGGCTCATCGTGCTATTGATATTGTAGCTTTCTCAGCATGTCATGGCACCTCTCATTTTAGTGGATGTGTGACTCCTGCTTTAGTTCCAGGAACCCCAACATGGTTATCTAACTGCTTCTGCCAGCAAGGTCCAAGCTGGTGATGAAAAGTCATCGTGCCAAGCACTAGTTGTAGTTTCCTTTACAGTAAGCTATTCACTACTGATACTTTGGATCTTACAGAAGAAGTACAGTATGAAAAGTCTTGTTTCAAAATAAGACTCCTTTCCTGCATCTATTTCTGTCAATTCACTTTCATCCTCCATTCCTAGCGATGGGGGCTTCTGAAATACTTGGGCTAAAGGCCTGTGATTACCCTGGATTTGATGAAATTAGCTCTTTTCTCACACTTCTTAGTTGACAGGACTGTTGCAATGCTTCTATAACTTTGAATCAGATATTAAAGCAGATGTTGATCCCATTGAGAGTCCTTGAGGCAATCAAAAAAAAAAAATCACGTCTTAATTTTTCTACCAGCTAGTCACAGCATCAGAGATTGGGAAGACATCATTGTCGTTCTACTTTGTTGAACAAATATCCCTTTCATGTACTTCTGTCTGATTTATGACACTTTGACTCTTTCCTTGTTTATCCAACAAGGAATTTTGGGACACAGTTTTCTTCTACAAGGCATTCTAAAGCACAGATATGCAATGTTTATTTGATGTATCACTAACTTTTTTTCAGTGATGCATTTATTTTAAACAAATTTTCTTCTAACAATAATCATAAGGTTTGCAAAATGGAAAAGTTTTCAACAAAATCAGCAAACAAAATATGTTCTGGGTACTGTGCAGAGTGTTGGAAATACAAAGATTAAAAAAATAATAATATGGATCTGACTCCCCAAACCTATGCAGTGTAATAGAAGAAAAATTACATGTACATGTGAATAGATAGTTAACATAAGTTCTCTAAGTGCATTATTATGAATATGGACAAAGCCAGAGAGGTTCTACATCAGAATTGCTTTTGACAGGCAGTTGAATCAGGGTAGACTATATTTGAATTAAGTGCTGAGAATAAATGGAAAACAGTCGTCTAAGAAGAGAGCAAAGACATTCCAGATCTATGTGCCAAATCACAGAGGTGTGGAGCAGTAATATGAGTGGAAAGCTATAAGTAGTTCAGCATTGCTCAAGTACAAAGAAGTGTGACAGGAGGCCAAAAAGGGCTTTGGAAAGGAGTTGGATTTTTATTCTCTAAGAAATAGGAAACTTATAATACATTTTCAGATGGGAAGAGATGATATAATCTGGTTTGCCTTTTAGAAAAATTCTGTTTATTACAAGTAGTACTAAACAGCCATTTAAGACATTTAAATTTAGAACCTCATATTTGATCATTTTGCTTCTTCAAATAGCAGAAGGGCTCTAATGTTAAATAAATTTAAGTATAAAAAAATCTTAGGCATCTCATACCTTTTAGGTGGGGCTCGTGGAACTTTTGCCTATGGAACCATGAAGAGAAAAACGTGTCCATCTTCTTCAATTCTCAGTCCTGTTTCAAACGATGATTGCAGCAGTACCTGTTATTTATTTCAAGGTGAAATTATGTTGATTCTGCATTTGCCATAGTGGTAGGTGTAGTCAAACTGTTTCTAGCTTCTTTCTAAACCATGTTCCCTTTATCGCTGCTTCTTTACACAGACTGGCCAATCTGGTGAAACAGAGAAAGCCCTGTGCTCCCCCAAAATATTTAGAAGTTGTATTGTGATCAGTTCTGTTCTCTAGGGAAGGGCACGGTAAGCTGGTGATCCAATCTGTAGCTTTCCTCTTCTTTCTTCCCTAGTCTCCTTCTGAAACACAAGTACCTTCTCACCTGACAAAAGGTTTCTGGGAGAAAGCTGAAAAGATTGGATTGGGGTCTTTTTGTGCCTCGGGGTGGAATTATTTTGCTAAAATCTCAGGAATCCTGCTTTGAGTTTAGCTAGGGTAGCTCTCAGAGCAAGGGTTCCTGGCTTTCTCAGCATTTCTCAGGGGCTTCCCACCTCCCTCGATTGCAATGTTAGCTAATAAATACCTTCAGCCTAGAACTGACAGCTGTAATTCAGACCCATTTTTATTTTTTTTTCAACTTGAAAATTGTAAAATGTTACTGGAGTTTCCTTTGACTGAACTTTATTGCGACTATTTGGAATCTTAAATATCTATTAACCTCATCGTTTCAGAATACTTCATCAGAGATGATTTTCTGTGTATGTCCTTTGCTCCTTTCAATAGCCAACTAACTTGTTTGAGGATTCTTAAATGGAAAAGAAAAATTTACATTTGCAGATGACTATTAAACATATAACCTTTTATAACTTGTGTTACATCAAATAAGGCTAAACTAGTTTGTTTCACTGGACTATTGTTAAACTACTTAGTTCAGTATTTTGATGCTTTCCTTGGTCTGTGTGATATGAAATGTAGCCAGTTGTGGTATCATTCACAAGAATGCACATTTAATAGATTTCATTTCTAAACAATGTGCAGACAAGACCGCAGCTTAGAAACCACTTTGTTCTTCAGGTTCTTGGGTCAGCCCACAGAAGCCTTCTGACTTGAGCACAGCTGAAATGTAGGGATGTGTCAGCCAGAGCTGGGTGCCTGTTGTGGGCTGACCTAGAAATGTAACTGCTTGTTGCTGCGAGAAATACATTCCAGGTTGGGACTTGGGAATCGTGAGAAAACATTCTTCTCCCCATGGTGGCCTCTTGCTGCCTTGTAAGTACAGTCTCTACTACAAACTTGTAAGGGGTGAGTGGGAGTGAGAAGTTTATTGGACATTTCCTACGTGGGGGAATGATTTGATAAGACCAGTAAAGAGCTAACAGGAGTGGGCTTGTGAACTGGCAGGATGGGACAGGCAAGGAGTTAACAGGAGAGAGCTTGTGAGCTAACAGGAAGAAACTAAACATTAACCGCTTGGCTCTGACTCTCCTGGCCAGCACAGCACCTGCAGGCTTACAAGCACCTTACATTCATCATAGGTGGGAACAAAATAGTTCCCAATCACAACGGCAACCCCCTGAACACTAATAATCACCCATCATAGATGGGGACAGAATGGTTCCCAATTGTAACAGCAACCCACTGCAAGCTGACATCCATCATAGATGGGAGCAGGACAGTTCCTAGGAGAAGACAATTGTAATGGCGGACCCCCTCCCCGCCCCCTGCAACCTGACAAGCATCCTGCATGCTGTATGGAAAAATATAAAACTCCAGCACTCCTTCTCATTGGTGCAGCTGTCCCCCATAGGACTGCCCTGGCTAAACTTTGGCAGTCTCTCTCTGTCTCTCTCTCTCTCTCTCTCTCTCTCTCTCTCTCTCTCTCTCTCTCTCTCTCTCTCCTGCCCCCCCTCCCCCGGACTTTTAATAAATCTTTTCTCTGGATACTCTTGTAGAGTCTCATAAATTCTTTTACATTCTGCAGAGAACTAGGGGTTAATTCTATGCCAAGACATGATTTATCAATATTCATGTCAACTTTGTTACAGACGCCCTCTCAATTTAATAATATTAAAAGCCTTAAATAAAATTATGTAGGTTATATTCTAGGTCTTTTTTATGTCAGTAAATAAGCTTATGCTTGGCAGTTTTATACACAGTTATATGAGCTGTATAGAACTGACTTTTGGCAGTATTTTTTGCACTGTTTCCTATCTGTTTTTATAAAGTCTTATTTAGATACTGGTCTTGGTTGAGTATTGCTTATTTTCACACTGCTCTTGCCGTTACTGTAAAATGTTTCATATGGGCCTTTACAAATGTGAGACCTTTCTTGTAAAAGATATCTATTGATTTACATGTGTGATAAACCTTTTTTTCCATAGAAAAAGAAAAAAAAAGAAAGAAAATGTGTCCATCTTAAAAGAGGAAACTTCCTTTCTTTACAAATTTTCTAGTAATCATCAAAGCCAAATGAAAAATATTCATGGAATCATTTTGCAATTGCTTTGTCTTACTGGGCCTTCTTAGTGGATGGGATATTGTGCCCTCTGTAAGCATAGAATGTGCTTGTCTGTGCTGTAACTTGTGTCCTGCATATGTCTTCCTGACAGCTGTCCAGAAAGGCAGCCTTCCTTTCCTATTTCCAGATGAGACTTTAACTCAAAGCACATATTAAAGGGGGAAAAAATTAGGTTACATATGCAATGAGAAGTATCCATCCATGACTGGTTTTCTCTTATGAATATTTGACTGTCTTGCCATTTTTATGTTGCTTGATAAAGATGATTGTCAGAGAAAGTTCAACAGGCCTTGGCTACAAGAGTGAAGCTGTGCAGGACCCATTTGTGGTAGTCAACCTAGCTTTCTCTCCCTGTCTCATGTCCTTCTTTTGGCACAATAACCCAGAGAAGCAAGCAGGCTGGCAGCATGACTGTGGGTTCTAACCCTGCCTGAGGTTGACAGATTTCACAGGCCGTGGCTATTACTACAAAAGCACATCCGCCTGGATTGTATGAAGAAAATGAAAAAATCTAGTGGCATCTTAGGTTCTTTAGAGAAATGGCCTGCATGAGGAAGTAGTGGAAAAGCAGGTGGTAGATAAATGGAATAACAACTTGACTTCTCCTTATCTCGTGGACATGATCTACACAGACAAAACTTCAGTTTCTCTTGTGTAATTGACATTTAGTTCGTCAGCCATTTTTAATAGAGGAGTAGAGAAGTTACTCTCCTGTGGCTTTTGCTGGTACTTTTTATAGTCGTGGTGTGGTAGGAAGTAGGCCCCAAGTTCCCTTGGCAACAAGTAGAGTAGAAGCGATACACAGAAATCTGAATCATCAGTGAATCATCTGAGGATTTCTGTTTCCAATCCTTGAAAATAATTTACTGATTGTTTTTTTTTCATCTGTGTGATGTTTGCTGACACCAAGTAAACACCACCAAGAGTATAAGAATTTACTTCAATCATGTAAGAAATTTTCTGAATGCTCTATGTGGATCTTAATAAGGATATCCAAGAAACACTGTGCTTTCTTTATTAAGATAACACTTACATTTGAAGGGGACAGATCGGTGTATCAAGGCATCAGCAATGGGGAAGTTCCCTTTTTGTCAAAAAAACCTGTTGGCCCTACCAAGATGTTTCAGAAAATTACTGCATTTAAACTACATTTTTCTTACTATCAAGAAAAGGTGGTCTCTATACAGCTCAATGTTAGTCACAGAGAAGATTTTCAGTCACCCAAAGAGAGAACTGATATGGCTTACACCTGAAAGATACACACACACACACACACACACACACACACACACGCACATACCATCTGAGACTTCTGGACATCAGTTACCCAGTTTCTTCATCTACTTTTTTCCACTAATACATTTCTTATATAATCCTTTTCTCTCCATTATTCCTACTATCTTATTTCAGGTTTAGCACTTTGTTTTCTTGACTCAGATTGTCCTTTATTCTTTGTACAGAGAGAAAAGTAATTTCCCTAAATATGCTTTGTCTCATGTGAGCATCGCAACCAGAACGTGTTAATGGTCCGATGGTTTCTTGAAGGCCATAACTTATTTATCGTTGTATTTGCAGCACATACCATGGTGCCTGACTCACAGAGTATGTTCAATAAATGGTTATTGAATGATTTATAATAATTGTGGTACTTTTTGTTTACATGCCTTCTGCAATAGACCTAAATCTACTGGTGAATAGAAGTCTAATCTCATTAGTCTTTGTATCTCTAACCTGTAGCATGGCCTCTGGTGCATTGTACACATTCAACCAACATTTATTGAAACAATCAATGAAATTCAAAACCTGGACTCTTGCATGTATATTGTAGTCTCCCCTACTTGGGTGACCTTGTTTCCTACCGCTCCCTTCCTTCCTGTGAGGTGAGCCTTTGTACTAGTCAAGCTCCACGTAGTCACTCAAACCATTTCCCTCAGATGAATTACCACCACCATTCCCAACACCTGTGGAAGTTCTGTTCTCCTTCAAGGCCCTTCCCAAGTCTCATTCTCTTCACAAATGCAGAGATTACTTGATTCCTCCAGACCTCAAAGATACTCATGTTCTTCAAACTCATCATGTCTATGGCCTTTATTCAGATTCTGTCCCTAATGCATTCTTCTGTTGTTTGCCTCCTTTTTTACTACTGGGTGATGTCACCTATTTCCTAATCCTTGGCATCTCCCATATGTTGATGACACGAACTCCTTCATCTCTAGCCCTGTTATTTCCCCAGAGCATCAACATTTGATGTTTTATAAGCTCCTCAAAATGTTCAAAAGTTAGTTCATGTTGTTCAATTTTTTTTTAGCAATGTTAATTCTAGTTTTTGGCTATAATGAGTTCTTCTGCTCTTAAAGATACATATGAAAATATTTATGGATGAGATAATATGTTGTCTTAAATTTACTTCAAATTAATATGGGAGGGGATAAAAGGAAGGAGCTATGCTATTCTGTGTACTATGTGTTTTAAATTTTTCATAATACAAACTTCTTAAAACTTTAAGCATTTTCTTCTGTTATTACCTCGAATCACTCCAAACCGGCTCTTCCTTTGCTTAAATGAAACATTCCCTTCCATCCTCCCAATTCTAACCTTCTGGGATATTCTCTAGCAGGAAGCAGAGATTGACATGTGAGTCTGAACAAGTTTAACTGCTCAGTGGCCAAGTAGAACATCCTGGCATCACAGAAAATAATTTCAAAATAAAAATGAGGGTAAAAAGAGACACCGGCTCTTTTCTGAAAGAAAAACAGAAAAATTGGGAGTTACCCATAACTCCCACCCACCATGTCCTCAATTTTCTGATTCTCTAAAAATATAAGAGAAATATCCAAAATCCAAGGTCATGTTATATTCTCTGCTTGAACTATCTTTCCCTTCTCCTCTTATCTACTTAGAAATTACCTACCTAAGCTTCATTTGAGACACTATCCAACCACCCTTGCTTTTTGCAGAACTACCTGGACTCTCTCTTTCTTACACAGGCAGAATTAAATGATTCCTCATCAGTAGTCACATGGGACATTGCAACTACTTCCTGTTTCACTGCATCTCCGTGGAGTATAGTTATTAGTTTGTGTGTTCTTTTAGCTTTGTCCCACGGTGAAGAGAAAGCTGACTTAGTCCATCTCCCCCAAACCCTAAGCTCTGAGTTCTGTGCTAGACACTGTGCTAACTGTCCCTGACTGTTTTCCTCACAGTTAGCACAGTGCCTTAAAAGGAATATATGTTCAATGAAAGTCTGAAATTGAATCAGATAAAATCTAATTACTTTGTATATGTTGCTTTTTTTTTTTTTTTTTGCTGCTAATAGTCATATATTGAAAGTCTTCTTTCCTAATCTACCCCACCCAAAAGTGCTCCCTCTTCCTCTGAATTCACAGAACTTTCCCCGCCCCCTTCATGGAACATATCACGATCTGTTTTTATTTTGGTGCCTATCTCCTTTGCTGTCCAAGACTTTTGAGAACAGTGACCATACCGTTTCCTCCAACTACTCTCTACAGAGCCTGCTCAGCGTTAGGTTCCTAAGCATATTTGAAAAATGTGTTGAATATTTGAGTGTAAAAGACATGGGAAGAGTCTCAGTTTCCTACCTGAGATCAGCATTACCAAATACTTCATGTCTATAATTTGCTTAAATAATTGAATAAGCTCAATTACTTATAGAGGGAATAAAGAGGTCTATAAATAGGCAGCAACAATTCACAGAGGGAGTACTCACATGGCTCTTTCAGGCTTCCAAAACTGTGCAACATATGTCACCCATTTAACCAGTTACCACTCACAAATAAACAACAATGGAGGATTTGCATCTCCATTTTAGAATTAAAGAAACTAAAGCTACATTAGTAGCAGGCTCAGGAATAGAACTAAGAATTTTATCCCCAAGCTTCTTTTAAAAAGTTTTTTTAAAATTTTTATTTAAAAAATTAATTACAGTTGACATAAGATATTACGTTAGTTTCAGGTATACAACATAGTGATTAGACATCTATATACCTTACAAAATGATCACCCTGATAAGTCTAGTACCCACCTGACACCGTACATACTTATTACAGTATTATTGACTGTATTCCCTATGCTGTCCTTCACCCAAGACTTCTGAATCCAATTCCATTGTCTGTTCTACCTACACCACAGGTACCTGTGTGTAAATGATAATAGACTTAGCTCAGCTAATAGTTCTTGTCCATTACAGGGGTTTTAGAGAAGCATTACAGTTTTCAGAGTTAGTGGAAAGCTTTTGATGCCAGTCTATGTTCAAATTCTGTCTCTGGCTAGCTGCATGGGTAGCTATGGGGCAGCCAACAATCACTCTGGAGAGAAAAAAAATTGCAATAGTACACTTAATGAAGAAACTCAGATGGACTGCTGTGGAGACTTCTTATTATCCAGTGTGCTCACTCTGTGCCTCAGTTTCCATATCAGTAAATAAGAATGATAGAAATCCCTATCTCATAGCGTTGTGCAGAAGATAAGATGCGTTAATGTCCACAAAGCATTTAAAACAATGCCTGTGCATAGTTAGCACTATACATAATAGCTTGCTTTTGTCACTACTTTGATCATTTATTTTAAAATAGAGCATGTGTAATACATTTTGTATGGCAAGAAAGGCAGATATATTTAGTGATCTTTGGAGGTCAATTTTTGCGACTAGTTTTAAGACATTTATGGCATTAACATCTAAAATCTCTTTCATATTCTCTACAACCTTTCCAAACATACTTAGTTTGCAAAATCAGATTGGACATCGTACAGGAATAGCTTTTCTTATAATATTTCAGTACTTTCTGTTCTATTCCAGCTGGAGTCTGAAATACTGTTGCATGCAGAAATTTAAAATTTTGGGAAAACAACATGATCCAAACTTATTTTTTATTCATTTTCAGGAAAAGTGTTGTTGGTTCACATGTGAAATAAAAGCAAAGTTAATATCATTGGAATACGACTTAATCACATCAAAAACAGGGCAATATATTGGGGACTTTTCTGACATATGGTTGTTTAGAAAAACTATCAAAGCTGTAAAAATGATGCATAATCGATTTAATCATCAGGTTTATAAATATCAACTGAGTACTCTTCTGCACCAGGTAGTATTCTAGAAAAGGGACACACAGTACATGGCCTTTACATAGAACTCATGTATAGGTGTAAGGAGACAGAAAACAAAAAAGTAAACAAACAAAACAATTACAGATTTTAAGGTGGGAGTAATGGAAGAAATGTACAAGGTGATATGACCTACAAGAGAATTAGGAAGCTGAAGGGGTATCTTTAAATAGGGTAACTTGGGAAGGTTTTAGCAGAAACCTGAAAGACCAGAAGGTACAGAATTTGGTGACACTATATTATGAGAAACAGTAAAGAAACATGGACTATAGAGAGGTAAATTACCGACAGTTTTTTTGCTTGTTAGTTTTTTGCTCATCTTACACATATTTTTTCTTCCTATCAGTAAATTTGATTTGTTTCAAAGGTAGTTAAAGTAGCCTGAACAAGATCAAACATTATCCAAGATTCACGTCTCTTTCTCTCTCTCTTTTTAGTATACAAGTAATACTCGTTTTAAAAATATTTATAAAACAAAAATTTTAAATAAAATAAAATTTACCAACAGTCTGAAAACTTAAAGTAAAGGTTACTAAATGTTGGTCAATTCCTAAAGCAGATTGTTTTTTAAGTTCTGTTTGTGGTTATTTAACCTTTGTGAAATGAGGTTAAATAAAGTAGGTAGCCAACTCAGCTTAGGAAAAAAAAAACAAAGCAGAAGCAGAGGTCATGCCGATATTTTCAGTTTGCACCGTAATAAGCATGTTTTGGTATAAAAGTTACAATTTATCAGGAAAAAAAAGTTATAGTGGTCAGAACAATATGGCCAGAGCAATGTTTTGATTTCAAATATTGGCAAACCTGATCTCTCTAAGCAATTGCACAACTTCCGCTTTGGAAGTAATAGCTTTGAAGGAGAAGGATGATTGAGAAATTCACCTTGTTCTAATGAGCAGAAGCTGGGGTGGGTGGTGATGGTGGCGGCAGTGGAATTGGTAGTGGTGTGCCTGGCCCTGACATGTCCACTATGAGCAATCATTTGAATATTTGTCAAGGTTCTTGACCCATATTGTTAAATTGCTCCCCAAAAGCAATGTTTAAGAAGACCCTTCTCATTAAGTCCAACAGTATTAACTATCTCCTAAAAAATATTTACTGGCATGAATTTTCTTTTCTTTTCTATTTTTCCTAATTTCTATCTTTTGGGGGTGGGGAGTTCAAAACAGGATTCTTGGTAGAACTAAAACATGCACAAAACGGTCAGCCACAGTTCAAAAGAAACAACCAAAAGAGTGTGTAGTTCTAAAATGTGCACAAGAGTAATTTATGTATTTATTTTCAGGAGCATTATTTTCTTTGGGCTATTGCAGTGCCCTTGAGTTAATACTACTTTTGAATCCTGCATGGTCAATGTTGGCTATTTTTGTGCAAAGATATTTCTTGAACTTATTTAGGCACTACTATACCGAAAATAATATGAGCCATGGGTTAACACTATGCCTGTAATTTACGAAAATCATTTGGATGAAGTGTTTGCTTCAGGCAATGACACAGAAATAACATGGTTTAGACGTTCTGATTTGCATGAATTTAAATTCTAATTTGAATAGAAATTATGTTTATTTAATTAAACTGTTTCTAAATGAGATAATTTATACTTTGAAATATTTTGGAAATATTTCATTTTACCATAATGTAGAATAAATTAAAATTGCTTGATTCTGTGGGCTTTCAGCTGAATTGGTAAAACAAATTCATTCTTTCCCATAGTTGTCAAGTCAGACATCTCCTTTATTTCTAATAGCATTTTATCTTTTTCATATTTGTCATTTCCTTTGTTGAAATTGTAAGATAGATTGATCAGCTTTTCCCCATAATGCTTATTTACCTCACTACCAATCTACCTATAACTATTTTATACATTCTTCTTATTTAAAATTTAAATATTATATACAAAATCAATGTACTTTCACCAATAATACTAAATTCTAGCCCCCTCTACATAGGCAACCATTGCCATCAGGTAAATGTGGATATTTTAGACTTTGTTCCAGGCATATGTGAAAATCAATAACTACAGAGAAAATATATAGTGTTGTATTAGGAATTTCATAGAAATTGTATTATAATATATCTCCCATAATAGCAATAAAACCTGATTTTCACCTGTTGGTGCCTCTTTCCTTTAAACTGCTGCATTAAATTCTATACCACAGGTTACGAATCCCTCTACACATAAACATTAAGTTCACTTCCAGTTCTTTGCTGTTAGAAATCATGTTAATTTTTATTTATTTATTTAAGAACAACTTCTTGATCCCAACATCAAAAAGAAATTATACTATAATTCAGTGTAATACTTTTATAGTATTATATTTATGCTGAGATTATAACCATCTGAATTTATCTTTATGAATATGAGATATGAACTATCTTTCTAAATAAGTGCATGATTTTCCCAAGAATTTGTATTAAAAATATATCCTTTGCCCATTTAATTAAAATGCCACTATATCATATATTAAATAACTGGATATGCTTTCATTTATTTTTAGACTCATTCCATTGATCTAGTTATCAAGTCCTGTCCCTCTACTACACTAAAACAGACATTTAAAAAATATTGAACCTTCTCATTCATGAACAAAGTGTTTTTTTCCCCTGTTTATTTAGTTTTTCTTTTATGTCCTCCAGTGAACTCTTGTTAGAATTATTCCTAAGGATTTGATGTGATTGTGATTATTATAAATAGACCTCTGGTTCTATTTTGTTTTCTAATTGGCGTAATGACATGTATAAAACCTATAGGTTATATTATATACTGAGCTTGTATGTGGACATATTGATTAAATTCCCTTGTTGGTTTTAAAATTTGGCCCATTGGAATTTTCAGGTAAATGCTTGTATTATCTGCAAAGTATAACAGTTTCATAGCTTCTTTTCCAATATATTGAGATGTTTTCCTTATTACACTGGCTGTGACCTTGAGTTAAAAGGTTCAGCAAGTGTCTTCTTCTTGTCAATGTGTTCCTGCTTCTCATATTTCATCATTAAGGATAGTGCTTGATGCTGGACTTTGGTAGATCCTTTTACATAGTCAAGGAAATTACTTTATATATATTTTTATTTTCCAGAAGCCTTTTAAAAAATTGTTGTAAGCATGTCAAATTCTTTTAGAATGTTTTTTCAAACTTGAGTGAGATGATCAAATTGTTTTACCTCCTTTAGTATATTAATATAGTACATTCCATTAAACAATTTCTAATGTTGAGTTATTTTTGCATTCCTAAGGTAAATCCCTCCTTGATCATGCAGTATTTTTTCACCATAAATTGCTGAATTCAATATGTTACCATTTTATTATTTTGTATCCATAGTCAGCCTGCTTAAAATAGAAATTTCCTGTTTCAAGATTTGTTGACACTTGCTCATAAAATAATCTGGGTCTGGAGTCTTTGGTCAGGCTGGTGGGGGGCAAGGCATTATTCATTCCCATTTTAATGTCTGTTACTATTTTTTGTCTTTGGATTTTTCAGGTCTTCTTTTGCCAATGTGAGTGATTTTTAAATCTGCAGATAGAGTCTTATATAGCCACATTTTTAACCTGTGCCTTATTTTTTCTTAAGCATAATTTTCAAAGGTTGACCAGTTCCATATAACCTTTCAATGAATTAGTTCATTTTTTGAATCATGTCAATTAATCAATTATTTCAATTTGCTTTATCCATTATTATATTTATTTTAAATCCATTGTTGGATTTATTTCTGTTTTTGTTTTAGACTGTTGAATTGATTGTTTAGGTGTTTGTTTGTTTTTAAATTTCAAATCTTTCTTATTTTCTAATAAGTACATTTAAGATGACAAATTTTTCTCTGAGTACAGCTTTGGCTACACATCACAGGTTTTCATATGTAATGCTTTTATTTTGAGTCAATTCTAAACATGCCTTTTTTTCAGTTTTTGCTAATATTATAACTTTCATTTTTTTTCAGTTATTTAATGTGCTACAGATTAGTTACCCCTTTAATTCCTTGGATACTCAGGAGATAGAATATTTGTTCCCTGACAATAGAAAAGCCTTGCAGACTTGAGCAATCAATCACACATCACTAGAGACTGAATAATGCACAATATTTCATTCCTATGAACATAGTTTCTTACCCTGATACCTGGAACAAATGTTTTACAATTAATGGCCTCTGTTCTTTCAAAAAGACTTAACACTTCTTTGAGAAAAAGAAGAATAAGTGTCACTTGAGATTGGAATTGAATTCAAGGGAGTGATACCAAGCAGGCTTACATTATTATTTCTATTCCAAGGATTTAATAAAAAGACTGTTTCTAATTATGCTCAAAGTCCAATGCCATTTATTTCACTGATTTTTTCTTTTTAGGATTGATGGTTCCCACCTGTTGCCCCAGTCAAATATGAAGCCCCAAATTGGTAAGGAAGACTATTTGGCTGATGGGAAATATTTCTCAGTGTCTGGGAAAGGAAGAATTGGTTAGATGGTGTGAAATTCAACCTTGGGACTCCTATCTGTGGCAAGTTATGCTGTTTGTTAACAAAAACATTTGTGCACACTCATATCCTCTTTTATACCACCTTAACACAGAATTCTGCTAATATAACTAAGGCAAGGGTTTCACACAAAACCCAATCTTGCAGACATTTTATTTTTTGATGTTTTGATTATTACCTTTTAGCGTATGGAGTTGTAGAAAGCTAGAAACTATTTTTGCAGTGCACAGACTTTCTGTTTCCCCTACTTTTCATACACATTTTTGAAGGTGACTGGATATGAATCTAATCTTGTCAGCACTATGACCTTTTCACCACAAAGTTTTAAGAACTACCTGTTAGACCACTGCATAATACCACTAGGAAGTAAAATGCATGGGATATATGAAGTTATCAGGCCAAACAGTATTTGTTCCCTGTTGATATATATCTAACAAAACATTACATAGAATACTTTCTGCCTGCTTTAAAAGATTTCGATTAATTATCCTTTCATTCTAAAGTAAATAATATTTACACTTCAATTAAAATTTAACTAAATTTGGCAAGCTGTAGGGAGTTCAAAAGTTTGTGAAAGTCCAGAAACCTTTATATTTTATTTGAATTGGACTCTCACTTTTTAACCTTGGCTATAAAACTACATTGGTCCAATTTCTTCCCAATTAGAACTCACTAATCCTTGCACATTATAAAAGAAATTAATAAAGTTAATGTGACATAAGTGGTTGACTTGACATTGTTCCCACTGAAGTAAGAGAATATTTTGTAAATAACTCACCATGCCTATAAATATATTTTTGGGTCCCCAGTGGTATAGACAAATTGTGACTATGTTTACTGATTTTAACTAGACAGTTGCTCAACTCGCTAGTTAATCCTTGACTATATGGTTGTGTGCTAGTGTATGAGAATTAAGCACAAGTATCAAGTTTAATTTGTAACCTTTAATGATCATTAAAAACAAAGCAAAACAAGAAAAAACATTCATTGTAAGAGTAAATTCTAGATGAGAAGTAATAACCCTCAGCTGGCAAATTTAAAGACCTAACCATGATATGTTAAGAGGTCTAAGGAAAGACATCTATGGGAGTTGTTATCAAAAAATTGTGTACTTATATCAACTTTTATTCTTTTAGGAGAAAGATAGAAACCCCTCTCTTTGATTCTTAATTAGTAATTATTATGGAATTTTGCTCAAAGAGGTTTTTCTTTTTTTTTTCTTTTTTTTTCTATTTATATATTTTACTAACTTAAATTATAGTCAGGGCAATAACTGAAGATCAAAATCTAAATACAGTTTGTGTCATCACTTGGTCCAAGACAGAGAATATGATATTCCTTGTCTTCAGGTGAATTTTCAGTGTGAAAACACATTCTCTTAGGCACAATCACATCTTCTTATCATGGTTAAATTAATCTTGTTTTGAGGAGAAAGGTTGCTATGGAAACTTCTGAAAATGGATTAAAAAGTTTTACTTCCTTAATTTAAATACTTTGTCATATTTTGTTGTTGTTGTCGTTGTCAACTTACTAATAGAGGTAGTTTTAGTCAAAGAAAAACTTTATAGTTAAAATAAAATCTTAGCCTATCTGTTCTCCCCCCAACTTGATAGTTTTATGGTGTATGTATATTAAAAAAAAAACCTCACCATAGAAAATAAAATGTGAACAAGTCTATATTTCTTTCCCTGGTTTAATGACATTGGGTTTATACAGGGCAAGCAGTTCGATTATTTTGGTTAAAAAATATTTGGGTCTCTCCATGATGGTAGTGCTGTGTCAGTTGAGAAGATGGTACTGTTTATGGTATCATTTGTACATGCAGGTGTCCCAGGAAAGACTAATGTGTCATACCAGTCCCTTCCGTTGTTCTTTGTGCATGTAGATTGTCCTTTGATTGTCGTTGTAGTTGTCATTCACAGAGCCTGTAACCCAGCCTTGGAAATGCTCAATGGCCCCAGCTTTTGCTCTTTTCCTGGCTGCCTGCCAGCGGGTAAGCAGGCTGCAGTAGTTTTTCATCTATCTGCATTTCTCTTACAAGCTCACCCTAACAAATAAATCAAGGGATCCCATCAATTAATGACAAGCCATTCACTCACTTTGGTAACCTTAAAAATTATTCTGTTACCATGTTCTTATTGGATTTTAGGTACTGTCTGTGGGAAGTTCTCTGAGTTATCAAATTCATCCAGGCAAATTTATGTTATATTTTCCTTCCCCCACCATTCTTTTCTATTTTAGTTCAATATATCATCAATAATTTGATTGTGTTTCATTTATATGGTTCCCTCTATATTTTTGGAAACACATCACCACCAATCAAAATAATATTAGTAATGCACGCGCTAATGGCTTCACTTGCACTATTTCATGGCAACTCTATGAGAAATGAATGTTATTATGAATTCTGCTTTGCAAATAGGCAGGAAGGGGTTAATTGAATTACCCAAGCTCATACAGGTGGTATGTATTGAAATCAGACTTTGAACCCAATTGTCGAACTCCAGAACCCAGGCACTTTCTTTTTCTCTCTCTCTTTCTATATATGGATAATAACGAGCTTACTATGTGCCAGCAACTCTTCTAATGCTCTATATGTATTAACTCATTTAATCTTCATAATAATCTTTAAAGTAAGCACAAATATTATGTGTTCTGTATAGATCAGAAAATGGAGGCTTACAAAGGTTAGCTGGCTGATGTTACCACAATTGGTAGGTAGACAAACTGTGAGTCCTAGTATTTTAGTTACAGAATCTGTGCTCTTAATCATTGTGTTATATTCTCTTTCATCTGTAAAAAATTCTTAAAGCAAAAACTTGTCATTTCTAGTAATAAAAATCTATGTGAAGGTATACTTGCAGAAATATAAGTTATTTTTGTTCAGATGTATCTTTATTTTTCACCTCTTTTGCCAATTTTTTTAAAAAATTGGCAATTATCCAAAGGTAGCAAAATCTGTGAACATTTGTATTATACAAATTCTACATTTCAGATTCATCACAGTTAGTCATGATTAATGTTTTTCTAGTTCTTACATTTACATTTGACTTATTTATTCTGAACAGGAATCAAATAAAAAGAAAAGAGCTATTTGGGGACTAAGAATAGAATTAAGGTGGATGACAACTTCAATTTGGGGAAGGATAAAGAAATCTGTTAGAAATATAAAGATGAGTTAAGACACTCAGGATCTATCCTGGGTGATGTGACACCAGGATCACATTCACAGTACGATGTGCTAATTGATACAAATATGCCATTGATGGCAAAAGAGTAATTCCAAACATATTCCTCATAATACTATAATTAATAATGCCTCATAATTCTGGCATCAATAATGAACTGGTCATTGTTATTAAGTAGCAAAAAGGAACATTATAGTTTCACCCAGTATGACTATTTGATTAATGCTTGTCATCTCATCTATTCTCTAAAGTCCACATTATCAGGTGCTGGGCCTGTTTTAAATCACTGGCATATACCCAGTGTCAATATGTGCTCAATGTTGAGCACAGAAAAGGCTCTCAATAAATATTGAAGGAGTGAATGAATGAATGCAGATATAACAGTGACTAAAGTTTAAGTGCACATAAACCCAAATTCAATCCCTAGTATACCAGCAATGAAGCCTATGGCACCAAGTTTAAGTTCATCTTGCCAGATAATGGGCCAATGCTGCTCCTAGGACTCTTACCTTGGAAGACAACTGTGACCAGAGCCAGTAGAATCTGGAGACATTTGTCCATGCTTACTCCTTGATGCAAAATCAAATCATCACATCCTATCAGCAGCTTTGACCCAATGAATCACTTCTTCCTCCTTGAGACAATTTCTTTACTTGGCTAGAAGACACCATACTCTCCTGGTCTTCCTGCTGCACTAGCCACTTGTTTGTAGATTCTTTTGCTGGTTACTCTTCTTTCAACTTGTATTTTTATTTTTATTTTTAACAACTGTCTGTCTGTCTTAGAAGAGCAGAATTTTAAAATTTTGATAAAGTCCAGTTTCTGTTATTTTCTTTTATGGAGTATGCTTTTGCTGTCTTATTTAAGAAAGATGTGCTTAACACAGAGCACACAGATTTTCTCCAATATTGTCTTCAAGACATTTTATAGTTTTCAATTTAGCATTTAGGTCTATAATATATTTTGAGTTATGTTTTACATATGGGATGAGATATAAATGGAAGTTCATTTCTTGCATATAAATGTCCATTTATTCCAGGATGACTTGTTGAAAATATTACCCATTCTCCACCTCATTGCCTTTGAATTTTTGTCAAAAATTAGTTATCTAAGAGAATTAAAAGACAAGCTACTAACTGAGAAAAAGTTTTGGAAATCAAATAAATACCACAGTAAGAAAACAACCTGGTTGAAATAGGGTGAAAAAAAACTACCAGACACTTCAACAAAGAGGATATTCAGAGGGCAAAGAAACACGTGAATTGATTTTCAAGATCATTAGCCATTGGAAAATGCAAATTAAAACCAAGATGAGTTACCACTCTGATTCCATCTGACTCCATAAATAGTTATTAAAATGTTAGTGATTATATTCCTTATGCTATAATTTACATCCCCATGGCTCTTTTGTAATGACTAATTTGTACTTCTTAATCCCTTCCCCTTTTTTACCCATCCCCCCAAATTCCCTCCCATCTGGTAACCATCAAAATGTTCTCTGTACCTATGAGTTCATTTCTGTTTTGTTTGTTCCTTTATTTTGTTCTTTAGATCCCGCCTACAAGTTAAGTCATATTCCATTTGTATTTCTCTTTCTGACCTACTCTGCTCAGCACAATACCTTGTAAATCTATCCATGTTGTTGAAGATGGCAAGATTTCAGTCTTTTTTATAGCTAAGTAATATTCCATTATATATATGTACCACCTCTTCTTTATCCATTCATCCATTGATGGACACCCAAGTTGCCTTCCTATTTTGCCCATTGTAAATAATGCTGCAATTAACATATGGATACATACGTCTTTTCAATTTAGTGTTTTAGATTTCTTCAGATAAATACTCAGAAATTGAATTATTGGGTCTTCCTTTGATTCTTATATAGCCTTTGTTTTACAGTCTATTTTGCCTGGTAGTATAACTATTGCTACCCCAACGGTATTTTTTCATTTCCATTTTCATGAAATATCTTTTTTCCATCCCTTTAGTTTCAGTCTGTGTGTGTTTCTTTTATCTGAAGTGAGTCTCTTGTAAGCAGCATATGTAAGAATCTTGTTTTGTTTTCCATTCAGCCATCCTATGTCTTTTGATAGTAGCATTTAATCTATTTACATGTAAAGTAATTGTGGGTAGATATGAAGTTATTGCCAATTTATTTTTCATATTTTTGGTCTTTTTTCCCTTCTTCTTCTCCTTCTTCTTCTCCTCTCCTCCTTCTCCTTCTTCTCCTTCTCCTTCTCCTTCTCCTTCTCCTTCTCCTTCTCCTTCTCCTTCTCCTTCTCCTTCTCCTTCTCCTTCTCCTTCTTCTCCTTCTCCTTCTCCTTCTCCTTCTCCTTCTCCTTCTCCTTCTTCTTCTCCTTCTCCTTCTCCTTCTCCTTCTCCTTCTCAAAGAAGACCTTTTAACATTTCCTGTAATACTAGTTTGGTGGTGATGAACTCCTTCAGCTTTTTGTCTGGAAAACTCATTATCTGCCCTTTGAGTCTAAATGATAAGCTTTGCTGGGTAGAGTAACCTTGGCTGTGGATCCCTACTTTTCATCATTTTGAATGTCTCCTGCTAATCCCTTCTGACCTAGAAGGTGTTTTTTTTTTTGAGAAATTAGCTGACAGTTTTACGGGAGCTCCCTGGTAGGTGACTAACTGCTTTTCTCTTGCTGCTTTAAAGATTCTCTTTGTCTTTAACCTTTGGAATTTTAGTGATGTGTCTTGGTGTGGGCCTCTTTGCGTTCATCTTGTTTGGGATACTCTTGCTTCCTGGACTTATATGTCTATTTTCTTCACCTGGTTAGAGAAGTTTTCAGTCATTAGTTCTTTGGATAGGTTTTCAATTCCTTGCTCTCTCTCATCTCCTTCTGGTACCCCTATGATGAGAATGTTGGTACACTTGATGTTTTCCCAGAGGCCCCTTAAACTATGCTCATTTTTTGGGGGGGTGGGGGGATTCGTTTTTCTTTTTGATGTTTTAATTGGGTGTTTCTGTCAACTTCTCTTCCAAATTGCTGATTTGGTCCTCTGCTTCATCTAATCTACTGTTGATTCCCTCTAATGCATTCTTTATTTCAAATATAGTAGTCTTCATTTTTGACTGATTCTTTTTTGTTTTCAATCTCTTTTTCATCTCTTTGTTGAAGTTTTCACTGAGATTACTGAACATCCTTATAACTAGTGTTTTGAACACTGCATCTGGTAGATTGCTTGTCTCCATTTTGTTTGGTTCTTTTTCTGGAACTTTGCTCTGTTTTTCATTAGGGATATGTTTATTTGTCTCCCCATTCTGGATGCCTCCCTTTTTTTGTTTCTAAGTATTCGGTAAGGCTGCTATTTTTCCTGGTCTTCGTATAGTAGCCTTATGTAGTAGGTATCCCGTGAGGCCCAGTTGTACAATCTTTCTGGTCACCTGAGCTGGGGGCTCCAGGTGTGTCTATTGTGTGGTTTGTGTGTGCCCTCCTATTGTAGGAGTTTGCATGGCAGTAGGAGGGATTGACCATCATACGGATTGGTTGTGAGGACTGGCTGTGACTATAGTGGAGGAGCTGTATGGGGGTGACCCTATGAAGCAGGATTCACTTTAGCTGGGCCTTGGTGCCTACCCAGTGTGCCTTTAAAGATGGTTGGGTGGTGCTCTGGAGTGGTTTAAAGTTGGCCACTGGGTGTGTCAGCTCTGGGGCCTTTAGGGAGGGGCTATGTGCAGGCCAAGGTCAGCCATTGCCTGTGCCCTGCCTGGGGCCATGTGGTACGAACTACAAAGTGATCTGAAGATTGTTGCCACTTGTGTTGGCCTTGAGGTATTTTGGAGACACTAAACTATAAACTGAGGCCAGCTGCTGCTAGTGCCAGGCTTGGGGTTGCTTAGCAAAAGGTATGGGCCAGATGCCACTTGTTTGGGGTTTGTAAACCTTTGAGATATTTTAGGAATGTCTACGGCAGGAGCCATGATGGGCTGTTTGTCTGGAAAAGCCACTGGAAGGGGCTTGGGTGGGCCTGCAAGTTGTGTGGGGCCGTATCTCAGGGAATCACCAGGGCAGCATGAATTGAGTCAGCTAGGTTGACAGAGACTTAGATATAGTGGACGCCTAGTTTAGATGCTGGGTGAGGGGAAGGCTCAACAAAGGAACAATGACTTCTGCCAGCACTCTATCTGGGAGAAAGCTGTCTCCTCTAGCCCCCTCATTGAAGCCAAACAATTCAGTTCCTCCCCATATGAGAAAGGCTCCCCTGGTGCCTTTCTAGCAGCTACCCCCGCACTGGAGCTCAGAGGCAGTGAGTCTGTCAGTGAATAAATCTGTGCATGGTCCCTATCAGAGGAGCATCTGGGACTGCATCTACACTCTGTCTCACTTAGCCACAATCTCTGTTGGTTTTCACAGCCAGAAGTTGTGGGAACTTCTCTTTCCAGCACTGGAACCCTGGGCTTGGGGAGCCTGATGTTGGGACCCCTCAGTCCTTGGGGGGAACCTCCTCATCAGAGCTATCCCTCCTGGTTTTTAACTGCCACAAGTGGGTATGGGACCAACCCCTTTCACGTCTCTGCCCCTACCAGTCTCGATTTGGCTTCTTTCTGTATTTCCTTAGTTATAGGACTTTTGTGTAGCTAAACTTCAGATGACTCTCAATTATGGATGCTTTGTAGTTTACTTATAATTTTGATGTGGTCATGAGAGGGGGCAGGCACAGCATTTACCTACTCCACTACCTTGACTGGACACCCCAAGATGGATCAATCATTTTCCAGAACAACTTTACCTTTGTAGGGTATTTGTCTCATTTGTAGTATTAGGTTAAAGATATAATCTATTTTAAATAGAAAGATACAGCACATATCACAAAATATAACCTATCAATCCAAGGTTATATTTTGGATGTGATATAAAATATCATAGTAACATAAAGAGAAACATTTAGAAAAAAATATTGATGATTTTTTTCCTTGCTCCTTACTTACTGGAATTATTTGAGGTAAACTGTTCTTTAGAACTAGCAGGACAAACAAAATCCTCCTCACTGTCAAATCAGTGAAGTTCTCAGGTTCAAAAGGACTTTTCAGCTATTGCTTAAGCCATTTCTTCTTTTTTGGTGACAATAAATGAGTGGTTCATTTTCGTTTTCATAGTGTTATGCCCTTTAGCTAATTCTGAATAAAACTGCTGCACTTGTTTGGTGAGAATTTTTTCAACATTCCACGCTGAACATATTCACTGTGTATAACCAGACCACATGAGTTCAGAGCTTAAAGACAGCTTTCAAAACCCAAAGACAAAACAAAGTGAAAATATAATGATGTGAGATCTTAACATTAATTTGCCAGTGGTCTGTCTTGAGTGTTTATAAATCTGACCTTACCTTTCCAGTGCCAGCTCAGGCTGTTTAATAAGACATTTTGAGCAAAGATTCTGAACAATTCACCTATGATTCACAGGCCAAAGGCCAACTCATGGTTTAACACATTTTTTTCCTCCACCAGTGTACATATCCACTTCCTGGTAAGCTTTACTTAATACATTGAAAAAAAGGCATATAAAAATAAAATAGTCATGACAAATGTTCGACACTGTCAGCATAAATAGGCACGTCATCACTTCTCCTAACTGTATTTGGTGTTATTCCTGTTAAGCAGAATACTTTCCAAACATAAAGGTCTACTACTTAAAATTAAGGCATAAAAATCTTTTCCTGGGACGGATTTGTATTTCTGCCAATGTCTCTTTGTCAGCACCCAACCATGACTTCAGTTTATTGTGAAAACACAGATAGACAAAGCTCATACATAGACCATATTTATTGAATTATTTCCTATCATAGTCTCATTGAAATGCAAAATGCTTGGTCCTTATGAACATAAATCAATTATCCTAATGTGGAGCTTGCAGGCAGAATGTCAAATGAAATTTCAAGATCCTATTTTATCTGCATATGAATTTAATAGCTGAGAAATATGGGTTTATCAAGGACATTTTAGCTTGTTAATTATACAAACAATGCATGTTCATGACAAATAATTTTGTATTTTATTAGGTATAAGTAACTTCTATTGACTTTCTTATCTGTAGCTCATTTATGGTAACTCCTAATTCCTGACTTATAGTGTAAGGTAGGAAAGAAGATGTAGGACGAGAAGAGCAGCTCAGAGTTGAAGAATTTGAGTGAGAGGTGCTCGTGGAACTTTCAAGTGGAGATGCCCAGGACGCTCTTGATACTGTGTTATAGGAGAGAAACCTGGGCTAAAGATGGAGATTTGTGTCGAAAGCTATGTAAGTGGGAAGAGAAAATCCATTAAGTAGAAGAGCAAAGATATATGAGGAAAGAAACCTTAGGTACACCAACATTTATGGGATGGGTAGAAGGGAAGCCCATGAACAGAAGGGAAAATTGAGGATATCATGATATGGCATCAAAGAAGCCAAGGAAGGAAAGAATTCCAGTAAGAGAGATTTGCCCCACAGCATCATCAGATGATGCTGAGACACCAGGTAGGATAAACATCCCAAAGCCTCCATTTATTTTATAAATTAAGAGAGCCTGGGTGATACGGACTGGTAGATTTGAACAGCACGTGACTGGTCAGTGAGCAACTGAAGGCAGTCAGTCATTCAGTTAGCCTGACTGTGTAGAGAAAGAAAGAAACGCCCTGATTTCAAGGGGCAAAATGCAGGTTGGAAGAGGATTTTTTTTTTCTTTGAAGGAACGGGGAACTCTAATTCCTTTCGAGATAGTCAAATGTAAGGAAGCACTGATATTCCAGGTTCTTACCACACAATCAAACAATAACACCTTCTGTTCAAGAGAACAACTCAAGTTTCCCTTGATGAAGCTTCTAAAAATAATGCAGGAGGAGTCAGACTAAAGGAAGGCATAAAGGACCAAGCCACAATCCCTACCTAAGAAATTAGTGTGACCTTATTGGACAAGGGGAAATTCTGTCAAAAGCCCAATATGAAAAGGCAAAGGTGGGATTAGGGACCACTTGAAAATATTCCACTGGGGGCCTCTTTGCCAGTGTTCATCAAAATGTGGTGGTTCTGAGAAGCCCAAGAATAAGCAGAAACCACAAAACAAAATTCAAGAACAGCAGAACTTCTCCCGACGCAAGACACTGTTTCTTCCCCAATTTGTACCAGCAGCAACAACAACAACAAAATACTTTAAAACACTCTTTGTCTCAATCGTAGCTCACACCTGACTGACTGCACCGAACAAGTTGAAACTTGTCACACTGTTACTAAGGTTCAACACCCCATTTCACGTACTGAAGATCCCTGCCTTTCCATTGGATGGCACTCGGCAGCAGCATTCACCATATTTTGTGATCATAATGGAAAGACTCCACGTCACACATTGCTTCTGGTACAGCAATTTCTGTCAAATAAAAACATTATAGTGTGTCCTTATCCACCTTATTCACTGGATCTGGCAGCGTGCAACTTCTGGCTCTTCCCCAAAGTCAAAATGACCATGAAAGGTAAACATTTTGAATTGATTCAGGACATCGAGGCAGCCATGACAGTGAAACTAAAGACACTCATGAAAGAGGACTTCCAGAAGTGCTTCAAAAAGTGGCAAGAATGATGGGATAAGTGTGTTCGAAGTGAGGGGAGTATTTTGAGGGGGATTAACGGCAATGTGTCTTTTACTGTAATATTTTTTTTTATTTAAACATTCACCATATTTCTTGATCACATTTCATATCTTAGTGAGCCCACTTATGTCTGATCATCTGGATAAGATTTTGTTTTAATTTTTATTTTTTTAATTGTGGTAAAATATACATAACATAAAATTTGCAATTTTAACCATTTTAAGTGTATAATTCAGTGGCATCAAATACATTCACATTATTATACAGCCATCACCATCATGTATCTCTAGAACTTTTTCATCTTTCCAAACTGAAACTGTGCCCATTAAACAAAAACTCCCCTGTCTCCTGCCTTCCAGACCCTGGCAACAACCATTCTGTTTTCTTTCTCAATAAATTTGACTACTCTAGGTATCTCATTTAACTGAAATCAGATAATATTTGCCCTTTGTAATTAACATAATGTTCTCAAGTTTGATCCATGTCAGAATTTCCTTCTTTTTTAGGGATATATAATATTCCATTTTATGTATATGCCATAAATAATCATTTTTAATGTGCACTTGTAAGCTATGCTATATGGACATATTGTCTAAAAACACTATACAACTGAAAATTGAATTGTTGAATTGTGTGAAACAATTTAAAAGCAGGGAGTCCTAAAAATACAGCCTAATTTAATAAAATTTGTACTTTTTCTAGTAGGGACCAATTTTTACTGGTAAGACAGTATGATAATAAGTTTAAATTGTATAGATCATTTAGATAATTTTAGTCTTTTACAATGCTATAATGGTTTTGAAATAAGAAAAGAGAGATGATGGTTGCACAACATTGGGAATGCACTAAGTGCCACTAAATGGTGCACTTTAAAGTGATTAATTATATCTTAATTTTACCTTAATGAGGCAACATGCTATAATGATGGAAATTTCCTTTACCTTTGTACTGTGATTGTATTTTTACTTCAAATATTACATGTGTTGGTAAGCAATGTTGATACATTTACACTACAGTTAAAAGGACTAATTTAATATTACAGCTCTTCATTGTTCATAAAAGCAAAGGGGCAGGAAATAAGCTATGTGGAAATGCTTTTGCACATATGATTCTCTGCTCAGAATATTTCACAAGGTTTTTCCATTTGCAGAGTCCAACTCATTGGCCAGTTTTTTTACAGAAGCCTTCCCATTGCCTAAAATAAGTTTCCTTTTTTTTGTGTGGGTTCACGTAGCCTTAGGTTCTGCCTAGCCCCCCTTGCTAACCTGAAAGCTCTTTTAGGACAGGTTCATGCTTTCTTCCTCTTTGTATTTGTCAGTCATACAGTACATGCCCAATCGATGCTGCTTATGTTGAAACTCATTGATTTATATTCATTCAAATGGATTTTTCTTGCTCAACTGAGCTTTGCAAAAAATTGTTTTATTATATTTTTATCTCAAGTGCTCCATCCGTTTGCAAAAAAGAAAGTGGATGTAGAATTTTAAAATTGGACCTTGCTACTTCATGAGGTCACATAAAACTTGAGTGGTTGGAAAGCTATTTATTTGTCCATTATCTTTCTTTAAGAAGCATGCATTTCCTGCTGCTTTATCTCGAAATTAGTTGCCAGCCGTTTGTTTGTTTCTTTTTATTTTAAAACAAAAATATTTTCTTAACTTCTCCCCTATGTCTTCTTGATTTACTCATCATAACCAATGCAGTTCAATTTTCTAACAAATACCTATGATAAAGCATTGTGCAATATCCTGTTGATGACAGTCACTATTCTCGAAAGACTTAGGTATGGTTACTATAGATCAACTATAAAGACATGAACTCATTTAAAGACAACAGTGAAACAGTTATCCAATATGAAGTTATAGGCAATAGAATATATTGATCATAACACAATTATTGATAAAATAGTTTCCATGCTGTATATCAAATTATTTCCCATGAGACAAAACATCAGATAGAATTAATCAAGATGTGGTGAAATCACTGAACCTTGAGAAGTGGCTAAGTTTAAAGATCTGTAGATCAAGAAATGTGAAACAAGGCATCTTGGACGGTGTCATACGGGGAGGCCTGCGGGGTCTCTGGTCCCACTCCCCACAAAAGAACGCAGGATATGGTGAGGCCAAAAAGGAACACCCACGGAGCCATAGGTGGGGGAGTCATACCACTATAGTCTCACTGGGGGCTGGGTTGGAGACACAGGAAGCAGGAGCCACACTGTCCACAACCCACCATCCTAACTTCAATCCGCGCTTGCCAGCCCAGCCACCGTCTTCTTGCTAGCCCCCATTTTCTGCTAGCATAGCCACAGCAGTTATATTAGTGGCCCATGGCTCACTAGTTACAGCTGACAGCCAACTAGCCACAGCTGATGGCCATGCAATCACAGTTGATGGCCACATACTACCTGAGCCAGCACCTTTCCACATGAGGCCGAGAGCCTGGAAACTGCTTTCTGGGGCTTTGTCCCCACAGATGGATGGGAAAAAACGAAGGAGGTCAGTGTCACAGGAGCCAAAGAAGGAGATTCTTCTTTGGAAAATAGGAAAAGATAATCTGTGTCGCCAGGAAAAAATTAGAAAGCTCTGAAGAAGTAAATAATTAGAAGATGCATGTAACGGAGTTGCAAATTTACTCACATCCTTACCCAGTTTTGAAAAGAAAATACAGCCTCTTTATTTCTCTGTAACAATTGGATCATCTTCATGATATGCACATACAATGTTGGAGTGGGGGGCGGGGGAAAGAAAAATCTAAAATTTGATCTCATCCCAAAACTAAATTCACTATAATATTCATCCCTGGTAGAATGAGCAGTATCATAGAAGGCATCTTTTTTTGTCCTTTTCAGAAATGTTTTTTTTGCTATTTTGGAGTGTGTGGTTGATGGGACAGAAGCTGTGGCAAGGGGTTGCCTCTGAAACCTTTCTAGCTTCTTTTGTGAAGTGGCTTTCACCTGGGCCAAGTGGCAATGGAAGGATGTCTAGAGCAGCTGAGCAGTGTTCAGGCATCTGCTGTGGACGCCTGAGCTGATGAAACTCAGGGTATGAACACTCCAGACTTGGTGAGAGAACACTCATCTTCCTGCTGACTCAGCGTCACTGTAAATTTCAAAGACACCTAACTGTATAGGCTACTGAGCTCCGTGGAGTAGCCTCCGGCCTCTCCACTTACTTCCACATGTCCCCCTCAGGGAACACTGGCCCTTGTAGGTCCTGCTCCTGACACATAGGAAGCAGACATAGAAGAAAGCCACCCTCTAGTCTTCTCTCTTCCTAATCACTCTCCACCACCAAGTTCATGTGCTGTGTCGGGCCCAATTTGATAGGAGAGCTTTGAGGGCATCTCACCTCCTGTCACACACTTTTCCCATTAGGATGTCGGCCTGGAAAGGGGAGATTGAGGCTTCTTCTACCTGCCTTCCCTTTCTCTTCCTATCCACCCTTGGGACCAAAAGGGTAGGATTTTCCGTCTTCCTCTTTCTTTCTGACTAGAACCTTTTTTATGGCAAAACAATAAGATCAGTCTTGCTAGGCCAGATTCTAATAGGTTTTAAGGGAGAAATAAACGGATTTAGAAAATCCTTTCAAAGTCTGGCTTTTAAGCCAGTGTCTGTCAGCATATTGCCTTTGGGAATATCTTTTTCTTTGCCTTTATGCTGCGATAACTTTCCCTAAATTCACAAATCTGTCGAAGGAAACAGCTATTTACAAGGAACTGTGAAAACATAAGCACATTACATTTCTTAAAATATTATGTCCATTATATTTAGTCTCATGTAATGCGATTTCTCTAATAGGAAAAATATCTAGGTTATATACTTCTGTGCTTTTTGAAAATTCCCTAAAGAGAAAATGGAAGTTTGTTTTATTTTTGAACTTCTCATGCCCTTTATTTTTAAAGACTCTATATTTTTAGAGATTTAGGTTTACAAAAAGATGTAAAGGGAGGTATAGATTTTCCATATACACCCTGTCCTCATGCTTGCATAGCCTCCCCCATGACCAACGTTGCTCACAAGAATGGTACACTGTTCACCAAGGATAAACCTACATTAACACGTCATAATCACCCAAAGTTCATAGTTTACCTTAGGGTTCACTTTTGGTGTTGTACATTCTATGAGTTTGGACAAATGTATAATGACATATATCATGATTATAATATAACGGAGTATTTTCACTGCCCTAAAATACCCTTTCTTTTCATTATTTTTTCCATGTTTATATCTCTCTATATATGTGTTTCTGGGTAACTAATGTTATTTACATTCCCTAGTTTTCTGATGCTCTAAAAACATAATGTTTATTTTACTTATTAAGTTGTTCATATTTCTGCATCTTAGGATAAAATCAAATTGAGTTTGAGAAAGTTTTGAACCAAATGTGCTAGCACTTAAATGCCGCTCTGAGCTCCAGTGTGTTTATTTTCTTTAGGGCACTTCAGTTCACAGTGGTGATTTTAATTCAAATATTTGCCTCTTAAGATACTGATTCCACCATTTACCAATTTATAGAACACTCCTTGGTGTTGTCTGCAACTTAAAGAAGATGTCTTTTATTTTCCTGATGGTGTTTGATTATATTTACCTATTGAGATTTTGAGTGTGGGCCAAGCTTTATGAATGTTTAGAGTAATGTATGTTTCATTTTTTTCTGAACTCCTTTAGTAGAATTGGTAGTTCTACCCTAGCTGCTTTTAAACACTTGAACTGTAGCTACATTTCTGGCAAAGGAAAAAAATTTACGTTTGAGGGTAAGCACTGCAAACTTCAGAGTAAGTGAAGCAAAAATTCAACTGTGTGACTTAATCATTTAAAAAGTGGTAGACACTGTTTTGACGACAAGTACCAGTCATATCAGTGGGAAAGGATGTTTGAACGAAAAGGTATAGACATAAACTTACTTTAATTTCTGTGCATCTTCCTTGATGGTTTCATCAGATTACCATGTGGAGCAATTTACCATTCTGTGGTTACTCACTTCTAAAATTGTAAATGTCGAGAAATGCCAAAATATCACCTTGGACTCCAAAGTGTCATTGTTTTTAGTGTATGTGGTTTCATACCCAAGTGAGTCATTCTGCCAAGAACCTTGAGACTATCAGTCTAGTCTAGACATTTCAATCTTAGTGATGTACCAGCCTTAGCATAAGATTATATATCATTAGAAAGAGGATGTAGGTATGAAATGGTTCTCTGCAAATATAAATATTATATACTTAAACTCACAAAACTTTACCAGTCATTTCCTTTGCTAAGCCTTTCCATTCCCACCATTTTTATCATCACTTGTATCAACAACGGTTCATCAAGAAACCTTCGACCTTTAAAATAATCTCTGTCCTATTTGTAATTCCAGCATGTATATGATACCTCCCTTAGTAGCATCTGTAAAAATCTATTCAATGACTACTAACATCAAAGGACTTACGGGAAAACTATTGTATATGCACCTCTGACACTTTCATCCAACTCTTCTTTTCCTCAATCTTTTCCCTAAGTACTTCTTAATGGCTTCTAGGAATTTGTCACTGATTTTCACAATGTTCTCCTATTTTTATCAACTAGCAGATATAACAATAGGTGTGAAGAATCATATAAATGTTATTGTTACAAGATTTTTAAATTAGGCAAGTCAAGTTATTACAAGATATTACTTAACACTGGTGGAGTATCTTTGGGAATATCAGTTAGTTTAGCATGAATAAATTTGTTAGGGATGGTCATAGCAATTAAAATGGAAGTTTGGAAAACTGGATGTTAATATTAATATTACCTCATGCTACTCTTTCGGCTCCAAACTTTCTAAAGTTTCAAAAGTTTGGGTAAATATATTATAAATCCAATATTTTGATGAACATGATATAGAAGCATACGTAACAAAGGTGTAGCTTACCAAAAATTAAATGTTTATGTTTTTCACTTTAGTGAGAAAAGGGATAATTCTTCATTATGCAATAAAAATAGTGCATTCTTTTGAATCATCTAGGGTATCATCTTTTAGGAGGATAGATACGATAGAAAGCTCCTATGTGCCTGGGGGAGGATTATGAGAATATCTTTTGGGTTTTGAGAATTGAAAAAAGAAAGAAAAAGAAAAAACAAACTTCCCAGTGCTTTGGCTAAACCAAAATCAGGACTGCTATTCAGATGGTATACCCATCTCAGTTGTAAAATTATAAATATTTCTGTACTCATTGGTATATAGCTGCTTCCCTGCTTTATTTGCCCAGTTTCTTTTCCTGGAAACAGTAGCTCTACTTACAATCAAGCCACTAGCTGGTAAATACCCAGGGGCCTCCAGGAACCTTCCCCAGTTCTAAGGCTTGCTTCAGTTCTGATTGAGCTGGGCCCACACATGTCACCTGCAGGGACATTTTGAATTGAGGTCTGCCAAGCATAATGCGGTGGAATCCCCTTCAAGGCAAACCCGAATGAATGTTCAGACCAGCACCCAAGATAATAGGCGGAGCAGAGGACCGAGCCCAGGCCACTGTGCCAAGGTCCATACCTGAGCTATAGCTTCATCCCTCACAACGCCAGTGCTCCAGTAGAGGGATACCACTGCCACCCAGTTGCTCAGATATAACTGCCATCATTGTTGGAGCTACCTTCCCTGACTGTGTTTCCTCAAAAATAATACCTAACCTGAAAAGAAGCCCTAGCAGATTTTTCAGGATGACATCCCCTGAACATAAACCTAATGCGTCTTTTGGAGCACAACTTAATACAAGACCCGGTCTTATTTTCGGGGAAACACAGTAGAAAGCAGCACCTTGAACCCATGGCATTGTTCTACCACATACAAATCCCCACAGCTTAAGCTCTACATTTCACATTCATGAAGCAACAGGGAGTAGAGAGATCTTCAACATAAATGGTTGAGGTGACTTTGGGAAACATTCCACCATGCATAATGTTGGGGAGACTTCTGCCCCACCCGAGAGTAAATTGATAACCTGACCCAGAACGTGGCAAGGCCAACCTTTACGGTCCCACTAGAGCATTCCTTTAGCAGACTGGGTGTCAAGACGGCAACAAGCTGGTCTGGACTGCCCCATGAAACACACAACCACTTCACAAGCTGTGGAGAATTAAAGCACATCATTTCTTCCTGAACTCTGCTTAAATAAAATACTGAAAACTAAGTAAACATGCTCTCATTTGGGAGAAATTTTTTGCCCTCTCCTCTTTAACAGTTTATTAGCTTTCCTTTTAATAAGGTTCTCAAGACCCTGTTGTCCTTTTTTTTTTTTCCTGGTCCAGTTTTTGAGTGTAATGCCTATGTCTGCTTGACTCTTAGCTCTTGATTCTTTAACCAACTGTAGTAGACAGAACAGTGGCCTCCCGAAATTGTCCATATCCAAATTCCTGGAACCTATGGACATATTATGTTACATAGCAGCAGGAAATTCGGGTTACAGATGGAATTAAGGGAGCTTATCAGCAAACTTTAAGATAGGAAGATTATTTTGGAAATTTGGGTGGGCCCAATTGAATTCCAGTCCTTCACTGAGAAATTTCCTGTGGTTAGAAAGAGAGATATGATGATAGAATGGCTAGAAAGATGCTACTTAAAAAGGATTTGACCCACCATTGCTGGCTTTAGTGAGGCAGGAGGCAGGCCATGAACCAAAGAATGTGAGCAGCCTCTTAAGGCTGAAACAGTCAAGGAAATAAACCCTCCCCTAAAGTCTCCAGAAAGGAGTACAGCCCTGCCGACACCTTGCTTTTTTCAGTCCAGTGAAACTCGTGTGGAACTTCTAACCTACAGAACTGAAGATAACAAATTTGTATTGTTGAAGCCATGATGGTTGTGGTAATCCAATGCAGCAGCAATAGAAAACTAGTACTCCAACACCCCTACTTCCCCTGCACCATCCCCCAAAGAAAAAACTAAATAAAACAAGTTTATGATAATGATACAACTCTCTTGGCCCACAATCTCTGGAGCAAAGAAAAAAAAGAAAACTCCCCCTCAATTCCCTTTCAATTTGAGAGACATTTGCTTAGTTGTTGGTCTCAGTCCGGGCTTTCGCTACCAAAGTTTTCTGAAGTTATTGAGAAAACTGTCAGGGTGAGACACGCTTTGACACACACAGAAAAAATATGAGACCCTATGATGCACTACAAGTCATAGGGTGAAGCCAAATTTTTTTGAATGAAAAATTCATACTCTCTGTCCAGTTTCAATTTTCGATATCTATCAGTTGGGATTTACCCCATCGCTAGTGAAACTCATCTGAAGCCTTCCTAGAATCCTGAGTGAGCTGTATCTGTGGGGGAGTCTGGACTTGACAAATATCTGAGCATGGCTATGTTTAGAAACAACAGTTGTAAATTATACATTTTCCTCTCCTATCATTTCTGATCCTTGTTCTTCAACATTACAGTGTAGGTTCAGCTGCATCAGAAAAGGGCCTGTCTTGACAGAAAGCCAAATGAAGAGTACCATCCAAGACCAGTAACGGTAGCTGTGGTGTTCATTAGCTGAGAACAGCTCTGACCAGTGAAGTACAGTTTCACTGTCAAAGAGGCAAGGGGGGGGAGAAGATGATGGATCTGTTTTTTAGTGTATGTAAATTCATCCTCAGGAATTGGAGGGATACTTGGGAGTGGGGTATCAAGTTGGGGGCTAATTTCCTACACTTAATCAATGGAGGTTTAAGCAATTCTAATTCAAGTATTTAAGGAAAATCTAAATTAATTTTGTGTTTCACAATCTAGTGAGGTGTAGGGATTGGTTATAGTGTGGGAGACACAGCAGGATCATTAAGCCTGGTGCAGAGGGCATCCTTATTATGAACCCTTATAATGGAACTAAATTATCTTTGGGATGTTGTGTTGATATGGACACAGGACAACAAATGGATGTGGATTCTCAAATATCACTTCTGCTTTGAAGGAACCGGTAAACTGTGATGAGACTGAAATGAAAGAAATCAAACCGACAGGCTGCCTTTTTACCCTGTGCTGGTATAGAGAGGGTGTAGGATGATTATCGGAAAGAAAAAAGATTAGGAATGCAGTCTTATTAAAGCTTGCTGAACAAGTTAATTACTTGAAATCGTCAGGTAGCTTCTAATAAAGGAAGTGATCTTTAATATAAGACAGGGTATAATATAAAAAATATAATATAATACCGGGTATAATATAACATAATATAATACCGGATATAATTATTATAATATAACATAATATAATATAATATAATATAATATAATATAATATAATATAATATAATATAATATAATATAATATAATAATACCGGGTCTTATGTAATATAAGACTGGTCTTATATGAATTTTTGCTCCAAAAGACACATTAGAGCTGATGGTCTGGCTAGGTCTTATTTTCGGGGAAACATGGTAATACTAATACTAGTTACAAGAATCCTGAGAGCTATATGATGGGTAAAATACATAAAAAATCAATGACTGTGTGGGGACAGAGCCAGGAGTACAGTTTCCAGGTTCTCTCCCTCACGTGGAAAGGTGCAGGCTCAGGTAGTAAATGGCCATAAACAGTGATTGGATGGCCATCAGCTGTGGCTAATTGGCCGTCAGCTGTAACCAGTGAGCCATTGGCCACTAATATAACTGCTGTGGCTACACTAGCAGAAAAATGGGGGCTAGCAAGAAGATGGGGGCTGAGCTAGCAAGCGGGGATTGCAGAGAGGCAGATGCTGCCAGCGAGAACATAGTGATATGACTCCCCCATCTATGGCTCTGTGGGTGTTCCTTTTTGGCCTCACCATATCCTGCGTTCTTATGTGGGGAGCAGGACCAGAGACCCCGCATGGCACCCTGCATGACAGACTGCTTTGAAGAATTTTTCATACATTTTAGGATTCATAAAATCCATAATGTATGAAGTTTATAAGATGTGTTTTTGAAACCAAAGGGGATAAAATGAAGGAAATGGAAAGAAGGAGGAAGAGAAAAAGAAGACAGAAGCTTCCTCTGTTCTTTCCTTTTTTTTAATTTAATATTTTATTGGGGAAAAGGAACAGGACTTTATTGGGGAACAGTGTGTACTTCTGGGATTTTTTCCAAGTCAAGTTGTTCTTTCAATTGTAGTTGTGGAGGGCACAGTTCAGCTCCAGGTCCAGTTGCCATTGTTAGTTGCAGGGGGTGCTGCCCACCATCTCTTGCAGGAGTCGAGGAACGGCAACCTTGTGGTTGAGAGCCCACCGGCCCATGTGGGAATTGGCACATGTGGGAGCTCCAACTGCCTGAGCCACCGGGCCGGACACTTCTACTCATTCTTAATTACATCATTGCATTTTGTATTTTGGATACCCTTCTGGTCTCTACAGGTGATGGTGTCTGAGAATAAAAATAATCAGAGAACATAGATTTGGAAAGCTAAAAGTTTTCTTACAGAACATCCACTCCAAACTCTTTATTTTACAGATGAAGAAACTGGGATATAAAGATGATACAGAAATGGCCTAGCCATTTAAAATCTGTATTTGCAGATTAACTTTGGCTAAAGGATTTGACAGTAATTTTCAAATATATCTTTCTTCTAGAAAAGCAGACACTGCTGCTTCTGTATCTTTATTTCCTAGGGAGTTTCTCCAATGTGACAGGAAGTGCTTTTCCTAAAGCTATGAATAATAGCCCCATGCTTTGTCAGGCGCTATAACTCCAATGTAACTACAATACCCTGGTGCCCTCACAGAGTTAATGAGCTTCCGAGGCTAGTAATTTACTATGAGGGAGTAGCTTAGAATTCAGGAAGATTAGATTCTTCTTTATTATATCAGTGCCCTTTTATTTTGTTAACCTAATGCCCTAACATTTCCCGCCATTATACTTCTTTCCTTCCTTTTATAACCAAAGTCCTTAAATGACTCCCATATGCTTACCACCTCCCTTTACTTTACCTCTCACACCTTAATTTGCTCTTTGGATATTTCCCACAAACCAATATCCTGTGTGTCAGGGACTTTCCTTCAGCCCAAATTCAAATGTCTTAATGTTCTCCCTCTTGATTCCTTTGTCGTATTAAACAAGTTTGATTAGCGCCCTTGTCTTTCATTACAGTCAATTCTGTAATCCTAAACAACAAACTTCCTGATAACCCCCTTTAATTATATGTCATCCTTCTGTCTCTTTTCTGTGAGTATTCCGAAGGTTCACTGGTTTTCTCACTCTTCTCTCTCAACAAATTTACCAATATTGATGGCCTCAATGATCACGTCCATATTGAAGATCCCCAAATCTTGGTCTCTTGCTCTGGTCTCCAGTGACCATTCTAATCTTGTAATTCCAGCTGCTCTACTCTTAGATCTCCTGCCATGTCCCATTTAACATATCTAAAACCTAACTCATCATCCCACTGACTTAATTGTATCCCTTTCCAATACATTTTTAAAAAATAAAACTACAAATTGCTGTTTTGTTACACTTCAAAAAGAATCATTTTACTCTTAGTTTAAAAACATTTGAAGAATTATGAAATTGTTTTGATTATTCTGTGTTTTCTTACAGAAGAATTTCATTTCTATGCCTGCTGTCATCACCAGAATCCATCCATCCATCCATCCATCCATCCATCCATCCATCCATCCATCCATCCATCCAACATCATCCCCTGGTTAATCTTTCAGATAAACCTACATATAAATAGCCTGTACAAAAATATCTCAGTATCACTTTATTAGATTAATATATTAAGTGTTCCTGAGTATATTAAGCAGTTCCAGTTGGTAGAATTGCTAGTCCTCACCTGCCTTTAAGCTGGCTTCATTCTAAATTGAGCATCATACACCTACCTTTTCTGCTACAAAAGGGTGGGATCAGTACAGCGGAAACCAACCTATCCTTTGCTCTTAATTGGATTGGGAGCAACTTGGTGCAGGATAAAGGAGGTGAAGAAAAACATCCCATCCACAATGATCGTTAATAATATCCTGATGCCGAGGTCATCCTCATTTGTAAGAACTATTAATTCATAATCTCTAGTTATCATTTCTAGATTTTGCAGAGTGACTTCACTTTATGCGGCGCAACTTCCAACAACATAGCACTTGGTTGCTTTGCATAGGGTGGCTAGCTTCTGTGCCAAATATATGTATCATTCTGTGTACTTCATAGCTGTGATCGTTTTTAAAAGCCAAGTGTGGGTAATCATCTCAGGGAATAGGTATTTATGTTATAACCCTTGGAGAATGTTAGTAATCCGTTATTTTTCTTGATCATTTTTTAAGTCCTGTTGTTTCATGAGCATATTGATTCTTCACCTTATGGATTCATTGATTTGACCAATATTCTTGAGCTACTACTACTAGATGTCAGCCCAGGAACTTTGGTTCTGAGAATAAAATGTTAAATATGATAGACAGACTCTGCCTTCATGGAGTAGGGAAGACAGATACTAAACAAGCAATTACACAGAAGTTTGAATCGTCCGTGATAAGGGAAGTACAGAGTTCTGTGGAAGCATATGGTATTAATATTACCATCTCAGTTCCACTACCTGTTGGCAGTGAGATCAAAATAAAGTTGCTTAACCTCTCAAAGGCTCATTTCCTCATATGTAAAGCCATGGCCAATAATAATACCTGCTTCATAGATTTGGTATGAGGATTAATTTTTTTCAAGCACTTAGTACAGTGTTTAACACATAATAAGCACCCAATAAATGTTAACAGCAATAATAAAATAACATGAATTTTATGTTACCACACCATTTTACTGTGTTCATTTTCACTTCTACAACTTTGGTTATATTTTTCTTAATTCTCAGCAGCCATATTTTTCACTTCTGACTCAATGCTTGTAAAACTCCTAAATGTCAATTTATTAAATTCCTCAGGCACTCTTTTATGCGACAAATATATTGGGTGCCCACTAAACCAGACCCTATGTCAGACACTAATAATAAAATACTGAGCACAGCCAATAGGATCATTGCCCTAAGGGACACATGGGCATTGAACAAATCACACATAAAGAAGTACAGGATGACAAACTGTCTCAGCTTGTGCATAAATACACTTAAAGATGAAAGACAATGATCTTTTATTAGAGCAAAGGCAAACAAGATTCAAGCTATGAAACTGGAAAAGACTAGTCCCCATATCATACAAATGTTATGCTTCCTTCTACAGTCCCATATCCTAAAATAAACAAAGTAAAGATTAATCTTAAAACCCAGAATACCATGTTTTTAATAACCTTCTGTTTCCTTGCTCTGTAAGTGACGGACAGAAATACCATTTATTACAATTAAAAAATGGGCTATATTATATAAATAATGACAGTTTAAATAGGGTCATATTCTTTAGAATGGTACTTATGCTAAATACTCTGTTAGCATTAGCAATGAACTATTCCATTTCAATCTAACAAGGCAATCCACAGCATACATTTATTTGTTTTGTCAGTGAAAACAAGTAGGCAGGTTGAAGAATACACAGATGGGTTATTTGTTTGTAGGCCCTTGTGCAGGGCAGTGAAGGATATGGACCCTGAAAGCTATCTTAGTTGTGAGACCTGAGAGGATCAAATTCTCGGTGCCCAGTTTCATTCCTAAAGTGGGGTTAATATCTTTCCCAAATGGTTAGAACAGAATGTGGCACACATTGAGAACCCAATGATACTAATGATTAAATGTTAGCTAAAGGCTCTGGCTAAGTATCAATAAATAGAAATGAACTATTTGAGGCCATTTAGGGTGTGGTTTAAAGTGACCAGCTTTCCTGGTTTACCAGGGACTGGATTTCGCTCACAGGACAGTTGGTTACGCTGTCTAAATTCAAACATGCAGAAGGCAGTATGCACACCCACAGGGATCGTCCCCTCTTTACATGACACCGTTGATCTGACATAGGAATGACTGATACTGTTTTCTACTAGTTAAATCACATGGACCAGTGATGAATCAAGGATCATGATAAATCTAATTTGGGGTACTGAAGCGTCTTGAACTTTTCTTCTTGAATTCTGATTGGTTGACAGCACTTTTGTGCTTTTCATATCCCATAAGCAGAGAGCTGGGGAATAATGCATGGGTCCTCAAGAATATCTGAACTAGTAACAAGGGAGATTTGCCTTTTAAGTCCTCTTTAAGTAGATAGCCATCTGATTCTACCACTTCTTAAAATAGATTTTTTTAAAAAGGTCAACTTTTAGCACTTGTGCTTTAACAGGTGCTTAAATAACAAGAACTTTAAGAGGGAAAAGCTGAAGGTGAAAGAAGGACCATTAGTGTGATCCTCAGCCATGTGCTAAGGGCAGTAATATCATGGTAGGTATAGGATGAGGAGGAACAATGCTAAAATAAATGCCTAAATTCTAGCCTTCTTGCTTATTGTTTTCTTTATTTTTTTTTCATTCTTCTAACGGAAGGTGTTCATATTATTTAAATGTCTGCTCATCTTGTAAACCTTGAATCTCTTACGTTCAAGCAAATGTCTAGCAAATGTTAGATTCTCAACAACAGCAGCAAAAATGTTAAATTGAATATGCTTTAAGGCCAAAGATTGTTTTTGTATATTCTATTTTTTCTCCTTTCAAATCAGTACCCATTACAAAATTACAGATCTACTTAAAGAGAACTGGAAAGTTCCAGAGTTAGCTGTCACACAGATACATTTTCAGGTTGGCATTTATTTGATCTAACATCATTTAGGCACCCTTTACAAATCTAGCTTTGACACATGACATTGCCAGTTTCCGAGCTCGTGCTTCACTATGGACACAGGTATTGCCAATTGTTGTAATGTTGATCAAGGCAGCTACTGACTGTATTTAGCAACTGTTCCAGTAAATCATTCTCCAGCTGTCTGGGAGTCACAATCCATAGTCTTAAATAGAGATATTCGTCATTGGTCTTATTAGCTTCAGGTTATATATGTCATCTGTTGGCTTTGGATGTATTCATTGGTATAGGCAAATGTTTTTCTCAAAATGTGTTTTTTAAAACAACACACAAATACCAATTCATATTTTGTTCTGCAAATGCAGAATTCACAAGCAATTTTGTATTTTAACTATCATCACAGTATCATATTTTCATTTTTGGATCACAGAGTCCAACTGAGACTATGAGAGATGTGTGGAAGTCTGTTTGCCCTGTATCGTGCCCTAGTCGTCTCTAAGCCATGTGCTCCATGGAAAGCTGCTATGGAAGATGGGAAAGCCTGTAGCTGTTGGGGAAACTGTAGCTGAGAGTCTATTTCCATGAAGTTGAGAGAACAAATGATTGGTTAATGTATATACAATCAACTTAATGGATTTGAAGCTGTTTTCACTCTAAGCACAGATATGGTAATTTAAATAGTTACAGAAAAGAAAGTGGAGAGGAGAAATGCTATATTGAGATCCCACACAAGGAAATTAATATGTAAGAGACAAATGTTAGTGCTGAGGTGGGGAAAAGGAAAAATATGATTACTTTCATTATTTGGAACGACTCTCAAATTAGGGCTCTCTAAGGAAAGTTAAAGATGAGTAGCCCGATCTGGATCTCTTAGCTCCGAATCAGCCAGAGCAGCTCCATATTCACCTGTTTCTCATATTGGGATAAAGCACGGGGCTTTAGACTGACCACAAACTGTATGACATTTTTTTATTCATTTGATAAATGACTCCTCTAATTTGAGGAATCATATAATTTGAAAGGAGAAATAATTCCCCTCCCCCCCCCCGGTTCAGAGTTTTGGGAGTAATTTTCAATTTATGGAATATTAGAAGAAAATACCAATTTTTCAGAAAAATACAAAAGCATATAAAGTGGCATGTTTATTTCTAAAATTGTTGGTCAGTGAAAGCCCATGGCATAACATGAAAGTGGGGTCCTGTAAAACAATTCCAAGTGAGGATGGATTGATATGATCTAGGCATGCAGTGTCTAGTAGTAAAACAATAGCTTATAGATTTAGAAGATTCATTATAATAAAGTTTTATTGTATAGTTTTTATTAGTTCGAGGGTTTATTTTCTTAATGTATTTATTTTTGAAAAGATAATGTAGGGGACAAATCCTAAGAACTACAAAAGGCATACTGAAAAATAAGTCTCTACCTCCATTAACCTCTCTTGACATAACCAGTCTTACTAGTAGTTACTCATGCTCCCTTCTAGAATATATTGTGTATATATATGTGTGTGTGTGTGTGTGTGTGTGTGTGTGTGTGTGTATGTGCTTATAATGGAGATTTTTTTAACTAGGAAAGAATATTCCTTGAATAGAGGATACAATTATATGACTTGTATAGATTCTTTATTCTTGAGGGTCTTAAAAACTGTGAAGCAATAACATATTTTCTGGCTCTCCAAAATCAAACAAAACAGTGATCTGTTGTGGTTGAATGCAAGGTAAAGCCCCTCTGTAAATCCTTGTCTGGGTGAGACAAAGAGATTAAGGTTATAAAACATGGAAAATATCTTTAAATTAGAAAGATAGAAATACATACATTTTAGGAAGATAGAAATACATGCATTTTAGGAAGATTTTTCTACCACTGTATCTACATAAACCACTGTGTCTAAATATGATTTTCCAATAAACTTAGGAAACAACATCATTGGGCATTCTATGGGCTAGTCATTTTAATGGTAATGAGAAACATGCATTTAAAAAATAACATGGATACAGTATACTTTGCCTAATGTCACCTCTTAGTATTTGAGTAGTATATTTGGAGAAAATCTATGAAATGTTTAACCATAAAATTGTCAACACTGCAAGAAGCTTTTCCTTGTCCAATTTAAGATTGCCAGATAATTGGTTTGAACTTGGTTATACGGATAAATAAGGACTTTTATCCAAATGCTGGCCATTTTCCATATAGAGGTTCCAGACTGGGTATCCAGGGATGTTTCCAGAACACTGCAGAACAAACCTATTGGAGAATTATTCTGTTTCAGTCAGAAAGGTGAGGAATCCACAAGTCACTACTACAGAATTTATTGAGTTCAAAAACACACCGCTGTCTTTACAAGGGACGGGAAAACCACCATTGCTGCCACTGCTTAAAACCCTTGACCTTGTATGCTGGAATTTACTACACAAGTCATGTCTTCACAAGCTCAATCTTAGTAGCAGAAAACTGCTCTCTAAAATATTTGCTATAAGGCAAGCAGCAGGAAGATGGCTTCCACTTGACCTCTGCCTTGCAAATTTCAACAAGTGCACTTAATTGGCTGACCCTAATTTGCATCTGCAACTTTAAAAGCACAGGAATCTGGGAAATGAAGTTTTTAGCCTTCCAGCATCTGCAGCACAGAAATGCACACTCTGAAGAGAATGGTTGCCAATTGGCCACATCCACCATACTGCCATTCAAAGACTAGTCATTTCTTATCCAAGGTTACAGAACTAGTGAGTGCTAGAGCAACAAACTTGAATTCAAAGATTTTTGGCTCCTTGCCCAGTTTTCTTTCCACTACATCAGTCTACAGCACTGAATACTCTCTGAAGACATTTGCCAAAGGAGACATGTTTTCAAATCTTGTCCTAATTATATTTCTCACTGAACCATTAATTCAGGCATCTGTGAATATTGTTACCATTTAGTTTTCTGTCAAATCTAGCTCTTTTTCGAAACTCAGACTTAATCTTATTTTACAGTACTTACAGTTAAACCAACACTGCAAGGGTTTAATACCTTGGAGTATTTTTCTCAGCAGGCTTGCTGCTTAATCCATTTAATGTCAGAACAACACAAACCTTATTAAAACGAGGGAAAGGACATTATTTGAAACTACATTAGTGGCTTGCTTTCTGCTGGATAAAACCTGCCAATATAACAATATTTGTACCCTATCTTTATTTTAATTTGTGTTTTCTGCTAAAGATATATGGGGAAAAAAAACATTAAAAAAAAAAGAGTTGGGGGATGTCAAATCCTCTTGAATTTTAACCATGCATAGAAGAATGAAAATTCTCTTAGGGAAATCTATATAAGTTTGTACTTCTGTATGAAAATAAAAATATGAAATATACAAATATTTGGATATAAGTGGAAAAAATTTAATATATTTGGATATAAGTGAAAATATTTGGATATAAGTGAAAAAATTTTAATGTATCAGTAATCAGTAGTACTCATATCTCACTAATATTAATTAAATATTAACTTTAGTTCCAAATGCATTTTAAAGCATCTTTGATAATATATTTTTATGTGCCCATTTAATAACCTAAGTACAGAAATTCTTTATACATACATTGAAGAATATAAATTACCGGATACATTTCTGTTTAGACTTATCAACAGTACTTTGTTATAATTAAATAAGTTAAATTCATGTTACTATATAAAAAATTCAGTTCTTGCTGAAGTTAACATTTGACTGAGCTGTTCAAGAATAACTACAAAGAGTCCAAGGTTGCTTTTAAATCTTTCATATACTTTCCATAAACTATCAAACCACTCTAGCAGGATTTAGGTTGGTGTTTTTCTTAATATAGGTTTATGGTGACTTTTTTGTTTCCTTTGGTGGTGGTTGGAGTGGTGTGGTGATTTGGCTCAGAGAATCATGTAAAAACTTGGCATCAATCTGTGCATTCATAAAAACCTGAGCTTACATGAGTAAATATGGAAAAATGCAATATCTAATAAATGTTTGAAAACGCTGGTTTCTGAAGAGTTTAGCTAAGAATTATTTACATTATAAAATAATCTAGTTGGTATTTCTCTAAATACCAATGTACTCCAAAATAACTATTTGATTTCCATGCTTTTTGTTCAGAAACACATTTACTTTATGGGATTATTTATAGACTCAGATAACCAGGTTGGATTCAACCCAAAGCAGGGACTGAAAGAATGTAAGAAATTTGTCCAAAAACTGGGAATAAATGGAATCTTTCTAACCCATTTCCATCAGGACTCCTTGCCTCTGCAACGGCAGATGGGAAGTCAATCTATGTCCAGGCCGGAAAGCAACTGAACTAAATTTTACAAGGGAAATTCTTCCACCATTCCTTGGGAGGGAAGGGTGGAGAACAGGACACTCCACCCTCAGCAATATCCCCTTGGTTAATAATGTAACCAGATCTTCTCTATCGTTATCAACTTACCAATCAGGTAATGGCAGGTTTTTCCAATGCTTTATATAGAGTTTAATTGAGGAGGGTCCTAAGATCCTTACTTATCAAAGATTTTCAAAAAACGGTTATTTTAAGCGTGCATGCCTTACAGATATAAATCATGACTGCTGATGTACTATCAAGCCTTACACAAATCAGGGAGTATATGCAAGAAGGTGGATAAAGAAGAAATTCCAAATTTATACTATAAGAACATGTGAAACATATTTGTGAGGTATTAGAAGCTATTAGTATTTTAGTATATGTGACTGGTGCATACAACAAAATGAATAATTTGTGGTTAACATAAGCCAGCTAAATTCTTGAAATGCACAACTAACTATGCAGATATCTCTCAGCCCACAGATACTGCAAAGTAGGGGTCTGGGCTTCTAAGTTTGCTCTTAAACTGGAGAAGTGAAGACATTTCATTTGAGTCTTTTTTCACTTATCTTCCATCTGTTTCCTGGAATAACAAGAGTTAGAGCAACCTCTAAAGCTTTATCTTATGTAAGAGCTGGGTGATTAATATGTCAGTCGTGGCCTCACCTCTCACTGAAACAGTTATCAGGCTTCAGATAATTATTCTGTCTCTGAATTTTAAACTTTAGGTTAAATTGCTATTTGTTTTTACTCTTATTTTTTCTCTTTTTATTGTGAAAATTTTCAACATATGGAAAAGTCAAAAGAACAATGCAACAAATACCTATATACCCTTCACAATTTTGTGTTTATGCATATATATTATACATATAACGTATATATGCCGGACCGTTCTCAGGTTGCAGATGCAAATAAGTAAACATGAAAAAATATACTTAAATGTTGCCACATGAATTTCCTGAGAATAAGGATCTTTTCCTACATGACGACAATTAACTATTATCCTTAAACATCCTGATACCCAGGCCGCGCCTACATTAACTAAATTAAATCAGATGTTTTAAAGCTCCCAGGTGATTACAATGTATATAAAAAGTTGAGACCCCGGTCTACAGATTGATTAAATTCAAGTTAAACATTTTCAAGAAAGAATGCATTGTTTTTCTTTTTTAATATGCATAAGAATGAGCTAGCCTTTAAAGTTTAGCAGATCTGAATTATAGATTTTAAATCAGTGTCACAATAATTTACATCTCCTTAAATTTTATCACGTTAATGTCATTTTCTCTTAAAATATTTCTTTAAATATACTTGACATTTATTTCACTTTCTTCCACATCATTATTTAAAATGCATAAAATACTATTGTTATGTAGATCCCAAATGTGTATGTATGTGTGTGTATATATATATATATATATATATATATATATATGTATATGTATATATACACAAAGCTAAATGTCTCAAAACAAAAAAATTTATACATATATCTTATTCGATAAAATGTTTAATAATTCATCTTAGCATATGAAACATTAAAGCTTCTTCATAATATTTCTCATAATCAAATTTCACATGTATAAGAATAAAAGGACCAGCAAGGAAAATCAAAATCTAAACCTAATACATATTAATATTTTGACAGATTATGTTAAAAATCTTCATGTTTCTTACAACAAAGAATTATCCCCAAGTACATAAAAATAATTTTGACTGATAACAAATTTTCCCTACATTTTATTGTAGTTTCCTTCTCAGTGTTAAGATTAGCATTAGTCTAAAAGGTATTTCCAAAATTCTTCAACACCTATCAATTACTTTTTTTTTTGGCTTCAACTATGACATTGTTGTAGAATAGAATATCCAAGCTAGGAAAGAAAGCATCAAGCATTAAGAAATAGCCTTTAGATATGTATGTCTATTTTTTAGGATTAGAGTCAAATTAAGCTATTCATGAACTGAATATTTTTAAGTGAATCAAACCAGTTCAGTGTAAATTACATATTTTTGACTGGAATTGAAGCCACAAGACCTGAATTCTAGACTGTGATGAGAGGGGACTTTTTTTCTCTGGGACTCAGGTGTCTCATCTGTTAAATGCAGGGTTTAGCTATTCTGAAGATTCCCAAACTTTCCCAGTTCATGGCACTCATAGTATCTCAGTAATTTTTCATGGTGTTGCATGTTAAAAAACAAATAAACAGAAAACCATAATAATTCCATTTATTAACTAATTATGTCCAAACTTATTATGTACGTATGTTATAACAACTTAGCTGCTTAAAATAATAATGCGCATACTTAAAAAAGTGCACATCCTAATAGGACATGCACATCTGTTGGGCACTTTACAATTTCTCAAACCTTGGAATTGGATTGGAAACTACTATCCTCATTTCCTGTTCCACAGTCATTTTCCCATGGACCTTCCTTATGTTTTATAACAGCAACTTACAAAAACCCAGCGTCATGAAGGTTTGATGCTATCCAAAGGAATGAGCATGAATTAATGCTGAAGTTCTGAACTACCTGAAGCTAATGGTTTACATGGTGTCCAACTGATGTTACTGGGTCGGCCTCCAAAATTTTAAATATCACATGATGATGCCCCTTTGAGCTTGTTTCAGTACCCTTGGAGTGCTTCTGTAGTTTGCCATGCACGGTATGCTCTCTAAAATATTTGCTATAACTGTAATGTGTGATCTAAGATGTAAATGCAGAACGTGAGGGAAATAAATCATTCTGAGGGACTGGGGTAAGTTACTATGGGATTGAAGAGGAGATAAAAATTGTGATAAATGTTCTATTTGTATGGAATGCCCTCCCCTCCCCACTTCACCTACAAAATGCCTAACCATGTCTCAATTCAGCTCAAACTTCTTCAGGACCACCTCCCCTAACCAAGTCAAATTCAACTATTACACATTCTGAAAGTACTCATTTTCTAGCACTTGTCACAGTTGCAATTATACATGCATTTGTAAAACTACTTGATTAATTCTTGTGTCTCCCATTACAACATAAGCTCTTAGAGGGTAGGAATATGTCTGATACCACAGTGGTTCCCACAGTGTCTAGTATATGATAGGAACTAAAACTTTGCTAAATGAAACTTTGCTAAATGAAATGCATGAATGCATGTACTGTGACAGAATAGGTATAGCATTCATTCTGATTGTATTTCTTTATTCTAGACAGCTATTTAAAACAGCATTGCTAAAATGTATTTCTTTTTTTCATAATATTTAGCAGGAATAAGGAACCCATAGACATACTTCGGCATCTGAAACCTCAGAAAGCAATCTCACCTCAACTAAATAAAAGGATAACATTGCTTTTGATAAGGCAAGTCAAATATTCTTAAACTTTTATAGACAAATTAATTGTTATAAGGAAAAAAACTCATGTTACTACATAAAAATTGCTAATAGAAAATTTAAAAATTTAGCGATGGCCACAAATCAAACCTCAAAAACTATGTTCTATAATTCTGATATTAGGAGCAGAGAGTGATAGTTTCTAGAAAGTGGCAAGTCACTATGCAACAAAGATTAATTTTATTGACACACTAAACAAAAATGTTAAGGGAAGTGTATGGTGTCACTATTAGAATAAAATGAATTCTAAAAATCTTATCAACATTCTATTTTAATCTTGGTTATACAAAGATTCATTACTTAACTAAGAATGGAATATAACAAAGCATTATATGATTTCTGGATAATGAAAATAATCTTAAAGTCAAACAGAATATAAGGGTATGTAAGTAGAACAAAATAAGATAATGATTGTACCAAATAACAAAAAACCTTTAAAAAGGTGGATTTAATCACAGTGGCCAAGATATGGAACCAACCAAAGTGTCCTTGGATAGATGACTGGATAAAGAAGATGTGGTATATACACAATAAAATACTATTCTGCCATCAGAAAAGATGAAATAGTACCATTTGCGACAACATGGATGGACGTTGAGATTATTATTCTAAGTGAAATAAATCAGACAGAAGAAGTTGAGAACCATATGATTTCACTGATATGTGGCATATAAAACTGAAAACAACAAAGGAACAAGACAAACAAATGAAGAAACAAAAACTCATAGACACTAAGAATAATTTAGTGGTTACCAGAGGGTAAGGGGGTGGGGGGTGGTAGATGATGGTAAACAGTATCAAATAAATGGTGATGGAAGGAGAACTGACTCTGGGTGGTGAATACACAATGTTATATATAGATGATGTAATTCAGAATTGTACACCTGAAATTATGTAACTTTACAAACACTTGTCACTCCAATAAATTTTAATTAAAAAAAGTGGATTTAAAAAAAAAGCAACAACACTTAATTATTATAAGGTTGATTGATGAGACCTCATACATACTAAAATCTGGCTCTCTCTGAGGCTATCATTTTCCTAAGAGTTCTCCCAAATGGTGCCTAATTATTTTCTCTCATCACACATCCAGGTTACAGGGTTGATGTCCACCTAGTTCCCCGTTGCCACTTCCCAGAACACTTTTACTTTATGGTCCTGTAAAATTAAAACAAAAACCATCAACCCATCAACCACAAAACACACTATTCCTTTGTAGCTCATGTTGTAATACCCTCCTCATCACATCTCCTTTATCTTTCTGATCCTAAATTACTAGCCTACTGCATCTCACCCACCATTCTCCTCTTCCCCAGCTTTTTCAGAGGAGTTCTCCTCAAACTTTACGTACATTTGAATCACCTAGGGGACCCTGTTAAATTTAGACTATGACTCAGTAAGAATACCCAGAGATTCTGCATTTCTTATCACTCCCATGAGAAGATATGGACCACTTTGAAGAGTAAAGCTCTAGAGAGGCTATTTCTGCTATTATCTAATCTACTATAATCCTAATTCCCTATTTCTTCTTTGGCGCTTATTCCCTCCTGTTTTTAATATCTATGGTTCCTTTACTGCTCCTTGTCTTTCTTACAGTCAGTCTCCTCTCTCTGAACTACTTAAGCATCACCCATTAAAAAAAAAAAAAAAATCTAGTTTAACTCTTTACTCCCCCTAGCTACCATCCTAGGTCTCGCTCTTTCACAGCCCAAATTTTCAAAAAAGAAATTGTGTTTGCCAATGTCATTTCATCTTCAATTCAATTCTGTACCCACTTCAGTCAGACTTGCAGGTCCATTAGTCCACCAACATAGTATTCCCAGAAGCCACCAATGACCCCATGTTGAGAAGCCAAAAAAGACATTTTCAGTTCTCATCTTATTTGAACCTCTCAACAGCATTCAATACTGTTAGCCACTCCTGACATTTCTCTACCTTTTCCTCCATGACACAATAGTCTCCTTCCTCTTCTGTTACCATTCTAGCAAATCTTTACAATCAGTTTTACAGGACCATCAACTTCTTCTATCCAGCTAATAGTACATATTTAAGTTCTTTGGGGTTCCATACTTCTTTTCCAGTATATATTCACACCCTACAATTTCCATGCTTTCAGCACCTAAATGCCAATGACTTCTGAATTTGTCTCAAGCTTATACATCTTTCAGTTACAAATCTGTATATTCTATGGTCTACTCAATATCTTCTCTTCGATGTCTCAAAGGTATCTCAAACATGAAATCCAAAGCTGTTAATTTCCCACTAGTACATGCCATTGTCACATAGCTAGATACATAATCCAGAAAACTATTATTATGTTTTTGACACGTCCTCTTCCCTCACTGTCATAAATACACTCCATTTTCGAAGACCTCCCAAATATCTATGGAATCTATTCAGTTTTCTCCATCTCCACAATCACCCATCCTAGTATCAATAATTGTCATCTCTCGGTTGGGCTACTGCAAATTGTTTCCTAAGGAGTGTTACTTTTATCCATTTCACTCTATTGCTCCCTCTTTAATTTGTTCTACACCCTGCACATATGGTGATATTTTTGAAACACAAATTTGATCATTTGTGCCTGTCTCCGCTGATCATCCTGAACTTATTTTAGTCCTTCATACCTGCCCTCCTTCTCGTTAAAGGGATGTTGCTTGTACTATTTCATTGGCTTGGAATGCTCTTGCTTTCCCTTCCCTTCTCCTAGTATAGCCTACTTTATCCTTCAGACCTCAGCTCTATCATCATTTTTTAAGGGAAAGCCTACCTTTGTTTCAATGAGTAGGTCAGATTTATCTACTAGAAAGTCATACTGAATCATGTACTTCTCCATTACAGTACTCCCCAAGAGCATGGTAAACTTCTGGTTTGTTCACCATGGTCTCCCCAGTACTAGCACAATTCCTGGCACATTGGAGTTACCCTCCCAAACATCTATTGATTGAATTAATGTGTAGAGGGGATATCAGTTGAGGAATCCTGAATGGTATGGCATTTGAGCTGGTATTATTGAAGAATAAGGTGGAGGGAAATTAATTAGGGATATTGCAAATAACAAAATTTAATAGTTTTTGCTGGGATATTTAGATATAAGTGGTAGCAGAATTGAAAATGATTCATGGGTTGATCAGGAAAATGGTAGAGCCAATGAAAAAGTTTCAGCTAAAGAAAATGATGAGTTAATTTATTGATGCACTGAATTTGCAGTAACAAACTGACCAGGTGGAAATGGCTTGAAGACATTTTAAAATGTAGGAATGGATGTGGTATAAGATGTCACCCAGATATCTTGATCTGGATGCCTTTCTGCTCCTGACAAGCAAATATACAGTTAACCGCACAGAAAGAGTCAGAAATCCTGGAAAATTTTGAGATTACTCTCTGTTCCCCTATTTACTTATCCTTTTCTTTCATCTGTATTTTCTCTCTTTTCTCCACCCCACTGCCACTTCCCTGGACTTGCACTGGATTATTTCAACAAGCTCCTAACTACTCTCACTGCATCAAATCTTGATCTCCTTGTTTGCAGTTTCCTCCCAGGGTGACTTTTCCAAGACACCAGAAAGTCAATCTCCTAGTAAGTGTCTTTAAAAGGCTTTCATTACCTACAGAATAAAATATAGACTCTTTACCAAGGCTTTATGGTTCGATCCTAAATTCCTGAACTTCACTTCTAGCTCCTCTGTCCAACCATACCAGACTACTTATTATCTTCCAATGCCTCACGCTTCCCTTCTTCCTTGCTTCCTTCTTTTCAACCTAATTGAAACAAAGTTATTCCGGCTAGGAAAAAGATATTGTCTAGTATAGAGACCAAAAAAAAAAAAAAAAGGAAAAGAAGAAAAAGAAAAAGCCAAGGAAACTGCCAGCTTTCAAATTCCAACTCAAATGTGCACTTCTGTAGCCTTCCCCTCTAGGAAAATTGAGGCCCACAGGTTATGTACCAGTTTACTGCAAATCCTAGCCAAAAGTTAGCTGAGTCACTGCTAACTTATAGGTGAAGTTAAGCTCACTATTTGGCATGTCTACCCTTCAGACAGTATAGCTAGGAAGAATTTGGCTATATGTAATTTGTTGTCACATTTCTTTCCAGGCTAGAATTGTGGCCACAGAATCCTCCCCTTGACCTCAAGAAGATGGCTACGGAGAGACATCGTTACGTCTCACGTCACTACGTGCTGGGAAGGTGGGGCTCTCAAGGGAGGGGCGAAGGGCGGGGCCAAGCAGGGTGGGGCGGGGCTAGAAGGGGCTGGGCGGCTCTAGAGAGCGAGAGGTCGGGGGCACTTCTGCAATTAAGCTGGCGCGCGCAGCGATAGGAGGACCCGCCGGGAAGGGCCACTCGACGTTCTGTCCCGGGCGCGTGCCCGGGACCACCGGCTCAGACCAGGCGCAGCGGCATAGCCGAGCGGAAGCTGGTGGCACCGGGAGTGGCGGCCAGAGCCCGAGCTCCACAGGCGGGAAGCACCCAGGATTGGGGAAGCCCCTGGAGCCGCGCGGCGGCGCCTCCCTGACCCAAGGACCCGCGACGACGGTCCCGGGGCGCGGCGCCACCGTGCGCGACCCAGGCCGGCATTCCAAACAGGCGACCCGGGCTCCTCCTCGACCCGGCCCGCCTCACCTGCGGGCAGCGCCGCGCCGCCTCCGCGGGTGTAGACGGCACCTGCGCTGCCTCTCTCACCGGCCTCCGCCCGTCGTCCCCCCGGCGCCAGGCCCGGGCCGCGCACCTGGACGCGCGGGGCCGCGGGAGCCGAGGCTCAGAGGGCGGAGGGCGGTGTCTCCCCACCGCTCCGGGACGACGCAGGTGAGGCGGGCGCGGCGGCCGTCGCAGCCGCAGGCGGGTCCCGGAGCCCCGGCCGTGTGCGCCCGCTCCCGGGGAGGAGCCGCCGCGGTTGGGCACCATGAACGGCAACGGCGCCAACATCACCTACGCCAGTCGCAAGCGGCGGAAGCCCGTGCAGAAAACGTGAGTGTCCGCAGCGCGTCCTCGGTGCGGGGCCTGGCGCTCAGGCGCGCGGGTGCGAGAGGCGGCCCCACCCCGCCCCCAAGTCCCCGAGGCCTGGGGATTAGGGCCCTTCCTGACACCGGCGGTGGAATCGAGACTTGGGGGCGGGTCGAGCGACCCAGGCCTTAGATTCCCCCCCCCCCAGGTTTTATTGTATTTTAAAAAATGATCCCCGTCGCCCGTGCCCACGAACCCTCTCCCCCCCCAGCCATTTGCAGCTGTTCTCTGTGGTCCTAATTTGTTGACAGCTCTGGTCTGCCCGGTGGGGCTGGTGGATGATTTAGCATACACTCCTCTTGAAATCCCTTTCCGTGTTTAATAACCTCTTCGGTTAGAGGACGGTCATACTTCTCATTCCTGGTAAGGCGAGGTGTTCTAAAGAGCTGAACGTGTGCCGCTGCAAGAAGGGAGCCTCTGAAGGTATTTCTTGGTCCGGTGGAATTGGCTTTTCGTTGCCCTTTTATTTACTAATTTGGCAGTAATTTTGCAGTGCTCAAGATGGTCGTCTCCGTAAAATGTATAGAGATGGTAGCAGGTGTGAGTGAGTCTGGTGGGCAAGGTCCAGTGGGGGGATTTGATTTTGCAGCTGTCTTTTTGGGGAGTTACCGCTTTTGCGGTGGTTTTAGGGTCTGTACAGTACATAACAGATTTGGAACTGGACTCAGTGAAACAGACGTTTTCATTCTTGATATCTTTCTCTAATTCCCCTTTCCCCCTACTTCAAAGTTTGGCCAATTCTAATGGAGCGATTACAGACAGAATTTTTTGTTTGTCTTGGTGGGATATTTGTGTGAGATAGCCAATACTTTAAAATATTTTTTTTTCAGAAAAATAAATCCTGGTTGAGACAAATTTACTTTTGTGAGTTGGCTGTATTCATGTGTTTATTCCCTGTTATCTCTGACTTACTTTACTTCACATTTTTCAAATTTTCATAAACAATTTTAAGAACACATTAAAGATTTACTCAGAGCAAACTAGAAGTGTGCATTTCGCTTAAAATTTAACTTAGACCACTAATCCAAACCAGAAAAGTAGTTTAAGCTTTATATTTAAATCCACTAACTGGTGTAAAAGTTTAATTATTCTGGAGTTTTAACTTTCTTTTAGAATTTCAATATGAAGAGCATATTGAAGAACATTCAGGTCTAGACTTGGCGTTAACAGAGGATATTCATCTATAAAATCGACTGATTAAAATTTAGAAGTCTTATGCTGCAGAGTGGCTGACAGGAATACTGCCGAGTCAGCAATTTTCTGTCTTGGCAGTTCTGGGACATTGATTTACGAACTAGCAAAAGTAGAGTGATTTGTCTAATTTGACTTTGTCCTTGATGGCTAAAGTTGAGAGGTATTGCAAATGCCTATTCTATGTATTTATTAATACAATAGTACACTTACCATAATTTATAATAGAGACATCATGGGCTTTTTTTACATATAGTCAGAAAACTTGAAGAGCTCCCTAGTGGATTTTTAAGTTACTGATTTTTTTTGTCCTGTGTTACAAAAAGGCTTAGATGGCTTAAAAAAAAAAAAAAAAGTCATATACCTTATTTTTGTATTCATTTTTATAAAGTTTAACATTTTTGGCTTATAGATAACATTTTATTAAAGATCTTCCCTTTAAACATACTGCATTTTCCTTTTATTTTTATGTAAGCTGTATCTTTTATTTTATCTTAATATTTTAATATACTTCCTAAGACTTTAATATAGTTGCATGTAATAATCTCTTGTAATACAGTGTTGCTAAAGCATTTTCCACATTACCCCTATTTTATTTAGTATAGATGTTTATCAGATATTTATTGTGCACCATGCATTGCTTCTAATCATATAAATGCCTTAAAATGTCACTTTATTGCTCCATAAGAAAAGCCTAGTGCTGGCATTTACAGAATCACTTGAAATTGTTTACAAATTATTTTTTCCTGAGTGAAAAACGGTTAGCTTTATAATGCAGTTAATTAAAGTTCATTTTAGGAATATGGCCATAAAATCTAATATTAAGTTTAATGTGGATATTTTTAAGTTAAATTACTATTTGTAGCTAATGGGGTCTAAAATAATGCCAACATTGTCAGAAAAACACATCTTTGCACTGAAAATGCTTTTGAGATTTAACTTTGACCTCTTAAGTGAAAGCCATTTTATTTTACTTAAAGAGAAAATATGTTGTAGCATAATTATAGAGCTGTTGATAAGACAGCTATCTAAATATACAGTTCCATAAAATTTTGGAATCAAGTCGGTTACATAATTTTAACCTGAAGCTCTTCCAGTCAATCTTCAATTTAATTAATTAAACAAGATAAACTCCCTCTAGTGGCAAGTCTAACATTGAGAATTATCTTCGTTAGTAGGAAATACATCTTAAATATGTTAAATTTAATCCCACTAAAGTATGTTGTATATAGTAGACACTCAGCAAATGTTTCCTTTGTCTGGGAGTAATAAAAGGAAATTAAAGGATCTGAAGCAACCTTGCATCTGATCCGTGTTCTTTCCTACCTTCAAGAAGACATTTTCAAAGATAACGTTAGGAATAGATTCTATTATAACTTTCCTTAAAATGTGGTTCTATACTTACACACTCTACCCAAAACAAAAAACAATTTTTTTTTCTTAAACCGTGTTCTTATTTTGTTTTCTTTGGAGATGATAGCGTTTTTGTTAATTTGTTTAGTAATATTGTCTGATGAAGATAGGTGAAAAGTGCACTGTTGAATTAAGTAGAATCTGTTTTTCTCTAGCGATAATAACTTTGGATATAGTTTTGTATTTTTGAAGTTTTATTAATACAAAGTTTTAGTGGTACCTCACCATATTTCTAGAAAGTTAGTACTGAATATTTGCAAATAATAGGTGTTGAGTAAATGACTTCTACACTTAGAAATGATAGGAGCAGTAGTGGTTGGTGATCAAGCTAGCAATCATAAAGTATCAGAACTGGAAATAACTTCTGAGCCTTAACTAATCCTTTTCACTTTATTAACCTGCTAATGATGATAATATAATATAAAAGCATTGTCTTCTTGCTATTTTTGCTTAGTTGCTATTCATTCTATTTAAATCTAGGAACCTCATTTATATAATACCTACTTAGAATAAAATTATGCAATGTTTTTACGGAAATGTTGCGTATGAATATAGTGTGATACCATTTTCCAAATAGCTTCTAAAATAAAAGGATAGGTCATTTCAGTTACATAATTATTTCTTCACCATTATTTTTCTTTCACATATGTAGATAGCTTATACATAGTGATTATAAAGGCTCTTACATATTGGTACTATAAAATGAGTAAGTGAAAATGTATAGTTATCGGTAACATTTATAAAGAATAGATGGCAAAAGAGGAAACAGTGAGTTATAAATTGAAAGAGCACTAGGTCTAAACTAAAAGATGAGGTCTAGTTTCCTTGCCTTTTTAGATCTGGGCAAATTCTTGACCATTTTAGCAGGACAGTCAATTCTTACACTGCCACTCTCGCAACTAAAATGAGTAGAACAAAAGCATTTTATAAACTGTAAAGACTGCTGAAGATATAATGAAGCAGAAACATAAATTGTATTCTTTTCATAATTTTCGCTTAACATTATCTCAGAACAGTCAATTCTCCTGTGAAACAGTAAGAGGCAGTATGTGATTATATTCTCAGTTATGAGTACAGCTGAAATGTGCTACTTCCCTGAATAAACTTACATAGTACATGCGAATTGGTGTATGTAATTAAGACAGTTACTTAGAAATAAACACCATGCAGATCTTTACCAGTAGTACTTTTTTACTTCCACACTTCTTTAAAATGGATTTTTTTGTGTGGTTTAATAAATATAACAAAAATTGTTCATTAGACTTACTATGATACAGGCAGGCACTGTGCTTTGCATACATCACTTTATTTCATTTTTCTAATACTACTATTGAAAGGTAAGTTTATTTCAGTTTTATAGACAGGGGCCTGAGGTCAGATTCAAAATTGTCAAGTAGGAAATTAAAACGCTGAGTTTGAATATCAGATCCTAGGCTTTCTTACCAACTTCATAGTACTGTCCACGTGAGGAAGTTCAGCAGTGCATATGGTACATCCATGTCTTAGGAATTTCCTATTGTCCACTGTTTGTTCTCAAATAGTTAATGTTCTTAAATATGTTATTTACTGCTTCCCAAACATGATTTTAATATTTTCTCCACATTTGCATTTATGTCCTTTCCTCTAAGTCTTTTCCTTCTTTCTTTCTGATTTGCTCCCTCCCTTCCCTCCTTTAAAACATTGCTTCTGATAGCTGCATAATACTCCATTCTGTTAGTGGTCAAATTTATTTAACTGTTTTTTATTTTAATGGAAAATTCTGTCATTTCCAACCTTTTAGTATTTCAACTAGTTTTTCAGAGAATACCGTTGAGATATGTGAATTTCTATGCAAATTCTTAGTCATTTCCTTAGGAAAAATTCCTGTACATGGAATTTGTGTACATGGAGGGTACACAGGTATGTATACTTTGAAGATTGAGCAAAACATTATGCTCTGAAACATAGTGTCACATTGCTCTGCAGTAAGTTTACATTCCCATTGGTAGTCTGTCCTTGCATTTTTCCTTAAAAATGTTAATTTTGACAGTTGACTTTCATAGATAAAAAATGATGGAGTAGGTAATTGAACTTATTATAGGGGTTGTGTGTGTGTAGAGTAGTAGTGTGGTGTTTGCAGATTTTTCTGCCTGATTTGCTTTGTGTTATATACTATTTTTCAGTTGTTTTCACTTTACTCCTTTTTTATGATTGATACGTTGTTTTGAAAAGTATTCCTATTAAATAATACGTGCACATTAAAAAATTCAATAATATGTATGTAATGCTGCAGTTTAGCGTGTTAGGTATGATCTGTTTATGTTTTATTGTGAGAGTTAGGGTTATTAGTGCTATTTCATCTCTTCTTCATCTTTGTTCATCCTCCCAATGTAATGTTATCACAATTTTAAATTCACTTTCAGTGTTTCATTATTTTTTTAAACTGTAAATGTTGCTTACTACTGAGCTAAGTAATACTATGATTACACTTTCCCTCCTGTTCTATGTTGTCATTGATTTCTACCCATTTTCCATCTTCATATTTATTTGCATCTGGGTTTAGCTGTCTCAGGTTTATTGAAGACAGACTGTGTTTCTGTCTCTTGTTTTCCTTGTTTGGCATGATTTTCTGAAAGAGAAGGGTGCATGAAGACAGCTGTGTTCTCTGACATAAAATCAGAAGTGACTTAAATGTCTTTAAGATCTACCTGATGTCAATGCCGCATCGCCATGAAACCTTCCCTCATTACGCTACCTGAACTCTTGAGCGTCACTCTTGTAGCACCTATGTTATTGAGCAATACATTATGTTTGATTTTGTCTTGTTACAGAATGTATCTCCTCCTAGTGGAAAATGTAAGCTCTTTTAAGACAGGACTGTCTTTTGTTTTTTTATCTACCAGCGCTTCCTAGTACCATGCACATAGTAGGTATTTGAGAGTTACTTACTCATGTAACAACTGACCACTACTTAAGACTTTTCTGCTAATGTTTTATAGTAGATAACTTTTATGTGGGTTTAAAGAAAAATGCTTTAAAACACTGTATGTTCATAAAAGAGGAAAAAGGGAACATTCTTAATGATTTATTTTTTCAGGATTGCGGAAGTGACAGTGATTTCTAGGGCATATTTCACGTTTCAGGTTTTCACTGCTCAAGTCTTGTGCTAGAGATTCTATGTTGTTAGTATCGCGTCACCTCTCCTTAGATAAAGAGGGAAAGGGCATAACCCATCACAAGCGCAGAGGAGCAGCAGAAGAGTGGCTGTAGAATTCTGACTCATTGAAAGTGACATCCAGCCAGGATTCTCAGAAGTTTTTGTAAATTTTCCCCTCCCCTCACATGGGGAAGTGAAATATCCAGCTGTATTCAGCCTAACAGGAAACTGTAATGTTACTTGTGCCACAGATCACCTTTCCAATATTCTATTAAGAAAATTATTTATGACTATAAACATTCAACATTTACATTCAGAGATGAATACGTATGCACTAAATCTGTGTGGAGGAAATGAAGAATTGGTGGGTTTAAAAGTTGGGCTTACTTGGGTGTAGTTGGTATGATAAAGAGATTTATTGACGAATACTTCAATTTCCAGCTGTGGGATGGAGAGTAATATCATATTAGATGCAGAGAAGGGGTTGCCTAAGTTCTGAGAAATATGAATGAGCGGAGATCCGGGTATAGGAGCTGGAAATAAAGATAAACAAGTTACTGGTAAATAGAATGATGCAGTGGGACTGGATGAGGTCGCTCAGAGGAGAAAGCTGATAGAGCAGGCATGGTGCTGTGTAGGTAATCTCTTGTTAGACAATGTTACTTTAATCTCATAGGATGACTGAAACTATATCTTTGCATGTCATTTGATGTTTTCTGATAAATGTCATGAAATACAAATATTTACAATTACAGTAACTTACGATTAAACTAGGTTGTTAAATTTTTCAACTTTGTTTCAAACACTGGATACAAGTGATGAACCTAACATACATTTTAGACTGGAGTATTAAAAATTAAGGCTTGAAACATAATATTCAAACTGGAGTCAGACGTGCTGTTGGGCCTGTCACCACCAGTACTCACAGAGTTTAGGGCTTCTAACACGGAAGCATGGCATGCAGTCAGCTGGAGTCATGATTTCACAACAATCCTGATTACAGGTTGAGGCAAGATTTTTGAGGTTAAGGTTTGAAAAATCATAAATTTTTCCTTTGCCTGATCAACATCTTTCAGGAAATGTCTGAACTTCAGAGCTCCCAAATTCAATCTTACTGGGACATTTGTGTACATTTCAAATGTAGTCTTTTATTTAAATAGATGAGGCTCGGCTGTGTATTTTGGCATAGATTTGAAGACAAAACCAAAGTAAAAGTACTAGCATAATCTAAGTCAAGTGTAATTGATATAAGATTCCTCTCTATTTTTAAGTATTCTGTGCATTTTCAGTATGTGTAGATGAGTATGAAATATTTTCACAAAATAGTTCTGAATATTTCTCACAAAATCAGTGAAAAAGTATAGACTCATTACTTTAGTTTTAACAATGTTGGATTTGAAATGCCAGGTCCAATGGGTACTTCTTAATCCTGACCTTAATTCATCTGAGCATTTTTTGTTCTCAAAAATATTCTACCCTGGTTCTTTTTCTGTCTGGCGTATCAGTTCTCCCCTCTTGTCTTTGCCTATGTCTCTTCCTCAGCCTTGCACCTAAGTGTTGGTAAACAAAGATAGAAAGACAAGTCTCTTTTCTTTTTGTTTGGTTACCTTCCATTAGGAAATATAGTTGTTATCCGAAGCTACAAACCTCAGTCCTTTGCAACCTCGCCTCACTCAATGTTTTCCTCTCCCTTACTTCCTATACCTCGTTGGTCAGCAGGTCAGTTTAATTCAGTGGATGTTTGAGTCTGGCTATGATAGCACAAAGTGATGTGTTTAAATATCTCAAGCTGGTCTTCACTTACTGTCCCTACTGTTAACTACCTTAGGCTCCTGTCATTTCTTTTCTGGACATTTCTGGTCAGCAAACATTAATTGAGAGTCCACTCTATGTTAAGTACTATGTTAAGTACTTGTGTTAAGTACTATGCTGAGTACTATGTTAAGTACTCTATGTTAAGTACTATGCTGAGCAGTGAGGATACAAAAATGATTAAGTTTTCATAGTAATAAGAGCAACAATTATGTATGTGGAATATAGGTTACATAACGTGGGAGATTTGATCTCCTGTGCAACATTCCTGAAGGTGCATCCTACCTCGGAGCTGTGAACTGTTTTGCGTTGCGTAAAGCAGCAGTGTTTTCTAGTGCAGCGTTCACTATTGCAAAGAGCCAGCACATAATAGGCAGCAGTCCCACACGGAGGAATAGTTTGAAGCCTCTTTCTCACACTGTGGTTCTTTCTCCCTGTGTCCTATCAGCTTGTCTCGCTTCAGTGTTTGTGTGACTCTTCTCCCTGGTGTTTTATAATCATTACTGGAGAGCTACCAAGAGTGCAGGACTGAATTTCATTTTTAATTTATGGGAAGTGTTATCTGCACATAATTTTCCTTAATGGAATGGTTGTGTAATACATTTACATAAGACACTTAAGGTACAGAAGTCACACTGGAGGAGTCCATTGTGATTAGGTCAGGGAAAACTACAAAAGTGATGTAATCCAGCAGGGCTTTGAAGCTGGTGAGACAGAGCAGGGGAGAGGCATATATGAAAGCACCAAAGTACATACTGCTAAGTAATTTCTTAGCTTGGGAATATAATGGACAAGGAAGGCTTTGGCTGGAGGCAGTGAGGCCAGGAAATAGGGGTCACAGAAAGATCAAGAAACGTTTGTTTGCTAGGCTAAGGAACGTGGACTGTGGAGCTACTGAAAGGCTTGAATCAGAGGAGTGACTTGGATCTGTATTTTAGGGAGAAATGGAAGCTTCAGGGAGTTCTGCCCGCATTCCAGCCTCTCCATCACCAGAGGCAGCTTCGTAAAACACAGGACCAACTAACTGGTCACGGAGTCCTAGCAGAAAGCTTAGGATGACTCCCAGACACCACGTCCAATTCTTGTACCGTTTCTATGCGGAAGTGTGCTGTGTCCCCTACCTTGGACATTTTGTCACCAGACATCCACATGACTCACTCCTTTGTCATATTCACGTCTATGCTGAAACATCACATCAGGGAGAACTCCCCTGGCTGTCAAATCCAGCACCCCTGTCACCCTTAGTTCCTTCTCTTGCTTTATTTTTCTCCTTTACACTTACCAGCCCCCACACGTAAGTGTTTCTGTATGTGTCGGTCCTCCTGCTGGAATGCAAGCTGCATGAGAACTGGGGCTTTAGTATGTTTTGGTCACTGCTGAGTGGTCTGTGCTTGGCATGTGGTGCGTGGTCAATATTTGTTGTGAGCATGTGGTTCCAGTCAACTTCCTTTCCTCTTCACTCTCTTGCACCCCACGCTTCCCACTTCAGACAGGGGGCTTCCAACAGTTCACCTTCCCTCAGGCATGCCTCCTGTTAAAGTCTTGTGCCTCTTTCAAGGTCCATCTCAGGCACCACCGTTTTGTAAAACTCTTTAAAGCAGTTGTTACGTGTACTTAGCTCCCGTAACACCTTTTCAATATGTAGAAGAGTGTTTTCCTGGACTACCCAGGGTATAACAGGTGCAAGTAAATATTTGTGTTAACAAGTGATTAGCCAATAGAGACTTACTCAATGAGATAGACATGCATTATAGTAAAAGGTAAAATTCAGTTGATTAATTGGAGAAATGCAGTCATTAGGTGTGACTTGAATTTATATTAATAGATGCAATATCATTAGAGAAAATAGCTAGAGAAATAGTCAACAATTTTAATTAGGTATATAATTATATACAGTCTGGAAATAGTATTTACTGACTTATTTTGTATGTTTCACATTTTACCAATTTGCTACTCTTTTGGAGAAATAACATGAACTGTAAAAATAGAATAGCCAAGTTCTGAAGCAATTACTTGTTAGGGAGAGTATAAATACATGTTAACATTTCATATTTACTTTTTATCATCTTTGTGCCTGCAGTATTACTTCTTTATGTATAACATTGAAAACATGAATTATCTAGAAATGCTCTGGTTGAATCAAATTAATATCACTATGCTCAGGCTAATTTCTACTTTTTAAAGATACTATAATTTAATGAGAATTATCAAACACGTCTTTGTCTTCTCAATAAAACTGGAAAAATGTCTTTATTATAAAAATACTCCGCATAAATCTTTATTTTTCTGGCAAATGGAAAGGTGCAGAGACATGATCTAAAAATGACTTTGTTTGGTTTTTTAATATCTTCTCTGTATTTCAGCATAGGTGTCTGATGATCTATCTGTAAATTCACTTTAATGCATCTCTGCTGTGAAACCCTGGCTGAGGCCTTTGTGTGAAGTAGTCCAATTTCTCATTTCTGAACTCAAGTTCTACTCAAGTTCACCTTTTATCTCAGATGAAAAAATTATACTAAATGTTGGTGGTTCATTGAATTTTCTAATTGAATCACAAACTATGAATGCTAATAAGTAGAACTACTGACCAGTCAATCATAAAAGCAAAATTTGCCAGTAATTGTAGTTAACCTCTAGTATTTGTCAGTTAACAAATATAAATAACTAAAGTCAAATTTTTTTGTTTTAATATTGGAGGACCCCATTAGATGGCAGTAGGACCATCTGGAGGTTGCCAGAGTGCTTTAAGAAATTGTCACTGACAGGATGAAAGTGTTAAATATAGGAAGCTGGGAATGATGAAGATGAGATTTTATTTCAGGTTGCTTTCATTTATTTACAGCATAATGATACCAAGATGATGCTTCTTGTGGAAGATAGCAAAGGAAGCATAATTTTCACATAATTTATTATAGATTTTTTTTTTCTTTTCCTTACAATGGCTGTGTTTGAGGGGGAAAGAAATCCTAGTAGATTTGTTAATTGGGAATCACTATACCACAAATGTATGAAGTGTATAAGATGTACTCAGCATTTTCCTCTGATGGGTTCATAAGCTTTTAATAAAACATTATGAAGAATTTTACCCATCCTCTTGTTTTGTTTAATTAAGATATGAAAGGAACGTTCTGAAAGGATTTCTATACACTTCAAGTAGATTTTAGATATTTGTTTTATTAGTGAAATATTTGAAGCGATCCTATAATGCAGTAGAAATTTTTGCTTTATATACTTTAAAGTATTTTGTGGCATTTTGTTTGTTTTGCAGTGTCAAGCTAACCCCGGCTGAAGGAATCAAGTCTAATCCTTCCAAGCGACACAGAGACCGACTTAACACAGAGCTGGACCGTTTGGCCAGCCTGCTGCCTTTCCCACAAGATGTTATTAATAAGCTGGACAAACTTTCCGTTCTTAGGCTCAGTGTCAGTTACCTAAGAGCCAAGAGCTTCTTTGATGGTAAGACAAAAGGGTTTCATTTTTCTATAATCACTTATAAAATGCTTAGATTGAATATGGCTGTTTCTGCTTCTGTTCTGAAAACAGCAAAAATTAGCCATATGTGAAAAGTTTTGCTTATTGCTATATAGTAATGCTTAAGTAGAAAAGCCAAATTTCTTAATATTTCAGAAAAATAGTTTTCTGATTCATTCGTCAAATAGATGTTGCCACTAAGTGATATGTGGTGTCATTGTTTGAAAATTATATATTTGGATGTTATGCTCATGTTAAGTATGTCAGTTTCCAGTTCTCCTACCAATTCAGTTTTTTAAAGTATCTCTTTTTTTAATGAAAAGATTAAAATGTATATTAACTACTATGATATATTTTTGCTGGATTTCCTTAGGTATGTTTTTATAGATAGGTCATTTCATTTATCTTTTCAAAATTATGTATACTTCTACTGCTTTATATTAACTGTATGTTTACTCCATGAAAATGTAATGTTTTTTCTTTTCCATCAAAAAGAGCATTTCATTATAAGTTTGTAGAATTGGATTTGTCTCCATTGTGCCACTGACAAACTATTTGACTTTAACCGAACCAGTTAGCGTCCCCGTATCTCAGTCCGCTGTAAAGTTTGGGATTTGAGCGAGGTGATATTTGTTACCTTGTAATCACACATATTTCCTGGCATAAAGTAATTTAAATGGAACTTTTGTTTGAAAAAAACGTGTTTCAATATGTCTTCTCATGTAAAATAATTTTTTGATTTCTCTTTTTATCTATTTATATGTCAGAAATAGATTTTCTTTTCAGGAATCATTCAGTCTTAAATATATCATGTTATGTTGCAAATGGTATAAAGAAGTAATCATAAAATCTCAGTGGCCTCGCTCAGTGCTTCTCAAACTTTCATGTGCTTACAAATCACATAGGGATCTTGTTAAGATGAAGGTTTTTATGCGGTAGGTGTCGATGTGGCCAGAGACTGCTTTTCTAACAAGCTCTGAGGGGGTGCTCATACTGCTGCCCTCGACACTTTTACAGGTACTCGAGTTTGTGATTTGTGTTTAGAATATTGCAAAACAGTTATTTCCGTTTAAGTTTATATTTAGGTGGCTTGATGTGTTTAGTCTGAGCATCTTTTATGTTTTTGTTCGTTTGCTTGCTGTATGTTCTGTATTTTGGATAAAAGCTATATATTTAAATAGTTGTGATCTGGGCAGTAAATACTGAGTTGAGGGTAATAATTCAGGGGTTCATAGTAGACCCTTAAATTTTCTCTGGTCTACATAAAAAGTCTTTGGATTTTCCATTTTTCATCTGTACCAGACTCTTCATCTTTTAGATACGTTAGGGATATTCACTGGTGTGTGTGTCTTTTATCAGCTGTGTAGTCGTTCTATGATAGAGCTGGGGCTAGAACCCAGGTTTCCAGATTCCTTATATTATTTTTCCTGACCATATCTCAGTTACTTCTCTTTTCTGGGAACCACTTACATAGCAAACCTGAGTACTTTTCCCTAGATCCACGATTCTTAAAGTCCAGTTCCCAGACAAGCAGCATTAGCGTCGCCTGGGAACTGGGAGGCATGCCAGATCTTGGGCCCCATCCTACACCTACAGAATCATCAAGTCTGGTGTTGGTGCTACATGCATGATGTGTAGGAGCCGTTGTGGTGGATGGTGACCTCAAGCTCACCCCCAGCATCATGGAATGCTGTCCTGATCCTCAGCATTTATTCACTTGCTGAGCTTACTGCTTGACCTTGTGCTGGGGAGTGGCGTGGGGGGGTTCTATGACATGTGAGATGTGCTCTCTGCCCTTAGAGCGTTCACAGTCTGGAAGCCGTGGAGGCGTAAGTTTTTGACTCTGGTAAAGATGTATTCACGTGAGTCATTTTGCTTTTCTGTTTCCTCTATAATGAGAAATCAAACTATGTATCTTAAAAAGAGGGGGAAAAACATATGGGTTGTTCCCTGTTGAGAAGTGGTGGAGTAGAACTGAAGCTGTTTAGATAGTGTGTAGCCAGTGTGCCACGTTAGTAATTAGTAACATAATTACTGCTTTCTAAGCTGTGTGTGTGTGTGTGTGTGTGTGTGTGTGTATAAAGTATTTTCTTTGCTCTTCATTGATGAATTTGTTCACCTTTTGTTCTGGTTTTGTGTATTTGACAGTAGGATCTTTTTACCCTATTTGCATCGTCCTTTATCAATTATATTGTCTTAAACTTCAGTTTCTTTGCATTACTAGGTTTTAAACTTCAGTGTGCATCAGAAACCTGAAAAAGCTTGTTAAAATGCACATTCAAAGGCATGCCCCTTTTATGCTGATGCTAAGTAGGTTCTATGTAGAACCCAGGAATCTGCATTTTTAATAAGCATCCTAGATGAGTCTGAGGCAGTGATTTAACTTGGCCTTGATTATGCCCTGAATTACTGTTTTTAAAAATTGTTGTTTTTTTTTTTGCCTTCAGAAAGACAAATCCAAATGTACAAAGTTTAGGAAGACTATAAATGTGTCTGCTTGGATTTCAGTGGAGTGTGTACCCTAAGCAGTTTCTTGGGTTGTTCAATACAAGAACACAGAGGTAGATGGAAGGTGAGGGAAATAATAAGTAAAAAAAAATCCCAAAGTCTTGTCCAGACCACCTGTGGTCTAGGAAGGCAATGCAACCCTTTGAGTGAATAAAGAGAATAAAATTTCTAAAGTAATCGTCGTCACCTGAAGAAATACTGAATGCGATCAAGGAGACTTGGAGCGAGCCCTCAGTGATGAGGGCTTTGGTGCGCAGTTAACACTATCAGGGAAACAGCACAGTGAAGGGAAGGGAAGCTCCTAGTGAATAACAGGATGCAAACAGGGGGTGTGTGAATTCCTGCGGAAAGAACAATATAAACGATCTAACAATCTTGTTAGAAAGGAAACTCGTTTTACTGTAACAATAGATATTTTTCCAAGAAAATACATCTATTTATTGCGAGTTTAAATAACCCAACTTGGATGGATCTTCTTAAACTTTGGAGCCATGACTGTACTCCTTGAGCAATACTTACGTTTTTAAGTACATTAATATTTATCCATTTCTAATTAATTAAAACACTCTAAAATATAACTTTGAAGTGCTTGAGCAAGACTTAACTGTTTACCATAACTGAAAAATGGCTTCTTTGACACTATTACATTGAAATTATTTTATAATAGATCTTGTACCTCAAGATGGGGCTTTATTCTAAACACTGCAGGTTCTGAATTCACAAAGAAACAGAGGGGAAAAAACATGTATGCCCTCAAACAGCTCAAGGTCTGGTGTCTCAGAAACTGCAACTACAGTATGTGAAATTCTTTAAAAATGTACATATTAAATATTTTTAATGCAACATTCCAGGAGCATTTTCAAGGGAAGTAAAAAGATTAGAAGTTTTGTTATTAGTTTTGTTTACAACTGACAAATAATTGAAGGAATGTTTGAATGTTTTAATCCTTGAAAACTCTTGAACTACATATATTCTAGACAGTAAAACTCAGAGAATTGTTTTTCAGTTTGTACTCTTTGTTTATGTTACAGATGAAATATATTATACAAATTTTTATAATATAGTACTTTATTTGGGGGGTGCATTTAAACATGCCATGCATTGCCTATTTCTCTCACTAGAATGGACGTTCCTTGAGAGTATTTGTTGTGTTTACTGTTATGTCTTAAACACTTAAAACAATGCCTATCCCATGGTAGGCACTTGGTAAATATATATTAACTTTGTTTCACTAACTTACGTCTGAAAAACAATGTAAAATTCATGTTGAATATTCTAGATGATATGTTTAGAAATACATTTCTGGGGCGTGGTTTAATATGTTAATTTTTTACTATTTTCAGATAATCTTTCTGTTAACAGCCAGTTTGCAGTTATTGGTTACATGAGTTCTTTTATTCTCTCTCTATAAATACCCAGATCCAAGAAATGATTTGTTTTATTGAATTGTAGCAGTAAGAAAATTTTTACATCGTTTCTGATTTGATGGATCATACAGTGAAACATGTAGAAGTATTTAAGGACTCAACTGTCAAAGCTATGTACGTCGTTTATGAACCAAGTAGTATCACTGCACCTTTCTCTGTGCTTGTAGTACTTGTTGCCCTTTGCTTCCTGGAGCCTCACTCTGCTCGCTTTACAATTATCGTCTTGTTCCTGGGCCACTGCTCCTTTTCTTTTTTGCTGGATGTTTCTTTTTGTATGTCCCAGCAGTCTGGCAATCTTGTCACATTTTTATTTTTGTCAGTGTCTGTGGGGTGTACAACTACAACTCTGGCTTTTAAAAAAATCACTCCATTTGTAAATTTGATAGATGAACAGTCCCAGGATAAGGCAATACTTTATTTTTCATTTCTACACAATGGACACACTTAGACATGTTTTAAGATTAATAATATATTAATAATAGAAATAATAGATGAATTAAAACAGTAGAAGCCGTTTAAGTTCTGTTCAGTTTCTTTAGTACCGCTGATCTTCTGTGTTACCTTCTATGCTTCGTTGCTTATTTTTAGTTTTTAAAGGCTTTTCTAAATTACGTTACTTTTGAAGACTTTCTGGAGAGCCTTTTCTGTTCTTAGCAAATAAGTAGCAAAAATCCAAAATGGCTGTTTTCGGATGTTAGCAATTAAACGTGGTCAAGTGTAATTTTTACCTCTCAAGATAGATTAAATCCAACTAGCAGGAAGCCTGAGGACAGCTAAGTGGTCCAGTGGACCTATGACCTAACAAGTCAATGTGCATTTCTGTTCTGAAATACATACTGAGAGTCTCTAAAATCCTTAACATTATGTTCAAACTTTTTCACCAATTACCAGAAAGTTAAGATGAAACTATCCTTTTTTTTTAAATTAAAGAAAAGTGGAACATAAAAGGAAGAAACAAATCACAAAATGAGTATTAAACTCAAATATCATTTTACCTTTGAGATTTAATTAGTTTAAATAACTTAACGACTGCTATCAATAAATCATTCATTAAGGGAGATTAGGATTTGAGTGGTTACAACCCAACCTTTGAAATTGGTTGATGTTCCTATATTGTGTCTCTTAGTGCTAGGATCAAACAGTGGGCATGGGGCTTGTTTACCACTCTGAAACAGTTTGATAATGTTTTATTCTTAATAAGAATAATTTCTGCATATAAAAAATTTGAATTAGATTTCATTATCACCTTTTAAAATACTCATCATCATGTGTTTAAGTTATTCTCCTTTTTGACAGCAACACCCAAAATTAAAAATTTCGGAATGACTAGTCCATGTTCTCTGTCGAGACACAGGTAGCTAATGAGGTAAAAAAAACAGAAACATTTTCTTTCTGTGAGACAGTAGGAGGAGTCAATGGCGTGCATTATTTGATAATTCAGTAAAGTATTCATAGTAAATATTACACCATTTAAAATATAATCATGCACTGTGAAATCTTTTACATCTTTCATTCTGTCTGAGTCATGGGTTATTATTTATGACTTTTTAATAATTGAGAGGTATAAATTTAATTTGTGGAAAGGCAAACTTAGAGATAAGAAAAAGATGATTTTTATCTAGGTTATACTAAGCCTGACAGACGTTCTGAATTTGCAGTTGTCATAGGGAATAGTTATCTGGTTATTTTACAAACTAGGTAATGCAGGGGGAAATCTGAGTCTTGAATCATTATACATGCTTAAAATAATCACCATTTTATAAAGTGTAGTATCATGTACATATTAGAATGTTGTAAATCTCATGAAGCTTAAAAATGCCATGGGAGGAGAGGGTGAAGGTATAACTTATATTATGTATGATCTAACATTTATTCAACCTTCTTGTTTACTGTGGATCTTTGTTGACTATTTTAAATTAAAAATTACATGTACTGCCGTCTTAGTCTTCCTTTGTTAAGTGCTTTAACAGATCATTTCCAGTTCATTAGGTTTTTAAAGAGAGCCATTGTGTTTATTCATTTTTAGCTTGCATGTTTCTCTGGATTTTAATCCTGTTCTGGTATCTGTGTAACCAGAACATTATCTTGAAAAACAAATATATATGCAGGTATAGATGCCAAGAATGAACTTGAACAAGCAGTAAAAATGAATTAAGTAAAAAGCCTTTTGAAGGGTTGATGTTTTATAAAGTCTAATGGGTTTGTATCTGTCACTGTACAAAGTTGTTACCATATTCCCTATACTGTACAATAATATATCCCTGTGCTTTATTTATTTTATAACTGGAAGTTTGTATCTCTTATTCTGCTAATTCTAGAAATGTTCAAAGTCAGTTTGCTTGCCTAAAATATCAGCATATTTGAAATCATTAGTGTTCAGTTTTATTTACCCATGGTATTATACATCTTAGATTGTGTACATCTTAGATTGTATTTTTCCTTTCCACAATTCACATTCTAAAACTTGAAACTCTAATTATAACATTCACAACATCTTCTATAATTAAAATTATAAAATTCAGAGATTCTTTTAAATTTTAATTTATGAACTTTAATCAAATCCTTGCAAATAGAAACATGGATGAATAAATAGAATAGTAGAACATTCTTACTGAGTCAGGTTGAAGTATTCAAATCTTGGCTCTTACATTTAATAATGACCTCTTTGGATCTGGAATTTAATCTCTTTTCCTCACATATTCTAGCTTACAGTATGAAATTCATTAGATTCTATGATTAAATTTAATACAATATTTATATAGGACATTCATCTCTGAGTGTTTTTGTTCGCTTTGACAAGCATTTAAAAAAAACAAAAAACAGTGAAAAATACATACCAGATTCAAACTGTAATTCAAACTCATAACAAACTCCTTTATTATACGTTTTGCTTCTTTCCTGTCTCTTTTAAATTTACTGCTTTAATGGTTTTTTTCTTTGATCATTACTAGTGTAATATGACTCTAGGATCCTTAATTGCTTGGCTGTGAACAGGTCCAGTTGGTCATAAATTTATGCCTTTAACTTTCTTTTTTAAAGGAAGATTACCATTGGGATAATATTAAAGCCAGCTTATTTTCAGCAATTTTTTCCTTTTCTGTCTTTTCCAAATACAGGTTTTAAATGTCTATAATTAAATCATTTTATTTTTGTGTGAGGCTGGTTAATGAAAATCAACATCTTCATGTTATAGTGTTTTAGAAACTATATTCACATGTGATATAAAATGAATCATTATAAGGTCTATAATGAAACACAACTAATCATTTTTGTTTAATCTTGTTTAATTTTATGTGTTATTTTTAAATGCTGCTCTTTTACAGCCTTTTGACTTTTTTGATCCACCAGTTCTAATCAGAAACTCAAATTTCTTTATTTGTTCATAGCTGAGACTTATAGTATAGTTGGAATAATATTTTAAACCATGAAAGTGAATAAAATATTCCAGGGGAAAGTATGTAGAATAAGAGGAAAAAATACCAAAGATGAGATGTTTTAAGGATGGGCAGAGGTGGAAGAAAGCAAATCTGTGTGTGTGTGGAGTATGAAACTATGTGAAGGTGATAATGAGTTCACTTTAAAGATGCCTTAATTTGGTGTTTTAAGTTCTAAATTAGAAGGTGAAAGAGAAAATTGCACATGAAAGTGTGAACAAAAATGGAATTAAAGTCCATACAGAAAAATAATAAATACTAGAGGAGATAATTTTGGGTTTGTGTTTTCCATAAAAGCTGTATAGCCATTCAGGGGTCAGCAGTGAGTGGATGAGAGGTGATGAGTTGTCAAATTGGATTGAGTTAATGAACCTAAAATTGTCTGTATTGAATTCTTTCAGTTTGCTCTAGCCTTAGATCTGTCCACATGATGTGGGGTGCTTTTTATGGTCAGTTTTACAGAATATTCCAGTGTCGATTAGATTATTGATAGTGTCTAATTTCAAGTGTTTATGTTATGGAGACAGGATTCGCACGCTCTCATGGTGACGGGAGGTTGTGTCATGTGACCAAAGCACTGGCAGCCAGGAGACATGGAGACTGGTTGTTAACTGATCTTGTGGCCTGAGATGAGACCTTTAACCTCACTGCTCCACGTAGTCTTCATCTTCTCAGCATGAATAATAAGCATGCTTGCCTGTCTGGTGTTTTAAGTTTGTAGTGCATTTATCCTGAAAAGAAGAGAAGGAAAATTTGTGAAGGAAAATTTGTGATTAAAATTGTTATATAAATTGTAATTGTTTCTTGCAGAATACTGCTATTTTGCTTCCTTTAATGGAGAATTTTGTTGTTGTTGAACATGCATAGAGGTCTTAAGGGACCTGATATTAATATCATCTGAGAATCCCTTAGTTGAATTAATTTTGTATTTTGATTTAGAGGTAGAAATTTGCTAATAAACGCTTTTCAGCCTTTTGATAGACTATGCAATAATTTATTTCCCCATATCGTTTTCATTTTTAGAAGTGGCACACACTCAAATCTAGACTCTTTGTTCAGGGAAAAGTGACATAGCTTGATTTGGCGAGCATATATAAACTATGGATATGGCATGCTTACTACTTGTTGTGTTTGTATACATATAGAATTTTTCATCATTGCCCTATGTTTCAGGCTTAAATTACATGCTTCTGTTTTCGTTATAAAATTGGGATTACAATTATTTCCTGAAGACATTCATATTAATAAGTGCACTCTTTAAACAGAGGAATGGTAGTTTTAGAAAATATGAGGGAATGAGATCCAGAACATTTATGTTACTTCTTTAATCCTGATGTTTTAAGTCACTGGTTTTCAACATGTGGCACCTGGTCCTCAGGCTCACTTGGAAACTTGTTAGCAATGCAAAATGTGGGACCCCATTCTAGATTCCGGAGGGTGGAGTTCAGCAATGTGTTTTAATAGCCTTCCAGGTCATTCTTGTGTCTATGAAAGTTTGAGAATCACTGCTCTCATGGATTAAATTCTGCTGGTTAGAATGCTGGTTTGAATTCCACTCTTGTATTTGTGAAAAGCGAAATGCAACTCAGTTCCCCACTGAAAAGGTAAATTAATTTCTCTTGTTGGTTGTATTAATTCAGAGACCTAATATATAGTTACAGTAGAATTTCATATAACTAAAGGTAAAGCTGGAAAAAACGTTAACTAACATCTTTGGAAGTTAGTTTCCACTTCATTGAAAGTAGGAATAGGTCTAAATTTTAAGGACTTTTTCAGCTTCCGAATGATGTTTTTTAGATTTGCTAAAAAGACAGTAACTACCAGTTATGTAACCTGTATCCATTCATAAAAATATAAACTAACATTCACATTTTAAAAACCTGAATTTACTTTATTCTTTTTTTCTACCTAGAAATGTCTAATATATCAGCATCATCAGAAAGCACTGAACTGTACTAGCCCTAATCATTGTCTCCTGGAAACTTGTAACAGTTCTAATTTCAGTTTGCTGCTTCTTTCCCTCAAAATAACACTTCATTTAAAAAAGAAAATTTCACATTTTGAAATGAAATACCTTTTGCCTCAAAGTATATAGAAGAAACTCTTAGGTACACTTAATATATTATTTGGAAATTATTTAGAAATACTGATCCATACCAGACTAAACTGGGGATGTTTTCCTTATATTTAAGGAATATACAGCATTACTTAACCCTATCTAATTTATAAAAATTTATGTAGTTGGTTGAATTTTATAATAAGTGATAGCTTTGCCCTCTTTTATGCTTATATCAATGTGGGAATGAATTTTTAACTTTTCCTGCCAAAAGTAATAAAAGGGATGGCAAATAATACTATAAAATAAATTGAATTTATGTCAACAATTAGAGATTTAAAAGGTTTATGCTTTTCCCTGCCAAGACATTTATCTGTCATCTTTCTTTTTAAATGCAAACTATAATAACAAAATACGAAATATATTTTACCACATGCCAATATTTCTTCCTCCTGAATTTCTCTCTTGAGCAATTTCACAGCATGTTTTTTGAAGAGAAAATATTTGACTTGTAGGGAGAAATGGAAATCTGAGCTTAGATGTATAAGGAAGAAAAGTGCCATATTAGGAAATATGGATATGTTTACATGCATGTGGGGATAAGATTTGAATCACTCTGAAATATGACAGTTTGATAACGCTATGATATATTTGTACTTAAATTCCATCATCAAGTTAAAATTTTACTTGTAGAATTGCTTCATCAACCTTTTAGTGAGGAAATAGTTGAAATGTTTTGGCAGTTTAATATCTTAATATTCCACTGAATGCTTAAAGTCACATCTTTACACTTTGGAAAGTGCGGTATTTCCACAAATTAGGGGGATTTTAACAAATGTCTATTCAGTACAGCAAATGCTCTCCAAATATCCCCAGTATCTTTTTCAGATACTATATTTTGTTTCTCTAAACTGTCATGTGGTGTAATGTTTAAAATATCCTCTGTATCTAATTTTTTTAAAATTAAAGTTTATTGGGGTAACAATTATTAGTTACATAGATTTCATATAAGTTTTTTAATTAAAGTTTATTGGGGTGACAATTATTATTAAAGTTACATAGATTTCAGGTAACTTTAATAATATATAACAAATCTGTAATAAATCATCTATATCTCATTGTATGTTCACCACATGCATATAATTTTTATAATAATTTACAGTTTTGATGTACTTACAAATCTCTGTTGTAGATGCATTGTAGGCATCATAGCAGTGCTATTAGATACTCATTAATGCTTCCTCTTTACAGATGAGAAAACACACAATTATTCCTGGTGTGCACTTTTAGTGTCAGCCTTCCATTATGGTTTGAGGGTGTGTAAACTGAGCATATGGCCCATTATCTCTGTCCTTGACTGTCAGTTATAGATTCCGGGCATTACCCAGGTACTTCATATGTTATTTTAGCACTCACAAGAATTTGTCTCCAGAGGTATCACTGTTGTCATTTAAAATGAGGAAAGTAGAGGTCAAAGATAGTTAGCATGGGGGAGAAGTCTGGTAGGTGGTTAATAAAGCTCATACACTTAGGTCAGGCTACCTAGGATTTGCTCTAGCTTATACCGCTTAAAGCTCTGTGTCTCTGGGGAAGAGTCTTAACCTACCTAAGTCTCAGTTTCCTAATATACTGAAAGGACAATAATTTCCAGTCTCATATGTCTATTATGAATATTAAATGAGATATAACACATGGAAAGGGCTTGGCATACAAAGTGTGTTCAGTACGTATCACATCTTATTACTAAGGAAATTATTTAAGGCCACTCAGATACTGCTAACAAGTAGCGCTGGTGACAGTGCTCCAGGTCACTGTCTTACTCGTCTATTGCTTTGTTATCAAGGCAAGAAATGTATGTGTGACAGTGAGTAGTGTTAATACAGCTTCTCGTAATTCTAAGAAGGGGGAGGTGGTGGGTATGAGATCAAGAAGGAGAGGACAAACTTCATGGAAGGCAAAAATTACGTAGTTTGAGTCAAGAGGCCAAGACATAAGATAGATTTTCCAAAAAACTCACATTGGTATTTTTTTTAGATGAGGATGGAAAGGGAGTCACCCTTCTGGACTCATTTACTTAAATTGTTTTACTGAATATTAACCTTAAACATGAAGGCAACAGAAATATTTCTTTATTTTGGGAAAAAACCTTCAGTGATCCTTTCCCAAAATGCAGTTGTCACTTTTCCTACTTAAGCAGTAGTTATACATATTACATATTATCTTTCCAACATTTAGAATTGTAAGCAGTATTGTTTAGAAAGTTTGTTCTTTTTTATTTTTTTTCCCTCTCTTTCAAGTTCCTGAAATACTTTAATTAAATCCCATCCTGGTACTGAATATTTTTGACATTCTTTTCTAGTCCTTTATTTCCATAGCTTATATGCCCTACTTAATGGCAGTCTGTCTAATGTCTAATTACATTGGCTAATATCCCCAGTACAAGGCCAGAAACAAATTGTAAATTGCTTTGAGATGAATGGTCTCTTTCATTTCTTATTCAGCTTCTCAGTGGTTGATTAACTCTAGTTGGAACTGACATCAATTGCATTGATCAAAAATTAATTTTGAAAGGTTCCTAATAAGATCATTTAGAGATTTTAAGTTCGACACTGTTAATGTCTATTCATTTTCAAGATTACTTTGCTCCTTTCAAAATGTAAAGGTTTTGATATTGCTGTTGTTTCAGTAGCAAATCTTATTCATATTTGGTATAACTCTTAAATAGTGCCTCATACTGGAGATTTTGGAAAAGTAGTGGAGTGTGGTTAACCCTGACCTTGTAAGGTTTTATTGCGTTCAAGCAGATTTGGCCATTAGAAAGCAAGCAGCAACAACGAAACAACAGAATAGAAAGGGAGAAAAGGACTTTCTCTCTTCTGGTTTTCAAAGAGAAAAGGTTAAGCATTTCATTTGGTCATGGTTAACTTGGTTAGATCAATTAATTTACCTCAAACTATTTTTTGGCCTAAGGAAATCTGTTCTCTGGCCTGTTGCAATTGTTATACTCAGAGGCCAAGCTTTTGTCCTCTACTTTCAGAGATAGGTTTTCAAGTTCTGCAGAGGCAAGAATATCGCATAAGAGTCCAGTGTGACACATGCAATTGACGATTTACCACAATGTACACTTCAAACATGAACATGTTTTATATGTGGTGCTTTGTTCAAACTCAGAGAAAATTTGGTTATTCGTAAGTCTCCAGTTTGCCCCCAAACCCCATTATCTTTCTCACATAAATCTAATGAAATAACTCTTAAGAATAATGTCAAAGTCAGTTTTGTTTAGTGGTTTCTCTCATTTAAATATCACAAGTTAAAAAAAAGATCAGAAAGATAATATAATTGTATCTAAAAGGTTATATTTTATAACCAGGCAAGCCATTAGCTATGGGAAATGTGGCTAATCATTAAAGCTACCATTTATTGAACTACTCTTGAGCTGCTATATGTCAGGAGCTTCACATGTATTCACATTATTCTTCACAACAGTCCTGCAGGATGGTTTATTTGTTTGTTTCAGTTACCACTTGACATACGAGTATTAGGAAACAGCCATAAGAGCTCACACATTTATTAAGTGGTAGAGCTAAGATTCGAACTTATTTCTGTCAGATCCCAATATTCAAATGCTTTTACATAAGATAATATTGAGAGTGCTTGGTAGAATTCTCAGTAAATGACAGCTATTATTTCTTTTCTGCTGTGTTGCCTCCTAGACTACTAGTATACACACACACGCACACACACATACACATGCACGATGAGTGAGAGACATGGAAGGGGAGGAGACAGGAGAGATGGCATTACAACATGCTCCTTCCAGCAGTAAGCATCCCACCCACCATGCTGTCAGCCTTTCCTTCATATGTATTATCCACAAGCAGTTAGAAGATAGAAATGAAGGAGAAGCCACTTTACAAGATGTCTAACATCTAGGAATAAATATAAAAATTAATGTGTGTATCTTTTTTGTGGATAACCTGAAAACACTAGTGGGACCAAAAGTACAAATTTGAACAAATGGAAAAACACACATATACTTAGATAGAATTATTCACCATCATAAAGATGTTAATTCTCCATGAATTAACTTATAAATTTAACATGAACCTAGTAATAATACTACTAACAATTTTTTACCTTACAACTGGACAAAAGGATTCTAAACTTAATGGAAGTATATTTCTTAATAAAGCATTTGGTTGATTCTTTCTCCCCACCACGACTAATTGACTGATACTTATATAACTATGTATAGATATTAAAATTTTTTTATAGGTTATGTGCTGAGGAAACTTATTCTCGTAAATAAGTAGATAGGAGTGGGAGGAGTGTTTATAGCAGCGCCATGCAATTCTTTGAAACTTTTAAGTTATATGCCAAAAATCATATAGTGGACTGATCAAAAATTGTTTTAGGAATCTGTCAGCTGAATTGGAAGTCACCTGTTGGCATAGGATCATTAGTCATTATAGTGCTAGTAGACACCCATGTTTCAAATTGTTTTTTTGTTTGGTGTACACAGATTTCCCAACAAAGACGATTTAAATTGCTTATTTTTAAACCTATCTACTGTATCAGTTTTTCCTTTTTTTTCCCCCTGTAGTTGCATTAAAATCCTCCCCAGCTGACAGAAATGAGGTCCAGGATAACTGCGGAACAAAATTCGGAGAAGGCCTGAACTTGCAAGAAGGAGAATTCTTATTACAGGTAAATTTTAGTAAAGATGTAATGCCTTATAATTAGGATAATTGTAAATGGAGAATTAGTCAATCGGTCTTTTAATTACTTCCAGTTTATTTAGAATTAGAACTCACCCAGTGTTTCATGCCACTTTTGTCTGCACTGCGATAGTGGTGTAATGCTACACTCCATGGGTGTGCGGTATGTCTGTGTTTGTGAGGTGTGATCATTTTAACCATTTTAAAGAAAAGACTTTTTAGCAATAAAAGTAACAGCCTTAATTGAAGTAAATATTTATGAATGGCAATATGGTTATTTAGTCACATTACTAATTTTGTAACTTCTTTCCTTGTAGGCTCTGAATGGCTTTGTGTTGGTTGTCACTATAGATGCTTTGGTCTTCTATGCTTCTTCTACTATACAAGATTACCTGGGATTTCAGCAGGTAAATATATTTTTCTTAGGTTAAAAATATTGCTTTTAAAAATTAACTTTGTTTTTTATGTATGTTATATTTTAAGGACACAATTGATTATATGTATATATAAAGTTTCAATTAAAATATATGCAATAGAATAAAAATTATCTTTTTAGCTAATATATTTTTATGCTATTAATAATTTACTACATTGTAATTTCCTTAAATGTGTATGAGATTTATGGATATCGTGTGTCTTCTTTCACTTATTAAGGAACTCTTACATAAAAGACGATCAGGTTAGGGGTGGATAGGGCTTGGATGGAGGCAGGCAAGAGGATATTTGCCATCTAATTCGTGTGGCTATTGTAGGACATATGACAACTATGAAATGAATGAGGTGATATAGAAAGGTACAAGCAAAATACACTGGCTTATACCTTTAATTCTGATTTATGCATATTGTGGAAGCTTTCCTGAAGGAAATGGTATTTAAGCTAACCTAAAGAATGTGTAGGATTCAGGTGGGTGGACAGTTGTGGAGGAAACAGGGAAGAAAAGTCGGAAGGTACTATAAGCAGTAGACTGGAAGTCCTTAAAGGAGGCGAACATGTCTGGTTTGTTTAATGTTATTGAATGAATAGTGCATAAGTGGCGTGGTCAGTAAGGTGTTTGGCATATTTGAGGAGCAAGAACATCAGACGTGATGTGAAGACAGTTTGTAAGTACACTTGGAAGCCAGCTATCCTTATGTATCAGTAGTTCCTAATCTCTGATGTGCGTAAGACTCACTTGAAGAACTTGATAAAACTTCATAAGATGTTTGCACCTCAACCCCAGGTATTCTGGGGAAATGAATTTGCATTTCCTACAAGGTGATGTCAAAGCTGCTGGTTTGACTAGTGCCTTTTACACTGTTGTATGAACTGAAGCTTAATCTGGGGTAGGTACACAGTGGAGGTCACTGCAGGTTTTCGTTAAAGGGGTGCATATGCTCTCATCTGTGTTTCAGATGAAAACTCTGGCAATTGTGTAATGGCTGGCCCAGAGATGGTTTAACGCTAGACAGTCAAGTTTGTGGGGAGGTTTCTCTAGATAGCTGAGGTAGGGGCATCTGGCTGCTTACTGCTACAGTTTCTGAAGATACTCCTGAAGATAATTTTGCTGACCCAGACTTAGAATTGCTTTCAGCCTTTTTAAACTTTAAAGAAAATATACTAATATCTATAGGAAAGCCTTTTTGAAAGTTAATTACCTAATTATCTTAATTATTATTTAATAATGTGATTCCTATAACAGTTAAGAAATCAGAGATTAGCTATTTCCCAGTCTATGTTTTTTTTCTCATTGTACACGTAGCCTAGATATTCTTTAAGAAAACATTCACGTCTGACATGGGTGGTGGTTTAGGGACCATTTAACTGCAAGTTGTAACTCATTACTGGGTAATGAAGTTGATCGAGCGGGTCGGGTCACCGTTAACCAATTTTTTTAGTAGCTTAGAATAGACTAAAATAGAACACAAAGTATTATCACATATGAAGTGTTTTGTGAAACTTCTTTCCATCTGTGTATATGCACACACATGTGATGAATGGAAAATATATTTATTACCATGAGTTACAGTAAAAAATAGTTAGAAAAATGCTGGTGTGAAGGGCAAAGGTCTTGGCAATGTAGTAAATGCTGAGAGGCAGGAGGGAAAGGAAGGAGTCTGATCTGGTAAAGGTATCATCCCCTACTCTTAGGGAGTCTACTTTGAGTCATCTACTAATCTAACGAAAGCCATTAGAGAACAGTGAAAAAAGTACATAGCGAATACTATTAAGCTTAGAGAGAAGTCAAAGGCAACTAACTGGGTGTTCAGATAAGGTTTCATGGAAGAAGTAGGATTTAAAAGGTCAATAAGGGATAAAAAATAAACAGAACTTGATATGTTATGATTAAGGAATGGGGAGGTGATTTATTTGACTGAAAAACATAGGGCAATGATGGCAAATACCTTGTGGCTTACCCATTACAGTGCTCATCTCTTTCTAGCGTTTCCTATCTTGTATCTTGTTTTTAAAAAGTTAGTACTTTTTGTTTTCTTGTATCTTTTTTCCTTAGTCTGATGTCATACATCAGAGTGTATATGAACTTATCCATACTGAAGACCGAGCTGAATTTCAGCGTCAGCTACACTGGGCATTAACCCCTTCGCAGTGTACAGACTCTGCACAAAGTATTGATGGTAAGAATGTTTCTCAAAAGATAGTTTTAGTGTTTTTAACATAACTGTGGAAGGAGGCAGATAATCTTTAGGGGCATAGAATTCCATGGTAAAGGTAGGAAAGACGTGGAAAGCCGCGTGTGTGTAGTTGAAGGCCAGAGCCAGGTCCCAAAGAGGCTGATCTCAGGAATGTTTTGTGTTTTTCACTCCAAAAAAATGAATATTTTATTATTTATTTGGTTTAATTTTATTTATGTCATTTCATTTATTTTGCTATTTTATTTGATTATATAATTTGATATTAATCAAAAATGAATAAATCTAAGGAATATTTTGACAGATGATAGCCATTGATGACTTTCAAGTGAGAAAGTAGTAATATATTTAAAAAAAATAATTCATACTATTGTGAAAGATTTGAAGGAATGTACTAGGTTGATACCAGAATGTGTGTAAATTGTTCTGTTTAAAAGACACAAAATGAAAAAGCAAACTAATATATACAACTTTAAAAAAAATTTTCTCAATGAAAACTGTTTTCAGAAGTCCGTGAAAATGTTAAAAAGAAAAAAATGGTATTAGAAAATGTGGAAATTGTTGACACTGATAGGTCAATAGAAATAAAAACAAAACTAGGTAAAAGTGATATTCAGTAAGTTTTAATTTCTTTTCAATAGGTTTTTTTCTGAAAGTGATTATCTTTTTGTATTCAGACTCCATTTTACACATTAACACAAATTTCAGCTATCTGGATAGAACACTTAATTCTACAGCAAAATGGAAAGTAAATCTGAATTGCTATTATTTCCACAGAAACTAATGGCCTCCCACAGCCAGCAGTCTATTATAACCCAGACCAGCTTCCTCCCGAAAACTCTTCTTTTATGGAAAGGTGCTTCATATGCCGACTAAGGTGTCTGCTGGATAATTCTTCTGGTTTTCTGGTAAGGTGCAAAATCTTATGATCGTGGTAAAGGCATCATTTCTTACTTTTAGGGAGTCTACTCCCTATGTAGAAAATAAAAAAGAAAGATAAATGAAACCAATTTTCTTTGGTTTTAAAAATTTATCAAATAATTTGATAAAGGAAAGTAACTTTTTAAATCATTATTTCAGATTTTTGAATATTTCCTATAACTGGAAAACCCTATCCTTTAGGATGCAATTAGAAAGATTGAAATAACATAGAACCTTGTATCTTACCTACTTTCAGTACTTTTTAGGTACGTGATTGAGAACTATGTAGCCCTTCTTTAATAGCAGAATGCTTACCCTCTTCTGATTTAATGCCAGCTAGATAGAAAAATTATGGCTTTTTGTACATGGCTGGAATAACTGCCATATAGAAAAATGGTTGTATATTCATGATTGTAGAATCATCAGTGGTATGAGATGCTGTTGTATAGTCTCCACACCTGCGCAGGGAGAAGTTTAGGCAGGATACTGAGTGCAGGTGGTCCTTCTCTCCATTGTCTGCACCCTTATGGAAGGGTTTTTTTCTCATTCAAAAAAACAAGAAATAAGAAAGGAAACAAAAAGAGTAAGTGTTCAAATAAGCACTAAATAGGTGCTCGTCAGTTCTCAAATTTACATGGGTTTTCTTATGCAGGACTTTTCAGAGCCTTTGCAAAAGGGACATATTATGCTGTGATCCCCAGTGGAGAAGGTCACTGATCCCTTTGTCCTTAAGAGGCCTAGTCCCTCCTAGTTCCCCTTTGAGCTCTTCATCAAATTGTCATATTTGGCTTACTAGGCTGCTTCTCACACATGAAAGGAGCATGAAAATCTTTGTTAAACCCATTTTTCTTGAGTTTTTTATTTAGAAAATAAATGTCAGCATAGCTATGCCAAAGAGTACTCACCCTGTCCCCCCCACCAAATAAGAAAACGATAGTGCGCTCCAGCAGCACAGGAGAAAGAGACTACAAAGCATGTTGTATGCTACTTTTGTGAATTATCAGGACTTTGAAACAGATAATCAGTCAATTCTTAAACATTAGCAAACAGTGATTTTTGTTTGGGTATTTATTTCTGAAGATAATTTTGCTCTCTCAGAGTTAGAATTGCATTGAGATAGTTTTCTTAGTACTAATGAGCAATTAGTATGTATTTTTTGAGATGGATTCTGAGTATAATTGGGTCTTTTCTCCCTTGTGCTGTTATACTGATATTAAAATCATCCCTGGGCCTTTTTAATACTATTTTAAACAACTAAATTGATAACGTTCATGCTCAAATTGTCTTCATTCCTCTGTCTTCTAAAATTCTTTATCTCTAATAGAGCTCTGCATTCTTTGTGATTTCATGATGATTTCATTTTAGTGTTTAATAAAGTTGTATGTTATCTCTATATAAAAGATTACCATGAACTATGAAATATGCAGTGTATATTTGACAGTATGTACTTCATGAATTTATCCTATTCACTTAGTCAGGAACTATATATTGAGTGTGCACTGTGCAAGGAGCTGTGCTCAGTATGAATGATGGGGCAGTATAACCTTAAAAAATGGTACAGGTACTCTTGTTGGGACCATTAAAAAGCCAGGAGTGGTTCACGTATCAGCCACTGTAGGACAGTTCTCAGACTGCCTTTTGGGGGAGTTTTCATAGTCTTCCTGTGGAGTATGAAAGAAAGTAGCAGTTGTCTGCCTCAGGAACTTTTATGGAATTATCAAGAACCCTGGATGTGGCCCTGACTGAGCCTTTTAAAAAGGAATGATTTTAAACTGTTATTTTTAATGCACTGTTTTTGTTTTTTTAAGGCAATGAATTTCCAAGGGAGGTTAAAGTATCTTCATGGCCAGAACAAGAAAGGGAAAGATGGATCAATACTTCCCCCTCAGTTAGCTTTGTTTGCGATTGCTACCCCACTTCAACCACCATCCATTCTTGAAATCCGAACCAAAAATTTCATCTTTAGAACAAAACACAAACTAGACTTTACACCTACTGGTTGTGATGCCAAGTAAGTAAAAGTTTTTCAGTTTTATTTCATCAAATGTATATATGTTGTAGCAGTAAATCTCTTTTAGCATATAAAACATAGTGTAGATTAATAATAGTGTGTATTATATTAGCAACATTACTTCATAGTCTTTCAGTATACCCTTTTAAAATAAAACAATTTCATCGGGTTTTCAAATCGTCTTTCTATTTTACAATTTTTTTTTACAATACTTTCCCCAATTTCTGTATCATAATGATGGTATATTAGTAAGATTAAATATCCTAATGATATTTATTGTTGGTTTGTTTTACATTTTTAAATTGTACAAACTTTATTTGATGTTTAGCCCTAGAAGTTTAGTAATGTTCAGAAATTATGGAGTATGATATTAAGTATTCATATCATATCAAAACATCTCATTGCATTTCTCCTTTCTAACATGGAAACACAGAAAGGTTTGAAACCCTGCTCCTCAAAAATGGAGCATAAACATTCTAGATTTTTATTAAAGATTGTTTTTTCTATATAATCAACCCTGTTAGATTTATCTTTAGCCATAATAACTGTCATGGTCTTTATTCAGGAGAATAAAATAGTCTAAAACTGAAATTTGTAGCCATGAGGAAAAGAGAACAGTTACATAGAAGTCTACCTGCTAATGTAAAATTCTGAATGTCAGGGAAAACACATTGCAGAAAATAGCATATAATCAATGAACTTATGTTGGTTAATTTGTTAAATTTTAATTTCATTCTTATTTTACTTTTTTTTTTAACAGGGGAAAAATTGTTTTAGGCTATACTGAAGCAGAGCTGTGTATGAGAGGATCAGGATATCAGTTTATTCATGCTGCTGATATGCTTTATTGTGCGGAGTACCATATCCGGAGTAAGTTCCTTATGAACATGTCTGAAAAGATGGCATAGACTCTAGTACACGTTTCAACTTATTACATAATACAGTTACATAATACATTTTTTAAGGATACTTATTACATAATACAGTTTTTAAGGAAATTGGAGACACTCTACTTAGTATCATACCATTGTAATTAACCTGAGTTACACTCCACTCATTAACTGTTCTACAGCTACTACACAGGAATACAGTAGTTTAATTATTATAAAAATGACCATTTTGTCCCATGTTTTGCACAGGAATTTTTTAATAGCATTAATTCATAAATCTATGTTAATATCGATTATACTTTAAAATTTTAGGGTAAAATATTAAGCTATTGGAAACATTCCCTACTTAAAATCAAAATAATTTTTATCTTCTTACCCCACAACTATACTCTGTATAATTTCATGTGTTCCTAGAATTGTGTTGCTTAATCCTCACTTTAACCTTTTGAATAATAGTTTGAAATAGGAAAAAAGAACAACTCTGAAGAACTGTTTTCATTCATTTTAATATACTGTGTTTAAAAGTTGTCAAGATATTTATCATCTTTGATGATCAATGCATTATGTTTGGAAATATGTCGGGGAGGGGTGGTCTTTGTTTCAGAGAGATCTTCCTTAATATGTTGATTTTAAGGTTTGATATTTTTTAAATTTTATTTTATTTTAGTGATTAAGACCGGAGAGAGTGGCATGGTAGTGTTCAGGCTTCTTACCAAAGACAATCGGTGGACCTGGGTCCAGTCTAATGCACGCTTGGTTTATAAAAATGGAAGACCAGATTATATCATTGCAACCCAGAGACCTCTAACGTAAGCACAAAGAGTTAGAACGATTTTATTTTAATAACACTTAGGTTTATAAATCCTTTTACATGAAAACTTAAAAACAAATTCTAAGAAAATTTACTCTCTTAGAGTAAACTGCAAATAAAAATTGAGCAGTTAAGATAATATGTAAAGAAGGCATATTGAGAAAATAGAATTGACAGACTTTATTGAACAACTGAATAGGTAGAGCTATGGAAAGAGAATAAAGAAAACTCCAGGGTTTTATCCTGGGCGTATGCAGGAAAGATGAAAAGTTAGTGCCATCTGTAAAATAAAAATATAACAATGCTTTGTTTAGCATATGTTTTCTAAGCAAGCAGTGGTTTTTAAATTTTCTTACATATTCTGGAAATGAATATTTTGTTAAATAGTTGCATTGTAAATTTTTTTCTACTCTAGAGAATTGATTTTCGTATGTGGCTTAAATTAAGGTAATGATCAAGATCAATTATTTTCTCTTATGCCTGTTAAAGCCCTATAATATTTATGAAGCAGTGCCTCTAGCCATAACTTCTAGTTCCATAAAGTTTTATGTTTATATTTTATGTTGTAGTAGGAAATTTTTGCATGGGGAAATCATAAACATACCAAATTATCCATGATGAGTGCATCAATGGATTAGGATGCATTTTCAGGTTAAAATGAAACCTTATCCAATTTTTTAAGTTGGCAAAATAATAGATAAGTATATCCAATTGACCGGTAACATTTATTGAAAAGTCCATCTTTTCCCCCCTGGACTACATTTTGATCAGGTGACTGTGGTACTGTTTCTGGACTTTGTTAAGTTTCAATGTCTGGTTTATTTTTGCACTAACAGACATTGTCTTAATTACTCTGTATAGAATAAGTCTTCATATCTGAGCATATGCCCTCCATTTTGTGTGTTTAGGATTTTTTTTTTGTGTTCTCCTTCAAGATTACTTTGGCTCTTCTGGACCCGTTTACATTTCCACATACATTTTAGAAGTCAGTTGTCAAATCCCACTAGAAAGTTATATTTTACAGTGTAATCCCAACATCCCAAATCTATATATCGGATTACAGTGAAACTGTATAGCTCTTTTTGGGAGAATTAACATCTTTACAATACTTTAATCTCCCAAGCCATGTATGTATGTATGTACATATGCTTATGGGTATATGGTTAAGTCTTTATCTCAGTAATGGGTTGTATTTGTCTTACATGAGTCTTGTACATCTTTTATTCCTAGATATTTGATGTTTTGTGATGCTGTTTTAAATGCTGTGTATATATTTACACACATATATGATTTTCATATGGTCAATTATGCCAGTTTTTTCCTGTGTAACTTCTGGTTTTATGTTTTATTTTGACATGCCTCTGTTTTTATATTTGGATCTTTATTCCAATGGAATTTATTTTTTTCTGCAGTATGTCAGGTAGGGGCGTTAGTAACCTGAGTTTGAAAGTAGTAACTACTGTTTTTGGACAAATTTGTCTGAACAATTTTATGGCACCAGTAACGAGAAAAATTTGTCAAAATAGTGTGTGTTCCCTGCTGTCAATCACAGTGCATTTGCTTACTGTTTTTCATTAGTATTTTGTTTTGAAATGTTTATGATACAACTTACTCGATGCAGACTTTCTTATATGTGATTTTAGAGATGAAGAAGGAGCAGAACATTTACGAAAACGAAATATGAAGTTGCCTTTTATGTTTACCAGTGGAGAAGCTGTGTTGTATGAGATAGCCAACCCCTTTCCTCCCGTGATGGATCCCTTACCAGCAAGGACTAAAAGTGGAAAAGACTGTGCTCCCAAAGCGCCTCTAACTAAGGATTCTCTCCATCCCAGTTCCCTCCTGAGTGCCATAATGACACAAGATGAGTCTGTTTATCTCTGTCCTGCTTCAAGTAGTAGTACACCTTTTGAAACAAACTTTTTTGATGAACCCATGGTCACAGGCAATAGTTGGCAAGACAGTATTGCACCAGTGGGAAGTGATATCCTGAAACATGAGCCAATTGGTCAGTCTCAGGAAATGAACCCAACCCACTCTGAAGGCCATGGAGGACTCTTCCTAGATAGTAAAAATAATGACTTGTACGGCATTATGAAACACCTAGGCATTGATTTTGAAGATATCAAACACATGCAGCAGAATGAGGAATTTTTCAGAACCGACTTTTCTGGTGAGGATGACTTCAGAGACATTGACATAACAGATGAAATCCTGACTTTTGTCCAGGATTCCTTAAATAAGTCTGCCTTCGTGTGTTCAGGTTACCAACAGCAACAAGCCCCAGCTCTGGACTCAAGCTGCATGGTCCAGGAGCACCTACAGTTGGAACAGCAGCAGCTACCGCACCATCAAAAGCACATAGCGGGGGAGCAGCTGCAGCTGTGCCAGAAAATGAAGCATATGCAAGTTAATGGCATGTTTGCAAATTGGAACCCTAACCAATCTGTGCCTTTTAGTTGTCCTCAGCAAGACCTGCAACAGTATAACGTCTTCTCAGACTTACCTGGGACCAGTCAAGAGTTTCCCTACAAATCTGAGATTGATACTGTGCCTTATACACAGAACTTTATTCCCTGTAATCAGCCTGTGTTACCCCAGCATTCCAAGGGGACACAGTTAGACTTTCCCATAGGGAATTTTGAACCATCCTTATACCCCACTACTACTTCTAATTTAGAAGATTTTGTCCCATGTTTACAAGTTCCTGAAAGCCAAAAGCATGGGCTAAATCCACCGTCGACCCTTGTAACTCCGCAGACCTGTTATGCTGGGGCCATGTCCATGTACCAGTGTCAGCCCGAACCCCAGCAGAGCCATGCACCTCCGATGCAGTACAATCCAACAGTCCCAGGCCCACAGGCGTTTTTAAACAAGGTAAGGGTTTTATCAACCGCATAAACCCTCTCAGTGATTCTTCATACATTGTAAACATACAAGTTACATATTATTTATGTCAATGATGGATTTTAATCTATTAACATTCATATCAAAGAACATTTCTAATTAGGTCTGTGACTATTTTTTTTTAAGAAGCCAGTACTTTTCCAGTATGTTACTAATAATACAAGTCCACCATATTTACCTGAATTGTAAAGGAGAAAGAAACAAGGGCTAAAGTAACATGAATATGTCCTTCAGCCACCAGGTGGAATTAGTTAAAAGTAATTGTTTAGAATAGTGATTTTGGTTTATCTTTCTTAATTCTTTAAAAACTATATATATGGCCTTTTAGAAATTTAAACTTCAAAAATATATTTGAAGTTTTAAAAATAATTTTCTCAAAGCTCAACTTTTTAAAAACATGGTTGAAATTGGGTTGAAAGCAACGTAAGTATGCTTTGTTTGAATGTCTTTGCCCTAGATGATCCCTAAAATTTAGTCCTAGGCTCCTCAGAATTCTCTGGCAATCCTTCCATTATCTGCTGGATCCTCCTTTTATCCTTTAAGGTGAAATTTTTTTCCTGGTGTTCTTAAGAAAGCGGTAATTCAGCTGGCTTTCTCTCATGGGACACAAGCTTGATATTGTAATTTTATTGTTTAAATGCTTAAATAATCACTTAAAAAAGTTAACATAATGATGATATCTGTTCCCTGTGGCCACCCAGGAATATAACATGTTTGCATTTATGCCTTTCCATTAGAAAATATTTAGTTCATTTTGAAGTATATTTAATAGTGTAGTTTTGAAGAAAATCAAGGTCATTGGCCTCTATTTAAAAGTGTTACTTGGATATTTTATCCGAAATTGTTTTTTTCTGGCTTTTTTCATACATGTGGTTTGTCTGATTGCAAAATGGCAGTGAAGATTTTTCTTTTACTCATTCCTGACATCCTTTAATTATATTAAAATTTAATATTCAGTTACAGTCTATTTCATGACACTGCCTTGAAGTAAACACGGGTAGGTACCTAAACTCTTACACTCTTGAATAAATTGTAGAGAAGATATTTATGTAATAAGGACACTTTGAACAGGGCTTGAATTAGCACATGGGTTCTTTACAGTGATCCTTCCCACCCTGCTATTTGTGTTACTTCTTTATGAATAATAAGGCTTCTGTAGATCTCCACATCCAGGGCAGCCAATCTACATAAGACTAGTTTCAATTGAGAAGTGCTGTAAGTGTAAAATATACACTGTACACTGATTTTGAAGATTTAATTTAAAAACAATGTAAAATATCTTTTTTTTAATTTCATGTTGAAATGATACATTTTGGCAATCTAAAATTTCACTTTTTAAATGTGGCTACTAGAACAAATTATACATGTGGCTCATTATATTTCTGTTGAACAGTATTGCTCCAGACAATATATTTAAAAAGAAATGCTGGCATATATGATGTTATGACTGATGAGAGTAATTTATCTAAGACCTAACATTCTCTGGGCAAATAATATTACCTTCCATTTGAAAATGTGACAGAGTTGCTGTTCTTTGAAGATCTAGATATGTGGTTTTCACTACTGTATGTTTTGGAGGTTCTTTGAAGTAATCAACATTTTGATTACTGCAGCCTTATTTACATAGGCATGATTTTAATCTGTTTGAAAGTTTCCACAACTCTCGCTAACATTATGAAACCCTACAGAACTATCTCTCTATCCTTCCTTCCTTTTTTTTCCCCAGTAGCAGTTATAGAAACCACACTAATATAATTCTAAGACAGTAAGAAAGAGCATTTTATTTTAATAATTTGATTCTGTAATTAGGACAGTAATTATAGTGGTACTTACTAATTAAAAGTATAGTATAATTAAATAAGTTGTTTTAGGAAATCATACCCATGGTATAATATTTTAGGAATATTAAGAAACCTCTAGCAAATCACAACTGACCACTTTTGGAAAAGTCCTAAGTCATCTGCAGTTCCAATACCAATATAGTAATCGTGACTGCAGTTAAGTCCCCAGGTACCCAGAACTTGACTGAGATGAAATCTAGTCAAAGCAAACTTACTTACACAAAGAATATACAACTGTGATTTATGACTGCTACTCTTACTTACACAAAGAATATACAACTGTGATTTATGACTGCTACTCTTTGATTCATCAGTTCCTACCCACACTAAAGGTAACCCATTGATTAGATATCCTCCTGATGTATGGAATACAAAATCTGAAATGAGACAGTTGTATCACTCATCTGTACCATCTAATGGAGAAACCAAAAGGTTAAATGCAACTAATATATATAGGTGCTCAGTATGTCTTCATTGAATGATTTAAAATTTAGCAGCAGTAAAATAATTTGAAATTTATCGTATAGGGTGAAGATTTTAAAAATACAATACATTCTAATAAGTTGCATTGATATTTTTGTTGCAGTTCCAGGATGGAGTTTTAAATGAAATCTGTCCAGCTGATTTAAATACTATAAATAACACTCAGACTGCCACACAGCTTCAGTCCCTTCATCATCCATCAGAAGCCAGACCTTTCCCTGATTTGACATCCCGTGGATTCCTGTAATTCCAAGCCCAATTTTTACATTGGTTTTTGTTTAAGTTAGTTTGGAAAAGATCACAGAGTTACTAAAACTGTCATGTTGTATCTCAGCATATGTACATGGAGATATTGATGTATGTTGTTCTCACTGTTAATACCAAATCACATTTTTGTTTTTCAAAGAGAAGTTAAAAACATATCAAAATTACATATATTACAGTCGTTAAAAGTTTTTTGCGACAGACTAGTGAGATATCATCCACATCTCACATTCTGAGCATCACAAAATATACAAAACTTATTCAGGGAACTTTATGACTCTCTTGAGAAAATAAAATTTTCTCTATTGGAGTTATTTCTGTCATAATGAAATTGCTTTGAGGTTGCAACTTCTGAATTCTTAGTCCTCCAAATACAAAACTAAACTATTTCCTTATGGTTTTAGCTTCTGCATTTTATCTCAGATGTTAAAATAACTGGTTTGGTGCTTTTATAAAAAGATATTTCAAATGCTTTCCTCCTTCAATGTTAATGTAAGTGCCTCATGGTTTTTTCTACCTATAGCATTGTAGGATGTATATTTTATACAAACTATGCTTTTCTTTTTTAAATTAGTAACATTCTACCTGCAAATATTATTTGTATTTTTTAAATTCAATCATTTTTATTAATCCAGGCATGTTTTAACTGCACTACTCACCCACTTCAGGTAAAGGACAAACAATAATTGGAAAGATAATTATTTATTATATAATCTAGTTGCTTCTAGACTTTAAAATTTGCTATGTGCCTTACGTTGAAGAAATTTATTAAGATAGCACTAAAATTTCAAGTGTGTCCGGAAGAAACAGATACAACACCATGTACCTTTTTGAAAATCGCCACCATGGTATCTGAATGTTGCAATGTGAAAAATCTGCTGTTAAAGGCAACCGTGTTTATAACTTGCAACAAAGAGAAAAATCTGCATTCTTGGGTCATTAGTTAAATTAAAGCACCATTTCAATATATATAAATTCTTTACAAAACTGTTTTAGACCTGTAATTTTTTAAGATATAATATGTTGACTTTATAAATTTCACTTCTTAGACAGTGGAAACTATTTTTTTTCTCATATTTGAGGAGTGTTAAGATAATGTTTAATGCAAAGTATTGTTATGAGTTAAATGGTGCACTGTATACATTATAACGAACAAACTTATTTGTAAAATATTTTCAATATTTCATTTAAAAATAGTCCATGTTATATATGCATATTTGTTTTACATACGTTATCAGTCTTTTTAAGAAATCAAATAATGAACACAACTGCTTTTAAGTTGGGGTTAAGGAAAAGACAACCATTCAGTTCTATTAATTTCAAGTATTAGATTGTTTCTCTGATAGACTGACCTTTGTTATCAATAAGGCAAATTAATTACCCTACTAACTACTGTCCTCAGGTGTTTAAAAGAAGTGCCACCATCTGTCATTCTTTTATTCAACTATGACATCTGAAGGGTGTAAGACATGTTTTGCATGTATTATAAACATTATGGAATCCCAAACTGAGATGTAGTATTAAAATACATTTTCCTTCCTTTTTTTTAATGTACATAAGAGTGGCTTCAGATGGTGATATCTATGTCAGTTCTATATATTTTCAGTAAAAAATTTGACTGTAGAATCGATTTAAGTGTTGAAAACAACAAATTTGTCTAAAACATTTCATAATTTGTTCCAAGCATGAGGAGGTATCATTAAAAATATAGACCAGTGGTTTAGATTAATAATCCATTTTTACATTTAAATCTTTCATTAGAAGTCCTCATATAAACCATTTTGTGAGGGTCTCTCACATATTCTTGGATGAATTGTTTAGTGGAAAATAGACTTTTTAAATTGTGAATATGATGCCAATCAGTTATACACTTATAAAATTTAAAAATTTTAAAGCAATATTGTATATTTTTATCTATATAAAATAATGAAGTTTATCTAAGAATAATAAAATCACATTAAACCAAATACATGTTTGTCTGTATTGCTAAGTGCCAAAGAAAGCTTTGTGTACTGCTATGTTGAGGGATTTATTTTTAGATGATGTGTACTTCTAAGGATCTAGATATATTTGACCTTTTTGTATGCCAGGTTTCTCATACAGTACCTGATGATTTACCAGTGTTCTGATGCATTGTGAGGCTTTTAATGGTTACTATGCACAAACAGTGTTTTTCGGTATTACCGTGTTTCCCCAAAAATAAGACCTAGCCGGATAATCAGCTCTAATGTGCCTTTTGGAGCAAAAATTAATATAAGATCCGGTCTTATACTGTATAAGACCCAGTCTTACAGTAAAATAAGACCCGGTCTTACTATATTATATTGTATAAAACCTAGTCTTATAGTAAAATAACACTGGGTCTTACATTGATTTTTGCTCCAAAGGACGCATTAGAGTTGATTGTCCAGCTAGGTCTTATTTTTTGGGAAATACGGTACTCAATTTTAGATAAATATTTTCATGGCTTTTTGCTTTTCTTCAAAATGTTACTGCTTTACATAGGCCATGCATACGTTTTTGTTTAAAATATAATTTATAATATCCTCACTATTATCCAACAAAATTGTATATTGTATATGGTAATAAAGTAATCACCAAGTATGAAACAATGTTTTAATGTGAATGCTTCTTTCTAGTTCATGCAAAGGAAATTAGTATTTATAGTAAAAGACATTCTATAATGTTCAAGGATATGTTAAATCTGATTCTTACAGAGTTCTGCCCCTGGATATTTCTTACACCATATACAAAAATAAACTCAAAATGGATTGAAGACTTAAATGTTAGACCTGAAACCATAAAACTCCTAAAAGAAAACATAGGCAATAAACTCTTTAACATTGGTCTTAGCATTATCTTTTTGGATATATCTCCTTGAGCAAGGGAAACAAAAAAAAAATAAACAAGTGGGACTATGTTAAACTAAAAAGTTTTTGCACGGTGAAGGAGAACATTAACAAAATGCAAAGAGAACCTACTGAATGGGAGAATATATATTAGCAAATGATACATCAGCTAAGGAGTTAATATCCAAAATATGTAAAGAACTTATACAACTCAACATCAAAAAAACCAGTCCAATTGAAAAATTGGCAGCGGACCTGAAGAGACATTTCTCCAAAGTGGACATACAGATGGCCAAGAGACATGAAAAGATGCTCAACATCACTAATCGTCAGGGAAATGCAAATTAAAACCACAATGAGACATCACCTCACACCTGTCAGAATAACTATCATCAATAAATCAACAAATAAAGGCTAGCAAGGAGGTGGAGAAGAGGGATCCCTGGTACAATATTGCTGGGATTGTAAACTAGTGCAGACACGATGGACAACAGTATGGAGATTCTTCAAAAAATTTAAAATAGAGCTGCCATATGATCCAGTAATTCCACTTCGAAGTATTTGTTCAAAGACAACAAAAATAATTCAAAAAGATACATGCACTCCTACGTTCACTGCAGCGTTACTAATAATTGCCAAGTACCATTGTGACTGCACTAGTTTACAATCCCACCAATATTGTACCAGGGAAATAACCTAAATGTCCATCAATAGATGAATGGATAAAGAAGATGTAATAGATATATAGATATAGATAGATAATATTGATATTATTGAGCAATAAAAAAGGATGAAATCTTTCCATTTGCGACAACATGGATGGACCTACAGGGCAGTATGCTAAGTGATTAAGTCAGAGAAAGACAAATACCATATGATTTCACTTAAACAAATCTATAAAAAATAGATAAAATAGAAACAGACCCACAGATATACAGAACAAGCTGATGGTTACCAAAGGGAAGGGGTTGGGTGGGTAGGAATAAAAAATAAAATTTTTTATACCAAAATCATAGTCTGATGATTGCCATAGTAAGTACTCAATACGTGTCTGCCATTACTATTTCCCCGCGATATCTAAAGAACGTCTTTTCAGTTGGAGGTAAATCTGTACATTGACATCAGTCATTCTGTTTACTGTTCATTTGATGAATATCTTGGTTTTTAGCCTCCAGTTCAATATCTCCTTTCCACTTCGATCTGACATCGTCCTTTTCTATGACCCTTCTAGTCTTGCTTTCGTAACTCCTATACATCAACTGTAATAATGCGTTTTTCCATGCCAGATAAGTACAGCCACACCTCAGTCTTTAAGCAGTTGTAACTCTTACCCCTGTCAAATTGAAGGGTCCTCCTCTAATCACAGCCTTTTTCTACTTTCCCAATCCTTATTCCTTTGTTCAACTAGCTCTTCACCGTCATTGTCACTGCCAGACCACTGAGTGAGTACACATTCATTTTTCATTCCATTAGCCTAGACCTCAGTATCAGGATTTCACCAATAGGTTTGCTTATATTCTGGAATTGCCCACTTTCTTACTGGTAACAGCCAGTCCAATCTGTAGCTCTGACCCAACACTTTTCTGATAAATGATATTGCTAGAAAAAGTGACAAAAGTGAAATAATTGGCCTCACCACAAACTCACCCTTTCTATGGCACCAATATCATCTTCTATTCCTTCTTAGTAAGAGAATCCTAACTTTGGTCACACCGAGGATAAAAAGATTACATTTCCCATTCTCCTTTGTAGCTAGGTTGTAGCTAATATATATTCTGGCCAAATACATGAAAGGAAAACTTCTGGGTGACATTTCCAGAAGTCTGCTTAAAAAGATTGCAGCTGGAAGGGGTGTTTGTTTGTTTTGCCTTCCTGTGTTTCCTTTCTGGCCACTGTATGTGGATCTGACAGAGAATGAATAGCTATCTTGAACCGTAAAGACAGAACAGGATGATCCTGGGTCTCTAATGACTTGGAGCCACCAAACAAACCTTTCTAGCCTACATTTACTGCCTACCTCTGGACTTCTTTATAGAAGAGATAAACAGACGTGACTGAAAATAGTGGAACATAATCTGCAGTTCTCTACCTTTTGACTTTTACATTTCTTTCTGGCAACAGCCCTTTCAAATTTTCCTTATTTCTGCCTTTGTCTTGCACTTCAGTCATTTAATGCATTGGTTGCTTTAGTATATGAGCATAATCCATTATTTTCTAAGGAAAATAAGCTACCACTTCTTTCTTTTCCTGTTTTTATTTTCTTAATGATGTACATTTGAATAGAGTAGCTGGCTTACAATTGCTGTTTTTTCTTCTTACCAATTTCTTAAACCTTAGTCTGAATTTAACTGTTACCAATTTCAGGTGGACATTCTATTAAGGTAAGAAATCTTCTTTCCTTGGTATTTTCTTGCCTTGGTTTCTGTAACACTGGACTCTTCTAATTACTTTCCTGATTTTCAACTATTCTGTCCCTCTCCCTCCAAAACTAGACTTTTGTAAAGGTTCTTTTTGTGTCTGTTTTTCTCCTTCTGTATACCTCTCTGTATAACCTCACCTAATCATATCATTGTGTATAATTATTATGTAGCCTTGACCTTTCCTCTTAGTTCTTGGCCCAGATTTTCAATGGTTTATGTTTTATAATACATGCTATAGGGCATTTGTTAAAATATCCTACCTGTACCTTAAATTGTCTTTGAACAAAACTGAATCAATCATTTTCCCTCCTAAATCTAGTGATTCTTTTATTAATATTTCTTAAAATATCTCCATCCTCATGCTTCTAGAAGCCCAAACCCAAATCCTCATATCTGTCCCTCTCCATTACCACAGTAGTCCATTCCACTGGACAATAAAACCATCATTTGCTTCTCTATTTACAATCTGAGACCCTTTAGGGTTGAAGTTACAGTCAGGAACTCAGCAAGAATGAACCATCAACTCACAACAAGATGAGCCAGACTAGGGGAGAAGAAATTTCTCATTGGTAATAGGAGAGGAGTTTGTAGGAATGACATGGTTGTAGAGATTGAGATTTAGAACTGAATCTGAAATCTGTGCTTTTTAGATTCAGTTTAACAAATTCTGACTGAATATCTATTTTCAAGGTTGTTAATTTTCATTGTCTTTGACGACACCTCTCTTCTTATTTGGACCGTGTAGAAAATCCAGACTAGCTATCTTTGAATGTTGAGTAAGTCATTACACTTAGAAAAGAATGGAGAAGTTTACCTTTTTGTCAAGGACTCTGAAGAGTGTGAGATTTTACCCTATATTCAAGCTACGGAGTTAGACAGCCACAGTTTCATGGATACTGTCAAGATGTAAGACTCCTGGATAAGAGGCAAAGGACAGTTTATTATCACAACAATAGCAGTAGCCAGACTGTCAGCATTTGTACTGATTCCCTACAAGGCAAAACAAACATTTCACATGCAGTTGTAAGACTGGACCCTGAACTTAAGGAAGCCAAATCTTTTATAATGGGCAGTACACATTCCTGAACCATTGCTCTGAAAGGACACACTATCTCTAAGGCCATTGATGAAGCATCCTTGAAACAATCGTTCAGAACAAAAGTGGTCACTGCCTCTGCTCACAAATTAGGTGGAAACACAAAAGGCCTATGGAGAATTGTTTTCAACACTTTCCATGATTGGTCTGCTAGTCTTTCAAGTAAAATTTTCACTCTTATTCTCTTGACTGCTTCCTTGTTCTTGACGGCAGAGACAACTGTTTTTGAGAGGAATAGCATGGGAAACCTAAAAAATTCTCTATCTCCAAATGACATTATTCTGACCTTCCACGGAAATATCTCTGAAACCCTGACTTGAATACTCTGCTGTAAATCCTGGTAAAAGGCAATAATACACCATGGTGTTTAGATTCAGGGTACACTGGGTTTGAACTCTGGCTCTGCTTGTTCCCTTACTAGATGTTTGATCTGGGGAGCTGCTTTAACCTTCCTGTGCTTTAGTTCCCTCCCCTGTAAACAGAACATAAGGACTCTACCTTATAAAATCTGTATAAGAACCAAATGAGATAATGCATCCAAAGTATTCAGCACAGTAACTGGCATGACAATAAGTGTTAAAAAAATTGTTAGAGCTTTTTATTGTTATTTTTGAGTCTTATTAGAGTAAAGGCCAAGGTGATATAATAAAGAGACCAAAAAATGCATTGTTTCAAAAGTAGACATTTGTCTTATGTAAGTGTTCTCTGTTTCACAAAGACATCCGTGCTGGTGGGGCAACACTTCCACCCTCAGTGTGCTTCTAACACTGCCTTTCCCAGCCAGGAGGAGGAAAAGGAACTGACATGTCCAAGCCAAGGATCTTTGAGGGAATAAGTCAGAAATTACACATATCACTTCTGCTCAACATTTTGTACCCTGAATTTAGTCACATGGCCCCACCCGGCTGCAACCATCTGCCCAGTTACAATTCTATTTCTTTGGAAAAAGAAGAAATAGATTTTGGTGGATAGCTTAAAGATCCCAATACAAAATAAATGGCATCTCCCTTTTCCATTTGAATTTTGACGCTATTGAGAAATAAGGAAAAAGTGGAAACAGAAAAAAATATGTTGTCACTAGAAACCATAACATAGCACAAGAGTCCAATGGGGATTGCCCACTCCATTCTCTAGTCTCCAATCTAGAACTCAGAAGAGACTATTCTGGGATATTTTGAGTGGGCCGAGCCGGCCTACTTTTCTATGTAACTGCCTCTTTCAGTTCCAGATAGAGGAAAAAATGAAAAAGAAATAAAATTCCTCATGTTCAAGACCATCGATAGATTTGCTTCATGTATTTGAGGAATGTGGAGAGTGACTGTCATCCCTCCTTTCTACCACAGAGAGACTTAAAGGGGAAGGCTCAGAGTGCTCATCCTTTCTTCTGGAAACTTGAGCAATGGGAAAAAGGTTTTTCTGTCCAAAACATCACCACGACCACCACCATCATTGTCATTATAAAGCAACACAATTTGAGACCTTTCCAGACATACAGAAGCTGAGGGAATTTTCTAATGCACGACCTGCACTACAAGAAATACTAAAGGAGGTTAAATACTATTCAACCACCATCAACAGGGACAATTTGTGGCAACCAAAACATAAAAAGGGGGAGAGTAAAGGCCTGAACCGGAATATAGGAATGGAGAAAGTAAGCGTGCTGAAGAAAATGGAATACTCTAAATATCAAACTTTCTTTTACATAATCTTAAGGGTAACCACTCAAAAAAAAATCCAGAACTGAAATATATGCTGTAATAAAAGAAGAAACAGAGGGAAACATCATAGAATACCACCACACAGAAATAATAGACAACAACAAAAAGGCAAAGAAACCATGGAGACACAGCCTTACCAGAAAACTACAGATAGAATGACAGGAAATCCTCACATATCAATAATCACCCTAAATGTAAATGGACTGAACTCACCAATAAAAAGGCACAGAGTAGCAGATTGGATCAAAAAACTAAACCCAACCATATGCTATCTCCAAGAGACACATCTCAGCTACAAGGACAAGCATAGACTCAAAGTGAAAGGGTGGAAATTGACACTCCAAGCAAATGGTACCGAGAGAAAATCAGGTGTAGCCATAATGATATCAGATGAAACAGACTTCAGGGTGAAAAAGATAACAAGAGACAAAGATGGACATTTCATAATGGTAAAGGGGACTATACAACAAGAAGACATAACAGTCATCAATATTTATGCCCCCAATCAGGGAGCACCGAAATATACAAAGCAACTACTAACAGAACTAAAGGGAGAAATTGACCAAAACACAATTATACTCGGGGACTTAAATACATCATTGACAGCTATGGATAGATCATCCAAACAGAAGATAAATAACGAAATAGCAGCCCTAAATGACACATTAGATGAAATGGACATCATTGACATATATAGAGCACTTCATCCTAAAACATCAGACTATACATTCTTTTCGAGTGTACATGGAACATTCTCAAGGATAGACCATATATTGGGGCATAAAAGCAGCCTCAGAAAATTTAAGAAGATTGAAATCATACCAAGCATATTCTCTGATCACAAGGCTTTGAAATTGGGTATCAACTGCGAAAAGAAAGCAGGGAAAAAGACAAATACATGGAGATTAAACCACATACTTTTAAAGAACAACTGTGTCGAAGAAATTAGAGGAGAGATCAAAAGATACATAGAAACAAATGACAATGAAGATGCATCCTACCAAAATTTTTGGGATGCAGCAAAAGCAGTTTTAAGAGGGAAATATATATAGTTACAGGCCTATCTCAAGAAACAAGAAAAATCCCAAATAAATAACCTCATGTTACACCTTAAAGAACTAGAAAAAGAAGAACAAGTGAAACCCAAGGTCAGCAGAAGAAAGGAAATAACAAAAATCAGAGCAGAGCTCAATGAAATAGAGAACAAAAAGACAATAGAAAAAATTAATGTGACAAAGAGCTGGTTCGTTGAAAATATTAATAAAATCGACAAACTCTTGGCTAGACTCACTAAGATAAAAAGAGAGAAGACACTAATTAACAAAATCAGAAATGAAAAAGGGGAAGTTATCACGGACACCACAGAAATACAAAGGATCATTTAAGAATACTATGAAGGACTATATGCCACCAAATTCAATAACCTAGAAGAAATGGACAAGTTCTTACAAACATATAGCCTTCTAAGGCTGAACCATGAAGAACTGGAAAATCTAAACAGACCGATCACCAGAAAAGAAATTGAATCAGTCATCCAAAACCTTCCCCAAAGCAAAAGTCCGGGATCAGATGGTTTCACTAGTGAATTCTACCAAACCTTCAAACAGGATCTACTACCAATCCTGCTCAAACTCTTCCAAAAAATTGAAGAAGAGTCAGTAATCCCTAACTCATTTTATGAGGCCAACATTACCCTGATACCAAAACCTGGTAAGGACAACACAAAAAAAGAAAACTACAGACCTATATCTCTGATGAATACTGATGCAAAAATCCTAAACAAAATTTTAGCAAATTGAATACAACAATGTATTAAAAAGATTATTCATCATGACCAAGTGGGGTTCATCCCTGGGGCACAAGGATGGTTCAACATCCGCAAATCCATCAATGTGATACATCACATAAACAAAATAAAGGACAAAAATCATATGATTATATCAATTGATGCAGAAAAAGCATTTGACAAGATACAACATCCATTTATGATAAAAACACTTAATAAAATAGGTATAGAAGGAAAATACCTTAACATAATAAAGGCCATCTATGACAAGCCCTCAGCTAATCTCATAATTAATGGTGAAAAACTGAAGCCCTTTGCTCTACGCTCAGGAACACGACAGAGCTGTCCCCTATCACCTCTGCTTTTCAACATAGTGTTGGAAGTCCTTGCCAGAGCCATCAGGCAAGAGAAAGAAATAAAAGGCATCCAAATTGGGAATGAAGAAGTTAAAATATCACTCTTTGCAGATGACATGATGCTATATATAGAAAACCCTAAAGACTCCACCAAAAAGCTGTTAGAAACAATCAATGAATACAGTAAAGTTGCTGGCTACAAAATCAACGTACAGAAGTCCATTGCGTTCCTATATGCTAACAATGAAATCTCAGAAAAAGAAATACAAAAAAACAATTCCCTTTGCAATTGCAGCAAAAAGAATAAAATACCTAGGAATAAACTTAACCAAGGATGTGAAGGATTTATATGCTGAAAACTGTAAGGCATTTTTGAAAGAAATTGAAGATGATACAAAGAAATGGAAAGACATTCCATGCTCATGGATTGGAAGAATCAACATAGTTAAAATGGCCATATTACCCAAAGCAATATACAGATTTAATGCAATCCCCATCAAAACCCCAATGGCATTTTTTAAAGAAATAGAACAAAAAATCATCAGATTTGTTTGGAACCACAAAACACCCCGAATTGCAAAAGCAATCTTAAGAAAAAAGAACAATGCTGGAGGTATCACACTGCCTGACTTTAGCTTATACTTCAGGGCTACAATAATCAAAACAGCATGGTATTGGCAGAAAAACACATAGACACATAGACCAATGGAATAGAATTGAGAACCCAGAAATAAGACCACATAAATATGGACAGATAATTTTTGACAAAGAAGCTAAAAACATACAATGGAGGAAAGACAGCCTCTTCAATAAATGGTGCTGGGAGAATTCGATAGCCACGTGCAAAAGAATGAAACTGGACTGTTATCTGTCACCATGTACCAAAATTAATTCAAAATGGATCAAAGACTTAAGCATAAGACCTGACACAATAAACTGCATAGAAGAAAACATAGGTACTAAACTTATGGACGTTGGGTTCAAAGAGCATTTTATGAATTTGACTCCAAAAGCAATGGAAGTAAAAGCTAAAATAAACAAATGGGACTATATGAAACTTAAAAGTTTCTGCACAGCAAAAGAAACCATCAACAAAATAAAGAAGCAACCGACTGAATGGGAGAAGATTTTTGCAAACAGTTCCTCTGATAAGGGTCTAATATCCAAAATATACAAGGAACTCATGAAACTCAACAACAAAAAAAACAAACAACCCAATTGAAAAATGGGCAGAGGACCTGAAGAGACATTTCTCCAAAGAGGACTTACAAATGGCAAATAGACATATGAAAAAATGCTCAACATCACTTATCATCAGAGAAATGCAAATAAAAGCACAATGAGATATCACCTCACCCCAGTCAGAATGGCTATCATCAACAAGACAAATAGCAACAAGTGTTGGAGAGGCTGTGGAGAAAAAGGAACCCTCATACACTGTTGGTGGGAATGCAGACTGGTGCAGCCACTATGGAGGGCAGTGTGGAGGTCCCTCAAAAAATTAAGAATAGAATTACCACATGACCCAGCAATCCCTCTCCTGAGTATCTACCCAAAGAATTTGAAATCATTTATCCATAAAGACATGTGTGCTCCAATGTTCATTGCAGCTTTGTTTACGGTGGCAAAGACATGGAAACAACCAAAATGTCCTTCGATAGATGGATGGATAAAGAAGTTGTGGTATATATACACAATGGAATACTATTCGGCATTAAGGAAAGATGATATAGGAACATTTGTGACAACATGGATGGATCTTGAGAAATAAGTCAGACAGAAAAAGCAGAGAACCCTATGATTTCCCTGATATGTGGTATATAAACCAAAAACAACAAAAGAACAAGACAAACAAATGAGAAACAAAAACTCACAGACACAGACAATAGTTTAGTGGTTACCTGAGGGTAAGGGGGGTGGCGGGAGGAACAGGAGGATAAGGGGTATCAAATATATGGTGATGGAAGTAGAACTGACTCTGGGTGGTGAACACACAATGGGATTTATAGATGATGTAATACAGAATTGTACACCTGAAATTATGTAATTTCATTAACAATTGTCACCCCAATAAATTAAGAAAAAAAAAAAGCAACACGATTTGGTACTGAACTTCTGTTAATGGCCCTTTCCATTGTCCATTATTTTGTTCAATGGGTTCTATGAGATGCAGAGCTAAGAGTTTCGACTTAGAAAAAGATTTGCTTCATCTGGCAAAGCACTACATTTATTTCATTTCCCTCTTTGCGCTGCCAGGAAGCAGAGTTCAGGTTTGTACATAGATTCAATAGTTTCCCTCTGCTTTTATTTCAGCAAAGTGACTAGTGCTTCTGCCTTACTACTACCTCTACTTCATTTGTTACCTCCCTCTTGATAGCATCGGTTTTTTTTCTTTTTTTAAGTTTTCATGTAAGTTGCCACAATTCTCTTAAGGTAGCATATAAATTATTTTTATAAATATGCAGGCGGTAAATACAGTGATGTAGAGAAAACGTGGAAGAGACATATGCTATCCATGAGTGCTTCTAGATAAAACATTGGCAAATAAAACTTAGGAGCATTTTCAGGAGATAGATTGGCTCCGTGTAGAAGCAGCACCTTAAGATACAGGAAAAATGACTACAAATAATGGTTTCAATCCTGTCTGCCTTTCCAGAAGCTGTCACATTTTTTCCATGATCATTCTCTTTGTTGCTGATAACGTAAAACTATTTTAAATGTCCATGAAATTATTTGCTTTTTAGCTCCTCTAATAGTCCCAATCATAGTTGTTGTACATCTACTATTTCCTCTCCTTCATATCTGTTTTCTTTGCTGGACCAGAGTAAATAAACCAAAGGGTTCCAGAGTGGAAAGACTTGAGAGGGGTTATGTATGGGTACATGTGAAACACCTCCTTAATACTCCTATACATAAGTGGGTGAGACTGTGGAGCGGTTGAAAAAATTCTTTCTTTTGCAGGTGACGTCATATTGAAACTTGAGTCATTAGTGCCAATTCTCACAGGCTGATAGGAAACTCAAGTGACACACGAGTGATGAGGAAATTGAGGCCAAAGAGGCAAAGTAGCCTGTCAGGTCACACAGGCAGCAGTGGAAACAGAATCTAAGTTTTCATCTCTGTTCAAAGAGTAAGTCTTCTAACAGCCACCATGCAAGTGCTTTGCTGTGGCTTAATCCAGGTTGTATTTACCTCTAGTTTACACGTGACGAAACTGTGCTTTAAAAAGCAATCCATTAATGGTTATGGTAGACAGAGTAACGGCCCCTCAAAGATGTTCATATTCTAATCCCCAGATTAGAAGCAAAAGGGTCCTCTCAGATGCTATTAACGGTAAGGACCTTGAGATGGGAAGGTCGTCCTGGGTTACGTCAGCAGACCCAGTGCAATCACAAGAGTCCTTATAAGCTAAGGCAAGAGTGTCAGAGTCAAAGAAGGGGATGTGATGACAGTAGCAGTGGGGACACATGCAGAGAGAGGGAGAGGGAGAGGGAGAGGGAGAGGGAGAGGGAGAGGGAGAGGGAGAGGGAGAGGGAGAGGGAGAGGGAGAGGGAGAGGGAGAGGGAGAGGGAGAGGGAGAGGGAGAGGGAGAGGGAGAGGGAGAGGGAGAGGGAGAGGGAGAGGGAGAGGGAGAGGGGTAGAGAGGGAGAGGGGTAGAGAGGGAGAGGGGTAGAGAGGGAGAGGGGTAGAGAGGGAGAGGGGTAGAGAGGGAGAGGGGTAGAGAGGGAGAGAGGGAGATTTGAATATACTCTGCTGCTGGTTTTGAAGATGATTAGGGAACATGTAGATGCTGGAAAAACAAGGAAGTAATTCTCCCTTAATGCCTTCTGAAGGAATGCAGCCCTGCTGACATCTTGATTTTAGGGCTGCTGACCTCCAGAACTGTAAGATTATAATAACTTAGTATTGTTTTAAGTCACTAAGTTTGTGGTGACTTGTTACAGCAGCAATAGGAAATGGATACAGTGGTTTTAACATTTAAGCATTTAGCATTTAAGAAGACAAGGGAGGCATTTGGGAAGAAAACATTTACTCCTCCATTATAATCACTTCTAAAGAATAAAAGAACTGGCCTCTGTACCTCTCCCTGGCCATTCTGGGAGGGAGGACCAGGAAGGTCTGGCAGTATTCCCCCTGCCTCCTCTTTACACTCCCCTACAGCTGGGCCTCTAAAAGAACCTCCACTTTATGAAATGACAGTGGTGCCTGATGGGCTCCAGCCTTGCCTTGGCAGTGCGAAGTGTGGAAGAACACAGCCAACTCAGTTTCATTACAGCTTTGCCTTTCCAGATGTTTTGCTTATGTCAGAAGCCAGGAAATACATTGCTTACAGCCCCACATGTGCTTCTGAAGAAGGGTCTTGATAAACGTGTCTGGTCTTTGTAAATAACCCTATTTTTTTTTCTGGAAATAAATGATTCGTAGAAAAAAATGGCTTTACTACAATAAGTTAGACATGGCACAAGCAGGGTCAGTATACATCTTTAGGTGTTTGTTCTGCACTTAAAATTAACAAAACTGTTTTGAGGATGCTTTTTGCTCCTATGTATCTAAATGCTTGTGTATGAAAGAAAATAATAAATGTGTACCTATACTATGATGTTATCACCTAGTAGAGTCTAAGGAAAGACCATTAAAAGAGAGTAAGTGGCCCAAAACTGTCAGAAAAGCTTTTCTTGTTTGAATACAGCGCGGCATACATTGCTTCAATGCTTTATTTGCACAGCAATTCACATCCATTTCTGGAATTGATTCTGACTACGACACTACACGAGTGAATTGAGTTTTTATGGAAAAGGAAGAATCCAAGAAGATTGTTCCCCACCACCTGGGTAGTAACTGGTGGCATCAAAGATTGCACTTAAGTTATCTGACTTCCAAGTTCAAACTTTTTTTTAAAAAATATTTCAGGATGGTCTTCAATAGGCTACAACAAGACTAGAATCATTGGATTAACTACATGCAGTTAACTATAAGCAGTTGCAATTTCCCTTGAAGTTCAGATGCTAAACTGTGGGTTAATCTTCAGCTAGGAAGGCAGGATTACTGTTGTGGGATGTACTGAGGAATTACAATTGAGGAATTACTATTCCTACGGTACACGAAATGGAGACTAGAATATGAGATAATTAATGCTTGTTCTACCTAAAATGCCCCTCTCATTTGTCTAGTAAATTAATATAACCATTTGACTGACCACTCTTTTAGAAGGTTTCTCTCCTTGATTCATGTGAGATATGAAATTAATGTCTTCCACTGTACATCCACAATCAGCTAGGATATTCCAACTCACTCTGTGCTCTTGGCAGAATTTCGTCTTTCCTGGAAAATTAATATGTACTCTGCACAAAGGCCATTTACAAAATTTATCATTACATTTAAGTATGTATCACAGAAAAGTCTTAACTGAAAATTAGACATTTAAAAAGTTATGATAATACCTCAGTTTAAAACAAAAATATGAAAATACTTAGATAATAGACTCTCATATTATTCTTGATTTCACAAACTACAGCATTTAAAAATTCATTTAACAATCAAGTAACCAAAAGAGTTTTATAGTATAGAAAGGAACTTTGACTTCCGATTATCTTTCATGTTCTATATATTCAACATGTACATTTCACTAGCCTTTTCCGGTTTTGAGGAAGCTATACTTCCATTATAAAATATAAACTTGTTTAAAGTGGATTCTGGCGATGGGTGTTCAAGAGCTTTGAGTTAATGTCTACTGTTTTGTTTCCTAGAACATTTTTTACAATAACATTTTTAAAGTGATTTTAATCTGAATAACACATTGAGTCAGTGTCTTTAGAAACTACAAAGTGTTTTTCAATGTGCTTTTTATAGAATATTAGTCACACATGATATTAACCTGTGGACCTGGTGATCAAATAAGTTTGATTATCTTTTCTTTCCCTAGTGTTTCCCAGATTCCTTTACTGTAGATCTCTAAGGTGCTACTATGCATCATACTTTTCTAAAAGACAGACCTGGTATGCAATATTTTCCAAACTTCTTTGACCCTGGAACCATTTCCAGAGCTCATCACATGATGTTACTGTTCCAACGAACGTACTTTGAGAAAATCTGATCTATGGTGAAACATCCCAGGTTCTTTTCCTGGATTGCTCCTATTGCTCAGAGTCCTTATTTTATACATATGATTTGGAATAACTATGATATGCCCATACACATTGAACTTATCTGCCATTTTACTGCCTAAGCACACAGATTCCTCAATCTAGCTTGTTGCTATGTGGAATAATTTAATTTCCAAACCTGAAGTACTCACTATGTGGTCTCTTCTCTATATCATCTATAAACACATTCTAATTTTTTTTCTTTTGATTAAATTTGACCAACAAGAAACTCTTTGTAGTTCAGTCATAGTTTTTTGACCATCTGCAGAAGGAGTTTCACTGGGTTTCATTTTAGTGTTTTTGGTCTCAGTTTTGTTGAGGGGTACTAGGAAAAGCAGCCTTATGAGCTATGTCATGGCATTTACTGTAGGGATTACATTTAAGTCCCTTAGAAAAGAACCATATGCTTTTTTAGAGTTAGAACTTGGAGAACAGCATGTTTCAGCCTCATCAAACTGTAATTGACGCTCTTCATTTTGAACACCAGAAAGCTTAAAACCAAATCAGGGCACAACTAGAGCAATGATTTATGCCCCTACAGACTGCACATGTGTGTTATATTTTCACCTCTCCCTTACTTGCGTTGACCTCTTACTCTGACATTTTCTCTGCTGTTATTTTGCATTTATTTTTCTGTTCATGCGATACTACTTTGTGTGTTCTTGTTTTAATCAAATTTACTTTTCTGTTTTGGAATATTTGAAAAAAGAGCAAAACAAAAAATGTAAAAAAAAAGGAAGAAAAATAATTCTGTTTCCAACCTGATTACCAGAAGCTGTTGTGGATCCTGAGAAGAAAGATTCATTTGATGTGAATGCCAAGAAGGAATATATTTGCTGAGATGGACTCCCCATAGTCAACCAATGGTCCAAATTTTATTAATAATAAGAACCTAGTGACCGTTTGCTGATGGGCTTCTCAAGTACTCTATAAGAAGAAGAACCTCAGACTAAACTCTCGGCTTCCCACACTTTGCCTTGCTTGTTTACACTATCTGAGTCAACCATTGCAGGGAAACCCTGGTTTCGTCTTTCTAACAACTGTCTGAGACCTGCCCTGTCCGATCAGTACTGCATGATTTGGATACCTTACTTAACATAAAATGGACCTAATTGAGAACCTGGGTGGCAACTTTCACTATAAAAGGTGACCTCCCCTGTCTCAAAGGAACTCAATGTAGGTTGCTACCTGAATCTGGGTCTTCTGGACTACAGCTCCTTTTTCCTCAAATAAATGCTTCTATTTCTTTATTACAGTCTAAAATTAATTTTTGTTTATACTGTGGTACCAGCTCTAACTGATGCTGGGACAGCATTTACCATTCATGGTTCCATTTGGAATACATGTCAACAAAGTTCATGGTAGCTGATTTTTTTCTGGCTTTATTATGGTGCCAGTATACACATTAGAGGATTGAAATTCTTTAATTCTCCTTAATTATTTCAGGTTAAAAAAAAATCCATGAATGTCTGAAGGTTTGAAATAAACCATCAACATAGTTATGAACAGGGAGTCAGGCAAAATGGCAACATAGGAGGCTCCTGAATTCCCTTCCCACAGACGCATAGAATCTGCTGATACATACAAAGCAATTACCAGTGAAAGAAATTCAGAAACTAGCCGCTGACTCCTATATATCAGGCAAATGAGAAAATACCCACATGGTCAACATGGGTAGGAAAGGCTGAGCCACACTCTCACCATAAACTCCACTTGCAGCACAGCACCTTACAAGTGGGAGGGAATTCCCAACTTCCGGATTTTCCCTGAGGAGCAAAGGGTTTGGACCCAACATTTAGTACCCCCAATTTTAAGACTCCCAACTGAGAGACAGGCCCCCGAAACATCTAGTTCTTAAAGCCAGTGAGGCTTATGTCCACAAGACTACAGCAAACAAAGGAGCAGTTGTTAACCGGCATGCAAGCACTTGCCACAGAACTGACTATTGCAGAGGAAACAGGCAAAATCGCCAGTCTCCTAGTCTTTTCCTGAACAAAAGCCCATGTGCGTACTTTGAAAGCTGCTGCCTGAGGGTCAGGCTTCTAATTTGGCACACACAGAGGGGCTGGGTGCAATCATGCCTGGAGACCAGGTCAACTGGTAGACACCTCTCCCACTGAATCCTCGGAGCCTGCTCTAAGTCACCAGCATCTTCCTTGAAGGGGCTGGTACACAAGTCTGTATCCAGGCTTTTGCAGCGGCTGCCCAAGAGATGAGTCCCTGGTATGCCTGGCTCTCATAGCCAGTGGGGCCTCCATTCACAAGTTCAACAAAGATGTCCCCCTTGCAGCTCTACACCTGGGCCTGTTACACAAGAAACAGTTTCTCCCTGAAAGGGATTTAACTACATACATTTCCAGCTGCTGCATGAGGGTTCAGCTTCCATTTAGCCTGTAGCTAGGCACTGAATGGGATCTCCTTTGGGACACTGATTGCTCTTGATACCCTCAACTTCTGGGAGTCCCTAACAAAGAAGCAGCTTGGGAAACCAGGAGCTCAGGCTGGGATGAATGACAAGATTCATCTCCTACGTGAGACCACTCTGTCAAGACTGTTTTTTCAAATCATGGAAACCAACACAGAGAGTCAAGAAAATGAAAAATAGGAATATGTTCCAAACAAAAGAAAAAGATAAATCTCCAGAAGTAGATCTTACTGAGACAGATATAAGTAATATATCTGATACAGAGTTCAAAATAATGGGCATAAGAATGCTCACCAAGGTTAGGAGAGCAGTGCATGAACAAAGTGAAAATTTCAACAAAGACTGTTCAACACTGCTGGTGGCAATGTAAAGGTGACGGTGTACTTTTCAAGATTTAAAAATGCAGTGTTTTTCTGTTTTTTCTTTTCCTCCTACCTGATTTCATAACTTTGTTTTCTGGAATCTATATGCATACCTCATTAATTGGATTAATCAGCAGAACACTGACTTGAAAGCAACTAGTTCATTCAGTCCTCAGACATCTGGACGCCAGCAACTAGACTGGAGTTCTAGACTGCAGTTTTGTCAGATGACATATGAAACACCTCTATATCCAGGTTTCAGATAACTAAGGTCTGAACAAACTAGACCCCCGGAGAAGTTCTCCTGGACATCAGCACTAAGGAGTCACTTGACTAACTCCCTCTTTCCTTTGTTCTGTCTCTTCTTCTGCACCTATAAAACCCCTTGACATTCCAGGAAAAGGAAGGTGGGCTTTCTGACGGCAGTCGCCATCTTCCTGGAATGCCAGCATTTTGAATAAACCTACTTTTCTTTCCGCCAACCCTTTTCTCTCGATCATTGGCTCACAAGTGGCAAGCAGTCAAACCTGAGTTTGGTAACAGAAATGTAAACTGGTTCAGCCATTTTGTAAAATACAATGGAGTCTTATCAAGAAATTAAAAATAAAACTACCATATGATCCAGCAACCCCACTTCTGGGTATATGTCCAAAGCATATGAAACCATTATCTTGAAAAGTTATCTATACTTCCTTATACATTGCAGCATTGATCACAATAGCTAAGGAATAGAAACAACCAAAGCATTCACTGATGGATGAATGGATCCAGAAACTATGGTGTGTGTGTGTGCACACATACATACATTCATGCACATACACACACATACACGCAATTAGTATTCAGCCTTAAAGAAGAAGGAAATCCTGTCATTTGTCAACATGAATGAACTTGGAGGGCAACATGGATGAACTTGGAGGGCATTATGCTAAGTGAAACAAGCCAGGCAGAGAATGACAAATATTGCATAGTATCATTTATACATTGAATCTAAAAAAGAAAAGCTCATAGAAACAAGAGAGTAGAAAAGTGGTTGCAGTAGCTGGGGTGTGAAAGAAATAGAGGGAGGATGGTAAAAGGTCACAAAATTTAAGCTGTAAGATGAATAAGATCTGAGAATCTAAAGTACAACATGCTGACTAGAGTTGATAGCACTGTATTGTACAACTGAAATTTGCTAATAGAACTTAAATGTTCTCACCAAAAAATAAAATGGAGGGGGGTAAATATGTGAGGTGATTGATGCTAATTAATTTGATGGGGGGAATCTTTCACAGTGTTTATGTATATCAAATCCTAAAGTATAGTATGCTTTATCTTACAATTTTATTTATAAATTATACCTCAGTAAAGCTGGTAAACAAAAATAGTTATGAATGGTAGAAGCTGGCTTTATGAGGTAAGCACAGAGATTCCCCACCAGCATAAAGGAATGCCTTTTTGTGTCATGATGTGGAGCAGGGTTTCTCATTCAGGCCACTACTGACATTCTGGGACAGATAATCCTTCCTTGTGGGGAGGGCTTTCCTGTGCATTATAAGATGCTTAGCATCATGCCTGAACTCTACTTACTAGATGCCAGCAACAGCCCCACCTCTAGGTGTAACAACCAAAAATTTCTCCAGATATTGTCCAAAGCCTCCTGGGATGGGGACAGGGAATCGCCCTTGGTTGAAAACAACTAATAGAAGGAGCATTTGCAAAAGGACAGCTTGGTGTGTTGGAGATGGTCCAGGAAATGGAATTAAAAGCTGGTTTTCTGAGAGGTCCTACCTAACTCCTGTATTCCTCTCTTTTCCAACTATCCCCGTGAAATTAGTAAGTACTTTTTTGCTCTATGGAGTTCAGCTAGAATAGATCGCCTGGCAGAAAGGGTCAATTAGAAGGAAGCCGATTATTCATACAGAGACCAACAAGAGAGGCCTTTGATGTAATATTATGCACAATGAGTAAGGGTTGATAGTAAGTTGATTACAAAATAGTAGGATTGGTTATATTATGTAATCAAAAATTATTCATCTTCATTAGTCATTTCAGCTTACATAAGTAATATATGTCCAATGTAAAAGCCAAACATCAATCATGTTCACAAAGTAGAACCTGCTATCACAAAAACATCAGAGTAAAGGAATGCATAAAACAAAATGTGAAAGTATCATCTCTCCAAACCACTCTCCAGAGGTAGCCATTTTTAATGCTGTACTGATGTATATACTTTCATATTCTATTCAGCTGCAGTCATTTCCATGCATTGTGTGCGTGTATATGTATGCACATTAAGCTTTTTACTTAATGTATTGTCGACAGTGTCAGGCCCCAGGGCAGGCATTCTCAGGATATGTCTGAATGGCATATTGATTATTTGGAACTAAAATCACCTGAGAAGCTGCAAAAGCAGGACGATCTCTCTGACTCTCCTCTGACCCCCTACAAGCAGGAAATAAATCTCCATGATAAGTGTCCTCCCTGCTCCTCAGGGCTGACAGACAACCTTATCACAAGAGTTATAAAATCCAGAGTCAAAAAAAACAAAAACGCTTGTATAAACAAATCGTGTAATACCTTTACTAATTTACTACCATTGCCCAAACTTTGTTTAGCTTCCTCATGAACGAATACCCAAACCTGCTTAGATTCCTTTCTAATGAGCACTAACTTTCTTTGTCCTGTTCATTTCTCACAAATTTATTGTTTGCCTAAAATGTATAAAAAGGGACCTAGTTCAATCACTTCTTTGAGCCTCATTTTATGATCTGAGCATCATATTGTGATTTTCCCATGCACATATATTAAATTGTTTGTTTTCTACTGTTAATATAGTTTTGTGTCAATTTCATTATTTATAATTAGTCCAGCCAGGAGAACTAAAGAAGGGTAGAGTGGGGGAATTCTTTCCCCCCTCCCCAACTGCATGATTGTACATATAATTCAATTTTTCCTTTCTAGGAATTTGGGGAGTGATTTACTGTCTTATACCATGTACTATCCAATCTGTCCCCTATCAATGAGAATTTAAGTTGTTTACAATTTTTTTTTTTACTATTTTACAAACAATGCAGAAATAATCACCTTTATATGTACATCTCTGTGCACTTCTGGAGATATTTATGTTTGATAAATTCTTAGTATTGGAATATTAGCATTGAAGGATATGTACCTTTAAAATATTGAAAGATAACTGCCAAATTGATCTCTGAAAACATTGCAGCAATGCAAATCCTACTATAGTGTTTAAAAATGCACCAAATATTGATAATCATTTTATAATTTTTACCGTTGTGATAGAAGACAGACTTTTTTATTTTTTTCCTTAAGCACATAGCATACATTTAAAAGAAGCAACAATCTCAGAGAAAGAGGTATTTGCCCACGTTCATAGGGATGGTACGGCAGAACTGAATAGTAATCTTGGACTGTTTGGTCCCCAAATTCATATTTTCCTTCTCCAGTGACTCCCAAGCCAGGCTGAGTAAATGAAACACCCACAGAACTTTAAAAAAACAAAACAAAACCACACACATTAGCTCCCCTAGAGATGAGTCTGTATTTTTTTACATCAGTTATATCTCTGCTTACATATGGGGGAGTATTCTAAAGTTAACATTCTAAGCAAAACAGACTGGTCCACTGGGAACTTTACCTCCAGTTGTCTTTTCTGTGTGTGCCTTATTCATGCAGGGGCCTCAGGAGGTGGCCATTCTGCCTCATTAGCAAGTAACGAAAGAAACTTTTTTCCTAGTTGGAGGGGTGGAAGGGCTAGTCTTTTCTATTTCTGAAGTCCAACCTCTTCCTTATGGGACAGTGGGAGTGAACTAGCCCCACTGGCCCCCGAGAAGCTGACTGTGGGAGGGGCTGCAAGGCCAGCCAGAACGTGTGAGAGCAGAGCTGACTTGAGGAACAGACCCAGGTCGATAGGAGCCACCAGTCGGGGACGCCACCCAAGCCTCCCACCTCACCGCCTGCCAGATAAATAAGGCACAAGCCCTTTGAGTTCTTGAATGACCGGGAGAGAGGAAGTAATGCTGGACTTTTTGTTCATCTGGTGGCAGGCAGCGGGACATGGTTCTGATTCGATTTGGGAAATGAACAAACGTGACATTATTTCCACTTCTAGATCATAGGGCAGTTTACATTGGCTACCTGTACAATAATAAACCATGATTTTTGTTATGCCCTGGTTTATACTAAAAAATACATTTCATTTTTCTGCTTCAATTACTCTATCTTTTCCAGAGGAAAAGTAAGTTGGAGTGTCTCTCCCGTACATCACAGGAAGAGAGGTATGGTGGCATCTGAGATTTGGCTTATAGTTGTGACTTTGCAGTCTTGAATTGTGCAAACAAAAAAGCAAAAGTACTATCTCCCCAGTCCCTCTCCAGAAATAGCTCTTGGAAGAAGCTGAATTGTAGGCACTCTTTATCTTTGTGAGTGCTGCTGAAAGATCTTCCTACACCCAGCCTTTCTATTTTCAAATGACACTGGCAAGAAGAAGGTAGCTGGGCAACTTCTATTTGGGACTCAAGTGGGGTGACCAGGAACAAGCAAGCGTCACACAAGAGCCCACCTTGGCACAGGGCAGAGCCTGCTTGAACGGACAAGGCTGATACTTGGTAGTGGGTTAATTTATGCAAGACGTTCAGGCCACCAGGGAGGCAAAGAATGTCTCTGCAAAGGGTAGGCCCAAGTGCCAACCAAGAGGCACACCCCTGACTTCAGTAGGCTCATTAGTTTCAAGGTTGGAGGTGGAATATTTTGCATAAGAATTCAGTGACTATTAATTAACATGGGTATGTGCGTCTATGGTATGTACTGGCCAGAGACCCTCTCTTAAGTTTACACTCACCAGGACAACTGAGCGAGTTACAAATTACGTTTACACTGGAGGAAAAAACATGTATTTTCTACAATGTCAAAAGTGGAAAAGCACTTAGAGACCCTCTCATCTTCATCCCCTTTTCACACATGAGAATACAGAAGCCCAAAATGGTGAATCAACTTGCCCAAAACAACACAACTAGTCATAAACAAATGTCCACCTGTTTTGATAAGAGTAAAATCCATTTAATTCAGTCACAAAAATCAGGGCTTTATTACCATAGAATGTAGATCATCTAGCAGTTCTTGATTTTTAAAACAATTTCCCCATCCACCCGTCTTGTTACTATATAGATTCTGATTTAGTAGGTCTGATCTGGGCCTGAGATTCTGCATTTCTAACGAGCTCCCAGGTGGCACCCAAGCTGTTAGCTTACACATTTGAATATCAAGCATCTATAGGTAACACCCAGGCCTGATGTTTATGGACCTGAGCCTCCAGCAGAAAGCTATGTAAGGCTTTGCACCAAAAATTAATCCTTTCCTGGCATTGTAAGTAGTTCCCATCAGAGAATTCTTTTGCTGTGCCTAAGGCAAATGGAATTTCTTGTGAGTGCTTCTTTAAAAAAAAAAAAAAAAAGTTATATGAAGAGGATAGAAAATTTAAGTCTTTTATTTGTGTAGATACACAAATTGTATTCCTGAGTGTCCTTGGCAGAGGAACCTTCTCACAATTAACAGAGTTTACATCTGTGTCTCCCACTCAGTCTGAGAATGCTTTGCTTCCTCTTAAGTAATAATCAACATTGCAAAATTGCAACTAGGCAACTAGCAAAACGTTCCCAGGAAATACAACTGCTGGCTTTTGCTCATAACAAGTTCCCTTTCTTAACCCACATGGTTCTCTCCAGCATGCACCCATTCATGGGTTTCTCAACCTCAGCATTTCTGACATTTTGGGACCAATCATTCTTTGTTGTGGGGAGCTGTCCTATACAATGCAGAATGTTTAGCAGCATCTCTGGGCGCTAGTCATTTCTTAGTTCAGGTGCTATAACACAATACCACATATTGGGTGGCTTACACAACACATTTATTTCTCACAGTTCTGGAAGCTGGATGACCACGACCAGGGTGTTAGCATAGTTGAGTTCTTGATAGAGGCCCTTTTCCTGTTTTAGAGACGTTTGTCATCGCATTGTATTTTCACATGTAGAGACAGAGCAAGAGCTAGTAGCTCTCTTGCTTATAAAGACACTAGTCCCATCATAGGGATTCATGACATAATTACCTCCCAAAGGTCCCACCCCCAAATATCACCACATTAAGTATGTGAATAATGAGAACGTGAACATATGAATTTTGGGGGACACAAACATTCAGTCCATAGCAACCCAAGAGATGCCTGTAGCACCCATCACCAGTTGTAACAACTATAATTGTCTCCAGATATTGCCAATTTTCCCCTAGGAGGGAAAATTACCCCCAGTTGGAAACCACTACTTAAAAAAAAAAAAAATACTATATTGGAAAAGACAACTAGCTTAAAACGTAGAATTATATAATTTTAGATCTGAAAGAAATCTTAAAGCTCATCTGTGTTTTGGGGTCACACATTGAATTTAGGTTAGAAAGACCCAAATTACAATTGGGCACAATTCTTTCTGTACAAGGTATTATCAATGTTCTCTGTTTCAATGACACACACTTCAGTTAAGCCAAATCTGAGATTGAGTCTTTGCCCGTGTGGGAAGGAGTGGGAAGGAATCAATACTTTCCCCCATTACCATTGGTACAAGCTTAGAGAAGGTGAGGCCAGAGCGATACCCACATCTGATCAGGGACTGTCCAGCTGGGTTGTGAAATGTCTGCAGTCTTATGTAAAGCACAAATGTACAAACATCCCTTCAAGATAAATTCTCCACCCCCTACTCACAGCTTCTTAGCCATCTAATTAGCTAGCTGAATTCTGGAGCAGCTTGTGTTTACAGTCAGTGACAGTAGGTCAGCTTGCGATATGCTCCACATGATTTTGAGAGAGGCTTTCTCAGTGCAGTATTAGTGACAGATATTTTACTAATAATACTCGGTTGACAAAAGAGAGAGAGTAGGAAGAGCAATGGATTGGGTATTTGACTTTTGGCAAATGCTGAACCTACTAAAGCATCCACTTGTTATTAGATTTGTTGTCTCATTGTTAAGAGTACTCTGAAATAAAACACATGTATTAAGTACTTAAAACCTCATTTCATGTTCATAGGTTCTTTAACATTAGGAAACTGGGATGGTCTAGGGTATGTCAGTGTCAACGCAAGTTATTTATGATAGCTAATATTAGTAGTTTGAGACCCTGGCACAGGGCCAGCGTGAGGGGGTCCTTTTTCCCCCTCTCATTTACTGATTTAAAAAAAAGGGAAACTAGTCTTTCTAAACTAAGCCGGGGTGACATCCATCACCTTCCAATACACACAGCTGCGACCACCACCTCTATTCACGCTCAACTAATATTTCTTGTGTATCTACCATTAGTAACAATGCCAATTACTAATCCAGGTACCTCTGCATAATTTATCTTACCTAATTTTTACAACTCAATACATTTGGGCACAATTGAGGAATATAAGGAAAAGCATTAAGGCTAATAATGCCAAACCTATTTTGGAGTTCTTTTTTGTGCTCAAAAAAATAAAAAAAAAATTACTTTCGTTTTTAAAATTTTTTTAATTTTTATTTTATTTATCTTTTATTTATCAATCACTTGTTTCCTTGCTTGATTTCTTTACACAGTAGGTGTGCTCCCAACATATTTGGAAGCAAATAGCAATTCTCTAAGTTGACTCACTTTTGAAATGTTTTAACGTGGTTCAATATTTAAGACTCATGAAGTAAACTTGCCTTTGCTAAACAAAATATCCTCCAGTAAAATGACGAGCCACCCCTTTATCTGAGTTTTTAATTCTGAATTTTTACGTAGGAATTTTTCTCAAAGATAGACATATATTTTCTCAAGTCATCGATGAAATCTAAACCAACAACATGTTATATTTTTACAGCGATGCAGTAAATTTAGACACTCGGTGTAGCACTCAAATATTAACACTATTATTCAGACCAATCTAATGGAAGGTACAGCTATATGTCTTCAATGTGTTATTTTAATGCCAGAAACTTAGTAACTTAAAACAACATTAATTTATTATCTTACAGTTCTGGAGGTCAGAAATCCAAAATCAACCTCACTGGGCTAATGTGAAGGTGCTGGCAGGCTGGTTCCTACCAGACCAAGAGGAGAATCCACTTCCTGGCCTGTGTCAGTTTCTAGAGACCACCTGAATTCTTTGGCTCCTGACTCCTTCACATCTCTCCAACCTCTAGCTTCTCTTTACTCATCTGATCTCCTGCCTGCCTCTTATAAGGACTCTTGTGATCACATTGGGTCCACCCTGGTAATCCAGGCTAATCTCCCCATCTCAAGATCCTTAATGTAATCACATCTGCAAAATCTCTCTTATCATGTGAAGTAATATATCCACAGGTTCTGGGGATTAGGACTTGAGCCTCTTTGGGGGACATCTTATTGAAATGTCAGCATTCATCTTATCGAAATGCTGAACCAAACTTTAAACGTAGTAAAGAACTGGTAGAGAGCCAAATCATTACTTCAACAGTTTAAGTAAATAAGAAATAGATCTGGAAAAATTTCACTGAGGGATAAATTTTAACCCCATGTACTAATACAAAGCTGGGCCTTTTCCACTGTTATACAGTCGTGAGCCACATAATGAGATTTTAGTCAAGGACAGACCATGCGTATGATAGTGGCCCCATAAGATTATAGTGGAACTGAAATGGAAGCATATGTGGTTCAGGAGGAATTTTCTTTTTCCTTTGATGGCAGTAATATCTGTGGGGCTTGACAATAAATTCCCTCTCACTCACAGCACCTCAATTCTGAGAGCGCAGATTACATCCAAATCACTCAGCCATTGACCTGGTTCAGCATAGAGGAGCTAGTCCCCCCAGTGCTGCATATTCACAGGGGGCCGCAGCCCTCCCAGGTCTACCCTGTCTGGTCTCCAGAGTACATTGCCGTAAATTCTGTGTTCAGGACCTAAGAACCTGTACAAGGACACCAGTCCGCACGACTGACTTTGACAAGTATTAAGTGCCACTGCCTCTTTAGTACAAGCATCCTGTGGGAGTGCTGAGCCAGCCTGTCCCTGTGCTTTGGACATATTTTCAGTAAGTTTTATTTCTTCCATCAATTCATTGCCAGAGAGAGCCCTCTGGGCCACATAGGGTCAGTAGAATGAAAAATAAACTTCCAAAGTCAAAATATCAGGTCCTCAGTTCTACACCCTTTCCATGTTAAACATCTTTTTTTAAAAGAATACCACAGAAGTCCTTAATCTGACCACTGCTGCAACATGTCATAGCCAAAACCACACTGCCATGACAACCCCCTATACTCCTTTCTCTCTCCATCTTGGTTTCTTGTTCCTACTGATCCTCAGGCCACTTTTCACTCTTTCCTGACAGTCACTACTATGGTGCTCCACTTCTTACCCAGACAGTTTCTCCTTGACATTTCTAATCAATCCAGTCTACAGTCTTATTAATGGAGCAGAATTGATAGCTTCAATATTCTATTGCTGACCCTATCAGAAGGAAGCAAGGGGTGGGCTAGTGGGACAGTATTTCCAAAGTCTCTAGCAGTGTACAGTCATGTCCGAGGCCTTCACATTCACTCACCACCCACTCACTGACTCACCAAAAGCACCTTCCAGTCCTGCAAGCTCCATGCATGGTAAGTGCTCTAGGCAAGTGTACCATTTTTTTTATAGCATTGTTTTTTGACTGTACCTTTCCTATGTTTAGATATGTTCAGATACACAAATACTTAACATTTTGTTATAATTGTGTACAGTATTCAGTACAGTCACATGCTGTACAGTCTTGTAGCCTAGGAGCAATAGGCTCTACCATACAGCCTAGGTGTGTAGGAGGCTAGACAGTCTAGGTTGGTATAAGTGTACTCTTACGTTGTTCACGCCACAAAATCACCTAATAACACATTTCTCAGAAAGTATCCCCGTTAGTAAGGGGTGCATTTTTGTATGAAACCTGGAGTGAGACGTCCTGAAAAGATTATTGAGATGCCCTGTAATTGTAACTTCTTCCATGAAAATGAAATGAAAGCTTAAAAATTACCCAGAAAACCCAGAACTTTCTCTATTTATCAAAGTAACAATACCACAGAACACTGGCTTTCGGTTAGTCTCTAGATCGATTAGAACCACATTTTTTACCCAGATCCTGTTCATAACCAATGTTACACACTTAAGAAAAATACTTTGGGAGTCAAGTATAGTGGGGATATCTTCTCTGTACATATTCTGCTCTGACCATCCCGAAGAAGCTCACTTAGACATTTTGCTTGCTAAGCAAAGTGCACTTTAAAGAATATGGTTCTATTATCTTCCACTAGATGTTAAAATCATTATAAACTGTATAGTGCACTGCCTGTACTAGTTCATTCAAGGCATATTTAAATAATTCCTATTAAAATAGGTATTACATACTTTGTGGGAGCCATAAAGATAGATTTTATCCTTGAGTCTAAAAGGTACTTGTGGGTTTTGGCTCCTCCTCTTGACTCTGAGCAGGTTTGTGTGTGCTTCAACCTATGAAGTTCAACAGAAGTGACCCAAAGTGACTGTCCAAGGCTAGGTCAGAGGAGACCAGGAAGCTGGCAGGCCATTGGAGGTCAGGTAGAACATTCACTCTCAGAGCCCCGAGCTGCCATATTAGGTGAAGCTGTGCAAGTGTGAGGAAGCCCAGGCCCCATAGGGAGCCCACGTGTAAGATACACCAGTGACAGTCCCAGCTGCAGCCAGCCTTCAAGTCCTTTCAGCCCAGGCACCAAATGTAGGAGTGAAGAAAACGCCAGAGGATCTCCACCTACCACCATTTAAGTCACCTTCCTCTGTCTGAACCTTCTTAGCCAAGGCCCCTAAAAGGAGCCTAGGGAGCAGAGATAAATCATCCTTGTCCAAACCCCTTACCCATTGAATCTGAGAGTATAATGAAAGGTGGTGTCTTCTGCCACTAAGTTTTGGGGTGGTTTGTTACACAGCAATGGATAAACAGAAAAGTCTTCAAGGTTGACTAAAAATTAATGTAATGGGTTGGTACGTGAAACTTTTTGTGTTCTGGAATTGTGGCAGAAGCCATAAAGCTGGAAAGTGAGGTGTTATAAGTACCTCAATTATAATGAGAGGTGCCAAACATAAGGGCATGCTAATCAGCAGCAGAATAGGTCATTGTGCAATCGCCCAATCCCCAGTGTATTTAAAAACAGGCCTGAGATGCAGCGTGGGGAGGAGGAAGAGAAGACTTGTGATAGGGGCTCTGCCGGTTTGTAATGGGCAGCTTTCCCCTCCCTTTCCTCTGGGTCCTCCCCCAGTGAATCCAAGCCAGGTGAAAGGCGGTTCTGAGAAAATTATTTCTAGATATCGGCCTTGCCTACCAGAAAGGAAGACATAAGACTGATACGGTATCAGTTGTCTTAGCCCAGTCATCTCTGTGTGGGGGCAGAGAGGTGATGGAGAAAGGAGGGGGAGAAGGATTATGTCATGTCCCAAGATGACAGTAAGCCCAGAAGTTGAGAATCAGGACATTTATTTTGCAAAGCATCATTTATCACTAAGAATGAAGAACTCCTTTCCTCACCTCCACACATCCTCAACCTAGGGGGATTTTGAAAAAATGCTAAAGGGGGTCAAGTATATGGTGATGGAAGGAGAACTGACTCTGGGTGGTGAACACACAATGTGATGTATAGATGATGCATTACAGAATTGTACACTTGAAACCCATGTAATTTTACTAGCCATTGTCACCCCAATTTTAATTAAAAAAAATGCTGATGTCAAGTCCCTGTCCAAGGCAGTTGAATCAGAATTTCTGGTGAGGGTCGGGGGTGTGAAGCCAAAGAGTATTTTTTTAAACGGCCCCGATGATTCTCATGTGCCGGCAGGTTTGATTACAGCTGCAGGCAAAAGCAACTTTGGGAAGCCGTCCAGGGATGAGGATCACAGGTATGCACTAAAAATACTTGAGGTTTACTTTCAGCCTTATCCTGGGAGAGGGCGTGGAATTTTGGATTCTGCTAGCTAGCCCTACAAACTTGGCCTATGGGTCTCAGATTCTTGTCTTTAAAATGGCACTAGTGATACCACCTACCCTCTCTGATTGCAGTGAGGAATGATGAGGTAATCCACATACGCTGTGAGCTTTTCCTGGTGATGGTTAAGTACTCAAAAATGAGCTGCTAACAGTATAAGGTTATCTTGGAATTCACAGTGAAATCCTGCTGTGGAACAAAGTCCGGTTAGTTTTTAAAGCACTTTAGAAATGTATTTTATTTCAGCTATATTTTAGTATCCAAACAACCAAGCCAGATTGCCCTATTTATCAGATTTTTCTCACTATCAGGAAAAGCTGTGCTTCGCCTGAACAATTCGTCTGTTTTCAGTTTTCTTTTCTTTTTAATTAATTTAATTTCTTTTATTTTAATTTGGATGCTATGACCCTTATGATCAATTTCTTTCTAGGAAACTAAGGCAACACATCCCAGAACTAAATAAAACAGACAAGTAATCTGACATTTTTCCCCTCAAAAATCTCAGCTTTGACTTTATACTTTTATATAACATCTATGTACATTTTACCTACATAAGGTTTTATGTAGTTTTACAAAAACATAGGTTTTTTGTAAGGTGACTCAAGTACTTTGTGAAGTGAGACCAGCATAAGTAGTTATATCAGTGCCACTTTTCTATGACAAGATCCAGACTAATACAGGTAATTGGTTAATTGAAAAATGCAGTTAAGTGCGAGTCATGAAAACACGATGTATACATACCTTAAAATTTTTATTTTAACGTAAAACATGTTTATGTTTTACCTTTTAATTGATCTTTTCATATAGAGCCAAGTCCTTACCTTTAGAAATTGATCTGCTTATGGAGCTTATCACTGTCTCTCTTGTATCTATTAGGTTGGTGCAAAAAAATTGTGGTTTAAAAGGTTAAAAACAATGACAAACACCACAATTACTTTTGCACCAACCTAATATAAGTATAATTAATTACTGGATTCATTTTTTAATGGACTGAGAACTCAGACACTCATAAAGAAAGAAGAGAGCAGAATCTTGCTAGAGTGTTAATATTTTCCTACCTAATCTCAAACAACTTTCTTGCCCACACCAAATTCAAAAGCATTTCTCAATGACTCCCTTTCTCAAAATGTTTTAAAACTTTTAATTGAATTTTCACAGGCACAGCAAATTTCTTCCTTGTTGCACTTATATTTTTTGTAATATTTAGAATTATAGGTTTGGTACAAATAAAAATGAATCTCAGTCAAGACAACTCAGCTGGTAGAAACAAAAGTGTATGCGACCTATTTACTGTAAATGGTCTGTGTTCTTGAGCTTTGGTCTGTATGTTTCAGAGTGGAGAGTTTTGTATAAGTTGTTGACATAGAAAAACGACTAAGTGAATAGGCCATATAAAATATATAGCTAAACTTAGCAATGAGCACACTCAGAGGTATCCAAACATACACATATGTGGAAGAACATTGAGTGGATTATCATGGGTCAGTGTTCACATAGCTGTCTACGTACATGTGGATGTGCATATGTTTTCCCACAGGTTATTTTCCTTCTCTCTCTCGTGGGACTGCTCTTGAAAGGACCTGGCAATACCCTTCATTTGGTTGCCATCTCCAGAACTGATACAATTTTAATTTTTATATTGGTTCCCTATATAGTTCAAAAGGGGCTTCCTAAGATGACAGTTGCTGTTCTTTAATATTTCTGGGAATTTTTCAGATTTTTTTCCCCAAAGTGAAAGTATATATATATATACTTTATATATATATATATATGTATATATATATATATATATACGTATATATATATATATATATATACATATATATATATATATGTACATGCTTGGTAGAAGACATCCTTCCTCTCCATGGGCACTGTTTTTAAATATCTAGATCACTTTTCCTCAAATTATCAAGAAAATCATTTTCTACTTGGGGATTAACTTCATAAAATAATGGATCACCTTAAACTGGTAGGTTACATTTAACATTGGCTGAGCAATAAAAACTACTAAATATTAAGGGAAGAGTTCATTTCTACCCTTTCTGCAGCTAAGTATTACATGCATCAACATGTTACCTGAGACTTCCTATGATCCTCATAGAAAAGGAAATTGATGGAAGGATGGAAGGAATGGTCCTCGTGGTGGGTGTGAAATTGTTTGAGGTGCACTCAAAATGAAAATCGTACTCAAATTGAAAAGTGTTTAAGGTAAGATTTTTTATCTAATGGCCATTAAATCAATCAGGTACATCTCTAGAAATATATAATGTGTTAGGCTTATGTAAAATATCATGGAATTTCGACCAAGAATAGGCACCTACAGCACTGTGGAACACAAACTATCAAGTTCAAAAAGGTAATTTTAAAAAAATCTACCCAAGGTTACCAAATAATGAAGCACTCTTACCTTTTCTCTACCAAACATTAAGGCACATATACTCTCCAGATCTCTATATGCACCCACCATTGCCTATCTTAATGGCAAATTGAAAAGGAAATTTGTAGAAATATAATTTATTTAACCATATTAAGTTGAATAACAAAGTTCAACAAGTTGAGTGCCAGTCTCTCAGCTCTGACAGCATAGTCATACTATAGTATTCTCAGACTTGTCAGGCAGTGTGTTCAACAGACTCTGATTTACTATTTTAATTACACACATCTCAGGTTGGAGATTTTATGATAAATCCTAAGATTTATCCCAAAGCACTTTCTTTCAGTGCAGCTTTCAGTATGTTAATACTCTAGGGGTGATATGTTTTCATTAGTAATGTCTTTTTTTTAATGATAAGTTAGCATATATATCTTCAAATACTTTAAACATGGAGAGAATGCTTAGGCAAATGTTTACATATAAAATAGTCAAGTACCTTTATTTTTCTTCCCCAGAGACCAAAAGATTAATATGAGTATGTTAAATGGCTAAAGTATTCATATTAAGGCAGAGTTGATCATTAATTACAAAAGGAATGTTAGTCAGATGAATAATTAACATTATTTGGATCAGAGCCTAATGAATCAGTCATGGACTGAAGGGTTATCGTAACCTGATCTCAGATCATAGAATTTTAAAGCACAAAAATACCTGAGAGCATTAGTCTCTAAAGTCCTGTTCATGCCTCCCAGGAAATGCACCAAAGGACCCAATGGGATACAGGGAATTATTACCAGAATGTAGATTTAAAGTTATTTCTTATAGGAATAGAAAACAAGCTACACTTTACTAATATTCGGTCCACTGTTTGACACCAATGCAATGTTTTTTTAGGCATTTCTCAAGTCCTCAGTCATGGAATGCATGTGAGTTGTCCTAATGGTTGGGAGGGCTCTCCACAACCCAATAGCATCCTTAGTCATTCACTGTCTTTTAGAACTTAGAGACCTATTGCACTTGACCTATGAAAACTTTTTATTACAATATAATTCTAGATGTGAGAATAATTTATCTTGATTTTACTAATAGACTTTATTGCTTTAATTTGTATTACATTAAATTAATTTAATTAATTTATATTTTAATAATTTTATCTACATTTTATCTACATTTAATTTTATCTACATTTTCCCTTAGCTCCTTAACAAATGAATGTAATGATAATGATTACGATAGTTCAAAAGAGAATCTGTAGTTTCTCATAATTTTATTGAAATGTTCCAAAATACCTTGACAACTTACAGCTTAAAATAATGTATTTGAGATTTATCAACTTTTTAAGTAAATAGTGTATATATCTTATTTGAGTTTGAGGTTCTCTTTTATCTTTCAAAATGTTCTTGAAAATTCTCGTCACACAAAAAAAAATTCTAACTATGTGGGGTAATGGATGTTAACTAGACTTATTATGGTGACCATTTCATAATATATCAAATCACTGTTGTAGACCTGAAATTAATGTGTATGTCAATTATATCTTAATTGTATAAAAAGAAAAAACATATCATTGTACCATCTTCCAAGACCTGAACAACTTTGCAAGTGGCAGACCATCTCATTATATTTAGATTTTTTTTAAAGGAAAATTAAATTTGGCTTGTGTGTTTAAAATACTCCCTTGTGAAGACAAACTTAAAAGGAAGCTATAAACATGCAACTTGTTTTCTTTTCATGTTTTCCAATTATTCTGATAAATTCTTGGTAAATTTTATGGGATAACTTATAATTGTTTTTTGAATCTTGACTTTCCCCACCAAATTTTGTAAAAATAGATCCAAATAGTCAATTTATTTAACAATTCTATGATTTTTATGAAATTTCCCTTATTTTAAGAATACCATATTTTTATTGTGCCCTCTAAAGGACAGACCTTTTTCATTTATAAACGTAATCACTGTAATGACCCCTATTAGCACTTCCAAATAATACCAAATGCTTTGTCTCTTCTAATATTCAATATGTTAGTCTGATGCATTTTTATTTGATTTACATGTTTTCCAAGCAAACCAGTACTCTTTATTATCTGTCCTATGAAGACTTTGTGAGATCCTTTGGTCTATAGAAAGTACACAGAACTATCTGTTTTATAAACTGCTTTATACTAACTATAGATTCAATAGCTTCAGAGAAGTTTAAAAACATTTTTTGTTATAATAGATACACCTGAAAGAAAATTGAGTAGACTGAAATGTTTAATATCTATATTCTTACAAAACTCAGTTTTAATTAAAGTCTCAACCAAGAGAGCCCATTATAACTAAATCTATCCTGCTTTTCATTAGAATGTAAAGTCTGATAGAGCTTCAGAGATCAGATAAATCCTAAAAATCCCTTTGGCAAAGCCAAACTCAAGCAAATTTTGCAGAAAGTGATTTTGACCCTAGTCTTGCACCAAAACATTCAGCCTTCTTTCTATATCCCCAAAGGTGTACTTAATCCAAATCCCACACATACTTAATTTCAATTTTGTGGGGCAACTGCTCATAAAAATTTAGCCCAGTACAGTTCAAAATCTCTTCCTTCTTTTGCCAAAGAATGTTTGAATTGTTAACTTTTCATTATTTGCAAAAGAATAGCTCCTTTTTCCATAGAACTTCTGCATCTTTAGTGAATTAACCAGCTGTGTGGTTCTAATCACATTTCTCTGCTGCCACAGCAAACAGTCAGTGTTTGGAGATTAAATCAAATTGACTTAAATAAAAAGAAACTGAGAATAGCTATACAGCATGATTTCAAATGTGTATTTTCCCTTGGATCATTTATTAACCTCTTATCAGAAAATGAACCAAAGACCAAAGTTCTTATTTCACTGGGAAGAAATGTGATGATTCAGTGAGTTGCTCCCTACAGAATCAATAGAAAGCAGATGACTTATTTTTCCTCCCTCGCATTCGGTGCTATATATAAGTCCTGTACATAAGATCATGTGTAGCATGTTTGCATCTAAATGTGGATTTGTGTTATGGAAAATCATGTGTAAGGATTGCTGCCCCAGTCCCCCTTGATTTTAGCACTAAGTGGGTTGCATTTCATTTATCATAACTTTGAGCCAAAATAAATGTATTCCAACCTGTGCAGGGCCATCATCTTAGTTTAGACCTAATGTCTTTAGCAAATGTGCAACTTTAAACTATCCTTATGCTTCCATAGATTATCTTACCCAGGTTAAATGAATTACTTCCAAATTAAAAAAAACAGCAAGTCAAGATACCGTGTTTCCCCGAAAATAAGACCTAGCCGGACCATCAGCTTTAAGGTGTCTTTTGGAGCAAAAATTAATATGAGACCCGGTCTTATTTTAATATAAGATACTATTTAATATAATATATATTATATATATATATATATTTATATATATAATATTTAATATTATATTATTTAATATATTATTTAACATAATATATAATTATATTAAAATAAGACAGGGTCTTATATAGTATAATATAATATAATATAATATAATATAATATAATATAATATAATATAATATAATATAGTACTGCGTCTTATATTAATTTTTGCTCCACATTAGAGCTGATGGTCCAGCTAGGTTTTATTTTTGGGGAAACATGGTAAGAAAGATCTATAAAATAGGCTGTTTTAATCATGCAGCTTGCAGAGCACACCCTACTTGTTTTCAGATTAAGGCTGTATCTTTGTTACTGTACGCAATCATTTTGGGAAACTGCCACCTAAAGCACTTAGATAAAAGTGGCATTATTATGACTACATTACCTTTCCTTTTTCTGAAATGAATCCCTGTCAATTACAGAAGAAGAGTATGTTACATGTAAGCAAATAAAATAGAAATGAATCTATAATCTCACCAGTAGGAAATAGCCATTATTAGTTAGCATTCTGATACATGTATTTCCATACATCATAAGCTCATTTATGTCCTAAGGCCTTTGGACTGCTGTTTCTTCCGCTTAGAATGTTCTTCCCAAATCTAAGTGCCCCTGCCTCATTCAGGTCTCGATTCAAATAGCGCCTCTGTAGAGAGGCCTTTCCTAACCAGTCTAGACAGACCTTCCCCAGCCTTCCAGTCACTCTCTATCCCTCATCCCATTTTATCTTCTTTGTAGTCCTTAGCAGTACCTGGAATTCATCGGGTTGTGGTTGTGGTCTGTTTCTTGTCACTTCTGTGTCAGCTGTCACCTCCAGAGTCTGTAACTAGTAGCAGACACATTTTTGTTTTTCAGGAAGTATTTTTTGGTCTGTTCATTGGAACTGACTATACTATGAACATTTTTCCCTGTCAAAAACTACTTTCCCGGAACATCACGTGGTGGCAATGTGTGACCTTAATTATTTGCATCAGTTATTATACAATTATGAAACATGTTGACATTTTCCAATTTTTCACTATAGCCGCATTTGTGTGCACACCCAGCATTATTTCCTAGAAGAAGGATAGCTATGTTAAAGAGTGCATTTTTAAGGCCTCTGTCAATATGTAGTAAATTATACTGCAAAGGTGTGGCACTAAGCAACACTCACAGGAGCGATATAGGAAGGTGCTCATTTACTGCATCCTTGCTAATCTCCGAACATTGTCATTTAAAAATCCTACTCAGGGCTATTTTTAACATAAAAACTGAGTTGAAATTGCAATTACTTCATGTGTATGTTTATACTCAAACCAGCATTGAAGGAAAGTGATCAGACGCAATTCTCAGTTTTGCTTCTTCGTACATTCATCAGAGTCCGTTAACTGAGCATTCTCCCATTGAAAACTGGATCTCTTGGTTTTATACATCTTTCTTTATTAGTTGAAAAACTGAAGCTAAATTTAACTGTCTCCAAATGAGCTGCTTAAGATTGTAAATATTATCCAATGCATTTAAATCCAGTATTGCACTAAATATAGATCTCGTTATTTTGGTTTATATCTAAAAACTATATAAGGAGAAATAATCTTAGGCCAAATTTAAAAAAAATGGTTTGGTTATGGTATTTGGAAATTATTGCTAAATCTAAAACTCTTTATATGAATTTCAGAAACACTAATAACATCTGAAAATCACATGGGTTTAATGAGAAAATTAAGTCTGTTTTCTGACAGACCTGAGCAGAAACAGAATAGAATACATTAAATGATGTCTTCTTGTGTATCCAGAGTGTTATTCAGTAGTTCATTGATTTAATAAAAAAAATAAGCATTAAAAAAATCAGGCGACAACTGACTTGGTGTAAAAGATTATACATGGAAGATACCAAGAGCCATCACAATTGCATCCTAAACCCAAACCTACTGTTAACTCTTAAAAATAAACACCAGGCCAAAACAAAATATTTCACGGATACCGTGTTTCCCCGAAAATAAGATCTAGCCAGACCATCAGTTCTAATGAGTCTTTTAGAGCAAAAATTAATATAAGACCTGGTCTTATTTTAATACAATATACTACCCAGTCTTATACAGTATAATATAAAGGTAATCTTTGACTTTGTATTCTTATATAGTATTATATTATATGGTATAATATAAGACCGGGTCTTATACTATATACTTATATACTTATATAGTATAAGACCCGGTTTTATATTAATTTTTGCTCCAAAAGATGAATTAGAGCTGATGGTCTGGTTAGGTCTTATTTTCGGGGAAACATGGAAGACTGTTGATCTTCATCTCAAGGAAGGGAGCACACAAAGAGCAGATTTGCGTGACTTGGAAGGGGACAAGCATAGAGTGTTACAGAAGACTGCCCTGGCAGAGGTGGAACTACAAATGGAGCAGGGAGTGGACATTACATTGCAGTGAAAAAGACAAGTAGATGGGCAGAGAATTTTCTTAACCAAAGTTGGAAATATGGGAAGGAATATTTGTTCAGGAGAGAGATGGTAGACCATCAGGTATAGGTAAACACAAAGAGAGGATTTGGGAAGGGGGGTGCAGGCATACCCCAAAGGATCTTAGCTACTACTGTGAGCAAATGCTCTGAGAAGCTGATGCATGGAGAAGAAAGAATAAAGGGGTTAATACTGTTTATTTTATGGTTTAATATCTTAAGGTAGAAGACAATATGTCAATAAGAGTTAAACCTCATCTATCATTCTACAGATAGGTGTTGGATAATAAAAACCTGAATAGACCCAGCTGATCTCAGAAGTGGTCCAAATTTACAACGTGTCATTTAAGACTTTCCACTATGGATTCCAAATAGCCATTTCAATTTTTGTCCTTTCCAACCCGTCCAAGTGACTTGTCCACAATCATTCCTTTCATATTCTTGCCTTTGGCTTCATTGTTCCCTCAGTTTGAAAAGTGTATTGCTCCATGAGCTTAAATCTAATTAAAGCAGGCCTTAGCCAAATAGTACCTTCCCTGTTAAGTACTCTTCTGTTCTCTGCTGGATTGATTCCCTACTTTTTGTGTGCTAGTAATACATTCTATCCTAAACAATAGTTATTCCTATTTTTAACTTTAGTCCTCTGTCAAGTTCATAGCCTCATGAGAGAAATATGCCCTTCTTTTCTAAATTAAATCAAATGTTTCAATATTTCTCCTCTTTTAAACTAACACAATCATTACAAAATATAAGACATATAAAGTCAAAGATTACCTATTGTTCTACTAAATGAAGACGTCTGTTTTCATTGTTCGATATTTACTTTGTCTTTTTTCCATGCATTTTTTATTACAATCTTGCCAAATACAAACTTTTATATAAGTATAATAACAATAGTTAATATTTGTTAAATGCTTACTATGATCCAAGTACTGCTTTAAATTTATTGATATATTAATTAAATGCCTTCACAAGAGAACTATGAGGTAGTTAGCATTTTTATCCCCCCTTTATAGGCCCAGAGAGGTTATGTCACTTGCCTTTGGACACACTGCTAATAAGCAAAGATTTGAAAAATGGCAGGCTGCAGATAACACTGCGTTCTAAATGTTCCATCATTGATGTACCATAATTTACTTAACCACTTTTTTGATATTGACATTTAAGCTGCTTTTATTTTTGTCATTTAAAATGGCACTATAATTATCATTTTGGTGCACAAGACTTATTCTTTAAGACAAAGTAAAAATCCAATTATTAGGTCAAAGATACGATTATTTGAAGGTCTATGATGCATATTTCCAAATTGCTTTCTGTAAGAGTTTTTAAAAAAAATCATGGTGCTTAGAAAAATTACTAAAGAATACTCTAGTGACAACATATCACTAACACTGAATTTTTTTATAACTTTAATTGGTTAATTTCATGGGTATACATATTGTCATTAGGTATATTTGCATTTTTTCCATTACTAGTGGAGAGAAATACTTTTATGCAAATTACTCTTTTATATCTTCTCTTGTGAAGTCCATTCCAATCCTTTGCCCATTAATTTACTGGACCTATTACTATTTTTTTTATCAGCTTGAATAAATATAACAGAAGTAATATAATATGCATTTTAGAACTACTATAAACTATATCTGTGTTTGATAGTTTGGCTATTTATTTCAGTTATTTCCTGAAATATAAAAGTTTAAAATTTTTATCTTTTTCTTTTTCAATTGTGATTTCTTCTACCCCCTTTAAATGTATGAAGCCCTTGGCTCTTCAGAGAGTTATTAAAAATTAATTTCTATTTTCTTTTAACTGAAAAAGTAGATAGGGTTGGTTTTTTAATAATTAATTCTTATTCTACTTCTAATCCATTTATTGATTTGGTATTATGGTTGAGGAAATGATTAGAATTTAAGAAAAATATATTTTCTCTAAACATTTAACGAGTTAACCTCTGTCTTAGTCATGTATGTGCGTCGTGAGGGCTCAATACAGAGCCTTACAAAATCTAAGCATCGCGAAAAGTTTATTACACTTGGCCTAAGACTTTCATTTTTATGCCATTGGCTGTGACTTGAATAAAGAAATGAAGGTCACGAATGCCAAGAGGTGTTGGTGCTGGTGCAGCCATGAAACGTCACAGCTTTGGCTTTACCATTTTTTTTTTTCCCAAGAAGAAATAGGTTTCTTTTCTTTCAAGAGATGAAATAAAATCCATGATGTTTTTGTAAGAAAAAAATATGTTCTATATGGGCAGGACTTTTTTTGGTCATTCTCTGTTTTCTTTCATTACCTTATAATGTAGCAAATAAGTATTTAGACTACTACACAGTTCAGTCACGGTGGCTTCAACATTCATGCAAAGCAGGGACATACGTTTGCAAAATAGCCATATGACTAATACAGAAACATAAAACAATTAAAATAACATTTATGCTCAAGTTAATACTACTGTATTTGGAATATAGAATTTTAAAATCAGCTAATGTGGCTGGTTTAAATGTTGTGAGCATTCTGAACATTTGTGGAAGTATATGCAATATTTACTAGTATGACACATTTATATTAGGTTAGACCATAAAGTAGTAAGACTATATTTAAGTACTTCAGGAAATGATAGCATCAGTTTATAGTGATTACTTTGAAGGTGCATGCTCCTTTGCATAAGTTCTAAAACTTTTGTTAATTATTTTATACAAATATTATAGATACATAAGAAACTTTTGATCATTGATTTTAGCACTAAAGTATTCCTACTAGTTCTTCTCCAAATATTCCACCCAAATTCTTTTGCAATGAATTGCAATGACTTTTATTACAAAAAGACAAAATATTTTGCCAACAATGGATTAATAATTCTGGGTAAACAAATGAAGGAAAATTTCTCTCTTCATAAAACAAATAAAAACCCAAAAAACAAAAACAAAAACCCAAAACAAACAAACAAAAAACCCTACAATTATTATAAGTCTGAGGTTAAAATAATATATAAACTTCTAAGAATGGAGGAGAAAATAGATTTGTCACCGTCTAAATTCAAATTTTAAATTAGATACCCAGACAGAGCTAATTTTAATAATGAAGAAGAATGGTTTAAGAATGGTTTAAATAATTATAGAAATGCTGACATATACAACACATTCCCAAACACACACCTATAACACCTACATAAAGACTATGTACTTAGTATAAGAGATGAAAGATCAATTTAGGTGTGAAATTTGCTGAATAACTTCCAATCTGAAGTCTGTCAAAGGAAATTCTTGTCGGCAGAAAAATGGCAGTGAATTCCTTGGCAGAACTTTTGATTTGGAACATAGGTACCAAAATCCATTCTCAGTCCATGTGATAGAGGATGGCTCATCCTCTCTCTGTGCCCTTCCTTCTCTGCTTTGTTGCCAGAGGTTGGTTTCCAAGGACATTTGTGATTTCAAATGACATAAATTCTTTCTCCATCCTGTTTACTCTAAAGTCTTGTTCTGAATTCTGAGTTGAATTAGGGCTGGGAGTCCTCTGAGCAGTAGAGTCAGCCTGTTGCTTCCTGCTTCCATGCTACATTAATAATTTTTTAAAAATTATGTATCCTGCAATGGCACCATAATCTTTCTTAAAAAATGGAGCCTTTTGCTGCCATCTTCTGAAGCTTAAATTCTATCCCAAATTTGCCTATTCATGATTTATCCAAATTACATTTTTCTTTTGCAGGTCTCATGATTTTCAAATTAACTTATGTGTTTGTTAACTCTATTTTCTGACTCTATAAAGTAGAACCCATATTTCAAGTGAGCATGGTTTCTGTCTTATCTACCTACCACCATTTTTCCAATGCTTAGCTTGTAAGTATTTATGTAATGAATGAAGAAAACGTACTTTTATTCCAATGATGTAGCATTTTCAAAGCATTCTTCGAGGGTTGTCCTAGCCCCATTATCCTTTATTCTCAGAACCATTATCAGAATTTTTCATTTAAAAGCACTGAACACAATGCTTCTTTCCTAAATCTCAGCCCCTTCTCATCCTAGATAGGCAGATCTCAAAGTATGGTCATTTCAGGAGGTTTGTGATGTCAAAACTATTTTCACAATAACACCAAGATGCACAGAAGTGCACAATAGAGTTTTCCAGAGGCTACATAACATGTGATGGTTATCATTCCTCTGATGTCTAATGGAACATCTACTTGTAACTTCTTGTGTTTTAAAAATTTCTGCTTTAATATGTTAAATATCAATAACAGTGACCCATAGAAACACAGGTCTTTGAGATCCTCTCGGCTTCATTCCTGATGATAAGACATGGTGTTTAGGGAATATGACCTCAATATTCCAAATAAATAACTCATAGTGAACCCTTAGAAACACCATTCATATACACAGGGTCTCTTGTTTATGTATGGAATACAGATGTTAAATTAGACCTTCATTGTTGTCAAAATGCAGCAGAGATCCCCAAAACCAATAAGTTCCAAGGAACTCAAATGGGGGGGCAAGACCATCTATGAAGCACATGCTAAGTTGTGCAACTAATAATCCACATGCATGAAGAAGGTAGTTATTAATAACTTTGAAGCAAGTATAAATGTGTTATGTATTTCCCATGGGGGAGGAGAAAGGTATTCTTCCCATTCGTTTCAAATCAAGTGAAGGAGCTTTGAAAGAACCACTTGGAGAACTTGTCATATTTCCCTTGGAATGTGGGGTGAGAGGACAACCTAAAAACAGTCCAGAGCAATAAGCTGGAAGCATTTGAGAAGGTAAAGTGAAGAGAGAAAGGGCTGCCCTTCAACCAACAGTGAATAAAAGATACACGTTTTCCTTGGGGTAGATAGGGCTATTAGCTCTCTTGAAAAGAAAGCGGGCTTCTAGCTGTGAGCACAACAAACATCCATTACTGAAACTGAGGGGGTGTGTAAGCTGAAGGGGTTCCAGGCAAAGTTAATGGAAAGTCTGAGAAGTGAGGAGGGTACAGGGTCCAAGGAACTCGTAAAAGTCTTCCATAAGCGAGAATCAGTTTTTGTCAATGGCCACAAGTAGAGAGTATCAATGCCCTATTAAATGTAGCAATAAGACTTCACTTTCCTCTTCTCCCTACCCTCTTTTTGACCACCAGAAAAATGCAGCTATAATGTAAGGGAGGAGGTGTTTCAAGGGAGAAGCAACTAACTACATGTCATTTCCCCACTGCAAGATTCTTAACCCATGGGAGAGAGATGAAGGTGGTCAAAATGTTCAAACTTCCAGTGATGAGATAGATAAGAACTGGTGATATAATATACAACATAATGACTATACTTAACAATTCTGTTTGGTATATTTGAAAGTTGCTAAGAGAATAGAGCTTAAAAGTTCTCAACACAAGAAAAAAGAAAGGCTTTTTTAATATCTATATGAGATGACCGATGTTAACTAAACTTATTATGGTAATCATTTCACAATATATGTAAGACAAGAAATTACTCTGTATACCTCAAACTTATTCAGTGCTGTATGTCAATTGTATCTCAATAAAACTGAAAGAAAAAAAAATTCTGGGGGCAGGAAAAACCAGTGCTAGATAGCTTCACGGTGAATTCTACAAAACATTTAAGGAAGAACTAAACTCTTCCAAAAAATAGAAGAGGAGGAATCCCTTTTCAAATCATTTTATGAAGCTAGTATTACCTTTATACCAAGCCAGACAAAGACATCATAAGAAAAGATAACTTCAAACATCACCCAGAACATATCCACTGTAACTGCTAAAATTTAAAATTCTCATACATTGCTGATGGGAATACAAACTGGTAAAGCCACTTTGGAAAATATTTTGGCAGCTTATTATATATAAAGTATACTCATATGCTAATCCTATGAGCTAGCGACTCTACTCTTAAGTATTAAACCAAGAAAACTGAAAGCATATATCTATACAAAGACCTGTGTGAATGTTCATAGCAGCTTTATTTCATAAGTCAAAAACTGGAAACAACTCAAATCTTCCTCAACTATTAAATGGATAAACAAGTCAAGCTACATCATACAACGTCATACTACTCAGCAATAAAGATAATGTATTGATATATCCAACTTGGATGAATTTCCAAAGCATTAAGCTAGAGAAAAAGCCCAACTCCCTAAAAAATACATAACTCTGTGATTTATGTAACATTCTAGAACTAGCAAAACTACAGGCACAGAAATCAGATCAGTGATTAACAGGGTCAGGGAAAGCGAGTAGACCACAAAGGGACAAGAGAAAGTTTTTTGTTATAGTGAAAATGATCTGTAATTTGATAAAGGTGGTGATTATTGGACAACATAAATGTGTTAAAACTCATTGAGCTGTACATTTAAATAAAGTCAAATTTGTTGTATATTATACCTCAATAAACCTGAAATGAAAATTGCCCTGAATGAAAATATGTAAATTTAAAAACAAAACAAAATTAAAAAAAAACAACAATTCTCAGCCCATTGAAGAGCAGAATTTATAAATTGGATGACAGCTTTGAGTTTGATATTAGACTGGACATTTTAAAACCTGGCATTTTAATACCTAAAAAAGGAGACTACTTATGTATTACCTGTGTAAGTTTTCAGAACCACCTAAGATTCCATTCAACAGTAGGAGGATGAAGTCAGAGGAGATTCAAAGGGACTCCTCTGATGAAATCAGAAGAGATTCAAAGAGCCTATGAAACCATTATGATTATATGCCTATGTGGGAGACCAAGAGAACATAAAAAAAAAAAGGCATCTTCCTCTAGGACATGTGAAAAGCATCTTGGCCATGTGTTTGGGTAGAAATGTTGAGGACACACTAACTCTTGTTAAATTTATTAGTATTTTTTCACCCTGGCTTTCAGTACAACTACAACTTCTCTTTCTAGTATTGTCTCTCTTGAAATCCTGTTATCCTTTTTTCCAGCTCTGCTACTTCTACTCCAAACCTGACCCATTCTTCTGCACACCTGTATATGCATGATTTCCTCTTTCTAGAATGTTCTTCCTTTTATTTCTGCTATTTGAAATCCTTTGTGACTTTCAAGGTTAACTTCAAAAGCATTTTCATAAAGCTTATAAAAAAGAAACAGCTGAGTTGCCCAATTCTAAAATCCTTTAGCAGCTGCCAGTGGCATATGACACCATCTCTGCTTTATATCTTAGGGTTATTTTCATGGAATTCACTCAAAAGAAAAAATAGGCTCTTGATTTCCAAATAGAGATTAGTAACAACTATTGAGCGCTCTCCTGCTCTAACACAAAGAACTGGGTCACTTGTTTACCAACTTCCCTTATCCCTTTATTACAATACCAAGAGTAAGAGGTGCCACCGGTTCCAAAAGGCCCTATCGTGGATACTGCTCAATAACACTGGCCACTCCCATAAAGACCACATCAGCCATATGAAGTGGAAGAGAGAGCCACAAACAGGAGATTTAAATTCTTCCATCTTCCCATGAAATGAATGCTTGGCTAGTTATTGTAGAATCTTAAATAAGCATATTTGAGGATTTCCTTTTCTCTGTCCTATACTCTTTATCATATTCTTCCATCTTTGGGGAAGGCAGTTTTATTTATTACTTCATGTTTTGGTGTTGGTAGCAAGAATGAGAATAGTGCCTTTTCCTGCTCCACTACCTGAAACATAAAAGTATTTTACTTCTCTTATAAAACTTATTTTGCCTATGAAATCATTATGATTATATGCGTATGTGGGAGACCAAGAGAACAAACATTCTATAAAGGCAGGGTCTGTCTTTTCTTACAAATATTTGTGCTCTCTGTAGATGTCAGCCCATAGGAGGTATTCATTAAATATTTATTGATGTTAAAGTAATTAAAATATTGCTATATAGCAATCGCTCTGGAATATAGTTTAAGATAAAGTATGACTTTCTTGAACTATATTCAAGAGGTTCATTTATGGATATTCCAGGGATCCGTCTCTATAAAATAATCTCTCTTAATATATGGACCCTAAAAAGGTTACAGTAGGATTCAATGTAGTAAGTTGCTTATCACTTCATTATATATAGTACTTAGAAAGCCTGTTATCCATTGTGAAAGTTTCTGTGAAAGTACATGGGCCAATTTCATTCTACAACTCTTTTGCCAAGTTCAAAACCACAATATCTTAGCAGCTTTTATTTGTGTTCCAAACACCATAAGTTATTATACTATATGATACACTGCATACTTGCCAAAGCATTTCAGCCAGATTTTTTTATTGCATAAACACAAAAGCATCCAACACTAATAAACTCCTATTTTTCTTTCCACTTTTATATAAATTTAAAGAGTAAATGCATGTTTCTATGCCCTCAAGTTAAAAAATAAAAAAAGCAATCACTAACATTTGAAAAGTATTGTGCCAAGCCGAAATCGTGAAATATGTTCCTCAACTGACATATTTTTTTCCCAAAGTATGCTTTACCTGGTGTTAGACAAGTTTTGCAACAATTTTTCTTGGTAACACATCTGAAGTGTGTTACTTATAGATCCAACACAGTGACTCTTGGTTTTTCTTTTGTTAGCTTGTTAGCTATGAAAATGTAGAATGTTTGAGTCAGGACCTTGCTTTTTGTTTTGTTTGCTCAGCTACAAAGTTAATTCTGTGTGTCTGCTTTTAAAAATTGAAATACACATATATACACATATTTGAACAACAATTGGAGAATTTTTCTCACCCATCTAAAGAAATACATCTGCAAGTTTTCTATTAACAAATGTAGCTTAACAAGCAGTAGTCCAAATCTTGTCTAAAGATTCTGCATAAATTTGTCTAAGGTTTGTATACCGAGTCAATCTATCCTACACATTTTTTGTCTTTAATTTTTATTGGGGAATATTGGGATATAGTGTGTTTCTCCAGAGCCCATCAGCTCCAAGCCATTGTCCTTCAATCTAGTTGTAGAGGAGCAGCTCAGCTCCAAGTCCAGTTGTTGTTTTCAATCTTTAGTTGCAGGAGGCACAGCCCACCATCTCATGTGGGAATTGAACCTGCAACCTTGTTGTTGAGAGATTGCACTCTAACCAATTGAGTCATCTGGCCACCCCTCCGGATCTGGCCACCCCTCCGGAAGCTCAGCAGCAGCTCAATATTTCAATCTAGTTGTGGAGGGCACAGGTCACTGGCCCATGTGGGAATCGAATCAGCAACCCTGTTGTTCAGAGCTCGTGTTCTAACCAACTGAGCCATCCGGTCACCCTATCCTACACATTTTCATAAGGAAATACTAGTTTCTTTTTTTTAAGACTTGCATATTAGTCTGAAAAATAGGTTTACCACAAGAAAATAATCAAGGACTGTGGAACTAGTAATCAAGGACTGCAGGAGAGTTAGCAACAGCAGAAGTTATATACTGAGGAAGCATGAGAAGACAGCATGCAGAAAAGAGAAGTCATTCTGAGAAATGAATCTGCAGTGCATCAAGAGTTACTTTTCATTTTCCAAAAGCTCACTCAGAAATGTTTGCAACATAGTGAAGAATGTTATTCTGTTTGTGATACAATATGGCAATCGGAATATGTAAAATGATCCAACTTGCATTTTTCAATGAAATGATGGAAACATTCTAAGATTCTCCAGAGACATATTCAAGTGACAGATGTGCCTTAGTAAGTAGCAGGCATCACCAATGTGACTATTGTGAAATGTTACACTTTTTGAGTGACCACTTTGCAGAGTATCTAAAGCTAAAAGCAGGGTTGATATGATACCAACATAGTGAAAAATGAAGAACTTGGCCAACCTGCCCCTTGGTCTATACAATACAAACCAACAATTTCACTGGTTTTGTTTGCTACTTGACTATTATAAGAGTGAATTGGGGAGCCAATCTGGTTGACAGTTGTAGTCAAAGTGGTCATTATGGTCTAACAAAATCTGAGTTTTAAGGTCTGGGCTGATCCTGCCCACAGAATCTCAGATAATCATGATGGTGAGACTGACCAAAATTTAGAGTTGGAATTCTTCCAGAAAAATTACATTGCCAGTTAACTTGTTAGTTAACTGATGAACTGCTAGTCTCTAGTTAACTGATTGTGTTTTTTTTGGTCTTAGAGTTACACCAGCAGGTGAGATAGATGTCTCATATTGCTTCACTTCATTATCAATTTCACTATGACTTCAACGATTGTTGTGAGAGATCTGGAAGCAATCTGAGGTGAAAATGGAGGAGAATTAGAAGCCAGAAATGTTTCATTTGAAAGGAAGTTGATCAATTAAAGATTTTTGCGCACACACTCGTACCCAATGATGTGCTAGGTTGTGAGTATACCATGAAAAATAAAGCAAATATTGTTACTTCCTTCTTTTCACTGATATTGTAGCAGAAGAGACCAATTTTAAACAAGTACACAAAGGTAGGTATACTTAAATAAGAGTTATCAAGGAAAAGAATGGGGAATCATGGGATGATAGTAATGAAAGACACACTTGAAATTGAATGGATGGGTGCAGTGGCCTTTCTGAGGAAGTAACTAGGAAAAATGAGGAGGAGCCAATCAAAAAAAACAACAAACAAACAAAAATTTTAGGCCAACAAAAGGCCCAGAGACAGAAACAAGCTTGGCCTGTGGGAGAAGCAGCAAGGAAACCACAGTGGCTGGAGATCGTGAGCAAAGGGTTAGGTGGAACAACATGGCTGAAGATGTAAATGGAGCCAAATCACACAAGACCTCTGAAGTCCATAGAGAAGGATTAGCTTTTTATCCTGAGTAAAGCTGGAAGCCAAGGAGAGCATGACATAGGCAACATGCAATTTGTATTTTTAAAGAAATTACTCTGGCTACTGGACAGTATATAATGGAAGCATGGGACAGAGTCAAAGCTGGAAGATATATGCAAGAGATTGTGTGTTTCTGTACATGTATACATGAATGTGACACGTATTTTCTGCAGCCAAGATGTTAAAACACTTCCCAGGTTCTTAAAGAAAACATTTTTTGTGTGTGTTTGAACATTTTAAATGGCAAATAATCATGTCAAAAACTCCTTAGAAGAGAGAAAAGCTAGACACAAAGAATTTTAGGGGCTAGGTTCCAGGAATTTCTCCCTTTGCAAAGAACTATAATTTTCTCATATCCAGGGTCAGCTGACTTTCACGAATTATTTATACTTGTGTGTCATATACTTAGATATCCAATTTTAGGCACAATTAGTTATTTCCTCTCAGTATGTTTTTCATAAAGGAACACAATTGCATATGGTGAATTACATTGTCTTCTATCTTGGCTTTTTGTTTCTTGGGGCAGCATTTGGTTTTCTTGCTTTTCTAAATGTAATCAGGTTGCAATTTTGTTTCTTCTCCTTACATCTCTGTCAATAATGTGTTCCTTTTTTTTTTGAGGTAGTCATTCAGAGTACAGTTTTTAATTGTGTTGTGGCATCCACTGAGGGACTTTACAGATCTCCACATTCTTAGACTGCCAGAACTGCTAGAAGAGGTCTGCAATTTGGAAGTCATCTATAGTGTGGTTTTAGGCTTTAGAGTGTTAAAAAAATAGTGGCATACATATAAAAAAAAGTGTTTTATTATATATTATGAGTATATATGCTGTGTTTCCCCAAAAATAAGGCCTAGTCGGACAATCAGCTCTAATGCGTCTTTTGGAGCAAAAATTAATATAAGACCCGGTACTATATTATATTATATTATATTATATTATTTTATATTATATTATATTATATTATACCTGGTATATATTATATTACATTATACCCAGTATTATATTATATTACATTACATTATATTACAGACCTGGTCTTATATAAAAATAAAACCAGGTCTTATATTAATTTTTGCTCCAAAAGACGCATTAGAGCTGATTGTCTGGCTAGGCCTTATTTTCAGGGAAACAGGGTAGGTATGTGCTATATGCACATCATTGTGGATAATCAGAGTAGAAACTGGAAGGGGTGTGTGTGTGTATGAATAGAAAGATAGACATTCATTAAAATTTCAAGATCTAAAGAAAAGAAATACCTTTTTACTTTCACATATTCATTCACTTTCTCTTTGTCATCTGGAAAAATGAAAAATTATTTTCAAAGTGCACCTGTAGATCTGCAAAAGCCAAGTTTTGAAACTGTGGAATGGGAAGCTACAAATAGAACTTCCTGTCCCTCTTTGGTCCATTACATTGTATCTTGAGGGTAACTGATGTCACATTTCTTGACATGTGATTTTGAAAAATGATGAATGATAGGGAGCTTATTCCGGTGTCAGATCCTGTTTGGGTTGTCTCCAGGATCTCTTAGATTTTGGAAGAGAAGTAAATAAGTGAATCCCATAACATAGAATATTCCCATTTAATTATAAGAGTGTGTGAAATAGCTTTAAGGAAAAGGAAACATTTTTCAACTTCAAATCCCTTCCTGGACACATCTCTTTAGGAGGAAGCCCTGGGGACTGGATCAAAGTATCATCTTTCCCCCAAAGGACAGCAACACAACTTTCCCAGTGGAAAACTAGTCCAATCAATTCAAAGACATGATTTTAGGATATATTACCCATGACTGTGCTTTGAAAATCAAAGTACGTGTTTCAAAATTCCAAATACAAAACTATCTCTATGGTTCCATGTCCAAATTAATATATGTAAATCAAGCAGATTCTTTGAGGCAGATCTTGAAATCCTAGGCTTAACTGTCAGGCAGCTTCCATTCAAATCCTGGCTTAGCCATTTATTTGCTGTTATGACTGGCCAAATCATTAAATTATCTGTATTTTCAACCTTTAAACGGAGATAAAAATAGCACTGACCTCATAGAGTTCTTAGCGGGATTAATCAAAATATCTCATGTATAACACTTAGCACAACTCCTTATAAATTATAATTACCCAATAACAATATTACTAGAATAATAACAAAGGTAATAAATTATATTTGAATTGTTTAACTCTGTACTGTCAGGGCTGAAAATGTTGATGTGACTTCCAAATATTTTAAATTATTTTTAAGGAGAATGTAATCCCCACTGTTGTGGGGCAGATGAAAATCATGTGAGCCATATACATTAGAATTATTTACTTCTTCCTCACAGCCCACTTCAGTATCCCTCAGCATTCAAAGGGGCACCCAGTCCAATACCTCCAAACTGCAGTTTCTCTATGGGAGCATCTCGAAAAATGCCCCAGGACATTCGATCATGATACAGAAAAATATTTTTTTTAATTCTCATTTCCCACCACTCCTCTAATTGTCTCACCAGAAAGGTAGCTGCCTCTTCTTTGCTCAGTTTGAGTCAAATTCTTCCTTAATCTAGCCCAAGTTGGCTCCTATCTTCTCTCTCTGAACTGAAGGGACTATTCTAACTATTCTGGTTTTCTATTCAGAAACCCTCTGTTTTTTCTAGTCCAAATCACATCAAGTCACAATGGGCTATTTTGAAAAATAATGCATTTGTCTCTCTCTCTCTCTCTCTCTCTCTCTCTCTCTCTCTCTCTCCTTCATTCTCGTTTTCGTCTTGTCTCTCTGTCACCCATTACTCAACACCTACACAATAGAACTTAATGAGACACAGCAATAAAATCTACTAACCTGGATGCCAAAATCGACATCCATCTGAGCTGGAGCTGGACCATTTAGTCTTAAATGGTAAGACCATGCTCTGTGTGTGTGTGTGTGTGTGTGTGTGTGTGTGTGTGTGTGCGCGCGCGCGCGCGCGCGCGCGCACGCTCCCCCTTGAAGCGTATGTACTATTTACTTCTTGGGTCATTTTCTCCAAAGGCATAGCTTAAAAGAAACAACAAATATAAAAAAAAATGATCTGTTTTTTATTTTGGTCTCACATAGAATTCAAATAAACCACATGGAGAGGTCACTAAATTTTGCCCACCTTTGTAAAGGGGAAATGATAAGCAGTCCTGAAGAGTACACCCAGCTTCCTTTCCAAAGGGTGCTAACAGGGTGTATACACCCTTCCTGTCCCCAGGTGGTGAAATTGAAAATATCTAAACACTTGGCAACCCAGAATATATTTTCTGATGTGGCTATAAAAAGACTGCTCTTGGCTTCTGCCAATGTAGTAGCAGACATGTCGATTTTATTTTATCATGAGAGGAAGTTTATTGAGTTGGCTCCCACCCACCCCCATGATACCTCAACTTCTCTTTTTTTATATGTGTAAATGTTTTGTGTCTTTCAGCAATAGGTATTTAGTGGTTATTTCCCACTTTTACCTGAATGTGGGCAACCTCAGCAATAGAGGCTCCCGGAAATACCCTTCACCTATCTTTCTCAGAAGATGTGAAAAATGTTAACGAGAGTTATGAGGGGGAAGTGGTTGGTGAAAAGTTGCCAAAGGTGTGGTGGAAAGTTCTTTATTGATTTAAAAATAATAACTCATATTTATCTTTTGACCGTGACAATATAAAACTGAAGTCCCTCTGCTTTCCTTTACCTCAAGCAGGAAGTGAGAAAGATGTTGGTTTCTGGGTTCTCGAAAGCCAATGGTTTGAAGTTATTTTTCTTCCTTTCTATTGTCTACATTACTTATAGAGTTAATATTGGCTCTTGTCTTTATCACTAAATTTATTTTTCAAATTAAGCGACTCTAGTGAGATGATTTAATTTACATATACGTTAATGTATATAGGAGGCTTTTATCACTATCAGTCATGAAGAGCTTAGCTGTAAATCCAGAGGTGAGAGTAAAGCCTCAAGGTAAAGAGGATTTTAGAAGTTGCAACACATTTTTAACTTCTTTCCTCAGAGGTGAGGAATGGAACATCTCTTACGTAGGAATCTACTGAAGTTGTGGACAAAATTATAACAAACTATTAAGCAAGGATTGGTTATTTCTTAGCCATTTTTTAGGCTTTCCTAAAAGTTATGGAGTGAACTAGTGAGAGATTTTACTAGGTGCTGATGTAATGAGAACTGACAGTTGACGTGCAGGGAAGAGTTCACTTTCAGTCATGTTGAATTTTAGGTGACTTTAAAGAGACAACCAGGAAGAACTTGAAATTCAGGGGAGTATCAGACCTAATAACACATCTGTAGAAGTCTCCAGGGTAATGCAGTGATTGATGACAAGATCACCACCATAAGGAGGTCAGCAGCATAAGAAGAGGCAATGACTGAGAACACACACTAGGGGAAGAATAATTTTCAGAAGACAGACTAGTGAGGAACCAGTGAAGGAGTCTGAAAATAGGAGCTAGAGAGGAAGGGGACACTGGGTATATCTACTTCTGGTTCAGAGGAGACTCTCCTCAGCATAGGTTTTATCCCAGATTTCTCTCCAACCACAAAGACGAATGGAGAGGAAGGTCCATGAACATCTTAGGGATGTTCAGAGTGTCAACAAGATATCTTCTTTATTAGCCATTGCCTAAGAGTCACTGATGAGCATTCATCTGCATCCTGCCGCAGGGATACAGATAAAAAAATCAGATATCGACCTGATGTTCTGGTGGTAATATGACTTATGTCTCTAGAACTTTCCACCCTAGTCATTCCAACATCAGGTTTTTTGAAGTTAACTTTTATAGCTTCTATAAAATTGGAAGGTTTCCATTGAAAATGGCACCTAACCATTTATTCACTAGTAATTTGAAACAAATAAATCAACTGTAATGCAGAATTGCAATCAAACCAGCAACTGATAGAATTTTAATCAATAGGCAATTTCCAAAATGGTCTGGCATTGTTAGGATAGATGTATAACAGAGCAGTCTTGAAAGGCAAGTGGTTCTTACCATAAAAAAATTTAAAAATAGAGGTGTTGAGATGTTATGTCCATTATGCCATTGGACAGAAAAGGATCAGGTAAAGTTTCCTTAGTTTGGTAATATTTTTAATAGACCTTCTTAGGATAAAAAGAGTGAAAATAACATGAGTTGATAATGGCAAACGCCAAATTAGTGTGACTGTGTGTGTGTGCATGCATATGGGGGAGGCATCAGATGATATAAGGGAGAAGAGTGATTCATGGAGAAAATGGACAAGAGTTTCAAAGGCTGAAGAGTGAGAAAAGACCTAATGAGCATTTGCTTTATTTAGAAATTATGATGTCACTGGTGACCTGAGCAAGGGTAAATTCTATAAAATGCTAAGGGCAAACTTTGGTTACAGGAAGGTGAAGAGTCGACATAGACTTCCTTTCCCAACAGTATTGGCAGAGTAAATATCCTGAAAAACTATCCTGCTGCAAAGCTCCTAAAAGAAGTAAATACAAAATTAAAAACATATTTTAGTGCATGTCTGAGTTGGAGAGAGTAAGAGAAACTATCAGAGTCATCAGAGGCAAAAGTTCTGGGAAGAACCAACTCAGAGAACTGTAAGCAATGAGATCATCTATTAATTTCACTAACCTGGAGCTTTAGTTTTCACCTTGACAAACTCAGGTCTGCTTTGGTGGGACAGTTGGACTCTAGTCCTGGGACCTATAAAAAAACTGTGTCTTCAGCGAGAGTGTAAATTAGAAAAAATAGGGGTTGTCAGTTAGCTCAGTTGGTTGGAGCGTGGTGCTCTTAACAAGTTTGCCAGTTCGATCCCTGCATGGGACACTGTGGGCTGCACCCTCCACAACTAGATTGAAACAAGTACTTGACTTGGAGCTGATGGGACCTGGAAAAACTCACTTAAAATAAATAAAAGTTAAAAAAGTAATAAAAAATAAGAAACAAAATAAAATATGTCTTGAGTGGAGAAACAAACAACATGTCCCCAGGGAACTCAAAAGCGAGACCTAGTCCTCATTTCACTGCTTCCACAGTCTGAAAAAGATTCAAACAATACTAGGCTTGAGCTTCTCTAAGTGTCCATTCGAAGCAAATAATTTTCTCCAGATAAATCAACCATCATATCAATCCTAAGAGTATTTCCACATATGAATTTCTTAAAAAGAGTTCAGATATTGCAACTGTCACATTCACAATATAAGATTAGTGTGTGATATATTTAAAGTAAAAAAAAAAAATCAAATGTAGGAATAAGGAAGAAGTGACTATAAAGATGACTGGGAAGTTAACATAAAAATAAGTTAGACATATAGAAATGAAATATACAGTAATTAAAATTAAAAAGCAAGAGCTGTGCAATGTAGTCTATTTGACACGACTGAAGAGAACGACTGAAATGGAATATGGGCCTGAAACAGTTAGGCCAGGAGAGCACAGAGAGACAGAGATGGATTATGAAAGCAGTTGACAATAAAAATAAAGGAAGCAGTGACAAGATATAAGTCAAATCAGAATTCCAAACATAGAGAGATAGCAGAGAGATGGTTTTGGAAGGCAAACTGGCCAAGAAATTCCAGATGACATGAATTCTCAGAATCAGGAAGCCAAACAATCCCAACCCTAACCAAACCGTAGAATATAAACACAAAAGACCTTTACAATAATCCAGAGAGAAAACAGATTACTTCCAAAGAAAAAGTTGAAATAACGAAATTCTAAATGACAACAATGGAAGCCAGAAAACTGTGAGCCAATATCAAAATTATGAAAAAAATATTTATAGCTACACACTTAGGATTTTATAATAGTATAATGTCACTTTGAGATAAAACAAAGTCAAGAAATTTCCCACAAGCAACTCCTTCCTGTAAGAGCTTCTAAATATATACCTCAAAAATAATGAAAAAGGGTTTCAGAAAAACTATTGGTTCAAGAAGAAAACGTGTGCAAATAAAGCGAATGCAAACAGTAACACTATAAAACAATAATAATAAAATAAAATTTGAGAGTGTATTAGTTTTCTATTGCTATGTAATGAAGAACCACAAATTTAGTGGCTTAAAGCCACACATATGTATTATCCTAACTTTTTAAGGATCATGAGTCTGGACACAGCTTAATGGGTCCTCTGATCTGGATCTCAGCTTAAACAGGCTGCGTTCTCCTCCGGAGGGGCCACTGAGAAAGGATCCACTTTCAAGCTCGTTCATGTTATTAGCGGAATTAATTTCCTTGAGGCTCTACAACCTTTCATTGACTGTCAGCTGGAAGCCATACTTAGTTCTTTGAGGCCACCCATTCCACAGACACTTTCACAATATAATAGCAACTTGTTCAAGCCAGTAAGGAGACTTTCTCTCCAGTCCATATAACATAATAACTGAAATTACGTCCTCATCACCTTTGTCATGTAATCAACGGAGTGACATCCCATTACTTTTGCAATATTCTATTGGTTAGAATCAAGTCACAAATTCTACCCACACTCAAGAGAGGACAATTATGCAAAGGCATGACTCATAAGGGGTCACTTTAGGGTGTGTTCAGCACAGAGAGGCTGGGAAAAATAAAACAAAACAAGGTAGAACTAAAACAGTAAGTCAGAGAGAGCATGATCAGTGTTAGCATACTAAAAGTCCTTGTATGAAGTACGGAATGGTACAGATTAATTCTAACTTGTACTAAGCATGAATAGAATGCACAAAATAAGATGGTAGAAATAAATAAAAATATACCAGGAGTTTAACATATAAATATGCATTTTTAAATAAAGGGTGAAGATTTTTAAATAACATTTTAAAGTTAACATGTGTATACTAACATCAGATAAAATACACCTTAAGATAAAAAAAAGCATTGTTTCACTTAGAGGATAATGATTAAAAAAAAACTCATATACCAAATTTTACAACTCAAAATGTAAGTAATAAAATTAGCAGAACAGATTTACAAATCATAGTGGGTGATTTTGAGACATTATTTGGCAATTGATAGATCAAATAGACAAAAAATAATCTCTAAAATATAAAAAGCTTTGACAGTACAAATAACATGCTTGAACTAACTGCATTTTGTAGAATAAAGCACAAAAACAATTAGAGACAATACATTATTTTCAAGCACACATGATACTTATTGATTATGCAAATATATAGAAATCATGTAATACACTATAAAACTAGTTTTAATATGAAAAATTTGATATGCTATGGATCAGTCTCTAACCACAGTAAAATTAAGTTTGAAGTCAATAATAAAAAGATTATGAAAAACTCATTTTTAGAAATTTGAAAACAGCTAACACAAAGCCATCAAAACAGATATTAGAAAATTTAAGAACAATTATGAAAAATTTTATTTATCAAAACATATAGGATATAGATAAAATAGATCACAGAGATAAATTTATGGTCTTATTACAAAAGCTAAAAATTAATAAATTAAGCATCTAACTCTATTTTTTAAATATATTGACAAAATAAACCCAGAAAGTAGGAAGGAAATAAAAACAGAAATTAATAAAGTAGAAAATAAGGGGGGCGTGGGAGATGAGGGTAAGAGGGATCAAATATATGGTTATGGAAGGAGAACTGACTCTGGATGGTGAACACACAATGGGATTTATAGATGATGTAATACAGAATTGTACACCTGAAATCTATATAATTTTACTAACAATTGTCACCCCAGTACATTTAAAAAAAAAAAAAAAGGAAAGAAAGCTACAACAGAGATAAACAAAATAACAAATCTGATTTTTGAAAAAACAATAAAATCCAAATCTCTGACGAAACTGAGAAAAAAGGGGGAAGATACAAACAATATTGGCAAAGTAAAAGAAAACATAGCTTGGAAAGAAACAAAAACTAGGAGGATAGCAAATATTACAGACAACTTTAAATTAAATGACAACTTAGATAAAATGGGCACATTTCTAGAAAATTCTCTTACAAAAATTGACTTATGAAAGAACTACAAAACCTGTGTGATCCTATAGCCATCGAAAAAATTAAACTTTTTGTACAGAAAAACCCTAGTCCACAATTTGACAACAAAGTCTACTAGATATTTAAGAAGCAAATAATTCCAATATCACAATTTTTTCCAGAGAATAAAAAACATAATAAAATGGCACACTACTCCTCTTCTACTATTTTATGAGGTCATTATTATAATCTTGATTCCAAAACCCAAAAATGAAAGTTTCAAAAGGAAAATTACAAGTCAATCTCAATTATGAACCATTGATGCAAAAATCCTCTATAACATATTGGCCACTAAATTCAGCACTATATTAAAACCACATAAACACATACACAAATTACCATTGGCTTTATCAAAGAAATAAAAAGCTAGTTGACATTTTAAAAACTATTAATATAATTAATAGAAAAATGGTAAAAACCCATAAATTCATCTCATTTTTTTGCAGATAAAATAAACAATATTCATTGATATTAAAAACTCTTAGAAAACTTGGAATTAAAATAAACATTATGCATCTATATTAGAAACTGTTAGCAAATTTAGAACTAAAAGAATTTTCTAACTGGCAAAAGAGTATCTAGAAAAATCTCATATGAAACACCACACTCATTGATAAAACAGTAAAATCATTCTCTTTAAACAAAGCAACAAAAGAAAGATGTCCACCATTACAATGCATATTCAACATTAAACTGAGAATCCCAGAAAGCACATGAAAATGGGAAAATGAAATAAAATATGTAAAGATACGAAAAGAATGGAAAAAAATCTCATTATTTGCAAAAGACATGATTGTCTTTGTAGAAAACCCAAAAGAAAGCTGGAAATTATCCGCATTAACAAAAGACCTTACTTCAGTGATATATAAGATCAATATACAAAAATTAACAAACAGAAAGTGTAATTTGTGGAACCAAATATAGGTAATTAGGAATCAATTTAACAAAAGATGATCAATTATTTCATGAAGAAATTTGTATTTTTGAAATATATTTTAAAAGACCTAATTTGAGAGGTATGCATGTTCATAAACAAGATTCAATATTTTAAATATGTTAATTATCTCCAAATTGATATACAGTGTCAATAAAATTTCTTTTAAAATCTCAACTGGATTTCCTTTGAAATTTAAAAGAATAATTTGAAGATTTAAGTACAAGCGTTAGAGTCAAGGAATAAATGAGTAAAAAGACTTACTTTAACAGATATCACGGCTTCTTTGGTGCAGAAACATAATTAGACCAGTGGAAGTGAAGAAAGAGCCCTGAATTAACTAAAACTTATAAGAAAACTTACATGACAGATTCAACATTGAGATGTGTGAGCAAAAGATAGACTATTCAATGGATGGTACTCTGAAAATTGGTATCCATATTTTTAAAAAATGAAAATGGTTTCCTTCTTCATATCATACACAAAAAATCAGTTCTAAATGGATTTAAAAAGTAAATGTAAAAGTCAAAACTTTTAAAGGTTTACATGCAAAATAGGAGTAGGAAAAGGATTGTGGAGTAGGAAAGGATTTAATTAACAATGAAAGCTACAATGATTGGTGCATTTGACTCCATTAACATTAAGAATATTAGGGTGTTCACTGAAAGACACCACAAAAGTCAGAGGAAAAATAATGCCACAACTAGAAAGACATATTTGCAATCTGTATCACCAAAAAACAGTAACCAGGACTTGTAGATAACTCTTCCTGAACAATTTTTTTAAACAGTAAAATGAGCACAAAAACATAAATAGAAAACACAAATGATCGATTAAAATATGAAAAGATATTCAACCTCATTACTAATCCGGAAAACGAAAATTAAAAATATATTTATAGCCCATACTGCATGTACGGAGCTTGGAAGAGGCCACTTCTGCCTAACTAACAACAAGTGAAAGTCCAAACAAACAGAAAAATCAACAATTCCTCTTGAATCCCTAAAAGAGATGACAGAGGGGAAGCCACATCCATAACACTGAAGGCAGATAGGTGAATGAATACAGGATGTCGTCTCTTACCTGAGCAGAGGCTGTGTCATGCAGGGGACCCTGCTCATGGCGTCATTTGTCTTGCAGGGCGTCCGGCGGGGTGTCAGGTGGGGTCTCAGCTCCTGCTCCCCACATAAGAACGCAGGACATGGCTAGGCCAAAAAGGAACACCCACGGAGCCATAGATAGGGGAGTCATACCACTATATTCTCCCTGGCGGCTGGGCTGGAGACACAGGAAGCAGGAGCCACACTGTCTGCAACCCGCCATCCTAACAGCAGTCCGAGCTTGCCAGCCACCATCTTCTCACTAGCCCCCATTCTTTTCTGCTAGCGTAGCCACAGCAGTTATATTAGTGGCCAATGGCTTACGGGTTACAGCTGACGGCCAACTAGCCACAGCTGCTGGCCATCTGATCACAGTTGATGGCCATTTACTACCCGAGCCAGCACCTTTCTATGTGAGGCCGAGAGCCTGGAAACTGCTTTTTGGGGCTTTGTCCCCACAGGCTGACTAGTGAAAACCATTTCGGGAAACAGTGCCACAGGGATAGGAAAACCTACACTGCCAGAGGCAGTGTGGACAACTCTGAGGGTCATGGTGGGACTTCTACAGTATTGTGAGATTTACTTCCAGGAGAGAAAAATCCCCTCGTACTTCTGGCAGGGGGAGGAGGAAAGGAACACTTGTAAAATACAGCAGATCACCTGTGTGTTCTTCTTAACAAAGCCTGCAGTCAGGAGAAACTAGTTAACCAGAGCTTAACTTGCTGGGTATAATCAGAGCCTAAATGAGCAGAGGATAAGGAAATACCCAACTCCAATCAGCTGTACCTCCCACACGGGATGAGGGAAATATCCAACTTCAGCCTGCTCTTGTCATGCTGTACCATCTAAGGGGGTAGGAAAAAGAAAAAAACAAATGCTTGTGAAGTTCGCAGTCCAGAGACTTAGGTTCACTGCAAGACAGAGACTTAATCACTCAACAATAAGAAAACAAACAACTCCATTTTAAAATGGGCCAAAGACCTTAACAGATTCTTCACCAAAGAAGATATATAGCTGGCAAATAAGCACCTGAAAAGGTGTTCCGCATCAAATGCCATCAGGGAAATGAAAATTAAATTGAGATGCTACTACATACCTATCAGAATGCCCAAAATCTGGAACACTGACAACACCAAATGTTGGCAAGGGTGTGGAGCAACAGGAGTTCTCATTCATTGCTAGCGGGAATGCAAAATAATATAGCCACTTTGGAAGATATTTTGGCAGTTTGTTACAAAACTCAACATACTCCTACTATACAATCTAGCAATCACACCGCTTGGTATTAACCTCATATGAGTGGGAAACACTTATTTCCACACAAAAACCTTCACACAGATGTTTATAGCAGCTTTATTCATATTTGCTAAAATTTGGAAGCAACCATGTCCTTTAGTAGGTGAATGGACTAGCTGTGGTAATACTTTGAGACAATGGAATAATATTCAGAGCTAAAAATGTCCAATCTAATAAGCAATGAGAAAATGGGGGAACCTTAAATACAAATTACTAAGTGAAAGAAGCCAATCTGAAAAGGTTATATACTGTATGATTCCATCTATATGACATTCTGGAAAAGGCAAAACTATGAAGACAATAAAAAGACAGGTGGTTGTTAGGGGTTGGGGAGGGGAGGGATGAACAGATGGAGTACAGAGTATATCTTCAGAACAGTGGAAAAATTTTGTATGGTATTATAATGATGGATACATGCCATTATACATTTGTGGAAACCCACAAAATTTATAACACTGAGAGTGAGCTATAATGTACACTCTAGATTTTGAATGAGAATGATGTGTCAATGTAGGTTCATCAATTGAAACATATTTACCACTCTGGTAGGGGATCTTGATAGTGGGGGATGTTGTTTGAGGACAGGGAATACATGGGAAATTTCTGAACCTTCCTCTCAATTGTTCTGTGAACCTAAAACTGCTCTAAAAAAGTAGACTTAACAAAAAAAGCTTTAACAGTAAAATATAATTTTACATCTATCAGATTTGCAATTTTTCCCCTCTTATACCATGTGTTGTCAAGAATGTGAAGCAATAGAAACATTTATACATGGATGGTGGTGATACTAACTGGAACAGTAATTGTGAAAAATAATTTGACATTATGTAGTAAATACCGAGATACTTATAGTGTTGTAACTATGAATCCCATTTCTACCCTGGCCTAGAGAAATTCTCACACACATCATAAGGAGACATGGGTGACAATATGTGCAGCAGAGTTTTTGGTATAGGATAAACCATACAATACCTGATAATCAAAAATCTTTAACCTACAAAAACTGCAATTTCACGTAGTTCAGTGTAATAATAGCAACAACTGGAAATGATGTTTATTTATAGTAAAGTCCCATGATACCTTATGAAGCACAGCTGCTGGGTTTATCAACATAAATTGCACAAAGCTAATGTGTAGCTAAAACAACAAACAAAACAAGTCATAGAAGAATACTAACAATATGATAGAAGTTATATAAATTCAAAACATGTGCAACTAAACCATATATTTTTGAAGCATAAATTATAGAGAAATAAATACAAAGAAGCAAAAATTCATGATTGCTTTTACAAGGGAGGGACATGGGTTGGGAAGGGAAACTGTTTATTTTAAAGGCATTGGTAATATTCTATTTCCTAAGCTGAGCTGTATTTATATTTTAATTATCATTTCTATCCTATAGGAATATTATTTTACACCTATGAAATATATTATTATAAAAATCGATAGGTGGAAGGTAAGGAAGTGGAGGCTACCTACTTTGTGGACACTTAGGTATGGAAAGAAGAGAAGGGTGAGAAGTACCTGGGTAGAAAACAGTCAGAGAAGGGTGCTGGTTTATTATTTGAGAGAAACTTGAATATGTTAATACAGGAAGACCTCAGAGTACTGTGGATTTGGTCCTGACCATCGCGACAAAGTGAATATCACAATAAAGCGTGACGTATACATTTTGGTGGTGGTGCTGTCTTGCCTTTAATTTGTAAAAAAAAAAAAAATCAACCTCAGTGAAGAGCAATAAAGCGAAGTGCAATCAAAAGAGGTATGCATGTATCCTGAAAAGGAGAGACTGACCATAGAAGAGAGAAGTTGACTGATGAATCATGTGAGTGAGGATATAGGAGCAAATGAGAACCAGATGAAGGCAGAGAGAATAGCTTTCATCAGAGGTGGGTGTCTCTCTTCCCACTAAAATTGAAGGGGATTGTTCACAATACATGCAGATATTGGCTGACCGAGGTCAAGAAGTCAAAGAGGTGCTGGTCTCATGGTCACTGTTTTCTTGTGAATTAAAATTTCAGTCATCTGTTGAAACTGATAAGTAGCAACTCAGGGCATCAAGGAGGCTGGCAGAAGTTTAAAGTGATTTCTGCGAGGCTGGGAAAGAGAATGATGACAGAGCAGCATTATAAGTGTCTGCATCAAGTTGGAGACCATGAATATGTCATCACACCCATTGGTTCTTTCTCTCCTATTGTGTCAAGTTCTTCAGGTGTAAGAGTAGAGGAAAGATCTGGAACGAGCTAAGCTTTGTGTTTTCCTCAGCAGGTGCTGCAACAGTCACACCTGGGCTCAAGTGGATGAATTAATGAGCTTTTGGGGTTTAGGTAGACACCAGTCAAGAAGAGAAGGCAAGAAAGGCTGGAAGGAAAGAGAGAAAATGGAGAGCGTTGGTGGCCTTGAGGTGATCAAACAACCGGTGTGCTGAAAATGAGGGGTTGAGAGAGATGTCAGGATAAGGACGGAACTCCCAAGAGTCGAAGAATTCAGAACAGGAAAAGAGGAGGGTGCTGATAAAGTCTGGAACGGCCTAGTGTGTGTGGTGGGAGAGGTTAAGTGGTGCTCACCCCTGAAATCCAAGGGATCAGGAAACTGTGAAGAAAGTTTGCTGGGTGGTGTCTGCTTTGACATGGAAATGGGCTAGAAAAATGGCAGCGAACAAAGAAAACAATCAGAGTGCTAAGGTCCTTGATGAATGTGGAGTGGTGACAGAGTGTTGGTGAGCAACAGCAAGGAGGCTAGTGGAAGATAGTAACCTGATGGCAGGAGCCCCAAAGAAAGAGAGGCTTTTTGAGAAATGAGAATGAATGAGTTTTGCTGTGAAGATGGAAGGCTTTAATAATCACCTCTTGTACGTGGTACACACGGTGTGGGAGAATAACTTGACTTCCCTGGAGGACAGAGAGAATACCAGGTCCCAGCTCTATGTTTTCAAATGTGGTAGCACAAAGCCCCTGCCTTCACTCTTATTTTCAGTTTTTAATGTTTTTTTCCTAGCTATCCTTCCAACTCGGATTTATCTTTGCACTTTGTACTTACCTCACTAAGAACACCTAATCATGATGCATTGTAATACTTAGTTCCATTTCTGTCTTAGCCAGTACATTGCACTCTGCTCCAGGGCAAAAAAAAAAAAAAAAAAACACAAAAAAAAACACACATGTAATATTTACCTTTATGTCCACAATACTTAGCATAGAGCACAGCATATAAAAGGTGCTCAGTAAATGTTTATTGAATGAATGAATGGAAGGAATAGACTGATATTAACAAATGGAAAGGATTGTGAAATTGATGGGAAGACCCCTGTGTGTTTTTATTTGTGGATATGTGTGTGTGTGTGTGTGTGTGTTGCATGAGTTATTAAAAATAAAATAAAAATGCCCCAGGGGCATTTACAAAATCTATTCATCTGAGAGGGTTTGAGGTGAGAAATAGTATGTAGCTCTGAAACTCAGGAAAAGTCAGTAGAAAAATAATAAAGCATTATGGAAGTGATAAAACCATCACAATCACTTTGTGAATGGCAATAAAGGGAAAATGTTAATACAGTCCCCACTGCTATATTCAGAAATACATAATTATGTCATATACCTCCTACGAAGTTTTTCATTAAAAACATATTTCCATAATCCAAGTACTGTAGACTACAAATTAAGCAAAGAAAGCCTTATTTTATAGTTTGGAAATTAGAGTCCTCTGAAATCAAGTTTATCTTTAGAAGTATTTAGAAGTTTATCTTTAAGAAACCTGCAAGGATTGATAATGGTAAAATAAATATGGAACAGATTCTGCCTCAAGCAGGGTCTGGAATGAAATTGTATTTTGATATGAAGACAATGAAAAAGGGTAGTGTCATTGGTATGATTTTTGTAAAATTTATACATTTGCTTTCTAATCTGTAGTGTGTAACTTCCTTTTAATCTCATGAACAGTTTTAATAAGTGTTAAGTAATTGAATTTAGATTTCATAGCTCATATTTTTTATAAAAATACTAGATGAAATTTTGGAAATACTAAATTTGCCCTTGGTTCACTAGAAGCACTTCTCATTAAACAATCTGTTCTAGTTCTTATAATTATGTCTGCCTACAAGAGATGCCTAAGGAGATAATAAATAATAATCTAATAGTGTATGTGTGTTTACAAAGTTTACAAACTTTAAGTTACTCTGTGATGTTGTAACAACATTGGTTAAATATCCTGGAAATATTTAAAGATACATAAACAGTAAACAGATTATACCCTGTTCTCTAATACTTAGGAGATTTATGATATTTTAAAAATAAATGACACATTATAGATATTTTGCCTCACTATCCTAACCTTTTTGTATGAAAAAATAAAGGGAGTTGAAGTGAGATTAACTATTGATTGATGGCCAAATTAAGACAAAGGTCAGTCTTCTGCACTCCAGTCCTATATTTTCTCCCCTTTCTTTCGCCTTGTATTTAAAAAAACTGTATTCATTATACTGACATTTGATATCTATACTAAAATAACTTGGCTTTTACACACAAGCAGAGAGATTTTAAAAATTAAAATTAAAATTTTATTATAGAGATATGGACTTTAATAGAACTAACAAGTAAAGATGAAGGAAATAAAGTTTCAGGTGAAAAAATAATCGTGTCATTAGAGTAATAGGATCCAGAATCAGAAATCATATTAGCTTAGACTTAAAACTAAGCAGAGATTGATATTCATAAAGGGTTTCCAATAAAATATTGAACTAATCTTCTACTGTCCCCAAAACGACCACAAAATTTTCATAATAAAGAGGTTCATACGTCTAATATTATAACTATTTAAAGGACTGAATGCTATAACCTTGGGTCAAAAGTTACACAGAACCAGAATTGACTAATTGGATAACCTTTTGGGGTTGGAAAGGCTGGATGCTTAAATGGAGGCATGGCTAAAACCAATCTATTGTTCTGACTTCCCCTAATGGCCACATAAACCTGGAAATTTCTCTCCCTTCTTCCCAAATTAAAGATCTGGAAGTAGGGTTGAGAGCAGAATTTAGAATGTCAAACCCACAAAAATGTTATGGTTTGGGCATATTTAAATTTTAGTAAACTGTTAAAAAGATCTGAGTAGGAATTTGGTTTTATTTGGGACTAAGAACAGCCTCCAAACTGGAATAACTCATCAAGAAGTTTAACAGCCACTTGAAATACATTTTGGCTTAAAGAAAAAAAAAAAAATTCAAAACCAGATTTTAAAAACATATCATATGGTAAAGCATTATATAAACAATTATTTTCTACAACTGAAATTTTGGAAAGCTGAACAAAATATCCAATTTCATTCTCAGATATTATTTTTTATGTATCCCTATCTTTTTTCAAGAAAGAAGATACATTTTAGTCAGTTCTTTAAGCTAAAAGAAACTTTCATTCTAATCTTTGTTCCTCAAATTCCCCTTCCTGGTGCAGGAACAATTAATTTACCTTTTCTAAGCAAAGCAGTATAGCTTTCTTCTCTCCCTTCTACTTAAAAATAATTTCTAAAAATTTGGCCTCAAGGAAATTATCTCCAGGCTCTAATCCAGTTAAGAGTCACTGAGTCATCGATAATGTATTTGGTACCCTAACTATAGAGCAAGGTGTATTTTATAGCTTGAGAAGCATATGAAAGGCAGAAATCTTGATGTCAGACCAGTTTTTTACAGTTCTACACGAGTTGGCTCATCCAACCTCCTGTAAATGAAGTAATGGAGAAAATTTCAGAGCAAATTTCACTGGGTTGTTGAGTTCCTTGAGATGGAGTACTAGACCTTACTGATTTCTTCATCCTAACCATAAAGAGCCAGATATAGAGTTGTGCTCAGTCAACAGTGAATGTGGAAGAAATGAAGCCTTTCTTACTGATTCTGTGATGTCATCTTCAGATGACTATTTCCAGTAAGGACTGTCTCAAAACATCATTGAGTCTTCTTTTAGCTTCTTTACAGGCTGTGGGCCACATTAAATGAAGTAGCTTGACAGAGGTTAAGTTTGCAATTCTGTAATTAGGTTATTGGTCCTAAAATTGATTATTTTTTCCTACAAGGAAAATTCAAGGATGACTCTTTTTTCCTTATTGTTTTTAAGAATATAACCAAGTTCTACAATTACTGTTTACTTCTCAATAGAATATGTTTGTGTAGCTAATATCACCTTATGGCATTGGCTACCTTGTCGGTGTTATTCACTTCACCCAGGCGGAAGTATTATATGCTCATATGCCTACTTCCTTTTTTCCTGGGGCTAGTCCATTTTTCCTTAGACTGGGGAGAGCCATTATTACTCCATATGGCAGACATGGGACTGGCTGATTCAATGTGTACTTCAAACCCATTTCTCCCCTGCCCACCATTACCACGGGACAGTAAGAGTTACAACGCAAATTCCCAGCATCTCCTTTTGCTGTGTGATACACTTCTGGCCAATGAGAGGCAAAGCTGATTGATAGTTGCTGATGCGCTCAGTTCCCTTGCCTCCTTCTTCCTGCCTGCAGCATGGACGTAGAGTGGCCATCTTACAAACATGAAGATTAAAAATATGAAGATCAAATACTACGATGGCAAGGTGGAAACATGTGACAAGACTAGGATATTGACCACATTGTGGGACCACTGCACCAGTCCTAGAGGACCTGTCTGCACTCTTTATGAAAGAAAAAAAAACATCTACTTTACTGTAATTTTGGTTTTATATTACATGCTGCTAAACACAATCCTAATTGACAAATTGGAATAATGTATTTTTGGTATTGAGCTCAGGAATTTTAGGATGATATATAAAATATAAACAATTACAATTAATTTCTTTGTCTCCAATATGTAAGACAATAGAGGAAATGTCTGTTAATCTTTAAGAACAAGCAGTTTCCCTTGTTTTGTTCAATATAGGTACCAGAAAATTGATAGTAATCTTCACTTATCGAAAACAATAACAATTTAGGGGCTTCTAAATTCAGGGCTTCATAAACCCAAGTCAGGGATTTATTGAGAATAACTTAATTGTTAATTGTCATATCCACTTTTACATTCAATCTGTTGTAATATGTTATTTTGGTTGAAATATATAAAGAAAATCCACCTCACTCAAATGTGGTTGAAAAGGGAAGAATATTTTAATAACAGCTTCTTAAAAGTTAATTGCAATACAGAATCTGAAAGCTGTCAATGAACTTCTCCTACTCCATTATATTAAAGGCCATTGGTCTCTCTTGTACATTAAATGTATCTTTTACACATGTACATCTTTGTAATGTCATGCACTGGTCATTTAGAAAATATTGGTTCAATGAGTTATGTAGTTCTTCCAAATGTCAACCCATTTCATCATGTAACAAAGAAATCACATTCGATAACACTAAATTAATTTTATCAGAAAAGTCTTTAAGTGTTGGGAATTTAAACTCATGGTAATGGATAGCAGTTTTCCAAAATTCATATTTTCACCAGAAACCTGAGATTTTATCATTGACAACAAATACTGCCCATTGTTTGCCATGGAGTAACAGGTTCACTGTGATCAAATACCCAGATATGAATAACCATACCTTTCTCTCAGTCATTCTTTCAAAGAAAAATGGTGTTCCACGAAAAAAGTGACAGTTCAGCTCAGAACTCAAGCAATAGCACAAGTTCTTGTTTTTAAAATCATCATACTTGGTATGCTTTAGGCTTACCTCCTTTTGTGTCACAAAGAATATTAAAACCACATGTACTCAAGGACTGTGATTTAATAAAGTAATTTTTATTGCTTCCTCAACGACATTCTGAAGTAAATATTTTTACTTTTTTTTTTTTTTTTTTTTTTTTTTACAGTGAGTATGTGGTAGCAAGTACTACAACTGGTACAGTTTTTTTCCACTACGTTTTCATGCTAAGACACCAGAAATTTTATCCACTATGGTAAATGTCAACAAAATTAAAGAGACAAATAATGTTTTAGTATTATCATGCAAATAGTTTTGAATCCGGGGACTGCCAGAGATACACACCACATTCTGAGTACCACTCTTATATAGAATACGAAAATGACCAATAATGAAATCAAAATACTCACTGTATCAAGAAAAGCTATTGTCCAGAAACCCACGTCATTCACAAATCAGCAGCAAGGATCACTGGCTCTTGCTGAAGTCATTGTATTTGCATTCCAGAAACAAGTCATTACATTAACATATGTATGTTTTTTTCTTCCAATGTAAGCAATATATGCTAACATTTGGAAAAGCATGAAAAAAATTTAGCTGTCTCCTACCACCATCACAGAGTAACTATTGTTGTTCTCTGACAAATTGTCTCAAAATTTATTGTAAGCTTTTAACCTATCATTTAAAATTCTCTTAAATCATACCTTTTGTTGGCTGTAAAATATTCTGTTTTGAAGTGATACAATAATTTCCCAACAATTTCTACAGGGTTACATGGGCAGGTTATTTCCAGTTTTTTGCTATTATAGGCATTGCTGCCAACATCGAGTACAGTGGCCCTTATTAGGTGTTGTCAGACTTTTTAATTTAGTCATGTTCTGATGTGTGCAGTGATATTTCATGGTGGTTTTAATTCACATTTTCTTGATAAATAATGACACTCAGCACGTTTTTCATCTGCCTATTCTCCATTCATATGTCTTCTTTGATGTATACCATTAACAAGATTGATATACTATTCTCTTGTATTTTTATAATACATATTTTCTGAAAAGTTTGATTCCACTATAGGTTTGACAATTAAGTTTGCGAACTCATCCTAGAAAAAGTGCTACATACCTCATTGCTGAATATCACTGTGGTGACTTTGAAGTACTCCCCTTGGGAAGCTATGTACCAACATCACTGCCTAGTCTACACTTCAAAGCAATTTTGGAACTCTTTTTCAGGAATGGCCATCAGAGCTGTCGTCGAATTACTCTTATTGTCCTGAATGTCATCAAAATGTCTTCCTTTCAATATTTCCTTTATCTTTGGATAAAGAAAGAATTCGTTGAAGGGCCACATCAGGTGAGTAGGGAGGGTGTTCCAATACAGTTATTTGTTTACTGGCTCAAAATTCCCTCACAGACAGTGCTGTGTGAGCTGGTGCATTGTGGTGATGCAGGAGCCATGAATCGTTGACAAAAAGTTCAGGTCATCTGACTTTTTCACGCAGCCTTTTTCAGCACTTCCAAATAGTAAACTTGGTTAACTGTTTGTCCAGTTGGTACAAATTCGTAATGAACAATCTCTCGGATAGCAAAAAAGATTAGCAACATCGTTGCAACAAGTTCCTGAACTTAATTGTCAGACCTTCGTATATGCGATTTTGTATCACAGTTCTTTTTCTTTATAGAACATATTTTGACTTATTATAGAATTAATAAATAGAGCTCATGGGAACTAGAGAAAAGTATGAAGAAAATAAAAGTTCCTCATAATCTGACCACTAAGATATAGTTGCTGCCAATTCCTAAGTTTATTTTCCAGTCTTTTTAAATTCAGTTTTCTATAATTGAGTCAATATTTTAGATTCAATTTAGTGTCCTACTGGTACTTCTTTTTTGTTGTTGTTTTGTTTCAATACCATATCATGAACATTCTGTACATTGTTGAGTATTCTTTCCACATCACTCTTTCTTCTTACACCATCCACAGGAAATTAAAGTTTACTTAGGGCAAATACATGCAAAGTAATAAATAACACATTCCTAAATTTATAAAGTAGGTATTGAAGAATATGATTAAGTTTGTGCAGTTGTTGTAGGTCACCGAGAGTGGAAGTTGTCAGGAAAGAGCAGTGAAGATGAAAGATGAGTTGGGCCTTGAGGAGACGTCAGCCAGTCAGCAAGGAGCAAATGTACCCAGGTAGAAGTACGCAGGGCTGCGTTGAGGTCCTCTGGGTTTGGATGAGGATTCCAGTAATCAGAGCAGTAGGACTGGTTGAAAAGAAATGGGCGTGGCCAAATTTCAGAGGTCCTTTCAAGGCTGGCAAATGAACTGCTGCCCTCTGTAGATCTGGAATATGCTTAGAATTTCATAGAAGTTAGTGGTTTGTAGGAGAAAGGCTGATTGAACCACAAAATCCTTGTTTACGGTAACTTGGAAAATGAATCACCACAGACACACTGCCATTCCCAGAAAAGATGGTGAAAATATTGTGTTGTGGCTAGAAATTGTGTAAATCTCCTTTGAAGAATGACACATGTATTTTCTAATTTTATGCTAATGACAAATATATGGGACAGGTCTTATTACTACTATTATTATCATAGCAGTTTTTTAAATTAGTAAACTTAGTCTACACAGATAGAGAGGTTTGCCTGATCATTATTTGTCTCACAAGTCATAGGCAAAGAGGTCAAACCCAGACCTTCCGATTGCATGCTTGTTTTTTTATCTAAATAATAGGTCTCAACCTTGGCTACACATTACAATCAAATACGAAGCTTTTAAAACTTTTAATACCCACTTTCACACCCACTGCTCTGAATTTCTGATTTTATTAATTGAAAATGGGACTGAATCGGTGGTGGTTTCAAACATTCCCCAAATGCACATAACACAGTTTGAGAATCACACGGTTTTGCCAGTATGGATACTGGTGTTCCTCAGATGATTATGAAAAGTATCAAGATACCTTCTCCAGAACTTAATCTAGTTTTGAATTCTTAATTTGATTAATTCCTTGGACACATGTTGAATTTCTCAATGAAATTTATTTTCGAGAAATTACATATGTTGTATGTTTTCTGAATCTTTCTTATGTGAGAATGTAATTTTTATTTCTTTACACAAGAAGTATAATTTAAGTAAACTTTGGAAGATCAATTTTTAGTCAAATTTTATAGCTATTTCTCCACTCTCTCTCTCCTGGCATTTATAGTTGCAGAAGGCAACTCTAATGCAAATATTTTTCATTAATTTGGATTGCTATACTTGAAATTTGCAGGGGTCTCTGTTCTTTCTAACTATCATTCCTTCATTATTTCCATCTTTGAATTTTCTTTTGAGTTCTGAGAGAGCATCTTATATTTAAACTCTGTTTCAACGTCATACAGTGTTAATTCCTTCACTGATGCTCCTAAAAATTCTAGTACTCCAACTAGATTTAACTCTAAATTTCTAAAATGTATTTATCTGACATGTCTTGCTTCTCAATTGATCTTTATAACTTCCAGCTCCTATATCCTGGAGTTCGTATTCTCTTCTTTTTTTCTTCTTTCTTTACTCGTAATGAAACAAGCTCTGTCTAGACTCAGTGTTTGTCCACTGATGAGTATGTGGATTTCCTTCATGACAGTCAGTGTCTGTTGGAATCTAGCTATAAATCAGCTAGAGGGTGGGTCAATTGATATGTATTCTAGTCTACTTGTTAGCCTCTAAGAGTCAGTCTTCATCATAGTGATTCTGTCTATACTGGGTTGATTTGAGATATCCTTTCAAGATTCTGATGTTCTGAGCAAATTTAATAAATGTAAGTTTATAGCATCCAGTTAGTACTGTTAGCAAGGGTTTCTGTGTATTTGCCTCAACATACAACACTTTATTTTGTAGGATATACATCTGCATGATGCAATATAATAATGCTATTCTCTGTTTTGTCCCTTCCTCGAGTTGTCAGATTAAGTATATGATGTAAAGTTAGAATTTCAGATAAACACCAATCAATTGTTTAGTGTAAGTAAGTCCTATATGTATTTGGGATACACATATACTAAAAAAATGTTTTGCATTTACTACTTGAAACATAGTTATGTGAAAACCTTATTTGTAGTTTATGTGAAATTCAAATTTAACAGGGCAGCCTGTGTTTATATTTGCTAAATCTGGCAACCCTCTACGCTCCTCTGTTTTCTAGGAGTATCAGTCTCTAATATGTGTAGGAAGAGCTGTATTAATGGTAGTGAGTGTAGGTGAAGCGAGTTTGGTGGGCACAGAAGTTCTCTTTGCCCATTTCATAAGGCAGTAACCTGTGCAGGAGAGGGACGGCTGCTCGATTTTCTTGCTGGAATAGTTCTGGTGTTTTTGAGCCAAAGGACAAATGGTTTGGGGAATTTCTCTACTTTCTTCCAGCTGGGCAGCTTGCTGTATTGTAAAGATTTGGCATTTGTGGGTCTCAATCGCAGTTTTCAATCTAATTCTATCCATCTTGCAATTAGATGTAAGAGCTCCCAGATTCTAAAAAGTCAAATTTGGGGTGGTTTCTGTTAGTTTTTATCTTTTTGTGTGAGAAATCAGAAGCTGATTCTGGGGAATCTTAGCCAGAAGTTATTGGAAATCAGATTCCTGGCCCTATTTAGTATATGTGTATGTGTTTTGCATTCTTAGACTATAACTTCTGAAGCATTCTCAGATGCCCAATATGAAGCAGGTGATTATTTTTGGCCTAATGAACCCTGCCAAAATGGAATCAACTGTGGTATATAAATCTACCGCCACGATAGCGAGGTGGCCTTTTCGGGAAAAGACAACAGTATTGCTGGATATGAGATTATGTTGCCTAAGGTCTGTATTCCAGGTGGTACTGTGGTTCAGTTTTTGAGCTTTTGTCCCTTTTGAGTGTCCAGGGAAGTGTGCTGTTGTCAATCAGGGCTATTTGGCCTAGTGTTAGTTTTGTCCTAATACGGAACAGCCCCATTGAAGTTCTACTTATATTTTTTTTCTGTATTATAGCTACCCAACACAACAGAGGCTTTTTTTTTGTTTTTTTGCAAGAATTTCTTCTTCTTGCTACTCTGGGAAAATAGCCAGTCATGCCATCTCTCACATCATTTAAAATCACACTTGGATGAAGGACCATCTGCCACTGGTTGTTTGGCACTTGAAGCACATAAAAACACACTAAGTATAAGAAAACATCTTCAGAATTGGTGTTGACACTCTTAGTTCAACAAGTTCCCAGCTACCAGCTCTCCTTAAATAAGTCATGCATTTAGCTCAGTTCAAAGCCTGACAAAGGTTATAGATCTTGCTTTGGTATAAATATGTAATGCCTCATGCTGTGTTTCATCTTCCCAAACACAAGCCAACGCACCTGCTTTGCCTGTTTGATTTCTTGCAGCTGGTTTCCCATTTGTCTTGATTTATTCTCAAGGTTGATTTTGGGTTTTTTTTTTTGCCTTATTGGCTTATCGAGGAGGCCTAGCCATTTCCTTCACGAAGGTTGTCTTTTTACAGCTACGCTATTTGGTCAGCAGAACCCAAATTTGGTGTTAATTATGTTTATTTGGCCTTTGTAAAGCAAAACAATTGATTTTTTGGTAAGGAATAGTATATTCTTTAAGAGACAGGGGCAGCTGAGGAACTCATATAGAAAGAGTCATTTCTTCTGCTGCCGTTTGTCAGGGGTGTTGAGATAAACTGGGGTGATGCCACAGAACCTAAAACTCTGCAAGCTCTTCTTTGAAACTTCTCATGAGAACAGGCTGTTCTGGGAAAGCAAATCTCTTGAGGAGAACTGCTAAACAAAAGGGTGCTCATTTGAGATCCAGAAATGGAGAGGTTTGAGGGTTTTGACATGAATCTTGCAGGGGCTGTGTATTCTCCGGTCGTGGGCCCACTCGATTTGGGGTTTTATCCTTCTTCCATTCTAGATGGGCTCATTGAGTTTCAGTGGATATGCACTCTGCTGTGCAAGGAGGGGAAGCTGGAAAAATCCTAATACATGATTTATCTCCATGGACCTCACTTTTCTTGATCTATAAAATGAGGTCAGTCATTTTTTGTTAGTTGCAGTAAGGACTAAGCTGATGGAAGAAAGACACCTCAAAATACAATGCTTTAAAAAGGACAATGGCTTAAATTAGAGGTTTGTATCGCTCCTCATGTAACGGTTTTAAGGTGGGCATTCTAAGCTGGGTGGGCAGTTCTGTTCCTCAAAGCCATTCAGGACCACAGATTCCTTCCATCTCCTAGGCCACTTTCCACATTTACAAGGGCAAAGCTGGTTCTCAGCAAATCCAGCCAGATTGCACAAAAGGGGCAAAGAGGAAGTCCAGGATGAGCAATTTTCTTTAAGTAAGTTGCACACACAGAGGTTTTGCTCTTCCCTTCACGTCCCACGGGTCATGTGACTAAGTTCTTACCAAAGGAATATGAGAGGACGAGCATGGGAAACTGAGGAATGTAATCTTGAACAGGGAGGCCATGTCCCCAGGAAAAGGAGAAATATTTTAAGGGCAAACAGAGATTAACCAAAAATACCAATATCAAGAGCTAGATGTAAAGATTAAATAATAGTTTTAAAGTGCTAAGCACATGCTCGTATAGAGCATTACTGAGGGTCACGTACTCAATTAATAAAAGCTGTCTCTTGCCCTTATTTATGTCCTATTTAAGGGATTGATAACTATTCGTAAAAGAGGTGGGGAATTAGAAACATAACAAACAACTCTAAAAACAGAAATGAGCCAGGTCTATGAACACCTGAAATTTAAATAACTTTCATTCTTGAATAGTTTAATTAATACTGAGTATCACAACAGAGGTTCGGTATGCAATAATTCTCCTAAGGGACCTGAAAGCATGACAGGGGATGAAGAGTCACTCCTTTTAAGTTATAGGGACCATGGCTTACACCTTTTGTTTCTCACACAGTTCTTTGAAAATTATATGTAGTAGATAATTGCTAGCCTATTATTTGCTGTTCTACCATATTCAGCCTTGAAAGTTCAAAGGTAAAGAGCCTCAGGATGGATTAGACTGACTGGACCTTGTCACTGAACAGTTCATGTATGAATTTCTGTGTAAGGCATTGTCCAGATTATTGTGACTTTTTCTTTCTGTAATTTTGGAACAATTCAAGGGTTTGGATGATTTATGCTTGGTAATACATGTGAAATGTCTGAGTCATACAAAACCCATTTAAAAACTTGTAAGGTGTTACTATGCCTAAGGGTCAGGAAAAAAAAGAAAGAAAATAAGGGTAGTTATTTGGCAAAAGCAGAAAGTTTTGTGAGAAATAAAATCCACAATAGACTTCTATTTGAAAACTATGCTTAAAAAACAAATTAATCCCATTTGTTATAAGTTACAAAACCCTTAATTCTTACTTTAAAAAATATATATACATATTTATATGACGGTAAAGATACATATTGAAAGTTATACATAGGCTATACCTGGTTGATGTAAATATGGAGAGCTGTTATTTTCTTCTATATGTTTTTCCTAGTATCTCTGTCCTTAAGAAGGAGACATAAATGTGGGGAACTGGAAGGTGCAAAGACTAAGGCTTGATACAATCATGCCTTTTAATAAACCTTCCAACAGCAAATGTTCCAAAAGTTTTTTTATATTGTCTGTAATCAAAACAACCCAGTATCCCCATTAGTAACAAGGGGAAGTAGGCCCAGTGCTGATTGCTTTTTCAAGTAGAAATCTAAAGTTTAGAAATGTTATATGTAGTCCCCAAGACGGTGGTGAGAGGAGAATTGGAACCTGTAATACATCCATTCAATGTCCTAAAACTCACGAGATTCATTGTTCATAGAAACATAATGAGTGCAAAAGACTGACATTTCCTTTGCCATTGTTTCTTTCTTGAATGCTCCCTAGTGCCCCACACTCTTCCAGGAAACAGCTCCCCTCTCCTTCCTCTTAATGAACATCAAAAGCCTTAGAAGCCATTTGTATATCCACCATGTGTTCATTGTGGAGACTGAAATCAAATCTTGTTTCAAGTTCTCAAGTAGGAATTCCGGTGGGCATGGCAGGACTACTTCAGGATATGAAGGGGAAGGCTATGCTATTCACTTTCCATATCCAGCAAAATCTAATGTCACCCATCGTCAATAAGAGACTTGTCTTTTAAGTTTACCTCCGTATTTCCACAGTTCATTGTCTTTATGGTTTCCTTAAACACCTTCACAATATAGGCTGGGATCGCTGGCAATGAATTTTGAGTACAACTGACTGGGGTGGGGGTCGGGGGTGTGTATGGAAATTTCTAGGTATAAGTGAAAAGCACTTATTTAGGAAGTCTTAGTTCAAAATAGTGTTGCTATTCTGGTCTAGGGTTCCAGACTCACTCTTTATCTTAGCAGTTGTTTTTATCCAAATCTCATTTTCTCATTTTCCACTAATTGTTAGCGAAAATAATTTTGGCCACACAAAGCTCAGTGGTGCTATTGGTTCACAAGCAGAGGATGTGTTATCTTCTTGCCCTATATACATAACTATGATTCAATTTACTTCTTATGGGGGTAGGAGAAATGGAGTAGAGGAAACACCAATAAACCTACAGCTTTACTTATCCTACCTTTTTGAGAATTTTTTGTTTTATTTTTCTTTAAGACCTTAAGTGAAACATGTTTAATTTTCTATTTCTGTTTACTTGTCCATAACCCAGCAATGAGTAAAACAGTGCAGGAAAGTATAACTGAAATGTTATGTATCGAAACAAGGTAAATGTGTATTCCTGGTAATTCTTTGTGTGGGGCCCATTTGAACTAATATTCATGGGGGTTCTTTGATCACAAGCAAGTTTAATCTTAATAATAAAATCAAGTCTGGTTTCAGAAATCTCAATACTTCTAGCCAACAAAAATTTAGTAAGTTGTAACATGGTTTTATAAAGTGTTCTTCAAGAAACACTGTCTGTTCTATTAATAATGTGCTGAGGCATTATCAATAGATAAAACACAAAAACTAGCCAATTCCAACTGTTCAGATATGAAAAAAAACCACTTGTGAAAAATGAAACATGAATCCGAAAAAGAGAGATACGGAAATAAGAAATAATATTCAGCAAGGAACCAGAAAAACTAATACCTGTGCAAATAATGGCTGAAAATGAGATGGTGCAGCTTAATGCCTGCGTTAAAGGATTTTTTTTTTTTAAACAGAAGTACATAGGAACTTACTGCAGAACAAGGTAGTAATTAATACCCTCTGTCTAGAAATGGAAATGCATATCTGAAATCTGAGAGTATCCTCAGATACTCTCCTCAGATTTATCCTCAGATAAATCTCAGATAAATCCTCAGATTTAAGCATGAAAATAATCTTGTGGTACATCTTCCCTTTAAGAAAAATTAAAATCAGGAATCTGGGAACCAGGCCCAAATTAGGAGGGGAGAGGGTGCTGCTAGGTCACCAAGGAGTCATGTATGAATTATGAATATGCAAAACCATGCAGATTGAGTTCAGAAAATTTGAAATAAGTTTATATATTATCTATAATGTAAAGAGTTGGCTATCCATTTTTCTAGAGAGGTGATTGTTACTTGGAAGGGTAGAGAGAATCATTCCTTTTCTTTTCTGGGGAAGTGAAGACTTAGATGGTAGAGGCACTGCTGTGGATTTTCTAGACCATGCTTCTTTTAAGGGTAATAGTCCCAGAGAAAAAGAAAAACAACACATATCCTGATCTTGGCAAACTGAAAAAAAGTCCTATTGAAGCGTATCATTCTTCTCCAGTCTCAAAAACATGCAAATAGACCTGCAGGAAATATGCAGAATTGCTGTTTGGATGGTGACTTTGTTTCCTTTTCATACTGTTCTGTAGTTTACAAATTTATTTAATGGTTATTTATTTTTCTTACTTCTAGAAAGGTAAAAATAATGTCTTACTTTTTATAATAAGAAATCATGAGACACTGACATGCGTATTTTGAAAAACATACATATTTTCTACCAATAATTTTCTACCAATATATAAAGAAATGGGGCCAAAGAAAAGTTTCACTCTAGAAATATTTGAAATGTAGATTGAAAGTTTAATTTTCTAGTCATAATTTTGATAAGGCAGACTTAGGCATTGCTCAGAGTTAAGATACTTTAAGAAATGTGATACTAAAAAAATAAAATAAAATAACCTTTTTTTGATCTTCTACTTGATGTTACCTAGGATTTCATGCTTGACTGCCTCTTTCTACAGCTATGCTACTTATTAGAAGTACTCCACTCAAGAATCTGTGTGATCAAAATCTGTCTCTAAATATTTAAAGTTTTCCCTCATTTCAAATGTCTATCTTTTTCTTTCAAAAACATGTTCAAGGTCATTATGAGTACCCTGAAATCCTTTCAGTATGTCATTAGAAAAAAGAAAAACTTATTACAAAATGCTGCTAAAAACTCAAACTGTATTGTAAATGAATAGTCTCCTGTGGTCTACAGTATGCTTGAGAAAAAATGAGGACCAGTCACTTTCTCGTCGGCAAGTACCTAAACACAGAGCCAGTTTTACAAGTTTCACAGAAATAAATGACAAAATAAGCCAATTCTATGATATATTTTTTCTAAGAAATATATGTATCTGATAAATGACAAAACACGCAGTTATAAAGAATATATATATATATATATATATATATATATGTATGTCCTAGCCTTTGAAATCCCAAATCTTTGAAATGCCTTTCCCTCCTTGCATGATGACTAAAGGGAGAAGGATGAGCTCTATTTGGGGAATTTCAGAGACCTTATTCCATCCCTGAGATATTAGTGGAATGTTCCTTTTCCATTCCTGCAGAAACCCTATGTCTGGCATGACCTCAATTGTGTGTGTTTCCTTCCATTTCTGTGACATTATGACCCCACTCAGACTCTTATAAATCTCCTTCAAAGGAAAAGAAAAGTCTTTCTACTTGGCCAAATTTTTATCCATTCACCCTAAACCTGCCTTATTCCTCTTCCATGTCTTCCATCAATATCGCCGTACATTGGATACCTAGGCTATGCCAAGCACTGTGCTAGCTGCTTACATCATACACTCTCTCAGTTTTCCATGTTGAAAACTTAAATTCACTTGTTTAGCACTCATCCCCCAAGAGTATTGCCTTTGGTTTCTATGTCCTCAGAAAATAACCTCTTCTTCATCAGACTACAAATATCCTCTAGGGTAAGATAGCGGTGACAGAGAGAGTGACATAGTAGAAAGAGTATGAGCTCTGTAGGTTCAAACCTTGGCTTCTTTATTTACTAGATGAGTTACCCTCTCTCAACCTCAATTTTTTCAGCTACTGTATCTGCTGGTACGCCTGCTTCACAGAGCTATTAGAGGAATCCAATGAAATATAACATAAATTGTCTTGTACAGTATCTAGAACATAGGAAGCAATAAATCGTAGCAATTCTAATGTTTAAGCGATAGCTCCCACTTTATTTGATATTGTTCAGAATTGTCAAGTGACTTTTTAATGCCCTCTTATAGGCACATGCACTATGTAGAGAGCCCATTCACTAAATATTTATTGCAATAACAAATACATAAATGAAGTACAGTCTAGACAGTGTTTACATTTATAAGCTTTATTTAAGAAAGACTTCTCTTGTCTTCCTCTTTTGGAACATACATGAATTGCAGTTTTATATCATCCCCATCCTTTGGATTGATCTTCTCTACATTTTCTTAAATTGAGAAACACCAATAAATTCAGATTAGCCATAACTAAATCATGGTTTTCCTTTCTTTGGCTATTTCCTTCCTTTCCATCTTCTTGTAATTTAAACTTTCCACATCCGAGAGTGAGAAATGTGAGTTCTCAATTTTTCCGCAGCTTCAATAAATGGGCTGGAAAATGTTTTAATGAACTGCTTGAACCAATGTTTGTTAATGGTTTCCCCAAGTCCTTCTGAAGATTTTTATAGTTAGCTCTTCTCTTCCTCCAGTGTCTTCAGATTCCCAGTCCCAGCACTGAGTTTGTAATAAATTGAGCGTAGGGTTCCTGCAGGAATGGAAAAGGAATATTCCACTAATATCTGAGAGTTGGGATATGGTCCCCGAAACTCCCTAAAGAGAGCTCATACTTCCCCTTTTAGTGATCAAATACTGGAAAAGCTGTTCCTTAGTTTCAATTACAGCAGTGATATTTGCTGCTAAAATTTAATTTTACATTATGATTTTCATACAGTTCTCTCTCATTTTCCTTTGTATGTTTGTTTCGAAATAAGAACTCCTAGACTATTTCTCTTTTTCACTCCTACTAGTACCCAGATGTGACAAGGGACCTAGCATTAATCCTTAACTTGCCTGGAAATTCTTTCTATCCCAATAGGTTCCCAGTTTTAAAAGCATTCTTCCCATGTTTAAATTTTACTCAAAGGCTTTGCTAGAAAAGTCGTACTCTGGGCATGTTATGTTTTTGTCAAAGTGTCTAGGCTTTGTTTTTATCATGTCAGGGATATGACTTATGAGTTTTCCTTCATCTGTGAGAGAAAGTTGACCTTTTGTGCTAATTCCACTTCCCGGTGAGTCAGCCTTCTTTCTCTTGGGCTTGTCTCCTTGCTCAGTGCCAGTAACTTCTGACCTCCCCAGGTCTTCTTCAAACCCATTATGCCAGCCCCATCCTTGAACCAGTGACTTCTTTGTGTGGCCAGTCACTTAACTTTTCAAAGTCTCAGTTTTCACACATAAAAATAAAAAAATAAAAAATAATAAGAGTAACATAATTTATCATCCTACTAGGGCATATTAAATGGGGAAAAAAGGGCAAATAAGGGTTACTAGCAATGATAATCTTCTCCAGGAAGGAGGTGATGGTGAAATAATGAGAATTTATTTTATAACCAAAGTCAACTTCCAGGCAGCTACAAATACGTAGCAATTTCTCTTTGATATTATTAATTTTTTCCTCCTGAAATTTCCCACAATCTATTTTCCTTTATGTGTTCTCAGCTCAAGAAAGTATAACAGAGAGACACTGAAGTAAATTTTCCCAAGATTTTTCAAGGCTTGCTTATGGGTTTAGAATGGAGAGGAGAAAGCTGTGACAGCTATTGATTAATGTATTCAGCAAATCCTGAATGCCTTCTCAGTACTACATCACTGTGTAGCTATGGTTACGTCCACTGAATTGATTTCTACACGGAGAGGATCTGTCCCTCCAGAACAACATTGCCTCACTTGGTAGAGGTCAGCAGTCCAAGAAGCAGAGCACATGTGTTTCCACGAGCTACAGAGAAAGGATGTGTCAAGCGTCCTACATCTCTGTTCACTGATTCCAAGAGCTGAGCTAAACCTCTTTATAAATAGTAAGGGAAATAATAAGCCTATGATTCCAGCAGGAGAAAGTAGTGATTTCACATTCCCTTCTCCTAAGATGTATTATTAATAAGATTGACATTTGAATTGGGTTTCAGCACCCATGCTGATAATTTTTCATGCCTTTTACTTCCTTCTAGCCTAAAATTACCTATTTTTTTCTTTTATTTTCATGATTGCAGTATCTTTGAATGAAACATATACTATATCATGCTTTTATAGGAACACATGTGTCTCCACTCTACCAACCTTTTTTTTAAATAGAAAGTTATTTAGAATTAAAGAGTTTTCATGAAGCCTACTTAGAAGGTGTCGTACAATCCCAAGAATAGCAACGTATAAATTATTAGATGAAATCAGAATTTCCATCTAGAATCCTCCATCCTTCAAAAATGTGTTTTCTCCCAAATGAGAACCACTTCATGTTTAAACTGAGTGTATCTTCCAGCACTTAATACTTGACATGGTTGCAATTCACTTGACCTATGAATCATATTTATCCCTTACATGTATTTACACCTCTTCTAAAGCTTGGCTTTATGGTACAATTAAGTGAATGGAATATACTTGAAACTTTTACAGTTGCAAATTACAATACTATTTTGAAAATATAAATAATTAATACTTAGGAAAGGTTTCATAGGAAAAGTACTGGCAAGAGTTAGGGGACCTGGATTCTAGTTCTAGTTTTACTCATTCCTAGCTGGATGAACTCAAGCAATTCGTTTAATTTTATTTAAATCACTTATTGTAAAGCAATAAGGCTAGATCTTTTTGGTGTTAAAATTCTAAAAATGATAAAGATAGGCACTTTTCCCTTTCCAAGTCAAGCTAACCAACTGTTGAAATACATCAGCTGATTAAATTTTCATGAGAGAGTTAAAGAAGCATTTTGCATTTTTAAATAATGTTGTTTAAGACGGAATACTGCATAAAAACAAAACAGCCCATAATCTCACTGCTCAGATAACTATTTGTAAAAAGAACACACACACACAATGTTTAAAAAGAAATCCAGACACTGGAGGAAATGAATAAAATGAAAAGTAAGTCTTAATCTCCATTCCCACTGTGTCCATTCCACTTCCTGATAAATATAGTAAATATTTTGCTGAGAGTCGTTTAAAAATCATGGCATGCCAGGAAATATACGTGTTGCTTAAGTATTTCCTAATATATGCAGATCCAACTATAAAACGTCATGCATGTCATATTTATAAAAGATAAATCATTGTTTTAGAGAATATTTTATTACTGTAGGGAGTGGTTAAAGAATATTTGCTAAAATTTCCTTAAAATGCCTAAGTATGATTATAAATTTTGTTTCCTGTCCTATGCACAGAAAGGACAAAGGCATATTTGGAAATGGGCCCATGGGCTTTCTCAGATAAATTTCTCTCTTAAATAGGTGTAGCACCTATGGGATTGGGTTTTTAAAGCAGTTTTGAATATGGTGTTCAATTTACTAGTCCAAATAAAATAAGTTGGAATGTGATTCACTTTCTTCAGCCAGGTAATTATTTTCCCCAAAGTTTAAATGAAACATGTAAAGAACAACCCAAACATCCGGAGCTGGAACAAGTTTACTGGGGTTTCAACACACCACCACCAGTTTAATAGTTCAGACAGTTCTCTTGGAAAGGTCTTGAGTATTCTCTGAAAGGGCAGTACAGTTTCCAAAAGCCCTACAGGAAGACCTGGGAGGTAACAATAGAACCATCTGTTTTGGGAAACTGACTCTGACATGAATTATACGCAGGGCAAGAAGATCAAGCATTCTTCTGTGTTTGTGGGTAGCCTGAGATGCACATCTCAGCTCTTTGGGGCAAATTTATAGGGTTCCTGGTAGTTACATTTGCAATTCATGATGGCAAAATGAGCTCAATATTTGACTTAAAGGAAATTAGATTCACCAATATTTAGCAATTACAGGATTTGCAATTTCAAAGTGAAAAGTAAATGAAACCTTCCTTAATGTAAGGGAGCAATAAGAATATACCAACAGAGAATCTACCATGAGTCATTTATTTAGTCAAGTCAGCATCAATACTCAAACATAATAACTATAGTAGAAAAATCAATTTGAAATACAAAGAGAACTTCGGCTTGTATATATGAATGACCACAAATGAAAAGAAACTTTCTGCAACGGAGTCAATCAACCCTGATAGTCATAAATGTACAGCAGTCTGTCATGATATGAACAGAAGTTCTAGAGCTAGGTTTCCGGTGTTTAAATCCCAGGTCTGAACCTCATTTGTTGTGCTATCTTGGCAAAGTCTTTAGCCTCTCTGTCTCTTAATTTCTTCATCTGAAAAATGGTGATGATAATACCCTATTTCCCCAAAAATAAGGCCTAGTGGGACAATCATCTCTAATACGTCTTTTTGGAGCAAAAATTAATATAAGACCCCATATTATATTATGTTTATTATATTATATTATATTATATTATATTATATTATACCAGGTCTTATATTACTGTAAAATAAGACTGGGTCTTATATTAATTTTTGCTCCAAAAGATGCATTAGAGCTGATTGTCCAGCTCGGTCTTATTTTCAGGGAAGCACAGTAGTACCTGGCTTATTGGGTTGCTGTGACGATTAAATGTGTTAACACATGTAAAACAATTGCCTGGTACATAGTAAGTGCTATATAATACTAGTTATTATTTTAATTCTTAGTCAGTGGATCCATACCAAGAGCACAGGGAAGATTCAAATAAAGTCAACAAAAATATGTTTAAACTGAAATATAATTTATGCAAATACAATGTCACTGTACAGTTAGTACACAGAAACAAAATATTTGTTAAAAAGTGTTAAAAAGACTAGCATCCTGTATTTGGATTCTAAAACTATGTGCAAGATATTTAAAAATATTGTGTAAAATCATGTTTGTGAGGTTAAAAGCCCTCTATTTACAAATCCATAGAAATTGTGTGCGTACAAATAGGAAGACAAACTAGAAGGAAAATTGTCAAATTAATTAAAAAATAAACTTTACAGCTTTTTCTGAGAACTCCTTAATGAAAAGGCAGCAAAAAGATAATGAGGAAGGACCAAACAGATGTCGGTTTCCCCTGAAATTTGCCAAAGTTTTACAGCATCATTATGATAGATTTCCATTTGGGCCTCCACAATTTAAAAGTAAGTGGGACATTTGGATCTAGAAGAGAGCAGAAATGATTAAAGAGTTGGAAACCCAGGCTTAAGAGGAAGGAATCACGGAAATGATGTTGGTTGGCCAAAAAGAGGAGAAGGCTGTGGGTTACTTAATTGCAGCCTTGGTGTATATAATATGCCGTTTAAAGAGGTTGGGGAACAGATGTTGTTCCCCAATAAAAACAGTACAAGATGGAAAGGGAGCACTTTGTCTCTCACTTGAGAAAAATCTTTTTAAAGAGTTAATTTTTTTTTTTTTTGTAAAGAGTTGTTGAGCAGCTAAACCTTTGCTCACTCAACTAATGTTTATCCAATTCCTCCTCTGTCTTGGATACTGTATTAAGTACTAATGATTAATTAAAGGATAATAATTCACATGTAGACATAGAACTAGATACAAGGTCTGCCAATTAAGTTTGCAAATTCATCCTAGAAAAAGTGCTACGTACTTCATTGCTGAATATCAGTACAGTCACCTTCGAAGTACTCCCCTTGGGAAGCTATGTACCAATGCCAGTGCCTAGTCCACCCTTCACAGCAATTTTGGAACTCTTTTTCTGGAATGGCCATCATAGCTGTCGTCATATTACCCTTGATATCCTGAATGTCATCAAAATGTCTTCTTTTCAATACTTCCTTTATCTTTGGGTAAAAAAAAGAAGTCATTGGGGACCAGACCAGGTGAGTAGGGAGGGTGTTCCAATACAGCTATTTGTTTACTGGCTAAAAACTCCCTCACAGACAGTGCCATGTGAGCTGGTGCATTGTCGTGATGCAAGAGCCATGAATTGTTGGTGAAAAATTCAAGTAGTCTAACTTTTTCACGCAGCCTTTTCAGCACTTCCAAATAGTAAACTTGGTTAAGTGTTTTTGCAGTTGCTACAGATTCATAATGAATAATTCTTCTGATATCAAAAAAAGGTTAGCAACATCGCTGCAACAAATTCTTGAACTTAATTGTCAAACCTCATATATTGAGTGAGATTTTCCGTTTGCCCCAGAACTGTCCTTGCAGTAGACTTGGTGGCTTATACGCACTTGAGTGTGAGAAAAGAAAGCCAGCTGGGTAGAGATGGCAGCAGTGAAATGCTCTGCAGCCCCTCTACGTAAGAATGTGTGAGTTTCCTGAGAACACCAAGGAAAGCAGCTAGGTGAGCATTCTTTTGTTGAGACCCCACCAAAAGGACTGCCCTGAGGATAAGGAGAACCAACAGCCAGATCTCATAAGACAGCATTTGGCAGAGAAAAAAGCAGGATGGATCTTCCAGCTCAGGAAACTATTCTCTGAGCAGGCTCTCTTCGTAGGCCCACCTCCCTATCCAAGAAATCATCTAGGAGCTACCATCTAAATCCTGCATCCCAGAAGCACCAATAGCCAGTCTTGGATTAGCCAGAGAAACAATAGCCACCAAAACACAAAAAGTGACAGAGGCCAGTGCAGTGAATAAAATGTGTAAGTGCTACTGTAACATAAAGCAGTTATCTATTATTATCTATCAGTCAAGAAGCTGTTATTGTGCACCTCTATGCTTCTCCTTGCTAATAAGTGTTGTTCCTAAGACTCCATAAGGTTTGGATTGTTTCTCCATCTGTGACAGTCAGAAAATATTAAATTACAATATTTTGTAAATATTTTTGTAAATATTGTAAATATTAAATTACACAGAGCTTTGACTTTAAGTGTATTTGTTGTATTCTAATGATCCTAAACTTGATAATCAAACTTTTATTTATTATCACTCAGAATACTTCAGTAAATTAAATATTGTGTTTTCCTCCCCAGATTTTCTCACACTCTGACCAACATGCTCATTCCTAATGGTTGCAGTGGATGCTGTGATGGATCACCCAGTCCCCCCACTACAGGAAGAGGCATGCATTTCTGCAACTACTTACTATATGACTAAGAGCTGTCCTCTCTGGGAATTTCCCTGGGTTGGAGGCAGCCACTAATGTTACAACTCCTTATAGCGTACATCCACATCTGGTTGATACAGGTTGGAAGACCTGGCCTGAGTCAAAATATCTCTGCAGGGCCATCAGCTCCAGAGCTCCCCATGAGATTGGCTGAGGCCTTTGTTGTAGCTGCATTGCAGTTTAGTTTCTCAGGCTTCCTGCATTCCCTGGTGGTCTTGTTCCCAGAGCAGACCCCCAAAAAACCCCTTTAATGCAAATCTGTCTCAGAGTCTGTGTTCTGGGGAACTTGACCTAAGAGAAATGAATATAATTAGGAAGTAAGCAACAAATTAATGAAAAATTAATATGATATTATGCAAGTATCTAAGTATAAGCTCATCTCTATCCTGATCTCAATTCCATTGATATTAAAATTAATTACTTGATCTAAATTAGGAGGGTAGCAGAGAAATCAGTTTAACACCTCACCCCCAGGCCACTAGCTCCCAAGCAGGGGAAAATGCAGTTACATTACCATTAGACTGAATAGTATTGCAAAATAACAAATATATGACCTGCCACCACATCTACTGCCCTCCCAATATTTCCCCAGTTGTCTGTGAAGCAATTGATGATTTATCAGAACCAGGAGAAGCAGAAAGGCATTGCACACTAATTTATGAAAGGTACCTGAAAAAAATTATTCCTTTAATTATGCAAGAAGATATAGAAACGATATAAAAAGCACATTTATCTGAAAAACTTCTTTTTAGAATATGCTATCTATTTTATTATGCAGCCAACTGATAACTGAAAAATGTGATTCTGATACACTGTTCTGGCTTGGATAACTGTGAAAAGTTTTTCGGAAATGGCATCCAGCCACATTTTCCCATGTAAATATCACTGGTGAGGGAAAATTTTAATGTATAATTTGTAGCTGGCTGGAAATATTTTTAGAATATTTAATTGAGGGAGTTTTTAGGTGGGATTCCTCCATACTCACACACACAAAAACACACACATATGAAAAGCATCACTGAAGATAATGATTCGAGTTCACACAGTTTATTTGGGAAGTGATCTTAGGAAGCCCTGGTAGAAGAGTGGGGAAGGAAGGAAACAAGTAAAGGAAATATTAATGAACAGGTTATCACTCTATGCAACTAGAGCTCAGTCCCATTAGAACACACCTCAGAGTTGTCCCACCTAAGACATGAGGAAGCTGGAATATTTATTACATCTGTACTTCTGTCACTGGTTGGGGAAAGGGATATTCTCTACTCAGTTTCTGACCTTTCCCATGCATGCATGTATGGACCAAGCTCACTCCTCCAGTCAGAGAAAGCTCTCAGGCAGATAGTTGCAGGAGTTTGCATTAAGAAGTGGTCTAACTGTATGGACACTGAAGGAATGAGTGGGGCACCAACAGAACCTGCTAAAGAAGTTATGCAACACCTTGCTTGAAAACCTTTGAAAATAAATAGGCCTCTGACAAGACTTCTAAAAATCCATTCCTTTTGAGAAATGGCTGAAGTGGTTGTCAGATTTATTGTAATTCTAGGATTCCAGGCCTATGGAAAAATTCTAATGCCATTGATAAATAAAAGCAAACCATTATTTCGTCACAAAAAAAGAATTTTACCAAAAAGTTCCATTATGTTTTGAACATTTATAAGAAATGTATTGTGAAAAATATTGTTGAAATGTCCATACTCCCCAAAGACATCTATAGATTCAATGTGATTCTGATTAAAATTAAAATGGCATTTTTTCACAGAAATGGAAAAAAAAAAACAATCTTAAAATTTGTTTGGAATCACAAAGACCCTAAATAGCCAAAGTAATACTGAGAAAGGAAAACAAAGCTGGAGGCATCACACCTCCTGATTTCAAACTACACTATGAAGCTATAGTAAACAAAACAGTATGGTACTGGCATAAAACAGACACATAAACCATTGGAACAGAATCAAGAGCCCAGAAATAGACTCATGCATATACAGTTAACTAATATTTTACAAGGGAGCCAAGTATACTCACTGAAGAAAAGATAGTCTCCTCAGTAAATGGTACTGAAAAAAAATTGGATATTCACATGCAAAATATTGAAACTAGACCCTTATCTTACACTACTCACAAAAATTAACTCAGAATGAATTAAAGACTTAAATGTAAGACCTGAAACCACAAAACTTCTAGGAGAAAACATAGAGAAAAATCTTCTTGACAGTGTTTTGGTAATAATTTTTTTAGTTATGGCACCTAATGTGCAATCAACAAAAGCTAAAATAAGCAAGTGGAATTACATCAAACTAAAAAACTTCTGCACAGCAAAAGGAATCATCAGTAAAATGAAAAGGCAACATATGAATTAGGAGAAAATATCTGCAAACCTTAAATCTCATAAGGACTTAATACCCAAATTATGTTTTAAAAAAACCACATAACTCAATAGCAACAACAAATAATCTAATTAAAAATGGGCAAAAGACTTGAATAGACATTTTCCCAAAGAATATATTCAAATGGACAATAGGTATATGGAAATGTGCTTAACATCACTAATCATCAGGGAAATGCAAATCAAAACCATAATGAAACATCACCTGTCACATGTGTCACAATGGTTATTATAAGAAGACAAGAGATAAAAAATGCTGGAAAGGACATAGAAAAAAAGGATGTCTTTTATACTCTTGGTGGAAATGTAAATTGCTACAGCCACTATAGAAAACAGTATGAAGATTTTTCAAAAAATTAAAAGTAGAACTACTGCATGCTCCAGGAATTCCACTTTGGGTAATATATATGAAGGAAATGAAATCACTTTCTCAAGTATCCCCATGTTCACTGCAGCATTATTTATAATAGTCAACATATGGAAACAAACTCAGTGTCCAACAACAGGTGAATGGATAAAGACAATGTAACACAAACCCACACCCCCCACGCCCACACACACACAAATTTATCCAGCAGAAGGAGATCCTGCCATTTGTGACAACATGCATGAAACTTGAGGGCCTTATGCTGAGTGAAATAAGTCAACAAAGAAAGATAAATACTGTATGATCCCACTTATATGTGGAATCTAAGAAAACCAAACTCAGAAACAGAGGACAATTTGGTAACTGTCCGAGTTGGGGGTTGTGGAGGAGGAAATGAGTAAATGTGGTCAAAAGGTATGAACTTCGAGTTATAAGATGAATATGTTGTGGGTATATAATGTGAATATAATTAACAATAGTGTGCTGTATGTTTGAAAATTACTGTATGTTTGAAAATTATTAAGAGAGTAGATCTTAAAAGTTATTATCATAAAAAAATGTAACTATGCGAGGTGATGTTAACTAAATAAAATGATAATCATTTTGCAATATATACACATATGGAATCATTATGTTGTACACCTTAAACTTTTATAATATTATATGTCGACTATATTGCAATAAAGCTGGGGAAAACTATATTAGAAATTACGAATATTCACAAAACTTGTGTACTGAAAATTTAAGATACAAAATATTCATTTTTAACATGTTATAATAAAATCAGCTGGAAATTACCCCCTTACAGATATATGATTTGAAAATATTTTCTACCATTTAGAAGGTTGCCTTTTAATTTTGTTGATGGTTTTCTTTGCTGTGAAGAAGCTTTTTAGTTTGATCTAGCTGAACTTGTTTATTTTTGCTTTTGTTGCTTTTGTCCTTTTTTTTTTTTTTTTAAATAATTCAACCTTGGAAAGCAATCTCAGTAATGCAGCTGAGATTCTGTTTGTGATATGGTTACAATTTTCTTTCCTTGCTTCAAGTATAAAGCCCCAAGTTTTCCTAAATTTTAAGTAACAGCATCAGGTTGACCCTGGTCAGGAGAGACATGTGCTAGTCTTAACTCTCTGTGGTGCCTTTCTGTCAAAATTAAGCTTGTTACAGAGCGCTGCAGAGTGAAAATCCTGGACTGAGCCAGGGTAAGCAAGGATGTTTGTGATTGGCACATACTTGCCTGGCACCCAAGTTACCAGCATGCTGAATGTCTCCTTAGGGGAGAATCTCTGTGTTGTCAAATAACCGTCCTCTAGTTGACTCAGTAAATGGGAGCTGTTGAGCCAGTAACATGTCAACCTCCCAGTGTGTAAAGCATCTTCTATTTAGATGATGTCTTGCTGTTTACAAAGTTCTTTTACACACCCTGACACATTTAATCCTCAATATATGCAGAGTATGAATTATTACATGCCTTTTATTGGTGTGGAAACCATGATTTAGAAGAGATTAAATAAATTCCCCCTTGGTAAGCAAATAGCAAGTGACAGAGCCGGAACAAAAACTTAGTTCTTAGAAGGGGAATTTTAGCTCATCCCTCTTTCCACCAGTTCACACTCCTTTTCTTCTGGTGTCATTTAGGGTACCCAATAAATCATTGTACATTTAGGCAATATATGACTGAACATTAAACCTGAACTGTGACACAAATCTATCTTAAAATTAAGCCAAGGAAAGACTACAATATACATATATTTTTGAATTAGAAATCTGATTGTAGTTTCCTGTGCTTTCTAAACCTGAATACTCAACTCTCTTTTCTCCTGGCTGCCTAAAAACTCAGCTCAAATAAAATTAGAATGACATTTGTTAAGTGTATTAGTTAGCTATTGCTGTATAACAAATTACCCCTAAATTTAGCATCTTAAAATAATAATCATTATCTCATAGTTACTGTGGGTTAAGAATCCAAGAGCAGTACAGCTGCGTGGTTCTGACTCAAAGTCTCTCTTGAGGCTGCAGTCAAGCTATTGGCCAGGGCTATAGTCACCCATGGCTGACAGATCCATTTACACAATTACTCAAATCCCTGGCCATTGTCAAGCTATTTGTGTTTTTTGCCACATGTACCCTCTACACATGCATGAGTGTTCTCATGACACGGCAGCTGGCTTCCCCCAGGGCAAGTGATCCAAGAAAGAGACAGAGCGCAAGGTAGTAGTCATATTCTTTGACAACCTAATCTCAGAGGTGACATATCATCACTTTTGCTGCATTCTATCCATCACATACATCAATCCTGGTACAATGTGGGAGGAGACTACACAAGGGTGTGAATACCAGGAGGAGGGAACCATGGGGGGCCATCTTGGAGACTGGCCACCAGACTGAGAAGCATACAAACAAAAGGGCATGTTATTCCTCCTATTGCTCCTCAGAGGCACGGCAGGGTATACGTGAAGCAGAATTTTGTCATATTATTCGTTATGCCACCTCCATTAGACTGAGCTCAGAACACATACTAATATAGACTTAATAAGACATTAAGACCCTAACCCTACACTTAAACAGCTCAGTCTAATAGAGAAAATTTGCCTTATAATGTAACATAAATCAAGAGAAGGTCAATAAAGAGAGACTTAAAAAGTAAAATGGGATTCAAATAATGTTGGAGAGCTGCTGTACATTAGAGGAAGATCAGGAAACAATGCCTAGGAGAAGTGACCATTGATATGGGCCTTTGAAATGAATAGGATTTCAAAGAATAAAGATCTGAGCAAAGGTAAATAAGATAAAACTCCAAGGAGGGAAAGCATGTAAACTATTAGAATCTTATAGCAAATCTTTGAGTCAAAAAGTATGGTAATCATATCTTCATGACAGCAGAGAAAACAAGTTGCATGAAGTTTGAAGTGGCAATGGTTTGATGTAAAGGCAGCTATCTGTGAAGCCCTTCATTGGAAGGGATGGAAGAAAGTACCTGAAATGAAGGAAAAAATGTCACGACAAAATTGACTTCCTGCTTGAATTTCTTCAGTGGCTTCCTATTGCCCACACTAGGTTGAAGCAGAGTCTTTAGCGTGTTTTCAAGACCCCTTAGTCTAGCCTGAACTTCTGGAGTCATACTGCTAACCACCATATTGCCTCAATGCCCCTTTGCCCAATCCTCTGACAATGGTCCAGCTGCCCTATGTACTTATCCCAGGGCACACCAGGCTGAGACAGGCATACCTTTTTCACTCATTCCATTTTGTTCATGGAATAGCCTTTTTTTTCACATCTTTTCTCCACACTACCACCTACTCCACCTTTAGATTCAATTCAAAGGTCAGTTTGGAAAGATTTTCCTGATTCTCCTCTTTCTCCATCCCCATCCCAGCCCTAACACCATCATTGCAAATGTATTTACATGTAACTTGGCACTTACTCTATTTAACTGATTCTAATATGTACATTCAAATCCTATCATTGATGGCATGACATAGTTTATGATACAGATTTTTTCCTGGGTTGCATCTTAAAATCAATGGTTTCTTAAATTGGGGGAAATTTATTTGCACTTATTTGCATGTTTACTTCTTCCCTGAGACTAAAAAGACACTGAAGTCTGAGATCATTTTTATTTATTTTGCATCACCACTGTCTACCACATTGTCCTTTATATAATAGGTCTCTCCTAACTTTGTCAAGTAAATCAATGTAAGACACTTATCCTTAAATAGCTAAGTAACTGAAACCTTCACTGTTCTCTACCTTGTTCCAGAAAGGATGATCCTGATTAGCCATGTCATCTCATTTAAAAGGATCAGCTTAAGTTAAGTGAATAAAGATTCCATGATCTGTTGATCCTGTTACATCATTTGACCTGAAAATTAAAAATTACAACTCCCATCCTTTTATGTCATATATCCCTGAGCCTTCCTAGAATTGATGTTTAAAACCCCAAATGTCTTGACAGAACACCATGGTTTTTGATAATGGACTTAGAGCTGTAAATACAAGGAATAGGTGAAACGCCAAATCAATGGAGTCAGACAGGCCTGAACTGAAGTCCACGCTTCAATATTTATCAGCAGGTGACCTTGCTGTTTAACCACCCTGAAACTCAGTTTTATCCTCTGTAAAATTGGGATAATCCAAGTCACCTCTCAGGATAGTTGTGAGGACTAATTACATTAACAAATATAAAACATCTGATATGGGCCTAATACAGGGAGGTAGTCAATTAATTTTAGAGGCATCTTGTATGTCCCAAGCACCTGGCACATAACAGAGTAAACAGCAAAAATAACGAATGAGAATAATACACATGGTCAGGTCAACAACATGGACAGAAATCCATTCAAAAATCATATTAATTAGGTACTGAAACAATTGTCCAAACTAGTGATATGAAAGCGCAGTGGACGCCTGTGGAGAATTTATTCTTCTCGGGCTTGAAACCATGTATCTTCATGTATGACTGAGCCATTTTAAGATTGGATCTGGTTTTACTTCTTGTCTTCCCATTCACATTGTCTCTCATCACGACATTATGAAAGTAGCCTGTGTGTTTTCCCACATCGCACCATTTTGGGGACTGATCAGCTGTTTGAAGCTTTCAGGCACTGTAAGTCAATGTGTACTGTAAAACAATCTTTAGCTCCCATTAGCTCTGTCTCAATAAGGCTTATCTTATTTTTTGCCTAAGCCTTTCCCATAGGCTTTGCAACTTTCTTCAAAAGCTAGCACATCCCTAAGTTGCTTGACTATATTTCCCTTTCTCTTCTATCATACACTTCTTTATGTTGAGAAGTCTCTGGGAAAGCAGCGAGTCCCTGTGCCAACCAATGAAGACTAGAATAGGCATAAAGAGTTATGGAGCCTTCTAAAGAGCATTTGGAACTATGGCGGCAGGGCAGGTAGATAGGAGAGATAAGGAAGAAGGGAGCAAGCAAAAGAAGAAAGGAATTGAGGAGTGGTTGAGGGAAGGTGGGAAACAGAAAACAAAAATGTGACGAGAGCAATAATTGTGAAGGTTTATTGCCATGCAAAGACAAAGATATTAAGATCAGGAAAGAGAGGTTTTGTCTGGTTTCCATTTCAAGAGGATGAAATGGGAAGATAGTCAGTTTACACAAAGAATAAGTTTAGCTCAAAGCTGGATGTAGAATGCTGAATCTTCACCACATAAGTCCTGTCACACTAGTGGGGAAATAAGTTCTAGATATCAATACAAGAAGTGAAAACGCTTTTGATCCTTTGATAATCTAGAAATATAATCCCAGAATAATAAAAACAGATAACTAATACTATTTTCTGATTTTTTTGGTCTCTTTTTACCCCTTTTATAAACTCAGCTGCTCTGTGGGGGGCAGCGAATCCTACTCCCAACAGTCTATGTGGATGGGTAGCTGTGTGGTCCAAATACTCTGATAAAGTCAGTCTATTCTACCCTTCTTATAGACACAACTTTCAAAGATACTTTCTCCAAAAGCCATGTGCTTTGATTAACAGGTTTAAGTGCTATAACCACCATGTGTTTGAATGCAGATTAACTCATAGACCCAGATAATGAATCTTGCCCTGTCATGTTGCTTTTAGCCAAAGTTGAAAGAAAAAGCTTTAAAGAATGTGGAGAAACTCAACTATGAAATTTTGATAGCCTTAGGGCAAAGAGACTTAACACAAAGAAGTAATCGTCACTCCTTCAAAGATTATTCATGGCCTTTGTGAAAAGATTAATGCCAAAATTCTGTGTTTAATTACAGTTGGTGAAGAAGCTAGAAAAAAAGTCACCATGCGTTCTTGGCCAATCAAAGACAGAGCAATTCAAATAAATTGTTCTACGGTCCACAGTGAGTTCTTGGTCAAATTCTCATGAGCCTCATTGTTATTTTGAATTATAAAACTTCATCTGCACCCTGAAAACAAAGCCTGATTAAGCATTATTCATTTTGATACAGAAGGTATCAATTATTTTGCTATATAAAGCGACTGATAAAAATCTGAGTGTTGTGATATTTCGGTTTTCTTGCCTGAGAAACGTCATTTCATAGTAACTCCTGAAAAGGTCAGAACTATCGTATATTGTGATTGGTAACTTTTCTACAGGAGAAAAGGGATAAAATATCAAGAACAGGAATCACATAATTGATGTAAAGGACCACCTACGTAATTATACCAAAACAGCCTCTCTGCTTCTGTAATCCAGACGAAGCTGACCTATGATAAGTATGCTGCCAGAGACCTACATGGAGCCCTGACATAGGGAAGGGGTACCTACTGGCATTTTATTAGGGACGAGGCTGGTGACTAGGTTCAGAAAGAACCACACTTTTCTTCCTCACATTTCTAAGGAGAATATTGGAGTAGACAGGACTAATATTTCATGAATAGAAAAATTCTTCATTATTCGGTTTCAGGAGATAACTTGCATTACATAGTTGTTGTGACCGTGGCTGCTTCTGTTGGGCATGGGACAAGGATATACATTACATCAGAGACTTCCTAGAGTTTTGATTAAATTGAAAAGTCAACTTTATAGAATGTGACTACTAAGCTTGGACTTGCCACCATTCTTGAAATCATCTACTTCTAACTTATTACCTATAATATGTAAAGGAATGGAAACGGTGTACTTCATATACTAGAAACCAACAGAGCTTCCAGACTTCCCACTACTTATATAATGGGAATACCCATGTTATATTTCAATTAGTTTTTCAAATAACTTAGCTAAATATGATTTGAATATTATGCTAATTCTGCTCACTTTTCTGAATAATTAGAATGAATTATATATCAGTGTGTATATAACTTGTGAAGTCCTAAAAGCCTGACACAGTGGGAGAAACATGCAGTTTCAATTCTAGTAAAACAAACCACATGGCTAATTAAATATATATGTTTTCTATCGATCTCTCCAATAATTACTCAAAATATATACACATGTTTTTGGGTGATCATCAGTTAGTTTGGGGTCATGCTCATCTGACATTCTACATCCTCCATCTCTTTCTCTCCTGTTGCTGAGATCAACCCTTATGATTTTGAGCTTTTATCTGTAGACATGAGCTTCTTGCCCTTTTACAGGCTTACAAATCCATTGAACAAACAAGAAATGTACTTCTGTGAGAACTCTGCATGTAGTAAAAGCAGTCCTGTGAATGCATTAGTTGCTTTTCTTTGCTATGTCAGAACAAAATGAAAAGCAAATACAATGCTATGTATCGTTTCCTGAAAGAACTACACATACAATTGAGAGGGACCCTCTCTCTTACCATGTCCTGAAGTGCCGCACTACCAAGCCAAGCCCTGCTCTCCCAACTGATCACGTCTTCATTCCCTGCTTCTTCATAAAAATCCCCCACAAAGTGCCCATCCTTTCAGAAACTATAAGTCTCCTCCTAAGGGAAGGAAGGAAACATAAAATTGGACAAAAGGCTGAACTAGATCTCCTTTACCTAGCATTCTTAGAATGGGAGGGAACTCTTGAGAAAAGCAGAGACGTATCTTTACATTGTGTATAGTTATAAATACTATGTGGTACAGAATGCACACTCAATAAGTAAATTAGCGAGTTCATGTATTATCAACCAAATATTGAATCTGAACCTTGGTGTTATTACTGACCTAGGACAAATACAGAAATGCAAGAAGGATACTCATATGTAGGCCACACTTAATTTAACCATTTTTTTTTTTTTAGTGTAGATATACTCTGATTTGATGAAACAAAGAAAAAGCTACTTTCAAAAAATAGATGGAAGTTTTACATGAAGAGTTAGCATGAGCTTAAGGTATACAAATATAAACCATAAGTTTATTATTGTTGAGGTTATAAAGGCTCAATAATATGTATTTGCTGCCCTCCCCCCTTTTAAAAGTAATCATGATTTTACTATAAGGCTTGGTTTGGCTGTAGGCAAAGAGTTGAACACTTGTAGCAAAGAAAGTTATGTGTTGGCTCCCATCAACTTCCCATAATTCATGAATATTAACTTTTTCCAAAAGATTACCACTCTTGGGAATTTCACTTTTTCCTTTCCAAATCTATTGTTATGTGTATTGTTTTTCCTGTCATTAAAAGAAGGAATTGAGACTATTCAAATAAACTCAGAGTTTAAAAAAAAAGATAAGAAGAAAACCATTTCCAAGTTTTTTCAGCTCTACTGCACATATGCAAGCTTAAACTAAAACGACTCTTAAATCCACTCTAAATGACATGACATTATTTTGATAGATTACAGTAATTGTGTCTAGTGTATCTCTAATTCTCTTCTTAAATGACCTTTTCATTTAAGCGATTTGTATTTGTCTCTGTTATCTTCACAGTTTGCACATGGTGCACACACTGAAAACCAATTCCTTTGTCCCTGGCACAAAGAATGATTGTTTCTCCAGAAATGAACTTGGACATTATCTGAACTATCAGGTCAATGTCAAAGAGAACCTGCAGTTTCCTTCGTAACTTTTGCATTAATGTTGCTCTCCTGGCAAGCAGACAACTTCATCAGAGAAGTCAGCCAAGGAAAGTCTTTAAATGGAAGTTGTGCATACGAGGAGCAAATGCATTTAAAAAAAAAAAAAAAAACACCAAAAAACTGCTGACGGGCATAAAATCTTTTGATCTATAGATGGAAAACTCCAAAGCAGGAAGGATTTGGGGCATTTTGAGTCTGATTGACTCTGTGGTTTCTCCAAGCAATTATTCCCTAGGCTAAAATAAATGCAGAAATGGTATTTTGAGACCACAGCTGTGGAGGGGAACATGGGAAATTTCAATGAGAATCGAGCTGGATCTTGATGTTCAGATCTTTAAAAAGCAAGGACACCAGAGTAGTAATATTGTTTCCTGAAATGTCCCTGTTTTTATTTAAGAGGTTGAAAAAATAGAAAAATCCCTTATCTTTATTTTTATTCTTAGCAGAAATGTTGAATCCCTAGTGCTTAATCCTTATGTGATAGAGGCTCTGAAGGATCCTCCCAAAGTGTCTTATTCCTTTTACAATATAAATGTTGGAAAGAGGCAATTGAATGAGTAATCTGATAAAGGTGAAGTTCAGAGACAAACAAGCACTCACATGAGTAATGTCACATGAGTAAAGATTTCTCACTACAGTATCACCTTCACAAACAGGTTTCTTACGGTGGTCAGTCAAATTGGTTTGTGCAAATGACAAACCAGTTTCCCAGAAAGCTTGTTTCAGTGAGCAATGATTTCATGCCAATACGGTAGTTATTTACTTTTACTACCATATGCGTAAAAAACATTAAAATTAATTAATACTCAAGTAGAACTTACATGGGAAGACATGTAATGATACCTCAGAAATTTAATACAGTAAATTATATAAATATTAATTCTAAATAAAACCTTGAGGATTGGAACTCAATGGAATAATAGAATAGCACAGTGGTTAGGAGTGTGGCCTCCTGAATCTCATTACCTGGGTTTTGAATTCTGGCTCCGCAGAACTTACTGGATGTATGACCTTGAACAAAATGCTTCAGTATCCTGTGCCTTAGTTTTCTTAGCTGTAAAATGGAGATTTAGATAGAACTTTCTTCATAGTTTTATAATGGATTAAACTAATGAATAGAGGAAAAGCTCTTGCAATAGTACCTGGCACCTAGTAAGCATTCAGTAAATGCTAGTTATTAGGAGCAGTGTGGGATAGTAAAAAGAATGGTAAACTGTAAGTTAGGCATTTGGCTCTGGTGCTGCCACTAGTTAAATTCCTCAGACCTCATTTCAGCCATTTGTAAAGTGAAAGAGTTGGGCTAGATCATCGCTAAATTTCCTTCCAACTTTTAAAACGTATTGCTTTACAACATGTTGTTTTGGGGGGGTGCTACATTGTGCAAAGATTTCAAGTTGAACGTGATACTACTGTCTTGGCAGAATATTTTTTACAAAGATGTGTTTCACGGATTTCACTTCCTTATCTTGTATTTTCTCCTCAACCAGCTGCTGTTGGGAGTTCCCATGCCACCACTCCACAGAAGTGGCTCTTGTCAAAGCCACAATGATTTCCACATTGCCGAGACCAATGGTATTGCTTTGACTTCCTTGTACTTGCAATAGCACCGACACAGTTGATTTTCCTTCTCTTTCCCCACTCACCAGACGAATTGTCTTTTTAATAGATCTACGTATTATTTTCCTCCCCTCCTTAATTCCTGTAATAGCTTTCCATCTCATTTAAAACAAAATACAAACCTTTCCCCCTTGACTGCCATCATCCGCCATGATCTACGTCATTTAACCTTATTTCCTATCGGTCTCTCCTTGGTGATCGCAATCTCTCCGGCCACACTATCTTCTTTCTGAACTTTGAATACCTTAAATTTATTCCTATCTTAGGCTAGCTCGTTCTTCTGCTGGAATTCTCTCTCCACAGATCATGGCTGACCCCTTGACAACCAGTCTGAGCTTAAATGTCTTCTCCTGAGAGAGGCCTCCCTGGTGAAATAGTAGTCAGATCCCTCAGTTAGTCCACCTTGCCCTGTTTCATATTCTTAATGGAGCTTGTTATTATCTAAAGTTTTTTTAATTTTTATTTTTTTTTATTTTGAGTATGTCTACCTCCCTTAAAGAAAGCAAGCTCCATTAAAACAGGGATATTATCTAGCTGAATGCCAAGATTAGAAAAGTTTCTCAATAAATGCTTGTTGAATGCAAGATGAAGAACCCAGTTGCTCTTGCATCATGTTCAAAGTGTTCTCTGCATTCCCTAAACTTTAAACACCCTTAATTTCAGTTCTAGTAACTTAACATTTATCACATATTTTCCTGTATTATTATGGGTTTTCCCCCGTTGTATATGTCTCTTATTTCTCCAATTATAAGGTAAGAGACTTATGGCATGAGACCACGTCAGATGTTATATGTCTCACAGAGGCTCATGGAGCCTTATTCACAATATCTTGTTTAATATCTGTTACCATATTTATTTTAAAGGCAGACAAACTGAGTCTTAATTGATAAAGCCTAAATTACCATGACTGAATAGCCAAAAGGAGAAAAACAAAAGAAAAAATGTGCTTAAATGTCTTAATAAAAATATGTCTATCCAATAGTTTCCCTGTCCAAAACTGATACATTTCCTAGTCAATGGGAAAAGAGTGAAAGATAGACTTGTTTTTCACATAAGTAATCCAAATTATTTTGTTTCTTAAAACAATTGATTGTTACTTATGTTAAAAATAACTGATCTATAGTCTAAATATTTAACAATGTAATCTAAGAAAAATTCAATCTTAGTTGAATATATTTTAGCTATCTTGTGGTAGCTAATACTGATGGACAAAATTTCCATTGTCTACATTGAAAATCAGAGTCGTTTTATTCTAAATAACAAATATTATTTTGTCTTTTCTGGGCTTGACACTCTGTGGTGACCCCTTCCTACACACACACACACACACACACACAGTAGTTCAAATTCCTTATTCCTTGGCAAATCTTCTAAAGACTTTTCAGGATTAAGCTTCTATTTATAACTCAGCCTCACCTCTTACCATTCCCATTCCTCTCTTCTGGACTCCCTTTTGTCCAACCACTCAGCTTTAAACACCATTAAAAGTGCAGCTCTCCCAATGAAACCCACCACTTCCCCCTCTACACTGTTTTTTCTGACCGAAACACCCTGACCTCTTACACATCCCTTAGTTAGCCTGATTAACTCCCACTCATCTATTGGAGATTACCTTCTCCAGCAGGACTTCCCTGCCCCAGTCCACCACCTGCCCAGATGGCTTTAGGCCTCTTCTATGTGATTTCACAGCATCTTGTGTTGACTCCCATAAAGAATATACAGAATACCATCAAAATGTCCTTTTTACCAGGCTGTCCCTTTGCAGCTAAGGCCAAGTTCTTCAGAGTTATATCCTCAGCACCTTGCACACAGTAGTTGCTTAAGAAGTAGTTGTAAGAAATGCATAAAAGATAGGATGAGATTTTTGTAATCAATAAATGTGGCTATTAAAATGAGGATTAAAATAATTTATGACTTTCAAATGTAATTTATTTGTGTGGAAAGAGAGTCATGGCAATAGTGTATCTATTGACTGAAAATTTTACATTCAATATCAGTAATTTTCTATCTTTGAAGTAGAAAAGGATAGTCACAGTTCTTTGCTCAAATCTATCCTTGGAGAAATGGTTAAAATAAATAATTCCAACGTAACTTTTTAACAAATGCCTTTGCAAACACATCATAAACATGCCCACGATTACCAAACGAAAATTGAGGTTTTTCTCATTAGGCACATTACCTCTATAGACCTATAATAAGCAAAAAAAAAAAAAAGAAAAAAACATATATATACATATGGTAAGGAAAAACAGTGTCAGAGTTCTTTTTATGTCTCTTTTGCATCAATATTATTTAAGAACATCTTCAAAAAACTACTACTGGTTTTTCTTAAATATAGATGCACATTGTATCTTCTTCCAAGGGCAAGATATTTGGGAGTGGTTCATAGAAACTTTATCTAATGTGTTTACTGCCCATTGTATTACGAGTATTTTTAAGAATAAATGGTTTTGGAGGTAGGAATAATTGCCTTGCTTTATTTTTTTCCAGTTTTATTGAGATATAATTGACATAAGATTGTATTGGTTTAAGGTGTACAGCTTAATGATTTGATATACGTATTATATTGTGAAATGATTACCACCATAAGTTTCGTTAACATCCATCACTAAACCATTAATAGTATAATAAATTATTGTATTAGTAAATAAACCATTAACAATTTAATCAGCTATTAAAATATTTGCCTTATTTTAAATGCAACTGCTTCAAGGGAAGTATTCACAGACGCCCTAATTTTGGGTTGAACTAGTTAAGCTCTCTTTGCAGTCGCAATGGTCATTATTAATAAGTCTGACATCTCTGGACCTGTCTGGCTGACAGGGTGCAACAGAAGAAAGAGACAACAGAGAGCTTCAGGAAAAGAACAAAAACCAAAATGAAACAAACAAACGAAAAATCTGACTATGAAGATGGAGAGATGAAGTGTTTCAGAGTAGACTTGTAAATCAGATAAAGCACAGGTCTAGGCACAGGGGAAACATAATCAGCCTTCCCTCCTTCCCTGCCCAGAGTTCTTGTTCTACCTGGCTTGGGGAGGACTGTGTAGCTGAGGGTCTCCAGTCCTAGGGTAGGTTTCTTCTTGGAGAAAGCTGGTCATGAGATGGGAACAGAGTTTCTCTCCTTTTTCCGTAGACAGAGAGGAGCCCTGAGGGTTGGTGGCTCTGAGAGATCAGCAGCAGTAGTCAGGGCAGCGTGTAGAGAAGGGGAGGCTGATTTAGACAGAGGAGGCTGAGAGCAGTGGGGAGCCCAGGCAGCGTGGACTAGCCATAAGGACCTAGAGATGGCCTCTCGCCCTCCCAAACCTCCCATGCGCACACCCCAGATGCCAAGGGAGAGAGGTCCAGGAGAAACAGTCTGGACTTCTTCCTAATCAAGGGAATATGGCCCAAATATCGAGATATCAGATATTGATCTAAAATTGCCTCACTGGTTGGGAACACTTGAGGCATCCTGCAGGGAAGGGAGAAGGGGGCCTCTCTCTTCCTGATCCTCCGGGATGGCCCATTTCCTCTCTTACCTGCACTCTCAGTTCTTCTGCAATCTCTCCCTCTAGTGGGTGCTCTTTGAGTAACTAACTCTACTATCTGATTGCCCTGAAGCAGGTTCTTAGTTGTGTCCAAGATGAAAATAAATCTGACTTTCAGCCAAAGCTCAGACTCCTTAAGGTTTTAAGGTTTTGAGTTTACAAGTGATATGATGATTAATAAAAAGAAAAATGTTTATCTGATCACTAATGCACATTTTTATGAGATAAATAGTACTATATTTGTTAGAAGTTGTATTTGAAAAGTTCTTACTAAATTTATGTATAAAAAGTATTTATTAGCTCCTCTAGTAAGTATGATAAATAGTGCAGAAATTTATTAACCACATTGGAATAATTACTAACCTAACTCCTTTGTTAATAGTAATAACTAAACAGGCCCAAAATAGAGTAATTTATGCTAAGCCCCATATCACCAAACTGAGTTAATTACAGTGTTGGCTTTCCTAGAAATAGAAGCTTAAACCAGTTAATCAGGAAATTAGTATAAATTAGATAATCTGCCTGATAGACTCCTGCCATTCCTTATAAGGAAAGTAACCTTGCAATAACAATCCATTTTTCTTTTTGTTGTTGTTGTTTGCTTTGTGTGGTTTTTGCTTTTGCCTGGTATAAGTTCCTTGTTTCTGTTCCCTTCTGCCTATAAAATCTTTGCCTCTTTGGAGCTCCTTTCTATCTTCTAGATTGGATGCTGCCTGATTTATGAATCCCTGAATAAAGCCAGAAAGATCCTTAAAATTTGCTCAGTTCAATTTTTTTTAACACAACCATTAATGCTGTCTTTAAAAAATTAACCATACTCTTTTATAAACATTTTCTATTTGCTTCTCACAACAATACCATGAAGTAAATATTTTCATTCTTATCCATATTTTTTTACCTCAGGAAACTATGTTCAATGAAAGTAAAAATTTTGAAAAAAATGTTTGCAAGGCTAGACTGGGTGACTAGACTTAGATCATTCATCGGGTGGTTGGTAGAATCAATATTTGAAAATAGCACTTGAAAAGTTATTATTCAGTTTTAAGATCAGAATATTTATCAACTACAAATACATGAAGAATAATCAGTAATAAACTTGACAAACTAAATAATGCCATTACCTCTTGTATTTCAACTGCCACCTTCATTCTTGTCAGCTGAATAAAATTCTTTCCTGGACACCTTTAAGGAAAAAGTTAACAGATATTTCTATGTGAATCATAAAATTATTATCTAAGTTTATGTAAGCTTCTACAAAGTAAGACTTAGAATGGCATCTCATCAGAAATTAAGCCAACTATTGTGAAAGGACCCTTATTTATTCTTTATACTTTTTTATGTTGTAAGGAATTTGGATCATTTAAACTCTTATTTTAGAAGAAAGAAGTAGAAAAAAATTGTCTGGTAGGTCTTGACTAGAGTTGATTTCTTATGGTACTATGAGAAATGGGTATTGGATTAATGATTCCTAAAGCTTTTGCAAAAACCCCTACCACTTGAACATAGGAATATATTTGCCTCCCCTTAGGACTTAATATTTATATCAAATGAAGGAAATTTGTCCTTTTTAGTTTTTGAATATGTGTGTTATAAAGAGACAATATGGCCAAACTATATTGCACATTGACCTAAGTGTACTATGTCAGAAATTGCTGATTGGCTTTTGGTCTTAATAACAAGCACTTATATGATTAAGCTCTCTTAACAGCTTTCAGAAAAGGACTTTCTATTCCTCCATAACTAAGCATTCAAAAGATGCGGCACTCTTGTCACCCTTAGGTTCTAGATCTACCTCTCTACTGTGTCTTTGGGCAAAATGCTGCTCTCAACCCAAACATGTCATGTCAGGGGCTGGGAGTTCATTCAGATGATGCTTAAACTAGAAAGGCGATACCCTTTCTTAGATTGCTTAATAGTTTCCAAGACTAGGATGAGTAGTTTTGAATCTGAGGAATGAACCATGAGTTTCCCTGGCAAATCAAACTCATACAGTCGACTTTTTTGGATACTGCTCATAAAAATGTCATTTCTTTTCTAAATAGCTTTTAAAAAAACCTTATTGGTAGAAGTAATGTTTTAGGAAGTGTTTTAGTAATAGAGAATGCTTTCCAAGCTGGAAGACCAAATAAAGACATGAAGAAAAAGTATGGTTTCAAGCACAGATGTAACCTGAAAGAAGTATCTGAAACTGGAGTGGAATTATCACCAAAGGACTGGAAACTATATTTATCTAAGATGAGTGGACTTTGAAGAAGACAAAAAAATGACAGAAAACCCCTTGCATTTTGAATACATTATTTCCATTCCTTTAGTTTTAGCATCACATCGAATATAATGGAAGGCAAGGAGATGTTTGAATTTATTTAAATATCATAAAATGATGTTTGTAGTGCTTCCAAAAATAAAGACAATTTTTTAAAGTATATAAGTGACAAAAAACAAATTCCACAAATAGCACCATGAAATCCATTTGGAATGGCTAAATAAGCCAGAGTGTGTGAGTGGGTGTTAGTCATTTGAAATATACTCAATCATTTAGTCAAGCACATATTCCCCCTTTTTTTTTTTCCACTTGGATACTTGAAGGAAGATGTGGTCCACATGGTTTGCATTCATTTACACTTAAGGTATTAAAACTGGGCTCAAGTTAATTATTCATGTACCACGAGCCAGTTATTTCTGTTGAAAATAAATTTTTTCTTGATTAAAAAAATTCATAGTAAATTCGAATCCAAAGTTCTCAGTTCATATCATCAACCCCTAGTCTAGAATACACATATTCTCTTATCAAATGAAAAGATGTTCTTATTTTTACCAACAACATTCGGGCACAATTAAAGTTTCAAGTTCTTTCATTTTTTGTCACTATTTATGACCACTAGATGCCATGAGAAGATAATCATATAATAATAATAATTTCTATTCAGCTCCCTATTCAAGGCTCAGTACAATTCATTATATCTATCTTAGGAGATTCCAGATTTAAAAGTTCTTCCTATATACCTATTATTCAGTTTTTACAAAATAATTTTTATTTTTATCAACTATAAGGAACACTGTCATATCCCCCCCAAAAGAACATAAAACAAAAACACAAAGTTTTATTTTTTTCATGAGTGTAAAATTTCATTTTACCCACATTATTATCCCTTAGTTTCCAGATCAGCTTCTCTTATCCATTAAATGATTCATTTTCATTTGCAATGATTTATGTCATTTCCCCCCTCGATAGACATTTTCATTGCAACTTTTTGTGGAGAAAAAGCGGAGAGAAAAGAGGAGAGGATCCCAGCGAAGCCCTGGAAGCCAGATGTCACAGGCCTCACGCTCACCCAGCAGAGCTACCAGAGGCACAGTGCCACACGGTCTGAGATGAGTGACAAGATGCAAGAGCTCCTGTCACCCTAACAGGGGCAGCTGCTGCTGTGGCTGTTTCTGTGGTAACTTGTTATTCATCCTCCATGATACCAAATGCCACTCTTGGCAGTGAGCAGCCTACTGGTGTTGGCACTTGTTTGTTATGTCAAAGTTCAGAGACCATGCTATGAAATAGTTTCAGAATGTGCCTTGTAACAGTGAGTCACCACAAGGGTATTTACATCCCTCCCAAATACTCTGTGTGTGTGTGTGTGTGTGAGAGAGAGAGAGAACATTTAAGTTCTCCTCTTTTAGCAAATGTCAATTATACAATACAGTGTTATCAAGTACAGACACCATGTTAGATCCTCAGACCTTATTCATCTTATAACTGAAAGTTTATACCCTTCACCGATCTCTTCCTATCCCCCTGCACCCTGTCTTCCCAGTCCCTGGTAACCACCTTTCTAGTCTCTGTTACTATGAGTTCAACTATTTTTTTTTTTTTAAGAATTCCACGTATTTATCTTTCTCTGCTTCTTTCACTTAGCATGATGCCTTCCAGTTTCATTCATGTTATTGCAAATGTCAGCATTTCCTTCTTTTTTAAGATTGAATAATATTCTACTGTAGATATATACCACATTTTCTTGATTCGTTCATCCACCCACAGACACTTAGATTGTTTACTTACCCTGACTATAGCGAAAAATGCTGCTATCTACATAGGAATACAGATATATCTTCAAGATAATGATTTTGTTTCCTTTGGATATATACATCAAAGTGGGATTGCTGGTTTATGTGGTAGTTCTATTTTTAATTTTTTGAGGAACTTCCATACTGTTTTCTGTAGTGGCTATACTACTTTACATTCCCACCAGTGTGCAAAGGTCGTCTTTTCTCCACATCCTTGCCAGAATTTGCTATCTCTTGTCTTTTTAATAATAGACATCCTAACAGGTGTGAGGTGATATCTCACTGTGGTTTTGATTTGAATTTCCTTGATGATCAGTAGTGTTTAGTATCTTTACCTAGGCCTGTTGTCCATTTGAACATATTCTTTTGAAAACTGTCTATTTGGGCTCATTCCCATTTTTGAACTGGGTTGTTTTTTTGCTATTGAGTTGTATGAGTTCCTTATATGCTTTAGATATTAATCCCTTATCAGATGTGTGGTTTGCAAATATTTTCTCCCATTTCCCAAATTGCTTTTTTATTGTGTTCATGGTTTCCTTTGCTGTTCAGAAAGCTTTTTAGTTTGATATAGTTCCACTTGTTTATTTTTGCTTTGGTCGCCTCCAAATATTCTTAAGAAATCAGCGAATTCATGCTCTTAAGTGAAATGCAGTACTGCAGAGGGCTCAAGATATATTCTTGGTCCTTGGAACAGAAAATATACTCTGCTTGTCCTCTCAGTTTACTGAGTTTAATTAAGATTATTACTTTCTGGGTTGTTTTATAAGCCATTGCCTTCTCCCTTGACTGTATATTCAATAAGGAGAATAGGATTACCCAAAACTAAATTATCCTGAACCATGTATCAATGATTATTGAAAGTGACATAGTAATGTCTTGCTAATAATAATAATATAAACACTCAGGATGCTATGGATTGAATTGTGTCCCCCCAGATATATTCAAGTCCTAAACCTTGGTACCCGTGAATGTGATCTTATCTGGAAATAGTCTTTGCAGATGACATCAATTTAAGATGAGAAAAATGAACATGTTTTCTGATGAGCAGAAAATCTGAGTGTATTAGGTATACAGAAGATATATAGTCATGAGTGAAGATATAGCTACATACTTTCAATGTTGCAAAGAATTCTCCTTCAGAAGTACCCTTCCAGGAAAGGCCATCCTCCAAGCTGGATACCCTGTTTCCCCAAAAATAAGACCTAGCAAGACATAGCTCTAATCTGCCTTTTGGAGCAAAAATTAATATAAGACCCAGTATTATATTACATCACATCACATTACATTACATTACATTACATTATATTATATTATATTATATTATATATTATATTATATTACATTAAAGACCCGGTCTTATATTATAGTAAAATAAGACAGGATCTTATGTTAGTTTTTGCTCCAAAAGATGCATTAGAGCTGATTGTCCGGCTAGGACTTATTTTCAGGGAAACACGGTATTTGTTATATATTTCATGGCAAAAACTGCATAACCTATAGCTTATTAAATATGAAAACCATGTGCAAAATATCTGATGTTTCTAGATTTGGGGTTAGCGCTTTTTAGGCATAGCTTTATAATATGAACACTGGTGATGCTACTCAGATTAAATAACAATAGCTTTGAGTTTGGCTATTTGAGGGCAGGGTTCATTTTAGATAGATGTTCTTATTCCAATGGCTCAGCACAGTGTCTGTCACATGGTGGGTAACAAAAAATGGTTGATGAAGTAATAAGTAGGCATTAGATGTCTATAAATTGTTGGCTTCACATGGAGAAAATATATTGTAACTGAAAACTGAGTAAAAGTATTAATACTTCACTTTTTTGAAAGCAACATTATAGTCTATAAGGATACTCATATATATTATGTAACTTAATTTTCGGTATAATCCTGTAAAATAGATATTATCTCTGTTTTACAGACAGGAAATTAAGGCTCAGAAAGTGTTAAATTATGTGTCCAAGGTCACGTAGCTACTGAGTGGTATAAGAATAGTAGAAGTGATTAACAGTCTAAATCTCAGGGCCAAATTCTAGGCTCTGTCTCCTAAACCATAATCGATTGCCTTTTGAGGAAATGTCTACATGGGTCTTGAGAAAACACTAGACAACACTATAAATTGTTGTGTGCCTGGAAATCATTCACTTTAATTGTTTCTGTCACAATTTGTCCATTTTAAGTGGGGCTAAAAAATATCTGAAACCCACTTTCTCATTTGAGCAATATGAGAGTACATGTGTTGATGCTTAAATCACACCAGAAACTGTCCAAAAGTATAATCCTTGTTTAAAACCAAGGAATTAGTTTTATAATTATAAAACTAAAATCTTAACCAGATATAGTCCCAAATGAATTATGTTAACTCCTTTCTTTCTCTCTTCTTAAGATTATAGAAATTTTATGATAATTTAATATATATTATACTGTAATATTCTAGACATTCTTAACTAAAATACTAACTCTTTGATTAAATATTTTTAAAGCCATTGTTTATCATAATCTAATACATAAAGCACATTTTACTAGTCTGGGTGCTTTAACATTCCAGTGTCTCTCTCCATGAAGAAGCAGCTCCTGAACTCTGCCTCTACTACCTCATTCAAAATGACTGCCATGGAGCCAGCATTGGAACCGTGTGACAGTCTTCTGGAGCCACATTTAGTGAATCCCAGTCCTGTCCTAGAAACCTGGAATTTGGGACTGAGAGTCAGAGAGACTGCAGGGATCATTAAGGCTGAATCATATAACTGCCATGTTCTAGGAAGGAGGTCCAGAATCCCTGGAGACCAAAATCCCTAAGAGTTGGCCTGATGTGAAATTGCTTGCAAGAAATTCTGAAAGACCAGCCAGAAATTAAGCAACAAAAACCTAATTGTGAGTATATGAGCCTGATCAGAATAGAAAGTAACCACCTCCTTACAGATGAATAATAAAACCATTTATACATTTTATAATCATGCCCACCCTCTACCACACAAACCATGCTAGACAACAATAACAAGTCACATTTAACACTATTGCAACTGTACACTTAAAAATGGTTAGGATGGTAAATTTCATGTTATGTGTTTTTTACCATCCACCCCCACTCCACTGTCCCCCAAAATAAAATACACACAAATTAACTTGTTAGTTAAAAATATGGTACTATTCAGTTGAGATTCTCTGTTTCCAACTGAGGGGAACTTAGTTAAATTTGTTGGTCATAACAAAGATATACACCATGTACTGTGGCCCTCAGTAATGGTAAAATCTAGTCTTGAAGAAATCGACAAACTTTAGCAAGTGGTGTTCTGGTAAATGTTTAACTACCAGCTCTCAAACAAAACAGCCTTGACTTGTAGAACTGGTTGGTTTCCTTGGTATAAATATCCCCACCATAGCCCATTACAAGCCACCAAGGTGACATCAGTAAACTCAGAATTGGGAAGAGATGGGCACAACCTTCTCTCATGAGAAGGCTTCAGCACCCCATGGGGGACAAGGCAGCACAGAACCACTCTAAATGTCTCTTGTGTCTTTATTTCATTTGTTTCAAGTTCGAAATATATTGATGTAGGAAAAGGAAAGGGGAACTGATATTTATGAAGTGGCTCTTGTGTGACAGACCCATTTTAAATGATCTCAGTTTAGTACCAACATTTGCATCATAGGGGTGCCAGAAGAAGAGAGAGAGCAAGGAATTGAAAGTCTAGTTGAAGAAATCTACAGAAAACTTCTCTAACCTGGTGAAGGAAATAGACATACAAACTTAGAAAGTGCAGAGAATCCCAAACAAGAGGAACCCAAAGAGCCCCACACCAAAGAACATCATAATTAAAATGGCAAAAATTAAAGAAAAGAGAATCTTAAAAGCGGCAAGAGGAAAGCAGTTAGTTACCTACAAGGGAGCTCCCATAGGACTGTCAGCTAAATTTTCAACAGAAACTTTGCAGGCCAGAACGGATTGGCATGAAATATTCAAAGTGATGAAAAAATAAGAACCTATAACCAAGATTACTCTACCCAGCAAAGCTGTCATTTAAAATTGAAGGACAGATAAAGAGCTTCCCAGACAAGAAAAAGGTGAAGGAGTTCATCACCAACAAACCAGTATTACAAGAAATGTTAGAGAGCGTTCTAACAGAAAAATAAGAAAAACATATGATAAAAAATATGAATAATAAAATGGCAATAACTATATAGCTCTTAACAACGACTTTAAATGTAAATGGATTAAATGTTCCAGTCAAAACATAGGCTGGCTGAATGGATAAGAAAACAAGACCCTTACAAATGCTGCCTACAAGACACTCACTTCAATTTGAAAGACACACACAGACTGAAAGTAAAGGGATGGGAAAAGTTATTTCACTAAAATGGGGGGGGGGGGAAGCTAGTGTAGCAGTACTTATACCAGACAAAATAGACTTTAAAACAAACGCTATAACAAGAGACAAAGAAAGACCCAGTAATCCTACTTCTGGGTATTTATCTGAAGACACCCAAAACACTACTTCAAAGGGACATATGGATCCATATGTTCATTGCAGCATTGTTTACAGTGGCCAAGATCTGGAGGCAGCCTGGGTGTCCATCAATGAATGAATGGATAGAGAAGAGGTGGTACAGATATACAATGAAACTCAGCCATAAAAAATCTTGCCATCTGTAACTACATGGATAGACTTAGAGGGCATTGTGCTCAGTGAAGTCAGATAGTCAAATACAATTACCATGATTTCACTTATATGTGGAATCTAAAGAACAAAATAAACAAACAAAGCAGAAATAAACTCATAGATACAGAGAACATTTTGAAGGTTGCCAACTGCAAGGGGGTTTGGGGTAGCTGAAAAAGGTGAAGGGATTAAGAAGTACAAACTGGTTGTTACACAGTAGTCATGGTGATGTAGGGTGTAGCATAAAGAATAAAGTCAGTAATATTTAAGAACTGTATGGTATCAGATGGGTACTAGATCTATCAGGGAGATCACTTCACAAGTTATATTAATGTCTAATCACTATGTTGTACATCTGAAACATAATATTGTATGTCAACTGTGATTGAAAAATAAAAAAATTGTCAAAAAATGGAAAAAAATTATCTCATTTTAAAATAGTATGTACACCATTGAATTGCACTTAAAAGGGTGAATTTATGGTATGTGAATTGTATCTCACTTTTAAAGATGTTATGTATAATTCCTCATTGTAGAATTGATTAAATTTCTGGATAGATTTTTTTTTTCTCATAAAAAAATCCTTTTAAATTCTCCTTGATGAAAGATTAAAGGCAATGAAAATTCATTATCTTTATCATCATCCCTACCTTGTTATCTGAATGCTTATCTAAACTGAATGCTATAGCAGCTTACAGTGTTTACCTTCAGAGTACAGGTGACAAGAGGGTAAGTTGGAAACTTCTGCTGGTAGCTGAGAGTGGAAGTGTGGTCTCTGTACTTGTCAGCTCCTTTGTCTCCCTGCAACTGATGTTGGCATTTACAGATTACTGATCCCAGCAAGAATGACAGTAAACAACTGTTCCACTTAATGTTGCAAAAGTACAGATGATGTTATAGAACATGATGACCTCAAATTTCAAACTGCAGGCCAATGTTAATGTATTCAACACTAATTTTAGAAAGTTATATCCTCATCATTAAAATAATTGCCCAAGTTAGAACACCAATATCATAGGTTTCTGGAATGGAGAATGCTTAGATTTCTTGTGACATACTCCTTTTACAGATAGAGAATAATTTGATCATACCAGTTTTCTTTTCAAAAGAGAAGTCATTACTGGCTCCTAGAGCATAGCTTCCAGCATAGCTTAACTGCCACATGGCACTGAAATTCAGAATGTTTATGTTTACAGAATTCCCACCCTAATATCTAGTTCCAGAAACAGCTGCTCTCCTTAATGGAATTATCTCTATTTTACAAATTTTCAGTACATCCAGATATTTATATCATTAAAACAGCAGTGCCTGTTATCTTTCAACTGTTCATCTCCTACCATTGGTGAGACATAAAACTGTTATGTGGAATCTAGTGTCCACAGTTTCAACTATTTGTTTGATTTCATATATGTACGTATACCTATATTACATACTGGGGGTGCCAAAAAAAAGTACACACATTTTAAGAAAGGAAAAAACTGTATTACAATTGTAATAATATATAGCGATAACAAAAGATGAATACAAGTCATCTTTGACTTCTTTAATTACATATGTGCATATGTATATATGAAATTAAAATGAAAATCTGTATATATGAAATCTGTGTATATGAAAAAATATGACAAATGTATATATGAAGTCAAACAAATAGTTGTGTATATATGTGTATGTATGTGTGTGGGGTGTATATATATACTATATATATATAGATACGGAGGGTGCCAAAAATGTGTGCACATTTTAAAAAATGAAAAAAAGTATTAAAATTATGCTGATGGCAACCACTTTGAGCACCTCTTGTAATTGCAGAAGTCAAATGTGACTCATATTCATCTTTTGTTATCAGTATATATCAAGTATCACAATTTTAATACAGTTTTTTTGGGGTCTGGTGCTGATTCTGCCTTTAACAGAAATGTAATTGGCAATAAGGTATAATGAAGTCAACACTGACAGATGTTGGCATCAGGAAAAAGAAAATTAAAACTTTCCGATTCCAAAAACAGAATCACCACAGATCTAGCAATAATAATAACTAAAGTGAATGGAACACAATATTCTGTGCTTCAAATGAATTATAATTTAATTATCACAATTTCAAAAGTAGAAGCTATTATTAATCCTACTTCTCACTTGAGAAAACTGGGGTTAGGAGAAGTTGGATAACTTACCTAAGGCTACTGCTACAGTACTGTTGCTGTCAGACTTTGAACTCAGGTAACCATCTCTAGAGCCTCAGGCCTTTAACACCTTTCTCTGTGAGGGCTAATAGGCCCCTCCCCAACCCTTTACAGCTGCTTACTCTTTCCTGAAAGCAGAGGGAGTACTTGGGGCTGGTAAGGAGAAATAGAGATGGCTGGAGAGCAGAGGGACCCTAGATTCTGTTCTTGTTCTCCTTTCTTTCTCTCTAGTGACAGAAGTAATGTCTGTCTGCCATACTGTCCAGAGAGTCCTTACCAGCATGATTGTAGCACCATATGGTGCTCAGCATTGTATTTTCAGCATCTAGTACAATACAGATATACAATAGGCACTTAACATTTGTTGAATGAATGAATGAATGAACCCTTTAAATAAGATCAGACACAGGACCTTATCACAATACCTGACCCATACTAAATGCTTCAGAAATATTAGTTGCTGTTGTCCTTCTATTACTGTCTACTATTACTATTATTTGCCTAAAAGATAATTTTTAGCAGAATATAGATGTTTTATTTCATTGTTCTCCTATTTTTTACTTAATTGATCCCTGTTATATGACCTTTAGATTTTATTTTAGTCAATTTTATTAATTTTGCTATTAAGCCTAACAAATTTTGGGTTTAATCCTAGTTAATCATTATTAAGCTAGTTGTGACCATTTTCTTCACACTGTAAACAAAAGTGTGAGGTTTATTCTTATTTAATCTTAACACACATGCAAAATTATTGCTTTTTGATGAATTCTTAAAAATGTAATTGCTGAATTACATTTCTTGATGAATTCTTAAAAATGTAAAAAAAAACAATTCTAAGTTTTTTATGGTTATTTAAAAGGACTACATTTCTAAAATCTCTGATAGAAGCTCATCAATCATGACAAATAATACATTTGCTAATTTCTTACCCTGAAATAAAATGATTCAATAAAAAGAAAAATATGCACAAGGATGTTTTTTCAACATCATTTAAAATGTCAACATATTCAAAACTACTAAAACAGCCTACAATAAGGAAGTGTTTAAGTAAATTATTGTAAAGCAACATAATGGACTACTACGCAGCCATTAAAATAGCAGTTAGATAATTATATAGAAACATGGAAAACATAGAAACACGGGGAAATGTTTGACATATAATTGTAAATGTTTAAGGAGAACAAATAAAGAATGGAAGAAATTTTTCAAAAATGGTAGCAATAATGGTGGCTCATCATTTTCTTTGCTAAAAATAATTAAATGTGAGAAATGACCATATTCTAATGAACGTTTTGTTTATGGCAGACAGGAGTAGGCAATATAAATGGAATCATTTAATGAAACTACAATTTTAAGATTCACCATATAAAAACCTGCAATTGACTTGTACTGATCGTTAGTTGATATTAAATATTTTAGATACAGACAATAGTTTAGTGGTTTAGTGTGGGGGGAGGGAGATGAGGGTAAGGGGGATCAAATATATGGTGATGGAAGGAGAACTGACTCTGGGTGGTGAACACACAATGGGATTTATAGATGATGTTTACAGAATTGTACACCTGAAATTATGTAATTTCATTAACAATTGTCACCCCAATAAATAAATTTAAAAAAAAGATTAAAAAAATATTTTTAATATATTTTGAAATGAATTTAAAAATGTTAAAAACTAAGTTTTCTACAAATGAGTGAAACTGAATTATGGATTTTTTCTTGTTCTAATGTCTATTGAAATCACCTTCTGTGCTAGCATAACACACTTGTTGTTAACACGGCATTCGGAAGGTATAGACAATATTTATAGCACAGGCTATTAAAATATTGTGTTAATGTAATGTGGAGTGTCCTTGTTCTAATCACTTTCTTTCTGGGCAATTGACCATAGCCCATTGGAGTCCTGCTTATTGTGTCCTTGGGATGGCAAACGGATCCCTCTCTATTTCTTCCCTTTACTCTGCTTCAGCTTGATTACCAGTTGCCTAATCTTATTCAAGTTCTGGAAAGAGGCTAGTGGGTCAGTCTTGAAAAGAGCCACTTAAATTCTGAACCCCAAGCCGTTTTGGAAGTTGGATCACCTTGGTGATTGTCTCCTCTCTCCAGGTCTTCATGTCCTCAACTATGACAATAACACCACCTATATCATCGAGAGGCTGTGTGGGTAAGTGAGAAAACAGGGCAAAGATCCTACCAAATAGCAAGTCCTCCCATACACATTGCCTCCATCTTCTAGGTTGAAAATCAGTCTGGAGCAAATGCTCCTGAGTGGCTCTTAATCATTTTCAGGTTAAGGACACTTTGGGAATCAGGGTAGGGGTGTGGGGGAGGGTCTAAAGACCCACTGTACAGAGAAAAGCAGGTCCACCTCCTCAAAATGTGGCAGATGATTTCAGGGATTTCAAGGACCCTGGGGAAGACTTTCCATGGACTGCCTAGAGCTCCACAGACGAATGGTTGTGAACCCCTAGGACAGCACCGAGTCTCTAATGGGGAACCGTGAGAGTACGTGTGACAAAGAACAACAAAGACATCAGGTGGTAGAGGATCAAAGGAGAAAAAAAATACCTAAAAGAAAAGAAATAAATGAGGAGAGACAAAAACAGGGAAGAATAAAAACTTAGTCTGGGCAGAGAGAACATGTAAGAAATACAGATCCATGTATAACCATTGTCCCCAGTCTAAGTTGATATATTTATTAACCATGGATTTAGGTCATTTGCAGAGTGCTTAAATAGTTAATCCTCGCTTTACAGACAACAAAGTGCACGCTAATCCGAGATATCATCAAACTGTAAGAGCCAAATTGACTTTGCAGATGTCGGGGATGAATAATTCACACCCATCCTTCCCCATCCCAGAGTCAGCACCACACACCAATGAGGCTGAGCCTTTGTGCTCAGTTCACCATTCAGAATTCTGAGATCACAGTTTCTGGAGGCTTCTCTGAACCACAGTCACAAGCAAATTAGTTTAATTATTTACCGCTTTCCCAACTCACATGAAATGATTCTGTTGTGCTTTTTTTTTTTTTTAAATGACTTTCCAAAGAAGAGAGAAGACAACCTCAACGTCATGTGAGAGCTCTCCCTCCTTGCTCTGTGTCAGCCCTGATTCGGGGGCAGATTTCTGGCCCATCTGTGATTGTTCCTGCTTTTCTCTTCCTTACTGTTAGCCTCTCAGCGAAAGAAAGGGGCCTACTTTAACATGCATTCTCAGGGCTGGAGTCCATCAAGCAGACCTGAACACACCGGAGGGTCCCCTCTGGCTTCTGCCTGACCTTTTTTCCTGTCTCCACGCATAAGTAGAATTCTCTATGGGCAAAGCTACCAGGTTGGGCTTCTACCAAGTTTTATATTTCAACTCAGTGTTCTCTACCAGGAGCAATATTGCGTCCAGGAGTTGTTTGGCAATGTCTGGAGACATTTTGGGTTGTCACAACTGGTAGGGAGTGGGGGGAGGGGGACAGAGCAGTGTTGCTATTGGCATCTATTGGGCACAATCTGGGGATGCGGCTAAATATCCTACCATGCATAGGACAGCCCCCACAGGAACAAATTATCAGACCTCAAATATCAATGGTGCCAAGGTTGAGAAACCCTGCTATAACCCCAAAATTAAAGTGTGGAAATTTGAGAGGACTATTTTCATTTGTGATTCTTTTCACTCCATTTACACTAATGCAGTATTTGTCTATGTGTCTTTTCCCTCATCTACACACTCAACTTTCTTATGAAGCCAGAAAATGTACTTAGGTGGGTTATCTAGTAAGGATGGAGGAAACAACATAAAATGCTCCCACTATCCTTACTGAGTCTGGTGCTCAGGAAGAAAGATGCTGGAAGGGCCAACTGAGTGTGTTAAGATACTTAACCTCCAGAACCTGAACTCCTTAGTAGTAAAATGAGAATAAGAGGATGGATCTTGTAAGGGTGTTTGGATTACACAATATACATCTGTGTCTGATACAGTGTCTGCTGAAGTAGGTGCTCAATAAATGCTTTCACATATTGATACTTAATATCAATGGATCCCAAATGGTGTGGTGAGTCATAATTAACCTGGGGCTATTATTAAAATTCACATTCCCAGGCCCCATTCTCAGATGTACTGACCTCCTATGGCAAGAGTATGTATCTAGAATCTGCATTTTTTAAAGAAGAGACCAGGTGATTTTGATCTAGAGGACTCCTGGCCCATGTGTTGAGAAATGTTGCTGCCCAGGAGTTGGCATTGGACTCCCCAAAATATTATGAACCACATCCTCTGATTCCTTGAATCTCCAGAGGAAAGGCAAAACTATGACATTTCTTCTTACCTTCCTTTTCTCTAGAATCTAAATCAAAACTATGACATTCCTTCTTGCCTTCCTTTTCTCTAGAATCTAAATTCTGATAATTAACCTGAAGGGTCTCACTTTCCCCAACCTTATGCCCTCTGTGAGCATCATCAGTTCATTGATGTTTCCACTGCTTATTCTACAAAAAAGAACATTTGGCCAGATGGGCCTGCAGATAAAAACTTAGAGGAGAGGAAATGTGACATATGCTGACTTACCCTTGGAGAGAGCATCATGGAGTCATGGAAAAAAATCTGGTTTTAAAGTCAAACAGACTAGAGTTTCAATTTAGTCCTGCTCTGCTTGCCCTCTAAGCCGCAGTATAAAATGGGAATGAAAACATGTACTATACTTCCTCTACTAGCAGTTGCTCTCAATTACCTATTCTAAATGGGTTGGTCATTCTGGGATTAGCCTCTCTTGTGTGTGGCAGACAACACTAGGCATTTATCCTTTCTTCCATTATTGCTTCTAACAGAATCCCATCATTTGGAAGGGGGCAGCAATGCACCCAGATAAAAAGCAACATGCCTCACTATTTTTTTTTAATTAGTTTCAGGTGTACAAAACAATGTAATAGAAAACATACATCACTCTTACTTGCAGCTAGGAGTGATCATGTGACATGCTCATAGCTCTGGCCAATAAGACCCAAAATGAATTCAGTTGAGGATTTCTAGGAAGAATTGCTTCCCTTTCCCTTTTCCCTTTCTTCATGTCCCTCCTCCATTTTCTTCCTCTTCCCATGAGTATTCTTTCTATTATTTGTGTTTGTGAAGCAGAAGGTGGAGGTTTGTGAGTGGAGATGAACCACTGGTACTCATGAAGATGAAAGTTCATGTTAAGGATGATAAAACAGGAAGCTTAGCTCTTTGGTGGAGTCCTTAAAGCATTTCACAGGTAATAAAAGTAAAAGGCTGGTATGTTAGAGTATGTACCTCCTAAAATTGTATCACCACCCTCATCCTTGTGGCCCTTCCCTCCATACATCTACAGCCTTTCCCCCCAATACGAACTCTGGGTTTGGATTTGAATTTCCATTGCAGTGCTTGTCAAACTGCAATTTATAACCATCATCTTTTAGTGGAATCTGTATAATGGATATGGTATTTTGATAGATGATGTGCAACAGGGCAGAAAATACTGGAAAGCATCCATCACACAGAAAGCATTCTTTATATAGTAAGGGTATGTATTGTTATTTCTGTGGAAAAAGTTCTGTTCTTTGCTCCTGGCTTGATCCAGTTTCCTCACCATCTACCGACCACTCTAGCTATCTGCTAAGTTTCAACTGTAAATTTAGTTTGTATAATCTTATAGAATATTTAGCATATTAGCTACCAGGAACTTATGTATATGCTGTATGTTGACTCCCAAAGTCTAAAGTTATTTATGATGATGGCATGTTCACAACGGTATGGGCCAACTTTTCAGAAGTACTTAACAGGTTACCTTCCTTCTTTACATTATAAAATATTTTTACTTTCTTAGGACAATTTCTAGGGTTTTGTGATCCTAGAGTTGGTCAAGCCTATATTCTTATATGGGCAGCTTTTGGGAACATCAATTTGGTTTTCCAAAATCTGATTTCTGTAAGAGCCATGCCTCAACTCTTCTAACATTTGAGGTTTTTCAGCACACTTAGAAAACATAAAATCATCTATGATTCTTGGAAGGACTCATAGTGATAGCAACCTCTTTCTACTAATGTTTATTGGTCCTAAAGCCTTTCCAAGGGTTCGTTAGAGTTCAGCCAATCTATTCCATCTAAGAAGCTAGGTGTCACGGAAAGGCAATACAGATCCAGGAGACATCTACTGGAATTCCCTATGAAGCCTGAAACCAATGACATATGGTATTGAACATAAAGGCCTTAAGACTACAACCAAGACAAGAAAGAAGAAAAAAGTATGTGTAATTGCAAATGCAGCAAAAAATCAAAGAGCTTTCCAAATAGATGATGTATGGGAATGTACATTATCGGCTTGTTTGCAAGATACTGCCTAATTCAGCTAAGTTAACACCAAACCTGTGGCATACTGTAGCCAATCACGTCCACACAAAGTCCCAGGGGCAAGAAGATACAACAAATTAAGAGAACATTTTCTTAATTTAGATTTCCAGCTTTCAAAGCCTTTCAGGGGAAGGTTTGTCCAGTCCCTCAATAACCACTACTTGCTGTCTTGGAATACTGTATGCTCCCCAAAAATGTGTGTGGATCAATGAATAAATGTTTGACGAAGGATATGCAAATTTAGATACATTTTTGTACATTTCGTATAATTGCTACCCTTTGCACAGCAGGCTCCTTAAAAACTGTTTGAGTCCATTAAAAAAACCCAAAATATTTATGGAAGTATCTTTTCCATGCATTTTGAATCACATGGGACTTCAGGAGATTCAGGTTTATGTATCTTGTATTCACTTACATTAATACATTAAAACATTATTGGTAATTAATTGCTCCATAGAGACTCCCTGCATTTGAAGCCATTTGAAAAATAAACCTTTTATCTTTCAAACAAGTTTTGTTTTGCCAATAGTAAAACTGTGGAATACAAACACGTTACAAATGGACTTGTCTTTAATGACGTTCCAAGTGTGATGCCTTTGCCAGTGTTATTTCTGTTTCATGCATTTGTATGTAAATTGTACTTTATGGAACAAGGCAGAGGTGGGAGAACTGTCTTTTCCCTTACTTTCTTCATTGTTTCCCTTCTTTGCTTCCATGTTAGAGAATTTATGAGCATGATGATGCAAACATAATTAACATTGTGCCAGGAGGCCTGCCATGACAACAACCTCCCAATGCTATTTAATAAACATTTTATCCAGCATATGCTAAGGGCTTCACACATTAATTGGGAACCTATAATCGTCTAGGTGCTTCACAGTACAAACGTATGAGGTACCTCGTACGGACCCGTGTTCACTATGGGATTAGGCACTGTTCCTAACCTGAAAAAATTCACACTAGTTAATCTACCATTACATATGACCTTTGAAAAAAGTGGTTAGATCTTTCACTGCTTCTGCTATGTTTCCTTGCTTCTAATTGAATACTATTAAGTGGATTATGAGATAGCTTCAGAAACTTGTTCCATTTGTCCCCAGATTGGATGATACACATTGTCTTCAAAGTGTTTTTTGGGTTATGATCATACAAGCCCCAACAAGAAACGAATTCTTCAGAACTGTCAACATGAAAAGGCAAGTCATTCTGTACTTACATTCAACATGTGAAACTTCAAATGGTATTTTTCTAGTTCTCTAGGTTGCAGTTTCCTCCTGTGTAAATGAAGCTGGACTAGGTCACGCCGCTCACTCTTCCAGCTCTCATTCTATCGGTCTATTGACACAGCTTGTTTGGTCACCGCACACTTATGCATAAGAATGTATGCAGCAAGTTTGCTGAAACCAAACTGAAAAATTCTTGACCTATAACATATTGTCATATCTAGCCATAGGCAATAGGAATTTCTTTTTGGCCATGAAAGAATTAATGCTTTCTCCTTCATGTTCTTAGTAGCTCACATCATCTCTGATGACATTTAGGCTTAAAATAAAAAAGTTATCTCAAGATTCCCAGAGAAATATGGCAACCTGTGCAGGGACTGTGCAAATGGCTTCCATCACATTGTGTAGGGTTATGTTTATGTCTATTTACTCATATTCACGATTAATATATCCCTATGCACAGCTCTACATTTATGTCTTTATTTTCACAAATACATGTAATATCTTATATGCTAAGTGTTAGGGCTGTGTTAACTGCTCTAGGATTAACATGTAATCCTCACAAAAACTCTACAAGGCAAATGTTTGTCTCATTTTCCAGATTTAGAAAACACGGTTTAAAAAGATAATTTGTCCAAAGTCACTGGTGAGAAAGTGACAAAGCAAAATTCACACTCCAGTTTATCCAATTCTGAAGGAAAGACACCAACCATTTATACACATATAGAGAGAAATGTCATGTGACTTGTAAAATGTTGGAAACTGAGTTGTTAAGAGATGATGGCAGGAACATTTGTTTCAGTAAGAAAATATACCAATCCTAGAGGTATAAATTTGTCCCCAAAATATTGCATTGAAACTTTACCATCCTTATGCTAAGACAGAAGACATTCCTGTTAAGGTAAAACTAACCAGAATTGGAATCCATTCATTACAAAACTATATTTAATGTATTGCTCACCAATGTATAATTTTCCCTCTTATAAGCAAGAAGCTCATCACTAGCAAAACAATTGTGGTGTAATGAAAAGCTAACATCTAGAAAATCATTAACCACAAACTTCAATCATGAGTGTACTTTCTTTAGTAAAAAAAATGATAGCAATTCACATTTCACATGTTCAAATGCCAATACACAAAATAATGGCAAAATCTAGGTCTTATACAAAGTAGCTTGCATACAATGCTTCTTTTTTATTCTGAAAAAATATATATTCAAAAGTAGTGGATTACTTTGGACAATTGTGTCTCTTCACCACATTTAGTTGGGGTCCCCCAAGTCTTTTGAGGTATCCAAACAATGCTATTAAATTAACAATGAACAAATTTGAATTTTGCTGTTGAATATTTTATTGCCAATTCAGAACTTCTGTACTATCCTGCTCAGGGTAAGTATGCCTATTTTGTGGAACCAAGAATTCAATGCAATTTTAATGTTAGACTAAGACACATGCCATATATTCCATACATCTAATGTGTTTAACTTTCTATGCAATTGTATTTGTATTGGTTATTGACAGAGACTTACCTAACCATAAACTTTGTATTAGAACACAAGAAAAATTTTCTTTACGATGAATGCTTTACTTTACAAATTACTGAACTAGTTTCCAAAAAGTTTTGCCATTCAGAAGAATAAAATAAAATATAAACGTATACATCAGTGTTTTAATATGAAGTCTAATTAATTGGAAGGTTATGTTCTCTCTGTTTCTACAACTAGGAAAGGGCTGCTCTTACGTGCTATTATTATTGGTGACATCTGGCAGGTTGCTTAGTCTTTAGATCAGAGTTTCTCAATGAGAAGTAGAGATACAAGTGGGGATCTGTCACATTGTTATCCATCCCTTCCCAAGCATTTTGGAATCTTGGGGCTGGAGGAAGCGGGCATATGTATTTTAAAGTACAGCATAGGGAGTATATTCAGTAATATTGTAATAACTATGTATAGTACCAGGAGGGTACTAGACTTACTGGAGGATCCCTTCTTAAGTTATATAAATATCTAACCACTATGCTGTACACCTGAAATTAATATAATATTGAATGACAACTATAATTGAAAAATAAAACCTTAATAAAACACAATCTCATTGAGTACTATAATAGATTTCTTTTAAAAGCAAAAGAAATGTCTTATAGTTAAATTACAGACTATAAAATAGGCAAAATCTCAACTGGTATCAATATTCACAGATAGATTTTGTGGTTTCAGCTGTGAGGTGGAGGACATAACATTTCTAGGAGTCCATGACATTTTTGTTTATTTTTTAATAGCCATGAACCTATGTGGATGTAACAAGAAACAATTTGTTTGAGAAACATGACTTTAGCAAATGTTTAACAGCCATGTTTGGAGGTGACAGTGAGGTGATGCCTTTTAAATCAGCCCTACAGAATTGTGACTTATGGTTTACGCTCTGCATCTTGACTGCTGAATATACCGTCAGATGTTAACTGGGCTGCTTTGCTTTCACCCTCAGAGTTTTGTAGGAACTCTGGGAATGCTGGCCTGATGATAAAATGCACTATCCTGAAGAAATTTAGATAGTTTTAAAACCTTCAAACAAACAAACAAACAAACAAACAAACAAAAAGGAACAGAGTAGTACAAGAGATAAGAGTAGACTATGAAGATAACATCTGCCAGAGAAAATATATATTTGAGACACCCTCTGACTAATAAATCTCTGTATCATTTGAAAATGAGAGAAAAATGAGGTCTAGAAGCCAAAAAGAAAGAAAGAAAGAAAAAAAAATGTTTTGGTACCTCATATGCAATAGTATGCTAGGCCTGGACCAGCTCAAACACACGTGCAAGAGTCTATTCTGAACATCTCTACTCAACAGATTGAAATCAGTCATGATGGGAGTCTATAGCACAGAAATTAGCAAATGCTGAAAAATCAGTCACCTCACTGTCACCTCCAAACATGGCTGTTAAACATTTGCTTACATTTATAAAGGAGACAAGGAGGATTATCTAAGGACCTTGATTTTTGAGTGTTCCATGTAAATAAGAATGCCATGGTTTACTGTTTGTTTTATTCAATAAGTTTCTCCATTATATTTATGATATTTTGTTTTCAGACTGAGTGAAATGGGGTTTCTACAATATTTTGCAATGGTTTAAGGATTAAACCTATACTTTTAAGTCTGGCAGAGAAAGGTCTTAGATCATAGAGGTAAGAATGTTTAACCAGGTAATTACCAGCTGGCTCTGGGCTCGCAGCTTTTAATACTGGTAGGGATTCCCGTGCGGGAGTTCAGTATTCATTGGAATATGATGGTAACACATGCATCGAGTCTCCCTCAACCTTTTAAATCTTGTCTTTTGAGATTCATTGCATCCCTTCTCTTACTCTTTGCCACAAAGCCATGCATGAGTCCCTTATACATCTCTCTCTTTTTTAACAGACTTATGGAGATATAATTGATACAAAGAACTGCACATATTGGATGTGTATAATTTGATGAGTTTAGATATATGTAAACACTCATGATACCATCAGCACAATTAAGGTAGTAGACATATCAAACACTTCCCAAAGTTTCCCTGTTTCCCTTTGGGTTGTGTGTGTGTGTGTGTGTGTGTGCGCACGCTTGCTAAGAACACTTAATATGAGATTTACCTTGCAGCAACTATGGAACACTGTATGGAGTTGCCTAAAAAAATTAAAAGTGGAACTACTATATGATCCAGAAATCCCACTTTTGGGTATATATCCAAAAGAACTGACATCAGGCTCTTGAGATTATCTTTACTCCTGTGTTCATTGTAGCATTATTTACAATAGCCAAGATATGAAAATAACCCAACTGTCCATGTACAAATAATTAGGTTTTTAAATGTTTTTTATACATACAATGGAATATTTATTACTCAGTCCAAAAAAAAAGAAATCCTGCCTTTTGTGACAACATGGATGAACGTGGAGGACATTATGCTAAGTGAAATAAGCTAGTCACAGAAGGACAAATACGTACGATTTCACTTACATGAGCTATCTAAAGCAGTCATAGCTCATAGAATCAGAAAATATAATAGTGGTTTCAGGGGCTAAGGGTGAGCAAAATGGGAACTGTTGTTCAGTGGGTATAAAGTTTCAGTTGTGTTAGATAAGTAAGTTCTAGAGATCTGCTGTACGACTGTACCTATAGTTAACAATATGGTATTGTGTATTCATCCATCTCTTACACAACCCCCCAACTTCATTCCTCTCCTGAGGGAAATGTGGTCAGGTCCCATCAGCCACAGGGAAAGGACCTTTCGGTAATTATTTGGTTAATTTAACTGATCTGGGTGATAGAGTTTGGGGAAAAGAATCCCTTTAGTCCTTACAGTGTGATGCCATTGGACTCCCAGCTACAACCAGGAAAAGGACCTGGGAAGAACTGATTTGTTCCTGACACATCCAAAATGTACAACAGGATAAGAACACCAGGAAAACAAAACTCTTTACTCCCAAATCAACACAATCCTGGGCACATTTGGGAATGATGTTAGGAACCAATAGGAAAGTTGTGTCCTGGCTGCAATCAAAACCCCATCTGGAACTCTGTGTGTAGCTGCACTGCCACCCTCAGATAAATCAGCATGGGGTGGAGGGCATCCCGACAGGGAACCCCACTTCATGAAAGAGATGGCTGAGGTGCCAGGAGACAGCAATGCTGTTAACTGAAATCAGGAAGGGAGGGAGGAGCCAAGAGCAACAGATCCTGCCTTAGTAGGGTTAGGAAACTTAGGAAAAACTAAAGGAATACTAGCACAGACAACAGGTGGTAGGTAAACTTATGGGACCTTTTAACGTGACAGATGGTATTAGTTGAATCAAATATTTAAATACATTTAAAAGTTGACAAAGATACTAAAGAAGAAAAAACATTTCAAGCATATTCCTCATCTCTGAGGAGGGATTTGAAATAAATTTCACCTCTCCATAAGCTATGCTTCTCTGGCCAGAACCACATAGATCAGGGCCCTGATTCATATAGAAATTCCTATGGTATGTATGTGGAAATCCAGTTCACTCTTCCCTGGAACATAAAATTAAGAAACATTATCCAGAATTGAAAGCAGTCTTTATTACCCCCCTAGAGATGATAATAATCTAACACTTCTTTATAGGTGAGTAATGCATGATTTTTTTCCAAAATCATCAATCAACCACAAACCACATTGGTTGGTGTAGGAAAGGTTTAACAGCTTGAGAATATTAGAACAGGCTTATAATAGCAAGTTTTCATTCCAGCTCACATACCTACACAAGATCAATCTATGCTGTTAGGGAAAATGACCCATATGTGGTCAACGATAGCATTTTATTCTATTTAATCTATCACATAAATCATTTGCCATGTCTGTTAAATTATGTATTGTTTATACTGTTTATCTGTCTAAAGTAGCTTAATCTGCTCTTGGAACATACTATCCACACAGGAGATCTTTCTGTTCCCATTAAAATCTGATAGAGAACAGAATATCAAAGTAGAACAAATTAACCTAAATGCCCATGGGCTGTATTTCTAAGGTCTTCACCCAGAGATTGCAGAATACAGGAAGAGTTAGCCCTGTTGTATGTGACAAAGCTAGAGCAAAGTGAGAACAGGCAACAGAGCCAAAATGTGTATCAGGTTCTGAAAATCCAGGGGAGCTAAGCAATTTAATTATCTGGCCCAAAATGTTTCCTGTTGGCCCAACAGCTGATGACACATTGTCTGATAAGGTGGCAACAGGAAAAACGAGTGCCTCCAAGCCTTCTCAAATTTGACTGAACACTGGAATCCCATGGGGAGTTTTAGAAATTAATGATGCCTTGGCCTCAGCCCCATTCCAGAAACTCTGATGGAATTATTCTTAGGTTCATCCTGGGAATCAGGAGTTCTAAAACCTCCAAGTTGATTATAATAGGCAGCTAAAGTCAAGAGTCACTGATTTAGAGGAACTAAGAGACTGTCCAGGCAGTGCTTCTAAAATTTTAATGCACAAATCACCTGAGGAGCTTGTTAAAATGCAGGTATTGATGTAGTAGGTCTGGAGTGGGGCCAAACCTTCTCCCAGTGATGCTCAGGCTGACAGAAACCAGACCTGGTTTAACAGGGACCTAGCACAGTGATCACAAAGTTTCTGAAGCACCATCAGCACCACCAAAAACTTGATAAGGTTAATGAGGGATTTCAGACTTATTGAATCAGAATCTACATTTTACTAACATCCCAGGTGATCTCTATGCATATTAAAGTGTAAGAAGTCTTAGAGTCTTGGCAAATTTCCTCCTCAAGATCCTGCCCAGAACGACCAATGATAAAAACACTCATTTTTAAAAAAATGAACATGTCTTGGCCACCGTAAACAAAGCTGCAATGAACATTGGAGTACACGTGTCTCTATAGAGGAATGCTTTCAGATTGTTTACGGTGGCCAAGACATGGAAACAACCAAAATGTCCTTCAATAGATGAATGGATAAAGAAGTTGTGGTATATATACACAATGGAATACTATTCCGCGTTAAGGAAAGATGATATAGGAGCATTTGTGACAACATGGATGGATCTTGAGAGTATAATGCTAAGTGAAGTAAGTCAGACAGACAAAGCAGAGAACCCTATGATTTCACTGATATGTGGTATATAAACCAAAAAGAACAAGACAAACAAATGAGAAAGAAAAACTCATAGACACAGACAATAATTTAGTGGTTACCAGAGGGTAAGGGGGTGGGAGGTGGGTGATGAGGGTAAAGGGGATCAAATATATGGTGATGGAAGGAGAACTGACTCTGGGTGGTGAACACACAATGGGATTTATAGATGATGTAATACAGAATTGTACACCTGAAATCTATGTAAATTTACTAACAATTGTCACCCCAATAAATTTAATTAAAAAAATGAACAATATTGAATATAATTGTGATAATACATGTAGCAGGTTTCTTTTTCATTATTAAAAAAAAAAAAATCTTGTGTATAGTGACAAGTTTTAAAATACGGTAAAGCCTAACCAGGCAAATGGAAACGGCACGTGATCCCACCACGTGGAGAAAACGATTGATAACTGTTTATTCTTCCATCCAAATAACAGTGCTTCTAAAGAGAGAATAAAAACAAATTACTGAAAGAGAGCATTTTATCCTGCTCAAACAGAAAGTTGGCAATGTTTTAACTGAAACTTACACCCATCAGATTTAGCCTAATGTGGCAAAAATATGAGTCTCTTGTTTAGGATAATGTTAGTTGCTGAAGGAGGTAACTTCGTATCCGGTTCCTAAGGTCCTTGTGGGAATATGAAACTTCTTTGCTATGATTCAAAATGTCAAAACCAAATTATTCTGTTCTGCTTCTAAATTACAAGTTCGGAATTCACAGACTTAAAAATACCAGCTAGTAATTAAAAACAGGGTAGCTTCATTTAAATTACCAGCAGTGAATAAATTCCCAGAAAGTTGAAACACTGATGTGTACTGGTGACCTTTGAATATATAATAAATAAATAGTTTGGGGGGAGAAAAAGTAATTCATATGGATCTCAAATGTATTTTCTTTCAATCTGTAACAGATCAGCTTGTTTTCTGTCAAAGAGGTCAGATTGTTAAAATTTTAAACTTGGCTGCCTCAAACTGCTACAATCAGAGCTGTCAAATCAGAAGCCTAGCAAAAGAAAAAAAACGGAACTTTCATGCCAGAACCAAGATTTCCAGCTCGTTCCTACTAAGTCAAAGCAGTGAAAGCGAAGAACTTAAACTCTTTTTCATCGGCCCTTTCTTTAGAAAACTGTTGACGTATTCAACGAGCACTGCTTACTTTCTTAAATTACTTCAAATTCTATCAAGACCCTTCCCTTGTCTGAGTTAATACATTTGCATCAAACGCCAATGTAAGAATGAAACCATGCAGGCTGTCTGTCAACATTGGGAGAAGGAGCTGGAGCAACAAGTCCTATTGTTTCTGTGCAAAGAGAAAAACTGGATACACTACTGGGAAGTAGAATAGTTTGAGGACTAAAAGATGGAGAATTTTGGGGGGTTGAGACTGGGCATTATAGTAGGGAAGACACGTCACAGACAATGCCTCACAAATAGGCAAGACTGGTTGCTCTGGTACCTTCGAGAAATATGTGAGGCTGTTTATTTTTAGTGAAATGGTGCCTGTGTATTTACATACATATTGGCATGCATCTGATTTTATTATAACGCATATTTCTTATACTTCATTATGTTCCTTTACATTAAAGAAATATGTCTTATTTTAAATTAATGTGTAAGTAGATTTGTTGTATATTCCATGAATTTCATTTTGGACAAGTAAAAGGGGATTATAAAATAGTGTTAGAAAAAGAGGGAGTCTGTTAGAACCTGTGAAGTTGATTAATTACCTTATCATCAATATAAATTAATTAATGGGTAGCTACTTGATTTTTATTACCTTGATACCAAAATAAATAAATAAATAAATAAATAAATAAATAAATAAGTAAGTAAGTTAATGTTAGTTTTCTCCCAGATTTGTAAAATATGTTGGAATACTCTAACAGAAAACCAGCCCATGTAACATGTATAATATTCATTGTTGGAAATCAAAACTGAGACATCTCCAGAGGCTTGGTGACAGCCAAACAGGAGAGAAGTGACATTAATATAAAATACGATGAGCCAAAGAAAACACGATTTCAATGTAAACCATCTTATAAGTCTCGGGGCAGGTTTTGACTTACAACTGAGCTCCATCTCACACAGGTACCTTTATTTAGAGAGCTTTAAAGTCAATGTGAGGGATATATTTATTTACTATGGTAAATATGGAGGTTAGCTGGTATAAAATTAGAGCAATCTGGAAAAATATTTTTGCAAATGCAACAAATATATATTACTCTAGAGTTAGTTTCAGAATAGAGAAAAACTCCACAAGATCCTTTTATAACTTTGGCAACTGGGAGGTCCTTTCACATTGTCACCTTATCCCTGTTTTTCTTTTGTCACTCATATGACGAAGTACCTTAATAATGAAAAATAACCACAATATGCAAAACAATATCAAACAGTGTTCAAGGTCTAAAAGAAATTAAAAAGGGATGTGTCACAGCAGTGCTTTGCTGATTGTGAGCATGCTGCAAAATATCAATATGCGCACCCCCTAATGGCCAGGCAGCATGACGTGGGGAACTCTGATGCAATATGGCGGTACACATCACTTATACAGCGGGTGCCAAAAAAATGTATACACGTTTTAAGAAAGGAAAACTGTATTAAAATTGTAAGGCTCAATATATATCGATAACAAAAGATAAATACAAGTCACGTTTGGCTTCTACAATTACAAGAGGTGCTCAAAGTGGTTACCATCAGCATCCAGACACTTCTAATTACGGCAAACTACTGCTTGAGCAACTTTGACCAAAGTGTCCACTTGTATACATTTTTTTGGCAACCCCGGTATTTCCACACCTTGGCCACATTAAGACAGAAGAACACTAGAAACCAATAGAAATTCCTCAGGAACAAAGTCCTTAACGGTCAAAAGGAGAAATGAAATCACCCCCCTACTTTTGAGATCCTTCACTCAGCAGCCCACCAGATTAGCTTTGAGACATAAGCGCAGAAATAGTCTTAAGAACACTGGAGCAGCAGTCGAGATTTCCAAGGGCCTCCAATCTACAGTAACAGTAACCGCATTTTCTTACCCAGTGGTTCTCATCTTAGCTCTACATTAGAATCACCCAGAGAGCTTTCAAAATAAAATCTGATGCCCGTGTAGTATTCCCAAACAATTAAATAAAAATCTCTGTGGTCGGGACCCAGACATTCATGTTTTCAAAGCCCCCCTAAGTGATTCCAACGTTTGCTCAAGGTTGAAAACTACTGCTTTAGCCGTAACACAGAGAAGAAACTACACTCAAAGAATTGTAGTAAGCATCACAAATCACGTACAGTAATTATTATCATTATCACCTAGGGCTATCCAATATTGCCCTTAAGTTAAGTTCAAAATTGGCTGGCTCGGCCACTGGATCATATGGGAAAAATCAGCTAAACAAAACACAATTCTTTGATGGAAATTTAGCTTTCTGCCAAATGCATGTTTGAGTATTTGTGGCCTAACTTCAAATGAAAACAGAAGTGCTTTTTTTTTTCTTTTTTCCTAACTAAATCATGATATTCACAATATATAGCATGACTGACAGTGCCTGTGGGCAACTGAACAACTTTAGAGATTCCTTTTTGCTTAAAAGTACACTGCAGGCCTTTATTTTATTCACTTCCAGAACAGGGCTCTGGAAGCTGGTCTTGGTTCTTGCCTTAAAAAAAAATCTGTGGGATTTGGAGCACAACCCAAAACTATCTAGATTTTAATTTTGTTGACTTTAATGAAAATAAGTTTGGAGTGAATGATCCCAAAGATCTTTTCCATCTCTTAAAGTTCTGAATCAGTAATACGTCTTTTTCTCACTTTTCTCAGGGTGTTTGCTCTCAAATCACTTAGATTCCTGTGGTGATATCACTTATTTTCATTACTTAGGTCTTAATGGCAACGAGATGCACAATAACTTGTTTTGTGTGGTGTGCAAGAAGTATGAAAGTACTAAGCTTTTCACAAAGGACCGCACGAGTTTAAGAATCATCCATCCACTAAGTGTAAAGAGACATCTCCAGTACAGACCAAGAGAATATCTGCTTCCTAATATAAACATCACTTTTCTATAAAAATTACTGTCTCAGGAGGCATTTACCAAAGGGACAATGCTGGCCCTGGAGACAAAGATGTGATAAGATAATTTCTATCCTTTTATTTCGGCCAAATGGTAAATAAGTTACAAATGAAATAACTTTGGCACTATTAATTCTCAAAAGCAGATTTAGGCAGAGACTTCAATAAGTCTGAAATCAGCACTTAATTTTTCATTTTCTCTTTTCTGGGAGCCTTCAATGGAACAGTTTCAATTCTAAATTTAAGATATGTTGCCAAAAACTGATTGAAAAAACATGGTTCATGAAAAGATGTTTAGGTAGGTTTAAAAAAACACACACACACACACAAAAAAAAAACAAACCTGGATATGAACACTGCTTGAAAGGAAAATGAATTTTACACCACATTTCTTTATCCTTTTAATAGAAAAAGACTCCTTTATTTAAACTTTGGAACGATTTTGTGCCTAAAAATATAGACTTTTTGGTGTTGATTAGATATGTTAAGAAGTGTAGGTCAAAGCTTGGAAGTTTAAGAACTACATCTCAAATGGAATTAGTTTTCATAGTTTCAACATTCTCTTGTTTTCCACATTTCCCTAATAATATTGGATTTTAAAGTTATGCTGCTTTCTCTCTTCATGTTCTCAGACATGAATGATTTTACTTTTAAATTTAGATATTCCAAAGAATAATATTGGAACTGTTGTATATTTTCTAATCTCTATTTTTCCAAGATTTTCTAAGATTTGAAATTATTTCATCCTGTGTTTCTCGAAATTAAATTACTACCTTAGGCTCAAAATAGGTTGATGATATAAATACAGTACATTTTTGAGTAAAAAAATCTTTCATAGCCACAAGATCTTAAGGTGCCAAAAGAAGAAAACATTCCTCTTCTAATTTATTTCTATTGCATATTAAACATGTTACTGGCCCACACTGAAACTAGAGGAAGAGGAATTGGATCTCCAATTTGAAAATGTGATAGTTGTTAAAAGATAAGTTTTAACTACTTTAACCTAGTTTGAATCCTTTTGAACCTGGTTTGTTCAAGTTAGAACTGAGTTGAACCGATTTATGTTGGATTGAACCATTTTCACCAATTTTCTCTTGGTGTTAGTCTTGTACCATGCCTACCTGTTAAGTGAGACATGCCTGAAATGAAATGTCTGCAAGAACAGTACACAGATATGGAAGTAGACAGATAATACAAAAAATATTACTGTTTTGTAGACAAACTACGTGAAATGTAAGAGATGATCAGCATTCTGGAATCCAAAGTCAAGTCAGGAAAACATGCAGTTGGTTCTCACAGAGGTAGGATCAGGGGAAGACGAATCTGAAAATGGGGAATCCAAGAGGTGCAAGAAAACATAAACAGGAACATTTTGTTGGCAAATACTGAGCATCCACTGGGATGTTGATCTATGAGCTGCCTAATTTGGGGGTTTGGGGTCCATAGCTAGGATTTTAAAGAAGCAAGTTAAACTGCATGTTATCTTTTAATGCAGGCTGGGCAAAGATGGACAGAGTTTGTCACAAAATCAAGTGAGTGTGGTTTATAGTGGGCTTTTCAAATGAGTTTCTCTGCTGAGGGCTCTTCTTGTTTCCCAGGGACTGTGTCTCTACAGCCCTCGGAGCCCAGGTTGCCTGGTCTAAACTTTCTGGTTTCTCCTTACTCACTGTGGCAGGCTTCACAGCTGCAGTTCCATAAAAGGATCTTTCGGGGCAGAACAAAGAAGTCAGCAGGACAATAATAAGATCAGTCAACAAAAACAGGCCCACATGCCTGTTCTTGACATTGTGGCAGGGCTGAACTGTACAAAAGAGACAAAAGGGGTGCATATGCCCGGTCTTCTGAGCCAATGGCTTTTCTTCATTGTGGGGTGCCAGCAACAATAGTATGGGGTGTAAAGCAGAGATTGTATGAATCTTTTCTAAGCACTGGACACAATCCAGGTTCATTGAGCAAAGCAATGAAGTTACAGGTGATACCTGCAACACCTGTAATTCCAGAAGAAGTCTCTGTTGTGCTTCAGGATGCAGAAAAGCTTGTAAATAGTCATGCAAACTATTCCAAGTTCTTCCTCTGAGAGGAAGACATGATCAGGAGCTCAGGTTTCAAAACAATAGTTTTGAGTATGCGGTCCAGCTAGATGTTCACTGCAGGAAGTGTGCTGTTTTGTCTGAGATCAATAATGTCTGATAAAAGGGGTCGGTCCACCACCATGATTATGATGGTGTTAAGAACTTGTGATGGAAGGGAGTTAAAAATGAGCTCTGACAGTACAATCCCACCAAATGCTCGGGAATCAGAATATGAGTGGTGTTTCCAGCACGCTTGATCCAGAAGCATCCGAAATCCCTGTTAACCTGGTTCAGCAAAGTGAATCATGTCATAGGAAGAGTGTAAATAACCCTGGCAGTGCAGGTGACCCTTCACTAATGTGCTGAGTTCTGTGGCTCTTTTAGGGCTGCTCCAGTGCTCTGCCAGGCAATGTTGTCAGAGTCTGTACGGTGGCACCACCACGCCTGTTGTTTTCTCAGCTTTTAATAAGTCTACCAATGTCTAGTCTTACCTTAGAACTGAGACCTCCAAACCAGTTTAAACCAGTTAGGACTATTTTGAGATAAGCTCATCCAAGGTTTGAAATGTTGAACTCAAATATGAGGCTTAGCTAATCCTTAAGAGACATTCTTAAGTTTGCTGTTGTTCTTGAATAACTAACTCCTTCTGAAGAGGTAGATTATATTGTTGAAATCTTTCCTCAAGGAAGGTGGTCTCTAGTTCAGAAATGAATGAACTGGAGACAAGAGTCCATGCACATTTCTCCCAATGGTCCCATTGCTGGCCTTCTCTGGCTGAGCGACATCAAATTTGCTCAGATTTCATGATCTCTCCAAACCACAATTGCTCTTGTGTGTCACTTTCAATCTGATGTTTACCATCTGTTGTCTATTTATAGGAAATACATGCATGTGGTACTGTTTATGTGTAACATGTAGATTTACTACAACAGATTTAGTCAAATGGGAAACAAGTCAAGGTAAAATTTTATTCAAGGACATTTGTTGAATGCAAATCATTTTAATTATGACATAATCATTGTAGTGTGATCTAATGAAATGATCTCAAGCTATTCCAAGAAAGAAAAAGCTTGTTCATTGTTCCTATCTTAGTGATATCAATTCCATTTAAGAAAAGTGGGTTTTATCTGTTTAGCAAACTGAAATGAAACTGCTGACTTCAAGTATTGGTAAAATTATTCATAGATTTTTGAAATCCAAACCTGTCTGTACCACTTGCATTATACAGTAGGTAATAAGAGGAAAATCAGATTTTTAAGAACTTCATGTATGTAAAATGAAATAAACATTATAATTTTGTAATATTAATTGGTCCTGGCACAAAAGTTTTCATTTTACCAACTCTACAAATTGGGAGAATCTGAAGTGTAGAGTGATTTCTCTTTTGAAAATGAGAATAAGGGCTGAGTGTAAAATTTAGGGACTTTTGCTAAGTTTAAGTTTTATCTTATTGTTTCTTTTTGCCCAAAGAAACTAATACAAAGACATGTACATATTTGAGTATGTGTTCACATAAAGATTGCATCAGTCATATGTTTGTGGAGCTATTGGGGTCAATTTCCCCTGACTGGAAATGATGGGTGGGGTCATGATAAGGAAAATACAAGACAGGAGATTCATGGCCAAAACCTCAGGGCTCTGCTCTCCTGAAATCATCCATCTGGGAGCCTCAAAGCTCAGAAATCCCTGCCAACACACTTCCAGCCTAGGAAGATGAATGCAGTCTGAAGCTCAGGCAATTTTTTCAGCAGCCTCAGACCAAAGGGTCTCAATTCATCCCTAGATTCTGTCCTCACTTATGATTCTAACCATTTTTATTATATTCTCCAACCTACTTTTTATATATTTTATTGTATGACTTCATTTAGTTTGCTCCTCTAGCTAACAGTATTTGCTTTTTAACTCAACTTTATTTTCTTTATCTTTAGGTTTCTAGTTTTTATTGCCTCATTTCTAACTTTTATCACATTTTATTTTTGCCCTTTTACAGTGCTTATGTTATGCCACTTTATCTTACTTTTTAATTTTATTATGTTATCTTGTTTATTTTTATCATCTACTTTAAAATATAAGTTTTGTTTTCTCTTAAATGTTACCCAACATTTATAAATGCCAAGTAGAAATATTGGCTAAGAGGAAGCATTTGGAAGGTTGATCTAGGCTCCACACAAGCCATGTTGAAAGATATTTTTTCTTCTTATGCATTTTACTTCTCTTCCAGATCTTCACAAATGATTCCTAAATTCCCTCCCTAGATAAATCTTTTGATTGCAAAATAAGTCTGAAAGGTAAGTCTGACTATTATCAGGAATCCTTTATGCCAAGTAAAAGAATCAACCTATAAGCTAAAAATACACCCTCAGCATAAAGTTAATATGCCCCTGTGATTAACATATGAATACACATGACTGCAAACTGAACTATAGTGGTCTTCTTTCCTCACAAATTATCCATTCTATTTAAGGAAACTGAGAAAATGTCATGATTTCTATCCTACAAAACTGTTGGATTCTGGGTAAATTCTGGGAACAAACCACAGTTTACCAGGAGAAAGAACGTCACAGTCATTGGGACCAGAAGGAAGTCAGACATTTAATTCAAGGAGAGAAACTGGCTCCCACGTGTTTTTTTTTTTCCTGTAAAAAAAATGGTGCCATTGTTTTTCTCTTGATCCTTAAATAAATGATCATTTAGAAAATTCAAGTGACATAAAGTTCTAAGTAAAATGTCCCTTGGTATTCCACCCTGAAATGATTACCATGAACATTTAGTGCCCACCTTTTCATGCATCTACTTATGCACAAATACCCATAGCAATGGCATGTTAGATAAATGATATTATATTTGACAAATGGTATTATATTTTACATGTTTTTGAAAACATGTAGTGTGTTGTCTTACTATTCCCCCTTTTATTTTTTGCTTATCTTAACGTTACTATTTCATTCTATACTCCCAACCCCTGTGCACATCATTCCTGAAGCATAAACTATGTTAACGAGCTAGTTGATAAACTTCCATATTTATATATATGCTCATAAACATATATACACACATGTGTGCACACACAGAGACATACATATACATGCCATTCAGTAAAAAAAGGCTAGGTTATGCTGCTGTAACAAATGATCCCAAAATATAAACGATAATGATTTATATCTTCATTTTGATATATTTTCATTTTAGGAAATGCTGCTCCAAGTTATCTTCACTCCCAGATTCTGGCTGATGGAGAGGTTGTCACCATTGTGATGGCAGAAGGAAAACTAATATGGTGACGCCACTGAGCTAAGACCTAAGCAAGAGATATCCTGCCCTAGTCCATATTTTATAGAAGGCATGGATCTGGCCCTCCCCTGGCCACATGCCTCCTAATGGGATAAGAAGTGGGCCATGTCCCTTCTGAGCCTATGTACCTCTCTCTACCCCAAACTGGATTGTGCTGCAGGTACTACAATTCCAGAATTCCTGCCCAAATGGACTCTGTGAGGGCCTCTTCCCTGAGTCCATCCCTCTGATGGCAGAAAAGTCTGTAAGATCATGTTTCACTTAAGACCAAGAGGTAGCCAAGAGTATGATTTATGTGGGGAGTGTGGAGGGAGCCTGAAAATGTGGGCAGGAGTGTTCAAGGAAATGAGCTCAAGCCCCTTATAGTATGGAACAGGTTGAAATTAGGGGTCCTATTTTATTTCAGGATAGTCAGTGTGTAGCACAACTTCATAAAGAAGCCATACACTTTCCCTCTGAATTAAAACACACTTTTACATATAATGAGCATCACTTCTTGATTCTCTATTCTGCCCCACTCACCTACTTTTCTATGTTTATGTCAAAACCACATTGATTTCATAGGTAGTTCTATTCTGTATTCTAATATCTGGTAAGACAACTCCCCTCTCATTATTAATTTTTTTCTTTTTTTCCAAAATATTACCGGCTATTCTTGGGTATTAATTTTTCCACATGCTTTTAAAAAAATCACTTTATGCAATTCATTACAGAAAACTCTGTTGGGATTCTACTAGCAATTGTATTACATTTGTATATTTATATGAAATTAACACTGATATTTCATTTTATCACTAAGTGTTTCCATCTCAGAATATAGTATGCCTTCTAATTAAGATGAAATTTTTTTGACCCTTGATAAAATTCTGTACAACTAGCTCTGAATCTTTGGTTAAATTTATTGCTAAATATTTTTATAGCTTTCATCACTATGATAAATGAAATGTTTTCTCATTTCATTTCCACCATGTTATTGTTGGCACAAAGAAAACCTACTGGTTTTGCTTATATCTATCCTGTATTCATCCTTACCAAATACATTTATTGTTCTAGTGGTGTTTTTTTACAAATATAAAATATCAGCAAAAAAGAGAAGTTTTATATCTTATTTCTCAATAATTTATTACATTTCCTTATTTTATTACATTTGCTAGGATGACCAATGCAATGGCAATAGCTGTCAAGTTGTCTAGTCCCTGATTTTAATTTAAATATAATTTAGTATTTTACCATATAGAAAGATATTATGTGTTGGTTTCTGGTGAATGGTCTTTATTTCATTCAAGTAAATTATTTTCATTTTTTCTTTAAGTTGTTGCTGTGTTGTGGTTTTTTTTTGTGTGTGTATTTTTTTTTTAACAGCTGCTGACCTGTAGTCCTACAGTCTTTTTTTTTTTTTTTTTTGTATTGCATTATTTATATAGGGTCAAGTTCAGCTGTGCAGAGCCCATACCTCTGAAAAAAGCAGTGTCTTAAAACATACAGAACTGCACTTTTCTCTGATGTATAAAATGTAGTAAATCAAGGGCTGGAAGACTGATCTGCAATCATTTGGACCCAGGCAACTTTTATCCTATTTACTGATACCTCAACAAGTAGCTTGTGGTACCATGGCTGCCTCAGTGTCAGTCACCCTGTTGTAATTCCAGCTAGCAGAAAGAAGAAAATGGAAAACTAAAGGGCAGGTCCCCTTCATTTGACAAACCTTGCCAAAAGATGTACACACAACTTTTGCTTGCATTAGATTAGTCAGAAATTGGTCATCTGGTCATGCCTGAATTCATGAGACGCTGGGAATTGCAGTCTTTCATTCTTCTGTCTTTTATGTTATTGCTATAGTTTGTTTCATTTATACAGGTGTACATACATAAGCATACATAATCGGTATTATTCTGAACAAATTGTTATCTGTTAGATCACTTAAGAAAAACAAGTTTTTATTTTACCTTCACATATTCCTTCTTTATTGCCCTTCCTTTATGTAAATATGAGTTTCTGGCTTAGATTATTTTTCTTCTCTTTAAAAAACTTCTTTTAACATTTCTTGCAAGGCAGGTCTACTGGCAACAAATTTCCTCAATATTTGTTCATTGGAGAAAGTATTTCTCCTTCATTTTTAAAATATAATTTCATAGAATTCTAGATTAGTGTTGTTTTATTTGTTTTGTTTTTTCCTCAACACTAAAAATTCACCCCACTCTCTTCTTGTTTGATTGCTTTTTGAGAAGTAGAATGTAATTCTTACCGTTGTTGTCCCATAAGTACGGTGCTTTTTCCCTCTAGCTTCTTTCAGGATTTTTCTTTCTCTGTCATTTTCTATGCACTGAAACTATATGCCCACGTGTAAGTTTTTGGCATTTATGCTGCTTGGTGTTCTCTAAGCTTCCTGGATCTGTGGTTTAGTGTTTGTAATTTGGAGAAATTCTTGGTCATTATTGTTTCAAGTATTTCTTCTGTTTCTCTCTTTCTTCTCCTCTTGTATTCTCATTTCGCATGTTACATACACCTTTCTTAGTTGGCTCACCATCCTGGGATGCACATTGCTGTTTTGGTTCTCTTTGCTTTTCTATTTATATGTCTTCTAGCTCAGAGACTCTTTCCTCAGCTGTGTCCAGTCTACTCATTATCCCATCAAAGGCATTCTTCATTTTGGTCAGTGTTTTTTATCTCTAGCATTTCTTTCTGTTCTTTCTCAGACTTTCCATCTCTTTGCTGACATTCATTGTCCATCTGTTCTTGCATGCTGTCTACTTTATCCAGTAGAACACTTAGCATATTAATCATAATTATTTTAAATTCCTAGCCTGATAATTCCAACATGCCTGCCATGTCTGGTTCTGATGCTTGCGCTGTCTCTTCTAATTGTGTTTTTTTTGCCTTTGGTCCCTTGTACTTTTTCCTTGATAGTCAGACATGATGGACTAGGTAAAAGGAAGTGTTGTAAATAGGCCTTTAGTAATGTGGCAGTGAGGTATGAAGGGAGAGAAAATGTTCTACAATCCTACAATTAGGTCTCTGTCTTTTAGTGAGCCTGTGCCTCTGGACTGCAAAAGTTACCAGTGTTTCTCAGTTTTTTTTTCCTCCCTCTTAGGTGAGACAAGATGGCTACAGTGGGCTGGAGTTGGGGATTTCCATTCCCCCAGGCCAGTTAGAGTCTGGTTAACTAGTTTCTCCCTAGTTCAGGTCTCGTTAAGAACAGAGCGCTCTGGAGTATTTCAAAATGGTTCCATATCTCCTCCCCGTGCCAAAGCCTAAGGGAATTTTTCTTCAATATTCACTGTAGGAAACTGGTCACTCCCAGAGGTAAATCTCACAATATTGTGGGGGGCCCCCAATGACTGGGTCAACCTGGAGTTTTTACCTCTCAGCCCACACTGAGCCTCTAGCAATCTGAGAGTTACAGTGCCCCTTTTCTCCCCCACCACCCGCCAGTACTGATCCCTGCAGGCCATTTCAGCTTTAGTCTCTCCCCAGTAAGCAGTGACACCCCGTATTCATTTGCCTGTCTCGCCAATCTTTGGGGCAATGGTTTGCCTTTTGTACACCCCTCTTTTATAGATCCAAGTAAAGTTGTTCATTTTTCAGCTTCTTTTCCTTTACTTGCTGTCAGGATGGAGTGGCAACTTCCAAGTTCCTTACATGTGGCACCAGAAACCAGAAATCAGGAATGCATTCTTTACTTTGGGAAGTCATGCATCCAGCTAAAGTTGTGATTTTTATTACCACTGAAGATGTGTAGAGCAAGTATTGAGGGATATCCAACAGTTGATTCCACAAGTACCTACTCTACTACATTTGGATTTTTATCTATTGTTTATAGTAATTAATTATATTGACAAATTTCCTAATATTGAAAATTATTGGGATAAAAGTTACTTAGTCATATTATATTATGTTTAATATATGTCCCCAAAAGTATAAATTACAAAATTTGACCCAAGAAAAAGCAGAAAGCATGAACTTACCATTACCAAAGGAGATATTACAACACTTGTTAAAGTTCCTCCATTAAAAAGATACCAGGGCCACTTGGATTTATGACTTAGTTCCATCTATAGTTCAAAAAATAAAAACAGATAATTCAAATGTCACTTAAAGCACCCCAGACCATAACAAAGGAAATATTCTTAAATCGTTTCATGAAAATGGTATTTTTTAATACTAACAACCTGTTAAAGATTGTTTATAAAAACTGTAGATCTAGCTCACTTATATATTTAGATGCAACATTTTCATGTAAAATAATTATAATGTCCATAATAAATCTGTTGGTTTGGGGACCAAAGGATGCTCCTACAAGAAATTTGTCAGGTGTACTTTATCTTGGTTTTTAAAAAACTTGGTCTCTTGAATGCTGGTGGAATGATTTAAGCCACAGCTACCAATGAAGAGCTCTAACCACTCCAAAAACTTTGAAAAAGTGGAACTATTTCTCAACTTTTTATGATATTACTTACCTGCCCTAATTCTCAATGTCTCCATTTATAAAATTGGAATGATAATAGTGTTCTTGGGACAATTAAACAAGATAATGCATGTAAAGTACCGGTTATGCATTTGGTGTGTAATGAATGCTAAATATTCTCATAAATGGCGTTTTCCATTTCCTGTAACATAGAGCAGTAGAGTTTGCAACGCAAAGTCCTTATCCTAGTGACTTACGTATCGAACAATTTGCCAATAAAAAATTGATTCTTTTATATCTTAGCTTTGAGGTTCTTTACTTTTCTGACTTTATGAATGAAAAACCTAACAAATTGGGATGGCTATTTTTAAAATGAATTTTACTTCAATTAAGCATTTCTCTCATTTTTTTCCAAAAATTATGGGCAGCTTTCAAGAGTGCATGAAATACAAGTGCAGGAAGTAGACATAGAAGCCCCTTTAAAATAAAAAGGGACACTGAAAGGATAAAATAAAATCATGAGTTATGTAAATAAAAAATCTGCATGCTAGGGAGTCCTATGATCTTGTTATAGTTGGACCATGTACTTTGCTATAAAATGCCTTGCAAAAAAAACAAAAATCAAAGAAACAGAACAAATAAAACAAAAGTTCCTTGCAGTAAGTGCTGTAAGATACTAAGTAAGCTCGTGTGCATTTTAAAACTGAATTTTCTGCTTCGTTTCTATATTTTTTAAAATAAGTCTTTGTGTGTCGGAATAGTCATACTCCCCTTATAAAGGTGTATGAAATTATTTTGATGTCTGATATCATCTCAAGAATCTTATAAATCCTGTATAGGCTAGGTACCAACCTAAACATTGGCTTCTTTCAAAAAAATCAAAATAATAGAATTATTAATGGCATTTTCCAAAACTACACATGTAGATGACTTGGGTTTAGAGGCTTGTTTATTAGGGGCCATTTTCCTGGGGGGGGGGAGGGTTAACTATATGATTTAATTAGACAAATATTTAGCTAATGAGATTTAGCAATATAACACTTTGAATGATAACTAATACAAACTTCACTTGTACTTTAAATCAAGAAAAATGAGTTACAATTCTGGTGTACAGAATTGTACACCTGAAACCTATGTAACTTTACTAACAATTGTCACCCAATAAACTTTAGTAAAAAAAAAGAAAAATGGGTTACAGAATGCTTAATAGTGAACTTCTCTTTGTTTACTGCCACCCTTGATGTTTTTTAGGTCACAATTAAAGTGACTATTTCTCACTCAGTCTAAACTTCACAAAAGCCACCTCCAAGTCTGGGGACATAACCAGAATGCCTAAGTCTGAAGGGTTGGGCTGGCTGTGACAGATCAAGAGATTCTCAGCAAAGTACATTTGGATGCTCAGGGAATTTTGTTCTGACTTCTTGAGAAAGGCTTTTGCTCTCTCTTTGATATTTTACGCTCAGATCAAGTAGATTTTAGGTGCAATTACCCTGCTACTTTGTTAGCATGAGCACTCCACCAAGAGCCTTGTAAGACTGCTTTCAGTTTCATTTAACTAGTATTAGCCTTGATGGCAAGAACCGAATTTGAATATGGAACATGTTATGAGAGTTTATGAGAGTTCATGAGTTTATGGAACTGTGTATGAGAGTTTAACATAAGATCCAACTCTTAATGTATCTGCAAAATTTGCATTTTAAAACTAACACAAGAATGGGTCGGACAGAAATTAAATCCAAACATCATAGTTTAAAGATTGTTTTAAGTCCACTTTTCTCTTTATAACTTAAAGGACCAATACTCTAATGTTGTTTTAGAGCAGACATTGGCAAAAATTTTTCTGTAAAAGGCCATATAATCAACATTTTAGGGTTTGCAGGCAATACTGTCTCTGTTGCAAATACTCACATCAACCATTGTGACATGAAAGCCACCATAGACAACACCTAAACAAACGGGCATAGCCATGTTCTAATAGCGTTTTGCTACCAACCCAGCAGACCACATTTGACCTAGCAGTAGGAGGTTTTGTACACCCCTATTTCAGAAAAACTTAGTCTATATCCTCTGGTTAAAAGATTAGTCTGTATGTTTTAATGGTGAGACGGTATTGTCATCCAACACTGTCAGGTGGCTTGCATAGTTATTTGTCACCAAAATATTAAATTGTTTAAAACGCCAGCTACCAACTCTAAATACTCTAGACCCCATGTATTAGCAAGCTTACCGTTTAATGATATATCAATTGCACAGAAAATCAAATGATTTTATAAGAGAGAAATTATATAACATAATGTTAAAAAATAAAGAGAACTAACCCTTCAATGTTTAGTGACTGAAGGACATATACATTCTTCTAAAGCAATCTACAGAATTTTTTTTGCATATCATATTCATTTTTATTTTAACTTCCAGAAAAAATTAAACTAGTTATAGAATCCAGATATGGCTTAATTGACATTGAATGATAGGGGCTTCCTCTTTAATTGGACTGCTCAGGGTACAATATTTTACTCAGCTAGTAACTAACATTGGCTATTGCTATGATTTCCAGTGTGACATAGTTTGGTAAGGAGAAAACATCTTGTAGGTAGCCACATGTAAAGTCTTGTAGCATTTTTATTCTGTGGTTCATTTGCTTGCTTCATAATTTTTTGAGATCGAGTGACAAACAATCTCAGGGAAGTAATGGTGCATGCTAGGGAGCTAGCTACACAGATATTTAAAAAAAATAAAATAAAAGCCCATAAACATTATTAAGAATTCAAAAAACGTTAAGACACAGAAAACCTTTTCAATACAGACAGATGCTGACAGGTATTTCTGACACTGTGTAAAAAATAATGCCTTATTTATTGACTTATGTTTTATCTAGCTATAGAGCCTTTAAAAATGCCCCTTTCTCCTTCTGTAAACATTCCAGTACCTTATTAACAATAACACCCGAACTGTATCTCCAAAAAGCTTTTTCTATTCATGTGGAATAGTTTGTGGTTAGATGTCCAATTAATCTGCTATGGTTTAGCTTCATGAGGCTCAAATGTCTGTTTCACTCAGCTGTTATACCTGTAAATGGGCCAGAGCTCTTTAAAATTTAAAGAGTGAGAGGAGACTTGAGATGCACATAAGGAAAACATCATGTTCTCTAATACAATGTAGCATTTCAAATCAAAACAATTAATGGAAATGATTACTCATAAAACAATTTTTCTTCTAAATACTTGAACTACATTTTCATTTGCCTTCAAGTTCCACCATTATTTTCAGGTTCTATGTTAAAGGTTGCCTTTTCCTGACATTTATACTTTTTGAATATTTATAAACCGCTACCATACTCTCAATTCTTTGCCTTTAAACTTGATTCATATTTTCGTGGGCACATGGATATTATACAATAAAATAGGAGAAATTAAATGACAAAGCATCAACCTCTTTTTTTGTTGTTGATAGGTTCCAAAATCTTTCATCTCATTCCAACAAGAAAGCTTTTAACTCTCTACCAATTTCTAGCCACTAACTCTCATCTTTAGTTCTTGATCCCTTCAAATACTGACAATTCATGAACTCTAAGGCAGCTTGGCAGATTTACAATATATAAATACTGGGAGAATCAGACTCTATGCCAATAGTTATAAACTATAGATGCACAGTGATTATTTTCAGAAGTAGATGTAGGGAACGTCCACAGATGTTTGGAGTTTAGTCTCTTTGAAACGTATTTGAGTTATGATGGAAATAAACAAATATCAAAGCAACTAAGCAATTAAGACATTTTTTTTTGTTATAATAACACCATGCTGTGTTCCTCAATTTGTGTGTTTTAAGTGTACTCTTAACTTCAAAATCTGACATTGGCCGATATAATAAGTACAAATGCCCATGAGTGAAAAATAATACGCAAATGTTGATTCTTCTACCCAAAGTAATGCTTGTTCTACATTTCCAAAGACAGGGATATGATAGCTTTCATCCTCAGAAAATAATTCTACCTACAATGAATAATGTCTGTTTTGCATTCTCCTCAAAATATAAATATGAATTAAAAACTAGTTCTGGGATTAGAAGTATTAAATTAAATAAACAAACCCAAAATGTATTCATAACCTTGTCTACCAAAGCGTGTTATCAGTTAACCATCTATGCAAGGAATAAAGTCAGGTTGTTGAGCTTTTATAATATAGATCAAAGTAACTCAATTGTAGTATGAACATGGGATATGATATGGACAAAAATAAATACTCAAATGAAGGACAAGTAGTGTCTGGATAACCAGCCCCCAAATAAAGTAAATTTTGTTATTTCCATTTTGAAATTGCAGTTCTGGTCAGTTGCCACTGTGGATTAGAGGTAGCTAAACACATTTATTAGTTTTAGTAAATTCTTATATATTCTATTGTATTTTTTACAAGTTGGTCATATTATTAACAAATAAAAGTTTTACTTTTTCTTTTCAGAGGAAAAATATTTATTTATTTATTTGTTTTGCTTTCCACACTGGGTAAGACATTCAGTAAAAGGTTGAATAGAGGGCGGCCGGTTTGCTCAATGGTTAGAGCACAGTGCTCATAAAACCAAGGTCACAGGTTTGATTCCCACATGGGCCAGTGAGAGACAATGGCTTGATGTTGGAGCTGAGCCACTGGTGGGTGGTCGGTTCGCTCAGTGGTTGGAGCTTGGTGCTCATAACACCAATGTTGCCAGTTCGAGTCCCACATGGGCCAGTGAGCTGTGCCTTCCACAACTAGATTGAAGAAAAAAAAAAAAGGTTGAATAGAAGTGCTCAGAGTGGCATCTTTGCCTAGTTTGTGATCTTAGGGGTAGAAGTACTTTCACCTTCAAAAATCATATTAGCATTTCTCTGATGATTAGTGATGTTGAACATCTTTTCATATGTCTGTTGGCCATCTGTATGTCCTCTTTGGAGAAATATCTATTCAGGTCCTCTGCCCATTTTTAATTGGATTGTTTGTTTTTTTGTTTTTGAATTGTATGAGTTCCTTATGTATTTTGGATATTAGCCTTTTATCAGAGGCATTATTTGCGAACGTCTTCTCCCATGTGGTTGGTTGCCTCTTTATTTTGTCGATTGTTTCTTTTGCTGTGCAGAGCTTTTTAGTTTGATACAGGCCCATTCATTTATTTTAGTTTTTACTTCTCTTGGCTTTGAGGTCAAATTCATAAAAACTACAATGAGATATCATCTCATACCTGTTAGAATGGCTATCATTAACAAGACAAATACTAACAAGTGTTGGAGAGGCTGTGGAGAAAAAGGAACCCTCATACATTGTTGGTGGGAATGCAACTGCTGTGGAAGACAGTGTGGAGGTTCCTTTAAAAATTACGAATAGAATTACCATATGACCCAGCAATCCCTCTCCTGGGTATCTACCCAAAAAATCTGAAAACTTTTATCTGTAAAGATCTATGTATTCTGATGTTCATTGCAGCTTTATTTATGGTGGCCAAGACATAGAAACAACATAAGTGTCCTTCAATAGATGATTGGATAAAGAAGTTGTGGTATATATACACAATGGAATATTTTTCTGCCATAAGAAAAGGTGAAATAGTACCATTTGCAACAACATGGATGGTTCTTGAGATTATTATGCTAAGCGAAATAAGTCAGAAAGAAAAAGTCGAGAACCATATGATTTTACTCATATGTGGGATATAAAACTGAAAGCAACAAAGGAACAAGACAAAGAAACAAAAACTCACAGACACAGACAATAGTTTAGTGGTTACCAGAGGGTAAGGGGGAGGGTAGTTGTAAATAAGGGAAATGGTATCAAACATACGTTGATGGAAGGAGAACTGACTCTGGGTGGTGAACACACAGTGGGATATATAGATGATGTATGACAGAACTGTACCCTTGAAACCTATGTAACTTTACTAACCATTGTCACCCCAATAAACTCTAATTAAAAAAAAAATCATGTTACCTACAAGTTTTTCACAGGTTTTTCATCAGGTACATAATGCTCCCTTTAATTCCTAGTTTTCTGGGTGTTTGTATAATAAACAGGTGTTAAATCTTATCAAATGCTTTTTCTGCATCTAATTGAGATGATCTTGTGAGGTGTTTTCCACATTTATTCTGTTAATTATGTGAACTGCATTGATTGATTTTCAAATGTGACACCAATCTTGCATTCCTGAGATAAATCCTACTTGGTCATGATGCATTTTCCCATCTTCATAATAATTGCTGGATTATTTAGGAGTGTTTGTGTCTATGTTCATGAGGAATATTGACCTACAGTTTCCTTTCTGGTGTCTTTTTCTGGTTATGGTATAAGGGGAGTGTCAGCTTTCTCTCATTCTTTTTTTGTATTTGTAGGCTCTGTAGTGATTCCCCTTATTAAAATTTCTGATACTAGCAGTTTATGTTTTTTCTCATTTTTTCTTTTTCAATCTCCCTAGAGATTTTTAATTTTATTGATCTCTTCAAAGAATATGCTTTGTTGCATTATTTTCTCTTGTTTTTCTGATTTCAAATTGATTTTGCTCTTTATTATTTCCTCCTTTTACTTATTTTGAGGTTAAGTAGCTCTTCTCTTTTTAGTCTATTAAAATGAGGGGTTAGAGAATTTAATTCATAATTCCTTCTAACAAGCATTTAAAACTATAAAATTTCTTCTAAGCAAATCTTACACACTTTGATATGCTGTGTTTTAGGTTTCATTTCATTCCAAGTATTTTAAAATTCTAATAGTGATTTTTTTTTTCTGTTGTTGGTCTTGTGTTTTTTTATAAAAAGTATTGTTTGATTTCCAAATATTTGAAGGTATTTCAGATATCTTTTGGCTATTTGTTTTAATTTAGTTGTTGTAATCAGAGAACAAACTCTGCATGATTTCATCCTTTTTATATATTTTCTAATGATTATATATATATATATTAGGACATATTTTATAACCCAACATACAGTACATCTTCATAAATGTTGCATGGGCATTTGAAAAGTACATATACTATGCTGCTGTTTGGTGAAATGCTCTATAAATGTTAATTAGGTCTAGTTGGCTGTCAATAATGCCAATTAATTTTTCTACATCCTTAATGATTTTCATTTCACTAACTGAATCAATTACTGAGAAAGGAGTATTGAAACATTTTTAAAAAGTTATAGTGTCTAAACCTATCATAGGGAATTTACTTGATGTTTCTATTTAAAAATTTCAGAGTCAAAATATTAAAGATTAAAATTTAACTCTTGTTCAAAAGAAAAATGTTGATTCCAACTTAATAATATAAAAATACAACAAAACAGAAGAAGGAATAAGTTAATTGTATAGAACTAGCTAATTTTGGGCCTACTTAACACTTCCTTATACAACATATGTGGTTTCTTTGATTTAGGTCTGATTTCCATAGAACAAAATTAAAATAGTTAAGGATAAGTCCACTCCAAAATTCAAGGTAAATAATTTACTACTGTGGATCTCTTTTGTGGACTATTTTTTATCTTCTTCCATGTAGAATGCTAACATTCTTATAATTTTGTAAGTGGAGATTTCTTTCTTTACTATATAAGTACTCAAATTGTCATTTTTCCACGAGTACCAAAAATCACTAAATACCTGAGAGACCCAATTAATCTATACCTTGTTTCCAGTTAACCTATCTCTTTTGACTTCTACTGGATGACATTCACTATGTTAAAGTGAAACTATAGATAGACAAGTATGTAAAAGATAAAAACAAGGTTTGAGGAAAACATAAAAGAAGTTGACTTAAGCCAGGAATTTTATTTTTAGCTTTAAAAAAGAGAGTAGCTTATAAGAAAAAAACTGTCTTTTTTTCCTTCATAGTGCCTCATTTATTTTAATATATTAGAACAATTTAATTTTATTGGACTTACACAATAACAATGGATTTTTCTGGCTCATCAATTCCTAATTTTCTGTGTATAAAGATATTGATGTTGTACAGCACAGATCCAGATGTCAGGCACTGTGCCATATTGCTAACATGGGCAGCTGATTAATATTTACTTGCCATTAATTTGATGCTCAAAAATTCTTTCGTTGAAGTTGATGAGTCATGATGTTATCTGGGCTAAGCTTTTCCCAAGAAAGCTGTTTGATAATTTCTAATGCTTTGACCTCAAGAATATTCAAGAAAAAGGTTGCCATGACATAGGCATGGGATTTACAATAAATCTGTTAGATGTCTTTTTCAAAAGGAAGCACTGTTAAAATACAAACCAAAATATAAACGTAGGCAGTAATAGAATTCCCATAACCCAAATGTCAGCTGAACAACACCCCATTAATTGGACTTACCACTTCACTCCAAGCAAGTCCAGGTATTTGGGGAATAAAAACAAACAAACAGACAAAAAAAAAGTCCTCCTCATATTCTCAACAAATTCAGTAAGGCATAGGTAGAGAGGATGAAGATCATTTTTCTGGCTTTTTGATCTTGAATTCTGCTTTCACACTTGCTATCTCTCTTTTGTCCCAACTCAAACTTGAAATATATCTTCTTTGATTTCTACAAAACAAGTAAATAATCCAACACAGTAAGAATGTGAAGGCATAGTAGATGGCTAAGTGATTTCTGGAATAGAAAGCATAAAAGGATTTATCTTCCAGTCACCAAAATCAGTTTGAAATTAAATAATGTCACTCAAAATTCCCCTTGATTACATCATCACCAGTGATTGGCATTGACCTTTCACTTTATGTAATCTCAGCTTTCTTCACCTTGTTGGTTCTTGCCATCCTTCACTCTCTATGTTCTCTTATTTCCTCCCTCTTCCTTAGAAAAAGTAACACATTTCTTTCCTCTTCTTTCTTAGGTACAGTCATTGTCTGCCTTTTTCCCCTGAACCTTGGTGCCAAGTTCTTGGGAATCTAACCTCCTACTCAAAGAGCTCTTGAAGTAACATTTCTAGTTCTCTTTCTAAGAATTGTGGAGACACCTGTTACGTTGAAAGATAAATTATATATATATATATGTGATATATATGTGTATATATATGATATATATGTATTTATATATAGCACATATATATAATTTATAATTTATATAATTTATATATATTCTGTAATATATATTTGTATTATATAGTATTTATATACTCTATAAATGGATATATAACATACATATTATAAATTATATAATTATATATTATATACAATTTCATACATTATAAATTATAAATTTTATAATTATATAAATCATCTACATATACATTCTCATTTTATTATATTTGTGGAAGATGTAAAAGAATATGATTCCACATTGTAGAGCACCTCCTATATATGGAAGGCTAGGCACAGAGCACCACCCTGGTACTAAGTGAAAGTCATACCTTTCACTTAGTCACACCTTTCACTTGTCATACCTTTAAGAAATTGTCACATTATATAACACAATAAAGTTTAAAATAAATACAAGCAGTAAAAGAATATTAAATCTCTAATACCAAATATTGTTTTATATATTTAGGACACATCATTTTATAAAATTTCTTTTTACCATAGACCTCAATTTCCATCATACGGACCTGAAACTTCTGTGCTCATTTGGAGAATATGATGAAACTAGATCGCATTTGAATGAAATGTTACTATTTATAAACCTAAAAAGTAGCAATTTCTAAATTATATTTTCAATAGCCATGTCCATTACAAACATGCCATTTTCAAGAACACAACACAAAAAGAGTTATATTCTTTTTGTTAAAGGCCAGATTGGCCATAAAGTCTTAGTAAAGTAAAAATAAATTTATATTTTTCCTCTTTACATGTGTATTTTTAATCATTTCTGTTTTAATAACCCAAACAAAATCATGGAAAATAAAACTTAATTCCATTCTTTAAAAAAGCAGCTGCCAACCTTTACCAGGAAATGAGGGTGAGAAGGTTTTAGTGGAGAAGGGAAAGTTACAAAGTAGAAGAAATAATCTATAATCTTAGGAGGATAACATTCATACAGAAACCTAGAAAAAATCAAGAGTTCATAAGAGCATCTTAAATAGTAAATATTTACTATACAACATGCTACAAAACACATCTTAATTATTAAGGCAATGGGAGGGAGTATTATTCATGGGATGAACTGATCTACACGTTAAATCATGAGCTAGAACCTGGTACTTGAAGTTATGTATATAACTAGTATATTGAACTAGCATAATGCAGGACTTAATTGAAATATAAATTTATTTTTATATCTGCAGTTATTTTGTAAACTTTATTCAGTAGGGGTGGCTTCCTCTAGAGCCAGATGAAAACTCACTTTTAGATAGTAATCTGTCCTATGGTCACTTCATGACAAACACAAACTCAATCTAGTAATTAGAATGTCTGGTCCAAGATAGCAATCAAAATGGTGAACTGTATTTAACATGAAATCTTCCTTCCTTCACCACTGGAGCCTGCTTCCCTGACCTGTTTTTGTTCCTTCCTGCGGTTGGTGGTAAGAAAAGTGAACAGGTAAGACTATACTGGGTGCCTTAGTTGTTATCAGGCTTTACATTTTTGGGACCCAGAGAGTTTTAAAGCTGACTCTCTTAAAGAGCATTTTGATGTATACTCCAAAGAGTCTCAGATTCACCACTCTGACCACAGTTTCTCTGCTCTGAGCGGGTAAATTTTCCATCTTACTGCTGCTGGGATCTTCAATGCAGTATTACCCTTGTCATTTGGTTTCTGCATTTTTCTCTGACTCTCCCTCTATTCATGGCATGGTACACTGAACCTAGCTTCTACATCCTCATCAGGAAAGAAATGTGTTCATTTCTTTCTTTCCAACTCCATATCCAGTGATACCATGCTGATAGCTTGAAATTGATAATAAATTACACCACAGAAATATTGGCAATATTTATACCACAGAAATAGACAAATATTACAAATAGGAGTCAGAGAAGTACTGCTTTTGTTTTTTTCGTTTTTGTTTTGAAAATCAGTTTTTCAACACAGTAATGAGTATATGGCCAACACTTAACCATCCCTTGCTCCAACAATCTGTAGAAATACAGGCGGATCCCAACATTGCTTCTCCTATTGGCCCTATCACCATCACAGCAGCCGGCACTGTTTTGCCCTCTAAATATACCGGTGGAAGCCAGATCACAGAAAACCTCAATGAAGGAGTCATATAGTAAGCTGTCCTTGGAAGTCTCCTCACTATCAGGTTTCATGAAGAGGAGCAGGCACTCTGCTTCCCACATGCTATGGCTCACAGCACAGCTTTTTCCAAGGATATCTTCTGCCCAAAATTCACTCTTCTGATGCACACTGACCCAGTCCTATATCCTCCAACTAGTGGAGGGTCCAAGAGTTGTGTAAGTCGTGAATTCTGTATTTATGATCTGTCTTTGAAAATTCACATCTATTTTGTCTTGGGGTCTTGTTCAAACCTCCATTTTAGCCTCTTGTGTCAAGAATTAAGCACAAATAATGAAAAAGAGGAGGGAATCCCAAACATATATTCTGTATGGAAGGACTACATAAGGTCAAATGAGATAATATGCCAATCCTCTATTTTGTGATTATAGTTGTCAGAGTTGTTTTTAATATTGGGGTGGGGGAGAGTTCATGTGTTAAAATGTATTTAATTTGAAAGGAAGAAAACTATATTAACTGAGCACCACCCATGTGTTAGGCTTTGTGCTAGACTAGGCAGTGTTTCTCATACTTAGTGTACAAAAGAATCTCCTGGGAGGTCTTGTTAAAACACTCATTCTGATTCAACAAGTCTAGGTAGGGCTGAGGTTCTGTATTTCTAACAAGGATCCAGGTAATGTCCATACTACTTGTTTGGAACTTTTTTGAACCGCAAAGGACTAGCGGGGGGTGGGGGGAGAGAATACACACATATACACTAATTCAAACAATTCTAGGAGATGGTTATTGTCTGCATTTCCTTAATAAGAAAACTGAATCTGAGTGAGGTTAACTTGTCCAACTACACAGGTAAGTGGCAGAGGGAATTCACACCACATTTGTTTTCTTCCTTTACTCTTCCCATTGCATGACACAGAATCCCTGAGTTGTTACTGTTGTCATTTTCAAACTATAAACTTTAATCTGGTTTAAAAAATGTTGAATTTATTTTCCTTATAGTATGATTGACTTTCAATTTTTAAGGAACTGCTCTGATTCTCACTGTTTCATAGCCCCAGAGTAGTAATGATTTTAACCAATATCACGTTCAATGCCAATTACTAGTATATGTACTTTACCTATGGAATGTCTTCTACATACTTGATCCATGTCTAAATGGTACAAATGACTGTACTAAAGAGTTGCAGTTTGTACTCTCTAGAGATGTACCTGTGACTCTTCAGTTTACCCCAGGTGTAGTGTTTAGTGAAGAGACTTTCTAAAACATATACTGACTCTCCTCATCCCATTTACTTATACTGAACTTGTACAAAATGCTCAGGGACACAAAAGCTGAGTCCCAAGAAAAACGTGATTAATGTGGGCGTCCCCTAGAAAGGTGGCATTAACCACCTCAACCTGCAAATTACAATTTTAAAATATAACAATCTCTGAGTCCCTGATTGCTCACAAAATACTTGGGTTACATATAGTACACTTGTACAAAATACAAAATTATTGGTTCAATAATGATTCTCTTAATATCAATGTTTACATATTTATTTTTTAAATTGTTTTCATTGCTGCGTAAACTCTTGATGTTTTTCTTTAAGTTTGTTTAAAACTAAATGAAAGAAGGAAGACAGAAGGACATGCTAACAAAAATAACAGAACAGCCTTAGCCACAGATAATTTCCTAAAACCAGTACGAAAAAGAATAAGCTATGTGAAAAAAAAAAAAATAGCAAGTCATTTTCTGAAACAAGAAAATGTCTAGATATAATTGGAAAGAGAAAAAAAAAATCTTTCTAAACTAAATATCCATGTCTGAGCCTGAGTCAGTAAGTCAATAAAGGTAAAGGAAAGTTCAACCTTAATAGTAGAGAAAAAAGTTTTCTTTCCAGATATGACTGAAGAGCTGTTTAATAAAAGCAAAAAGGAACATTTAGGTAAAATTCACTTATTAAAATATATAAAATTATGTTCTCTATGCAAGAGAGTTGATAAATTATGTATTCTGGTGTTCACCAAAACAAACACACAAAATGTTTAATTCTCTCAAAACAGCTGTTAAAAATTATTTTGGTAAAATTCAGCCCCATTCCTGGTTATAATCTTTTTAAAAACGTATGATGAAAAAGTGTTTTATTTATGGCAAAAATATCACTCTATCTAAAATCAATGGCCATTTTCTTAATAGGGAAATTCTATTAGGCAGCCCCATACACTAAATTCTAGAATAGGAAAAGGAAGTTTACAATTCCCACTAACATTTAGAATTTTCCTAGACATTTCAGCCACTAACATAGAACATAAAGAACTTGAAATATTTAGTGTTGGAAAAGAGGTATACTATTCTACCTAGAAAATCCAAGATAATCATTTGAAAAGTTACTAGACTTCATGAGAAAGTTCAGTAAATCAGAAAGGCACAAGATAAAATAGGAAAAGTGATTAGTCCTTGGCAAATCAGTACAGTCAAAAAATAAGAAAGAAGAAACATAGTAGTGGAAAAAAAAACAAGGTATGTAGAAATTGCCTTTTAAAACATGTACAAGAATCATGAATGTCTTTTTTGGGTTATTTATGTAAACAACAACTTGACTATGTGGTAATAAAATATCACATGTACATGGATGAGGAAATAGAATACTATCAAATATCAGTTCTTGTAAAACTAATTTATAAATATGAAGTGATTACATCAAAATTTGATGGTGCTTCTTTTGAAATTAGACAAAATAATTTTAGATTTAATATGAAATAATGAATGATGAAAAGAGTTAAGAAATTTTGAAAAAGAAGTAGAATTAGTAAAGGGAATTTAACCCTACCAAATGTTGAAACATGTTATAAAAGTCTAATAATGTGAAAAACAAAGACTCTGAAATATATAAGAATTAAATATTTAATAAATAAGGCATTCCAAATAATGAAGAGGGGAAGATTTGCTTGACAAATACTTCTGAAGAAAATATCTATCCTACATAAAAAAAAAGCTCAAAAACAATTCCATAACGATGAAAATTAAATGCAAGAAAAAAACTAACAATATATTATATCATTTAAAAAAAATACATTTTAAGTAAGCAAGTTTGCCTGTCATGGGAGAAAAAGAAAAGCCTAAGCTCAAAAACAAGGAAACATTGTCAGATTTAAATATCGAAAATAAAATTTTTAAAAAACCCAGAAACTTAACACAGCTGTGTAAAATATTTGCAAGATAAATCACCAAAGAGCATGAACTGAGCATTGACAAAACTGGAAATACACATGGCTAACACTTAAAAATAATGTTCTTCCTTATAATTATCAAAGAAGTAAAAAAAAATTAAAGAAAATAACATGGTTTTCATTCTTCAAAATAGTAGACATTTAAACAATAAGAATAGCTAGTACTGCGTACTTTTTCATGTTTTCTGAAGTCATTTGGAAGTTAACCATTCAGTAAAATGATGTACTAAGTTATCACAAGTCTCAAATGAAAACAAGTCTCATATCATTCTCCCACACTTACCAGACAATTATCAAACAAACGTTCATTAACAAGCAGGCAAAAATACAACCTATGTTACAGTTTCACTAAATGCCTCCTCTGTCTTTTTAACCAGATAGACCCCCCCACATCCACAGAAAATTAACAAAAGACAGATCTATGACATCCTTCCAGAAGCAGGACCTAGTACACTGGTAGTCAACACCTAACAACCTAAACTCTTCTTAAACCAAAGGCTGGCCACAGGACCATTTAGCAATCAACCATCAGACACTATTTTAAAGCCAAAGAGTATAAGCTTTGCTGGTTTCTTATTCTACATTCATATAAGTGTGAAGAATATCTCCAAAACATTTTTAACCAACTCACTTCTCTTGAAAATTTTTAATTTCAGTAAGCAGTGTAATTATGCTAATTTATAAGCTGCCAACTTCACCAATAAAAGCTAATTTCTGATCAACATTATGCTATGATGCTATCATTATGCTATCATCATTATTCCCATAATACTTGTCAACTGAGACAAAAAAATAGAAGCACTTATATTAGCCACTGATGTATTATGAACTTCCTCATTAGAACCCCAGTGACTTTCTTTTTTGGTACTGTTGATTTATTGCTTAACCTACTAAAGCATGCATTCTCTATATGAAGTAAATTACAAACATTTAAAACCCTATATGTTGTCTCTTCTTCCATAAGATCCCTTTTGTACGCATTCTTTGTTCCTATCTATGGAGACAATTGGAACTGCTACACAGGTTAGATTATATTCAGTTTAGGTCCATCAACACTGATTCTGATAAATAATTGCAAGTGTCAAATTCTTCCAGACAAAAGGGAATCCACGGTTTGTGACAATCATCCCTCCTTTTAAAAATTTGTTGCATACTCTGTTGAGAAATATTACTTTACTTTTATGACCTTGATGGTAGTCTAATCTTTTGCAATCGCGAACTTATTTCAATAGCCTTACCTCATTGCTCTGGAAGCCAAACAAGGTCAACACGTAGTCTTTGGAAAGGCACTCTGCACTGTTTATGATACCACAGCTATTTGGCAGTGGTGCCTGCCCATCCCCCCCATCAATCCCAGGCAGCAGCCTCTCTGCCAGCAGCCATCAGTGGGAAGAGGAAATAGTACTTCAAAGGTCTCAGTGCAGCTCATAAAAGATCAGGGGGATTGACTGAAGCCAAAAGGAAGATTGTACATTTGGCAGTTATGTTTAGATATGATGACGAGATAATCCATAGAAATACAGGATTAACTGAGAGGAAATCTGGATTTAATAGCCCCAGAGCAGGCTAAAAATAAATATAAAAGATAACTGGAAATTCCCGGTTGGAAAGCACTTGGTATCTCACAACCATCTTCGAAGGAGACGAAAAGGGAGACAAAGCAAATAGTACCACCCAGGAGTCAAAGAGCTGCCCATAGATGGCAACAATGCTAAATGACAATAATGTTAACTATCCAGAGAACAAAAATGAATAAAAGGAGGAAAGGAAGCGAAATACTCCAAAGACAAGATCAGTAAGGTGATGAAGAATTGAAGGCACTGCCAAAGTCTGGGGACAGCGAGGACGCTTTGAAGGGAAACCATAATTTCCAGGAAACTGGAAACTGGAAATCAGTTGGCAACTGACAACAAGTTTTAAGCCATTTCAAAGAAGAAGAGGGCAACATCGAATATAGGTACAAAGGACGATTAAACATCCAAAGTCTACTGCCAATGCAAATTGGAACTAACCTCTTTTACACCCAGATGAGAAGCCTTTTGCAATTCCTACATATGGATGTCTTTGACTCCAATAGCCAGTACCTGGCTGCAGATTTTGTGTTTATACCCACCCTGTTCCCAAACACTGCAAGGTGTCTTATAGAAGTAACATAGAAACATTGTAACATGACAATAAAAATTAAAAGGAAATGAAAGAAGTCAGGCAAAAAATTAAAACAAGGTAGAGCTTATAAAACAAAGCCAAGAATACATAACACACATCTTTATAATAAAATTTGATAAGAATAGTTTCCAGCCCTTTTATTATGAGGTTGTGTTTTCTAAAATTAGAAATGTTTATACCTTCAAATTGCAATTTGTCCCCCCACAGACATGATAACAATTATAATTGCAAAAGTATCTATTAATAAATTATTCAATAATAAACTACAATGAATTCAGTTAAGTGAAATTGCATTTTGTGAGTCAGAAGTGTACCCATAGGAATAGTAGTAATATGTAAGATTTTAATCTAATGCAAATATTTGATACGTATTCATATCGGTTCATGGACACTTCTAAAAAGTCTAATGCCCTGATTTAGCAAATCTATTCACTTGAAAGATATTTTCATTCCATGTCTTTCCAGATACAATCGAAGTTTTAAATGAAATACCGTGGGTAATAAAACATGGTCATTAAGGGCTATCAGAATAACCACCAGAAGGACTTTTCCTTGGGGTCTATGGAAGAGGCTCTCTACAATCCCCAATTATCTGTTCTCCATTCTTTCTTCACAAATAGCATCCTGCAAGCTCCCCAAATATTAGCAGGTATACAGTACCACCCAACTACCCTTAGGTGCATTTATATGACTAAGTTTTAATCAATGAGATGTACGAGGTGTGATCAAACAATATGGTGAATGTTTAAATTTTTTAAAAAAATATTACAGTAAAAGACACACTGCCATTAATCCCCGTCAAAATACTCCCCCTCACTTCAAACACACTTATCCCATCATTCTTGCCACTTTCTGGAGCAATTCTGGAAGTCCACTTTCCTTGAGTGTCTTTGGTTGTGCTGTCATGGCTGACTCGATGTCCTGAATCAATTCAAAACGTTTACCTTTCATGGTCATTTTGACCTTGGGGAAGAGCCAGAAGTTGTTTGGTGCCAGATCTAGTGAATAAGTTGGATGAGGACACACTGTAATATTTTTATTTGACAGAAATTGCCATATACCAGACGCAATGTGGGACACAGAGAATTGTCATGATGGAGGATGATTTATGGCACACTTTAAAACACACCTTCTCTCAACTGTATCTCATACCTGACTGACTGCACCGAATAAGTTGAAACTTTTCACACTCTGTTACTAAGGTCCCACACGCTGCTTCCTGTATTGGAGATCCCTGCCTTTCTGTTGGATGGCACTCAGCAGCAGCATTCACTGTATTTTGTTATCACAACGGAAAGGCTCCACATCACACATCACTTCTGGTATGACAATTTCTGTCAAATAAAAACATTATGGTGTGTCCTCATCCACCTTATTCACCGGATCTGGCACCATGCAACTTCTGGCTCTTCCCCCAAATCAAAATGATTCAGGACACTGAGGCAGCCACGACAGCACAACTAAAGACACTCACAAAAGAGGACTTCCAGAACTAATTTAGAAAGTGGCAAGAACTATGGGGATAAGTGTGTTTGAAGTGAGGAGGAACATTTTGAGGGACATTAATTAATGGTAATGTGTCCTTTACTGTAGTATATATATATTTTTAATTTAAACATTCACTGTAGTTTTTTATCACACCCCGTACATAGAAATGGTGTGATCAGTCTCCACCAAGGAAGGGTGGTGCACTTTGCCTCCATTTTTCTCCTTCCTCCTGGGGGGAATGTAGACAGTACTGACAGTGGCCATACTTTATGGTGGCAGAAAAAAATGCTGGATGGAAACTGAGGCTTTGATGAATTCTTGGAAATTTTTATAGTAGGATTCTGACAATTGGACTTGGTTTGTAGAAAGAACAGAACTTCTTTGTAAGCCACTATTAATTTAAGTTTTTTGCTGTCACATGCTTTCAAGTCTAATTCTAATTAATACATTGCTCTACCTGCCAATAATTTTCAATTCTATTATTTAACCTACATTTACTCTTAGAAAAAGCACACAATCTGAATGAACTGTAACTTATCTCTGACAACTTTACAGACTCATTTCTTGTCCTAGTCTGTAGTTCTTTCTGTTCTTTCCCTCTATCCCCAGGCATTTACTCTGATACAAGCATGCTGGTCCCTGTCATGACCATGCCTGACTATAACTGGGGCCAATGGCTTTCTAGATCTATATAATTGATATATTAGGATTTGTTTGCAAATTACTCCGGGGTTAATTCTTTGGTATTCCCCCCACCATATCTTTCAGTTTCTTGATTTTCACTTTTGTTCTGCTCAAACAAATCTTCATGTAACCTCCATAGAAAAATGTATAGAAGTTCATGAACTTAGGATCTAAGTTCAAAAGTAAACTTCTTAGACAAGCTTCTGAAAGTCTGAAAAAACATCACACTTGATTGCAGTAGTGAATAAGCCTAGAATTTTTCCTCAGAACTTTAAAGGCAACATTTGTTGCTTCTAGGATCTAGTGTGGGTCAGATTATTGAGATGTCTGATGTCAAACTGATTCATTTTCCTGAATCATAAATATGACATTTCCCCTGCATCCCAATTGTGAAATATTAAGTTCTTTTTTTAATTTCTTGTATTCTGAAATTTCAGATATAAATTTTTTCCATCATCCTGGGAATTCAGTAGAACTTTACAATTCAAGGAATTCTTGTGCTTTAGTATTGGAAAGTTTTCTCCATTTTTTTTATCATTGCTAACTGTCTTTCCTTCATTTTCCTCTGCCCCCCCACCCTCCAGAAATTCTATTAAGTCAATATCAAGAATCCTGGATTGATCCTCTATGTTTCTTATTCTCTCTCTCTCTCTCTCTCTCTCTCTCTCTCTCTCTCTCTCTCTCTCCTCTCTCTCTCTCTCTCTGGTTTTCCTAATTTCACCTTTAATTATTAAATTTTTGTAATCATATCTTCAATATAAAATAACTCATTTTTGTTCTCCATTATTCCTTTTTTTATGGCTTCCTTCTCTTATTTTTGGATGCAACATCCTTTCAGATTTTCATGGAGATGATAATTATTGTAGCTTTTTTTATACTTCTCTTTTTTACCCTAAATTATCTGTGTTTCTTCTGAAATAAATATTTTTCTTTGAGCCGTTCTTTCATGCTGCTAGTTTTATACAGTTTTTTTTTTTTTTAATGATCTTTGGCATGATATTTATAAAGAAGTACAGTGAATTGGGTTGATTTTCTAAAGTAAAAAGTGTGAATCTTCTAGGCTGTTGCTTATATATTTTAACTTTATGGCTAGGTCTCTGACCCAAAGATGATGACTGACTCAAAGTTCAGTGCATGTTACTGGCAGGCTTTATTTTAGAGTGGGCAATAAAGGAGAGACATTTAAGGCTGGAGTGGGGACAGAGCTTCCAAACACCACAGTGAGGAGTGCTTTGTAACGGGAAGAACTCATGTTCTACCTGCAGTACATTTGATTTCTTTAGAGAAATGGTTTTAAAATTGTTTCTCTGTTACTGTTTTGACTTTGTTTTTGCCTGCAAGTTATAAGCTGCCTAGAAATGCCTGAGTTCTACCCATCTTGGAATGGGAAAGGGCAGGGAGGAAGGGGTTGGAATCCTACTCTTCATTCAATAGTCAGCTTTTCAATTACTCTCCCAGTTTGGCTTCCCTTGTCATTCATGTTATTATTGCTCCTGCGCAGGGATCATCTCTGGAGTTCTGCTATATAGCTCAGGCCTCTCTTTATTACTGCATTCTGCCTGTGTATTCTGGGCTGCTATGACTTACTTGTTTACAGTCTATGAACGGAGTTTTACCTTCCTCTCATCTTCTAGAAATCTATGGGAACCTTTTCAAAGAATATTTCTCCTATTCTCTCCATTTTATGAGTTGACTCTTTTACTGTCATATATTGGGATTTTGAGAGGGAAGGGATAGAAATGCCTGTGCTAACTCTACCATTATAAATCAAAAGTATTGTTTAGTTTTAAGTAAAAAAAAATGCATCTTACATTCTCTGGTTAAAATCTATCAAAAACAATTCTTAGATTAGAATGTTCATATTTTTCTATTTCATTTCTTGCATATATGTCATCTATGTGTTTCTTTTTTACCTTTATTTATTGTCTGAGTTCTATTTTTCTCTTTTGATATTAGCATAGTGAAATGACTGTGCGGCTACCTTAATTAAGTCCTTTGGAAACAAGAAGGCTGATAAATCAGTAAACATTTTTAAATGAGTTTTGATACAACTAATTTTGTAGAAGTTTTGTTCTTGAATTTATTTTCTTGTTCCTGCAGAAAAAAAAGTACTTAGACACTTCCTAAGTATACTTTTAAAAACTCTAAGGATGAAGTGAAATAAACAATCCAATAAAGTAACATGTAATCACAGCAATAGTCACTAATTCACTGACTTTTGATGGCCAATAGCCAAACCCTATGAATCCATCCTGAGCTAGAGGAGCAACAGCACGTGGTAAAACATAGACCCCAGGTCTATGAGAAAATACTTCAAAACATCAGTCTGCAGACTGAACACCACATGCTATAGTTAGGAGCATATTTGGGGCTTTTCTGGTTATAAAACTCCATTGGGTTTTTATAAACACACTTTTTACTGAAAGCACTGGAATAAACTATGTAATAACAGGACAGTCTTGACCGAATGTAATTTCTTTATACTGTTTGAAAGGGTAAAGTTACTGCAAAAACCATTTTATCTTGATTTCTGCTAAAATATTGTCCTTAAAATAATTATGCTTATAGTTTTTAGAGTGATTTATCAAGACTTGGGGGTGGTATAATTATATTCTGCACAGAAGAAACAAAAACAGAAACACAGAAACATTTAAATTGGATTCCCATATAATTACTGTGCATATACATACAAGTCCTGCAGATGTGTTGTTTAATATAAGTCCAATGTCTATTTTAGGATCCCGCCACCCCTACCTCCACCCTCAAATTTAATGTGACTCATTTACTTTGTGCAGTGATTCATTTATATTCATTGGTCAGGCTGCACTGGAGAAAATGGTCCTCTGAAAAATGATTAATAAAAGACTACATCCCTTTTGCTACCCCAGAATAAGGCATATCTCCCAGATGGTTTTCTCTACTCCTGCAGTAAAAAGGAGACGTGGAAACTTATGAATTAACCTTTTATGCTTGAATTAATCAAAGGCAAAACTTTCCCTTCCTGGGGAAACAAAGGGAGCTCAAATTGATTTCATGATGCCCAACAGACAATCCATCCCACTTCCCTCTTTTTGAGACATAATTCACATAACATTAAATTCATTGTATGGAGGTATACAGTTCAGTGACCTTTTTAGTATCTTCACAAAGTTGTGCATCACCACAATCTAATTCCAGAACATTTTCATTACCTCAAAAAGTAACCCTCATACCCGTTAGTAATCACCTCCTAATGTCCCCTTCCCTAGGCTTCCCCACCCCCAACACCACTAATCTACTTTCTGTCTTTATAGACTTGCCAAGTTTCCTATTCTGGACACTTCATCTAAACTGAATTATGTACTATTTGTTCTTTTTTAAATGATTTATTTCACTTAACATAATATTTGCAAGGTTCACCCTTGTTATAGCAGGTATCAATACCACATCCCCTTTCATTGACAAATAATATTGCAATATATATTATATATTATATATAGTATATGCATTATACATATATACATTTGTATATATGTATAATGCATATACTATATATAATATATAATATATATGTAATATATATATGCCACATTTCATTTATTCATTCATCATTTGATGGACATATGAGTTGTTTCTACCTTCTGGTTACTATGAATAATGCTGCTTTAAACATGCATGTAAAAGTTTTTGTGTGAACATGTGTTTTCCTGGATAAATACCTAGAACTAGAATTGCTGGGCCATGTGGTAATTCTGTGTAACTTTTTTGGGAAACGATTTGAACACGTAATTTTTTAAATTTTACTATATCAACTAAAGGCAATCATCTTTTTTTGTAGAAATACTACTAAAGATTTAAAAATTCCAAGCATAAATAAGACTCTTTATGATAGAATTTTGCAAAGGATGCTATTTACTTGATATCATGCATGAAATACATATCATGCATTTCATTGATAATTGATATCATGACCAGGCTATGCAAGTAGGGTGGTCCATTCTCTTTCTGTTTAAATACCTGTAAGTAATAATGCCAGAAAGAGTTCTTAACCACAGCCTTTATAAGGACAGAAATAGGATCAATAGAAAATGCTTAAATCCTTACAATTACAATTAGAACCAAATATACCTCTTTGAAATATATAAGATTCATCATAATGTATAAGGAATGTACAACGGGTCTTATGGCCAACGTTCAATTCTTCCTCGCACAGAACACATAATATTTATTCTGGAATAACTACAAGACTAGTCTCTGTTTTTGTCTACATTTTTTTTTTCCCTTCTAGATTCTACCCTTAATTCTCAGTATTTTATGTCTTTCCTGCCCTGAGGCATCTTTCATTGACACATAACTTTTTTTCAGAGTTCTTGTCCTCAGTGTCTACTTTTTCGCTTGCTTAGATTTCACGTTAACTACCACAGGTTTCTAAAGAGAATTGTTTTTCCATGAGGACTACAAAGTGCTTGTAAATATAAGGAAGTTTGTTCCTACTCTGTTAACATGGCTCTGAATCTTTGTAAATTCCACTTGGTTGAGCATTCTTCTTTCAGTAGGTCTCAATCTTGGTCACCAGTGATAACACGCTGTAGCCATTTGATGAGAAGAATAGCCTATAGAATATAGTCCCAATCAGAAACATCCCCTCCACTGCGTCAAAATATAGGTGACATTGTTAAATATCCTCCCTGGCTATGAAAGCTCAGAAAGAGTTCCTAGTTGGCCATTTTCCACTTAGTTTCCCTTCCCTAGAAGGAGAGGGGGAATATTTTTTTTCTAGATGATCAAAGTTTACAGTTGTCTTAAAAATTAAAAAAAAAAGAAATTAAATACTTTTAGAATAGAATGCTGCCCAAGCATGTTTTAAAATGTTCTCTCCACCTTCCTTTTTCCTCTATAGTCGATACCTATGTGATTTTTTTTTTCTTTCATGAGGTATCAATAGTCTTTGCTTGAGGACAGTGTCTCTAATGGTAAAGGAGATGAAATGTACCTCATGCCCTGAAAGGGACATGTCTGTAAGGGAGGAGGGGATGGAAGGATTTTCTTTCCCTGCTAGAAAGTGAATATTATTTCTGAGTACACTTTCATTGTTTAAGATATATCACAACTATAAAAAGGAAGGACAGTTTGCAAACTTCCTGTGAATTATGATGTTGTTGCTATGTTGTATGATGTTGTTAACATAACAACATAGATGGACTTCACAAAATATCAATTTTTACTTTACTTGGTGGGCTTTTTGCCTCACTCTCAAGTCAAGGATAAAAGAGTCATTTACTTTAGTGACATCTACAGGCACTTTCAGAGAAAAACATTCTCAACTCTCCTTTGTACTGAATTGACCCAATCAGTACAGGCGGATGTGATTCAGACTGATGTTTAGTGGTCTTCAGTGTAGTACTATATAGAAGGGAGACCTTAACCCAGATTCAGCTGAGTCCCAAAACACCTCCATTTGTTTTCAAAACTAATCTTCATAAAATGCCTCATCATCTTGATTTCTTGCCCTCCATCTCAGCCATATTTATCCGATGAAAACTTAGTATTACTATTAGGTCTTGATATTGAACTAAAACAATGTGACTATCTCCAATTAGTTGGCCTATGCCTTGTTCCACCTATAAAATTGTGCCTTTCATGGGATGTGGCTCAGCTGAGGTCTCATCCATGTAACCCTGCCACCCTCACCTTTGCTAAGCTGTAGAAACTTGTGGTCCTGTCTATACTATGTTGTAAGGTATTAAGTGGAAAGGGTGAAAAACTTCTTGGGCGTGGCCTCAATTCCCAGAGTTGGAAGACCATAGAAGACCACTGGGTTGAGTCACCTTGAGTCACCCAAGACAGCTTGTCACTTGCCAATAACTGAGTGACCCTAGTTCAAGCAAAATTGTGGCGTGGCAGGTACTTCTAGAGCAGACAAAGAGAGCGAGGTGAACTGGGTTAGTCACAGAGAAAGTTTTCCATAGCAAGAGATAGTGCAGTGTCAGAGATGGAGGAAGGGCATGGTGCCAATGATAAAAAAGATAAAAATCAATCAATCAATCAAACCCCACAATGCTGCTCTATTAAAGAAAGAGCGAGCCTTAGGAGCCTGCCATGCCAGCAAGTATTTGACAGCTGAGTAAAATCTATGAACAGCACCAGCTTAATAAATAAGACTTTTTTTTTTCTTTTCTTTATGTTTTACTCCACTGTCCCATCCAACCTTGAAGGATCCAGAGGCAAAGGACGGCAAGTCAGGAAGATATGAAGCAAGAAAGAGAAAAGACTCACCATATCCCTCCCCAATCCTCTGGGCCAGGCCCAAGAGAAAGGGAGAAGCTTGAAACTGGATATGAGAAGTTCAGTTTAATTCAGACTGTACTTTTAATACCTTAAAAATAAAATTGACCTGAAAATATCACCTATGTGTGAGGAAGGAATATGACAGAAACTTTTTCAAAAATGGTAGGAGAAAAATAAATATATTTTCTAATTTTATACTACTGAGTCCAACCAATTAGTTGGTGTAGTTTGCAGTTGGGGTTTTACTTAGTGCTTTTTTTTTTTTTTTTTTTGCTAATAAGTCAGTATTTAGGGAGTACTTGAGTAAAAAAGGAGGGAATTGTAGTCCATTTTCACTTGTTCAAAATTCAGGAAAATATCCCAAAGGTTATAATTATTTTAAAGTATATTTATTTTGCATAATTACAGTTTTAAATTTATATAACAATTTAAATTTTTCTTCCTCATAATAATATATAGAATATCACTTCTGTTCTATGAAACAAGGATAGAAAACTTCAGGGACTCCTCTTCTAGACTCTTAGCTAGACTTAAATGGCCAGATTTAAATAAACTTTTTATGCCCCCCAACTCTCCCACTCTCCAAAGTGAGGCTCTTACTGTCGGATCTCAATAAGTTTAGCATCAGTGTCTGAAAGTGTCTGCCTTCTGTGAAAGCTAATTTATCTTTGTTGAAGACTCTTCTGAGTTCCCTGCCCCTCACCCCACGAGGAAGTTCCCATGGCTAGAATGTGCTACTGTGTCTCCAAATGGCTTTCCTAGGAGGCTGTCTTCCGGACAGACTTCTACTGATCAGACGTGAGGATTTTGAAACTTCACAAATATTTATCAAGGGGATTTATAGATGCTTGGCTTTTATAACTGCCTGTTGATATAATTGCCACATCTGCTGCCTAAAAAATACAATGGATTACTCATCAGACAGGAACATGAATAATGAAACACAAAAGGCCTGCTAGTAATTAATCATATAACCTCCTGTGGACCATGGGACAATGAAGGTAAGGGTCTAGGAAAGGTTTCTGGAATTGTTTGTTCATTGTAGGCAGGACAAATTTTGTTGTTCAGGTAAGGGTAATGAAACAGAGGAATAGGTGAGGGAGTACTTCCAAGAATCAATTTACTGATAGCAAAGACCAGGAAGTAGTGATATGTGTTGGACAAATATCCGCTTCCTTATTCCCTAACATACATGAGGTACAGCCAAACCATTGAGTCATCCCTCGGTTACCGCTCTCTTGTCTACAGCAATCTTCCATCTTCCTAGCTTCTTCCACTAGAGCGCAGGCAACCCTCGAGATTCAAGGACACAGTGGATAGAGAAGAGAAAGATGTGTGTGTGTGTGTGTGTGTGTGTGTGTGTGTGTGTGTGTGTGTGTGCTTTCCCTTTCCCCCATTGCTCTCGGCAGATCATCGCCCTACCCATCACGACCATGAGGCAGAAAAGCAGGAGCTAGTCCAGTGTCCACTGGAGGTGAAGGAGTATGATTAGGGCACAGCTCTGGCTGACCTGAGAGGCAAAGTGTTAATTACATGGATAAGCAAATCTGTCTACCCTTGAGTATTTCCTCCTCCCATTCTCCCACTTTGTCTCCCATCCCAAGGGCCTTTTTAAAACTCTCCTAGGGAAAAATAACCACCTCACCAACTAAACTCACTAAGAGTCCACTTACACATCACTACTTAACATAGCTAATGTGCTCTGAGAAATATGAACTCAAAAGAAAGAGCAATGGGGCATCTTAGAATCATAATCACTGAAAGAAAAAATCTGTATAGTGTGTACTAAAGCAGAATTAATAAACCAAGAACAAGATTTGAACGTTGTAAGTATACAAAATACCCTCAAAGAGACAGAGAGGATACTGGAAACAAGAAACAGAAGAGTGGAGTCAGGGCGGAGGTAAAGTAGTGGGGAAGAAAGTCATTTTTTACAAAAAGTAGAGATGCTACTAAGAAAAACAAAGAATTTGAAAAAATTATTTAATAGATTTATTATCATGATAGATACAGCCAGCTGCACGACTAGAAGATTAAGTAGAGGAATTTGCACGATCAAGAGTGGTATAGTATATTCCCCAAAATATTGCTTTATCCATCTTAAATAACCCTCTGTCTATTACAATCTAATACAATCTCCTCTTTTCAGAAAACCATTTCTTCTTCCTACTCAAATTATAGACAAATTACCTTCACGTCGCATTACTGAACTAAAAACATGACATACCAGGGCCCAATATATACATACAGACAGAAGATTACTTCACAGTTTTATTTACGATCTTGGGTTGGTGGTGGACGCCTAGCTACATTGGTGTAAACAAAGTGTCAATCCTGGTGATTACCGTGTTTCCCCAAAAATAAGACCTAGCCAGACCATCAACTCTAATGTATCTTTTGGAGCAAAAAATCATATAAGACCCGGTCTTATTTTAATATAAGACCAGGTATAATATAATATAAAATAATGTAATGTAATGTAATAGACTAGAATAGAATAGAATAGAATAGAATAGAATAGAATAGAATAGAATAGAATAGAATAGAATAGAATAGAATAGAATAGAATAGAATAGACTGGGTCTTATGTTAATTTTTGCTCCAAAAGACTCATTAGAGCTGATGGTCGGGCTAAGTCTTCTTTCTGGGGAAACACAATATTTCCAATCCAAGGCCTCTGACATTTTCACTTCCAGGAAATGAAATTGCCAGTGATCAACACTCTCCAGCCTGCCCCGCCCCCCCCCCAAATGGCAAGTACATTGCTAAATGGACAAAAAAAGAAAAAAGAAAAAAATTAGATCTCTTTTCACCAGGTACCTTGTTATGTGGAGTGAAACTTGACATGGTCAAGGAAACATTTATGTTGGTATTCAAAGATCTTCAACTCAAAAATGAAACAAAATGGACAGCTTTAAGAATTTGAAATATCTGTTTCATTTTATATCAGGTACATGAATAAATTTAAACATATATTCAAATTTGCCTATTCTTTTGGTAGGGAGGAAAACAAGTTGGACTGGGACTGCCTCCAATTTCTGCATATAGCCTCAATACTAGTTTGGGATGCCATAAGACACAGGGTCCCCCATCCTCAACACACCACCAAATATGACAGGTATTGTGAAGAGTAACTATTTGAATTAAAAAACATTTTTTTTTCACAGAATTTGAAGCTATACCTCCAAAATTGTAGCATCTTATCTAAGATACATCATATGAATTCCCACATCAAAAATGGGACATTCATTTCATTCACACTAAAAAATTTATTAAACACATACTAAGGGCCATATATATATGGTTTTGTTTTTTGTTTTTTTTGTTTTTTTTGTTTTACACAGGAAAGAAAAAATCCTCATATTCATGAAAATCACTTAGGTTATTTGAAAGAAAGATTTTAAAGGAAGAAAATTATTGTTAGCTTTTTTAAAATCACAACTATAATATATGACAGCATTGACTTTCAATATATTAATTTTAAGAGTCTCTAATCCACAAATAATGACAACACTTTATATATAGAAATGTTTTCCTCCAGAACAAATACTGAAATATGTGTCTTGTGTAAGCAATTCATAGGAAATGTTGTGAATCTGACTCAGATTTAATGCTGTCCTTCTGCTTCTTTATACTGTAACATATAATTTATAATCTGTACATAGAATACTGCTTTTGCTATATATGGGCAAGTGAGTGGAAAAAACCACTTGGTCATAGGGTATCCCTAACAATAATGTCTACAAAATATGTATATAGTATATTTAAATGATTTATGCAATTATGAAAAGAAAAGAAGCAGAAAAATAAGGATTTAATTAGCTTGGGGGTTGAGTAACATCCAAGGGCTAATACCTTCTCTTGCACAAAGAGATAATTTTCTGATGACATCATTTATTACAACATACAGGATGTAAAGAGTGGATACTGCAGAGTCATTAGCCATGCCCTATAAAATACAGAGACAAGTGTCCGCTTCATTAGTTCATCAGTGAGTTTTGGCCTTTAGTTAAAAATGTCCAAAACCTGCTATTTAAAGCATTTACGTGGCTTCAAATCCCCTCAATTAGCTCAAAATCTTAAATCTTTTCTTTCTGGAAACTAAAAACATTAAATAAGAAATGAAAAAGTGAACAAAGTTTATAAAAGGGAAAATTTTGGATACAGTGTTAGCTTTCGTAGACTGTTTATATAACATGAAAATGATAAAAGAAAGACATAAGAAAAAACAAAAAAATCATGTCTCATAGTGGTAATTTAATTTCCCTCTAGAGTTCCCTGGCTCTATCACTAGTGAATTAGAAACCAAACCTGCCAAGAAGAAACAAAAACAAATATGTTCTGAAGAAATGCACTTACAGTTAGACCTCAAAGAGCTCATTAAATCAAGAATCCTGATTTTGAAGTCAAGGAAATGGGACAGCATGAGTGAGAGTTACCAGAAAAAAATAGATAGCAAATTTAAGTGTATAAAAACTTCAGATTTTAGAATTATGTGCTACCAAATACAAAGTAAATGTGCTGCATATGTTTATAGAAATAAAATAGACATAAGAAAAGAATAACTAGGCAGTTCTGACAAAGAAATACAAAAAATTTCTAGAAATGAAAAAAATGTATATTTGGATATAAAAACTCAATGTACAAGTTAAGCAACAAATTAGAAATAGAAGATGAGAATACAATTATACTGATTGAAAAATCTAAAGAAATTGTCCAGAATATAGAATGAAATAGAAGGCCTAACATCCATGTATATCAGAATTCCAGTAATACAAAAAGAGAGAGAGAACAGGGTAGCAGTTAGTGTTCAAAAAGATGATGTCTGAGAAATTTGTATAACTGTTGAGAGTTTTAGATTTAGGAATGCCAGTGAATCCCAAGAAGGATAAATAACAACATTGTAGAACCCCGAAGCAAAGAAAAGATCTTCAACGTAGCCAGAGATGGAATAATAGTCACCAATGAAAAGAAGTGAACTTATTAGAATGGATGAGTGTCAAAAAATTATGCTGAGTCAAAGAAACCAGACATAAAAGACTACAGAGTACATAACTGCATTTATATGAAATGTCCAAAAGGCAGATTTATAGAGCAAAAAGGCAGATTAGTTGTGGGCTAGAGATGGGAGCAGAAATTAACTGAAAATGGTTATGAGGAAACTTTTTGGGAAATATTCTAAAACCGTATTGTGGTGATGGATGTACTAAAATCATTTAATTGGTAAAAAATGGGCAGAGGACTTGAGGAGACATTTTTCTAAAAAGGACATACAGAAGGCAAGAAGACATATGAAGAAATGCTCAACCTCACTAACCATCAGAGAAATGCAAATAAAAACCACAATGAGATACCACCTCACTCCAGTCAAAATGGCTATCTTCAATAAATCAACAAACAACAAATGCTGGCGCGGATGTGGAGAAAAGGGAACACTAGTGCACTGTTGGTGGGATTGCAGATTAGTGCAGCCACTATGGAAAACAGTATGGAGGTATCTCAGGAATCTGAAAATGGAACTACCCTATGATCCAGTAATTCCACTCCTAGGCATCTACCCGGAGAAATCCAAAACTCCAATTCAAAAATCAGTATGCACTCCTATGTTTATTGCAGCACTTTACACAATAGCCAAGATATGGAAAAAACTGAAATGCCCATTGGTAGATGACTGGATTAAGAAGCTGTGGTACATTTATACAATGGAGTATTACGCAGCCATAAAGAAGAAAAAAATCTTATCATTTGCAACATGGATGGATCTAGAGAACATTATGTCAAGTGAAATAAGTCAGAAAGAGAAAGACAAGTACCATATGATCTCACTTATATGTGGAATCTAAAGAAAAGAATAAGTGAAGGAACTAATCAGAAACAGTTTTGGGGACACAAAGGAAAAACCGAGAGTTGTTAGATGGGCGGCGGGGGGGTGTTGGGGATAAGGGGAAAGGTGAAGGGATTAGGAAGCAGCTGGTAACCACAAGATGGCCTCAGGGTTTTTTGAAAATTAATTTGGGGAACGTATTCAATAATGTTGTAAAGATTTTGTTGGGTATCCGATGGACATGCGTCCTATTTGGGAGACCACCTCAGGGATACTGTGGATGCCTGATCATGGCATTGTACACCAGAAGCTAAACATTAATGAATGCCAATGATAATTTTATATATATAATGTGATGGCTCAGTGTGAGGTCGGAGAGATAGTGGTTGGGGGGAGGGGGTTCACAGTGTGAGGGATATAAATGATGAACGTCTAAGTATTACCTTGTCTTGTACACCTGAAACTAATAAATTAAAAAAAAATTAAAAAAATCATTTAATTGGGCCCTTTAAAGAAAAAATGGATGTATTAAAATCATTTAATTATGCCCTTTAAAGAAAAAATAAGGTGAGGCCTGAAAGTAAGAGAATAGAAGAAAATATACTAGGCAAACATAAGTTCCCTCTGCCCTCCCCAAAATAAAAGGGTGGATTAGCTAAATTAATGTAAGATAAAACAGATTTTAAGATAAAACATTACTAGAAAGAAATATGGTAATAATATAATAATAAAAGGTTTAAATCACACATTGATGTAAAATTTCTAAACTTGTATGAAACTAATAATATAGATCAAAATACATAAAGCAAGAATTTACAGAACTATAAAATGACAATTAAAAATTCATCACCAAGTGGAAAATTTAAAAAATAATCTCATTAATTAGTAGTTAAGCAGACAGAAATATCAGTAATGCTATAAAAGATTTGAACAGCGTATGTACTTATTTTAATCTAATAGACATATAAAATCCATTACACCTAATAAACATTTTTATGCATAAAGAAAAAAATATATAAAAGTTGCTAGAAAGAAAACCTCAGAAAACTTCAAAGGATTTATACCATGCAGATCACATTACCTGACTTTAATGTAATAATTCAGTGATAATTAGAAAACCGTATATTTGGAAATTAAAAGCATACTTCCAATAAACCAAAAACACAAATAAAAATCATAATAGGAACTAACAATATTTAGAACTGAGAGATAACAAAATATAGTACTACATATCAAAACTTGTAGAACATAGCGAAAGCAGTACTTAGAGATATTGATTGCCTTAAGAAATTTTATAATATAAAATCTGAAAATTAATAAACTAAGCAAGAACATAACATACATAACAGACAAAAACCAAAAAAAGTGGTAAATAACATTAATGAGAACAGAAAAAAATATGAATTAAATAGAAAACAAAGATATAATAGAAATAATCAAATGTCTAAACTTTTTTTTTTAAGGACTAATAGAAAAACAATGGTAAAATTGTTAGAGAAAACAGAAAAATTCACAAACATTAGAAATAAAAATGACACAGGTTAAAAGGTTATTTAGAGAATCTTCAGAATGACCTCATATCACTAAATTTGAAAATTTAGCTAAAATGAATAAATTTTTTAAACATAATTTAACAAAATCAATTCAAGGAGAAATACTCCAAATACTGAAAGACTAAAGTTCATAAAATTTATCAATAGTTTGCAATCATCTCACAAGGAAAATGCCAAGACTAAATGACAGGACAAACAAGGTCTACCAATTATTTTAAGGTCCATATAAGCAAATCCTAAAAACATTAATCCAGAAAATAGAAAAATAAAAAACACTACCCAACTCATTTTCCAACAGTAGTAATAATTGGAGACCAAAAGGCCAAATATTCACTCGAACACAGACGCACCTAAATAAAATACTAGCAAACCAAATCCAGCATTGAATACAAAAGACTAAAACGTCATGATCAATTTGGGTTGAAATTGAAGGTTAGTATTATATAAGAAAATCAGTGATTCAACACATTAACAGATTATAGGAGAGAAATCATATAATTATTCCAATAGGAGTAGAAAAAGCATTAGATGAAATTAAGTAGTAGCCATGATTTAAAAAAAAAAAATTGTAAGAACACTAGGAATAGAAAGGAACCAGATAAAGGGTGTCTACAGAAGCTATGCCCAAATATGATGGCAAATGTGAATGCATTTCTTTCATAAGAGTAACCACAAGACAAGTTTGCTTTCTTCTATCATCTCACGGAGCTAACAACTGCACAGTGCTTATTTTAGCTGAGCAGCATTTCTACATATATTCATTAGGCAATGGATAGAGAATTTGGTGGGATTCAAGATCCCAATGTTAATATACTTTCTCAAAGATGCAAAGAGCAACTGCCAAATTTTCTGGTGACATGCAAATACTACTAATATTTCAAGAAGAGCGGGGAATAACAACACCCTCCCAAGAAGCTCTTTAGTACAAACTGAACCCTGATATTTATTGTGCAATATTAGGCAATGTAATGTTTCTGGTGAGATAATACTTTGAACTCTTTGGAATTAGACTGCCTTCATTCTCTGAAAACAGCGATAACAATCTATTTTACAGCAGAACATTGAGGGGGGAAAAATTGTGTGTGGTCAGTACTTTATCATCCATTAAGGGAAAACAGCACAAACACACTGAAATATTGCACTTCCTATTAACCAGTATCTTTAAAAGGATATTAGAGGTCAAATGTAAACACAACTGGTAAAATCTAAGACAGCCAGACGATTGGTTATTCTGATTTTTTACTACATCCCACTGCCTTCCCAGCCCCTGAAATGTAACATTCTTTTTAAAAGAGGGAAAAGGAAGAAAGGGAGGGAGGGAAGGAGGAAAGAAGGAAGGGGGAATGGAAAAGGGAAGATTGATTCAATGAGTTAAGGAAAAATAAATAACTATTTTCTTCATTTTTTTAAGCCTTTATAAGGTATGGTATTACAAATGCCAAGGAATGTATCATATTCAGTTTGTTTCAATAAACACACACTGAGTATCTATAATATATCAGGCATAGTGCTGGGCACTGAGTATAGAGATGAAAGGGAATGAACCATTTTCTCAAGGGGTTTTAAGTTTAGTGGAAATTAGAAGCACATGTACTCTTCCAGACAGCTAAAAAGTGATATACACACATCTGAGCCCAAGTCAAAGGATATTTGGAAAAATATCACAAATACTGTACATAAAAAGCTTAACACTAAAATGAATTTTCAGTCAATACTAATGTAATAAACTTATGCCTGGTTCCTGATGAAGAAAAATATAAAGAAAAACAATCAACCTACAATACAAATCAATAATTTGAAGAAATAATTTTAAAGCTTACTAATTTGAAGTAAAAAAACATACCTATACTCACTTGGGCGTTTTTGTGGCTATATAATATGCTGCCATAGGAGAATGCTTTTGTTTGTTTGTTTGTTTTAGTTTCAGGTGTATAAAACAATGTAATAGTTAGACATTTATACCACTTACAAAGTGATAATTCCCCTCCCCGAGTCTACTATCCCTCTGACATCATATACAGCCGTTACAATTCCATTGACTCTATTCCCTATGCTGTACTCCACATCCTGTGACCATATATATATCTATATCTATATATATATAGATATAGATGATGATATAGATATAGATATAGATATAGATATAGATATAGATATAGATATAGATGATATAGATATAGATATAGATATAGATATTAACTTATACCTGACATTTATTTATTCTGCTTCAGCTTCAGGTGTAGAGAACAATGGTCAGGTATCTACATTGTCCATGAAGTGGTCTCCCTAAGAAGACAAGTGCCCATCTGACAGTTTGGGGAATATAATCAATAATGTTGTAGAGAATGCCGTTTTTAAAAGCTAGATGATTTGTTTAGTCATTACCATTCTCCAAGCTCAGCTACAAATACTGCTGATTTGAACCCAAGTTTAGCTGTGTGGGCTCTGACCAAAGAGAGTTGTCATGCCTGAAAGGATAACCAATGACCAAGAAAATAATGAAGGGATGTCCACACTGGACTTGCTGCAGGACCTAACAGAGAACATTTTGGTAAATTGGAGGACTTGATTGTTCTAACTCTAAAATGTAGCCAAAATGTTTTGAGCGCTTACTCTCTGTGCCAACCACTTGATACATATCATTCCATTTTAATCTGATGGTTTAGATTTGCGTCTGACAAATGCTTATATGTAAATTCTGGTCAAATCATTTTGCTTTCTTCCCCCTGGCCATAGCAAGGTCTAGACACACAATCCCCTTAGTCAAAAGATAGATCTGGAATAACAAGAGCATCACAAACCTCTGCTTTTACCTTCTTTGTTGCCCTAAACTCCCTGGGAGTGATCAGAGTGAAGCCTGGGTCCCACAAATGCTACTTAACTTTTCCTGTCCCTCTCTGATGAATCTTGTATGAATTGAGCAAAAGCTAAAAAGTCCCTTCAAATAAACTACGAGACATTCTAAGAAGGTGGACTTTACTAACGAAAAAGGCATAAACATGTCGCTATCATTCTAGTGGGAGTATGAAGTGAAATCATCTTTCCACACAAAAAAAATTGAGAACAGTGGTTCAAAAAAGTATATTTTCTTTTATCCACCAATTTTCATGTCTAAGTGTTTTTTCTAGTTTGATCAGGCATAACTATGTACAAATATGTGTGACCAAGAATATTCAATAATTTGTTTATAATAGCAAAAAAAAATGTGGAAACAGTATGAATTTCCAACAATGGAGAAATGGATAATTCTACCTCAGGATAGAATAATAAGTAGCTATTTAAAATCATATTATAAAGGAGTGATTCTAAACCTCAGCATCACTGCCACTTTGGACTACGTACTTCCTCATTGTGGGGTTATCCTGTGCGCTGTAGGATGTCTCACGGCATCCCGAGCTTCTACCCACTAGATGCCTGAAGCAAAAATTGTTTTCAGATGTTACCAAATGTCTTCAGGCGGTGAAACTAGCCCCTGGTTTGGAATCACAGTTACAGAGGAATGCTCATTGTCATGGGAAAATGTCCAAAAAGAGCTAACAGATGAAAGACAAAGACTATGACTGTGACAAATATGCTCCTCTCTCTCTCTCTCTCTCTCTCTCTCTCTCTCTCTCTCTCTGTGTCTCTCGCTGTCTCTTCCTCCCTCACCTTGTTAAAAAGGAACTGGAAGGATAGTCACCAAAATATTAATAAAAATCTCTTGGTGGTGAACTTATAGGTCTTTTTTTCCCCATTCTTTGGTGTTATCTGAATTTTCTGAACGCCACTAAAAAGGCTTCCAGCATCAATATGACAATGCATCTGCTTCCAAAACAAGGGATAGTCAATGACTAAGGAATGCCATGTAATTACTGAAACATTTTCCGAAAGAGGAATTTCCTTCCCCACAATTCACTGAGTCTTCAGCGGCAGGGATCAAGGAAGGTCTGAAGACAAAGGACAGAGTGGATCTTCCCCTGTTGGTCACGTCATCCTCACCAAGCAAAACCATTGGCTTAGCTGCTGAAGGGTGTCTGAAATTTTAGGATTCCAGGTGGAATTATCTGCTGGTCAATTTGAAGCAAGTGGACAGAAAACCAACATTCCTGTGGTAGTGTGCTTAATAAGTCTACCCCCTCAGGGGCGTTTTTGTGTGAAGAATGTGGAAAGAAAATAAGCAGCAATCTTTTAAGAAACATTTGGGTCTAAAGATCACAGGCTGCATTCCATTTTCTCACATCTTTCATTCCCCAGTTTTCTCTTTTGTACACAAACATACTTCCAGAGAAATCTTTAGTTGGTAATAAGGCCACTTGGGGAGGTAGGGCTGAGTGAGAAAGGTTTGGTTCCTTATGTGGAGAAGATCTTTGCTCTGCCCCCACTCCACCCCCCAGTTATATTGGCAGGATGGCCTGTTCTATGGCACTTCAGTGTGAAGTTTTATATCAGTGGGGAGAGGGGGACAAGGGGGAAGACATGCTACTGTGAGTGTGCATAAAGAAGCAGTCAAGCATAAGACAAAACTTCACCTATGTTGAGATTCCACCCGGTCTGGCCCAACACTGACCTGCAGCTGGTACTGCTGTAAGTAAATCTTCTCAGGGTGGTTCACTAGAAACCAACCACGATATCCAGAGATTATATCTAAATGTAAAGCTTTAAAAACACTGTCCACATATCAAGTATTTACTCCCAAATATCCACGCTTCTACTGAAATCAGTTGCACTAAGCTGGGACCATACTTTACTCTGAGTAACCTTCAAAACCAGGATATGGAAATAGGGGAACTCCGGTAAACTGTTGGTAGGAATGTAAATAGGTACAGCCACTGAGGAAAACAGTACGCAGCTTCCTCAAAAAAGTGAAAAATAGGACTACCATTGAATCCAGCAGTTCCACTTCTGGGTATATATCAAAAAGAATTGAAATCAGAATCTCGAAGCGAGATCCACACTCGCATACTCATTGTGGCATTATTTACAATAGCTAAGACATGGAAGCAATAAATGCCCAGTGATGGATTAAAGGGGAAAATAGTAGTATTTACACACAATGTATATGTTTATTCAGCCTTTAAGAGGAAGGAAATCCTGCCATTTGTGACACCATGGATGAACCTGGGGGACATTATGCTAAGTGACATAAACCAGACACAGAAGGACAAATGCTACATGATCCCACTTATATGGGATCATATATGAGATATCTGAAATAGTAAAACTCATAGAAGCAGAGAGTAAAATGGTGGTTGCCAGGAGCTATAGGGTAGGAGAAATGCGGAAGTATTAGTGAAAGGGTACAAATCTTCAGTTATATAAGATGAGCAAGTATTAGAAATCCACTGTACAACATAGTCCCTATAATCACCAATACTGTATTATACTCTTAAGATTTTGATAAGAGGGTAGATCTTATGTTAAGTGTTATTACCACAAAATAAGATTTAAATAGATAGATGTATAAACTAACTAACTAACTAACTAAATGGGGGAGGAAAAACAATAACCCAGGATTTTTAGACAACATGACTAAACATTGTCCAGTGTTGTAGTTTTTACCTTTTTACAGACAAAGCTCTTCTGGAGCTCTGATTATGCAAAACTATTTCAACTTATAATCCATGCAAAAGTGAACACATTTTTTTTACCTAAAATGAGAATCATATGTGTGTTTTGCATCCTTTGTAATTTTTTGAAAACATGCTAGAAGATAAACATAACTGTTATATTTCTCTTGGACTTGATAACCTTGAAGATTCACAAATAATACTGTTAGGGTGATTTGAAAGTTACAGATTCCTTGAGGGTAGTTCCTAAGAAAGCATCTAGAAAGCTTGCTGGACTACTTACAGATACAGAAAGGGGAGGATTGCGTCCCTAAGCCCACCGACCCAGAGTGAAATGTTTTATCTATGAGGGATGTTTGTTTGGGTATGTTTTTGTTGTTGTTTTAAAAAAAGCTTGGAATATTTTTTTTTTTTAATTGGGGAACAATGTGTTTCTCCAGGGCCCATCAGCTCCAAGTCGTTGTCCTTCAATCTAGTTGTGGAGGGCGCAGCTCAGCTCCAAGTCCAGTTGTCATTTTCAATCTTTAGTAGCAGGGGGCTCATCCCACTATCCCATGTGGGAATTGAACCTGCAACCTTGTTGTTAAGAGTTTGTGCTCTAACCATCTGAGCCATCCAGCCGCTCCCTGGGTATGTTTTTCAGTGGAGAGAAAATGCAAAGATGGATGAGGGAGAAAGACTGAGGCTGAGGAGATTCACTAGACAGAATAGATTTTTTTCATAATACTGTTGGAAGTTAGGCCAAGTGATTCTCAGGGGAGCCAATTAGTTAGCCTGTTCATTCTTGATGAATTCAGCATGAAGAGGAATAGAGAGGATCTTCTCCCCATCTGCCAAGAGACACAAAAATTTTTCCCTGCCAAGTTTGAAGAGTAGAATAAAACTCATTAAGCATTTCTAAGATCCTTCTCCTGTCTCATTCTGGTTTTTCTTTCTGGCCTGAATAACATGACCTTCTTGACAGGTCCATGCAGACTGGATAAAGGGTTCAATGGGAAGCCAAGTTTTGCTCACCTAAAGAAAACACAGTAACCTATCAGGAGAGAGGTTTGGAGTGCCTACTGAGAAGGCTGTAACTCTGTAGGGCTGTATGTTCCTTGTTAATTTGTTCTGAGCCTTGTAATCTCTTGAGACTGGTGAGACAAAATTCTACAGGGTGCTGTGTGGCTTAGAGCATGGCACACAGGGAAAAAAAAAAAACACTACACATGCATAAAAATACACACCAAAAATGTAACCAACAAAGAAAGCCAAGTAAATATCTAAACCATACAAATCACAAGATAGTGGATTACATGTTGAAAGCTAATCATGGTCATAGTTTCTGAAAACCCTAAACAGGCCGTTACCTTCTTCCTTTATTGTCCTCATATTCCACTAGCATTCTTAGGAATGTTGCTATATAGAAAAAAGCTTACAGATTGCCAAATCATTCATGAAGCAAAATAACAAAGTATTCATTAACAAACAAAATGACAAATATTGAGTATGCAATTACCTAGAGTACAAACTCTCACAAAATTTCCATTTTTTACTGGATATGTACTTTCCCCATGGCCTCACAAATAATGGACAAGAAACCAATGTCCTATAAACCAGAAATCAAGCCATCTATACATCAAATATTCCCCATTGCTGGGTTTCCATCTACCACTAAGGCATGCCTGCGTATTAATACCTTAAAAATATGTTCTCCAATCCCCTACCTTAGTAAAATGCTACATCTTAAGAACTCTTTTGTATATTTCTTATCTAATAAGATAAGCTGCTATTTTATTAAGTTGGTGCAAAAGTAATTGCAGTTTAAAAGATTAAAAATAATAGCAAAAACCGCAATTACTTTTGCACCAACCTAATATTTCCTCTGCTACAACTTGGTATTGATTGCTCTCTGTGGATTTTTTTTTTTTTAGCAAAAAACAAAACAAACAACAACAACAAAACTTTAATTCTGTGATTTACAGGATTTAGAGTTTATTTTTTGGAAAACTCTCCAACCCCAGCACCAAACATCACTTCTTGGTTTTCACTCTTAGAATCATCCTCCCCATGAAGTGACAATAACCATGGCCAGCTTTACCATCAGTGCTACCTCCAGAGAAGTCTGACTAAATATGGCCTACCACCTATGGATATTTCAATAAAAAGAACTTAGTCAATTAGGAAGTTGGAAAAATTGGCCATCTTGTTAAATAACTTTCTGAGTAACTTACTCTTTCTACTTCAATCCTGTAAAAACTTGTATTTCTAAAATACACTGCTTTCTGGCTGTAATTTGAAGATAATTAATTTGCCTAGATTCCTATAAGTGAAAGGAATCTATCAAGAATCTAAATAGATAGACGTTGGACTTTAAGTGTTGACTGGTCTTTAACTACATAGCCCTTCTCTCCAAATGGAGATAATCGATTTTGTGAGAATTAAATGACACATAGAATGCACCTAGTACAAGATCTGAAATCTAACAGACACTCAATACATGTTAGCCTATATTAATTTAGTTCTTCCTCTGTATCTAACTTTAATTTCCTTTCTACCTTCTCTCTTTAGTGGTAAAGTCAGCTCCATTTACAGACTCTGACTCTTATCTAGACAAGACTTGGGCTGTCTTCTATCTTGTCCTCCATGTGGTTTAGTTTTTGTTTTGGAATCTTTCTAATGTCATATGTTGCTAGGCAATTTTTTCTGGTTTCATTAATTTAGTACTAGTACAAACAAAAATATATCCAAATAGTTTGGTTTTCACTAATATTGCTCTTCTTCCAAAATAAATATATTCTACTTTTGTGTCAAAAGACTTATGATGTGGTTCCAGACCTTCACAGAGCTGCGGCTGATGATAAACTTAGTAATTTAAGAACTTCACCACTCATAGTATAAGTACATGGAAAATGAATAACAATGAGTGATGAAGTACAGTAAAAAAAAAAAAAAAAAAAAAAAGAAAAGAAAGAAAGAAAGACTCCAAATTAATTGAAGGCGAAAATGTATGAGTTTCAAATTATAAGCAGAAGAGAAAACAGAGTGATTTCTTTTTGGAATCCTTTATCTAAATACTATGTGGAAATATGACACTTAATTTTCAGGGCAAAACTGATATGCCATATTATGGCCAGACCATGGAAACAAGTTACTGAAATTAATCATTTTGATAAATAATCTCTTGAGGTTTGACAACTCTATATGATTTTGGAGTAAAAGTAAGCAAAGGAAAGCTTGGACTGCTTTAAATAGGTTAAGAGTATTGGCTTTAATAGATCTTTTAATATTTAATTTTGAAATGTTTTCTGATTTTCTAATCCTTCTTATCTGATTTTATTCATATAGGCTGTGGAAACTTGCTTTTTTTTTTTTTTTTTTTTTAAGTAGGAAGGGAATGAACACTATTCAAAGTAATGGGATTCAGAACAATTTGCTTTTATCCAAGACTAATTTGGGGGGATAGCTTTCTGTATGATCCCACCCTATTTTATAGCCACATTAAAATGTCAGAGGACTTTATGGATTATTCCATGCTGCCAGAGCTACACTTTCAGAAATACCCACCATGCTTTAAAGAAGGGACACAGCAGTGTTATTAACACTGCTTTTGTTATTTCAGGAGTGTAGAAGAGGGGAATTCAGTGAAAATTGCTGGCATCCAAGCCCACAGTGAATCTCTTCTTCATTTGAAGTTGTAGATTATTATCAATGGATTAGAAGAATGAGTTTGGTGAGTTTCACAGAAGCGTTTTTGAGATTCTTTTATTATATAAAAAAGCTTTTGAGTGAAGAAATAAGCCTTTAAGTGGGATGGCCTCCCTCAGATATTTTACTCATTTCCAGTAAGTCATCTTCAAAAATGAACAATGCTTCTAACTGAAGAGTCACAGTATTTCCACATACCCAAGGCAAACTGGTGAGGGAGCACTGAGTTATGATGAAAGTTTGTACTATGATGACCTTTCTCATGACCATAATTGATGGATGTGTCCCTGAAACATTTTGCAGGGCTGCTGCTATGTTTAGAAATGTGCCTGTGACTCATTATGATCATAATTGGGAAGTTAATAGGGGGCAGATTACCCAGTAACTATGGGGATAACTCACTCCCAAGGATGCAGTTCTTTCAAGCAGAATCACCTTCTGCAGAATGTACAGTTGTCTCCTTGTTAGGACTGTACAGGCTAAGATCACAGCTTCATAATCCAGACTATTTTTGATCAGAATAAATACCAAAATAGTCAAATCAACAGTTTCAACATCCATTCTACAATGAATAAAAGTGTAAAATGCTGGGGGAAAAAATCTTTTCTTTAAAAGCTCATACTCTGGCTTCTTCCTGAGCTAGAAATATGGAAAGAGTTTTTCATTCCTACCCTATCAACTAGAACAGACTGGATAAATTACAAGTCCTAATTCATCTTGAACCTAGAAAACTGAGGTGGTAGGGAATCTAACAAGTCAAACCCTAAGAACAGACAAGTATCTTTAAGAGAAAGGAAGTTTAATCATGGAAAACAAAAGGAAGCCAGGGCTGCCTACAAGTATGTAAGACAAACCCAGTTAAACATTTCAATCACTCCCTATAGTCCAAGGGTGGGTCCATATGAATACACAGAACCCCTGGAAACTGCCAATGCAAGGAGAATTTGTACCACCTCAGTCATTCTTCTCCATGACTCCCTAATGTTCCACTAAGAAAACAGAGATCACTTCTGCCCCCTAAAGTAGCAAAAACCAAATAACAAGGAACAGCAATCTACCTCTATGGGAGTGGCAAGAATGGAGAGAAAAACCTCTCTGAGGGACAGGTACACAAAGAAGGTTTATTACTGAGGGTGGAGCAGGAACATTAAGAAAACACAATGGCAAATGAAACCCCACCCTAAACACAAGGTAATGCTAGAGGAATTTGAAGCCAGGGATACAGTGAATGAACGCATAACAACAACAAAATCCAAACCCAGTTCACTTCTGAACAGATTGACATAACACCTCACAATAACAGCCCAACAGAAGACAGGTGAACACATTTCCAAGCATAAGTACTAGTTACCTTACTCTCTATGGTTCTACATTTGATACCCACTGTTGAATAAAAGATCATGAGACATACAAAAGAACAAAACAGCTCATTGACAAGAGAAAAAGCAACTGACAAAACCAGAGATAACCCATATGTTGGCCCATAATACAGTAATTTTAAAATCACTTTATAATAAACAGATCTAACAGGAAAGGTGGTCAACATGCGTGAACAGATACTGAATTTCAGTGGACATATGCAAACTATAAGAGTCAAATAGAAATGCTAGAAACAAATACACAAAAACAGAAATAAAGAATGCCCTCAATTGTCACTGCAATAGACATGATCCAGCTGAAAAAAAAAAAAAAAGCCTTCTCAAAAATAAGTCGATAGAAATTTCCTAAATTGGAACACAAAGAGAGAGGGAATGAAACAGATGAGAGCATTCAAGGACTATAAGATGATATCAAATGATCTAACATACACCAACTGAAATCCCAGAAGAAGGCAAGAGAGGCCATGAGATAGAATAAATATTTGAAGAGATGATAGTCAACAATTTTCCAAAAATAATAAAGGACATCAAATGCACATATCCCAGAAGCTCAAAGATTGCAAAGCAGGATTTTTTCTTTTTCAATAGACATATATACAATGTGGTGAAAACCAAAAAGAAACAGAAAATTTTTAAAATAACCACAGAAAAAGAGCACATTACATATAGAAGAACAAAGGTAAAACTGACAACAGATTTTTTTTTTTATCAGAAAGTAAGAGAACATGAAGACATATTGAAAGAAAAAAAAAACAACAGCGGAAAGTTCTATACACAATGAAAATATAGTTTAAAAATGAAGGGAAATTAAAGACTTTTTCAGGCAAAGAAAAAAAAGAGGGAATTTGTTAGCAGCACACACATTAAAAAATGTAAAAGGAATTTTTTTAGGCAGAAAGAATACGGTATGGCAGAAATTTAAACTTATACAGAGAATTAAAAATTTCTGGAAATGGTTAAAATGAAAGTAAACAGAAAACTTTTCCTTTTTTAATTTTAATGGCACTAAAATAAAATTACCTAAAGCAAAAATAGTACAAATTATTGTGTTTATAGAATATACAAAAATAAAATCTATGGCAAAAGTAGCTTAAAAGTTGGGAGGGAAAAATTGGACGTACACTGTTGTAAGATTCTTAAATTTACACATTAAGAGGTATAATATAGATGAAGGTAGAATTAAATTAATTAAGAAGTATATTGTTGTGTTAGGACATGAGATAAAAACATTTTTTTAAAAGTAGTAAAAATAATAACCCAATAATGGAGATAAGTAAAATGGAAATTAAAAAATAATCCAAAAACATGCAGAAAAAGAAGGGAAAAAAAGAACAAATAGAAAACAACAAGCAAGACAGATTTTAATTTAACCATATCAATAATTACATTAAGGGCAAATGGTCAAAACAAACTAAATAAAAACCAGAGATTATCTGATTAGAAAGATAAAAAACAAGACAGAAATATATGCTGGTTACCTTAAAACCAATGTGAAACTAAAGACTCAAATAATTTAAAAGCAAAAGTATGGGAAAGATATACCATGCAAACACTAACTGAAAGAAAGGTGCAGTGACTATATTAATGTCAGACAAAACTGATATCAGAATAAGGAGTACTTTTAGGGTGACCTTGGGTGAGGCAGTGATTTGTTATATACAAAACCAAAAGCACAACCTGAAAAAATAAAGTGATAGATTGAAATTTATTGAAATATGAACTTCTGCTCTTCCAAATACACTGTTAAGAAAATGAAGATACAACCCATTGACATAAATAAAGTATTTTTGAAAGGCATGTTAGGTAAAGAACTTGTATCTAGAATATGTAAAGAACTCTCAAAACTCAATGATAAGAACAATTTTAAAAAGCAGTCAAAAGATTTGATATACAAATAATATGGCAAATAAGTACATGAAAAGGTGCTCAACATAATTAGTCTTTAGGAAAGTGCAAATGAAAATCACACCATGCTGACACTATACACCCACGTGACTAATAAAAAGAAAACCCCACAAAACTGACAATATCAGCACTGACTAGGATAAGAAGCAACCACAATTCTCATGCATTGCTGGTAGGAATGCGCAATGATGCAGCCACTTTAGGAAATGCTTTTGCAGTTTCTTAATGGTACATACATTTACCATAGGACCCAACAATCTCCTTGATTTTTACCCAAGAAAAATGAAAACTTCCACACAAAAGGTTCCCACAAAAACCTACACATAAATGTTTGCAGTGAGGTTATTCATAATCACCAAAAACTAGAAATGGCACAATGCTTACCTGGTCAACTCCCAAATAAACTGAGCGATACCCGTATAATGGAATAATACTCAGTGAGAAAAAGGAACAAACCATTGAAAAATACAAGAAGGAACTGCATTATGTTTAAGTGACATAAGCTAAACTGAAAAGACCACACACTATATGATTCCATTTAGACGTCATTCTGGAAAAGGCAAAATTATAGGAACCGAAACAGATCAGTGGTTGCCAGGTGCTGAGGGGGAGAAAAAGGTGTTGACTACAACCACAAATTAATTTGGGGAGCTATTAGAACCATTTGAGGTCTTGATGTATGGTATATGCATTTGTCAAAACTCACAAAATGGTACACTAAAAAGAGTGAATCACACTTCTTACTGTATATAAATTATACCTCCATAAAACTGACCACAGACACACACACACACACACACACACACACACACACACACACACACGAATGAACTAGAACTAAAAGGCCTCTGAGATTATTTCAAGCTTAGCAGATCAATATTAATAAATGTGGTACCTGCACTAATAGAACAAATCCGATGTAGGCTGTATTCAAAGTGACAAGCACTGAACCAGTCTGATGATAATGATCACGACCAAGTACAATTTTATAGCCCCACGTTCCCCCCAACAACTAAAAATATGCTCAGAAGAATATTTTTATTTTCCTAGGACCCCCAGATTATCCCTCATCAACTAGTGTTATTTCCATATGGCTTTGTTTATCCCCCAATTTGGCCCACTTTCCCAGCCCATGCTAATCTTCCTTACTCCCCTCTGTTCCCTGGCGCTCCTAATCTGTCATCAGCAAAATCCCCACCCATGATCCGCAACCTCCTATGTGAATAGTCTTGCTGCATCTGAAATTTGGATCACCTTGAGGACACTACTTCTTTTACAGTCTTTTCATGGGGCTGCTGTTGATCTATCCAGCTCCTGTGCTGCCAAACTAAGATGTGCCGTAGTTATCCTCTTTGGTATTTAATGTTGCCTCCAGATCATAATTCTTCAATATCTCTCATCTCTCTCCTTGTTATAATCATCTATAGAGACCCATCTGACTGCCCCTCATTTCTTGAAGAGTTTAGCTTGTGGCTCATTATCTCTCTCTCCTTCATTTGGTCTTTCCACAGTTCTTGTGATCTTCATATCCCTGCAAAAAAATATTTGTTATCTCAGCCTTTCAGTCCCTTGGCCACCTTACCTCCAATAATCTTGTTCTCTCTGCCACTCACTTCCCAGTCCCACCTCTCACAGTCTTTCCCCTTCTCACCAACAGCTGATAACCTTGTTTCCTATGTCACTAAAATTGAAAGCAATAAGAAGAGAACATCCTCATTCTCCATCCATTGGTCTACCACTATGTCTTTGCCTATGCCTTGGTCTAACTATGTCCTAACAAATATGAATGTGGAACACTGCTTTTCCTGCTGTTCTTCCAGATGAACTATACAGACTTCTATCTAAGCCCAACGCCTCCATTTCTGAACTAGCTCTTAGTGGGGCTCCCACCCTGAAGGACATCACTCTTTAGTGGGCTGCAATCACTGTTGGAAGGAATCAACATTCCAGGAATCATCTGAAGACAATCAACTTTCAATTTCCTCTGTGTGGATTACACACTTGATGCAATCTTTCCCTTCATTCAGACTATTTCCTACCCTATGATCTCCACTTCCCTCTCCCCGGCCTGTTGAAGGAATTTTCGTGTTTTGTGATTGGGATAAACTGCACCTGAATATACCTATCTTTCAGGCTGCAGGTGATACTGAGGTATGCAACCTGAAAGGATGTATAAAGTAGCAGAGCACAAAGAGGTTCTGTGCGAGGAGCATGATGTAACTCCATTTATGAAGCAGGCACTTGCTGATGCTCTGACCTGAGAGCCCTACCCACCTCTGTGGATCCCCGAAACGTCCATGCTCACTCTGCTTTAGCCGGCATCCCTGAGAACACATGGCTATTGTTCACCCTTGGCTGGACTCCTGGCCAGATTAGTGCTAACTCTGTGACAGCTAAATGGACTATGTTCATTTTTCAAAATTAATCAAGAAGCATTATGGCACATAGAGAGAGAAACATTTGAAAAGAAAAAGTTCAACAACAGAAAAGGAGATATTCATTGATCTCTTCCTCTTCCAAGAAGCTGCCTATCTGGTCCTCTGTTCCTCTCAGTCTTACAAACACTCATGCAGCCTTGGCAGAAAGAAAAGGCCATCCCCACAAGTACCTTGCAGCATACTTCCCAACTTGGATTCAGGTACCACAGACCCTAGACCTAAATCTCCAAACTCAGCACAGAACAATGATTCTACACCAGCTACCTGTCCTCTCACCAAGAGTACAGGTTTACTCTTCGTGATATACAAAGGGTGGACTCTGTCTTGTAACAGATGGTCTGGCAAACAGAATCAGGATGGTCTATTTACTATCAATCAAACCACACAAGCTGGTAGGAAGTCTGGACCCCAGTTCTGGGATACAATTGGCTCATTTAGCAGCATGCTTTAATGTCCTTTCCCAGGTAACACATCCCACTTTGGTTCATAAGCTGCCTATGTCACAACTGGTCTTTCATTTTTCCTCATAAATAGTATTTTCTAAACTAACCTCCATGTCTTGATTTTCTTTTTATTGCCGCCATTTTCCTTAAATACTTTCCTTATAAAATGGGAACTCCAGAAAAAAATTTACAGATCTTGCCAACTAGTTTAAATATGAGGTAGTTTTATTTTTATGTTATAAGTCAGAATTCTGAGATGCAGGTAATATACGTAGCGGAAGTTCATATAAGTGAGGGCCCCACCTCACATATGAACTTGGAACACTTATTTGAAAGTCATGTTACTTTCCATTAGACCACGATGTCATTAGGATAGAGGATGAAGGAAGGAGTAATATGAAGGAGTATATCACTCTCATAGTATGTGACGCCAAGAGCACCGGGAGATAGTATAGAATTGTGTTTGGCACATAGTAGACACTCATGCCCAAAATAAACAAAAGCAAAAGACCGAATTATTCGATAGACACATTATTGACTTCCAGGGTCAATGGGCTTCATCAAACATTGCCACCATATGTGTCTTACTTTGCACCCCTTGCATACATGGCACGGTGCCACGTAGTAACTTCATTCACATAGTCGGCCTGCTCCTAAAATGGGTCTGGTTTCCCTGGGCTTTTGCACTCAAAGGTCAACCTGACCCTGAGGAAAAACAAGGGAATGAGCAAGGGCCAAGCACCTTTGAAAACACAGGAAGCAAGTAAGTGTTGCTTTGACATTGACAAGAGTTGAAAACATCTCTGTTTGGAATACTTCTATAAAGATACCAAAAGCTATCTATAAAGATAGAGAAAATGTAAAATCCCCACAAACAATTAGGGAGATGAATATAATATCTTCATTAAGTTAAAGCATTCTCTTGATTTCAAAGAGGAAGAAAACTACGGTTATAGAATTATTTTATTATTAATTAAAAAGTACCAGATGTTTTATTTATGTGGGGTTTTTTTGGTTTGTTTTTTTGTTTTTGTTTTTGTTTTTTGTAGAAAACCAGGAAATGCATTGTCTTGATTAGGTAACTTCTTTGAAGCCTTACTTTATTTAGTAGAATGAGTCAGCTGTTGGTCTGCTCTTTCTTCAGATCTCAAATATTTTCATTTAAAAAAGTATTTCTAGCATCGCTGATTCATAGTTACCAAAATAACATGATTGCAGATCATGTGTAGTTCATTCATCCCAGCTATTATGCTTTGGTTCCAATGGTTAGACTGTGGCGGTCTCTGAGGTGTTAGAATTCAAGTCCAAGTCCATCCCGCAAGGATGCACTTCACACTGAACCTGGAGCTGCCTCTGTAAGGCAAATTCTGCTTCTTTCTCTTGCCTCTTTGGAATAGCCAGAGCCCTTAGAACTTATCCCAACCTCATATTCAAATTCATTGGGTCAGAAAACCTAAGGAAGGGCATTGATTTCATAGAGGAGCCCCAAATGCACAAGGCTTCTTCCCCTAAATTCTATGATATGTGTGAGAGGTGAAGAGATCACTTACTGCCCATATGTCAATTTACTTTCCAAATGTGGTATTAAAAAACAAACAAACAAAAATGGTGCTGTTTATCAGTTTCAAATTCAGAACCAACTTATGTGTTAAAAGATACTCTTAATTTGTCATAAGAGAACATAGTTGGCCCTAATATGTAATTTATGAGTCAATATATCAAATTTGACTAATGTGTTTGCTCTAGGTAGGGAGCAAGCTATTAGGTATTAAAAAAAACTGGATTTCTGGGAGAAGGCAAATTTGAGTTTTCTGTTCTTCATTAATTAAGATAAATTAAAATTGATGAATAAACTTTCTAGATTGCTTAATATATCCCAGAAATTAGTATCAAGGCCTTGGCAAGACAAGTGAAAAGATTTCCATGCTTACGAAGCAATTGAGAAGGACTTCCTCTGTGAAATGAATTCTTTGTAATTCCTGCGGGAAAATTCCCTTTATCCTAACATCTTTCCTCTTCCTTTGTTATGTCCTATTCTCAATGTTCTTAAATATACCAAATTTGGCTTTTTTGAATAACTGGTAAACAGAATTGGGGAGAAGACAACAGTATAGCCCCTCTATTGCAGGCTTGCCAAGAAGAAATAAGATATATTACCCAGTCACAGAGAGACATCGCATCTTCCTCCTGGCACAACTTTTACAGTCACTAACTGTGGTTATAGTCTTGGGACCTGGACACAGTCATATCTATTTTGGTACCACTGGCTTGATCCATCCCTGCAGCTAGAGAGGAATCACCCTCTCATGTAAATGTTTGCTTTGTTGGAGATTCTTAAGCAGAAATGAACAGTATACATGCTTCAGGAAGAGTATGAAATCAACCGTGATAAACAATTCCTAGGCAATGTTTAGACTGGCCAAAAGTCATCCTAAGAATGGGATAGAACAACGCATTTTCCATCTATATGCTAGGACTGTCTATAAAACAAATAGTAAAATACAGCTCAGTCCATTAACCAATTAATCTAATTAATGTGTTCTATCAGTGTAGATGGATAACAAATTAAGAACTAGACAAGGACCAAATTTTCCACTTCATTCTATGTGGTGTAGATCCAATTAATGAATCATGAATGCGTGATATTCTTTACCAGCAGCTACAGAACACACTTAGACCTCCTCTGCAAATTTGCTTTGATCTTTTGTTTGATCTCATGTGCCAATATTCTAGACTCCTGTGACATCAACTATCACAACCTCCAGGCTATTAAAGAGCTGTAACTAATCAGGTACAATTGGCACTGAAACAAGTTTCAACACAACACAGTAATCTGTTCAGGGAAACTTTGTCTAGCATTCAGGATCTTAACAAAGTTGCAAGTAGTTTTTTGTTAAACACATACATACATGCAGATACACACACATATATACACACACACATATACATACATACATACTTACATTCATACATACATACATACATACATACATACATACATACTACAGAGAGAGAAAGAAGCAAAAGACCTTTACCTTTTCCTTAGTCCTAATCAAGATTAAGGCATTATTTATGGTATTTTTAGTAAAACTGGGTATTATATTTCTTTGTATGAATCAGCAGGATGGAGCAAACTTACCTGAGGGTTCTTTGAGGTTTGGACACTTTCCCCATACTGCTGACCCAGAAAGTTGAAGGAAATACAGTAGCAAAGAGGACAATTCTATGGGACAAAATCTTATTTTGAATAACATCCTAATACTGACTTTGAGCCAAATGAAAAATGTGACTTTTGGTTGGGTGGCGCTGGCAGGGGGTCGGGGAGAAGGTTTATTCCATTTCTGTTGTCTGATTCACAAGTATTGTTAAATATTTACACCAGAAATCTGACAGCAGTTGCTTAGCATTTTTTAGTCATACATAATGTCATTCCATTAACAAGTGAAACTTTTTTAAAGGTAAATCTCATGACGTTAACACTGCTAACCCATCCACATAGAATAAATATTTGCTTTCAGTTTCTCTACACTAAGTTTTACGGGATCATGTAATCTGAATCTCCTTTTGTAAATAAGGTATGCCCTCAAGAGGATGAGAGAGCAGAATCTAAAGCCTTGTCTGCCTTCATTCTACAGGTCTTTGAATAAAGGGTTCTATGTCTCCAGAAAAATAGACTTAGTGCACTTCTGACAAGTATCCCAGTAGGAGTGTCTTTGATAAATATTTAAAAGACAGTTCAAGCCTCCCTTGCACAGATTTTCTCACATCCTCCAGCCTGTTATATATCTACCAGGGAACCAAATAATGGAAGGTCACATTTCCCAATCTCCTATCCGTTGTTACTTCTTTGCAACAATTTTCATAGAAATTCAGCCTGATATCTTTTCAAGAACCTGTCTTGTAGATCCTGACTTTCATGATCAATCTTACCCTGAATGAGTTAAGATAGAGCTCTGATAATAGATGGTCCTATGATGGTCATTAATTGCTGCCTGTGCAAACACATCATTGAATGTGATTGGGATGTGTCTACCTTATATGTAGATTAGAAAGATGACCACGTGGAGTGACTTCTCTGTTCTCCAACCAACCAAACACAAAAACAACCTGTCTCCACTCAATGACATTACATTTCTATAAAGAGCATATGCCATCTAACCAATAGCTCTCATGGTAAAGTACATAGAAGCATTATAATTGTCTTATTATTATCATTACCATTATTAAAAGTCTACTTCTTTAGGATACCCTAGGAAATTTTTAAAAAGGCATAAATTCACACTTATGTATATGTAAAAGACTGGTATTGCATTCTTCCTAAGAATATATTTTGATAGAGGGAATAGGGAAGAAAAGAGAAGATAAATTACATTTACTAAGGAACTTCTGTGTTCCAGGCTTCATACTAGTGCTTTGTATTAATTATCTCATTCTAATTCCTATAGCCACAATAAGCCTTAGATAGCCTTATCTTCATTTTAGAGATGAATAAACTCAGGCTTGGAGGAATTAAGCAATTAGTTTGAAATTCCATGTCTGATAAATAGGAAGTTTGAGATTCAAGAGAGTCATTTTAGCAAAGCAACACTGCTCTAAGTGGGGGAGGGGAGTGGGGAAGATAAGTAATCTCACACACACACACACAATCTCAATGATTTGTGAGGACCTGGATGATAAATTGTGCACCACAGAAAAATAACAACTTGTCAACCTATGGTTTAGGCAAAGGATGGCTCTGGGATGACCATAATATTTAGATTCTTTGTCCTAAGTCAGAATATAGCTAACAGAATTTGTCTCTGTCCTTTCCCCCATTTTACTTAAAAGGAAGAAAGTGTGTGTGTGTGCATGCGTGTGTGTGATAAAACTAAGCTCTTGGTTCCATTAAAAAGAATAAGTTGATCTCCCTTACAAATCTTGACCCAGGTAGTGTTAAAATAAATATTCCAGTAAAGATAGATGGAGAATTAGAAAAGTCATAAGTTATTCAAGTCATTTCCAGCATTTAAATCAGTACTAATCACACAGATCTGTGTTAGCCAAAGTCCCTTCCACCCATTTATTTTCTCTGCCAATAACCAGTTTTTAATCTATTTCAGGAAGGAGTCCAGGGCACTGTGGAAATGAAAATTAACATTAAAATACTTCCCGAAGCATTACCAGAAATCATGTTTTGAATTTCTAAATGACTTGCATTGTTCTAAATTTCCAGGCTATGCCCATAACCACAAAGATAAATGGGGCATTGGGACAACCATGTGAAGGACCAAGTTGCAACATGAAATAAGTGTACTGCTCAGCATGAAGTCATTCATTTGAAAGTAGAAAAAAGAAAAATGGTTAGAAAAGACGATGCTACATGACAACAACATTTCAAATAAGACACAAATAACTTGTCTATATTTGCTTTCAGATCATGAAATACCACATGATCTGAATGTTTGAGAACACATTGATTATGGATCACCCTGATTTAACAAGCCAATTAATCATATTCTTAGGTCTACGGCATAATCCTTGGTTCTCAACCTTGGCTGCACAAGAGAATCACCTGAGGAAGTTCTTGGTTTTTTGTTTATTTGTTTTGTTTTTTTAACAATACCAATGCCTGGGCCCCAACACCAGAGATATAAATTAAATGGAATAATGATGTGGGGGACAGGCATTTGTATTTTTTTAAAGCTCCCTAGGTGATTCAGTGTGAGCCAGGGTGGAGTACCACTATATTAGTAGTATGAAATGGATTCAGAAATGTTATCCCCCATTCTTTAATGGTTGCCAGAACTTCCATCAAGGCTGTACAACTAATGTGAGAACTTGGGCAAGTTACTGATCCCTGAGACTCATTTTCCACATCTCTAAACGTCTCTGAATTATTCACGTTATTCACCCATGTGACTCATCAGAGACGAGGATTTGGAGAAAGAATTTGTGTTGAAAACCCAAAGGTTATTCTCATCCTGACTCCTTGTACAGTCTTGGAAAATTACCTGAATTCTTAATGTCCTAGATACTAAGTTGACATAATAATAATGTCTTCCTGTTTACCTCATAGGATGTTGAGGAAATTACCAATATATTTTAAAGTATTACTCATATCAACGCCATTAAAATATTTGTTTCTATTTCAAACACTTCAGAAATAATACCCAGTTACCAGTTTAGATAAAACAGGTAATCTTCTTGCTACATAACTTGGCAATACCAGCCACAAAACTAGTTTATTTGGGGCTACATAACAGATCTCTGATTCTTATACTTCTGCTTGACCTGAGCACAGGGTTATTAGCCTAAAGGGCTTTTTGAAAAATATATATCAACAGTCATTCAACCATGAGACAATCTGATGGGTACAGAGCCAAACAGTAAAATTATACATTTCCTGAAGATAAAATTCTAGAAAAATATGCTACAGTTTCAATATATGTCTACAATATTGCAAAACTATTCAAAAAAAAGTTCCCAGAGGCTCAGTTTAATCTGTCCATTCTGCTCTTAATCCTGAAGATAACACAAGATTATAGCATAAAACAATTTATCCATTTATCAAAAAATACATATATATTATATTTGCATAAACTATTTTATAAAACTTATCAGTGTTCTAAAAAAATACATAGATGCAACGATTCTTAAACAGAAGCTTATAAAAATCATTATACTCACATCAATTTTCAGTCCCCAAATATATAAAAATAAGATTCACTTAAAAGCAAGTCTTTTTTTCTATTAACAAAACAATAGGAAAAAATAGAAAAGCCAAAGGGATCATTTATAGAGCAATTGTCTAGTATGTCCTGTGTTGAGAAAGATAAATGTATATTACCTACTTCCTACAGAAATAATCATATTACTCAACAAACTTTACTATCAAATGGCATTAAAAGGTAAAAAAGAGGGTACTTTTTAAATTGATTTTTTTTCTTTTTCACAGTAGCAGCCTTCTTATAAAAGGCTAGATGCATTAGAATTGTCACATATTCGTATTTAATTTCTCTATCTACAGAAGTAGAAAAATGGGAGAGATGAAACAAATTAAAAGAGCTGATAATTTTTTTAAATTAATGAAAGCTAAAAAGCTACAAATCTAATAATCACAATATTCAAAGGCTGAAGAAAAAGAAAACTATAGCAAGTTACATCATAATAAAGTTTGCTGAAAATCAATAATTAAAAAAAAATACTTTAAAATAACCAGAGGAAAAAAGATTCATTATATGTTAAGGAATAAAGATAAGAATGACATGAAATTTTGGTCAAAAACATTGCAAGCCAGACAATGAAAAGAATAAAAATAAACATAACTTAGAGTTCTACACCCAGTAAAACTATCTTCAAAAAAATAAAGGTGAAATAAAGGCTTTTTCAGATATACAGAAACAAATCATTCATTGCCAGGCATGCACAGGAAAAATAAAAGTTATAGTCTGTGGAGAAGAAGAAAAATGATTCCAGAGGGAATTTTTGATATACACATTAAAAATGAAAAATACTAGAAATGATACAGTGAGACAGAAGAAAGGAGAGAGGGAAGGAGGGAAGAAGAGAGAGGGAGAAAAGCACAAATTACCACATCAGAAGTGAGTAGGGACTTCACTACATAACATATAGACATCAAAAGGATAATAAAGGAAAATGATGAACAACTTTGTATCACTAATTTTGACAACTTTGATGAAATGATTAAATTCCTTGAAAAACATGATATATCAAAGCTCACTGAAAAGAAAAAGATGAACTAAATAGTCCTATATTTATTAAAGAAAATGAATTTATAGTTTCAAAACTTTCTGCAAAAGAAAAGTCCAGACCCAGTAGCTTCACTTGTGAATTCTACCTCACACTGAAGAAAGAAACAACACCATATATATACAAACTCTACTGGAAAATAAAGGGCAGGAGGTGGGCACTTCCTCACTCAGTCTACGAGGACATAATTACACTCATACAAAAAACAGATAAAGATACCCGATTAAAAAAAAGAAAGAAAAAAAGAAAAACTAAAGACCAGTATTTCTCATGACTGCAAACACAAAATTTCCTAACAAAATTTTAGCAAATTTAATCTAATTATATATAAAAAATAAAACACCACAGCCATATTAGTTTTACTCCAGGAAAACAAGGTTGCTTTAACATTCAAAAAACTATCAATGTAATTCATCAATCCTTGAGCTTACGAAAGGAAAAAACATGTAATTAGCTCAATAGATATAGGAAAAGCCCATTCATTACAAAAGCTCTCAGCAAACTAGGACTACCCTGTTTCCCCCAAAATAAGACCTGGCCAGACCATCAGTTCTAATGTGTCTTTTGGAGCAAAAATTAATATAAGACCTGGTCATAAGACAGGGTCCTATATTAATTTTTCTCCAAAAGACACATAAAGCTCATGGTCTGGCTAGGTCTTATTTTGGGGGAAACATGGTAGAAATTAGCTTCCTGAAACTAAGAAAGGGCGTCTCGGGTAAAGGGGGTCTAGTACATGGTGGTGGAAAGAGAACTGACTGTGGATGGTGAATACACAATGTGAGATATAGATAATGTATTTCAGAATTGTACACCTGAAATCTATGTAAGTTCACTAACAATTGTCACCCCAATAAACTTTAATTTAAAAAAAGAAAAGGAAAACCTGCTGCTAACATCATACCAAATGTAGAAAGATGAAGTGCTTTTCCTCTGAGTTCATGCATAAGACAAGGATATCCACCCTCACTATTTCCATTCAACACTGTTGTGGAGGTCCTATCTAGTACCTTGAGGCAAGAAAAATAAATCAAATGTATATGGATTGGGGGAAAAGATTATACCTCTTTTGATTCCCAGAATATATGATATTCCGGGATATGATAGTCTATATAGAAAATCCTGCAGAATCTACTTGCAGAGAAACTCCATTAAAATTATTTGGTGAGTTTAGACAGATTGCAAGATACAGAATCAATGTATAAAAATCCATTGTATTTTTATATGCTACCAAGGAACCATTGGAAATTATACGTCAAATAAAGCTTTACCAGTTACAATAGCACCAGAAATAATAATATTTAGAGATAAACTTAACAAATATTTACAAGATATATAAGTGGTAAATACAAAACATTAGTAAATCATAAGGTTCAGTAATGTGAAGATGTCATTTCTCCACAAATACATCCAAAATTTCAACACAATCCCAATAAAAATGCCAGAAATGTTTTTAATTAGAAATTGTTAATCTAGTTTTCAAATTTCTATGGAAATGATCTAGAATATATAATATATTTCTCAAAAAGAAGAACAAAATTGTAAATCTTATACTACCTGATTTTAAGACTTTATTATAAGGCTTCAGTAACCAAAATAGCGTAACTTAAAGATATATATGCAGATGAATGGAACAAAATAGAAAATATGTAAATAGACCTACCCATATTTGGCAAGTTCATATTTCATAAAGATGCCAGGGGAATTCAATCAGAAAAGGATAATCTTTTCAACAAACGGTGCTGGAACAATTGAATATTCCCTATGTAAAAACAATAAATCTTACACCATATATAAAAATTAACTCAAAATGACTCATAGGCCTGAATGTAAAACCTGAAATAAAACTTCTAGAAGAGAACAGGGGAAAAAGTTATTTTTGTCCTTGGGTTAGGAAAAGATTGATTACTACAGGGAAAAAGAAGTAAGAACTATGATAGAAAAAAATAGTGAATTACACTTCATCAATATTTAAACATTTTGCTATTCATAGCCGCTGTTAAGAAAATGGAAAAGCAAGCCATAGAGTGAGCGAAAAGTTTTTGGAAAACTTGTATCTGTCAAGAACTACAGAAGATCTGAGATTTTTTTTGCTGCTAGCAAACTTACAAGTTAGCTCGCCACAATTTCATGGATTCTGGCAGAAGACCTAAAACTCTTGGGTCACAAACAAAGGATTCTGTTACTCACAGCAGAGGAAGCACCTATGAGGGTGATAGGCAGCTGGGCCCCAGTGGATGCTACCTAGACAGTAAATGTGCATCACAGCTGAGGAACTCCAAGCTTGGGAAAGCCCTCCAGCCCTCCATTATTAAAGGGCTACAATAACCTGGGAGATATTATCTTTATTACCCTAGACAACAACAACAACAACAACAACAACAACAAATGTCCCCTTCTCCCAAAAGGCAACACTATCTCAATTGTCTAAGGCTTTTTGGCTATAAAACACCTTTAAAAAGATAGTTTGGAATAATAGCTGTTAGAGGTTCTGCTCACAAAATTGGCAGAAACATGAGAGATTCATGGAGACTTACCTTCCAACAATGTCTAAGTGTGTGTGTGTGTGCGCACGCGCATCCGATATAAAGATCTCTCAAAACTCATAATAAGGCAAACAACCCACAATTTTAACAAAATAGTTGAACAGACACTTCAAAAAAGATGCAAATGGAAAACATTCAATATTATTTGTCATTATAGAAATGTAAATTAAAACCACAATGCAAAGCCCCAGCCTACTCACTAGAATAGCTAAAATGTTAAAATACCAAGTGTTGGTGAAGATGGAAGGCAACTGAAAATCTCAAATATTGCTGGTGGGAATGAAAATGATACAGCTACTTTGGAAAACAGTTTGACATTTTCTTATAAGGTCAAACACACTTACCATGTGACCCAGAAATTCTACTGCTAGGTAGTTACCCAAGATAAAGGAAAGCATATGTCAACACAAAATGTGTTTTCTAATGTTCATAACAGCTTTATTCAGAGTAGCCAAAACCGGATGTTGAGTGTTAATTCTCCATGAGTCTCCTGCATTTCTGCATGTCTTGACAGTAGAGGCAATGACTGTCTTTGTTTCTATCTCTTCAAGGATGAGTGTAGAGCAAACAGCCTTGGAAGACACAGTTTCTTCCTCTATGGAAAGGAGATGTTTGTTTGGCTATACAGTCCAATAAAGATAATGCCTTCCTCTGGATCAAAGATCAGGCACATTTACCGCTCACTATAAAAGATTTGAGTTCCCTAAACTTAGGATTCCTCTCCTGCAATGCAACCGTCAACGGGCCCTCTTCATGTCAACCTGTGGGAATAAGGACTCAAAAACCTGACAACAATGTTGAGACTGGCTGCATTGTTACAATGAATAAAAAACTGTCCTTGGTCTATGAACCAAGATTCTCCTGTCATCTGCCAGAATCCATGAAACTATAGCAGATTAACTGGTTAGTTTGTAGGTAGGGTAGACCATTCACAGTTCTTGACACTAGAAGCCAAACGTCTATCAAATATCTACCAAAATGTGGTATATCCATGAAATGTAATCTTACTCAGCAATACAGTAGAATGAACCATGAATACATACACCAACATGGATGAATTTTAGAAGCACATATTCTAAATGAAAGAACCCAGACTGAAACGATTGTACACTATACAGATCCATCTAGTTGAAACCTATCCAAGGCAAAACTATAGTGATGAAAAAAAGCAGATGAGTGGTTACCAGGACTGGCTGAAAAGGGGTAGAGAGAGTTTTTAGGGTGATGAAAACGTTGCATATCATGGTAGCAGTTTTGTTACTGTATGCTTTTGTCAAAACTGATCGTACTGTACCCTTAGATTTGTGAATATAATTATACATAAATTATACTTTAGTAACGTTTACAAAAGGATTTAACATTCAACAAACACTTAATGGGCGCCTATTCTGTTTCAGGCACATTTCTAAGAGAAACCATTTCAACACTGAGCAAGCAAAGATAGTGTTTGCTTTCACAGACACACATTCTAAACTAGGAGTGGGAGGGGGCAGATTATAAACAGATACTGAAACAAGAACCGTCAGATAGTGATAAGTGCCATAATAAAAATAAAACAATGTGTTCTAATAAGGAAAGTGACTCGGGGGAGCATTGCTCTCTGATTTAAACTGAGTCCTGAGACATCGCTAATGACAGTTCTCTACTAGGATGGGAGACTAATGACAGTTCTCTACTAGGATGGGAGAGGTGACAGCGGGGGCGGGAGGAGGGGAGTAAGGAGGTCAGGTTTGGGTAGGAGTAAGGGGGTGACTGGGGAGATTAAGGATAAGGGAGGACCCAGGGGGAAAACAGACCTGCATTTTCTTGTTTATCCTATTATAGTGTTTGAACATTTTACCATATGGCTGGATAAATTTTTCTTTTAAAAAAAGACAAGTTAAATTTTAAAATATACGTAAAACACAGGCATTCTGGAAAATGTGTCAGAATCCAAGGGGCTTGCTATGCTGGTTAGCTCAAGGTTCTAGGATCATCTCTTCCACAATGATAAATTGCAGAGAAAAAAATAATCTGCTATCTCTTGCTCCAGTGCAGGTAAATAGATCATCACAGCCAGAAATTAAATTTTCTCAAGTAAGATTGGAATGATTTGGAGAGAATCAATGTTAGGAAATAATCTTCACATGGAACGTTCTCCCTGCTTGTCCATGGATCTATGAGTAATTAGAGTAATTATACTTTTTTCAAAATTTTTTTGTATCTACATTTACTCTCCCTTGCAATAGAATTCTGTTGATTTTTAAACACACAGTTTTATCTTGGTGTCTATGACTAATAAAACAAAAAACGACTGTTTGCATGATTCAAACTGACATCGCTTTGGTATCCTACAAAAAATGGAATCAAATTACAAAAATCAATGGGGTGACATGTTTTAAGTCAGATATATAAACATAATACAGAAAGAAATTTGCTACAACTCCCTGCCCCAAGCACAAATGCAACTCATTTTTTAATTTTTAAGGAAAATGAGAAAAAAGTAAATAAATATCACATTTAACCTTAAATTATTAAAATATATAATATCCATATACTACATATGTATATACGTTTAACATTAGGTATTATATTATGCTTGGTATGTTATACAAGGTACTTCAAACTATTTGAAGAATTATGTTAAAAAACAATGCACTACAGCATCTGCAGTAAAATAACTTTGAATAGTGTGATGCACCAAGTTATAAACCACAATCAGTATCTTAATTACTGAGGGGCCTCTTAGTTACCAAGAAGAAAGTCACTAATGTGTTAATTAATTTTTCAGGTGAAAAACACTAAGTTGGAATAATGCAAATTGTGCTTCCTCTCAAATTCTTTCACTTACAGTCTGTGTATATGCTATTGTGCTCCGTATCGTGCAGCCACGTGCTCCACAATCTAAGGTGAAGAGCAAAGACAAGTACACAAATAACTACAATTCAGAGGATAATGCCACATTTCCACAGGAGAGGTTGATCCAAGTTACAGAAGGAACTCAGAAAGGGTAGCCGTCATTTCTAACAAGAGAAATCAAGGAAGCCATGGTGAAGAAGGAATTTCAACTAGTCAAAGGAAGCCATGGTGAAGAAGGAATTTCAACTAGTCAGTGAAAGATGCCCTCCCCCCCCCAACTCTTATCAGCACTGTTGGAGGCAAAGGGCCTTGTAGGCAACAAGGGCAGTGGGACCCAAAACATAAAGCCAGGCGTCATGAGGTTTTGGTTAGATTGTAGAGGACACCGGTGACTTTCCTTCATCAATGTTTAACTCTTTAATCTCATGGTATATCCATTATAATGAACTGTTTCTGACTCAAGAACGGTCTTCCTGAACAGCAGATCATTATTTTGCAATTATCATAATAGTTTTTAAGTAAATCAAAGTTCTGGGATATGATTAATCCCATTGGTGAAGATATATTGCCGTATTTTTTTCCCAAGCGATTTTGGAGTGTTAATTGTTGTCTAGTCAGTTTGGGTGGCTGTGACAAAGTACCATAGACTGGGTAGTCTATAAGTACAGAAATGGATTTCTTCTAGCTCTGGAGGCTGGAAATCTGAGATCAGGGTGCTCAGATGATTGGTTCTGGTGATACCCTCTTTCAGGTTGCAGACTGCTGACTTCTCTTTGTAGTCTCTCATGGCAGAAAGAGGAAGAGAGTGTTCTCTAGGGTCTCTTTATAAGGGCACGAATCCCATTCCCGAGGCTCTACCCTCATGACATAATTACCTCCCAAAGGCCCCACTTCCTAATACCAACACACTGGGGGGTAGAATTTCAAATGGAGTGGGGGTGAGGACACAAACATTCAGTCCATTGCAATTGCATATAAATAAACAAAAAGTAAGTAACTAGGAAAGCGAAAATACAAAACTCGTATAAGATCGTTACACTGAATTAGAAGGAGGGATCTCAGAGACATTTAGCTCTGAATTTTAGAGATGAGGAAATTGAAGTGTGGAAAGGTCCAATGAGTGGCTCACATTTAATTATTATTTTTTCTTGAGCAACTGCTTACATAGAACATTTTAGAGTATGAACTCACTTAATCCTTGTAACAATCTTGATGTAGGTGCCACTGGGATCCCCATTTTACAGATGAGGAAACTGAGGCACCGAGAAGTTGAAAGATGTCCCCTGTTCAGTGGCAAAGCCAGGATCAGTTCCGGGATGGCTGATTACTAACCTGGTTACTAACTGCTGCCTCTCTAAACCAGTCAGTAGCAGAGTCAAGGCCAGAACACAAGATTCCTGATTAGATCCTATGTTCTTTCCATACTAAAATTTCCTGATTTTGGACAGGTTTTCCTTTCCAGTCACTAAGCCACTTTGATACCTTTATATCAAAATGTTTCTTTTTCTCCACAAACTTTAGAACTGGTTGTGTTTCTCATTTTCACAGATGGAATTTTTCTCTTTCCTCAGCTACACTCATGTTACGTCTCACTACAACAAAACCATTACTCGTTAAACCACAACAAAAAAGCCTCAGCATTGTGCATTCCTTAAACAAGGAAAAAGGGAAGAGGGGCTGGGGACTGCATGCAATGTCCGCTTTTATTTGTCCTGGAAATGGAGGGCTAGAAAACAAGCTTCCTGCACCTAACCGTACAGCTCATTCATTGCACAAATACTTGGTGCTGTTTAATTTTATGGACACCTGCCTTTTAGGGGTCACAGCTGAGGAAAGCAGCAAGCCCTTTTTTCACTTCACTTGGTATACTCGGGGGCTGGAAAATAAGGGATTCCAACATCAGAGAACTGGGTAGTGGGGAGACCACACACACCCTTGTGCCCCAAGAGAAGGTCAACAGTCGTCTGCTGCCCCCACAGAGGCAGTGGCTGCCAGTAGAGAAGCATTGACACCAACTGGAGAGACCTAAGCCCTAAGCCAGGGTCAGATGAATAAAGAGATGCTTCTGCCTTCTGCTTTCCCGCCTCCCATTCCAAGACACTGGAGATGATCTGGCCTGAAAGATGGAGCAAGAAAATTGAGAGCTTTGGATTAGATGTGAACTTGAAACATGAAAACTGGGTTGAGTTACAGTAATCAAAATTGACAAGAAATGTATAGAATCCACCAAAGTGTTGCCTAACCTCAGGAAAAAACCTTCTAATCAACAACGTTGAAGGCAGAATTGGAGGAAAAAAACATCACCTTAACTCCTTAGTTGAACTGAGACTCTACATAAACCTGTTAGATTCGTAAAAGAGTGTTTCCATTTTTGCAGAGGCAGTTCATTTCTGGGGAAGGTAAATGGAAGATACGTTCACCAAAGGACACATCAATTGGAGTTATAGACTCATTTTATCAGCATCATCAGTAAGCTATCATAGTGCCCTACATGTAGAACGAAGGAACACTATGGACAAACACTCTGATCTAGCTCCTTCACAATTTCTGTGTTTTCAGCCTCGGTTCCAATGGCTAGTGGTCCAAGTGGATTGTGGCTTAAACTGCAATGAATGAGAAATGAAATGCTTACCAAGCAGTGATACTGACTTTGGGCAAATTATGGAACTCCCTCATCCTCAATTTTCTCATATAAAATATGTGAGTGACATCTGTTCATGAGGATGTTTTAAGGATTACATCATGCCTTCCCCAATGGCTGACACATGAGCTCCTCAAACGTTCATAGAATTTGAATCTTGATAAAACAGTTTTCTGAAATAAAATTCTATTCAATAACCCCTATTTAAGTGGATGTAAGTATCAAAAGCACTTTGTTGAAAGACTGCTTCATAGAGAAGGCATTTGTATGGCATTGATGTGGAGGATACTCAGTACCTTACCCCCCTCCAGATGAATGTTTATGGTTTCCTGAGCATTTTTTAAGCACAGTCCATACTAATAACAGCCATCCATCATTTATATAATCCTGTTTAAAAACAGCTTTGTTTGATGATTTTTTAAGCATTCAAATGTAAAAGTGTGTAGCCCGTTTAAGAGGACCATAGAATAAATAAACAGAACAGGGCACCGAATGAGGAAATTAGTAACAAGTATAGGTCCACAAATACCACTTTTCTTTTTAAAAGGCAATTCAGAGCAGGGGATAGAAAAAAAGAGAGAGAGAAAGGGAATGTGTTCAAAGGATCAGTAACCAAGCAGCAGTCCACAGATCAAAGAGCACAAAAGCAAGAGGAATTAAGGGTAATTAAGGACTGCAGAACAGCAGGGAGACTTCCAGAAGAAAAATCACACCCTTCCTTTGAATGGAAGTTAGGAACAGCTGGAAAGGGGCTTGGAGCCATAAAATTCTCTAATAACTGAGAGAACACTAAAAACTTTCCTTTAAGATAAAATGAATGTAAACTCTTAAATACTCAGAGTTTGTATCCGTTATTACTTGGAAAGTACACCATGTGTACTTTCTCTCTTTGACTCTAACTTAGATGTTATAACAGGGCAAAATAATCTCATCAATATATGTATGATTTTTTTCAGAACTATATAGAAATAGTAAAGTCAAGTGCTTATGCCTTTGTACCTTTCGTTATCCTTACCCGAAGAAAACCTTATTCTTGGGCACCAAGTGATCCCAAACATCAAACCAATGGCTTTTAACTATCGATGTACATCAGAATCAGATGGGAACTTTAAAAAAACAAAACAAAACATACTTGGTTCCCAATTTAAATCATTTAACTCAGAAACTGCTAAAGTGGGTGGGGTTCAGGAATGTGTATTATACAACATGTGAAGTCCTCAGAGGTGATATACATCTGCCAGTATAACTACCAGCCTGAACCATTGTTCTGGTGGCAGCTCCCCAAACTGTAGGCATTATCTCCCAAGGAAGAATTGATCTGCCAAGTCAACCCTTCTCTCTTGATAAAGCTGAGAGCCGTCCATCATGTGACTTAGCAATCTCTGGAAAACTAGCCTGGACATTTATAAGCTGTATTAATTTAAATTAAGTCATCTAAGTACATCCTGAACCCTTCCAAAAATAAGAACTAGAATTTGCTCAATAATGATTTATTGTAGATTAATCAAGGCTAAGCTGTGGTTCTGAGGTCATTAGCACTCCTTTCTTAAAGGTCTACAGCATCTGTATTTTCTCGGAGGCCCAACCACAGCAGATGACAAAATTGACCTCTTCCTTCAGGCCATTTCTCCTACTGTTGGAATTAGTCAATCAACAATCAGCAACTGAGCACCTGGTAAAACAGGGCACTCTCCAGGTACTTTGAAAGGAGCTAAGCATCCAAACTAGTTGTGTTTTTAAGGAATTTAAAATGCAATTTGGGGAGCCAACACATGAGAAAAGAAGCAAAAGGAACATAAAACAGGATATAAGAGTTTGGAGTCAAACAGTGGGAGAAATCCTGAAAACAAAAACAAAAAAAAGTTTCTGTCATGTAAAGGAGAGAAGCTATTGGCTGAGCTTACTGGAGAAGAATCTGTGAAGGAGGCCTGAGTTTGATTTTAGGGGATAGCAATAATGAGGCGAATGGAGACATTTTGAAGAGAACATTCAAACTCAGTATTCAGTTCAAGAAATCATCATTGGAGGTTATTAATATGGTGAAAGACAAAGACGACACCACTACACCTGCCTCTGAAAGTCTTACACTAACTCACATCAGAGGAAAGGTCTTCATTTCCACACATAGATGTTGAGAGAACATGGCAGGATTCGTGGAAGTGGTGGTGTGGGGACAAAACCCCAAAAAACAGTTTCCAGGCTCTCGGCCTCACATAGAAAGGTGCTGGCTCGGGTAGTAAATGGCCATCAACTGTGATCAGATGCCAGCAGCTGTGGCTAGTTGGCCGTCAGCTGTAACCCGTAAGCCATTGGCCACTAATATAACGGCTGTGGCTATGCTAGCAAGGGAGGAATGGGGGCTAGCAAGAAGATGGTGGCTGGCAAGCGCGGACTGCTGTTAGTCAGATTATGTAGATCCTGCTTCCTGTGTCTCCAGCCCAGACGCCAACGAGAATATATTGGTTTGACTCCCCTACTTATGGCTCCATGGGTGTTCCTTTTTGGCCTTACCGTGTCCTGCGTTCTTGGGCGGGGAGTGGGAGCTGAGACCCTGCACGACAAATGGCGCAGCGAGCAGGGTCCCCTGCGTGACACATGGCGTAGTCGGCAGGATACGGTGCTGGCCAAAGCTTTCCGAAGGGCAGTGGAGCAGTTTGTGCGTATGAAAGCTCAGTCTGAGGAAGACCAGGAGGAGCAGCTGCCGGAGAGCTCGATTCCCGTGGAGGGGTGGAAAGATGTGGACGGTTCCCCAACCAGCAGAGGCCGGAGAAAGCGGAGAAAGCGAAGGTTGTTGCCGCCCTGTGGGCTGAGAACTGCTTGCTGAGGCAGCCCGGATGCAGGACTTTTAGTCCCAGGAGGAAACGCTTGCTGAGTCCTCCGTGGGAGATGAGGGTGAGGTCAAGGTCATCCCTCACCCCCAGGACAGCCCTGGCGAATGACTATGGACTATGGGGAATTGCCTTCTATCCCTAATTTAATGGACGCTTGACTGTTTGGGAACATACCATCATGTAGTGGGACTGGTTGATGTTTGCTTTTGTGTCTTGACTGGCCGCCATTGATAATATGTAAGCACCTTGATGTGAGCCGCTGTTGTTCCAGCACAGTACCCCGAGAGGCCCAGAGAGAGAGTGGCAGTGCCCTGAGGCCCTGGCTGTGTCCAGGAAGTCTGGCTGTGTCCAGAGAGTGGCAGTGCCCTGAGAGCCCTGGCTGAGTCCAGGAAGTCTGGCTGTGTCCAGAGAGAGTGGCAGTGCCCTGAGAGGCCCTGGCTGTGTCCAGGAAGTCTGGCTGTGTCCAGAGAGAGTGGCAGTGCCCTGAGGCCCTGGCTGAGTCCAGGAAGTCTGGCTGTGTCCAGAGAGAGTGGCAGTGCCCTGAGAAACTCTGGCTGTGCCCGGGGAAACAGGTGGTACCCTAAGAAGCCCAGGAAGTCTGGCTGTGACCAGAAGTACTGTGGTGGTCCCCTGAGAAAACCTGGCTGTGCCCGGGGAGACAGGTGGTACCCTAAGAAGCCCAGGATGTCTGGCTGTGCCCAGAAGTACTGGTGGTGCCCTGAAAAACCCTGGCTGTGCCCAGAGAGCCTGGCTGTGTTCAGGATATTGCATTCACCTCCAGGCTCCTTGCACAGGGCCCCTCGCAGAAGACGCTTGTCGCGTAGATTGTGAGGCGAGACCCTGTAGGGGTGGAGTGTGGGGACAAAACCCCAAAAAACAGTTTCCAGGCTCTCGGCCTCACATAGAAAGGTGCTGGCTCGGGTAGTAAATGGCCATCAACTGTGATCAGATGCCAGCAGCTGTGGCTAGTTGGCCGTCAGCTGTAACCCGTAAGCCATTGGCCACTAATATAACGGCTGTGGCTATGCTAGCAAGGGAGGAATGGGGGCTAGCAAGAAGATGGTGGCTGGCAAGCGCGGACTGCTGTTAGTCAGATTATGTAGATCCTGCTTCCTGTGTCTCCAGCCCAGACGCCAACGAGAATATATTGGTTTGACTCCCCTACTTATGGCTCCATGGGTGTTCCTTTTTGGCCTTACCGTGTCCTGCGTTCTTGGGCGGGGAGTGGGAGCTGAGACCCTGCACGACAGGTGGGTTTCGGAGTAGGCCATACATGATAAAAAGAAATGCAACAGGAAGAATTTGAGAAAAACATCTTTCTAGAGAAAGGAAGCAGGCTATATCTGGGGAAGAGCAAGTAATATAATTTGACAGGGCATTAAAAAAATAAAAAATAAAGGGTCTTAGCCGATGTCTAGAAAACTTTAAATCATAGTTTAGAAAATTCAGAATGTCAGTTTGATACATTTCTATTTAATTTAATAGTCAGCGTGGAGTTATCAAGATGTATGCTCTGTGGAATTACATAATCAGTATTGTAATTTAGAAGGAAATTTTTGGCAGTAGCTTGTACGCTAATTGGGAACAAGGAAAGGAGGGGCAGGAAAATCAGAAGATTTGTACAGGAGTCCAAATGAGAAGTGAGGTGTAACCCAGGCATTGCCTCCCGACTGCGGCTACAAGCACCTTCTCCCTCCTCTCTGAAGAGTCTTCTGGGTGAAAAGATATCATGAGAATTTTCCGAGTTCAATAGGCAAAAGAAAAATCTCTTTGCAACAGAGTACTGAGAATAAAACTAAAGTGGGTTAAATGATTTCTACCCTAATAACTTCCAGTGAAAATTACATTATCAATTATTCATTAGATTATATTACATATATTGATACATGAATTTGTATATAAAATATACAACTCTGAAAAGGAAAATATTTCCCTTTTTCTGATTCAGGCAGGTAGATAAGCAATGTCTTATATCATGTTTCCCCCAAAATAAGACCGGGTCTTATATTAATTTTTGCTCCAAAAGATGCATCAGGGCTTATGTTCAGGGGATGTCATCCTGAAAAATCACGCTAGGGCTTATTTTCCAGTTTGGTCTTATTTTCAGGGAAACATGGTAGGCAAATTCCCCACATGTTCATATCACCCCCATTTGCCCCCAGGTTCCTCCAGGGAGGAAGAAAAGCATCGAAGGAACAGAATTGACTTGCCTTCAATCCTCTGTCTCAAACATGTAACTATGACTCAAAATCTGAAACTTCAAAACTTGCATTAATATAAATATAAAATAAAGGCACTGGGACGTCAGTTTATACCTTGGGGAGTATATGGGTGAGGCAGCATTCCTCTCAACATCAAGTCCGTCTATCACACCACTGAGGAAGAAAGCTTTGATGGACTACAAGTATTATAGTGTTTACTTTTATTGAATTGTGTGCCATCTTTCAAGATGTTTTTATAATTTTGTGTCCTTTTCTATTTAGAACAGATCCCTGTGGGTGCCATTACACAGAAAAGAAAATCAAGGCAAAGAAAGCTCATCACCTCACAACTAGCTAAATTGGAACCAAGATTTCAATTTCTAGTTAACTACTTCTTTAGTTAAACTTTATTGGCTCTTTGTTCACTATTTACTGTGATCGCCTGCTCTCATTTTTGAGCCAAATCCATGTCTTCACCTTTGAGTCAGATGCCTTTGATACCATGCCTAACATCTTATAAGGTTAAAAAGGAACTTAGAGCATATTAAAAAAAATACTCAGAGGGTTTGATGGATGTTAAATTGCTCTTATAAAATAACATCATGACATGAGTTAATTACAAATTAATGAAAAACATATGAATTCTAATACCTTCAAATAAAACTCATTGGTTCAAAAAAATAAGGGAAAATCTGCTTAGCAGAAAACACTCTGCTAATTCCCAGATCCTTAAGCAATAAATCATGACAGGCTATGAATCCAACACATGCTGGATTGTCTGTCTCTGCATTAAAGAAGGCATTTCCACAAGTGTCGAACACCCAATCTTTTAAAAAACGGCTGAGGATTTGGAAATTGTATTTTAGTTCCATCACTGCTGTAAAGAAGTCTAGGGAATGGAAAGTTTTCCAGAAAAAGGCACCTGAATGACTTGGGAAATGCACTTGTGGAGACAGTAAACTCTGACATTTCTCAGATTAGTCCACTTTCTGGTGTGTAGCAACGACGAGTAAGAAAAACTTGCAGTTTCTCTGAAAGCCTTAATCCTTCCCAAGGAAAGTCTTGAAGTTTGAACTCATTTAAATACAAAATTTAAATTCAGATTCAGCCCAGATGTCATCAATAATGGAAATCACATTCCACTAGACAACATTAAAGCATTCTGTCATTCTCAGAGACAAACTCATTACAGCCTCCAAAATGGATTAGGGAACTTGATGTTTAGTATTTGTAGGTTATACTCTAGGTGATTTAGTGCTTTGAAGTCTGGAAGCTCACCAATAATATCTTTTTTGGCTTTGAAATTAAGTCAAAGCAATATAGACTCTATATCATAGGGAACAGTACCAAAGAAGTTTCGTGAAAAGAAATAATATTCGCCAAGTAGCATTCTAAAAGTTTTTCCTACAACAGTTTGACAACTGCAAAGGTAGGTGAGAAGAGATGAAGTAAGAAGGACACCTGGGTTAGGACCTGTTTTCATTTATGTAACAGAGACCCAACTCAAACTAACTTAAGCAAAAAAAGGAAGTTATTGATGTTTACTGGGGTAGGCTCAAGATTGAGGAAACAGCTGCAGGAACCAACACGCCCTGGACTCTGTGCCTCCTGGATTCTCTCTCCATTCATCTCTCATATCTGTTCATTGCTGTTGTTCCTCACATGTTGGCTTCACTCTTTTTTTCTGGAAGTTAGCCTTCTCTGTTGGCAGGAGATAGGGGCTGATAGCAGCCCCAGCCTTGCACCCCCATGAACCACAGGGAAGAATGCTCATTGGCTCTTCTTGCATCACACGTTCCACTTAGATTGTTTTTAAGCCCCAGGGATGGGGTAGTGTAAGTGACCACATCTGGCTCACATACTCCAGTAGCTAGAGAAAGGACAGTGGGAGAGCTGATAGGCAGACAAGTAATTATAACAACAACAGTAACAATGATAATAATGACCTCCACAATCTTACAATCTTCACTTTGGCCTGACAGACTGTGGAGGTTTTCAGACAGCCTACACTAGAGGGACATTTGTAGAAATATTTTTCCCTCCTCATCACCCATCCAGAAAGTACCCTGTCTCTAAAACCAAGTCACATGACCCAGTCACATTTTCTTACCTCTTTCCTAAATGCCTCAAAAATTCCCACTCTGTTCCAAACAACTTAGAATTAAAATGATTTCCTATGTGAGATTTTTTTTATCTCTGAAAATAAATAGAAAAGACATAAAATAATATAAATTTAAAAATCAGGCATTTTGTTTACTTTTATCATTATGGTGTGTGTTATTTTACTTTTAAATCTACAGCAAGTTCTTCAACTCTCTTATTTTCCTTCCACAACAGAAGCAGCTGATGGAGTGATTATACTCCGTCTTTAAACATATGTTATCAGGGAAATTTGCCCTATTATGTAATTGCAAAATTCCCTTTTATAAAAGTAAATATGATCCTAAGGAAGCTATAGCCCTTAATATACTTAAATGTTTATTATAGTGCTGAGTACACCAGATAGAAAGTAAGGTGACTTTATAGTCCTCTAAATTTATTTTTTTCTCTACAATAATGTTCAATTAATTTGCATTGACTTGGTGTTTTTACTCACAATGTTATTCAACTGATTTGGCTTCTTAGTGGGTCTCCTACTTATTTCTGTATATTGACTACCCATGCAATCAATATCTTCGGTCGTGAAGCTGGCTGAAATTGTTGGATCACCTATTCTGATTTTATTATTTCTCTTATATTAACCCTGCCAGAGTATGGAATAAATAGGGAACCCATTTCATTGTCCAGGATTCCTGGATCCAGTGTGTAACATAGAAATGATAATATTTGCTTTTTGAGTACTTCAAAGTGAATCAATACTATTAGTGAGCTGATATCAGCATCTTGATTTTTTTATGGTAAACAGAAGAAACAACAGGTTGTATGAAACTGTATCCTGAAGAACTCAATAGCTAATATAAATTATGGTTATTGTTACTGTCACTGTCATAAAACCCATGTAAAGCATCCTCTCCTCAGAGCTATTTATCAAAAGGAAAATAAATATAAAACTGATGCCACTCAGATTAAAATCACTGAGAGTATATGTTCAAGCAACTGTTGTTAAAACATAAAAGAATGTAAAAGATTAGATTTTTACTATTATAGAAAACTTCTGGTTATTTGGTTATTGTGTGCTGGATTTCCCAAGCTAAGATAGAAAATTGTAAATATTTACCTTAACTTTTCTAAAACATTCATGCTATTGAAATGTTACAACAGGTCTCCTTTTCCTCTGTGACTGCTTGTGGACACACACACACACACACACACACACACCACTGGCCACATAAATTTGTGTTTGGGGGACTGATTTTCCTTTTCTAATGAAGTTCAATGGAGTAAAAAATTTATTACATACTAAACCTGAAAGATAATAAAGCTCCAAAAGACACAGCCACGTTTCCGCCCACTCCCACCCCCAACATATAACATATGTTAACCTTCTTTCTTAATTAAAACAACTGCAGTTCATTTGTTATTTGGACCTGACCCTAATACAATTTTAAAAAATCATATGCCCTCCTCGGAAAAACAGAAGGTCTTTAAGACATTATTAGTAAACTTGAGTCAATTAAAACCATATCTTTAAAATATAAAATCACAGTCATCTCTAATCTTGTTAGCCTCATTATGAAACCTAAAATGTTAACTACAAACTGTATTTTGCTCAGAAATGACTAAAGCAATGGGTCTTAAATTGTAGTCCCTGGATCAGAAGTATCAACATCACCTGAGAACTTGTTAGAAAAGCAAATTCAGGGGCTCCTCCCACATGTATATCAAAATCTTGAGGATGGAGTCCAGCAATCTGTTGTAACGAAAGCCCTCTAGGCAATCTGATGACCCCTGGCATAAAGAATCCTAAGAGCAAGGCTGATCCTCAAGGAGGTAGACCAATCCTATGATTCCTCTCCCTGCCTAGTGCACCCGCCCTCTCTGAGCTTTCAGTCTTTTCTCTGTGAACCTAGACTCCAGGGGATCTGTTGGTGATGGCCTGCCCAGGAAATGCCTCAGGTCCAAAATTCACCCTTATCTCTCTCCTAATTGTCCAGATCTCCCTTTCTCCATAAAATGACCCATCATATCACATTTGGTAGGAAACACGAATTCACACCATGGTGTTAATAATTTATCATTATCATGTCATGCTCTAGGGAAGATGTGGACTATACACTTAGATTGAATCACTACGTGAGGTTGGATTGTGGAATAATATTTCTGCAGCAATATTTGAGGTAGGACAATCGTTAAAGTCTCCTCAGGCTTTGACAATAACACTCCACAGTAATGTCATCACCCCATTCTCCACTCCCATAGAATTTATCATCTAGCTCTTTTTTCATTTATTTTTTCATTTATGCAGCAAATATTTATTGAACATCTACTATGTGCCTGGCTCTGGTTTAAGCTTTGTTCACATTTTCTTCGCTGCAATAAATGTTTGTAGAAAGAAAGAACTACAAAAGAAAGGAAAAGTGATGAGTTAGGGGACTATCTCTTTAACTTTCCTCTTTCTCTGTCTTGCTGAATCCCTAATATTGCTTCTTCCTCTCTGTTTTTCACTACTAGTTCAAATCAACCAGTTTTTTGCATTCCACGTCTTAAAAGTTTTATATTTTGATTACCCCAGTCTGAAGAGGCCAAGGATTAGAAATAACTAAAATGTTACAGTGAAACTCACAGATGATTTGCCTACAATTAATACACATTTGGATAGTAGACCATTGGCTGTACACCCCTATCCTACAAGTAGGCTTTCCACGGCTCTTTCATTAACATGAAAATAATAGAATTCTACATTTTATGCAATTAATTTTTGGACTTTCTTATAGGGCTATGGTGGGCTTTAGTGTGTAACTCATAAATTAAAGGACAGACCTGGCCTTATTTTTAAACAAACAATAAAAGCACATACCATCTCCCTGGATTGATGGAGTGTGGCTAAATCGCTTTAGATAGCAGAAGTGTCTTCCAGATTTAGAATAATATATATGCTGAGTAAATCCTTGGGTTTTTAACGTGAGGTAAATCACTCTCCTTTAAATAATCTACCATTCGTTTTCACTTGTTCTTTGGTATAAAGGTGGAAATCCTCTAATGCAGTTCTCAAAGAATGGTTGGTCATAACCATCAATATCATCTGGAAACCAAATTGTTGGGCCTCATCCAAGATCGACTAAATGAGAGATTCTGAGTGTGAGGCCCACAATCTGTTTTGATGAGCATTCCAGGTGATAACAAACACACTAAAATATGAGAACCACTGTTCTACTGTATTTCTCACTGAAACCAGCACAATCCAATGAATGTGGAAAATATGAGAACACTTCCTCATTCCAAAAAAGGAGGAAAGACCTGCTCCAGGAACACTGAAGTATCTGTTAGTCAGGGAATGCCCCAAATGACCACCTAAACTTAAGGATAGTTTATCAGTGGTACCCAAGTCTGGGGATGAAGTAAAGAAAGGTCATAAAATAAAAGCTACGCCTAGACATTTTCTTACTAACTTAGGAATATGATTCATTAAACCAGTCTTATTCTCTGCATGAGAAAGAAAGAGGGAGAAGGGAAAAATAGAGGAGGAGGAGGAGGAGGAAGAGAATGAGGAGAAGAGGAAGAGAAGGACGGATAGAGGAAATTGAATATGGCTACACTTCAGTTGGTTTTGTCCATTGGATTGCAAAGTAACTCAAAAGCTAGGCAGCAGTAAGAATAATATTAACCTGTATTTAAGAAGAAAGGGGATGATATGGTAAATTAGAGCAGAAACTAGGTAAACTGTAAGTGATATAACAACAAAGAAAATGCAATGACATAAAGTAAGGTCAACGAGAGAGCAGAATATAAAATTGCACCTTGTAATCATTACTATTTAAAAATAGTAGTATGTGAACAAGAAGTGGAAGATACTATCATGAATGGCATTGTAAAGTAAAATAATGTTTTTTTCTTCTTTTTCTTAAAATTGACTCTAATGCTAATGTGTTTTCTTTTTAAATTATGCTGGCTAACGGGTGTTGAAAGGTTGAATGTGCCAGGGGGTACTTCAATTTAGAGTTTTTCTGTTTTCCCTTATTGGTTTCCATAATTGCATCCTGCCGGACCTATTGGTGCCAAGAAGCTGCTCACATTGTGTAAATTTATTTACAGATATATCGTTACTCAGCTGGTCAGGTGTCATATTAGATCAGTAAATCTGACTGATGGGTATACCTTCCAAAAGCCTAGCAGAATTTCTGAGAAAGAGCTGAACTGCATATCTCTAGTTTTGAAACATTTTTTTCTAAACAGGAGATTCAACACCTCAAGTCATTTGAAACTTCAAAGTTACGTTTATATAGTTAAAGGTGTGGTCAGCTTAGATAAGAAAATTGGTATTCGAGAAAATCTGTAGCAGAGACATGTGGAAAGGGCAGATAAGAAACCCAGATAGGAAATCTCTCTGCACTTTCATTACTAGAGTCACATAATAAGATGTTACTGGGAATGCAATAGCATTAAGAAAAATAAATAAACATGCAGAATGTGAACAATTAAGAAAATGTCCAATACAAAGGGCTAGCCCTTATAAAGAATAAATAATTGGTGCAGCATTTATTTTTTCAGCACTCAAGGGGAAAATGAATAAAAATGGAAGAACTAGAAAGGAACTTGCTCAAAAGTGCTTTGGCAGTCTGAAGAACAGCTGGATTTAATTCAGCTTTCCCGAAAAAGAGGGAAAATTTGGAGCTAACCCAACTTGTCCAGATTAATTCAGCTTTCATACTTTCATTCATTCGTCAACCATCCTCTACCGAGTGGACATAATATACTAGGTAAGCAACGTCCTAGGGCCTAGGGAAGCAAGTCCTTCTTTGCCTCCTGCCTTCTCCAATCTCCTTCATTTTGATACACTAAGTCTTCACTGGGGAGAGAGGGTGCAGCCACATTCCACACCTTTCAATTGTTAGAACACCTAGAATAGTCTAAGAAATTAGAACCTAAAAGTCCAGTTTTTAATGTATCAGTTGTGTTGAAATAACTTTCTAAGCCCAAGATGAAGCCACTCCTACTCAAGGTGTCACATCTGCAAACCAAAATTAGATGAATTTATGTGTCCCTGTAAATGTTTCACTTGACCAGACATGCGGTATATCCTTTCAGCCAGTCCCCAAACATCAAGCCGGCTCTGGGCCCTATACTTAGTTTCTTGTTTCTTCTCACCCCAAACACCCAAGCAAGGTAGGGTGACTATGTAGCCCCAGCCAATCAGATATTTTATATTTTCCTCTTCCTTGTTCTTGACCCTTCATCCTAATTTTGCAGTCCCCATTTTGCAGTCCTCTGAATAGAGACTTTCCACTTCATGAAGGGTTCAATAACGTTTGTTGGTATCACCTGAAGTGTCTTCTTAAATCATTTTTTAACAGTTGGAACCAAATCCTATTTGTTAGCCAATCAAAGAATAAGTCTCAAGAGGTTGGCTACTTTTACGTTCAACCTAGTCTTGAGAAGGCACTAATTTACAAAAAGAAGGTAAAGAAGCCCAGTGCCTGCCATGGAAATGCTTCTAGTCTATAGTTTAAACAATTAGAGAACAATACAAGTTTGTTTATAGTGGTGGTGGGGAAGCCTGATAGCCTAGTACAAGGCATATTAAAGAGAAGCAACCCAGAATTTATACATTTTTCCTCATAATTTCCTAGAAAGTTTGACATTGTCAACAACTAAAAGAGGAAACCCCAGACACATTTTGATTCTCAATGCCATACATCAAAAGCAATCCTTGGCAATGATTATCTACTATTCTAGTATTTATGTAATATCTACCAGGATGTTGGGCATGCCGAAGTCAGGTATCCTTTTTCTGTGCGATGGAATTGGTATCTTCTGCATCTGGCTATTTCAAATACAGGATCATATGAGAGTGGAATGTTGATACATTTACAGCATCCTGGCGCTTTCAGGAGTGTGTTTCATTCTGGAAGATTCAGTGTGTCAGGAGAGCTGCTCACAACACCCACGTCTTAGACACTAGATAACTGCCTCCTTCCACCCATACTCATGCCTTTCACTTCAAGCACACACCCGCATAATCATAACAGTGCAAATGAAGCATCAAATCTGATAAGGAGACCACCGCCTGATTGAAAGACTGGGGAGGCAGCCAGTGAACTTTAGAAGAAATCCCTCTGCTGTATCTGTTTTTTTTGTGCCAAGTTAGATGCTAATGGAAAAAGAAATCCTTGATTTAATGCAAAAGTACACCTAACCTGTCCAACCCTTAACCAGGATTTGATAACCCTTTTTGTGATAAGAGGAAAAATACTGTGATATGAAAGAATGCAAACCTAGAGCCAAATTTTGAAGCAACAGTTATACTTGGCCTCAGAGGGATTAATTCAAAATATGCAGAGAAAGGTCTGATTGCCTGTGTTTGGGATGCCCTGACACCCAGCCTCACTATGAAATCCAAATGATTCACCTAATCTCAATGAGGCGATAGAACTGTGAGTAGAAAAATTCCAGACTGAATGCTCTGAAGACGAGATCATAAATGCATGAATATTAATAGCTGGAAGGACATTAGAACTTATCTATCCCAATCTTCTACTTAATGTATCAATTCTCTCAACATCGTAGAAAAAACGGTCATAAACTTTGTTTGAACAAGAAAATGACTATCTCACAACAGTAAATCTCTGGGTGCCTCAAATGATATGTATCCCCTTGAGTTTTTTCCTCATATAATGGTAAATAATAATTAATGGTAAATAATGGATGGGTTTTTCATCTATGACTATGTCCCTGTGTTTGAAGGATTTTAAGGCTTTCTTGCCTTGCCTTTTATGAGATAATATGAGCCAGCAAATCCTTTGCTTGCAGAGCCCATCCATTCACACCAGGCAGGGAGAAAATTTACTGGAAGACTATCACAAGAATTACATCAATGTCCACTTTCTAGTTCAAAAGTAAAAAAACAACAACAACAACAACAAAAAAAAGTACATCAGTGTTAAGTTAGAACCATTTATATTGATTATATCTTGTCTTAAATAGTATATATTATTCCTCTTTATCCACAGAGAGGAGTCATAAAATCTATATTATTGATTCCTCACAAACCATCTAGTCTAGCCTCTGCAGGAGGGGATAGAGAGATCTTAAAAAAAAAAAAAAATCTGGAAAATATTTCGAAAGAAAAAAAAGTCTATGTAGAACAAATATAGCCTTATAGAAATGGAAGCCCAGAAACTGTGAAGTTCTGTATTTGCACATCAGCCCGACTGTTAAGCAAAGGATACAATTAAGACCAATAGAGTTAACAATCAAATGTCAAATAGTATTCTAAGTATGTATTAACTCATTTTATCTTCAAAATAACCCTGTAAGATAGGCTCCAAAACATCTTATTTTACAAATGAGAAAACTGTGGCTTACAGAACTATAACTTCCAAATCTTTGTATTATATTCTGTGCCATGACGATCCATGGATACTGTGATGTGGCAGTAAATTTAGGTCTGATCCTGACATATGATGCAAAAAAAAAAAAAAAAAAAGGTAAAGCACAGTGATTGCTTTAGCATTTTAATTATCTAACAAAAGAAATAGGCTATTATTTCAAGGGAGAAAAACTTCTGAGAGCCAAGTTCAGAAAGAGTCAATTATGCAGGGCCTTATATAAGAAATAATGGATGTGATAAAGGACAGTAAACAGTGTTCAGCATTTTTTTTCATATCTGTGTTTCTTATATAAGCCTTCAGCCAAAGCTGAGGAAACAGGGTTGGTTGGGTCCCAATGAGATATTCCACAAGTGGAAAAGGCACAAACTGAAGAACAAAATACAGGGATCCTACTGCTTTTCAAAAGAATTTTTCCTGTTTTGTTCAGCTTAGTCTAACTTAGAGGGAAGCCCAAAAGAGGAGAACAGAGATCATGCAACTGAATAAAACTTTCCTTGTGTTGTTTCCTATTCAGCAGATAAAATAAGAATAAATTCTACCATACAACAACCTGTTGAGGTATCAACATACAATTACAGTAAACTAAAAAAAAAAAAAAGGAAAAGTTTTCTTGGATTGGGTTCAGCAGCATCAATAACTCCCTTCTTCCTCACTTCCCCACCCTGTTGCAGTACCCGGTTCTCCCATCTTACACACAGGCTTCTTTTCTGCATTGTGTGTGTGTTGCTGAGTCTCTACAATTGATCTTCAAACTACTGGAAAAATCAGCCTTCAACAATTACTCAGACCTTTTCCTCTTTTCTTCCTACTACAATGGAAAAAGTTCTCCTATCAAAGGTCAATCCCCCAAATCTGTGTTCTAAATTCCTTCCCCTCCCATCTCAGAAACCTATTTCACTCACTAGCCCATCTCTATGATGATCTTCAAGTTCTTCTCTGGGGATCATACAAACATCATTTTAAAATCCTCTTTTTACCCATCTTCTTTCAGTTACCCATCTAAGTTTCATCTCCCAGCCCTGCCCAAACTTCTTAAAGAGGTATCTACACATGCTTTCTTTGCTTTCTTACTTCTTATTTAATTTTTGACTCAAATCTAAATAAGTCTCGCTAAAATCACCAATGTGGTTATTTTCCAAGGATGACCCCAAACAAATTTGCTGGTACTTGTCCAAGCATGCTGCTCCTGCAAAGGGAGTACTTATTACCACTTCCCTTCACTCTGATCTGGGACTGTAACTACTTTGGTCAATATAATACTGTGCAAGGAATGCCCTGCAGCTTGACCTGGCAGCTTCTACTTCTGCTTCTTTCCTCCTGGAATACTCTCTCAGAGTATTGTATCTCAGAAACTAGCCACCATCTGTGAGAACCCCAAGTCCCATGGAGAAGCCACTGTGGGTGCTCATCTGTTTCAGGGCCTACACATCCGTTGTTCATTCTTCTGGGAGGGCTCATCTAGCTCTCTGCTCCACCTCTGGCTAACTCCACTCATCCTTCAAATCTGAAACAAAAAGTATTTCCTCAGAGATGCCTTCATTTGAAATATGCCAGCTCAAATCAGGTACCAATATTGTAATTGGTCATCGACATTGTATTTCCAATTCATAGCGCTTACCACAACTTTTAATTGCTATTTTATTCCAGAATAATATTTTTTAAAAGATTTTATTGGGGAAGGGGAACAGGTCTTTATTGGGGAACAGTGTGTACTTCCAGGATTTTTTCCAAGTCAAGTTGTTGTCCTTTCAATCATAGTTGTGGAGGGCGCAGTTCAGTTCCAGGTCCAGTTGCTGTTGCTAGTTGCAGGGGGCGCTGCCCACCATCTCTTATGGGAGTCGAGGAGTTGAACCAGCAACCTTGTGGTTGAGAGCCTACTGGCCCATGTGGGACTCGAACCAGCAGCCTTCGGAGTTAGGAGCACAGAGCTCCAACCGCCTGAGCCACTGGGCTGGCCCCCAGAATGATTTTTAATGTCTCTCTCCCCCAATAAACCGTAATTCTTAAGTTTCTATTGTTTGCCATTATGGTAGGCAGCTTCAAACATGGCCTCCAATGATCTCTGACCTCTGGTATTCATGCTCTTGTGTTACACCCTGTCCTTAAGTGTGGGTTGGACTTAGTGACTCACATCTAATCAATAAATATGGCAAAGTGATGGAATATCACTTCCATGATTAGGATGTAAAAGACTATGACTTGAGTTTTGCTAGCTATTGACTTCTCAAGTTGCATACTTTGATAAGGCAAACTGCCATGTTGGAAAGATTCAAATGGCAAGGAACTGAGGGCAAACACTGGCCAACAACTATCGAAGAACTAAATCCTGCCAACAACTATGTGTGAGCTTGGAAGCAGATTTTTTTTTTCCATAGTTCAGTGCTAAGATGACTACAGCCTAGTAAACACTTTGCAGCCTGTGAAGCAGAGGACCCATCTAAGCCATGCTCAGATTCCTGACCTGCACAAACTGTGAGATAATATACATGTGTTGTTTTAAGCCACAAAATTTTAGGGTAATTATTTACGCAGCAATGATCAATGTGTTTCCTATACCAAAAATAATAAATGTCAGTGATTATAATGTTTGAGACAATATGCTAAGCACTTCATATGTATTCATTCAATGATCATATTCATTTAATGATTACCTTGGGAGGTAAGTACTACTATCTTCTTAATTTTATACATGAGGAAACTGAGGTAGAAAAGTTAAGCAACTGCCAAAGGTCACTCAATTAGTAAAGATTAGGCACTCTAAATACTCAATGAATGGATAAATAAATGAATGTTCTAACACTCTGCAAAATAAAAAATGAATATTTGGGGGGCTACTAAAACATTTTCAGCATTTTAACAAACTATATGAAATTAATCAATGTACATTTACTTGACTCATTGTATATACTAATTTTAGGCCTTCTGGTTGACATAAAATATGCATTCCCTTAATCCAAGGTACACTGTAGATATTACATGTATTTTACACTACTTACAGACCAGTTAAGGAAATCATGTAGAAGAGTTTGATCATTGATCATGATTTATGGCATGATATTTATGGCTGAGACAGGTAAATCTGACCATTTCATTGACCCAAATTACCTGATTCAGCTGTAAGCAAGCCATTTTTTTTTAACCTTGATTAGCTAATGGACACTTTATAGGATACCTTCTGATTGCCATTATATGCCGTACTGTCTAATGCCAACTCTTTCCAGTTCCACACCTACAAGCTGGGTCATGTGATTCATGTCGGATGATTTCCTTGCTCTGACTTAGGTGTGGTTTCCAAATACAAGAGTTCCATAATTTGGCTTGACTCCAAAAACTGAGACCAGGCTGGTCACACATTTTTTCCTTATCCCGTATTAAGAGCAAAAGTGACTTCCCAACAGTGATCATTCCAAAAATTTGATTTGAATAAAAGAAAAGTGAGTGGGACTAAATTAATCAACATTAATCCTATTTTACTGCCTGAGATTCTGTGGGTGTTTGGGCAGTAATGTAATAACAAATATGCTGATATGTGTCTAAAGGAATGTTACGTGACCATGAGTCATTATGCCCATCACTTCAAGGCTGTTTTGGTAGCTGGCAGGAAGTAGTATGTGTCTCCAGAGCATAAAATTGGCCTCAGAGTAGGTGTGGCCTAAGAAAATCTTGATGTAATATGAAGATTGCATTTCTAAACTATTTACAAGGTCACCCCCCCCCACCCTACATTAGAGGTTAAATCTACCTCTGAGAGGTTCCAAATGGATTTCTAGAATTTTCTTTGGGTTTCAGCATTTTTGCAGCTCAACTCATATCTAAAGTGTGTGGGAAAAGCAGCATAAAGTTATCAAGAAATCACTTGGTTTGGAGTTCATCTGTGGGGTGTTCATTCAAGTGAGTTCACCAGGCTTTAGCTTATTCTAAAACGGGAGTGATCTTAGACCTACTTTTCTTTTAGGGTTAGCTTTCTTTCCATAGCTTGCTGGAATTCCCAGTAGTGAAGGAACTAGTTCCTTCCAATATCTCTCTGGGGTAATATCAGTCTCAGAGACAATATCAGCACCATGACTCCACACCCACTCCAGCTTGCTCAGAGTTTTTTCATTAACTGCACTCCCCTTCACATTTACATCCTGGTAACTTCAAACTTTCTGGAAAATAAAAAGTAACTCCTCTATTCCAACAGTGGGAGAACCACTGCCCTTAATACGGTAGCATATAGAGAAGGAATATCAATCCTTGAAGTATAAATCAGTGAGCTGAATCTCTCACTCTCTACACCACTTCTCAGAGAACAGGTTTATTCTTCCTTACAGTAAGGATGGTTTAAACAAAGGGCCCTAAAAATTTCAGTTAATATTTATTAAACATTAATTGCATCTTCACAACAAACCTGGAAATAACCCCACTCACCAGATGGGGACTCTCAGACCCAGAGAAGTTTAGTAATTTTCCTAAGGTCACATGGCTTGTATTCATAGAATGAAGATTTGAGTTATGGTTCCTTAGAGCAGAGACTCAGCCATACCTGATTCTAACTTAAAGAAATATCTTCTAATTCTTCAGCCTTCTAGTCCAGGCCAGGGCTGACTTGGGCTAAAGTGTAAATCAGGTCCTCAGCTTCCTTTTTCAGCACACTTTCCCCACCTCAGACAATCAATCCTTCCCTACCCTCCATCAAGTCTATTTTCTAGAAAAGAATCAGTCAGGTCATTCCATTGCCTTCTTTGAGAAATATTTACATTTAAAACACCTTGCTCTTAACAGTGATGATGGTTTCACAGGGTGTATACTTATCTCCAAACATAAGTTGGGTACATTAAATATCCACAGCTTTTTGTATGTGAAAAATACCTCAATGAAGCAGTTAAAAACAACAACAACAACAACAACAACAACCCCAAAACCAGAAAAAACCTTGCACTATTTTTTTTAGTTTAACAGTTTTTCAGAAAGTTGCCACTAAACATCTATGAGCAAATGTGAAGAGCAGAATGGGGCAGAAATGTGTAAACAGAGCAGGGGGTTTCTTTAGTGCCTTACAAATCACATCACACAGAGCTGCTGCCTGTACTCATGGATCTTTGCCCAGAGGTGCTTGTTTTGCTGTTAAATGAGGAATGGAATTGCATCCAAACCTGTTTAACTCAGCTTCATTATTAACTTAGGACTCTATACTACACCCAGAAGCAAATAAATAAATAATGGTTGACACCCTTGAGCACGTCACTACCTCACTGTATAGACAAAGCACTCAATGAAAACAGGAAACAATTAAAGAACCACCAAAAGTAATATTTAGTGATGTTATGTGCTAAAGTAGTTGAGACGATAACTGCTGTAAAAGATTTAGAGACTGGTAAAATCGATCTATGCTATAGAATTTGGAAAGATCTGCAGAAAAAGGGCTGACTTAGTATAAACATTGAAGGATTTCAAGAGAAAATAGAAGCATTAAAAGTAGGAGAACTAAAAAAAAAAAAAAAGTGTAGAAATAAGAACAAAACCCCCACCAGGTTGGAACACAGCATCTATAATTCTTTCCCTCTTCTCTCTGTCTTTTTAGTTATTCCATGAACATTCATTGAGCTTCTGCTAGACACTGTTGTAGGCATGAGGAAACTGATAGATGAAGACCCTCCATTAATAGAGCTTATATTCTAGTGGGGAAGACAGTTACATAAAGAAATAGAGGAACAATATAAATTCAGATGGTGATAAATTCTAAGAAAAAAAAAAATGTTACAATGCGATAGAGAGTTCTTGTTATGGCCTGAATTTATATATTGAAGTCCTAATTCCTAGTACCCCAGAATGTGACTGTATTTGGAGATAGGGTATTTAAAGAGGTAATTAAGTTAAAATGAGGTCATTAGGTTGTGCCCTAATCCAATATGACTGGTGTCCATACAAGAAGAAATTTAGATGCAGAGGAAAAAAACATGTGAAGACATGGGGAAAAGACAGCCACCTACAAGCCACGGAGAAAGGCCTCAGAAGAAACCAACCCTGCCAACACCTTGATCTTGGTATTCCAGCCTCTAGGACTGTGAGAAAATAAAATTCTGTTGTTTAAGCTACTCAGTCTGTGGCACTTTGTTATGGCAACCCTAGAAAAATAATACAGAATCCTACCTTAATTACTATGGTCAAGGAAAGCTTCTCTGAAGAAATTACAATAACATCTGGGCTGTCTAAATGGACATTGTCCCAAGCAGAGAAAAGAGCAAGTGCAAGAGACCTGTGACAGAAATTTTAAAAGACCAAAAGAAAAGCAATATGTCTGAGGCATAATGAACGGGAATGATTGTGATAGATATTGTCTCCTGGAGAGCATAGAAATATCTTCTCTCTTGTTTCACAGGGATGGTATACAAATACCAATAATGGGACCAGGGATGGGGAGCTTTTTCCTTAGATAGGAACTGAGGATAATTCTTCTTAAAAGGAGGGAAGGTAAAATATGTGTGAGCAGATACATGTCAGTTTTATCTATTCTTAACATACAGTATGAGTCAAAGTCATCAGCTGAGGAAGTTAGAAAAGATGTGAGCTCAATTAGTGGGAGATTAAACGTATGAGAGAAGTTGGTAGGACTGCCAGTCTTTGTTGGGTACCATTTGAAATCTGTGGTTATGATTCTAAAGGGAGAAAGTCTGCACCGTTGTGTGAGCTTCTCCAATAATGCTCAGCTGTTAGATCAGGTTCAGAGTTGGCAAAGTTAATGTTATCAGCCTTGTGATGTTGCAGATGAGTAAAACTGGAGACAAGATTTTCAAGAGAGTGGTGATAGCATGGGGCCAAGGAACCTACACTTTCCCTTCTTTCCTCCTTTGTGGACTCAACTACTCATAGGGTTTTGTGCTACCTGCGAAGAGTTCCAGTGGCTGGGCAGAATGAGGCCAAATTATGTAGCCTTAAATGCCCAGAATGGAAAGTGGATTTGATCTTGGAGAAAATGAGTATCCATTCATAATATTTTGAATATATAAATGATAAAATCTTAAAAATCTAACAAGGTTCATAAAAAGGGAAACTTGGAACAAGACCAGAAGGTTTTCTCTCCTCTCTTGAGTAATCGGAATTTGTGAGACTTTCTATACACCTTAGTTTACACAATAGAACTGGAACACTATGATTAAACAGCATCTTAGTATATCAATTTTATCCACTGTGTAAAATCTAGTAAAAAGAAATTAATGAGATGTGATTTCCATATTCTAGGGAATTTTTTTATAAACATGATGACCAACAATGATGAGTTTTCTCAAAAAGGTTCAAATCAAGGACTCTTCCATTGTACCAAATGATATCCTTTTACTTGTTAAACCACATCCCCTCATTGCTGTCTCAGAAAAATAGCATTACCATAACAACTAGACCAAACATGTTGACATTAAGAGAACAAAGATAGAATGTAGATTAAAACCTTATGTAAAAGAGATCCCAAAATATAGACAGGCAGTTTGCTTGCTAAAAATTCCACCATTTCAGAATCCTGAGGTCCTTCAAAGGACAATTGACGTGCTATGTTAAGACTAACAACTGCCCCAGGGCTGATTTTGTCTAAAATATTAAGAAAAAAGTCATTGCTCAACTATCCAGGCTATTCTTGGGACAGTCAAGGCATACAAGCTCAATTTAGAGACACTGGTTGGGGAAAAAACAATCCTAATTGTGTCTATTAGATCACTTTCTAGGCCAATATACTACTTCAGATATGAGCCAAGATGCTATAGCAAAGAGTCATCAATATATAAGTGGCTGAAATGAAACAGAGTATATTTCTCTTTCATATACCAGACAGGAAGGAGACAGCTGTCTTCTAAGAGCTCACTCAGTTGTCCAGATTGAGTCCATCATGCAACTCTGCTATAATTAAAGGCAGGGGTTCTCAATGTTTTGGTCTCAAACCCCTGTACACTAAACATTTATTGAGGACCCCAGAGAGATTTGTTTATATGAGTAACATGTATTGATAGTTACTGTATTCTAAATTAGAACTGAAAAATTATTAAAATATCTGTTTATTAATTTCTTTTTTTAAATCATGATAAAAACCATTGTGTGCTAATGCAACTAACTTATAAAAAATAACTACATCTTCAAAAATAGCAAAGGAATGTCATTATTTGATATTTTTGCAAATCTCTTAATATCTAGCTTAACAATAGAAGATGGAAGATGATGGTGATGATAGCGATGATAATGATGATGATTGAATGCAGTGCAGAAGTTTCAATTTGTGCAATAAGTTGTTTTAGCTAAAGTATATAAAGAGAATCTAGCCTCATACAACTATATAGCTGAGAAAATATAATGTGGACTATTATTGTAATAGTCATGTGGACTATTTTAAGCCCTGTCAGATCACTGTGAATATAGTTCTTTGATATAATACTATACCAAAACTCAAGTGGTAGTTTCTTACTGGTTAGTTACAATATGGAATCTGAAACCATATCAATAAACATTTTTTTATACTCTTACATTAAAATCTATTGGCATGGTGGTGATTATACAACTGATACACTTGTCAAAATTTGTCAAATAAACAAACAAACAAAATTTTTATTTTACGCTTCCAATGGGTCTTCTACCCATGCATGATTTTATAACATCACACACTGGTCCTTTACAAATTATTGGTTCACTGAGTTATGTAGAATTTCCAAATGTTGACACATTTTATTACCAAATACTAGAAAATCACATTCATTGATATCACCACCAACACCATCAGAAAAATTTTTAACCATTAAGGTGCTGCCAGGTTCATGGTGGCAGATACATATTTCCCAAAATTCAAATTTACTCTTGGAAACTCAAATTTTATCATTGGTAACAAATATCTGACTTTTTTTCTCTTGATTGAAGTGACGAGCTGATTTTCAAAAAGAGGTATGCCAAATGTCTGAATGAACGTAGTTTGTCAATCATTCTTTCAAATAAACATGGTGTTCTATGAGAAAAAAGATAGTTCATCTTGCCACTCAATCCCACAGTGCTTTACTTTGAGACAATATGTTTCCGTATGCATCGGAATTATTTATACATGCTTCCTATTTCATTGCACAGAATATTAAAGAGACATGCACTCAATAGCAATGATTTCATTAAATTATTTGTAATGCTTCAAGGACATTCTTAACTGAAACAGGAATTTTGTTTTGTTTTGTTTCACTGCAAGTACAAGGCTGTGAAGAATATGATTAGTCTTGGTACATTTGGGTATCACTGCCTTGAGTCATGCGAAGGCATCAGCACTTTTACACACTATTGCATTTGCACCATCAATGCAAGTGCAAAACAGTAAAAACTTAAAAATAAAATAAAAATAAAAGGTAGGCAAATAAAATCTTAATATGATTATGAAAACAGTTTTGACGTCCCAGACTCCCTGAAATGGCCTCAGGAATCTCCAGGTGTCTGCAGAAAACACTTTAAGAACTACTGCATTAGGATGCTGTCTTCATCAGTTTGGTTGATGTTCCCCAGGAGCAAAGAAGAAAGATAATATAAAAAGCAAACACTTTCTTTTTAAGTAAGGACCAAAAATGTAAACTCTCACATTTCGTCAGTGAGAGTTCAGTTCCATGGTCTTACCTAGCTTCAGGGTAGACTGGGGAAAAGTCGTCTCTAACTAGGCAGCCATATTGTTTGGAAGAGGTGGAGAACAGATCTGGGCATATAACAAACAGTTACCACACTAGCCCACTTAACTAACGAGCAGATCAAGTGAAAGGATAGTCATGCTAAAGGGCCTGCAGACAATTGAGAACATAGGAACATTTGTTTTAAGCCTGGGAACAAGGTATAAGTGTGGTCAGAGGGAGCCTGGAGGTTGTGGGACAGGTGCAGAGAAGTGGTTACAACCACAGCTCCAGTCCTGTGGCTGGGGGATGGAGCACCAGGAAAAACTATCCTCAGAGAGAGTCACAAGAATTGCAGCCCAGAGAGGATCCCTGGAGAAACACGGAACAGGCATAGCAGATCAAACAGTGGGACCCTGAGGCAGAAAAAGAAGGCAGGTCATGCGTGGGCTTTGGTGAGCATATTGTGGGGCACCCAGTGATCCCTTCAACTACGAAGAACCTTAGGAGGCAGCAAAATCAGTAATTGGGCTGGCCCAGCAATCACCGCTCTTCTATTATGACCTTACTTTGTCTGGAGATCAGGGTATATCTGAGTGGTTTCATGATGTTTTTATAGCTCTATTTGGTCAAAACATATTCCTAGTTGAGAGTGAGTCCAAATGTTTTATTTGTATTCCCTTCTCGATAGCAACAAGAACAGAAGAGCCAATTCTGCAGAAAACATGATATTGTGCAGAAAACTGATGTGAACTTAGTGCACAAAGGCAAAGAAAATAGAGGTAAATTAAGGTAGCTCTGATCATGGAGAACAGAAATCCCGATGACAGCAAGCTATGGAAGCCAAGACTAAACTGACCTTGCAAATCTAGATAAACGGGAAATAGGGAACCAAAAAGCTTTTAACTGCTTTGCCTTATCTGATATTCCCGTAAATGTACACAGAGGAAAAAGAAAGGGCTGGAAGGCATTCATTTTGAGATCAGATCCAGGTCAACCAAGAGAACAGAGGCCCTTGGGTTTCATTCCACCAGAGCAACAGAAAGGCCATACGTGTTAACTGGTGAAAGAGGTTTAGGACGATCTGATCACCTAGAGAGCATCCTCATTTATGATTTTCCCCGTTAGCTCCCTCAATACTTCTATTTTTTTCCCCTATACTGGCATCCTCTACCCTACAAGGGAAAACAGTTCTTTTTTAACATATTATTTTGGTACTTGGATTAAAGGACATTCAGACAATAAAACAATAGAAATGAAAGACATATCAGAGCCAAGGAAATAAAAAGGAAACATACATGCCAACCTCAACGGATTATGCATTCTCTGTGACAAGGCACTAATTTTGAGTCCAACACTTTTGGCAGGCTGGGCAAAAAGGCAAACATGATTCTTTATATGGTTCTCACTGTAAGAAAGGAGGAAGCAAAATTTTTGTTGGCTATGAATTCTCAAATTTCTCATATGAGTTTTTTAACGAGAATCATTGAGTTACATAACAGACGTTCTGCTCAATGAGTTCAGTGATCAATACAAATCAATGTTCATTTAAGCCTTGGCCTATGACTTATGTTACTGATCTTTGTGCAGATTTTCCAAGGACCTACAAGAATGTAACAAATTTCATATGGAATAAACTAACTGTGGCCTTTAAATTATTCCAGTTGACCTGAAATAAGTCTGACCTGGCAATACCTGGCAATGCTGTGGGAACCCAAGTTACCTCAGCATTTGGTTGAAAAATGCTACCTCCTAGTGAATCATTTTAAAATTGAAAATAGAATGAAATGTTCAATCTAGCTTGAACACCTTGTTTTGCTGGTGCTGCTAATCTTGTAATTTCTTCAACCACATGTTATCTATGGGGGATAAGAATCCCTAAGTCATTTCTTAAAAGTACTTTTACTATTTTCTGAGAATTAGTGTAAAAGGTACAAGAAATCTCACAAAGTCTAATAGGGACAGACCACGTTTCCCTTTATTCTTACCAAGCAAAAGTTACTAACTTCCCTCTCATTGAACGCAAGAGATTCATTATTTCTCCCTCCCATGTACACTGCTTCCTCGCTACCTGGGGAGTAGGATCTAGGTAATCAGAACCTCAGGAAAGCCACTATCAAGCTTCCTTATTTCGCTGGAGATCCTCTTTTATTGCTGGGGATGGGAGGAAGCTGCGTTTATAGTCTTCACTACATTTCAGAACCAGCGAAAATAAATTGTTTCAGTGTTAAATTCAAATTCCTGATACCCTATACTCCTCCCATAATGCCATTGTTGTACGTTGTCTTGCTTCTTCACCCCACAAATTTCTATTTATCCCCACCTTAAAATGAAGGTTTCAATCCGTAGAAATAGTGCATCCTTAAAACTCAAAATCAGTGGATTGATCAAATACATGATGATGGAAGGAGAACTGACTCTGGGTGGTGAACACACAATGTGATACACAAATGACGTATTACAGAATTGTACACTTGAAACCTAGTAACTTTACTAACCATTGTCACCCCAATAAACTTTAATTCAAAAAAAAAAATCAGTGGATTGTGTTTTATATGTGTGGTTCAAGGTGAATCAGGAAGAACTTTAGGTTCTGCTCTCATCAGAGCTAGGTAGCCCATGGATGTCGCAGGGAAGTTGAGATGGAGAGGAATAAGAAGGGGTCTTACCCTCGGTCTCTGCCATGAGCCTCTTTATTCTCCAACCACCCCCTCTCCTACTGGCTACCAGATACCAACATGCAGCTTGAATTGGGAAACTGGGGGGTCTGCAGAGGCCTCCACTGTTCTCCACAGACACAAGACATTGGATTCAACACAGGACAGAGAGGGAAAAAGAAAGAGGAGTGGAGACAACAGTAAATACAAAGGCAAAAGTAGCAGAGGGATGGGGGGAGACATCAATGAGGTAGGAAACGCCAGACTGCTCCAGCACCAAGACTTGTCTAATAATAATAATAGTAACAACAACAACAACAACAACAACAACACACATTGAATATTTCTGACACGCTAGGCCTTTGGTAAATGCATTACGTTTATTTGCGAGACAAAATTCCTGCCCTTGTATAGCGGACAATCCGAGTCAGACAATAAGATAAATTAGTGAAACGTGTAGTATGTTAGAAGAGCTTAAGTCCTAAGGATAAAAATGAAGCAGTGCTGTCAGAGTGGGAGGAAAGAGGAGCTGCGTTAGCTTCTGTCCACAGTAGGCCTTATTGAGAAGGTGGCATTGAGGAAGATGTCAAAGACAGCCAGCAGCATCAGCGTTGCTCACTCTCAGGCAATTCTGCAACGTTTTGCAGCCCCCAAAGCATTAATTTTGTTTTTTAAGCCAGTTATGTCTCTTTTTTTGATTTCTGTTCTTTTCTCTTGTTATGTTCTATCTATCATTTCTATGTGTTTGAGGCAAAAGAGGTTATCAAAGTGTGACCGCTCTGCATCATTTTGACTAATGTGCTCATTCCTTTGTACCAACTTTAAAGGGTTCCCAGCTTATCCAAGAAGAGCAAATCTATCTCATGTTTGGAAATCTTGTCTTGAGGAGGAAGAGACAGTGTGTGATCGGGCTCTTCATATATCATCCTGCTGATGTCATGCAATTGAACATAGGGAGCTTCAGGGGAAACAGAAGACATTTATGAGAAAGTTAACCTCATTTCATGATATCATTAAAAGATCATTTGAACCATCTTTCTCTCACTTGGATTCCTGTTCAAATGTGAGGAAGGCCTTGCCTAAAATCACAGGCTGATATCACATTTGCCTAGTTTTCCCCTTCTAGCAAAAAAGCAGAGCCTTTGAAGCGTGTCTTCTCCATAGTAACAGTTTTCAGTAGGGAATTCTGTGATGATACACTGGGAGAAAGGGTTGACATTGATAAGCTCATGCTTGGGTTTTTATTACTAATTTTACTATTCAGGAGCCTGAAGAGAACAAGTTGAACAGATAAAGCTGAAGACCCTTGAAAATACTAGGAAAACATAATATGTCAAAACCCAAACTGAGAGCCTAAAACAAAACACATTGTGAATACACACACACACACACACAAATCAGCCCTAAAATGAAATCTTTCACTTATAAGCGCATTTGAACCAGTAAATAAAAGAGTTGATAAAACAATAACTTGGAAACTCAGCAAGCACGTGTAGGCAGAGAAAATGTTTCGCTGCCTCCCCATTTGTCAACAACATCAGAAGTGAGGCCGCCCTGGCTATTGATGGAAGGACAGAGGGGTGAAGCAGGGCTCTTCAGGAGCAGGCTCTGACTAGCTTGTGCGGGCTGACTGTGTACTTCCCTTCCCCAGGCAGCATTCAGTGGTCTTAGGGTGGTAGCTTCACACAGACCCTGAGCAGAGTATTTACACCATGGAAATCACCAAATGCTACCGTCAGAGCCAGGGCATTGGGTTTTTTTCCCCCACTCAAAGCCTGTTGTTAAGCCTTTACCAGAACACCGGTGGGTGAGGGAGAGGAAAGAATGAGAGAAGTAATTCCTTAATGCATGAAAATGTACAAAAGGTGTGAAATAAATATGCAGATGATAATGGTGCTCTGGGAAATTGAGTGCCAAATTCATTTAAGGCAACAGCATTCCATTACAGGAGATTCCAAAAATCTATTAAACACAGGATTATCCTGACTACATTAAACACATGAGGAGCAATTGAGCCAGCTGATCCACTCATGACGAGCACTTCTAGGCAGTTTTCTTCAACGGCTCTAAAAGCCTCCCGAAAGAAATGGTTAGCTTATTCCAAGACTTAAAGTAAAGGTCAATTTTCTACTTTAAACTTATTTAAAGTAAACTTATTTTTAAATACTCTTTAATTCTTAATACTCTTTAATTCCATATATATATATATATGAAATTCCATATATATATATGAAATTTAATTCCATGTATATATATGAAATCGGGTTTATCCCATAGCCTAGCTATATATATATATACCTTGTCTAAATAACCAATAAAAATCACAAACGTTTTCTAATTATTGTAATTATTCTCTCATCAAAGATCAAAGCTTTCATTGTAACTGAAAGACTTAAAATTAACAGAGTAGGGCAATGGTACAAAAAAAACCACAAGAAAACAAACGTGTAATAAAGTCCCCATGCTCCTCGCTTAGAAATTTGCAAGCTTACAGAACTTTTGTAAGTCCTGAGGTTATATTAAATTTGACATCAGTCACTACTGAAATTGTAAACTTTCTAATAAATAACTTATAGCAGGAGGAGACATTTTGTTTATTTGCCCTCATGTATGCAGAACCCAAAAGTCATTGCCTGTGTTTTTCCAGGCTCCTTCAACAAAACTTTTCTTGTGAATTCCTGTAACAGAAATAGCAACAAACTGAGACCAAGTAGGGAAAAACGGTAGTTCTTGACTAAAATGGAGATTTCATTCGTGATATCTGCATTCTCTCTGTAGCTACAGAGTTCTTTGAGTTGTTAGATCGTCAAAATCCATTATCATAACATAGCATAACGGTGAAAAGTAAAGTCTTTAGAGGAAGGCAAATCTGCATTTTTTCTTAATGTTGCTTGCTAGCATTGTGACTTTGGATACACTACTTAGCAAAGGTATTTTTCCCCTTTGTATAAATGGGGGTAATAACGCCTAAACTTTATAGTTACAGTAAGGATTAGATGAGAGACTGTATGTTAAGTGATTAATGCAGGGCTTGGCCCAGAACAAGCCCTCCATACATGTAAGTTATTACAGCTCTCTTAGTCAATCTCCTCTTAACCAAGTCACTCAGATTAACTGACGCATGCTGATGCCAATGGAATACTGAACACTTCTGGATACTACATTCATCTCTGGTACCTTTGCACACTTCCACTCTTAACTGTTGTGTTGTCACTTGTCACTTGTTCAAAACTGCAAATTCCAATCACACTTAATATTTAATTATGTACAATCAATTAAATTTTATGTAAACCTATGAAATGAGAATGGAAAAAGACAGCTGAATTCCATTTCTAGAAAAACTAAAATGGATGATTTGGAAAGATTTATAAATATAAATATTTATAAAGATTTATAAATATAGGCCACTAGAAAAAAAAACACTACTAATATATGTTGTATGGATGAGTTGACTAGGAATACTGGGAAATTTTTTTAATGTTTTAAAGTCAGATCTAGAAGGTTGCTCCAAAAGTGTCATCAGATTATCCCGTATGTGCATGTGCGCACACCCGCACATGCATGCTGAATAAATGAATAAGGTAGAATGATTTGATCAATGCTTGGAGGCCAGAGAATGATGAGCAAAGGGAGGAGACTTGGTGTGACTCTCTCCATTTGTGATAGTTCTATGTCTTTAGGCAAGGGACATAGCCTAAAATGGGGATATAGAAACAAAATTAAAGTCACAGACTTGAATTAGAATCTTTTAGGTCCCTATCTAACTCAATGATTCTTGGAATCATAGATTTTCATATGAAGTAACAATGCATGCGAAACAAGAGAAGCTTGCTGTCCTATGCAAATTAAACATGGATTACAGCATGGATATTCGCAAGAGGCTCCTTGATTTGCTGATGTGAATACAACAAACACCTCAAAGGATGTTAACTTTTTGAGCAGAAACGATGGGACAAAGCGTGAGAGAGCATTGACTTGTACCTGCTATTGGGCCATGGGGCCAGACTGGTTTACTTATCTTGATACTTCCATACTATTACGACAAATTTAAGCAGTTTGTAGAGATCTAGAATTTGTATTCTAATCTAATTTACTTAAATGTAGGTAGATGTCGCTGGTTTTCAGCAAAGGCCTTTATAATCTCAATGTGTGCCAACAAGTCCCAGATGCAATAGCAACTCTTGGCAGATTTCTTCTTTGTGCAATCAATCAATAATTTAAATTTTACAAAAATTACTCTAAGGAAGGGCCCACCTTTTTCTTTCTTTGCCTCACTATAATCAACAGAAGGGAAAGATGGTTTTTCAAATGTTAGATTACTGCCATTTGGTACAGATTATCTTCTGAGCCCATTAACCAGAGCCTCAAGGCACTGGGCAACCAGCCAACACAATGAGATGAGATGCATTAAGATCAATTTGTTAATTTTTAATGAGGCTTCAGAATGCCTTAGTAAATTACTTAATCACTTTAAGAATGCATTGTAGCTTCTTCACTATTCCTCCTTCCTTTACATGAAAAAGCTAACTTATTTTTAATCATTTCCATCCCTCCTTTCATCCCCTTGAAGGCTACAATAATTCTCTGCTATTACCATCACTAACCAAAACAGCCCATAAAATTGAAGATCAAATATAATGAAGGAGCATTAAATAGCATGGCAGAATTTTCAAAGCAACCAGATTCTGTGACTCTATTTACAAAAAAAATTATTATTATTCAGTTTTAACATGGGGACTTCACATGTTGTAGGTCTTCTTCTTTGGAAGTAATCTTTAAGTTGTACAGGATGTTGCACACCACTGCACTTCCAATGAGTTAGATTATACACAAAACGTCACTTTAATGGAGCATTTTCTTAAATAAATTTTAGAGTGATCCTTAACAAAATGAGGAAGAAATTGTTTAAAAGTGGTCTATTGACAAAGTTATCTGAACCCATGAGGCCATGAGTCCTTGGGTGCTTTGTTCACGGAGTAGCCCCATGGTTTTGCCCAATGCCAGGCACATAAAAGGCACTGAATAAATATACCAGGGGTGCCAAAAAGTGTACACAAGTGGACACTTTGGTCAATGTTGCTCAAGCAACAGTTCACCGTAATCAGAAGTGTCTGGACACTGATGGTAACCACTTTGAGCACCTCTTATAATTGCAGAAGTTACATGTGACTTCTTTTGTTATTAGTGTATATTCAGTGTTACACTTTTAATACAGTTTTCCTTTCTTAAAATGTGTATACATTTTTTTTGGCATCCTCTGTATTTCTCTAATTAACACTTTAAAGGAGATTTATGTTTTTTCAACAGTTTTTTGTTTTTCAGCATTTATGTTTTTCAACAGGAAGCAATTCAGAAAGTTTAATGAAGATAGAAACAACACAGGTCAAAGGCGATATGAGAGCCTCATGAAATCACGGCTCTCCTAGAATAAAAGGCAAAGCTTGTACCTCCTGTTGGAGTAAAAACAACCCACAGAAGGAGTGCCAGTGCTATTCAGTTAACAGTAGCACCATCTTTCCACGCAGAGCAATATACTCTCCTGCTAGAGAGGTCTGTAACTTAAAAATGAGATGTAGCATTTTCTTCTCTTTTCTTTTAAAATTAAATTTATTGCGTGCTCGCTTCGGCAGCACATATACTAAAATTAAATTTATTGGGGTGACAATAATTAGTAAAATTAAATAGCTTTCAAGTGTACAATTCCATAATACATCATCTGTCTATCACATTGTGTGCTCACTACCCAGAGTCAGATCTGTTTCCATTACCATATATTTTACTCCCTTTACCCTCACTTACCCTCTGGTAACCACTAAACTGTTGTCTGTGTCTATGAGTTTTTGTTTCTCTATTTGTTTGTCTTGTTCCTTTGTTGCTTTCAGTTTTATATCCCACATGAGTGAAGTCACATTGTTCCGAACTTCTGTCTGACTCATTTCGCTTAGCATAACAAGTATATTAAAAAATGCTCAACTTCACTAGTTATTAGGGAAATGAAAATCAAAACCACAATGAGATATCACCTCACACTTAGAATGGCTATCATCAACAAAACAATAAAATATAACAAAACAAATAAATGGTTATTATCAACAAAACAAGTGTTGGAGAGGCTGTGGAGAAAAAGGAACCCTCATACACTGTTGGAATGCAGACTGGTGCAGCCGCTATGGAAGGCAGTGTGGAGGTTCCTCAAAAAGTTACAAATAGAATTACCATATGACCCAGCAATCCCTCTCCTGGGTATCTACCCAAAAAATCTGAAAACATTTATCCATAAAGATATACATACTCCCATGTTCATTGCAGCATAATTTATGGAAACAACCAAAGTGTCCTTAGATAGATGAATGGATAAAGAAGATGTGGTATATACACAATCGAATATTACTCAGTCATAAGAAAAGATGAAATAGTGCCATTTGTGACAACATGGATGGGCAATTTTCACTGGCTACTAAATATTAAATAATTGGAGAGCAGATAGAATCCTTTTTTTATAACTCAAAAAAAAAAAAAACACCTACAACTAAAATCAGATCTTACACTATTTCCATGGTAGTAAATTAAAGATTTACAAAAATATTTTCACCAGAAAAGCGACTTTAAGAACCTCTGTAGGGCATGTGACAATAATCTTCAATATCCTCCCTACCAGGATGTGAGCTCCCAAGGGCAGGGGTCTACACCTGTCTGCTCACCTAGCATCAACAGTGATAGAACACGCATTGAAATTAAATCAGTAGAAGCAGGTTCAAATCCCAGCTCCACCCCTCACCAAGTGTAAAATGAAAGTCTCTCTGAGCCAGGTTTCCTCCTCTATAAAAGGAAAACAACCCTGCCTTTCCAGGGTGTTGTGATGATCTTGGCCCAGGAATCTGCCTTTCATACAAGCAGGTGAAATGATACTCAAGTTGCTCCATAGATAATATTCTGAGAAACACTGCCTTTCTCCCAAACTTCTTATTGTCCAAAGGAGGAAACTGAGTCCCAAGTGAGATTAAATGATTTACTAGAAGACTTGCATTTACTTTGAAGATGACTTGGGGTGGGGTGGGGGTGGGGCTCGTCAAGAGCAGAAGGAGGGGTGCCAATGGCGGAGCAGGCAGAAGTATTCTTTTGCTTCCTATAGATACCATAGCCATGTCTTCACAGAATTCATGAACCTCATGTACTAATCCATACATATGTTTAGTTTTAAATAAAATTCTAGCAGTGTAATTGCTAGATCACAGAATATGCATTTTTGAAGGCTTTTGATACATGTTTACCAAAGTTGTCTCCTACAAAGCTAATACCAATTTGCACTCCTAAGAGAGAAAGGGGATCCACTTGAGTATCCCACCAAATAATGACTCAGTGCTACACTGCACTCCAGCTAGATCTCCAGGGCCCTGCAGAGTCTCCCATGGAATGTGACTTTCCAGGCACAGCATTTTGTTTGTGACACAGACTTGTGGCTGTATCTTGGGTTTATATTTTTTGGTCAGTTGGTCACATCCTTAATATTTGCTACTGATTTGAAATGAAACTATATTACTTCTCAAGAACTGTGGTTTCATTGCGAATGAAACCACAAAATCTTGCTCCCAGGAAAAGCAAATTAAAAATGCTGATTTGGATGATGAGCTTTAGTCAGTCTCACCACGTGAGCCAGAACAGAGCCCAAACTCAAGATGAAAGGCAGTAGAAATGGAAAAATAACCAATGCCAAAGGCTAAAATGAATAAGCCAAATAGCTGCAATTTAACTATTTCACATATTTGTATACCCATCATTTGACAAAGAGGGAATTGTTGTGTCTATTCAGTCTGCTTGTGGTTTTTTGCTTGTTCATTGTTGTTTTTTTTTGTCAACATCCATTACCCAACATACAGAAACAGTATTTTCTGCATCTTTTATGTATATGAGCTTATGTAGAACCATATAAGTCAATGGTACCAAAACTCTGATGTAAACACAAGTCACAGGGCAAGGAGGAAGATCTTGTTAAAATGCAAATACTGATTCAGTAGGTCTGAGGTGGGGACTGACATTCTGCATTTCTAACAAGCTCCCAGATCTGCTTATTCCTGGATCACACCTCGAGCAGTAAGAATCAACACCAAATAACCTGAGGAAATATGCAGGACGTCATCTATCTATCCCTTAAGCCAAAGTTGTGAACCATAGTACAACAGTACACAAGTCTGGCTATCTCCATGAGAAAGAAATAGAATTACAACGAGTACCTGGACTTGAAACCGCCCAAGGGCACCACCACCTAGATGATCAATGACCCAATAGTTTGCTACTGATGGGGATGTGTGGTGGGATCCTGTTGCCCATGAGAACTTGTGAATGTGTGTCATTAAAGAAAAAATGAGAAGCATTGCTTTAAGTATTTGTCTGCTGTAATGTCAGAAGTATACGCATCTCTGGGGCCTTAGAGTCCTTTCCAGAAGGGGAGCCCATCCGGTTGGTATAAATGCACATCCGCAAAGTCAGCATTTAAGTGGGATGGGGGACAGGATGAGATTGTGGAAATTTTAATCAGACCCTTCTATATGTTGACGTTTATGTACAAAATATATGATTTCTGGCTTTTTCAGCCCCCTAAGTGTAGAGGGTCAGAAAGAAGCAATTTTCTAGTCAATACAGTTGATAGCTTAAACATCCAAAGATCAGATGAGTTCAGATGAACAGTTCTATAACTATTCCCATTAATCCAAGGAGTAACATCAAATTCCCCCAAACAAAATTTATATATATATATATACATATATATATATATATATATATATATATATATATATATATATATATATGTATATATATATATCAGTAAAAGAACAAAAAGAGGATATCACAAGAACTGCCACAAGAAACTGCCACAAGAAATTTTTTAAAACCATTATTTCAGGTATAGCTACTCAATAACTTTACAGAGGCATTAAAAATTTACTATAGAAACAAACACACCAAGCAACATTGAGATATGTACTATTTCTAGTATACTGAAGGTTAACTGAAGGATTAAATTGGCAAAAGTGACATTAAGTGTACCTACACAAGTGACAGGTTCTATTTCTAATAATAAAAAAAACTTGATTATTTTTAAAAATCAAAAAAGCAGTAAATTTTACTAGGTAATTTACCATAATCAAATTTAGCATATTTTTAAAGGCATACTGTACCTCATACACTGCAATATGAGTTACTGCCATTAAAGTACTAACCACAAACAGCATCTGTAGCTATCATATGGTTGTATTTGAGAACGCTCCTTATCCAAAGGTTTCACCTTAGATAGAACCCCTTGTACAATGTCCCTTTACAGACTTTTTTTTTCTGAGCTTATTGCACATTCTTTGGATTTCTTCAGTGATGGAATTCTTTGAGAATGGTTTGCATTTTTGAAAATAGCCAAAGTCATTCGAAACCAAAGATAATGAATAAGGCAGGACAACAAATACTGTTTGGAGAAAACAAAAGTAAGTAACTGGGACTGATTTTCTCTTGTGGCCAGTAAAAGGATTCTGAGGACATTCTGAAGCTCAAACTCCAGAAATGTTCAGAGCCACAGAAATGTCCTTTGAACATCATGTTGTGACAAGTTGGAAGGCTAGCACATATTTAAGAGTTGTTAAAAATTGGCTCATTGCTCTTAATCTGGTATCAACACATCCACAGGGGCCCATAGATGGGTTTCAGTGGATCATGAAATTCCAGCAATTGCGTGTAAAAGGTAATACGTATGGGCCTTGGGGCATTTTTTGTTTGTTTGTTTGTTTGTTTTTGTTTTTTTAATCAGAGGACTGAACTTTCCACTCTCATCAGATTTTCAAAGATTTTCATCATTGGCAAAAAGGCAAGTTGGGAAGTCATACAGATATGTGCTCAAGCTGTCAACTTGTTTGCAGTGTAACTTTTGATAAGCTACTTCCACTCTCTAAGACTCAGTTTCTTCCCCTATAAAATGGCTATAACCTACATAATTATATAGCAATAATGTGACTATCTCTTAAATATCCTGTTCATTGCAAAACAACCTTAACTCTCCTTGTATAATTTCATCCTTCCCTCAAGGATCAGAGGAAGATGGTTTTATTTTCCACACTTCATTTTTCATCTTGGACTTCACTCCTTGTTTCTTTCTCCAGCATCTTCCATCTTCCCTCCCTCCACTAATTTCTTTTTTCCATACTAGCTTGGCATTTTCATAAAATCTTCCATTGATCATCTATCTATAATTTTACACCTCTTCATCCTTTTCCTCACTCTTTTTGCCATGAAATCTGCTCCAACGCTTCCAGTCCTTAATTCTCAAACAGGTGAATATGGTTTATGCACATAAATGAAAATGAACTCAGGAAGGTCAGCAGTGACATTCCCAGGAGTTGACCTCTGTTGCAAACTACTGGTCATGAAAGGAGGGTGGCCAAGAGCTGCGGTGAGCTTCAGGGGCCATTGTCCCGTTTATGGAGACAGAGGTCTATTGTAGCGCTCCCTGATAACGTATTCTCAACTCTGCAATTTATTTGTGGAATGAAAACCAGCTCTATCTTAATTATACGTTCTTAATTAGCGGTTCTTTTTGCCAACTAACAAGCATGACATACACACTCAGATGAAGTGATATCCAGAAAGCAATAACTTTATACAGCTGTAAATGATTTCAGATACCTTTTCTTAATCCTCAGCCTCTGTGATCTCTCACGGCATTTGGTGTTGTCAGCCACTTCTTTACCCCCTCTGTCTTCTAGACACATCCACTTGAATACAATACCCACCTCAAAATGTCAGTAGCTTCCACCCCACCTTGAGTTTCCAGTTTTTGTCACTGACCCTACTAGTGTCCCTGTCAAGTTCCCTGCTATGAAAAATCTGGCTCTGGGGAGGGGTTGGCCATGGTGGAGTGACCTGCAGCACCTCCCTGCCCCCCAAATATCAGCTGTCCTAAAGCACTCCATCCAAAATCAGTCCAGAGAATGTGCAGTCTTAGAGGACGGACATGCAGCCTCCTTTCTTGGGGACTGCATCTTGCCCTGATGACCCAAATTTCCTGAGGCCCAGAGTAATTAAAGTTGGAAAATGTCCAATTACGGGGATAGAAAGTCACCAATCTCACTAAATCATGGTTTTAGTAGAGTTATATATATATAACTATTCTAATAACGCTATCCATATTCATAAGTACATTAGACGTTCAATGGCCTTTTTATATCATTCGCTATACATGTATCAATATGTGTGCGTACACACATATAAAAATATAATATGTACACACACCTATACACAGTCACTCATTAGTCAAAGATTTATTGAGCAACTTCTACAGTCAACTTATTATGTTGAGAGGCGAATGGGATACCAAAAATGGAAACTAAGACATGATCTCTGTCCTGGAAAAGTTCATTACTAGAGGAGACAAATATATAAACAAATACTTGTAACAATACGTGTACCAGCTGTACCAGCTAACCCTATTGTGCATTTCCTGTTTGCTAGACATATTATGTTGAGTGCTTTGTGTGAATATTCTTATTTAGTGGCTCACAGAAACCCTGTAGGTAGGTACTATTGCAGATGAACAATCAGAGTCTCTAGAGATGCTGAGGGCCTTGTCCACACTTGTAAATGGGCCAAGGATTCAAACCCAAGTCTGACTAACCTAGACTGCAAGTGCTAAACTAGCACATTTTCTTATATCCAAAATGCTACAAAAGCAAACAAGGAGAATGCCATGGCCTGGGAAGGAAGGAGAGTTGTTCTTACTCTACAGCCAGGCTTGGGTTTACAGAGAAAAGGGAAGTTGACTGAGTACCTGGAGCCAGAGAATAAAAGGAAGCAGAGAGCAAGGATCCTGCTCAAGTCAGAGCCACAACCCTGATGGAGCGAATGGCTCCATCAGTCAGCCGACAGCTCCGACACTGGATGCAGTGGGCACATGAGGATTCCCCCTGCCACCCTGGGTTCCTCTCAGTGAGGTTCACCAATAGCTTAGGCCTTTTTGATTTGGGATGTCATTTCCATTTCTCACTACACTATGAGTCATTGCTTCCCCACACTGCTCCTTTGAAGAGGCAATGCGCACCACACCCATTTTACACTAGTCAGCAGCACTGGAATTGAGGGACAATCAAGGACAGTTACACAACTACGATCCCCAGATCCAGGGGCCTGATAGCTATCTGCCTATCGGAGAAAATAGTTATCAGGTGTTTTGTGTTCCTTCAAAAAGGCACAGACACCTAGTAACATTTGTGTACTCCTTATACACACTTTTTGATACCATATGAATTTTTCTTCTTAAGTATAGTTTGCACACAATATTATATTCATTTCAGGGGTACAATACAGTGACTTGACACTTAAATCCCTTACGATGTGATCACCACACTAAGTCTAGTACCCATCTGTCACCATACAAACTTATCACACTATTATTGACTATATTCCCCTTTACCTCCCCTCGCCCCGCAAACATCAGTTTGGTCTCTGTTTCTATGAGTCTGTTTTTGTTTTGTTTCATTTGTTCGTTTGTTTTGGTTTTTAGATTCCACACATAAGTGAAATCATACGGTATTTGTCTTTCTCTGTATGACTTTTTCACTTAGCATAATACCCTCTAGGTCCATCCATGTTGTCACAAATGGCAAGATTCTTATGCCTTCTTATGGAAGGTGCTTCAGATTCTTTATCCATTTAGTCTTTCAAAAAATGTTTTCTGAGGGCCTCCTATGTGCCTGGCACTGCTTTAGGAACTGGAGATATAGTTATGAATGCGTGTGCACACACGCACACACAAAATATCTGACTTCAGAAAGCTTATATACTTGCAAATATAGCTGGGTGAAAACATAAAAGTTTAGCTTGATAAGAAACTAGTCCTGGCAACAAATTCTGTAGCATGGAAAAGAGAAAAAGATACTACTTCACTAATAAATAGAGCTTCAAAATGTGTTGGTGAGTGGATAAAGTTATTTTTAAGTTAAACACAATACGGCACTTTTTTTATTTTTAAAAAATAATCAACAGCATAGTAAATCACACAGAAAGAAAGCAATAAATCACCCCTACCCCTCTTCCTAGCTTAGCCCATGTTATTTTTGATGGACACAATTTCAGACATCTCAGGGCAACTTTAGAGATAGGTACATAGAGAGAATGTTGTATGATGATGATCACACTATATGTGCAATTTTTAAATATATATTTTAAAAATATACTTGAATGAAAAGAAGAAACAGAAATTGGAGTAAAAATGAATTGGGATTATTGAACTTCGATAAGGATTCTTAATAGACAGTAACACTAAAAGAATCATCAAAGAGAGGACTAGAAACACAAATGCCCACACGAGGCCAGCAGAGGGAATGGGGCTGGCTGACAAAGGGAAGGCCCTTGTAAAATCTTCAGGTCCAGAACAGGCTTGAATTGGAGTCCAACATTTTCAGATCTTATAATTACTCAGGAGGACCCAGAAACATGGGCTCTTGTGTAAAACTTGATTTTATTTTTAAGGATCCATTATATGACTTTTAAAAAGTCATGTTAAAAAAATTGCTGTTCCCTGCCTCACACTTCTGACTCTCTAATTGAAATCCCCAAACTAAGCACTTTTAATGTCTTACATTTTTCCAAAGACTTATTTCCACATTTCTACAAACTGAGCTTATGCTGGTATTTCTTGATTTATCAATTTTAAGTATAATCTATTCAGCTCTTATTATGAAAAATGACAGTGTCCTTACCTGTCCCCCCATTATTTTTGTTTACGTTGCCATGAATATATAAACTGTTCACTGCTAAACCAAGTGGTGAGCGTAATGACTTCCTACATGTACAACTTTTATTTTTCCAGAAAGTAACACTTTCTTCAATTCTTTTTTTGCTTAGTTTTTTATGTAACTACAGCTAATTATTTTCTCACTCTCAAACAGCCTCTCAGAACAATATTACAGATGGTCAAATATATCAGATAGTCTATTGATCCTATTTCTCCCACCTGTAGATTTCTATCCTGAAGCACTCTTTTTGCTACAACGTGTATTATCTTTTCTAGACACGTTGATTAAAGCCTCAAGGATATTCTTCTGATGTAAGGAAGGGAGAATTATACTTACTTAAGAATTATTATTGACATAAATATTTAAATATCGGTTGCCTTTGTTTCATTAGAATTAGGGGAGGTTTTTTTGCCGAGACAGTTGTTGCTGACCCTCTTTTGCTCTTGGCTGCCAGTATCAAGGGGCAGCCTAAACGTAACCCTGTTCAGTTGTAGTAAGAAAGAATCCTTTGGGTTCAACGTTTTTCTTGAAGGTGGCTCATTTTAGGGGTTCATTTTTGAAGTGAGAGCAGCAACTGCTCAATATTTCACTTTACCTTATTTTCCAATATTAGTTCTGCTTCCTTTGTGCACGTTTAAGTATTTTTAATGTCTGTGTTTGTTTACAGCCAGAGTTTAGTTCTCTGAAATTCAATTCAAACATTTTGTAAAAGTTGCGGTGTAGATGTGTGTGTGCGTGTGTGTGTGTGTGTGTGTGTGTGTGTGTGTTTGCACACACATTTTCTGAGGAGCAAGTCAGTGCTTTTCATCAGATTTTCAAAGCAGTTCTGGATGTCAAGAGGTTAAAAACCTCTGCTTTGTAGAATAGATGTGCTTGTGATTTGGAGAATCAAAGTAATAAAGTTAGAAGGGACTAGACGAAACCATCTGGCAGTTAAGCAATTAAAACATCCAAGAGATAGAGTGAGTTATCCTTTTCTGGAAGTGGCTCATCCATGACTAAAGTGCACAGCTTTTCACCTGTCGAAACCACTAGGCTTCAATTCTTCCCCGAGACTACAGAGAATAGTTAGAATCTCTGATGGAGAGGACTCCATTGTTCCTTATCACACTGATTAAGAGGCCCCCTTAATAGCTTTAGGCTGTTCAAAATGATTACCCGGAAACTGGACAGGATTATCCTGAAAAATATGCCCAGTACAGTTTACCGGGGATGATGTTAACAAATGGAATCTACCACATGGTTTCTTCTGTCAACCAAGTTAGTAAGCATCCCCCATGATGCAGGTCACACAAGTTACAACCTGCGCAGGCAGGCATCTCTCGCTGCACACAATGCTGGGTTTCTGGGAAGTGTGTGGAATTATGAAAAAATGCATTAGACAAAGAGGTAGAATATTTGGACTCAGTCCTGTTCTGCTTTAAACTTACCATCTCCCTAGAGTGTGACACAAAGGAATTTAAGGGGAAAGGAACCAGCATCTTTGTGAGTACTCATAATGAAGTAGGAGGTATATAGATGGGTGTAGAGATAGAGACAGAGATGATATAGAGACAGAGATAGAGATGACAGAGATAGAGATAGAGATAGAGACAGAGACAGAGATAGAGATAGAGAGAGACATATGTTCAGTGAACCCTGTCAATATTGGTATGGTATCTATTATTATCTTCATTTTCAGAATAAAAACCTAAGACTCGGAGAGATAACTTATTCAAGATCACACAGGGAGTCACAGAGCTGCAGTTCTAAGCAACTTCCTTGTTTTTTTTTTAATTAATAAACTTCATTTTTCAGAGCAGTTATAGGTGCACAACAAAATTGAATGGAAAGTATAGAGAGTTCCCATGTCCTCCAGTTCCCACACATGCACTTCCCCCACTATGGACACACACCAACCCTTTTTATAAACACACAAAAAGTTGGCATTTCTTTTTTCCACTATAACTCTGAGAGTCTAAATCCATTCACATAGCACCTAATGTGCTAGAAGAATACCACAGTTAAAAAGCCCTATTATTAATCTTTTTAAACAAAAAATGTTTTTGTAAAGTAAATAATTAATAACCATTGAATCATTTATTCTTTGAGTTAATGACAAGTTTCCTACATAGGATTTTCTTAGAGTAAACTCTGCTAAAATCTAGTCTATGTGATAAAATGACTCTCCTGATTCTTAAATTCATGTATTTGATCATATTAAATCGTATATTTTGAAGAATTACTTGTGATATACTATTTCTAAACTCTCTTCATCTACATAAAGTTCCATGAAAACCAGGAAATAAAAGTACCTGATCTCACTTCCTAACTGGAGGCATTCAGAGGTAAATAACAAAAGACAAAAATAAAAACAAAAACAAAAGAAAAAAACAGGGCGCACAGGGGGAATAGTAAGCAAGAGAAATATAAAAGAGTATTTGGTAAAACATATATTAAACACTTCAAAAAGATAAAAACAATTGGTGGTTTTAGAAGATTTTGAGCAAGTTAATCTCTTAAAGCTTCAGTTTCCTCAGGTGTAAAATATGGAAAATAATCAGACCTGCCTCATGGGAACCCTGTGAGAACTGACCAAAATGACATGTGTGGGCTACTGAGCTCGGTGAGCAAGTATCATGCATGTGAGACGTTATAAAGCTATTATTATGTCTGCTGCTTCAGAGTCAAACCTTTTCCCTTTTTAATTGAGTGTAGCAGAGACTGGATTTGTGGAAGTTGGACCAAAGTGCCTATAATCCTGCAGGTAAAAAAAAAAAAAAGAAGAAGAAGAAACAGAAACTTACTTACGTGGATTTCATCTTGACCTACATTACAGTTTGTCCTGAGAATCTACTGCTTATTTCTTTCTTGAAACAATAACATTTTAAGTTAAAAAAAAAAAAAAATCTGTGTAAGACTTCTTTGGGTGCAGAGTGGCCTGTTTAGCCAAACTTGTGTTTGGAGCCCATGCTTCATTATGGGAGACCAATCTTTTCAATCACATTAAAATCACATGGCACAAATTCTGTCCAATTTAAACAGGGACTCTCTTTGAAAGGGATTTAAAAATAACAGAATCAAAACTTAGGCTACTTGGGGCGGTTCTATTATCACCTCAGGTCATGACTGTGGTCTAGAAATTTAGGCCATCTTTGCCCCACTTTCTTCCTCAGTAACATGGCTTATGGGTGTACAAATTAGAATCAGAGTATCCAAAATGTAACACATAACTGAATTTCAGATGTCATTCAATTTGACTTTCTGCCCCTAAAACAAGCTTTAAAAACCCTGGAAAGAATTCCTGAGAAAGAAAATACAGCTAAGGTTTAATTTTTCTCCACAGATTTTAAAAATCCTGTCCACATTCCTAAACCTTGAAGAAAGAGTCCTCAAATTGAAGTATTGGAGCCAAGATAACCCAGTAGGGCCAGAACTAAGATGAGAACCCACCTTTCCTAACACCCGGCTCAGCACCCTTTCCAGTACCTCAAGCTGCTTCACTCCCAAAATGAAGTTTTGAGAGGCTTGCTGTCTTTTTCCCCACCCCAGGCTTTCTAGGGTTATTATGTGTTGAGGTTGGAGTAAAGTCCAGGAACACCAACAATTCAGCTCCAGCAACTCACCCAGAAGCAGAAAATGAGGGTCTCCCTGCCAAGATTATGTAAGATCTCACCCCAAAACAATATCCCACTGACAGAGAAAGGCAGTCCTCAGAATCTTGGCTTGTGGCCCTAACGTTCAAAGCTCAATCCCATTTTCAGATGCGCCTAAAGTTGCTCAGGGAATTCTCCCCAGATGCTTAAATGTAGCAATGGAAAAAGTCTTTAAGTTACATGGGAGTAATTATTCTTATCCTTTAGAAAATGTTGCCTTCTTTGAAATATGAATTTTATATACACTATAATTAAATTTCTCTGATGGAGAATGAATGGCAATTGGAATTTGATTTTCCACTTGCTCTGTTTACCACAGGATATGCTTATGATGATAAATATTTTTCAAGCTATCATTCTCAAGCTGATTATGCCATTTCCCTTTACAAGACCAAATGCTTGAGGGCGGGTGGGGGGGGAGTTTTAATTTAAAATGTCTAAGTAAGGTTTGTATAGATTTAGACTTTAAATGATCAGTACTTATTGTTCAATTTAATTTAACTAATAATGCAAATAAGCAAAGGTCTTCTCAGTAGAAATTACAGTGCAGTAAACTGATTCCAAGAAGTGCGATTTCACCTTCTAAGTAAGTTGTCTGTTTTCCTTCCCTTTCTCCTCCTCTTTCCAGCTTCTTTTCTGCATTTCCCTTGTCATCTCCACCCTCAAACAAAAGGAGTTTCATCCCTTTGAAATATAGTTCCTTCCCCACTTTAGGATTGTTGTAAACATGAACAACTCTGAACTTAAACTTGATGGAAGCAAACCAATAAAAATATTATTTTGTCATCACTGTTACCACTAATATCATAACTTTGCTAAGATACAAGATCAGAATTATGCATGTACCTATTTTTAATATTTGCAGTGATTTGGAAAGTTACATCAAGTACTATGAGACAGAGCATAAAAAAGTGGACTTCCCATCTAGAAAACTCCATGAATCAGTTCCTTGTATTTCATATCAGAAGACCAGACATATACAGAACATTCCTCCCAAAAGCACAAAAATATACATTCTTTTCAAGCATAAATGGAACATTATTCAGGATAGGTCATATGGCAGGTCACAAAACAAGTCTTAACAAATTGAAAATTGAAACCATATCAAGTATCTTTTCTCACTACAATAGTAGGAAACTGGAAATCAATAACGGGAAAAGCTGGAAAATTCACCGATATGTGGAAATTAAACAACATACTCCTCAGCAAAAAAGCAATGGGTCAAAGAAGAAATTGAAAGAGACATTTTAAAAAAATGTTTTGAAACAAATGAAAATGAAAACACAATTTCCCAAAACTTATGAGATTCAGCATTTCTAAGAGAGAAGGCTATAGTGATAAATCCATGAAGAGAAAAAAAAAATATCTGAAATAAACAACCTAACTTTACACCTCAAGGAACTAGAAATAGAAGAACAAACTAAGCTCAAAGCTAGCAGAAGGAAGGAAATAACAAATATCAGGGCAAAAATAAATGAAATAAAGACCAGGAAAACAATTTTAAAAAATCAACGAAACTAAGACTTGTTTTCTTGAAAAGATAAACAAAATTGACAAAATATTAGCTAGACTACAGGGAAAATAGACATGATTCAAATACATAAAATAAGAAACAAGAGACATTACAACTGATAATATTAAAGACCATAAAAGACTATTATGCCAATAAATTGGACAACATAGAAGAAATGGATAAATTCCTAGAAAAAGCAACCTATGGAACACAAGAGATAAATGCTGATGAGGATGTGGAGAAAATGGAATTCTTGCACATTGTTGGTGGTAATGTAAATTGGTACAGCGACTGTGGAGAACAGTATGGAAGTTCCTCAAAAAACTAAAAACAGAACTATTATCTGATCCAGCAATCCCACATCTGTGTATATATCTGAAGGAAGTGAAATTAGTATCTTAAAGAGATATCTACACTCTTATGTTCAGTACAGCATTATTTACAATAGCAAAGACATGGAAACAACCTAAGTGTCCATCAACAGATATATGGATAAAGAAGTTATATGCAGAATGGAATATTACTCAGTCATAAAAAAGAAGGAAATCAACAACTTGGAACCTGGAGGCCATTATGCTAAGTAAAATAAACTTGACAGAGAAAAACAAATACTGTTTGACATCATTTATATGTGGAATCTGGGGGGGGAAAGTCCAACTCATTGAAACAGAGTAGAATGGTAGTTGCTAGGGGCTGGAAGGAGGGAGGAATGGGGAGATGTGTTAATCAAAGGTTACAAGCTTTCAGCTTTAAGATGAATAAGTCCTGGGAATCAATGTACAGAGTGATGACCTATGGTTAATAATACTGTATTGTATACTTGAAATTTTCTAAGAGTAAATTACACATTTTCACCATAAACAAACAAAAAAGCAATAAAGGTAACTAGATAAGGTGATGGTTGTTAATTAACTGTACAATCATTTTACTATGTAAATCAAATAATCATGTAGACTTTAATACGTACACTTTTCTCAATTACATCTCAATAAAGCTGGAAAAAATATCACTATTTGTCTAGCTGTAAACTAATGAGAATTTAGATTGACTTTCATTTACATTTACAGCAAATAAGTAAATGGGCCCTGACCTTACCTGGGAGAAACTATGTTTTCTACCCGAAATTGCTATTCATGAAATAAGTAAGGTAGTTCCAATATAACTTCCCCCTTTTTTTTTTTTTTCAGATAAGGACCAGTCATGTGCTCTACTGGGCATGTTAAGGACACATATTTTTATGCCATTTGTATTTTCCCTTCATCTCTAATGGTATGGAGTCTAGAGTCATGAATGAAATTCCAACTGTCTCACTATCTTTGTGTCTCAGCAACTGTCTCCCACCTGGCACCCCCACCCCTGTGGCCCTCTGTATCACAAAGAACACAGACACGCCTTATGCTGAGCTGAGTACCCCAGGAAATGCAAGACTGCTCTTCTTTGTTCTCTAATTTATGTGGAAGGAAAACAATTCTCCCACAATATGGCAAGGCAGGCAAGAATCCCAGGAGTCTCCGCATTTTTATAACAACCCACACCTTGATGAGACCAGAATAAATTAAATCAAGTATCCAATACATGCATCACTACTACATGCAACAATTCTATTTGCTCTTCTATAAAAGCCTTGCTAAACAAATCTGCCTTACAATGACATCTGCTGGGAGTTTCCGGCACTGGAAGAAAAACAAGGCCAAATATCTGATATTATCAATTCTCAGGGAGAAGGGAAACAATGCAAGGAGAGGATGTCTCAAATGATCTTCCAAACTGGGAACTGTATTGTTAAAATAATAATAAAATAAAATAAACCTCAGGTGAACCCATAATAAATACCCAATGATGAGCTAGGAAACTGAACCCAAAACATGAATTAATATTCTAGCATAGAGTTATCCACCTTTTAAACACCCATCTAGAAAGAAAAGTTTGAAATATATGACACTCTTTCTGGATGTGCTTATACTGCAGAGAGTTTCTGAATGTTGTAAAATTTTCATTTCCTTTAAAAAATATCAAAGTATTTATTGGGCTTGATTGTTCTTCATATTTAAGGGGCAGCTGCTATAAGTTTAGGCCAGACATCCTTGAGGGCTGGTGAAGAGCATCTTCTAACCTCAAGCTTAAATTCCAGTTGAGAGTGTGGCCAAGGTATAGGGTAGAAGGGCCATCATGGGTATCAATCATCCAGCAAGCCAGTGACATGTCCAGTGGCTCCGCCTTCAAGGAAAGACAATATGCTTAAATTAAGAGGAATACTGATATTTCCCTGTCAAAGTAACCAAAGCTATAAAAAAGTACACAGTTGGGATAGAGTCTCCTGGCATTTTCTCCCACATGGAGGAGCAGACACTTGAAAGAAAGAGGAATTATAGGAGTTCACAGGTGAATCAGGAAGACAAAACATATAACACAGACAAATTATAATTCCACTTAATTGCCCCCACTAAGACATATTAGCATTAGATACAATTCACCTAAGTATTAGCTCAAAGTCCAATCTTCAGCTACCATTTAGCCAAAAGATTCTTGTAACTAGATAGATGTTTTCATCATTTAAGGAAAATTCAAATTGATATTATTGTATTTGAAATTATGTTTGACAAATTATTCTTCCCCTGTTTTGTTTATAGTAATAATTGGGGCCATTCTTTACCATGTGATTGGAGACAAATTTATACCAAAAATAATTCCTGAGCTTAGTACCATTGCAATCTTGGGATTTCCAAACAAAATGGAAAAAAAATTACATACACACACACACACACACACACACACACAAATTGGACAGGTCTTCTGAGAAAAAGCCTCAAGGCTGTAAGAAAAATCCCACCTCATAGCTCTTTACTTCAACTTTAAGTTCCACTGGCACCCAATATCTTTCATGTTCAGATATGTCTACCTTTCAATTTCATTTTCCCAGTTAAGGACATGAAGAAGCACAGCATTGAATCTAATAAAGTTTGAAGGCTTTATTTCTAGCAAGACTCAAGTTATTCCCACATGACAGGCATAAGGTCAAAGAATATAATGGATTGGTATATATTCTAAAATCCCCTTTTTTTCATAAATTGAGCTCATTTTGAGGTAAATCTCCACAAGAGCAAAGACCCCGTCCACCTTTGTTCAGTGCCATCTTCCCAAAGCCTGTCCATGAATGACTGTGGGACTGAACAGGAAGACTATTTCTGTGGAGCAACTACTTTCACACTTTTCAGCTGCTTTGTAACCTTGGGACCTGATACTGCAAAGCAGGTTTCTCCAAGTTCTTTTGACTCTCGTTGCTTCCCCATTCTGTTGTAGGACCTACAGATTCTAGGGGTCCACTTCAGCTGCTCTGGGTTTCCCTTCCATCACTGTCATTGCAGACATCCTCTGATTTTTACAAAGTCCATCTGCTACCTTGAACCAAAGACTTCTGATGAGTGAATCGTTTGGTATTAGGGGTCCGGGATGAGAGAAAAGGGGTGAGGAACAATCCAAGCAGTAGGACTGGAGGTGTGGGGACAGAAAGCAGTTTCCAGGCCCTCAACCTCACGTGGAAAGGTGCTGGCTCAGGTAGTAGATGGCCATCAGCTGTTACTAATTAGCCACTAATGTAACTGCTGTGGCTGCGCTGGCAGGGGTGGTTAGTTGGTTGGTTGGCTGGCTTGCAAGAGAAGTGGACAGCAGATTGCGGATTGTGTGGCTCCTGCTTCCTGTGTCTCCAAACCAGCCGCCAGCGAAAATATAGTGGTATGACTAGCCCCTATCAATGGCTCCGTTGGTGTTCCTGTTTGGCCTCACCATACTCTGTGTCTACCCGCCAAGAGCGAGACCCGAGACCCTGCATGACAGAAGGTAAGGTATATAAAGGAGCATCCAAAGAAAGATTCACCTGCAAGGTAATTTTTGAAATGGCTCTTGAAAGATAGAGACCTACAGGAGAAAGCCAGGAAAATTCCAGGATCTTTTGTCTTTTGACTTCAATGTCACTCTGTGTGCATAATTATGTAAAAATTGCAAACGTTAGGCATAAAGGAAAAAAATCTATTCAAACAGCTTTGCAGTTAATTATACTCTTTTATCTTACCTGCTTATTCACAATATCCAATACCTGAATGCTTGTCTGCTTGCTCTATGAAGAACAAATTTGACTGACTGCACAATCATATTAAGTTGAAAAGGTTTCACCCACAGACATAACCAAAAATCTTGCTAATACTATGTCTGAAAGTTTTTGCTGACCATTTAAACAGCAGCCAATCTGACCAATGAAGTTATTTTGCAGTTGTGGAAATAGGTATTTTATGCCTTCTTCTGCCTGATATGGCTTCTTCTTAAATAATGACAAAAAAAAATTCTAAATAATCTGCAAAGGAAATCATGCTACTTCTACACACATTTACCAAATCTGTCCTCCTATTCCCCAGCCACTTCCCTAGATCAAGTTCCATCTCCTCACTCTGTATTACTATCACACCCCTATATCCTGAACTTCTGCACACCCTACCTAAATAAAACTTTAGCACTTTAACTCCTGTGCACACACAAAAATGTTGTAATGGTTCCTGATTTTTTGCAACTTCAAGTCACTTCCCAGACCCCAATTCATTCTGTGCAATTTTATGTTCCACTCTCTCCCACTGCATGTGCTTTGCCCACTTAATTCCCTGTTTTACTAGCATGGAATTCTGGTTCCCATCTTAGTCACTTCTCTCATTTTGTCCTCCTTACCTGGAATTCTCTGCTCCCTACTCCACGTCCTGTTCAGATCCTACCCATTCAAGATTCATTGCAAGCTGCATCCGAAAGCTTTTATATATGTTCAAGTGTTAAAGATCCCTCCTGCTCTTCTCAAAAGTATTTAGGACCATTACCAAATAACGATTGATCAAACGCAGAAGCTAATAATAAAATAGTGCAATGAATAGCTTTAATTATCTTAATTAAATTAATACGATTTCTGTAGAAGCCATTCAGCTTCAATTAGTACCCAACACCAGGCAATCAGCACTTCTCCATTAGTATAATCAGATTCTCAAAAGTATCTGCTTTTTAAAATCAACTATGAGGTTTCTATGAGAATAGAGGTTGGAACACCTCCCTAAAAATTATGATTTAGAAGGTCTGGAGAAAATACATTTTCAAGTAGCTCCACGGGTGTTTCTGATATCCACCCAGGTTCAGAACATTGGTTTTCCAAGAAAGATTTCTGTCAATTGCTGATCAATTGGCACACAAATGATCAATGAGGAATCAAAGAAACCATATAAACAGCAGGAGATTTGGGATGATCTACAGATTAAATAAAAAAAACAAAAAGTTTCGCCTTTGCGTGCCAAATTCAGCAGACCGCATATAAGTGATTCGATAATTCAGAATAATTTCTTTGTTGTCAGTTATACAAACTGGCAATTGGGGCCAGAGGTTCTCTGTTGTGCCTGAGCCCAGAATAATCTGGAAACAAATGTTTGATCTGGAAACAGATATACGCACTGACCCACTCTACCAGAAATTCTAGGAATGGGACCTGGGCATCGAGATTTTCTTAAATCACCAGGTGGTTCTTTTGAGCAGAAGGATTTGGAAATTTCTTAGGCCATTCCAAATTAATATCTATATTCCTTTTAAGCTACTCAGGACTTGCCTTAAAGGAGTGGACTGGTGAGTAAGTCTCATTCAATTCAACTACAGCTTCCTGATATGAGTTCTTCAGCATTCCAGAAATCCATATTTGAAGCACCAATGACACAAGGAAATGATAAAAGATTGTTGTGGAAGAAGACAAAAATTTGGTTTTGGTTAGCTGACATTCTTTCATCTTTCCAATGGCCATCACAATGATTGCTTAACTAAGTCAATTTTTATGGCATGAGTATTTGTATGTTGTTCTAAAATCTTTCCACTGACCATGACTCCAGTGTATATACCATTCCTCCTTCCTAGAGAGAACCTAATATTCTTGATTATCTAGATTAAAAATCGCAGCTGACAGGTTAACTTTAAGTGCTTCATTGAGTAAATATCTTAACTAGGTACACATTTCATGAGTTAGCCTCTCTTTAAATACACTTGGAGACAATGTTCTTTCAATTGCAAAAATCACCATTATGAAACTCCCCTTTTTATTATAGCACAGTAGATATTTTGATGTACACTAACTGAAGAAGAAAAAGAGTGTGTTTGCCAGTTGGTATTCTGCCCTTATTATATAAAATTGGAAATGGAAACTGCGGCCTTGATGAAAACATTGAAATTCCAGTAAGTAGGATTAGTCAAACTTTGTGTGTACCAAAGATTTAGATTTCAAACAGCAAGTAAAAGTTCCCTGAGCTACTAGTGGAAGCAAACATTCTCAAATGAAAATAAAAAAGGACTACCCATGCATACAAGAGCCAAAGCAAGGATGAGTAACATTTGACATTTGAAAGGCTGGAATCTGAGCAAACGGCTTTCTCCCAGAGGAGAAACTTCTCACCAAATAGTTGGCTCATTGTGGTATCTAGCTTTCTTTGAAACAGCAAGCCTAAAATCTTCAGGGAGAAGGCAAATAATAAAAATCTTTTTGGCTTAACTCCTCACAGCCTGGGAACTGTTGTAACCAAGTCAAGAAGCGCCAAGCTAGTTTTAAATTATACTACGGCCAGAGTAAAGGGACCCACATCAATTTTAACACACTGCCGACTGGCCGGGGGACCCTCCAGCTGCCTTATTCACCCATTCAGTGTTTTGGGACGTTCTATTTCCACTCTTAATAAAGTTCCATGGTTTGGGAGGTAACATTTGGACCTCCTTCTTTGTTTTGTATATTAGGCCAGTTACCACCTTGACTGCAACAAAATTTTTCATTATAAACAAAAGAGCAGGTAGGTACCGTGAAAGGATGAGTCAGCGATAAAACATCTGCACTGTCACCCACATAATTTGGAGACAGAGAGGAAGAGAAAGAAAGAGGGTAGGCCATTAGAAGTCCTAAACATTCAATTAAAGTAAGATTTATACATATTTTATGCATTTCATCATCCTTCAGAGCAGTGGAGTATAATATAACCCTGTCGTACTACAATATTAAATCTTTTAAATGCCGGTGGCAAAATGTAGAGTATTTATGTGTTTTTCTTTCAGACCATCTATGCACTCCAAGCATTCTCTTTTGAAGTCATAAAATTGCCTCACAACTCACACAGAAAATTCAGGTCTTATTCTGCTTGTTCATCTAAATCCCTCCCAGTCAGATGAGCACAAAGTCATAAGCTCGTAGTGAAACTCTGGCTAGGTCTGCTGCCTTGCCCTGCTCTTCTCAGCCTAGGTGGCATTTGTATCCATGCACAAACTGGATGATAACAATAATGGACTGTCCACCCTAACAGTCTAGCAGTGTCCAAGGAGTTTCATCATGGCCCACTGTTCCTTACATGCTTTTTCCTCCTACCAAGTCAGTCTATATATGTTGTTGTGCATTAACCCTTGTTTTCAGGAGCTGCCATAACAAAGTACCACAGACTGGGGGGCTTAGACAACAGTCATTTATTGTCCCTCATTTCTGGAGGCTAGAATTCTGAGATCAAGGTGCTGGCAGGGTTGGTTCCTTCTGAGGGCTGTGAGGGAAAGATCTGTTCCAGGCCTCTTTCCCTGGTTTGTAGATGGCCATCTTCTCCCTATGTATTTTCACATAATCTTCCCTCTATGTGTATATCTTTGTCCAAATTTCCCCTTTTTATCAGGAAAATAGTCATATTGGATTGAGGCTCATTTTAGTGACCTCGCTTTAACTTGATTACCTCTGTAAAGATACTATTTCCAATAAGGTCACACATTGAGGTACTGGGGTTAGGACTCCAAAATATAAATTATGGGTGTCAAAATTCAACCCATAACAATCCTCTATCCAACCTGATATGGTAAACACTGATGCTAACATTTAAGGGTGGTTTGCTCTCTGACAGAAAAAGATGGCAAACCCACTGGGCCATGTGTGTCATCGCAATACCTTCCAAAGGAAGCTCACAGAATAGCCTCACAAGCAATGATCCTATAATGCTAAATGAAATTCACTGCAATCTGGTTACCCACAAAATATCTTTTCTTACAATGTATGTGAAGTTTTCTCTATTGTACAAATTATGAAATAGTAAAACTAAAACCACAACAGGTTATCTTCAATCTGTCTCTGTAGTGGTAATTGCCAAGCTTGATTCTCTATTTTGTGTATTTAACAGTGAGACAAATATAGTCCTCCATTATACTTCCTCAAATCTTCTGTCCATTATGGTAGTCACAACTCAGAAACCAACATTCTTGTGTTCTTAGTGAGATTCTTTTCCTCAGCAAGAGCTCAACTATATTCCTGCCGAAAGATCCCAAACCCAAGATAGAGAGATGGGTCACTGTGTTTGATTACTCCAATGAAGATAAGGTAGAACTTTCCTCTTATAAATCTTTTGTCTTGGGATATAACTCAATTGATTCTATGAAGAACAAATATATACCCTTGAATCAACTACAAACTGAATCAGTGAAAGAATCCTCCTTTCTCTGATTTCACCCCAAAAAAAAGGAACCCAAGTTCACCCCAAAACCCAAAGCCCAAATAAGTAAACCTAGAATATTATGTTTAAAGAATAAAGTCAACGAAACTGTCTTAAGATTTCCAGATGCACAGTTCCAGACATCCTTTAAAACACAAAGGATCCATCCTTCGCTCAGATTTCACACTGAAAATGTAACCACCTCTACTCGAATCTGCTCTCTTTGGTTAATCCAAATTAGAAGTGTATAAGGTTGAACTGTATGAATCATACACATTAAAAATGGTCATTTATTATCAATTTCATGTGGTTCAACATAATTCCAGGCTTCATTAATTCAACTTTTCAAAAATTCCTTATTAAATCGCTTCCATTACCAGGTTCCAGTCATAGAAGTGTATAAAGTCTATAAGAGGAGAGTTTTCAATATACTTAAGGAAAAACTGCTTTTGGCTATAAGAGAGTAATAGGGCCTGGAATTATCCTTCCCCTGTTAACAACTAAAAAGCAGAACAAAACACAGGAAATAACTATTTTCAGACGTTGGACAACAGGCAACAGAGAGCTGTGGACCCAGAGAGAAAGGAAATAAATGAAGTGAGTCCTATGACTGCCCAGACTTTCTGCCTAAAGGCAATTTTTCAACCGCTGAGCAAGGAGAAGAAATCCATATTGCAGTCTTGCTGAGTGGAGGAGACAAAGATTAGAGTCGAAGGGCCCAAAGTGGCTACAATTTCCATGCCAGAATACCTGAGAAAAATAGAGCTATACTGAGAATAAGTTCCATAAATCTGTGTAGGAGAACTCTAAAATTTATGATTGAATATCAATATGCACTTGCAGAGCATGAAACACCATGAGGCAGAGCAAAGAATAACTTCTGGGAAAAGAAAATGTACTGAGGATTTATAAGCCAAATAATTCCTAGAAATCACACAGGTGCAGGAGTAGTTTGAGTTCCCACCAGTGAGAGTATGGAGATCTCATGAAATACCTGAGGTATGCAATAGAAACCACAGAAGGGCCCATCTTATAAATCAGTTTAAATTAGCTCAAGAGTAAAGACTATTCACGATCTGCCCTTAAAAAGCTTTTGAAAAAGACTCAAACAGATAAAACTTGTCTACAAACTTGATATAAACACAAATTACTAGACATGAAAAATGGAGGAAAATATGAACCATAACCAAGAAAAAAATCAATCAGTAGAAACATAAATGAAAAATGTAATAACTGAAATAAAAATGTACTGGATGCGATCAATAGCAGATTAAGAGATTGCTGAAGAAAAGATCACTGAATTTGAAGACCGCAGTAGAAACTATCCAATAAGAAGCATAGAGAGAGAAAATACTGAAAAAAGTTGACAGAGCCTCACTGTTTTATAGAACAATATCAAGAGCCTCATAATAATTGAAATTCCAAAAGCAGAAGGAAGGTAAATGGAAAGAATATTTGAAGAAATAATGGTGGAAAATATTCTAAAAATTGATGAAAACTATAAATTCACAAATTTAAGAGGCTCAACGAACCCCACCAAAGAAGGAAAAATACAAAGAAGAAAAAATACAAAGAAAGAAAATCACACTAAAAGACAACATAACCAAATTGCTTAAAAGCCAATAATAAAGAGAAAATCTTTAAAAACAGCCTGAGGGAAAAAAAGACACATTAAGTGAAAAACATAAATAAAAACAAGAATATGACAGATTTTTCATCAAAAACTGTACAAGCTAGAAGACAATAAAAGAGCATGTTAAAGTGCTAAAAGAATAAATAAATGTCCACGGGAAACAAAAGCAAAAATAGACAAATGGGACTACATCAAACTTAAAAACATTTGCCCCCCCCCCCCAGGGGCACAACCAACAGAGTAAAAAGGTAACCTACAAAATGGAAGAAAATATTTGCAAATCACATATCTGATAAGGGGTTAATATTCAGAATATGTAAAGAACTGTAACTCCACAATAACAACAACAAAAATCAAACAATTTGATTTAAAAATGGGCAAAGGACTTGAATAAATATTTCTCCACGATGACATACAAATGGCCAATGAGCATATGAAAAGATGCTCAATAACACTGTCATAGAAATGCAAATTCAAACCACAATGAGAAATCACCTCAGATCGATTAGAACAGTTGCTATTAAATAAATTTTAAAAACCATAAAAATAAAATTAAAAAACAAACAAACAAGTGTTAGCGGGTATGGGGGGAAGTTGGAACTCTTGTGCACTGTTCATGAAATTATAAAATGATGCAACCACTATGGAAAACAAAACGACAGTTCCTAAAAGTATATAAAAATAGAACTACCATAAGAGCCAGCAATACTACTTCTGGATATGTATCCAAAAGAATTGAAAGAAGAGTCTCCAAAAGCTATTTGCACATTGTTGTTCATGGGAGCATTATTTGTAATAGCCAAGAAGTAAAAACAACCCAAAAGTCTATGAAAAGATGAATGAATAAACAAAATGTGGTATATACATACAATGCAATACTACACAGGAAGAAAATCCTGTCTTATGCTGCAACATGGATAAACCCTGAGGACGTTATACTAAGGGAAATCAAACAGTCACAAAAGAACAAATACTGTATGATTCAATTCATAGGAGATATCTAAAGTAGTCAAATTCATTGAAATGGAAAGTAAAATAGGTTTGGGGTTTGGGGGAAGGGGAAACTAGGAAACAGGGAATTGTTGTTTAATGGGTATAGAGTTTCAGATTTACAAGATGAGAAAGTTCTGGAGATCTGTTTCACAATAATATAAATATTCTTAAATACTAGAGAACTGTAAAAATGGTTAAGATAGTAACTTTTCTATTATGTTTTATACCACAATAAAAACAAAACAAATATTATGTTAACCTAAAATTCTATACCCTGTGAATATATCTTTAAAAATGAAGGCAAGATAAAGGCTTTTTTAGATAAACAAAAGCTCAGAGCATTATCATCTAAACTAAAATATAAGAAACATTAAAGGATGTTATCAGGCAGAAGGAAAATGATACGATAGAAATTTGGATCCACACAAAGGAATAAAGAGTGCCAGAAATGTTAAATATGTGGGTGAATAAAAAACTCCTGTTTCTCATTTGTTAATTTTTTTAAAAAGATAATTGACTATTTAAAGCAAAAACAATAACAGTGTATGAAATGGTCTTTAACATATGTAGAAGTAAAGTTTATCACAACAATAGCATCAAGGATGGAAATGAGAAAGTATAGTATTGTAAGATTCATACAGTGAAATGATATAATGTTATTTGAAAGTTGACAGTGATAAGTTAGAAATTCATATTATAAGTCCTAGAGTAATTTCTAAATATATAAAAGCAGTCTAGTTAATAAACCAATAGCAGAGATCAAATTAAATCTTGAAACATACTCAATCCAAAAGAAAGCAGAAAAGAGAAGAAAAGAACAGATGGCACAAATAAAAATAATGAGCAAAATGATAAATTTAAAACCAATCGTATTGCCGTTTACATTAACTGTAAATGATCTAAACATTAATTCAAAAGCAGAGATTGTCAGACTAGATTAATAAAATTAAAAAAAAAAAATCAACACTCCACTATATACCAAAGAACTTTTTTAAAATATAAAGGTGTAGATAGTCTAAAATAAAAGGAGGGAAATATATAGCTACCATGCAAAAACTACTCATGAGAAAGCTGGAACTTCTATATTAACATTAAAATGGCTGTCACTGCCTCCATTAGCCAAGTGTCAACAAGGTTTTTGCCACACTCTGTTTTATTAGTGCATTGCAGACTTAACATCTTGTACTCTCCCTTCAACTAGCCAGCCTGGTCCAGCCCTTCAACTTCTACCCTGGATTTTCTATCGCCTGGTGGATCTCACTTTGAACCAGACCTCATGCCACTGCAGGGTCCTCTGAGGCCATTCTGTCTTGTCAGGGTCACATGCCTTCTTGGTTAAAAACAGAACCAGCCCTATTAAAGTCAAACTCTCCATCTGTTTCCAACCATCCTTTCTTCTCCAGCCCCAATTACTGAGTTCTAGGTCAAAATTAATGTGGCTTTATCCCGGGTAGCATCTGAGTGCTGCCATACTGTGTAGAAACAGGCCACAGCAGGGATTAGTTTGTGCTTCCACCCACCTTGGAAACACATGAGAGACGCATAGAGAGACAGAAGGGCTCCATCCTTTGCCCAGCCCTGCTCACATTCTCCGCCCAGGAAAACTGACATCAGTGTCATCTTTTGGAATGAACATTCTTTAAAACTAAGCTATTTCTTTTATTATGCCCACATGGGTGACCATGATTTACTTGTATCTGTATAGCATGTTGTACTTTTTAAAATAGTTTCAGCTACTTTATCCTTTGTGGTGTTTTCCCCACATGAAACAAGTCTGGTCAAGTCATCCATTGATTTCAAAATTCTACAATAGCCCCTTGTCTGTTAGAGTAATAGACAAGGTCAATGTCCTTAAATGACTTAAACGAGCCTACAGCTCTCCTTGTCTCTGACCTCAAATCCTACCCCATAGGTTTCTTGGCTGTTCCTCACACATGCTGGATGAGCTCACACATCGGCCTTTGCACTGGCTGCTACCTTTCCCTGAAATGCTCTTCTTATAGATACCCACACGACTAACGCCTTTACCTCCTTCAAGTATTTGATCAAACATCCCCTTCTCAATGAGGCCTAATCTAACCGTCATCTTGTAAATTGCCATATATCTCCCACCCCCATTCCTAATCTCTCTTTCCCCATACTACTTTTCTTTATCCAAAACACTCATCACCTTCTAAATTAGCGCATATTTTACTTATGTATGCTGTCTATGGTTTATTGGCTCTTTCCTCCACAAAAATGCAGACTGTCAGAGAGAAAAGGTATCTTTTTTGTTCTGTCTTTTAGCAAATGACTAATGAAAGACCCTGCTCTCAATAATAATCTACAAAGAGCTTATTACTCATCATAACCCTCTCTTAGCATGTGAAAATAGTTAACATGGACTCCAGTCAGATACATTACTCTTTATGAGTACTCTTTATTTAACATCACAGTTTTCAAGGTTTTTGAGGAGCTGATGAGATTTTATAGTGCCAAGGTCTACACAGTCTATGGTGATCAGGTAAGCAGAGGTAAACCATGACTGCTGTCACGATTTTTCCAAGGGGTTTTTATCACTGCACCAGAATGTTAGAATGAAAAGGATGAATGAAGATGACTTAAAAACTAAAAACACTGATATAAAGTGAAAACTTGGATGGCATTTCCTTATTAGATGTACTAAGGAAAATAAAAGCTCACAAATGCACATGTGAGCTTATGAAATAAGGGTATTTGGCTGCCAAATGAGTTCTATACTATTACATACTTCGCCTGTTGTGTGGAAGCAGGGAAGATTTCCAAGGCACACTACATTTATCAGAAACTTGATTTACCAATCAAGTTTTCAAGTTTCAAGTTTCAAGTTTTTAATCAGTAATTCCACTTCTTTGTTCAGTTTTTATGGGTGTATATCATACCTTGATCCTAAAACCAATTTCCCTGGTAACAGAGGCAGGATTCAGCTTGTCAGGTACCTATACATAAAGGCCTCTTTTATTCTGATCATTTCCTTCTCAGTTGAAAGGCCGTCTTACGAATGTGGTGAGCAACCTGATTCCTAAGGCAGCCATTATGCCCAAGGAGGGGTGCTATATGTTACCACCAAGTACTCCAAGTGTGCAATAGCCCCCCCACTGTGTGTGTTAATAGGCTGCAAAGCTTAATGTCCCAACTGAAGCAACACCTTTGTGTTTTGATATTTAAAACCTGACTGCCCTGTCGCTACCTCTCCACCTCCTGCCCTTTCTTCCCACCTAGGGGCACAAGCCTTTGCACACGTCCACACACACACACACACTGAAGTACTGTTTTTCCCAAAGCTGCTGTTGGACTCTCTTACAACTCAACAGCTGTGTGGCAATCAGAGAGCACAAGGAAATTAAATGTCTGTTTTTAAAGCGGATGCAAATGCTTTCTGGGCCTAGCCACAGTACACACACACACACACAGATACACACACACACACACATACATCAAAGCATTTTTAGTTTGACCAAAAGAAGAAGTGGAAGGTTTCTCCCCAGACAGAGCTCTTAATGAAGGACATCAAATGAATACCCATGAGTCAATGGAGTCCACACATTTTTTGGGCTACACGAGTTGTGGGGCTCTGTGATGAGATCCAGGACACTGATCTGGGGACAGGCTGGCCCTGCTGACACCACAGACTCAGCTGCACATCAGAGGAATTAGTTACCCAGATGTATGGGCAGATCTGCCCTGAGATGCTTACCCCCCACAGCTGACCTCTTTGAATCTACAGCAGCCCCTGCCCCCAGCAACCCATGTGTCGGTGAAGGAAGGGTGGATAGAAGAGGAAGAAGGGGGAAGCAAAGGCCTAAAGGATGGGAGCAGCCTCCATATTATCCTTGAGAACATCACACCTGACTCCTTGAGAGGAAGCTGGTCCCAGCAACACTTCAGTCTCCTTTCAGTTTTGATGGCCACTGTCCTGGATAGCGACAGGAACATCATGGATACCTGACAGGAACATCCTGGATACCTGACAGGAACATCAGGCTGAACATTCATCTATTTTAAAAAAATGTATTTATTGAGAGCCTAGTATGTGTTGGGGGCAGAGGACATGGTAGGAAACAAAGCAGTCAAGGTCCCTGCCCCCATGAAATGGCAGGTGCAAATGCTGGACCCACCCGGCCTGGTTTTGAATCATGGCTCACCCACATACCAAAAGCATGAGTTTGGGAAATTTGCTTAATTTTTCTAAGCCTCGATGTTCCCATCTATGAAATGGGGATTGAAATATTACGTATCTCCAAGGGCTATTGTGAGAATCAAGTAATATAAATGTCAAATGTTTTAGAATGTTGTCAGGCACATTTAATAAATGTTAGCTATTGTCAGCTATGCTGACAATTATTGTCACTATAGTCACTGTGCTAGGTGGTAGGCATTCACAACCAAGCAAAGTACGTGGTCCCTGCCATTATGAAGCTCATGTTTTACTGGGGTGCCAGACAATAGACAAATAATCAAGTAAATGAATAATAGGTCAGATGATGGCAAGTCAGATGGACAAAAATAAAGGAATAAAGAAAAATAAGAAATAATGAAATGAACTGAATCTACACAGACAATAAAAGAAGGGAAATGTGATTGATACAAAGCACTTACATTTCTCTCTAACATACCAGTCCCCCAACTACAAAAAGCAGAATAGAATCACCCCATACCACCTCCTTTTTTCATGCACAAAAATATAACTTCCTTGGAAGTCATCTCTACTTAATCCTAGAGATATCTGAGAATTGAGAGTATTGTTCTTATTTTTTTTCTCTTAGAAGATTACCATTATTGTGCCATTCAGCATCTCCGACTGTAAATGTCCTTGGTATCCTAGCAATTTCAAGACATTTCAGTTTAAAAAGCACTACACGGAACATACAATCAGGCACATTTTTTTTCCCTTTGGAATTCATTCAAGGTCTGAAAACACTAGAATCAATGAATGTCGTACACCACAAAGTCACACACCTTGAAAAGACATGAGACCATAATGTCACCCTGACTTGTCAAGAAACAGCATGCAAAGTGGATTCAAGTTGACAAGGAAAACCTGAATATATAGTACATCTTATTGCTCTTATCAATCTAATATCCCCAGAGAGGATCTTGAAGTGGCTTCTAACATTGTATTAATTATTGAATGGAAGCCTCAGGGGCAAGGAGAACCTACCAGTTTTATTTGCCCTCATCACCTGCTGTTTGACTGGATTTATTTAAAGTCATCATCATGTCTTCTGTGATGCAGCATTTGGGTTGCTTTGTGGTCACATGTGGAAGATATTATATATCCACATCAAATGTGAATGTGGTCTCCCTTAATAGAAGCCCATGTCATCTCCCTAACATTTAGACCATGTTAACCCTGTGGGCATATGAGATTTAAGTCTACAGGGAGTCTGCAAGGAAAAAAAAAATTCTTTAAAGGCTCCACAGGGAGGGAGCAATTACTTAGACGGTTAATCGCACCTTGTAATCATTGCTCATCACCAAAATAAAAATAAACAAAAGAACAAAAACTTAACAAGTAAAGGATCAAAAACATGTACTCATTAGCCATATTATTTTGGTCCAAAAGGTTGTTTTGCTTTATCCATGCAAGAACCACGAGAGAAATCCTCAACACCGGTTATAAACTGAGAAGCCCCAAGTACCACTAGGAGAGGAGCAAGGACTCACCCCTAAATTCAGGGACGGCTTTAGGGGCCCATGACCAGGGAGGTCGCACAGGGTCCCTGGCTCAAAAGGGTCACCATCCTGAGTTTCTTAATAAGCTTACGTGTAATAAGCTTTGAATCTGCACAGGGAATTTGGAGCCTCAGCTCACCAGCAGGCCTGTGCCCCACACGGCCCCATGTTTTCAGGATGGGTTCTCAGTCAGCTGGCCTGACCCTTCACACCATCTGCTTTCCCCCCTTGCGTCCAATGCGGCCCTCGAATGGGGGTCACAGAGTGGGGGTTCTCAATCCACTGTTGTGCCTGGGCTCTGGGAAGCTCAGGATTAGGTGCGCCCACCACCTTCACCCTCCTCAGCGCCCCCGGCCCCACGTGCTGAGCAGGTGACTGCAAGGGCGAGCCTTTGGCCCGCGGGATCCAGCAATTACGTGTGCCCCAGCGCGGAGGCTGCAATGTGCTTGCAGGTCCCCATCTCTGACATGACGATGTCCCACAGAAAGGTTGACTACTCAGTCTCCTACAGAACCTCCCTGTTTCCCTTTGCCAATTCCTGAATTAAAAACCCTATTGCTATCACAAGTCCCTGGTTGTCTCCTTTAGTCTGGTAACTGAAAGGAATCATGAGCGACTGGGACTTGGGAAGCACAGAAAGTCACGGTTGCCTTGATGTACGTCGCTTGAGCAAATTGCTGGGCAGCTGATTGTTGATCCAGCTCAAGTAAGGACGTACTTATCAGCGTTTAAACGCGTCTGAGCCTAGACAGAGGCAAGGCAGCTCAGTTATGGAGTAAATTCTAAGCTCTTCATAGACCCTTTCCCACAAACCCCGGCCAGGAGAATTCCTCTGCATTCTGATGTTCATTCCCCTGCATTCTGATGTGTTCTGGAAAAAGAGAGAAAGGGGTGGGGTTATAGCTGCTTCCTAAAGAACTGTGTTTAACCAAGATTACACCCATGAGTGTGTATCACATCTGTGACCTTCAATTCTTATGTTTGTTGTGGCAGAAAGACAGGTTGAGAACCACTTATCTAAACCACAACCATATTTATTATATCTATATTACTGCAAATAATTCCATGTGTGTGCTCACTAGACAAACAGTACGTATCTCAACAACAGAACCATATTTCTCCTTTTCCTTCCATAGACTGCAGCTTAGTCTCATACTAGTATGAAAAAAAAATCATCATCTGGTAAAGGTAGGGAACTATTTTCCCCTATTAAGGGCCATTTGATGTACAGAAAGGAAAAAGAATTTCATGAAGAGCACATAGGAATTAAAAAAGATGTACTGAGATAGGGAGCAATACAAAAGCATTCTGTCTATTAATTTTCTAAGATATAAACAGCTCAATGAAAAGGTTGGAATTTTCCCTTCATCTCCTTGAGATTTGCACACAGAAAGCATTTGTGAGTAATTTTAAGAGATTACAGACTGCCCCACAAGAATTAGCTGTCGTGAAGCTAATAGGTCAGAAGAAATAAAGTTGGGGCAGCATCTGATTAGCTTTTCCCAACACCATGATCTGGAGCTGGGTGGGCAGGCAGTGATTACCTCCACGGTAATATTTGTGGTCAGGAATTCTGGGGAACAAAGGAGTAAAAGGCTCCCAAATACAGCCTCAGAGGTGAGTCTTGAAAAATGGAGAAGAAGAATTACTTGTTTAATGAACACAATAAATTGTACACCCCTTGATTTCAACTCAAGTGTTTTGGGGTTACCTACTTTAAAAAGTTAAAGGTTACAGAAAATGCATAAGCATATTTTAGATAGTCTGTTCCTAACTTAAAACATAAAACAGTGAGAAATCTGAATTTACATTTATGATCGTACTGTGTTTCCCTGAAAATAAGTCCTAGTTGGACTATTAGTTCAAATACGTCTTTTGGAGCAAAAATTAATATAAGACCTGATTTTATATAAGACCTGATATTATATTATATTATATTATATTATATTATATTATATTATATTACATTACATTACATTATATTATACCTGGTCTTATAGTATAGTAAAATAAGACCAGGTCTTATATGCATTTGAGCTGATTGTCCGGCTAGGTCTTATTTTCAGGGAAACACGGTAGCTGCTCCTGAGCAAGTGAGGAAACAAAGGTTTTTAGTTTCTCTAAAAAGGCAGACAAGCCTCTGAAACCATCCTCAAAACAAAAAGCTTCATGTAAATGCCATCATTTTCTCCTTTGAAGTCAATAGGAATTAAATCTGAAAGATACACAAGGCAGAGAAATGTCAGTATTTCTAGCTCTTATAGAAATAGCCAAGCTCCAGACAGCTTTGCCTGGGCACTTACAAAAGAAAAACGATTCAAATACAAACTCCTTTCCCCATGACACGGTTTTCTATTTTATTTTTACATTTATTTATATGCTGACTGATTGACTGAATGAGAGATTTGAATCAGATAAAACCTAGCCTTTCTTTAAGGAAATGCTAGCTCCTCTGTTAAATCCTGTCTAAAGCCTCTGCTGACAGTGGCACATCTAGTAAGTGAAAATACATGCATAATTGAAAAATAATTCTAATTTCTGAAGGGAAGAAAGCTGTTTGATTCTCTCCAGGCAATCAATTTTACATAGGCCGTTTCAAGCAGGATCGATGCCTGAGATTTACTTGGAAAAGGCAGTTTCCTGGGAGGAAACTGATTTCTCCACTAGAAAAGGACAGATCCTGCGTTCTTGGGTGCTTACACTGGGTGCTTGATAACACCATCCTGTTAATTTGAATGAGGCAATGCCTTCTCTCTTCTCTTTTAGACTGTATCTTCCTATCTCCTGCCTCTGGGTTTGGCTGTAACTAAGTTAAAAACACTGATTTATACCAACCCTTAAAAAAATCTTTATGACCTTTTCCATACATCCTCTCACTAGAAGTGGTGGTTTGATAGGCACAGAATTGCTACAGTTAATTGACTGCTCTCTCCCTCCAGCCAAACCCTTCTCTGTGAACTTGGACCGAAGGTGGAGGACACGTGGGTCAGTCCCAGGCAGTTGGTCAGGGAAAGTCAGAACCACAGTGTTGAATTAGGAGGCTTTGGGAAGCTAGATCATGGCTGTCACACATGCTGTTTTCCATCACATGTACTTTGTATACATGATACTGTTTAATCCTCTCGGGGGGCCTAGCAGGCAAGATTATTGCCCCCATTTTAGAGGTGAGGAAACTAAGGCCTAGATAATTTGAAAACCTTGCTTGCCCAAATTTGCATATGTTTTCTGAGGCGAGATCTGTTCAAATTCAAATCGCCTACTTCTGACAACTCGTTTCCTCCAAGGTGTTGTTAGAAGAATACGTCTGAAAGTATAAATAACAGATTGATAACTGGCAGGTCCCTGAGGAGTGGGGATTGGGGCAGCTGAGAGAACTGGAGTATCTGAGGATAAAGAAGAAAAGGAGACAAATTCTTCACTGTATGGCCTGTAGCACATTTTCAAAAATTTTTTTTTTTTTTTTACCTTCTACAGTCAGTACTCGTTATTTTACCTTATACAATCAACCCTCTTTATTTGTGGATTTCCCTACCAGCTAAAATTTATTTGTAACACCACAATCAATAGTCTCATGCTTTGTAGTCATACATGGGGTGGCCACTCCAACAAGCGCATTCCTGGTGGAGATGGAACAGGGCCGCACTCTGCAGTCTGGCTTCAGCTCTCAGACAGAGATGAGCCAAGGTTGGAGACTACAGGGGACAGTGCAGTGCAAGACGCTCAGGCTGAGGCAGTTAGACCAGGTTTAAATTTCAACTCTGGCAGCTGGTGGTGGGACAGCCTCAGGCAAGGCACTTAACACTTTAACTAGAATTACAAGGATGCATCATTTTTCAGGATTTAAAAACGTTACCCATAAAATGTACAAATATTTTATCTTTTTTCTTTTACTTCCATCAGCAGTCTTAGTCGTTTTCTTTATAAGACAATTGTTTGAAAAGAAACTGAGAATAGCCTCCCCAGCCTTCAGCTGCGGGGAGTATAACAACAGACAGTGGTTCCAGGTGCTATGCTCTGAAATCCACAGCCATGTGTGCTAAGGTTGTTCTTCCCACTGGCTGCTTTGAGTAGAGCAGGGATACTGAGGCAGGCCCATTGTTACGAGACAGGGCCAAAGTCTCTGCTGGTGATTCTGGCTCAAGGATTTCCTCCATGGCATGTGGGAAGCTCCCTTAAACTGCTCGGTATCCTGGGCACTTCTACACAAACTTTCCTCTGATCACGTGGATTGCAATTGCTTCCCAGTCTGATGGCCTCACCTGGCTCCCTCCCCATTTTCTTTCCCAGGGCAGTTCCCTAATAAAAGTCCTTCCCTGTTTAATGTCAACCTGGCTTCTCAGACTGTCGGAAGCCATAGAAATCCCCAGGCCTTGCCTAGGCAGAACTTCCTGGTCACAAAACCCAAAGCCCGCGCGCGCCAAACCCAGAGCCTGCCCATTTCCTTGTACCTCATATGGCATCGCCCTGTCCTAGCCTATCAGCCCGCGACAAGTACCTCGCCACCCTATGACATAGCATATCCCACCCCCATCTGACATAGCTATATATATAACCCGCCATCTTAATAAAATTTTGAGGCTTGATCAGATCCCTGTCTTGCCTCCATTCTTCGCGTCTCCTGTCTCCCCTTTTTTTTTCATCCTCAACAGGTTTCTTCCCCTCGTCCCACGTTGCATTGTCCTGCCGGTCGGGACATTTTGGCGCCCAACGTGGGGCACGAGGTACGAAGATTCTATGAGGACACCTACTCTGGAAACCGCCGCGGCCCCCCCCCCTCCCTGAGCCTCCACGGGCTGGCTTCTTTCGAGCCCACGCAGTTTTCACTCGTGGGACAAGACTCGAGGGCCTCCCCGGCGCGAGTGTGGCTTGTTTCGAGCCCGTAAGGGACAAGACTCGACAGCCCCCTCGGCAGTAAAAAGGCTCGTTTGGAGTTCACGAGGTATTCACCCGTAAGAAAAGACTCCAAGTTTGCCCGACGTTGGAGTAGCCGCCCAGCGAAGGACGAGAGATTGGTGAGTAGGTGATTGACATGGGACAGGAGTTGAGTTCACATGAACTCTTCCTTAAGGGTATTAAGGAATCTCTCAAGATGCGGAGAGTTAAGGCTAGAAAAAAAGATTTACGTGAGTTTTTCAGTTTTGTCTCTGATATCTGCCCCTGGTTCCCCCAAGAAGGAACGATTGATCAAAAATATTGGAAGAGAGTTGGAGACTGTTTTAATGATTACTATCGGGTTTTTGGACCCAACAAGGTCCCTGTATCGGCATTCTCTAGTGTTCTAGCCCTGGACAAGTTTTCATATGTGGGAACAGCCTCGCTTACACCACGTTACCCACCAACTGGACTGGACTTTGTGTCTCAGCTAGTCTCCTCCCTGATATCTCTATTATCCCAGGAGACACACCTGTCCCTCTCCCCAGCCTAGAATTTGCCACCGGGCGCCACAAGCGTGCTATTACAGCCATTCCCTTACTCGTAGGGCTAGGAATTACTGCTGGAATAGCCTCGGGTACCGCGGGAGTAGGTGTTGCAGTCCAGTCCTACAATAAACTATCACGCCAGCTGATAGATGATGTCCAAACACTTTCTGGGACCATCAATGATCTCCAAGATCAGATTGACTCTTTAGCTGAAGTAGTCTTACAAAACCGTCGAGGCCTAGATCTTCTCACTGCAGAACAGGGAGGTATCTGCTTAGCTTTACAGGAACGCTGCTGCTTCTATGCTAACAAGTCTGGGATCGTCCGAGACAAGATCAAAAAACTACAAGAGGACCTAGTAAAAAGACGCAAAGAACTCTTCGAAAACCCACTCTGGACGGGTCTCAACGGACTTCTCCCCTACCTGCTCCCCACCCTTGGCCCCCTCCTATGCATCCTTCTCTTAATAGCCTTCGGGCCATGGGCTTTTAGGCGCATTACTGACCTCATTAAAAACCAAATCGATGCTGTTTTGGCCAAACCAATCCAAATCCATTATCAGCGGCTAGCAACAGGGGACGGCCTCGAAGAAGGCTATCTTGGCTTCCTCCCCACGGGGACGACATAATACTAAGGGTATGTCTACTCCCCCCACGAGTTGGGGAGGGGTATGGGCACCGAGGTGAGTGCAAAGCAAAGCATTTGCAAGGAAAGGGCTCGACTCACAACGGTCGGCTCCCTTTAACTTTCCTGAGAACATACCTGGTTTGCATAGAGGTTGGTATCAAAAAATCTCTACCTCTCCTCCACAAAAGATACCCAAAACCATCCAATAACGAGCTCTGCTCGTTGGAGGAACCAGGCCTCTGTTCCCTCACTCGGTCAAGGCCCACCTCCTTAAAACAAACAAAAAGGGAGGAAATGTCGGAAGCCATAGAAATCCCCAGGCCTTGCCTAGGCAGAACTTCCTGGTCACAAAACCCAAAGCCCGCGCGCGCCAAACCCAGAGCCTGCCCATTTCCTTGTACCTCATATGGCATCGCCCTGTCCTAGCCTATCAGCCCGCGACAAGTACCTCGCCACCCTATGACATAGCATATCCCACCCCCATCTGACATAGCTATATATATAACCCGCCATCTTAATAAAATTTTGAGGCTTGATCAGATCCCTGTCTTGCCTCCATTCTTCGCGTCTCCTGTCTCCCCTTTTTTTTTCATCCTCAACAGGTTTCTTCCCCTCGTCCCACGTTGCATTGTCCTGCCGGTCGGGACACTCAGACAACCAGGACTAACAAAGGAAGCAAATTTCTAATGTTTCACGAAAGTCACTGAGTTATGGGCACAAAACTGGGAAGCTGAACGGTGTGCTCTGTAGTCAGCCTGACTCACTCACTGCCCACACGATTCACTCTATTTCCAAGACTGAAAGCCACCAAACTTTACATTCAAGACTTGGACAAACTACAGGTTACTGTATGTTTTAGATTATAAGCTTAATTAAAAACCTTTAAAGAGCTCATGTAAATGAATGCTAAATCCACCAATGCCATACATTGGTGAGAATGAAAATACTCTAAATACCTCAAAACCATAAATTAGTTTAAAAAGTCCATGTGCCTTCAGACCTCTGTGCCGTTTCATGTGCCCTCCTCCACCTGGATGTCCCTCTCTACACTTTCTACCAAGTGAATTTCCACTTGTTCTCCAAAATGCAACTCAAAGTTTACCTCATCTAGAAAACCTCCCTGATTTCCCTTGGCCAAATTACCTCCCCGTACTCTGTGTTTCTTTAAAGATTTGTACCTGATAAAGATTTGTAGGTGCGGCCAGACGGCTCAGTTGGTTAGAGCGAGAGCACTGAATAACAGGGTTGCCAGTTCAATTCCCACATGGGCCAGTGAGCTGCGCCCTCTGCAACTAGAGTGAAGGCAATGAGCTGCCATTGAGCTTCCAGATGGGTGGACAGACAGCTCAGTTGGTTAGAACACGAGCTCGCAACAACAAGGTTACTGGTTCAATTCCTGCCTGGGATGGTGGGCTGTCCCCCCGTAAAACTAAAGATTGAAAAGGCAACTGGACTTGGAGCTGAGCTGTGCCCTCCACAACTAGATTGAAGGACAACGACGTGGAGATGATGGGCCCTGGGGAAACACACTGGTCCCCATTATCCCCCCCCCCAAAAAAAAATTTAAGATTTGTACCTGACTTTATTGAAACATCTATCAATTAGGATTTTTCTCTAGTGACAGTAACTAATGGCTGACTAAAAGTGCCTGAAACAATCAGATTATGATCCCGATTACCTCAGAGAACAAGAATCCTGGAGAAAGTCAGCGATACAGTTGGTTTCATTGTTCTACAGTCATCAAGAACATACCCCCTTTCCATTTGTCCCCTTGATCATGCCCAGTATTGTCCCTCAATCTCGAACCACTATCACCCCCAAAACCACATTCAAAGGCAGAAAGATTAGAGGCATTCTTCTCGCTTCTGTCGTTTTTAATTAGTGACGAAATCCTTTCCAGGTAGTCCCCAGAATATTCTACCTTTTGTCTCATTGGCCAGAACAGCGCCAAGTGGCCATTACAACCAATCACGGCAAAGATTGCTTGATTGGCTTAAACCAATAATGATTCATCCCCTGAATGGAGTCCACCTTCTCTGAGCATATGGCTGCCTCATACCTAATTTTATTTTATGTTTTTAAATCAAGGTTCTGTTAGACAGGAAGATAGAAAGAGTGGCTGTTGAGCTGAGAACCAACAGTGTCTGGCTCGCACCCAACTCAGTTACTGGTTTACAGCCTCTCTCTGCCACCACGCTCTAAAATCCTGCCTTGTTCTTTGTGTCCCCCATAACTGGCCCACAGGAGCGTTCAACAAAATTTGCTGAACATTTGAATAAATAAATGCAGCACATATAAAATAAAACTACAGAAATGCTAAAAAAAACTGTTTACCAAATAACATGTTCGATAAATCCTCCAACAAGAAAGATTAATAGGAACATTGTCACAATTCCAGAGTAATAGACTTTGGCTAAAGAAAATAAGGAACCAAGCTGAAGTGACAGTGTAAATATTCTGATTCAATAGTCCCCAGTCAAAACCTCGGCTCTCTGAGTTACACTTCAGATATGGTTTTGGTGTCTTACTCAGGAGCACAACTCTTTAAATAGTAGCCATAGAATACATGACACACTAAGAAGTGTTTACACTAGATAAAATGAACACTGAAGACCACAGCAAACACAACCAAAAAAAAAAAAAAAGTTTTGATTTTACCTATGATCCACTACTCACCCCAAAGTTCTTATAGTTCATGGATGTCAGAGGTTATCAACTTACAGGCTGACTCTCTCTGTGGTTGGTTCCTGCAACCATTCTGATTACACTCACTTGCAATTTTCAATTGCATATCTGCAACCTCCTCCCCTTTCATTCTAAAGCTCCATGTCAGATGATAATCGCTCTCCAAAGATGACTTGGCCCGAGTTGGAGGCAGGCCATATTTTATTAAAACAACAAAAGAACAAGACAAACAAATGAGAAAGAAAAACTCATAGACACAGACAATAACTTAGTGGTTACCAGAGGGTAAGGGGGTGGGGGGTGGGTGATGAGGGTAAGGGGGATCAAATATATGGTGATGGAAGGAGAACTGACTCTGGGTGGTGAACACACAATGGGATTTATAGATGATGTAATACAGAATTGTACACCTGAAGTCTATGTAAATTTACTAACAGTTGTCACCCCAATAAATTTAATTAAAAAAAAAGTTTTCTTCAATCAACAAAGTTTTTGAAACACACAATTTATAGAAAGCACACTTATATTGAGAGAAAGCAGCTTTCTACAGGATGTGGGGAGAGGATACACATCACTCCACAAAGTCATCTATGTGTGCAAGAACTTTTGCAACTATCTGTATATGAAAAAGCCATTGAATTTCATGATGTGCTTCCATTAGGCCATGCAGGTAGGAAAATTTAACTCAATCACTGGAGTTCCCTGTCCAGCGGAAACCATCATGAATGAGTTCATGGTGTAGTTCCAGAATGTTATGCAGTTCCAAGATACCTTTAGGGTAGAAGGGGCCCACTTATCACTGGCCTTCTTCTATCCACAAATTTTCCCCCATCTTCAACTTACTGTTAGGCCATTTCTCCACTGATAAGGGATCCACAGACATTTTCTCCTGTTCTCTACACCTCCCTCCAAGCACAGAGAAATCTTTTTCTATTATGGGGGAGTAGCTATTATTGATAGTCAAATATAAAAAGTAACTCTAAACATGGTTACTTTCTACATGATTCATATATAGTTCTGCAACTTTTTTAAAGAATTATTTCTAATGCTACAGAAAGGCAGTAAGGCAACAGGTTATGAGTGTAAACTCTGGAGACAGTCTGCCTGGGTTTGATGTGTGACCTTGGGAATCTACTTAACCTATCAGTACCTCAGTTTCTTCATCTGCAAAATGGGGATAATGCATTAATCTCAAAGGAGTTGGTCTGAGGTTTAAACAATATATATATTATATATATTATTATATATATTAATTAAATATATAAATATATATTTAATTATATATATAATTAAACAATATATATAATTTAGAACATTATCTAACATTTAATAGGTACTACAACTACTACTATTTTTATTTCTAAAACAACATTGAGATGTATATTACATTTATTTTTTCATACATTCAATAACAGACCTATAGTGAGTCACATGCTGAACATGAGAAAATGGAGACAGTGAAAATCATATGGTGACCAGTGTCCTTTAGACACTAATTAGTGGGGTAACAGCAGAAATTCTTAATTATTTCCTTTCAAGATACTTGAGTCCTCTTACCTGTGGGTGCAGGTAGAGAATCCAGACCTGAGAGAACAAACAATAACCAGAGCAGCTCAGAGCTGAATCCCCTCGCCAGCAGAGGGTTCCCTGTCTGTATCAGACTGACTTGTTGACAAGGAGGAAGGACAGGAAGGACACGCTGGTGGTACACCTTTAGGGTCACTGTGGTTCTCAGACTTGCTGCACATTAGAATCACCTGGGGGGCCTTTACAACTCTGGCATCCAGGTACAGAACCCAAACATCAGTACACGTGTGTTTAAGCGCCCCAGGTGATTCCAATGTGCAACCAAATGTAGCACTTTCGTTTGACTGTTTAACCTAGGATCACTGCTCTGAGGCCATCTGCCAGACTCAGTTCTCACAGATTCCCCAGACAGGCCAGTGGTCAGGGCAGCGTGCAGGAACTTTCCTGACTGTCTCATTAAGTAGTGCAAGCAGCAGCAGTTTCATGTGGCTGCAAAAACCCCCACCCCCACATCAGCCAAAAAGGGAAACAACCACTTCATCTGAGATGCTGCTTAAGGCAAGAGTTTTCCCTTATGTGTTGCATTCATTTTCTGATCCTTCCTGATGAAAGAGTTTGGGTTGTTGAGAATGTAGTCATTGTTCTAGGAAGCCTTGTGATTCAAAGTTTGGTCCCCTGGTAGCGATACTGACATTTTGGGGAAGCTTGGTTTTGGAAATTCAGAATCTCAGGCCTCACCCCAGACTAGCCCCAGACTATAAATCTTGCCAGATGATGGTCCAGATTATATTAAAATAGCTCAAACTTTTTGAAACATACACAGGAGAGGATGAAATTTTCATAGACTGACAAGTCACTAAGAGAGGCTTGGGGAAAGACACAAAACAAGCATGTCAAAGAGGGGAAAGTAATATAACTTTGGTTCATCTGAAATTAATTTCTGTTGCTTATTTTTGCTTTGTTTTGTTTTGTTTCATGATTACCACCAGGAAGTAGCTACTAAATTGGATAAGGATTGATTAAAACGTTAGGGAGAAAAACTGAGGGAGCAATGAAAACCTTGAGAGAAAATAAAGAAGTTCTGCTGTTAGCCCAATAATTAGTTTAGTGGATTTAAAGGACACTGAATTCCATATGATTTTTACTGTCTCCATTTTCTCATGTTTAAAATTATACATTTACGCTGAATCATAATAATGGCCTCCTCTTGCTCAAAACTGTATCCTTTGAAGATACTTGAAATCAAATATCGAATCACAAAAGTTTCAAGTCACACACAGATATAAGGAATATGTTACCACTAGGTGGCAATGTTGACCCAAAAACACTAAAAACCAAACGTAAACATCCTCCTTCACTTAGGTGGCTTATTTCAATTTGTCTTTCGAAGGGCAGGACATCCGAAAAGGTTTGAAATTGCACTGGTATGCAGAGAATTGCTGTTTCAGATGATCTCTGTTATTTCATGAAGCACTTTTTCTTTCTCCTCCAACTGTCCATTTACTGATGATTTTCTAAATCCACACGTTTCAGTTCTCATGAAATAACAGAGATCATCCGAAACAGCAGACCAGGCCCAGGGGTTCAGGGAATAGTGGCCAGAGAGGAAATTCAGTGCATCTGAACAACCAAAGGACTCGGGATCCCAGCAATGCCTCCAAGGAGATCTCTGGCCATGTAGTGCTCAGTGCTATCATATTACCCCTGCTTGGAACCCTGAGGGGGCCCCAAGGGAGCTCTGACTGCAGGCAAGCAAATCATCAGAATTGTTCTGACTTGGCCCATGTCAGGTTCTCAACTACTATCTGCAATGCCTGGCTTTTCCTTTGGATTCCCGACTTTGCTGTGCTTTGGGGCTAAGGACTTAAGTTCTCCCGAGGGATTCGTGCTGCTGAACCCACTTCTCACCTTGATGCTTCACCCTGCACCGCAGACAAACTTGACCCAAGTTCGGAGGATACTTGCACCCCTCTCCAGGTCCCAAATCTTGTTTTACCTTAGAACCCCCCACAAGGGTGCTTTGAACAAAAAAATCATCAATTGTTAGAGCTGAAAGTAATTTAAATCTGTCATCGCCTCAATCCCTTTTATTTTTCAAGAGAAATTAAGAAGAGAGAAGTGGCAACAATAAATACCTGATATTTAATAAGTGTTAGGCAGAGGGGGATTTACCATCTCCTATAACATAAGTCCTTATGTGTGCAGCTCTGGGGTAGTTGTGTCAATGGCTTAACATAATCAGAGGCCAGATTTCCTCCACTTTCTGTATTTTGCTGTCCCCAGCAGGTTGTCTCAGATACCTTTATGGTGCCAAGAAAGCTGTCTCAGCCCCAAGTACCGCATCTTCACACACCAAAGTCCAGGCCTGGACCATTTTCTCTGTGTGCATCTCTTACTGAAAATGAAGAAAACTTACACGGAAACCTACCAGCAGACTTGCCTTCGGTTTGTTTGCCAAAACTAGATCACCTGCCAGTCTTCCACGAGTCACTGTTGAGGGAATGGAACCACCATAATTGGCTTTGACAAATCAGAACCTGACCCACATGGAGAAGGTGGACACTAGAAAACCAACAGAGATACTGCCAGCAGACAAGAGGGAAAAAGTCAACCTTGGGCAAGTCAACCAGCTCTGACCGCTGCCTTGGGGCAGAGTAACCTGGCACTAGGGTAGCAATGTGCTTGAGAAACGGAAGAGATCAGAAAGTAGGGACTGCTAGGTGCCTCAGAGTCAAAGAACATTCCTGTAACATAGGACATTATTAGTCCCACCAAGACCTTCACCAGTCAGGAGACGGGAAGCTGATCATCTCTGCCCCTTTTCACATCACTTTCCCAGCATCAGCACACAGTGCTTGAATCTATGCGTCACTGTTTGCTTGCCAAGCTTCTCTGAGCAGCAGTTTCTCACCATGAAACAAATGAGGGAGGCTGGGATGTCACAGGTAGGCTCCTACCTTGTCATCTGTGGAGTCATGCACTGAGACGGAACAAGCATTATGGCATGCTCACTTACAAAATTCACATTCCGTCATTCCAGAGCTTTAAAAGCCCCGTTTGCTTTTAGCTGAACCGAGAGGTGTTAAGATTGAGTAGTAGCCCTCCCGGAGCTTCCTGTGAGCCAGTGGTTCTCACACTTGGACATGCACCGGAAGCATCTGAAGGGCTGGTTGGAACAGATTGCTGGGCTTCCCCCCAGAGTTTCTGATGTAGTGTAGGACAGGGGTACGGCCCGTCACACTGATGCTATTGATCCAGGGACCACACTCCAAGGACCACGGCTCCAGGTAAGTGTGAGGGACCCCGATACTGTTCATAAAGCCCCGCTACAGCCTTGGCTGTAAACATTTTTGCGGTTGAAACTTTCTAAGTCCCAAAAGCTACCATGAGACCTATGTCACTCACACCAAGTTGATTTAATTTCTATGTACTTCAAAGGTCGATCTCAAACATCTACTTCTGTATATGGTGGATCCTAAACCTTGGGTACTCTTCTAGCACACACACACACACACACACACACACACACACACACTCAAACAAGCTGGCTTTGGATGCTCAGGTATTCATTTACTGTTAAATAGTTACCAAATGCTGTGCCACACAGTGTGCTAGGCTTCGCTACAGGAAATTGATATATACATATGTGTATATATATATATATATATATATTTCCTTCCAACATCAGAGAAGCCCAAGAACGTTCACACATGTAGTTACACAGGTAGTGACAATGCAAGCCTGCGATGAAAGCCATAAAGGATGTACAAAATGAGATGGAATTTCAGGAGGTGAAGCAATGTTTTTAACTCATGAGAATAAAAGAAGATTTTAAGAAAAATCACATGATAGGTAAGCTGGACCTTTAAAGAATGCATAGACATAGGAGTGGGGCAAAGACCATTTCAAAGTATAAACGTCTAAGAACATTCAAAAGCATTAAGTGTATAAGAAAAATAAGCATCTCAGTCCTGCTAGCGGGAAGATACCTGAAGATAAACTACATACCATGTTTCCCCGAAAATAAGACCTAACCAGACCATCAGCTCTAATGCGTCTTTTGGAGCAAAAATTAATGTAAGACCCGGTATTATATTATATTATACTATATTAAAGACCCTGTCTTATAGTAAAATAAGACTGTGTCTTGTATTAATTTTTGCTCCAAAAGACTCATTAGAGCTGATGGTCCAGTTAGGTCTTATTTTTTGGGAAACAAGGTAGATAAACTAAGTGTTGGAAAGGCTTTCTAATACCAGGGTAAGGGAGCAACTGAAAGTTTTAAAGCAGGGAATTGAAATGCTAAGGAATTAACTTTTCAGTGGTCACATGGGAAGGACTTGGAGCTTGTTGGGAGCTGGACACTTTTAAGGAATAATCAAGATATAAGATTAAACAAATATTCAGCTGAGAATTCCTTGGGATAGTTAGAAAGTCATTCAATACCTTACATCTATTTGAGGCTTTCTCATGGTGATATCACAATCACCCAGAAATATTCTGTAAACAGCAGCTTTACATATATGGGTTTTCAACTAAAACTCCCCAAGCTTTTATAATATGTCCCCAGGTAGCTCTGATAGAATATAAACTAAGTTCAGGTGACCAGGATTAACTATATTTTTAATTGTTACATATTTTACATATAATGAAAAATATATATAACTAGCCCAACAGATCCACTAATTCACAGATAGTAGTGTTTTGAAATATACATGCACTTAAAAGATGAGCCAATTTTTAAAAATATTAAGTATGTAATAGGGTTATAGTCATATCACATGCCTGCTATTAAGACCTCTGTTTTATCAGATCTTTTACACCTCTGGGGAAATCAGACGTGCTCTAAAGAAAGAGTTGGAGGTGGTCATTTTATCTCATGCCAATATACAGACCACAGAACACAAGGATTCTGATTAACGGCTGTGTGGGGGAATGGCCTTAAAGTTCTTTTAGTATTTTATTTTTCAGCATGACTTGAGGGAGAAAAGCATTGCAAAGACACATACCCAATTATTCACAGCCGGCTCCAAATGGATCTGAGAGGGTATTTTCCAGTTTGCTTTTCATCTACTTTGATAAAATGAATTTAGATGGAGAGAACTACTGTCCTTGGAACCACAGGTCTCTCAATATTCTCTAAAGAGCTATCAACTGGCAGGAATTCTAAGCGGCTTGTAGATATGAATTAGTTGGCAGTTTGTCCCAGCCCGTCTCTGTCAGAGGCAGCCACAGGTATTCATGAAACCCAAAGGTTCTCCACTTCCATGGGGGTTACAAACAAACCACTCATACTTGTTGAAAAATGGTAATCACCCCAGCCAGTTCTCAGATGCCCATACTGCTTTGTCCCCATAGATTTCAATACATTGAAATTGTTTCCTGTTGAAGCTAGATAAAGCCACATTTTCCACCCTTCCATTGCATTCATGCTGTGCTTAGGTCTGGTGCTGTGCTGGGGTCTTCACCTCTTTACTAATAATACCTTAACACCTATGCAATTTTTCCTTCAGCCTTTTTCAAACTATGGATATTATGTGCTTACTTATAAGTAGTTTAGTACTGACTGAAGGTTTAGGTACTGAATTGTGTATTTGTGTGGTATGCTGGATTTTAGAGTCAAATAGTTCTCCTCTTTATTTCTATGGCTTTGGGAAGTATATCAGGAAAAAAGTGTACTGCTTTTAGCTCTAAGTCACACAATACCCAACAAATAATGGCTGAGGTAAAATATAATAAATTATCTCATATAACTCAAGTTTGGAGGGAGACAGTGCCTGGCATTCATTCAACACGCTTCATTGTGTTATAATCAGTGTCTAAGATTCTCCTGGCTCCTTCCTGGCGGTCCCCCAAATTAAATCTGGCCTAGATTTTCTTTTGTTCACTCGAAAAATATTGGTTGAATGATACTATATTCCAAGCACTATGCTAGGCCTTTCTGGGGGAAACCAATGTTACACCACTACCCTATCTCACACCCACCGGCCATGGATATTTATTTATAGAACACTTATCTCATTCAGGAGAATTATGCCAGAGAGTTGAGAGGTAGAGGGTATGAAAATATGGGCTTGGCGTTGAAGATGTGGGCATCTCAGAAGGAAGCATATGATTTTGATGGTTTCATCTCAAGACTGGAAGAGGTAAAAGCTTTGCCAGTCCCTGCAGTATAGCTTAGTAAGTTTCTTTGTCTTGCCTAAGCCCATGTCCAGGTTTGACCTAAAAACAGTCAAGCTTCTGGCCTTCCAGGAACCAAGTGGGCCAAGATAATTAAATTGTCGGCAGTGAATACTATAAACTCAAGAGATAATAGTCTTCTTTAAATGCTCTGGTCAATGAATGGACCTGGGATCTTCACATGACCCTGAGGTCAAGGTAAAGAACACTCCAGATGACAGAGATTGAAGTTCCCACCCACTTCACAGAATAAGAATATAGGTTAAATTTGATTTAAACAAATAAAAGAATGGCATTTCTTACACCTTGTATTATGGAGTGAAATTAATACTGCTTTTACTTTATACATAAGGGAATAGTATGATGATCCTTCAGCCTGTGAGTACTCAATAAAAACACGTAGATGAACTAATGCCTGGGGCAGCCAAATACCAAGGTCATCCATCAATATAGGGGAGAATTTCCAACAAGACCTGTGTCCATATTGTTGACACTGGTTCATGGAATGATCAAGGTTGTTGAATTACAATGTGGTTGGCCCACACTCCTTACCAACTGTGTAAAAGCATTTACATGTACTATGAGATTTCTGTCCATCATTAAAGTTCAAGAAGATGTCTTCATTCAGTTGCTCAGATTATCAGTTTGTTTTAGCTTCATGAAATAGGGATTTCAGACTCAGCTGCTAGCTAATTTGGAACAATGGCAACACATAAAAAAGAGTTTCCTTTGTGGAAGAAATGTGTGTGAGTTAGAATAAAGCCTTCAAGCATTAAGATGTATCGGCCGTGTTATGGTGATCTCTGTTGGTCTGTTGTTCCACGACCTTCACCAGGAGTACATATAGTCTGGAAAACTCTCATTTGGCTCCATTGAAAGGCATTCCCCCCAGCTCCCACCCGTCTCCTCTGAGACTACTGTAAGTTTCTAGAGTTGTTGAAAGCACCTGTAGGGTAGAAAGAATCGCATAGGGAAGGTGGTTTAGAAAGTCATTTCTAGAATTATTCTTGGCACTAAGCACCACTGAAATGCTGGGTGTTGGTGGGGAATCTGCCTGCATTGCCTCATGCTGTGCACCCATCTAAGTTGGGATGGGTGGCCTCAGGCCACTGATGCCTCACTGCGATAACACTTCCTCTCTACAGCAGCCATCCTGCTCAAACAGTACTCAAAAAAAGGGAACCATTTTTAGGAATAAAAACAAGATCCTAGTTGTCATGTAAACCACTTCTCTCTCTGAGTTCAGTGCGGAAAATGTAAACAATGCAACAGGAAAGGGCAGGTCTCTCCCACTCTCTCTCCCACCCCCCAACTCTGGCCCATCACCCTTCCTCATTTAACCTGTAGTCACATCCCCAAGTATTCTCATTCCAGACCAATCTACTATGTTAAGAGAAGGTGAGCGATTTTAGCAATCCTTTTCTGTCCAAAACAGCAATAATAAATCATACATACATCCGTAGGGCTTGATTGTACAAAGTGCTCCCACACATATAGCCACATTTGACCCTCACAATAACCCTATAATGTTGTTCCCCACAAGATTGTTTATCACAAAATTCTTGTATGTGTATATCCTCATGGGCCAAGGCTCCCTAGCTATTTTGCCATGTGACAATTCTCCCTTTGTGAGGGAAAAGGATGCATTTGACATCACCAGAATGCGAAATTCCCCAAGGGTTGGGCCATTCCATTCACAAGAGATAATTTATATGAAATAAAGGAAGGGAGGGGTCGAAAGTATGAGATTGCTACAGTCTTTGTTTTGTCTTGTATCATGAGAGTTCTTCCAAGCTCACATCTCAGATACGCGAAAGAGAAAGGAAAGCATTTATAACAGGACACCATCCCTGTAGATCAAACATGAGTTGAAAGGAAGGAGGCAGTCATCTTACCCTTGGGAGAAGCACTGAACAGACCATGTTCCTGGAGCTGGATTGTGAATGATCCTCTCCATGTCTGCATCCCAGGATTAGTGGGTGGAGCAAAGATTTTCACTATTCCAACATGTGAAACAAGTGGAAAACTTCACAAACAGAAGGCTGAGGAAACAGTATGAGCAATGTTTGATATTAATTAATGTTTTGAGTATAAAATAATAGAGACTTTGTTAGGGGGAAAAAAAAAACACCAAAAAATCTTTCTCCCTGATGTCTGTCTCTTGGAATTCTGAACCTTTTATTCATGTCATGTAAAAAGAACGTACTAATTAATTTTAGGCATGGCAAGAAGAGTCATGCTGAGTTTTAGCCTAAATTAATTATGAGCTATTGCATTTCTTTTGCAGAAGAGAAAACTGAGGCTCAGAGAGTTGAGAACTTCTTACTTCCTCACATCTCTGTCCACATCAGGGCACACACAGAAAGTGAACATTTTGGTACAGTTCTTCTTTTCTTTCATCGACAGACTAGTATCAAATTTCTCCAAAATAATGCAAATTGGCTTTGAATTCAACAGAACTTTTTCATATCATCCACTTCCAGATAAAGCTTTAATTTGCAAAAGGTGCATGCACTGTTAGAAGAGTAGAGTCATCCCACCATGAACTTGAATCCTGTTAAAATGGCCCATCAGCCAAAATGGGGCAGAAGTATCGTACGTATGAAGAGAGTAATTAGGGACTGTCATGTGGATCAGTGCCCTCAGGAGTCCTACCCAGAATGCCCATCCTAGCTCGACAATCCCCACTCTTGACCATCCACACCTTAGACTGAGCCCTGTTCATATTTGGACACTTGGAACATGAACTACCCCCTCTTGCAGGCCATCAGCCACTTGTCCATGATGGGATGGTTCTCCCTGTTCCTCTCTGCTGAAGACAACTGAGAGGCAGAGTCCCTACTGGCAGTATACAGAGAGCATTGACAGAGGAGCCATGAGCGCTGATGGAGCTGATGAGCGTACCTCCTGGAACACTGTGGGCCTCACTCTGCTAGGTCTTCCCTCTGAGGGCAGCCTGTTAACAACCCGAGGTGCTCTGCTGGGGGTTTCAGCCACTTTGGGCTAAGACAAATAATGATGCTATGAACATTTACGTATAAGTTTTTGTGTAAATATATGTTTTCTGGTTTAGTTTTTATTTGTTAGCAAAATCGTTTCTAAATATACTCAAAAAATTCTCTCAAACAGAAAGCTTTAACAGTTATTGTCTCTGGGATTTATTTTGGTCTGATTGTGTCAAGGCTGAACATAGATTCTTCCTTATTCTTAAGCCTCTCAAGAAACCTAATCTTCCTGAGGCAGTGGCGTACTTGGTTTACTTCAGAAAGGTTTTCTACCTAGTCATGCACAAGAGAAACCATATTAATGTATTTCAAAATAGTATTAGACTCTATATCAATAATGGCTAGTCACACAAAGTGACACTTATTTCCATTAAGCCAACTTGCAGTAGTCTAATTGGGAAAGACGAACGAACCAGACACAAGCTTTCATTCCTTCAATAGACTGCTTAAGAAAGAAGAATTTTTTTTTGATCTGCTCTACAATATTCATGACCAAGCCCAGTACTGTGCCAAAGTAAGTTCAAAATAATAATTGTCAAACAAAAACATTAACGAATGAGTGAATAAATGTATATTTGATACCTGGCAGACTAATCACAAGGGGGATTAAGAATTATTGAGACACAATTTATTTAGAACAATGTCCATCAAACACTGGAGATTAAAACATGTACAAAATGTTATACTCTAGAGTAGTAGTAGGTCTAGAAATGCGAAGTACTTTAGGATTAAAGAATGTTGTTTTCAAGATTAGTTTTACTATTAATATTTCATTGCTCATAGAAATAACAACAAGCTGAACCAGTCTGTTAATACAAGCTTGAGGTCCTTTGCTTCCTGGACCAACACAGGCTTCCTGATGGAAGTACGAAGACATGCTGTGCCCAACTCATTGGCAGGAGGCAAGGATCAATGAAATAAAATGGAAGACAAAGAGGAAAGAGAAAAGAAGATAATGAGAGAAAGAAGGCAGCTAGTCCTGATGCCAGGAGGTGTTCCTATGTCACAGAAATATTCAACCTCAGCTTGCTCTATTCTTGATTTTGCCTGTAAGTTGGTGGCGTTGGACAAATCCCTTAAGTTTCTGCTGCCTCAGTCTCTCAGTGTATAAGTTTGGGCTAATGCTACTCTCTCTTTACAAGTTCGAAGAGCATTTGAGGTAGAAAGTTGGAAAGGTTCAACCTGTGCCTGTAAAGTATATTTACAGCTCCCTGGAGCAGGTTGGAGCTAAAAGTATTATTTTTGTAGTTAGAAAGTCAGAATCCATCCTCCATCATGTTTTAAGCTTTTGAAAGACCTCTTTGTTTTTCTGCCTAAGCTTTGGCCCACAGGGAAAAATATTCTGTCTTTCAAAAGGTTTCTTTCATAAACAGGTCATTCTTTTTAAGTGGGTTTCACTGACTATGTTTATTAACATGTAGTAACACTTAAGGAAGGTTTCATTTGGTACTGGGAATAAAGCGGTGTGGGCAGCCTGCCACCCCTTCGCCTAAAAAGAAATAGTGTCTAGAACAAGGCCCGAGGCAGTCTGAGAGACCAGCACTGTTGCAGGTTACTGCTTGGGTCTTGCATCACTCCAAACAAGTAGTGCAAACAATGACGGGCGTCCCACAGGGCCCTCAGTCGACACACAGCCAGTGGATGAAGCCTTTCTTAGTCACCAAAATGATTTCACCAGAGAGAAATCTCTGTCAATAAACGGGAAGATGAAGATATTCAAGTTGATAAACAGTAGAAAATTTAATTTAATAAGCTGTTTCCCCGTGTTTTCTTTCTGTCCGGGTGGTTGAATTCTCCCTCTACACTAAGTTAAACATCTCCATCTTTGATTTATGTCATGATTGAATCTGTTAACTCTCCCCTGTAAATTTCCTCTGATCTCTGATCTCACATCTCACTATTTGTCTTAATTTGGGCCTTTTCTTTTTTTTTTTGCAAGAAACAGAAATCCTTTCAATGAAGGGCATCTGTAGAGATTTCTGCGTCTTAATAAAGCTTACAGCAGGGTCACTCATTAAATTCTTTACAAAGGTGCCTCCAGAATAGTCTTAAATGAAGACCGTAGGTCAGGAAGGGCATCCTGTTGCCCAAGGGGTGTGTGGGAAGAGGAAGGCCAATCACATTGGCCTCCAGAGCAGCGGAGGAGCTAAATGGAGGTCGCCAACTGGGGAGGCCTTTGTCCTCCTCTCCACTGGCACCTTGTCCCTGAGTGCTCCCCAGTCACCAGCAAAGCCTAGTTCTTGAAGCTAATCTTCTGCCTTAATGGAAGGATGTACTGTCTGTCCTCTCAAGCACCAACCCCTTCAAGTTTCATTGCAGAACCATGAAATAATTTTGCCCTGCCGTATAAGCTCAGACACTGAGGGAAGATTTATCGGAGGCCAGGAAATTAAACTCTGACAAAGATTTGATACAACATTCTCCCAGGGCTGGAAGAACATCTTCAGAAGATCTGAGCATTAGAGATGATGCTTCCCACTCTACCACCACCTCCCATGTATAATATCATATTTCTTTTTAAAGATCTAAACCCTGAAGTAAGGAAAAGGAATTTCAGCAAAGTTCAAACTCTTACCATGATAAGAATGCAATGCATTTTCTGCAGTGTCAATTTTTTTTTTTCCAAAATATTTTTTTCTATTTGTTTGTATGTCCCTATACACTGGTGATCTAAGCAATATGCTCATCCTGTCTACTGGGGATTCTATCCCTAGCTCTACCCACCTGCACATATCCACCACATGTCTGTCATTTGATTAGTATGGTTATTTGTACCACGAGTGTTTGCATTGGAACGATCCTTCTTGATGTGACCTTCTCTCTCTAGAAGGAGCTCTGAAAAAGCAGGAGTAGATTTTTCTCACATTTTTAACATAGAGTCAGTATATTCATTTAATACTCATTTCTGGAGCCCCCAGGATGTTCCAAAGAAGACATAGGAAGTCAAATACATTACAGGGATAATTAACCCTAGGGATGTAGTCACATGTGAACAAGATCTTAAGAGATGAAGAGAAATGAGCTAAGTAAATAAGGCATATGACTCTTCAAGGTGCAGGGAAAAGCACTTGGAAGGGACTGTATTAGTCTGTTCGAGCGACTGTAACAAAATATAATCGTCTGAGTGGCTTAAACAACAGTTTTTTTCTCACAGTTCTTGAGACTAGTAAGTCCAAGATGAAGGTAAAGACCAATTTGATTCCTGGTGAGAGCTCTCTTCTTGGCTTGCAGATGGCTGTCTTCTTAATGTATCTTCAATGGTGGAGAAAGATCTCACGTCTCTTCTAAGGACGTTAGTCCCATCACTAAGGGCTCAACCCTCATGATCTCATCTAAACCTAATTACCTCCCAAAGGCTCCACCTCGTAATACCATCACATTAGGGTAAAACTTTAATCCTTCATCGTAGAAGATCATTGAACCAACCCCCAATTTCTGATCCAGTCATACATAAATTTCAACCAGGGCTTGTGCAGTATGCCTTTTCACCAGATGGAGCATTGAGAGATAGAGTAGTACAACGGGGTAAAGCAAACAAATATGGTCAATTTGGAGACAAGATGATGTCATTATGTCAAAGATAATGTTAACTGGTAATTTTAAAAACACATTTTGGGTGGGGTGGTAGAAGAGGGTAAAAGGGGTCAAATATATGGTGATGGAAAGAGAACTGACTCTGGGTGGTGAGCACACAATGTGATACATAGATGATGTATTATAGAACGGGACACTTGAAACCTATATAATTTTACTAACCCTTGTCACCCCAATAAATTTAATTTAAAAAATAAATAACTTGTATGTATATACTTGTATAGGTATTTATTTATTTATATAGGTATTTAATATATCCTGGATAGTAATACTTTGTCAGTTATACGTATTCAAATATATTTTCCCATTTAAAAAAAAACACACATTTTGGTCAACTACTTAAAAATAGATGAAGAGGGAAAGAAAAGGAAAGAAACAGAGCAGAAAAGCAAGAGAGCAAAAGAGGGAGAAGAAACACTCCTCTCAGCTCCATAATTTTAATTCCCCTTTTCTGCTTTGAGTAAGGTGCAGACCCCTGCAGGATACCCCTTTCACTAGTTCCTTGCTTAACTCGTCCTACCTTCTTACACCTTCTTTCTTAAAAAAAAATAAAAAATAAAAAAAAATCAGTATTTTCAAGGGTAGGATGGATAAGGCTCAGGGAATAGAGATTAAAACTGAGAGTCCAGTTTGATGGGTGAGAGACTCTCCATGTTCAACGTTCATTGCAATGCCGATCTGTCTGGTTGACAGAAATGTCACATAAGCAGCTGTTGCATTTAAGGAAGTACATCCTAGAACACCCTGTAGCAATAATGGGGCTGGGCAGAGACACAAGAGACAAGGATTCTGAATTATGTGCTTTGATAATTCCCACATTTAGCTAGAACTCTGGTTTCTCATCCACTGAAAGAAACGGGAGCATCTCTGGAAGAAACTGACCATCTACCTCAATTTTCCTGCTTTCATCCATACTTCAATTTCCTGCTGTCATGAAGCATTCATGACTGAGGAAAAACTACATCTGATATTATTTCATTACATTCACATGGTGAAACACTTTGAGGTTTTCAAAATCGAAGAAACATTATATAACTTGGGGGTGGGAGAGCGGGGGCCAGGAGGGTCATGATTATTAGAACACTGGAAATTTTCTCGTTCTTTTAGGATGATAATTGAGTATCAGGGGCTCTGTGATGCTGTGATAGAAATTTTTAGTATAAATCAGTGGTTCGCAAAATTGAGGTTCCAATTCGGCTGCAGTTTTGTTATAAACAGAATTTGCACTGAGGGGACTTTTCCCAGCCGGCCATTTTTCAAGTTTTCTCACCAGAGGGCAGTGTTGTTTAACGATTGTGCCTTTGCGTGGGCGTCAGGGGAAGGCCAGCTGTGCGGTTCAAGTGTTTATCCCCACAGAGGTGAAACAATTTTGTTTTGTCCATAGCCCTGTTGTAAGAAAAATCTTAGCGAAAGTCACTTTTTGTCTTCTCAGAAGTTGACAGAGTGATCCTGACATAATAGCCACAGCTTCTCTTGCTTTAATTCCCCTTTTCTGCTTTGCTTCCTGAAAATGAAGGAATTGTGAGAGCATCAGTTGGTTAAACTGAGCATCAGGATAAACTGGATGAGTGCAATCTTTTTTGGTGATCTAATGCACTTTATAGGCACTTTTGGAGACTGTAAACATTCCTGAGGGACTCATAAGTGCTTAGTACAGTATCCCTGAGACATGACCCTATCCTCAAGGGAAAGCTAAGATAAATTTTACAGAAACATATCTTACGGAAGCAATTACAACTTATAGCATTCTGACTATATGGACAAAAGAAAAGGTCCTAATGAAACAGTAAATGAAGTCTGAAGAATAAGATTTGTCCAAAATGCTCCTTTGGGGAATGAATACTTTTGTGTGCCTTTCTTAATATGCACAGTCCACGAAGCCCTCACTGATAACTTGCTGTGAAAATATGTATATAAGCTCTATCTCTTCTAAAGAGACTAATCTCAATATCATCAGTTTGAGTTTAAATATTGCGCTGTTAAAAAAAATGACCTATGTGGCCTTAATGTTCCTCTCAATTCTTCATGTCACAACAATTATCCTTTCTGTTAAGCTGTATTTGACAGTGAGTCCCTGAGAATTATTTCCCCATCAAATCAGAAGTTCATTTTTGGACAAAATAGAATGTGCTGCTTAGCAATGAACAATTCAAAAGTTAAATTAAGAGAACAATTCCATTTATAATAGAATAAAAACAATACTTAGGAATAAATTGAATGGAAGGGTTCCTAGCCTCGTAAACTGAAAACTATGAAATATCATTGGAAATTAAAGAACACCTGGCTGAATAAAAAAATGTCCCAAATTCAAGGATTAGAAGCTAATGTTGGAAAAAAAAATCTTCCAAACGTGTAAAGATGGTAATATTTCACAAATTGATCAACTGGTTGACCAGAGTTCCTATAAAAATCTCAGATGGCTTTTTTGCAGAAACTGACAAGCTAATCCTCAAATTCATATAGATATGCAAGGGATCCAGAATAGCCAACATAATCTAGAAAAGAAGAACAAAGTTGGAGGTCTCAAACTTCCCAATTTCTCAGCTACAGTAATCAAGAATGTGGTATTGGCATTCGGGTAGACATGTAGATTAATGGAATAGAATTGAGAATCCAAAATAGATTCAAACATGTATGATCAATTGATTTTTGACAAGGGTGCCAAGACAATTCAATGAGAGAAGAATGTTTTCAACAAAGAGTGCTGGGACAACTTATCCACATTGAAAAGAATAAATTTGTACTCTTATTTCACAAAATGTATAAAAATTAACTCAAAATGAATGAAATTATAAGACCTAAATGTAGAGCTAAAACTGCAAACCTCTTAAAGAAAACATAGGTATACATTTTTTGTAACCTTCAATTAGGCAATGTTTTCTAAGATATGGCATCATAGCATAAGCCACAAAAGAAAAGAAAAAAAAAAAAACATAAACTGACTTCAACAAAACTTAAAATTTTGTGCTTCAAAGGGCACTGTCAAGAAAGTGAGAAGATAATCTATAGAATTAGAGAAAATATTCACAAATCATATATCTGATAGGATCGAGTATCCAGAACATATAAAGCACTCTTAGAACTCAACAATCAAAAAGACAAATAACCCAGTTTTTCAGTGGGCAAAGATTTTGAACAGAGATTCCTCCAAAAATGATATACAAATGACCAATAACCACCAATGAAAATATATCCCACATCATTAGTCATTAGGAAAATGATAATCAAAACCACAATGAGCTACTACTTCACATCCAACTGGGATGGCTATAATATTAATTTCTAAAAAGACAATAACAAGTGTTGGTGAAGATGTGGTGAAATTGGAACCCTCATATTTTGCTGATGGGAATGTAAAATGGTACAGACACTTTAGAAAATAATTTGGCAATTCCTCAAAAGTTGAACGCAGCAATTCTATTTCTAGGTGTATACCCAGAATAACTGAAAACATGTTCATGTAAAAATGTGTACACAAATGTTCATAGCCGCATTATTTATAAAGCCAAAAGGTAAAAGCTACCCAACTTTCCATCAACTGTCAAACAGCTAAATATGGTATGGAGTATCCATACAATGGAATAGTATTCATTTCCGCAACAAGGAATGAAGTACTGATACATACTACAACATGAATAAAGCATTGAGCTAAATGAAAGAAAGCATCCACAAGAGGCCATATACTATATTCCATTTATATGAAATATCCAGAATAGGCAAATCTATAGGGAAACACGTAAATTAGTAATTTTCAAGGGCTGGGATAAGGGTGAATTGGGAATGACTGCTAATGGGTATGGGGTCTACTTTTGGAGTGATGGACTGTTACGGAATTAAACAGTGGTGATGTTGCATAATTTTGTAAAAATTCTAAAAACCATTAAATTTATGCTCTATAGTGTGACTTTTATAGTATGTGGGTTATGTTTCAATTAAGGGAGAGAGAATGGGCATTGGCACAATGTTCCCAACCATGAAGGAGATGAAAGTGGAAACGAAGTCATTAAAATGTTAGAATGAAGAACAGCACCATAAATTTACTCTCAATCCAGTTCCCAATAACGTTTACTGAAGACAAAGACCTGATATTTTTCAATATACACTGATTAGAAAACAACAGCTATTGACTAAACCAAAAACAAAACAAAACAAACATAACATGGTTTCTCTTTTTGCCATGAATATTCATCTTACTAGTTATGATAAACTAATATTCATAGACAGGTAAATTGACTAATAGTAATATACTAATGCAACAAAGTATCACACAGCAGTGAAAACAAATGAATCTGTCTTACATCAACATAAACTTGATCAAAAAGCAAATAACAAAAGTATACAGTATGAGACCATGTACATAAAATTTTTTTAAATGAAAAGCAAAACTGTACACATACACAGAAAGTATATTATATATAACGTATTAAAGGATTAAGCATTAAGGATATATATATATATATATATATATATATATACATATATATATATGTATATATATATATGACCCCAAATATGTATACACATTTTTAAGAAAAGAAAATCTATTAAAATTGTAATAGTATATACCAATAACAAAAGGTGACTACAAGTCATGTTTGACTTCTGCAATTACAAGAGATGCTCAAAGTGGTTACTATCCAGGTCCAGACACTTCTGATTACGGCGCATTACTGCTTGAGCAACATTGACCAAAGTGTCCACTGGATCCATTTTTTTGGCACCTCCGGTATATGTATGTCTGTGTATGTGTGTATGTGTGTGTGTGAGTGTGTGTATGTGTGTGTGTATCTCCTAGTAAAATATACATTAAAAGCATTAAAGAATTAAGTACTAGGGATATATCTAAAGTATTAAGAAATCAATGCTATGATAAACATCTGTCTGAAGAAATGGGTCCCCCTGGAGGACGGAGGAGGATTGTGAGAAAAAGGAGTTCATGCAGGACTATTTCAACTACATCAATAATACTGTTTTTCTTAATCTGGGCAGTAGGTACATGAGTTTATATTCTCTTAGTCTTTGTACTTTTGGTCTGTCAGAATCTTTCTGTAATAAACTTTAAAAAATAAAAGCAGTTTGTTTAAATAATCCTCGTAAAGGCCTTATTGTTTGCCTTGAATTCACATCGTCACACTGTGGATGAAGCACTAAGAGCACCTCCAAAACACTGCACTTTTGTCCATGGCCAGGATCTGAGCTTCCGGGTATTTTCAGAAATGAAAGCAAGAAACCAAGAAGTGGCCCATCTGGGATTTTGTGTCTATTGTCATCTGCTGAAAATAGTTCTTAGTGTTTGAAAACTAACAAATAGCGCTTCCTGTGAATGGATTCTCCACAGCCTTCTAGTGCTGTGCTCTCCTCTTGAACCCACCTCACAGCCCCACACCCATTTGCAGCTTATTAGATGACTGAGCCAGAACGTGATCAAACCTTTGATCAACTGATACAAAGATTGTTGTTAATCCATGTGTTTACAAATATGTGAAACACACAAATGTATGAACTGTCTACATGAAACTGGTTCACACAATTGAAAAGTAAAAGAATCAATGATCTACTAGTTTAGCTTCTATGACAACTTATCTCCTTGCTCTTAATTTTTTTTCCTCCAAATTGACCCAATTTAACCATATCTGGAGACCTTTTAAAAAGTGCTAATATGTGTTTGTGTGTGGGTCTGTGTGTGTATCTTAATGTGTTCTTAGTATTTTTATACAGCTATTCTGCAACGTACACTTTTTAAATTTAATCCGTTAAGGTTATTACAATGTAGGTAACACCTAGAAGCAAGTAGCCGTGAAGAAGTTCAACAGCAAAACCGAAGAAGTTCAACGGCAGCAAGCTGACAGCCTTGAATCTCAGAACTCTTGTCTGAGGGCTTGTTAGTGAAAGACCAGAAAAACACCACAGCACAAAGGACTTGAGGGTGATTTTTTTTCTTCTTTATAAACTTTCCACCTGTCCAGCATTCTGAAGAGATTATAAACTTTCCACCTGTCCAGCATTCTGAAGAGATTATAAACTTTCCACCTGTCCAGCATTCTGAACAAGCAATTTTGCCAAAGATCTTAGTTGAGTGCATTGACATTGGGAAAGAGTCCCTCTCCCTGCATTTCACTTATTGACAGTCTTGCAAAGTAACAATGACCAACACAACCAGCCAGTACAGAGGAAATCCAGCCAATAATGTCTTCCTAACAAAAACCAAAAGGTATTTCTCTATTTCAACATCTCCAGTCACTGCAAACCAGACCTCAAATCCTTCCTGATGAAAGAGGTTCCCGACCTGGTTGAGAGGGAAGCACAGAAGTAAATTAGAAGACAAGGCAAAGTCAAGTAAGAGTAGGAAAGAAACGAGACTAAAGCAAGACAGCATCCCTCTCTCAGTCTCTATCCCAATTGAATCTTTAAAGTATATTTTTTTATTAAAGTATAACATGCCTATAGGAAGCTACATAAATTATACAAGTACAGCTCGATGAATTTTCTGAGATCAAAGAAACCCCCATGACCAGATACTGATCTAACACCCCAGAGTCTTCCTTCATGCCTTGTCCCAGTCACTGGTTCTCCTCCAAGGGCAACCACAGTACCGGTTGCTACCATCATCAGTCAGTGTTACCTTCCTTTGAACTTTAAACAGAGTCATACACAATGCACTTTTTGTGTCTGGCTTCTTGCTCAGCATTACGTTAGTGAGATTCTTCCATGTTCTTCTGTGTAGTAACTTTAGTCACTGTATGAATAAACCACAAGGAATGCGTTCCTAGTCCTGTTAATGAGCACTTGCTCATCTCAGAAGAACCCAAAGTGTTATAGCTTCTTAGATTTTCTAAAATCAGAGGGTTATTTCTGGAATGACAGAACAGCCCTGATGTAGCAGGCTTTGGCCTCCATCCAAAATGTATCAAAGCATTTTATTTTGTTTTTCATTTCAAGGAATTTCAAATGCATTGGATTAAGTTGGGTTTTGTTTGTTTGTTTGTTTGTTTGTTTGATATCCTCTTTCTCTCTTTAATGCTGTTAGCATATGTAGTAATATGCATTCTTCGGCCACGATATTGGTGAATTTTGCCATGTCCTCTTTTTTGTTCACGATGCGTCACACCAAGTTTACCAGCTTTGCTAGTTTAAAGATCACTGATGTTCAGCCTTCCTTCTTTCTAACATTAAGTTTTCTAAATTATTTTTTTCATCTTCAAACCCATCCTTCTCTACTCTGTGATGCTGGGACTTGTACTATGCACATTACATGCTCCATCAGTGGGTTAGAGTCTGCAAATAGGAATTGTTCAAGGAAGACAGCAAGGCTGGAGGAGGAAGAAGGGAGTCAGTCTTTCCTGTGTCCTTCCTATCTTGTCAGCATCGCCTCCCAATAGCCTTTCATCCCAGCAGCACCTGTGGGTTCTAGTCAACAACTTTTTTCAGCCCTTCAGTCCAGCCTCATCATCATTTCTCAGTTCTATCCTGCCTCCACAGAGATCTCTTCCAAATTTCTTGGTCTAAAAACCCTGATTTCTTCCCTTTGTTACTTCAGTCTTAGGATGGAAGCCGCTTCCTGCACTTAGTAGCTCTGTGTTACCTTCCTGTTCCTCATTAGCTTTTTCTTTCTTAACTAATTATTTATATTAATTTCCTTCTGCTAAAATAGTTGATTTGGTTTCTGTTCTCTAACTGGACCTTGACAGTAGTTGTCCCAAAGGCACATAAATCAAAGAAATGAAACATATTAAAAAATGGACTAAAAAAAAAATCTCATTTTCCCCTCCTCCAAAATTGCTTTTCCTCCCCTGCCCTATATCTTTGTTGGGAAGTAAACAAGCCAGAAACCTAAGAGGTTTTTCCAATGCTTTTCCTCTCCCTTAACCTCTATGGCTAAACTGTCATCAAATTCCATTGATTCTGCTTCTTATATATTTCCATGAAATCTCTCCCCCCTTTCCATTTTATTTTGCTACCTCTTTAATCCAGGCTCAAGGTATTTCTTACCAGTCCTATTTAATTAATCTCTCTGCCTTAGGCCTTGTTCCCCGTGAATCCCTATCTGCCACAAAATCATCTTCCATGAAAGCAAAGCTGCTCTCTTTAAAGACACTGCAGGGGCTCCCTATAGCTACAGGATAAAGCCCAAATGCCTCAGTAACATGTTCACCTTCTAGTCATTCATGGGCTAATCTTTGTCCACCCCCTTGGCTTCATTTGTCATGAATCTCCACCTTCAGCCAGCACAGCCTCACCCAGATACTATCTCCCAGGATGCCTGTCTCAGTGCTCTATGAACTTCTTCAGATGAGGAGCTGTAGCTTATCCATCCTACACACACAAGCCGACAATCAGCACATGCAATAAGCTTTCATGAAACGAGAAAATGACATTTTCCATGCTGCTATATAGTTTTCATAATCATAATTTTAAGTGACTGTATTATATTTCACTAAATTGATTGCCATAATTTGATAAAACATTTTTCCTTGTTTAGATATTTAACTATCCTAGTTTAATTAAATTATGTGTCAACTTGGCTAGGCCATCGTACCCAGGTATGTGGTAAAGTATTATTCTAGACATTTCTGTGAAGATGTGTTTTAGATGAAGTTAACATTTAAAGCAGTAGACATTGAGTGAAGCACATTACTCTCCACATGTGGGTGGAACTCATCCAAATCAGTTGAAGACCTTAATAGTAAAAGCATGATCTCCCTAGAAAAGGAAGGAATTTTGCCAGCAGACTATATATTTGGACTCAAATTGCACCTTCTCTCTAGGGCCTCTTTCTCCCTCTGTCTCTCTCTGTCTCTCTCTGTCTCTCTCTCTCTCTCTGTCTCTCTCTCTCTCTCTCTCTCTCTCTCTCTCACACACACACACACACACACACACACAAACACACCCTGTTGGTTCTGTTTCTCTAGAGAATCCTAACTAATACAGTGGGTTTTTTGTTTTGTTTGTTTGTTTGTTTGTTTCCATTTGGGTTTGCTTGTTTGTTTACTATCACACATAAAACCCTATACCAGTGATTTTATCTCAAATAATTATTTAGGATTAATATCAAGGACTGGTTTTCAGTTCCAAAAGGATGAATATTACAATGCTTCGTAATACATATTCTCTAATTGCCCTTCAAAAAAGATTGTACCGATATATAATGCCTCAGTGTTGTGTGAATGTATGTTGATCCCCACGGTCTTGTCAAAAGATCTCACAGTTTAATTTACAATTCTTGAACTATTCTCTAGGTAGAGTATGGTTCTTTCCATTTACCATTGAGTATGTTTCCCATTACACAAACTTTTTGTTTATATATAATTTGGTCATTTGTCCCTGGAGTTTTAGAGGTGTTATATGATTTCTTTACATGAACATCAGTTATGACAGGATAATCACTATAAGCAATAGATCTAAATGTGCCATGGTTTAACTACATGAGGAACCTGTTCTTTGCTTATACAGGTCAATCTTTGCATAGTTACTGGGACCTCAGTCTGTGGGAGCTCTGCCATTTTTATCTGGTAAGCTCCAAAGCTGCCCTGCAATGCATCTCCATTCCAGTCTGCAAGAAGAAGAAAAGGAAACAAAGGAGAATTTTTTAGGCCAGGCCTGGAAGTGGAACACTTCTGCGGTCAATTAATTCAGTAAACTCAGCCATATGGCCACCTCATTACAAAGTTCTAGGAAATGGAGCCCAACTATCTACTTAGGAAAAAAGAATAAGATGGATTGTGGTGAGCAGCTGTCAGTCTCCACCACAATATGAGAACTGCTGTGCTCCATGGTAAGAACATACACACCCATCTGGCTATCAATCATATCAGGCAAGGTACTTAAACTATCTGATACTGAGGTTTTTTTCTTGTTCTCAATCTGGCCATAAAAATAAAGGCTTGTAGGGCAGTTATAAGGATTAAATTAGATAAATATGTGCAAGTTCCTGGCATATAGTAGGTTCACAGTACATACTAGATTCCTTTCATAATTTGTCTCTCTTTTTTTCATAAATGTGTGCACGTGTGAGTGGATTTTTGTTTGTTTTTTGTTTGTTTGTTTGTTTGTTTGTTTAAGCCAATTACGTACATGTTCTTCTGTTTGGGGATGTTTATATGATGTTTTCAGTTATCGTTCATTTTGTGATTTTTTGTATTGCTTCCAAGACCTACAAGTTATCATTCTCCCATTGTTGAGGAGGATTCTACTTTGTTCCTTCCAGTTTACCTATGGTCTGAGTTTGAAATTTCTTCTTTAATTCTCCTGTACAGAAAGTTCTGAAACATCCTCCAGATCCTTCCAAATGTCAGATTCCAAGGCTCAAACCAACCTGTCTACATCCAGTTAGTCTTTACCTCCTTTTTTGCTTCCCTTGAGTGTTGTCCCATCCTCCCCATTCCCTCTCCTTCTGAATGCCTTCTAGGTCTCCTCCCTACCAACAGGTGCCCTCAGTATAATAACTCAATTATGTCAACATGACTTAAAACAGATTAAAAGAGTGATATCAATATTTGGTAAGAAAAAATGACCTGGGGGCATGTTAAAATGTAGATCCCTAAATTTCTGGTTCAGAGGGTTTGGGTACCAAATCTGCATTTTAACAAGTACCTTAGGTGATTTTAAAACAGCTAGTCCCACGTTTAGAAAAAGTGGCTTAACTCCTCCCAGAGACATTTGTGCATAAGGTCTTAAAGTATAGGAAAGAAAAAGTAATAATAACATTATTTCAGACACCTGACAATAAGTATAAAAGCTATTTTGGAGAGAGTATAGGTTCACATATGCACTCAAAATTGCAGACATTCTTTTTCACAATTATCAGTACTGTAACCACCTTTTTGAATAAATAGTCACTGTTGTGTGACTTTATCCAAAATTAAACTGTTTCCAATCAATTGTTGCATGGGCTATGTGATTTAGTGTCTAAAAAGACTAAAATACCAGACCTCTCATTGTTGGTGAGATTCTATTCTTACAGCCAGGAAGGAAATCAAGTAGAACTAGCAAGTTATATTTCTAAATGTGCATTTCTCTGAATGTTCCAACCACCTTTCACAACTTTTCTCATTCCAAGGAAAAGATGTTCCTTTCATGATCTTTCTTCTAAAAGAAAATACAGACTTAAAAATCATGCATTGTTATTTTATTCCTCACCACACAAGAATTACATTTCCCAAACCCACTGACATCATTGAGTAGGTAAAACAGAAAACCTTTCATCACATCACAATGAGTGTGACAATAAAAGAATGGCAAAACTTGACAGGGGTCAAATTACATGAGTGGCTTGAGGCATTCCCCCCAAGTGACTGCCATTTCACACATCACCCTACAGAGCCCTGATCTTAAAAGAAACAAAGGAAAAGAACAATAATATTCCAACATGGGAGAAAGTGTATACTTCCCGAAGGCCTGTGGGGCTGAAAGAGTGAAGCCGGACTGCAGGCCAGAAGCCTATGGGGTATAAATATTCTCCGGAGGACTTTCTGAGACATCTATAGCAGAATTATTAGTGGCTCCGTTTGATCATCAAATGAAAAACTGTCATAAATCAAGAAGATAAAGGACAGTTTTTATTCAGAGGACTGAAAAGTCTTTAAACATCTGGTCTGGAAAGAGTTCAATGGAGTGAGTGTAATTCGGATATCCTATTGGAAAGGATTGCAATTGGCACTTGTCTTTTTTCAAGGTACAGGGATTAATGACCAGACAGGAGCTAATGAACTGCACAGAGTGGATTATTATTCAGCCTGGCTGGCAGAAATCCCTTTGAGGCTGTCCTTTGTCCCACATTGTTCTATTTATTAAATTAAGTACCCTTATTCCCTTAAATGGAAAAGTCACCTGTATTTCACCACCACCCTCCAACACCATTTTTAAAATTTTTAATTGTAGTAAAACACACGTAACATAAAATTTATCATCTTAACCATTGTTAAGTGTACAGTTCATGGGCATTAAGTACAGTCACACTTTGTGCCTCACTTTCTCTCTATTTATTTTTAAATTATTTTAAAAAACTACTGCACTAATCTAGGACAAAATAAAGGGTCCCAATAATAGTAAAAAATGGTGTCTCTGGTTGTATCTCTACCTGCAATGTTAGGACTAATAGACCCTTTTAAGTATCTCCTCTCACACATCCCCCCAATACACACACACACACACACACACACACACACACACACACGTGCGCGCACAGACATACACACTCTACTTCATAATGATTTCTGGAGTGCCAGAGGAGTCTCAGATGATGTGAATGCCACTTGTTCTATGTTGTCACTGCCAGAACTGCTAGCACCAGAGTTCCCAGTCTACCAAAGTGAGACTACAGGATGCCTTATTCCTATTACACAGTTCTCAAAACACAGCAGTCTCAAGTCCCTAATGTCTCAGTGAGACTTTTGGTGAATGCCTCTCTGCTCTGCTCAAAACCTCATGAAAGCAATTTGTGGACCAACCAAAGGAGCCCCCCACCTGACTGTTGTCATGTTACCCTCCACTCCAAAGCCAGACCTTGTTTATTGGACCAGGCCTGTGTCTTCTGACTCATTACTTAGAATGAGTACTTTTTGTCCTCCTGAAAATACTCGCTTTAGGAGCACTGCCACAATCCCAGGCATTCCCACATGTCTCTAAAGTCAAACTTTGATCTCCATTCTACTTATGTACCAAAGGCTAGTGGGCTTTAATCCAAAGATAAGTGCTTCTAGAAGTTCCTTTAACAAAAATGAAAAGTACATTGTCAACATGGCTTGATATTCATAATGACTTATTTACTAACCATGGAGGAAAGAGAGTGAATCCTTATACACACTTTTCAATTTTTAAATACACAATGACTCGAGAGAGTCACCATATTACATTATATCAAACTCTGAAACTCATACTTCTCAAGGATTACTGCCTGGCAAACTCCAACAGCCACCAAAATAAAAAATATTATGATGGAGCTAGATATAGAAAATGTACAATGGTGTCATATTGCTCTATAGCTACAGCAATAATAAAAATGCCTTACCTTTATTTATAAAAGTATTTTAAGTATCTCTCTCGCTTGTCTATAGATAGGCATGGTTTAATTTAGATGTGTACAGCAACCCTCATCTAGTTGACAGGGTACATATTACAGATGAAAAGCTGTTACACAATATTGTCTGAGCTAAAATGGCTGATAAGTGGCAGAGCTAGAACTTCAATCTCTTGAACTCTGTAAAAATATGGTAATTCCTCAATGTGAAATGGAAGAGAGGAAAACTGACCCCCAGATTATTTCACTCCTCTCCACATCCCATTTCCAACTCACCCTCACTGGCTCATTTCCAATATTGCCAGTTTGCACCAATTGTTATTTATAGAGGAAAGACCCAAGGTAAATTTCTCCTCTATAAATAAGAGTGAAAGAATTTGAGTGTCACAGAGAAAGAAGTTGGTGGAAGAATTGCAACAAAGCTATGAGTTTGGGATTTCCCTGAGGAAAACATTGGAATCTGCTCAGTAAATCATTACTGAAGAATAGCATTTTTCAGAGTAAAACCAATAGCAGTAGGTAAAAGCTCATGTTGTAACTGGCACAAACACAAGCACATGTAGTCATTAGAATTTATTTTTGAGATTTTTAGGCGTGAGCAATCGAGCGACGAAGTCACAAAATTCTTTTAGTAATGTACTAGAAAACTCTAATTTAAAATGATCACTGAGGCTCTTGCCATCTGTTAAAATGTCAAAAGACAACTTGGATGAATCTTCCAGGCTACAGATCAGAAGAGAATAATCCATTTAATGAAGCAGCATAGACTCTTCATACAGCTGTCCTGAAGATAAGACCTCACCATTTAACTTTGCCATTTGAAACCAGGGGACACCTCAGGCCCCTAACTCTTTGCTTAGCCAGCCATGTAGTCAGTGACTACTCATCACCAAAGTGCAATAAAGAATGTAAAATTGATTTGTCACCTACTACTGAACAATAGAGTAATCCTGAAGGATACTGCTTAAAATCTTCTCATAGACGAGATGAAAAATAAATATAAACCACAGATTAATTATCAAATTAACAATACATATTTTTTTAAAAAATTAAAAATACTGAATTTACTATTATGATAAGAATGTGAAAACCAATAGAAAAAAATTTTGGTGAGATAATGAAAGAATAATAGTGTCTTGGTGACAATGAAATTAAAAAAAAAAAAACTGACCTGAGAAAAACATAATTGACATCAACTGCATATAGTAAATTTATTGACTTAAAATTGATAGAAAAATCCATTTAGGCAAAGAGAATTTAAGTTTATAGCGTTAATGGCCATAATGAGGAAAGTTCTATGAATCAGTTAGGAATCACTTCCAGGCTATACTGCTAAGTAAAAAGAGTAAAATTCAAAATTATATATATATATATATATATATATATATATATATATATATATATATATAATTCTACCTATTATATAAGAAAATAATAGGAAAAAGTAAATATCTTTGTTTTTGCTTATGAGAAAAACGGAAAAGATAAACCAGCTAATGAAAGTAGTTATCAGCAGCAATTGGTAGAAATGGGGTAGATAAAACAGAAATGATAGCAAAACTTTTCTGATTATAACTTATTTTTCAGTTTTGACTTTTATACCATATAAATGTTTTACATCTCCAATCAATAAAACTAAATCAGAAATGATAGAAAAAGTAAACCCTAAAATTAAATATAATCAGAAACTATCCTAACTATATGTAATTAATAATAAAATCACACAGAGAAAATAATATGTCCAACTAAAACAGTACTGTGCAATACATTCTAAGGACAAAAAGAACTGCGAATTCACCTTGAAGTACTTAGTAGGTTTGTTGTTATTAGTGTTATAATTCTGAAAATGTGGTGTATTGCAGTTTGGAATAAATGGGTAAATACAGTGATATTGTCGGGAACTAGTAGTTTCACTGTGGGAGAAAAAGGATATAAAATGGAATGGGAGAAAGCAGGGAAAACTTGTGTGTTGTTGAGTTTGATTGAAAATAATACCAAATGATTTTTTATTAATTATTATTATCCTAGCTCTATTTATTGAAAGGGCCTAAATCTTGATTTCTAAATATCATTCTCCATTCAAAGGGGAAGCAGGACTGATTCCAGGGCTGGGATGAACCTGGAACAACTTATTGTATTAGAAAACAAGTACGTACTCATTTGTATGTATTAATAGGACACAGGAGTTGGCTAACTGGCTAAATTTGGAACAATTTTGTCATTAAAAAGAGTAATGATATGGTCACAGATTTTATCACGTTGGACAGAACAATGCTGAATATGGGATGTTCTGCAGGACAACATACTAAACTCTTGAAAACAGTCAGTGTTAAGAAGAGAGGAAGGTGGTGGGATTGTTCTAGACTGAGGGAAACTAAAGAGGGCCCAAAGTTTTAAAGATGCAAGTATTTAAAGGACATGCAAAACAGCCCAAGGAAATCAGCCCACCCAAAAAAAAAAGAAGAAAGAAGAAGAAAAGAAGTAAATCACAAATGCATTTAAAGGAAAAATGCAACACTTCTTAAGGTTCCCAAATATACAAGTCTGCTTAACATGGAAATACAGCAACTTATGATTAACATACTAACAGAGGTCAAGAAATACATTCCAATATTAATATTGTAAAAGTTAAGGATAAATTTGATTTTTCTAGGGACTTTTGGTTTATGGCAAATGTTCAAATTTATTTTGTTGGCTTGCTTTTAGGGTCAGAAACATACACGGTTACTTTCATTTACCTCAGAATGCAAAGTACTTTTTCTCTTGACTGTGCTGGCTTATGTGAGTCATGATAGTGGAAGAGTATTGGTTTTCCTACCACAAGAGAAATACCACCCACATGTAAGGATGAAGCTGATTGGACCTTTGATCAAATAATAAAACAAATAAACAAAAAACTGCAAATGACAGTTTGAGGACAATTTGGGAAAATTCAATAAGGACTTTATGTTAGTCGATGCTATTAAATTAATGTTCATCAAATCATTTTCCCCTTCCTAACTATGAACCCAGTGCAACTAAGGAATGGATTTTGCAGGATAGCATTCTTGTTCTTTTGACAGACAGGCTGCAGTATTTAGGGGTGAAGTACTGTGACTATGCATGCTATTCTTAATGGTTTGGAGAAAGGGAAATGAGTTAAAGAGTTGGACCAATTGTAGTAAGATTTAATGAATTTATGAAAGGAGTATAAGAGCATGTGTTTTACTCTTTATTCAACTTTGCTGTGGGTTAGAAAATTAAAGCAACAATACCCCTCCCCCCACAAACCCTTGTAATAACGATAGGTTAAAAAAAAAATTGACATGAGGAAAAACAGAATGATCAATAAATCAACATTTTGTTGTAAACTTTCATAGAAGATAACTGATCCTGGTGAAAATAATTCAATAAAAGAAAACTAGTAAGAAAAATCACTAAGGGATTTAAGTGCACTATATAAAAAAATTTTTTTGATCAAGTAATTCAGTTGAATTAAAGAAGTTTGTGAAAAGTCTTCAATGTTAGTCCAATTCCATTAAAATGTTGTAGTCATCAGCCATTTGGTCAAACATCTTCATTATCAAACTAGGGCGGGGAGGTAGGGGGGGTCTCAAAACATGAATGTCAAAATGGATAGTGGGGAATAAATATTATCAACTTGTCCCGAGGACGTGGCAAATGCTGTCTTTTAAAGACCTGTGCTTTGCAGAATTGGCATTGCTAGATCAGGTGGCTATGGCTAGGCAATGAGTAAGAAATTAAGAAAAGAAAGAAGAGGGGAGCCTGGAGGATGTAGCTCGCCAGAAGGTACTAGAGAAAAGACTGATTCATAGACTTTCACCCACTCCCCAGGAAGAGGAAGTCAGCATGGGTCAGCCTTCTACGCAAGCAGTTTCAGGATTCCTGCTTATGAAGCAGGCTCCAGTACTTTTAGGGCACTGTTCTCATTCAACTCTATGACGGAAAAATCATTATCCTCACATTATAGATGAGGAAACTGAGGCTCTTCAAGGTTAAGAAACCTGTCCTGAGCTAAACAAAGAAGCAAGACTCCATTCTGTTTTCCCCTTAACCAGAACATGCTTTAAAATATAAAGTAATGTTGGCGGCCCCAAGATAAAAAGATCATCAGCATTATTCTAGGCTCTGCATTCTATAATGATTTTGATTAAATTAAGGGGAATGGGTCTTTTTTTTTAAATTGGTGTGTGTTTTTATTTTCCAGTTGCCACTAGGAAATGGAGAAACGAAGATTTGTTTTGCTGTTAAATAAATGCTAATAAATCATGCATAGATCAAGTAATTAATCATTGTTAGTCATTATTCTAAAAAGACACACTCAGAACAATAAGTACACTGATGGTCATTTGAGAAATGATTAAATGATTTGATAAATTATTAAAATAACTTGAAAATTATGGGTGAGTTCATATGAACTTCACAATAGTGTTCTTATAACTTAAAACTAAATCAAAAAGTGCCAAGAAATATTCTGTGCTTGATCGTAATGTGGCAGTTGTTTTTACTTACAAATTACCTTCAAGTCACCATATAGAACAGAGGCCCGATTTAATAATGCCACTGAGTAATTTCTTTAATGGTATCATTCTGATTGGTTACAAAATCATTAAAAACCATGGTATACTTTTCCCTGGGAAGTCAAAATGTAAAGAGATCACATCAGCTTCCTTAGTCTGAATTAGGAGCCCAGCATATGCTGCGATGTGTGTGTGTGTGTGTGTGTGTGTGTGTGTGTGTGTGTGTGTGTGTTTAATGGGACAGGGAGGGCTTGAGGGAGTAGGAGGGTGAAGGATGGGGGAGCTCTGTGAAATGAAGCCCTTCACTTCAAAGGGACGGCTGGTGGAGAGCAGGTGGGCAGCTCTCTAGGGAAGGTGCAGGGACAGTTGCTGTGCTGGAACACACATGTGGAGGGGCAGCAAATGAGACGAGCTGGAAGATCAAAAGGAAACCTGAAAATCACAGGTCACCCCCAATCTGTACCTCTCAACTAGGATTACAACATCAGGCATTTGAAAGCAAGCGCCTGATCTTTGCAAGGTCAAGAGCCACAGACTCCGGTGAGTCTGTAATAGATCTGATGTAGGTAGTTTCATTACTGCCAAGTACAGGATACATTCTGGCGCATGAAACTCAGGTGATTCCTGCAGCCCTTTAAAGTTTGTGGAGGAAACCTGCATTCCACAGGCTCCCACGGGCTCTTTTGAAGTATCTCCAAGAGGTAAAGAGCTTTTCGAGAAGACTCATTTAGCAATGGACATAAAGAATGATGAATGCTCTCCAAATTAGCCCCAATTTTTTCTTCAGTGCTGCCATCAGGTAGAAAGAGGACAACCCCCTGCCATTTTGCTCTAGGACAAAGTCACCAATCACGCAGCGATAAATGGTATAAATACTTATATCATTTATAAATATTTCATATATAAATGACATCCCGGTTCAAGGCATCACTCTTCATGCCCTGGTCTTTTTTCTTGATTAAAAAAGAAGAGACTATGTTTCTATGTTTATTTAGATTGAATTTCCCATATGGAATGTTAGCAGAATCAAGTCAGTGAACAGCCTGTCTTATGCTGTGGTTATGGCAAAGGGCCTGGTGGGGATTGTTTCCTTACACATTATGAAAAGCAAAATAACTTAGTCACTGATTTTTGTTAACTAACTTTGTGAACACAAGCAGTTCTTTATGGCCCTTTGTATTCTGGTTCTGATGTTTGAAAGCCTCTAACTCCGTCTCAATGGAGGTATATAGTATCTATGTAAAAGTTTGATTCGTTCGACATAATATCTAAATATGCTGGCTTAAGGATTAAAAAGTCAGTCGAATGTGTTGTTCTTGTATAGCTTATAGATCCCATTTCCAAAATCACATTTACTGATTGACTTCTACTATTTTTCCTTTACTAAACACATTGAAAACATCTGCAATATGCAGTTACAATTTTGAGGTTCCTTGGAGGAAAGACCTTCTAGGCTGAAAAGATTCCAGTTTTTTTCTCGCTGTAATCACACTCATACAGGTAATAACTATGATAACTCAGGCCTTTTCCTCCTTTGCTGGTGCTAAGAAATCCGGACCGCTTAGATAGAAGTAGGTTTTGCTCAGTGGATGATATATGAGGTTTATTACATTTCATTTCTCATCTTGCATGGTTCAGTATGTTCATGAGCCAATTCCACAACATAACAAATGCAGTCCAATAAATGTTTAAGTCATGTTCCCTCTGCCTGGGTACCTAGAAATGTTAGCTTATTTGATTTAATTATACAAGAGCAAATCAATAAAACACTATCACCACAAAAATTTCAAGCTATGCACACTCAATAAATTTATTCAGTTAGTTGCCAGATAACATGCCAAATACTCTGGCAGAACATTCAAATTATCTGATTATGCTTGATTAAAACTGTGGTAAAACCAATGGGGAGAAAACATCAATCGTTTGTAGTGAAACCCCAAGAGGGAAACAGCTCACATAATAATTAAGTTTGCTATTGGATAATGTTTAAGATTCATAATTTGAAAAACCAAGTCTTTAGTGGCAACAGGGACTGAAAAAAAAAATCAATTCAATTATAAAGCTCTCTGCTTCTAAAGTGCAAGGATTATTAACTTTTTATTATTTTTGACAAGGGATAATGATGAGAAATCATTACCCATAGGATGGGTGAGGTGATTCAAGATGGGGAGGGGTTTGGCAGGGACATTGGGTCCAAATATATGGGGGAAGGTATAGGGTAGCAATGCTACCAGCAGTGATATCCTAAGAAGACCATTCTGTGGCAGAATGTTGGCTGCTCTTTACTTCTCATGATTTCTGCCCAGTTTTTTCCAGCTTTCCCAGAGTCTGTCAGCAAAGATATACTTTCAATAGACTCAATTTCAGCTTAAAGAAGCCACATTTTCACCGTTGTTTTGCAACAAAATATAATAAAAGTACAAAATAAGATACAAAACTACAAAATATGAAGAGGAGATATGGCAAATATAGGAATACAAAATGGGGACTTGTTTGACTGGAAAATACAGTGAATAAACAAATAAAAACCCAACTAATTTATGTAGCTGAGAAATTGGCACCTTTTCTTAGAAAGTTGTGCCACAGCTGACAAAACAGTTGAATTTTGTACCTTAGGGTGCTGAGGCTGTTGTGTAAAGCAAAATAGGAAAATTTATGATGTTAGAACATATTACATATGACTGTTTATTTCTCCAAAAAAAAAAGGAAGAAAATCTGGGCAGATGGTAGCTTACTTGAAAGCAGACAGCTTGAACATGATTCAACTGGTAAACCCACCATCTTCTAGATTTCCTCTTATCTGAGTTAATATGCTTCCTTAATTTCTACTACTGTGAGTTGCCAGTTAGTTTCCACCAAATCCATCTTAATGGCATACCAAGAAAGTTGGGTCCTCCTCAATTCAGGAGAAGAATGAGGAACTGATACCAGTCCTGTTGCCTAAACAGGAATCAAAGAGAGCCTACCTCTCTTATCATGGGTCTTCTCTACATGGTGTTAACTGAATTTTATCTTAACTTAAGTTGAGGGGCCAAGCATTCAAGGGCTATACTGCTCAGGCACCAGTCACCTCTTAATCAGGTCTCATATTTGCTACCTCAGGTTCCCTTCGCAGCACATATGCCCAGGACCTATGCCCATGTCACTTATTTTTTCATGAGCTCCCATGGCACAAGCCCACAGTGCCTTGCTTCATGCCTCTTTTTTCTTCTCCAACTATTGCTGCTGTAGTATGAGAAGCCAGGGATTCTCTTAGTGGTCAAGTGTGTGCGCCCTGGATGTATGGAGTTAATATCCTGTGAAGAGTTAACCTCCTGTAGGGTAAACCTTTGACCAATGGGAAAAGGAGGTTGTCAGATAAATTCTCCTTCTCCTTCAGAAGGACTTTACTAAAATGCAGTACTTCATATGGCCTCCCAGAAAATGGCTCTGTGGGGTAGAGCTGTCATTCACTCTTGATAACAAATGTGGCCAGTCCTATAATGCACTTCCTTGCACTTGGCCTCCCTCCTTCTCTGCTTCATTTTCTATTTCCCTCATTCCTGCTTTCCTGGGATTGCACTCCCTAATGATGTATCCAAAGTAACCTTTTGCTGGCTCTATTTTCTATAGAATCTGGACGAAAATGCCGATATTTAAAAATAGGTCATTTATTTCCAATCATCCTCTTAGATTTCAGCTTTTGACCCTAATTTTCCCCTAAATTAAAAATGCGCTACAATCAAGTTGGGTCTCAGCTTTATACTGGAGGATGACACACATCAAATTATTTAGGGGACAGTCTGGAACCAACGTGGTGTTTTTTGGGTCCAGGCCCCATGGGAGGCCACTTTAATTGCCAATACTCCTCACACAAAGCCTTGGTGAGCTTCTCCGTATTGTCAGGCCACGTCACACACACCCTTTCGCAACACAAAGCTTTTGTATATGTGTTCCCAGTTCTTGGAATGCCCTTTAGTATTTATAAAATTTATTTTCCAATCTTGTACGTACATGTATTTTCACTAATTTCTCTTTGAGTTCCTGATGGCTTCCCCACCCCCACCCCAGAGACTCTGACCCTTGATATTATATTAGCCTTTGGAACCCACATTTTGACAACTTTGGACTAACAGTGACAGATGCCCTCACCGGAAAATACTATGTATCAGAACTTCTTAATCTTTTCTTATAATCCAGACAACAAATCTGTAAGTAAGTGTATCAACTACCACTTCCCCTCCTCATTAACTTCTGTTTTATTGATGAGAAATAATAAACTGACTGTTTATTATTGTTTGTTTGCTATTTTATTTTTTAATATAGGTCTCTCCTGTCATAAGACAGGTAAAATTTAGTTATCATAAACACTGCTTATGGTTAAAAAAATTTTTTCCATACCTGAAGCCTATCAATTAATATGGGCAAGGCTATCCTCACCAGAACTTCTTGTGGTGAGGCTCTAACAGGGCATCTGCAGTTCTACAGTTATTTTCTAATGCCATCACACAATTAGAATGCATTTGACTGAAGTCCAAAAAACACATTCTTTTTGCTTTATCTTACACATTTCTGAGTCCAAGTGTCACCATCAACGATATAGCAACAGATCTGAATTTAGGGAAAGAATCAACACTTCATTTTCAAATGATGGGGGTTAACAAAGACATTGTTTTTTCCAACCAATATTTGGACTGAATGGCTTCTTTCTATCCAATATATTGATGCTCCAAGTTTCTGCTAGAAATCATTTATCTCCAAATAACAATTTCTGCCTATTTATAGAAATAATCAGATACAGAAAGAATTTAATTACTCCTATATGAAAACAAGACTCTGGCAATCCGTTCAAAAATTCAAGGAGTTGTATGACAAAAATACTAAAAATCAAAACCCACACATGGTTGGCTCAAGTTAATAGCTCAATTTTGAAAAGGAAGAGACTTAAAACTTCACATTAAATTAAGGTCCTAGGATATAGTGGAGCAGAAAAACAGCAGGATGATATTACCTGTGTTCTCAACCATTCCCTGTATATTTCCTGGGTCTGAGCAAAGTAGTAGCCTTGAGAGATAAACTCCTAACCTGCCATCCTCAGAGAGCCTGAGGGCTTGGGAACTAGCCATCAGGCTAAGAGCACGTAGCAGGCAGCTTTCCTAAGAGCATACCTTTCCTCTAACGTGGGTAGCAATACCTATTCCAGATTAGGCTGTTGGAAGGATTAAACAAAATTCAAAAATGTTAAACAATGACCACAGAGCCTGGCACAAAATAATTCTTCAATAAATTATAATTATTTTATCATCGTCATTGTTGTGGAAAAATCACATGTGCTCACAATGTTTTTATTTCAGAAAATGCGTTATTGGTACGTACTCTTCCATGCCCCTCACCATGGAGGTGAGGCTCATTTAACTCCCATTCTCTGTTTATATGGAAATAAGATGGATTATTCTATTCTGTTTTTTTTTTTTTAAAGAGAGCAACTAAAGCTAAATGTTTTGACTTAAATCATCTTGATGGGCTGAATCAGGTGATATACTAGTATTTTAATAATATAAGCTAATCTGGTATTTCTCAGTAAGGAGGTATTGCCCTACATGAAAAATTCTGGAAGCTTGTAGACACATTTTTCATTCTCCCAATGACTGAGGAACACTACTGGTATTTAATGTGGGGTCAGGGGTGCTAAACAGTCCAGCAATACAAAAAAATTGTCCCACATTCCTCTGAATGCTCAAATATTTCTCCAGACATTCACATGGACTAAAAACAAAACAAAACAAAAACAACAACAACATAAATTATACCTGATCACAAACATCTCAGCCTAGACTATTGCTATTATTACATATAAATACCAATTGCACATGAACATACTGCTTTAAAAACTCAGAGACACAGAACAGAGATTATTTACCAACTAGAATGGGAAGATTTCATTATTTTAACAACTAATATGTCCGTATTGGAACAAACCATCTATAGGCCTGCAAATGTGCCTGTTTTTGTAGTTCTTACTGTTTTTGAAATGGCAATGAACCATCACGACTAACTGAACATTTTACAAGATACAAATTAATAAAATTATCATTCTTGTTAAGAGTTAAAAGAGAAGTCTGAAAATTATAAATATTGCCAGTGGAAATGTTTTTTATTAAATCTTCTAATGAGATTACGATCACCAAGTAGCACAAATGATCACACAGGAGGTAAGGCACCCAGCTTTAAAGCACGGTGACCTTACCAGGTATAGGATAAATTTTTTAATGTGACAAAAGACAAAAAAAATCTAAATGAAATAATGTAGTGCCTTTCACTAAAAATAATACTGTTTTAAGAATAACTAATAAGATGGTGAAAGATAGCGAAATTCAACGTTGCAATAAATAGCAGTCAAGTGAACATGTATTCCACTTGATAACAAGGTCTTACACTTGTATAACAGTTTTAAGGGGGAAGAAGTAATAAAGGGAATAATTTTTTTAAGTTACTGACAATGGATTTAAAAGTTACAAAAGGTAAAATTGTAACTACAATTGGTGAGCAACATATTAAAAGATAAACTGAGGCATATTAAAAATTTTGAGTTTTCTTGAGCAAAACTCAATTTGAATCGGGCAGCCTCCAACCTGGCAGATAGAAAGGAGTTCTGAGGAGCCCTACAAAATGGAAGACTTTTATAAGCAGAAGGGAGTGGGAACAAGGAAGTTATACCAGGTAAAAATGTGGGTGGTTATTGCAAGGTTACTTTCCTTTAGGAGATAGCAGGGGGGCACGGGGCAGATGACCTAACTAAGTGCTGATCAGGAGATTCCTGATTGACTGTTTTAAGAATTCATTTCTAGGAGAGCTGAAACTGTAATTAAGTCTTGGTTTGATGACATGTAACTCCTTTTTTGGCCTGTGTTTTATTTTTTAACAGTAGGTCTATAGCAGTTTTTAAAAATCGCCAAATATTTTAGCAATTCTTTATATTATTCCTTGACAATTAATTGCTAAGAATTGTAGTGAGAGGCTCAACAAATCAATAAATGCTACTAGCAGTATTTATAAAAGTAATCCCTTAAATGGTAGATTGTTTTATAAAATGGTCAATTATATGAAGAAGTTTGTATCTTATCCTACAAAAGGAAATAAGTTGACTCTCCAAAGAAAAGCATTTGAGTGTTTTGGTTTAATATTTGATACTAATGTTGGATACGAGTGTTGATTTTGATTCTACCAAATAAAAAAGTTCAGCAATAAAACTAAAATACTACAAAATCATAAGAACCCCTCTAAAATATATTTAAAAGCTTAACTGGAATTCTTAATCCAGAAGGAAATGAGATTACTAAAGTAAAAGAAAGCTTAATGAGAGTTAATAGACAATTTTACATAATTTCAAAGTAAGCTTGCCCACAGAATTTCCAGAGCTCCTGCGTTTGCAGCAGTAGGAAACAATTGGTTGTGCTCGCTTCGGCAGCACATATACTAAAATTGGAAAATGATTGGCTTAAACTATTGATTTGAAAATATACTACTCCCAATCAGAAGCTGTTAAAAAGATTTGGTAATAACATTTACAGATCTATACAATCTTTACAATAGCTTTTCTGGGATTTATCCATTTGTAAAACGAAATGGAACATGCTAGCCAGTATCTCAGGAAGAATTAATTAAGCAAAAAAATGACTTTGACATTAAAATATAATTTAAGTAGGGTAACTACAAAAGAATTGGGTCCATTAAGACTTTTATACTTATTTCTTTAGGAAGATCTAGATTAGTTATTTATCGCATTTCCAATTACATATTCAATTGAAAAAGGTTTCACTGGAAAAGTGAAGATGTCACAAAATATCAAAGCAACAGTGTACTACTGTAAGAGAAGAGATAGGAGACTCCATTTTTTACGGATTTACAACAAACCCTTTTTAAATTAGCAGCTATACATGAAAAGCTGGGATTTTATTGTGTTTTACTGATAGGAGTGTCTTTAAATTATTTCACATGATTGTCATGCTCTTAAAATATTTGAAAGATAATGATAAGCACCTAAGTTGTGAAAATTATATTTTGGAAGTATTTGGAAGTATGTTATCTGCTGTTTTTCAGTCTTACTCGGACACTGTGGCCAGAAGTCCAGGCCATACAGCTTCTCTAATGTGCCTGTGTTTCCATTTCCTTTCCAATCCATCCTCTCGTCCCCATTACTCAGCTAAGTTTACGGTCCTCAGGGCCTTTTTCTTTTTTCACTTGTAAATACTCTAGTATATTTCTCTAACAAACACACTTAAAAACATATAACCAATACTCCATTATCACATCTAACACTATATGTTATTTGGTCAAGTTTGATCATTTTGTTACTCAAATATTCTGTCCTAATGGGCTTCTGTTTTTATTTTTCCAATTAACCCTTATTCTTGAGGTATAGCTTCTTCTGACATCCTTCCTGGAAGTTTGGGTGCTTCCAGGGCTCCTACTCCTTGGTAGACCCTGAAATCCTTGTTTTTATCCCTTCACCTTTGGGAGATAGCTCCAAGCTCTACTCAGATTTCTAGCTTATTAGCAGCAGCTGTTTGACTTCTAAGCTTCTTGGTTTGGTATCACTTACAAATCCACTGATGTTTTAAGGGGGAAGGTATGCACCTCAGTGCACTTCCCTTCCCCTGGGATCTTGTGTGTGTGTGTGTGTGTGTGTGTGTGTGTGTGTGTGTACAAATAGTGACTTTATTCAAAATAACCAAAAAATGGAAACAACCTAAATGTCCACTAACTGAGGACTAGATAAACAAAATGCAGCATATCCACAATGGAATATCACTCAGACACAAAAAGCAACGAAGCACTATTACCTGCCACAACATGGATAATCCCCAGAAATCCCATGCTATGTGAAAAAAAACAGAAACAAAGGCTATACATTGTATGATTCATTTATATGAAATGTCCACAATAGGTAAATCTATAGTGTTAGAAAGCTGACTAGTCGTTGCCAGGGGATGGGGGGAAAAGGGGCTTGGGACTAATTGCTGACAGGTACAGGGTTTCTGTACGTGCTGATAAAAATGTTTTGGAAGCAGGTAATGGTGATGGTTGCACAGCATAGTGAATATACTCAAAACCAAAAGTGAACACTTGAAAATGGTGACTTTTATGTTATATGAATCACATCTTAATGTAAAATATTTTTAAAAAATATTAAATTTATTGGGGTGACCTTGGCTAGTAAAATTATATAGGTTTCAAGTGTACAATTCTGTAACACATCATCTATATTTTCATTGTGTGCTCACCACCCAGAGTTAGTTGTCCTTCCATCACCATATATACTCTGGTTTCTGTTCAGATCTCATAAATCTCTAGGATCTTGGTGCCTCGATTTCTGATTGCCTTGGTAGTAATCTAATGTCTGAACACCCATGTTTGTTTCTTTTGTCTAGCATTTCTAAATGTATGTAGTGCGAGCGTTTGTCTTCATTTAACTACTCTATTATTGCCAGAAGCCAAAGGTCAGTAGCACTGTTGTAGATAATGTTTAGATTAGAAAAATCCAGGATGGAGTCATCCTTTCCCTATCACATCTATTAATAACAATAGTGTGCAGCAGGACTCGACAGACAGGCTTCATCACAGAGTGGTTCTTAGCTCAGCCTGCTCATCTCGGTCAAAGGCATATTTTGACTGCCATATTTGGACTGGGTTCGGTGTATCAATCTTTCATGGTGATGGTAGTTTTCCACTCAGAGCCTCATTCAAGATGCCATCTTGCCATTTGATATTAAGATTTAATAATAAGTTATACTGTTGAAATGTCTCAGGAAACTTGCAGGCTATCAAAGATCCTACTCTCTCAAGTACACAGAGCTCTCATAACTTTAATAACAATGTATTTGTAATTTGGAAACTGCATGCTCATCTATTTTACATTAGTTTCTTAGAGGGTTAATGAGACCCAAAGAGATGAAATGTCCTGGTCACAGGGCTAGTTAACGAGAGCTAGGACTGCAATCTATTTATTTTAATAGATAGGCTATGTTTTCCGCAACACCCAATTATAGTCTACCCTTTGAACTGAACATGTAGTGTATTAGGTGGTCTCTGAAAGACCTTCCATTTTGATAAACCTAAATAAGAGGTCTGCAATGTTTATCATCTAACAGCCGTCACTGCAGTAGGTATCCTCTGCAACATGGTCCCGTGGTTCTCACACTTGGGTCTCTGTCCTTTTGTGACTCTTGCCACGGCTCCTGGCTAGGCTTCTGCAGCTCCACTGTAACTGACATTCCAGCACACACACAGAAAGTGGTGAATCCCTTTCACACAGCTCATCTCCCAACACTACCTCGAGACATTTGATTCCCTCAGAAAGGCCCGACACTTCCTTCAGTGATTTAACTGCCTTTGGCCATAATCTCAACGTGGAAGTGAAAACCCCAGTGAGGCAACCTGGAACTGCCTCAGTGCTCCCTCTTCCTTTTGAGTGCAGTTCAGTGGCCTATGAGAAAGCCTTTGTCAACTTGAAGGATCCTATAACCTTAGCCTGGCACTTTTCTGAAAAAAAAAAAAGAATCTGTTGCTAAATAAGCAGCATCCATGAAGACTGACCTGACTACCCCAATCTGGGCTTCCGGTTCAGATATCCTAACATTCGCTTATGTTTTAAGGGCACTCAAGCTGCAAGTTCACACCCTGAGAGTTGCTGTTTGGGGGAAAAGAGGTTCGACCTCCAACAGAAAACCTCCAGAATCCTTTCAGCATGAGCAGGAGTTTCTGTCCCACTGGGATGGCCACATGCATATGCCTGTGTGAAAAGGCCCTCTGTAGTCACGCTGACACTGTTCTTTGGAAGGACAGTAGAATGTGCTCAGCACTGCTAATGCTAATGGACACTTTTGTCCTCCAAAGTTTTCTCTCTTTGGTTTCTTTGCTCTCTCTCTACCTACGTGGGATCATTAGCTCGTTAGTAACCAAAATTGCTAAAAGCAAATGATCAAATAAACTGTTGAACTCCTAACATTAACCCTTCAAAAACTAGAATCTGTTTTCATTCCTGCCCCCTCCCAGCCATTGTCATCAGGTTCAGGAAAAAACTCAAAGGATCGTGTGTGCTATGGATTAGTAGACTTTAAGGGCCAACATGGTCCCCTAGAGCACATAAACAGAAAAAGGTTTCAATAAGGGATGGGTATTTCGATGCTTGTTTTGACAATGTGTAATTTTCACTTTTATCAAGCTGTCTAATTACAAGAATGGAGGTGGTAACAAGCAGAAAAGTTATATTATGTGCAAAATGCCCTAAAATTTAAAAAAAAAAAAAACACATTTTTTGGGGGGGGCTTATTTATAAATATCCCAAGAGAATTTTCTAGAAGGAGGAATACACCTCTAAAAAAAGAATATAGATTCATATCAACAGTGGGAAAAGGCAATTATATGTAGAGAAAAAAGTGCCATATACATGTAGTATTTATATTTAAATGTGCTAACATTTAGTGTAAGAGATTTCTGTCAGTTTGTTCCAGATGTTTCCTTAATATTTACTAATAATTCATTTAACCATGAATAAAAAAGATTTATTCTTTCTCATTATTTCTGCAGATGAAATTGAGCATTTTTCTTGAGAAACAGCTAATGTCTTTAGGACTGGCTCTATGTTGTAAGAAATAAAAAAAAACATGTTTCAAAACAAAATTTCTTTCATCTAATGTATTTTTTAGATTAATTTACCTCTTTCTCTCAGTTAAAACAAAGAATTCCAGTCTCCTGTAGATATTCCCCAGCACAAACACAAAATATATTCTGTTGAATTCCCTAAATACAGGAAAAATGATTATCCATACATAAAGTTTGGTTTTTTTAAAATTCTAGAATTTCTGACAGTGAACATTTATTGGGACATTTTCAGTACATGTTTTCTACAAAGTATAATAAGGTTTATAGAACAGCTTATAAGTTGATTCTTCCCCCAGCAGAATTTTAGAATTACAAAGAAACTCAGTGACAAACTAGCATTCTGTCCTTCTACATATAAAAAAATATATAATTATTTTATAATTTATAAGCTTAAAATTTATAAACTCTCAAACATCACAATCCTTATTTCTAACGACCTGTACGCATTTGTGAATCTAGCAATCACTCATAAAATTTTTTGACACCTGTAATATTTCCTGCATGGCCAAAAATTTATGGTAGAAATGAACTATTTTAATGTATTTTTTATTAGCTTTTACAATACACAAAGGGAAAAAAGAGTAATGACAAACATCAATGAAAATTTTGTAATCTGTTGATTTGGGATACATACTTTAAGACTAGGATTGTTGGTACATTTCAAATAAAATTGTGACTGTTATGAAACTATAGAAAATCAAACCAAAGATTCTTTCATTAAAAATGGAGTATTTTCTCCTGAAAACATGGGGGTTCTGAACATACTGAGAGCAAGTTTACATGATACCATGTTTTGACTGTGTTATCCCATTTATGTAAAATTGCTTAAGACTCTTTCTACACATACTTAGGCTCAGAGTCATGTCATATCCAGGATTGTGATCATCAAAGTATAAAACAATGGTTTTCTTTGGTGAAAAGATATGGGATGAATTCTACTCAAAACTTAGTATTTTGCTTGATTATTTGAGTAGTTGTCCAAGAAAGACAATTGTTTTTTATCAGCATAGTCAAAGCATGGATTGGACCTCCCAAAATGAAAACTGTGCTCCTTGGGCAATTCCTGTGGTTCCCAACTTGAAGGAAGAACTCCTGAGTGCCTCAGACAACAGCCGGGTTCAGCTTCTTGCATACAGCAGCCCACTGCCCTGAAGAGCACTCGTAGGAAAGGAACTGGAATAACCTCCTGGAGCAGTATAACCTCCCTGGAGCTCTTGAGTTAGCCACACCTATTTGCAGAACCCTGTCATTTACCACCAGATTCTCTGCCCTGCTCCTACCCAGCTGACAACACTCACCAGCGAGCAATGTTCAGTTTTCAATTGAGTATCACCCGGGGTGGGGGGGTGGGGGTTGGATGTTTGCATTTTCCACAAGATTATCAGGTAATGCTGAAACACACCAAAGTTTCAGGGTATCTGGACTCAGCACATTCCAGTGAATGTTCTCAGCAATACCATAGAGCCTTCTGTGCGTTATCTATCAGTCGGTCTCATGGTTTTCTTAGCAACCAATGAATAACTTCAGCACCCTGAGCTCACTCCTCAATGAAGTACTAAACCAGAAACACGGTCAGAACAATCTGTCTTGGAAGAGAGGCCTGACCAGTAAGAAATGGCTCCCTCTCCAGCAGGTCTACAACCGCAGGTCTCTGTAAAAGTTACTTCAGGTTCTCTCTCTCGCTCAGGAAAGCCTAATAGCATTAGAACATTTTGGTCAAGAATCCAGGTTCTGGAGCTGACAGCCTGCTTTTGAATTCTGGCTTCATCACCGCCCACTTGGCCTCCAGAAAGCCTCAGCTCCTTGATCTATTAAATAGAATGAATACCTACTTCATAAGATTTTTTTGAATTCTTATTTATTAACAGTTTTATTGAGATACAATTCACACACTGTACAGTTCACACATTTAAAGACTGTAATTCAGTGCTTTTTAGTATATTCGCAAGGTTGTGCAACCATCACTACTATCTAATTCCAGAACATTTTCCTCACCCCAAAAAGGAACTCGATGCCATTAACAGTCACTCTTCGTCTTCCTTTCTTTCCCCAGCCCCTAGTAACCACTAATTGACTTTCTGTCTCTATAGATTTCCCTATTTGGGACTTTTCATATAAATGGAATCATACATTATGGCCTTTGTGACGTCTTTCATTTAGCATGTTTTCAAGGTTTGTAGGATTTACCGATATTTATTCCTTATTATAGCTGAACAATATTCCATTGTACGAATATGCCATATTTTGTTTGTCCATTTATCAGCTGGTGGACATTTGGGGGCCTGTGAATAGTGTTGCCATGAACACTCATGGACAAGTTTTTGTGTGGATGTGCATTTTCATTTCTCTTGGGTGGAATTGCTGGGTCATATGGTAACTCTATGCTTAAGATTTTGAGAAACTGCCAAACTGTTTTCCAAAGTGGCTGCACCATTTTACATTCCCACCAGCAGTGTATGAGGGCTCTAATTTCTCCACATCTTTGTTGTCTATATTCTTGATTAAAGCCATGCTAGTGAATATGAAATGGCATCTCATTGTGGCTTTGATTTGCATTTCCCTGATGACTAATGGTATGGAGCATCTTTTCATGTGCTATTGCCTACTTGTATATCTTCTTCGGATGAATGTTCAGATCCTTTGCCCATTCTTTAATTGAGTACTTAGTGTATTTATTAGTGAGTTGTAGTTCTTTATATTCTGGACACAAGTCTCTTACCAAATATGCGAGCTGCAAATATTTTCTTTCTGTGGGTTATCTTTCACTTTCTTGATAGTGTTCTTTAAAACAAAACACTTCTAATTTTGATGAAGCCCAATTTATCTAGTTTTTTTTCCCCTTTGGTTCCTTGTGTGATTGGTATAGTTGCCTAATCCAAGGTCATAAATATTTGCTCCTATGCCCTACAGAATTTCAGTGAAGATTAACAGAGATAATGTATTTAAATTCTGGACATGTAAATAACAGCTGAAAGTAATTATCATAATTGATATTATCATCGGAAAATTCTAAGTTCTGCCTTCCAGTCTTACTTGGTGTCTCTGGTTTCCATCCCAGTGCCCCTCTCCTGGGTTTTCTTCTTGGTTGGACCATCTGGCTTTGGTTTCAGAGTCTTCTTGACACGCTGCGTCTGGAAACTGCATGACTTTTAGTTTGAAGGCAAGTGAGCTGACCCTTGGTTAATCCAAGTCCTGGGCTGTCCAGGAGAGGACATTAGACAATAGAAGAGAATCCCCTGAAAAAATCAGCCTTAATCGAATAATGTCTACCATTCACTGAGCACGTGCTCTGTGTCATCCTCTTTATATTACCTCTAGGCATTGGAATAATTGTGGGCATTAAGCATTATCATCCCGATTCTATAAATGAGTTGAGTTCACGGAAATTTAGTAACTATCCCAACATGTCTCAGTTTAGTAATTGAGTTGGTATTTGATTATGAAGCCTGTGGTCTTTCTTTTATGCCACCAAGTCTCAGTCTTACAGGGTAACAATAAATCTTGAAGCATATTAGAACTTCCTTCTTTCTTTAGTAGCTCTAACCATCACTAAAATAGTAACAAGAACATGCTAAGAGAATATGTACTGGACTTGGAGGGCATTGACAAAACTGGAAATCAAGTTCACTGACCTCAAGGACTTGCAATATATGAGTAAATTAGATGCAGACAAAATGCAAAGAAGCAACATACCCAGAAGGCAGTTACAAAGTCATAACGCCTCTGTAAAGTCTGCACTTTCTTTCCTGGACTGGTTTATAATGTTTGCTACGGTTAAACAGCGGGTTCATTTTTTAGAATCTTCAAATCAGTTTCTCCAAGTCATGATGCTTGTAATTCGAGGGTCCATCCAGAAGACAGTAGTAACTTCTCAAAATGTTGCCTGGGATCACCGCAGCAGAGTCCCCTGGAATGTTTATTAAAAGGCAGATTCCTGAGCTGCTCTCCACATTTTACTGACATTGAGGCCTGATGTCTGTCATACTGCATTTCTAAGTGGCTCTTTACTAAAAAGCAAGAAATGGCAAGTAAGAGGGTTTTTTTCCTCACCACTGGATTCCCACCTTTTGCCTTAGGAAACAACATCTCCCCCTTAAGTTCTCTCTCTCTTACAATGAGTCCTAAATGTTATAAAAACAGAAGTTTATAATGCCAGTAAAATTTATATTGTTTGGCCCATAGCAATTATCATGGGCCAAGTACTGTTCTAAGTCCTCTACCTACATATTAACACATTGAATCCTCAAAACAATCTTATACTGTTGATACTATTAACTTCAAACTCATTACACAGATGAGGAATCAGAGGCCCAAAGTCAAGGTCATATAGCTTGAAATTGATAGTAGCCAAACTTTGAACCCACAGGCAACCTGACTTTGGAGTCTAAGCTTTGAACATTACAATTCTTCATCTTGAAAAAAATGATTTAAAGCAAAAGATTGGAAAAAAACAAGCCCATATGTCCATCATTAGGGGACTGGGTAAAGAAATTATGATTGCCCAAAACAATGAAACACAATGGTGGAAAAGTATAAAGAAGCTATCACTAAACTGAAAGGCAAGGTGCAGAATGTGTATAACATACGGTTCTTTGTTTTATAAATTTTCTTTTTTTACATTGATTTTTGTTAGATCTTTATGTATTTAGAGTTTAGCCTTTGATCATTGCAATTTTTCTGTTTCTCATTTGATTTTTGATTTTTGATACGCTATTATGATATGCTAATTTGCCATGCAAAGGTTATTTTTAATTTACGTACTTCATGTACTTACGTACTTAATTTTTAATTTTATGGCATTTGAATTTTAAACCATCATTAGGAAGACCTTCCCCCACTTCAAGGACACAAATAGAATTCTCCCAATATTTTCTTCTGATGTTTAGGGTTTCTTTTTAAATATTGGATTTTTAATGTATTTTGATATACAGGTAAGGTATAAATAAGCTCACCCTTTTCACAACATCCATTATTAAATTGCCGTTTTCTGCTTCTGCCCACCCCCTCTACGAGATGCCCTTTCCATCATAAAGAGAATTATCTGATATATTTTGGATTACATCTGGACTTACTAGGTCCCTTTGGGGACCATGTTTTTGATTTACAAGGCATCCTTTATATTCAAATATTATTTCCGTCTTGGAGATAAATTTGTGGCCTCTTTAATGTACCATATTATTGGCAACATCCTGCATTATTGGGGATGTTACAGAAGTAACAAACAACAGCTTTACAGTGATGGCTTCAGAAGCAAACAGATCCAGGAAAAACACTGTCCCTGTAGATAGTGTGCCACTCATCTGATGAGAGTTTCAAACTCATATCATTCTGTCCCCTCACCTCTACAGTTACTCTTTGGAAAAATAGCAGGCATGAGGATTGGGTTAAATTCACATTGTCTGGAGCCCAAAAGAGAAAGTGCTCTACGTCTGGTCATTCACGTCTCCTTGACACTGGGTGAAAGCACAGAATCAAAATAAAACGTTCCAACTGTCCAGACTCCTAATTGGGTATGTGTGTGTCTGCTGCTGGCTCCCAAGATCTGCCCGTATTCCCCAGAAACCATAACAAAATGGCAGCTTGACTTAGGAGCAGGGTGAGAATGTCACAAGGGCTACTCCAACCAAAGTCATTTTTCATGTCATAAAGTTCCACATGGGCCACTCTGACCCAAAGTCCCTTTAAACCCCTAGAAAGCCCTACTTGAATGGAATAGACTTGCTGACAGTTTTTGAACTTTGCAGACTCCATATAGGAGCCCCGATCTCAAGTTACCAGTGCAGAGTGGAACGGATAAGGCAGCAGGAGCGCTGGGCCTCAAGATCTGCATGTGATTGAGCTCTTGACTCAATCCCTACCCAGTGGTGAGCTCCGCTAATCACAAGTGGGGTGTGTGTGTGTGTGGTGTGTGTGTGTGTGCTCTCCAGGGCTGAACAGCTGGGAGGAAGGGGCAAGTCACAAATTAAATTTAGAAGTGAAAATGCTGTGAGAAGAAAACAAACCAAGATGGCCAAAACAGGTGCCAAAGGGCGTTTGTTCACAGCTCCATCACAATTTCATTGCTTTGTGTATGATTAGCAGCTAAGCTGCATGAGGGAACATTTCATGCTCCTTTAACTTTTTGATGTCCTGAAGAGAGGAAGAAATAACACCTGTCGATGAAAGACTTTTCCAAGGGAATGTTAGGCTCTGTTTCCCAGCCATCTCACATGCTCAACCATTCCGCACTGTGTATGGATCGAAAGAGCGTGTCTTTTAGAAACCAACCTCTGTAAGAACTAGCTGAACACTGGTAGCTGAACTGTCTCTCCATTGTAATTTTATAATTTATTGTCTGAGGGTTATCTTTTGTTAAGTCTGAACTTTTTTTATTAGAAAGGCCTTAGGAAGTTGCGAGCTTGCCTCACGATAGCACTGATTCATTTGTCATATTCCAAAGCATCTCTCATGTGTCCCTGGTGACTCATGAGTTTTAAGTCAGAGACCCAAAGGGCGACATTTCAAGGGAATAGGCACATAACCCCACTGCACACTGAGCTTGGCCAGCAGAGCCTACAGTACTAGGCTCTGTACTGGGTTGCAGCAGAACCACTTGTGACTGGTTCTCCGACTCCACTCACCCTTGCTGGGACTTCCACATATGCCTTGAATTCCTCCTGAACCATCATAGGTGGCAGCTCATGTGCTCCTTGGTCTGGTCTCCTTGGCTACCCTTTAGCTTTCAACCTTTTCTTCTTGCCTGCTCTGGCTCACTGTGCTGTGCTGATTAATGCCTGTAGACAAGACCACAATGGCCGCTGAGGTCCTCATTGCCACAACTCTATGTCCACATTGCAAACCCCTGAGCTCCCCACTGAGGGGCTGTCTCTTGGTGCTGGCACCCCAGTTCCTGGCACCTGTGCCCTTGGGATACTGGCTGGATTCATTTTTGACTTGATCCTTTCATTATAGCCTTCCCCTTGAGACACAAAGTAGAAACAGGACTTGAGGACCATCTAAATAAGTGACAGAGTAGGCTCTTTTCTTGAGGCCTACCATTCTTCAGCCCTCTGTCCTGAGAGGAGGTGCTAGGAACCTACGACAAACGTATGTAAGGCCTTCTGCTATGATATTAAAAGCAACATTGAGATGAAAACAACTTTGAAAATCTTATTTCTTCCTTAAATTGTCATTCTGAATGTGTAATCCTTATGGGTATGGAACAATAGTTCTATCCCTGGTAAATATTGGAAGTCACCTGTATTCCAAATCATTGGAGGGGAGGAAGAATTGATCATTCAAAGGAAATGGTCTGCATCCACACATCACACCATACAAATAGCTCCTCCCATGGATACACAGCATGACTAATGTCTTACATTTCCTATGTCCAGCCCAGTTTTCAAGGAGTTATCCTCTTCATGGTGTTGTATTTTCAGGGCTCTCCAATCCATGAACCAGTCAATGTCCTATGCTCATACTGCATGAGCCCTGGGTTTTCGTGTCCTGGCTACTCATCTCCACTGTGATTTGTAATCCAGTCTCTTTGCTTTCAAGCTTGGCTTTGCACCCAGGAGCCCTTTGCTCACTGTTAGGAGGCAAGATGGCACAGTGATGGAGCAATGTGGAAACAAGCTCTACCACGTCGTAACTGTGTGACCTGGCACAGAGTATGTACCTTATCCCAATGAGCCTCTACAGCTACAGAATGCAGGTGATGATGATAATAACGCTTACTTCATGGGGGGCTTTTCAAGGATTACGTGAGGCAAAATATGCAAAGCACTTCAAGTGTCAAGCACTGTTTAAATGTTAGCTAGGATTATTATTATTCTGGAAAAGGCCAGACATTAACCCTCAGTAAAGAGCAGTCAGTCCCACAAATCATGCTTGGAAGGGCTACTCTGAAGTATAGAGTTAGAGCATGTAATGTTTAAGTACCTGGATCTTTTTGTATAAGTTGTAAACTGGTTCTTGGTAAATTTATCTCCGTGACTACAGCTCAATAGAAATAATTAAATGACTCCATAAAGTGAAGACTCTGTCACTGCCCTCTTCATAGCACCAAGACAAGAGAGTGGCTCTAAGCACCAGCTAGTGGATGCACTGAAATAACAGAATCATTCATTTCTTTACCACTTACTATTTGAATCTGTTTTATCCACATAAGAAAATCCCTTACAGTAATCTTTAAGCTCAGCGGTTATTCAAGTCACATATACGGCTCTTCAAAAGAATGTGCGGACATCATCTAGAGAGCCTAACTCCTAACACGTGAAAAGTCTCACAAGCAAAGCGAATGACTTAGGACAATAACTCCCAAAGGAATGCGGAGAGGATAGGCTAGGCGGAGTTCGGCTGGGCCTTGGGTCATCAGAGCTGTGCTTCAGTGGTTCACAGCTGCCCAAAAGGTGTTCTGTTCTTCAGAGCCCCAAGTGCACCAAAGCTCTTCTGCTGAGAGAGGCGAATTCATATTGGCTCTATCTCTGAGCCACACTCTTGGTTACATGGGTCCCAAATAATGACCCTGTGACTCCAAAGTCTTGCAGAGATTTTGGAACGACCTTCCTTTGAAATGCTTCTCTCAGTATTGTTATTCCCGTCTGATCACTTAGGCAATGTTATTTGACCAAGCTTCTAATCCAGACTCCCTCTCACTTCCCTTACAACACATTGTCTTCCAGAATGTTCTTACCGGTAGAGCCTCTCCATACATCAGTTATATGTGTCTGAAAGCATCTGAATTTGAGAATGAACACAGCTGGGGCTCTAGCTGCCTACTGCCCAGGAATTATTTTGCAATTGACCAGGGTCACAGAGCCAGTGGGTCACCGAACTCCTCCTTTAGCCATGAGAGTCTTATTCCAATGCCCTTTTTCTTTGTGTATTTTCCTCACTGCATACTGCCTCCCTCTGTGTAATAAGTGCAAATCAATGACAAGTAGGATCAGTCGTCAGGACGGGACAAGTCTCACTACAGCTAGTAATAGAGGATCTTTCCTCACAATTACCCTTCAGCAGAGGGGGTTAATTAGTGAATGCCTTAAAAACTGCTTTCTATGTACCAACTTCAGACAAGTGTAGTTCTGGTGAGATGAATGATACTGCTCTACTAGGAACCCAGGGCTTGTGTCTAATCCTCAGTATATTATTAACTACATGATTGTAGATATCATTTCAGCTTTCCTCTGCCTCCTCGAAGGTAACTCTCCTAATTCTGCCTCATATAAACGCTAGGTAAAATGGAAGTAACTATCTTCTACAGACTCATACAGACACCCAGAGGATGAGCATCTATACAATGTTTCTGTGATTTAAGATAGGACTATGGAAATTATCTTGATTTCCCTCTCCTAAAAAACGATTTTGTGTTTCCTACTTTGCCCTCCCTGGTAACCTGTATTACACAGGAGAGTGCTGCTCCTGGGATGCTGGCCATGCCTATGACATCTCTCTATCAGACATTTTCTTGTCTCTGATAACCCTGCTGAGAGAACCAGCTGTCGGGATCCATGCACCATACCACACAGCACTGCCGTAGATGACTGGACAGAGAACGGCTTCTAACCCAAGACTGACTTCTGAGGTGGTCCGTCCTGAAATCTCCACCCAACGGAAGTGCCCTAAACTGGATATTAGTTGGATCAATCAATCAAATCCTCTCTCCTGAATTAAACACGGAAAGAAAAAAGAATGGAAACAAATTCCAGGAATATAGGACACCATCAATTGACATAACATATGGGTAAGTGGAGTCACAGAAAAAGTAAGAGAATGAGAAATAAGACATATATGAAGATAATTTTACAAAAGTGAAATACATAAAACCATAAATCCAGGAAGCTCAGATAACCATTCTAAGAAAGGTCAAAACACATACACACAAACCTAGACACATCATAGTCAAGTTGCTATAAAGGAAAGATAAAGAAGGCAGCTAGAGAAACAAGATATAATGTCTATAAAGAAACAAAAGAATTATATGACTTCCCAGAGTAAACCATGCAAGACTGACAATCGAGTGACATAATCTTTAAAATCATTAATAGATTTTATTTTTGTTAGTAATTTTTAATTTGCAGATTAAGAGATAGCACATAGAGGTCCATATACCTATCATTAAAAAGAATGTATTAATAATTACATTATTAACTACAGTCCATTTATTTTAAGGTTTACTCTTCATATTGTATAGTTGTATGGGTTTTGACACATATCTAATGACATGTATCTACTATTTATTTGATAAAGAATAGTTTCCCCACCCAAAAAAATCCTCTTTGCTTCTCCTAGTCATCCCTCTATTCCCTCCTCCCAAATCCCTGACAACCAATAATCTTTTTATAGTCATAGACTAGCATATTTAAAGTACTAGGGGAAAAAAAAGCATTCAACCCAGAATTCTATGCACAGTGAAAACAATGTTCAAAAATGAAGGTGAAATGAAGACTTTTGTAGAACTCAATGAGAGAACTCAATGACAGCAGATGTGTACTACAAAGAATGCTACATTTAATATTTTCAAGCAGGAGTAGTATTACCAATTGGAAACTTGGATTTACACAAAGAAATGAAAAGCATTATAAACGGTAAAAATGAAAACATATAAAAGATACTTTTTCTTGTGTTTAATTACTTTAAGAGATATTTGACTAACATAAAAAAATAAGCAGTTTATTGTAGGGCTTATATATATATATATATATGTATATATATATATATAAAGTGTATAATAGCAATAAAGCAATAGAAGAAAAATTCGAAATATATTGTACAATTCTTACACCATAAAGCAGTATATAATATTATTTTAAGGCAGCTGCAATAAGTTAAAGCTGTATATTTTACACCTTAGAGGAGCCATTAATTTTTTTAAAGAGGTAAACCTAAATGCCACTAGAAAACACAAAATGGAATCATAAGAAACACTCAATCCGAAAGAAGAGGATAAAGGGAATAAAAGACAAATAGAAAACAACTAGCAAAATGGTAAATTTAAATTCAACCATAATACTAATTAAAGTAAATATAAATGATTTAAATAGACTGAGATTAAAAACAAACTAACAACAACCAAAACAGTCAACTACATTTTGTCAAAAAGAAACCTCTTAAAACAGGGTCAATAAACTACAGCCCGTGCGCTTAATCCAACCTGCAGTATGTTTTTTTTAGGCCTTTACTAATAAGACAAACTGGACATCTGAACAAAGATTACTGGCAGGGATAAAGAGGACCATCAGGCAATGAAAAATGTGTCAATTCATTACATAGACGTAAAAATCTTAAATGTATAAACAAAGCTTCAAAAACATGAAGTAAAACCTGATAGAACTAAAAGGAAACAGAATCACGAATTGTCATTGGAGATTTCAACATTTCTCTCTCAGTTATTATAAGACAAAGCAGAAAAATAAAATTGGTAAAGGATAGGCCTCAATACAACCAATCACCTTAACCTAACTAGCAATCACTGAACACTCCTCCTAGTAATAGAACATATATTCTTCCAAGTAAACATGAAAGATTCACCAAGGTAGATCCTATTCTGGGCCACAAAACAAACCTCAATAAATTTTGAAAAGCATTACATATATAAAGTATCTTCTCTAACCAAAACGGAATTAAACTAGAAATCAATATCAGATATATGGAAAAATCCCAAAATGTTTAGAAATTAACCACACTTCTAAATAACCCATGGGTAAACACAAAGTCAAATAGAAATGACATATCTTTTGAACTGAATAAAAATGAATAAAAAAATAATTACAAATTTGTAGAATGCAACTAAAACATAGCAGAAAATTTATAGTATTAAATTATTATACTGGGAAACAGCAAAGGTTTCAAATGAATAATCTAAGCTTCCACTTTAAGAAAATAGAAAAGAAAAAAAAAATTAAACTTAAATCAAGCAGAAGGACGGAAGTAGTAAAGAGAAGAAATAAACTGAAAACAGAAAAAACAACAGAGAAAAATCAATGAAACCCAAAGTAGTCCTTTGTAAAAATTAACCAGACTGATTCAACTCTAGACGATCTGATGAGAGAAACAGAGAGGAGGTAGAGGAGGGAGAGGAGAACAAAATACAAATTACCAACAGCAGGAATAAAAGAGGGGAAATTCCTACAAATCTTGCAGACACTAAAAAATAGGAGGAGAATGTTATGAGAAACTCTGCTAATGAATTTGATAACTTAAATCAGTGATTCTGAACCAACAGAAGACATTTGGCAAAAATATTGGGAAATGTTGTTGCTTGTCACAACTGAGGAGTTTGCTCCCAGCATCTGAGTAGTAGAGGCCTGGGCTACAGCTACACATCCTGTCATGCACAGGACACATCCCACAACAAATATTTATCCTGCCCAAATGGCAATTTGGTTGAGAAACCTGACTTAGATGAAATGGACAAATTCCTTAAAAGACCTCAACGAACAAAGCTTTTCCAAGAAGTAAAAAATAACCTGAATAGTTCTATATCTATGAATAACACTGTTCAAAATGACATAGTTCAAAACTTTCCACCAAAGAACACTCAGGACCCCAGGGCCTCACAGGCAAATTCTAACAATAAGGAAGAAATAATACCCATTTACACACATTCATGCAGAATATAGAAAAAGAGGATAATTTATGAAACTGTTACCCTGTTACCAAACCCAGACATAATAAGATAACAAATGACTAATATTCTTTATGATCACAGCCATAAAAAAATTAATGATAGTGTTTCAAATCCAGTAATATAAAAAAAGGACAACAAATCATGACCAATTGGGATTAATAGCAGGAGAAAATCATTAATGCAATTAATTAGAAAATCATTAATGCAATTCACCATATTAACAGACTAAAAATCAATCACCATACGATTACTGAAATGATACAGAGAAGTATTTGAAAACCTTCAACATCCATTTGTGATCAAAGCTGTCAGCAAATAGTAATAAAAGGGAACTCCCTCAGTCTGACTAAGAGCATCTACAAAAAGTCTACAGCTAATCTCCAAAGTTAATAGTGAAAAAACAAGGCAAGGATATCCACTCTCATCATTCCTATTCAATATACTGGAGCAATATACTGGAGTTCCTAACCGGGGAAATAAAGCAAGAGAGAGGCGGGGGCTGGTTGTGGTGGAGGGAAAGCATACGGATTGAAAATGAAAATTTAAAACTCTTTCTTAACAGACGATATGATTCTTTATGCAAAAAATCCCAAGGAATCTTTGAGTTTAGCAAGGTTGTACAATATAAAACATTGTATTTCTATGTGTTAGCAATGAACAATTGGAAGTTGAAATCAAAATATAGTGCCATTTGCAATAATATCAAAAAGACATGAAACATTGATTAAATCTAACAAAATATATAAAAGATTTATCCAATGAAATTATGAAACACTGAGGAGAGGATCATACCATATTCACGGATTGGAAGGTTCAATATTAAGATGTCAGTTCTCACTGAATAGAGCTATAGATTAAATGCAATTCCAATCAAAACCTTACGAGGGTTTTTTGTTTGTTTGTTTTTGGTTTGTAGACAAGCCGATTCTAAAATTTATATAAAGCAAAGGAGCGCAAATAGATACAACTATGTTGAAAAATCAATACCAAGTTAGAGGACTCACACAACCGAATTTTGAGACATACAATAGAGTTATAAAGTGTAGTAGTGGCAAAAGGATAAATATATAGATCCATAGAACAAAAATCCAGAAATAGAACCACACCTGTATGGTCCACTGATACTCAACAAAGATGCCAGGTAATTCAGTGGGGACCAGGAACTTCAACTCATGCTTCACACCATATATGAATATAATTTGAGACGGACTGCAGAACTAAAGGTAAGGAAACCTCTGAACACTTTAAACACAAGACATAGAAAATATCTGTGGTATTGAGTTGAGCAAAGTTTTCTTAGACACGATAGAAGAATCAAAAAGGAAAAATTGATAAATTACATTTCATCAAAATTTAAAACTCCTGTTCTTTGAAAGATACTGTTAAGGAAATTAAAAGGTAAGCCACAAACTGCGAGAAAAGAAAACCTATACAAAACACACATCTGATTAAAAAAAATGAACTTGTTTTCAGAATATACAGAGAACTCTCAGAACTCATTAATAAGAGAACAAACAACTCAAAAAGAAATGAGCAAACTATGAGTATATACTTCGCCCAAGAATAGACAGGATGGCAAATAAGCATATGAAAAATGCATAACACATCAGTCATCAGAAAAATGGAAAGTAAAGTCACAATAAGAGACAACCACATACCCATTAGAATGGCTAAACATTTAAAACAACAACAAAACCTTATAATACCAAGTGCTGACAAAGAAGCAGAACAACTGAAACTCTCGTAAATTGTTAGTGGGAACTTAAAATGCTACAGCCGCTTTGGAAAATAGTTTGGTAGTTTCAAATAAAATTAAGCATATACTTATCACATAACCTAGCAATCTCTCTTCTAGAAATTTACCCAAGGGAAGAGAATGAAACCATATGTCCATAGACTTGCGCGTGAATGCTTATTCTGACACCAACTGGTATACTGCACAATATGATTCTGACACTAACCATTCGAAGTTAACATCATGTTCCACAGGGTTAAAGGCACAGTTTTCAACAAAACTGCCCTACTCCTGATACCAGCCACACCTGGGGTCCCCAGGCCACCTGTATATTTGACTAACTGGCTACAAATCCAGGGGTTCCCACAACATCCTCAGGTTCGATAATTCACTAAAACTTCGCACAGAATTCAGAAAACCATTATAATTATGATTACAGTTTTACTATAAAGAATGAAAAATCAGGACCAGTCAATTGAAGAGACACACAGGTGAGGTCTGGGAGCTTCCACAATGCAGAGCTTCCATGCCCTCTTCCCAGGGAGTCAGAGTGAGTCACGCTACTTGTATAGCAATGTGTTCTCCAACCAGGAAGCTCTACTGAGCTTTGATATCCAGAGTTCTTACGGGGGTTTCATTACAGAGACAGGATGAATTTAATCATTGGCCCTGTGACTGAACTCAACCTCCAGTCCCCCTCTCATCCCCAGAGGTCAGCGGGCTCCAAGTCTCCCAAAACTTTCATCACATTGTTCATCTTTGTGCTGACCAGCTACCATCCCAAGTCAACTCAGGTGACCTAAGGGTCTCATCAATAGCAAAGACACTCCTATTACTCAGGAAAGCCCATGGATTTAGTCTACCTCCCAGGAACCAGGGATAGAGGCCAAAGGCTTTCTTATACAACAGTATTTACAGTCACCATTACCAAAATCTTGAAATAACCCAAATGCCCTTCATCTGGTGAGTAGATAAAATAATTGGGTATATCCATGCTATGGAATATCATTAACAATAAAAAAGGATGAGTTCCTCATATATGCAACAACATACTCATAGATGAATTTCTAAAACAATGACGCTTCTACCTAGCATTGTCTTATGGTTTGTAGCAGCAGAGGAATAAATCCTTTTGTATAAAGCCATAATAATTTTTAGTTCAGGGTTTTGCAACCTCGGTGCTATCAACATTTTGGACTAGTCAATTCTGTAGGGTGCTGCAGAATGTTTAGCAGAATGCCTCGCCTCTACTCAATAAGATGCAAGTAGCAACTTCTCCAGTCCTGACAATCAAATGTCCAGATATTCCCAAATGTTCCATGAGGGGTAAACTCACCCCCAGTTGAAAAATCACAAATTTAGTCAAACACAATTTTACATTTTCATCATCTTAAATGTTGTGTAGAGATAAAGAAAACTTATTTGATCCATTAAACCAGTGTAGGAAATTTATGGCATTCAAATGAGGTTTTCCACGGGAAAACATATCCAAGTTTTGTATGAATTAGAAACTTTAAACTAATATTACTTTTCACCTTAGGGCAAAGATATCTAGTTATTTTAAACCAAAATTATTGAAACTATCTAATTTGTCCAAGTATTCATTTTATTCAGTAATATTATCTGAATATTTTCTACATTTACATACCTAATTACGTACCTACAAGGTCTAGCATGTTTCTTCTTGTTAATTGATAACATATGTATATCTGTTTCTTGTAGCCTAGCAATCAAGGCCATTAATTTAAAGAATGGCTAACTTTTCCTACCCACCTCCTTCAGCAAGTATTTGAGTTACCTGAAAGAGCTAGCAAATTTGCCCACTGGGCTTTTACTTTCTCTTTGAAAATTGTTTGGTTCTTTTATTTTAAATTTACAAATCCTATTCAGTCTATCTATGCGATCAAAATAGGAGCTCCATTAAAGATACTTTATAAACCTAATTTATTAATTACCTATGGAAATAAGTAGTAGTATACACATCTATCAGCAAACACATTTATAAAAGACTTCATATTCATGTGATAAAAAAAAAGTTTTTCTGACTCTTGAGCAAGCCAGGGGACTTGGGAGGAGTTTGGTGCTTGGTTTCTTCCTAATTCCTTATATATGCATGTGTATTTTGTTTTGTTTGTTTTTAACAGAAAGCTTTTTTTTTCACATATTCACCTGGTTCATTGTGGGGTTTTGTTTGTTTGTTTTTAAAGAAATGAGAAAGAAAATCAGACTGTCAGCATCTTTCTGGTTGCACAGGAAGTCATGGAGCTCCTGCCAAACCAGAAGTAACCTCCCGCATTCAATCTGTTGTTCCATTGCCCCATACATACATACTGTGGGGACAGAGTCCCAGAGAGCAGTTTCCAGGCTCTCGGCCTCACAGGGAAAGGTGCTGGCTCTAGTAGTAGATGGCTGTCGGCTGTGGCTAATTAACCATCAGCTGTAACCAGTGAGCCGATTAGCCCCTGATAGAACTGCTGCCGCGGCTGCGCTGGTTGGTGTGTGGGTTGAGTCGAGTCAGTCTGTTGGTTGGCAGAAAAGCAGATAGTAGGTCGCTCGTCGTGTGACTCCAGCCTCCAGCGAGAGCATAGTGGTGTGACTCCCCTACCTATGGCTCCTGGGTGTTCCTTTTTGGCCTCACCGTGTCCTGTGTTCTTATATGGGGAGTGGGAGCTGAGACCCCGCAGGCTGCCTCGCGTGACAAATGGCAGAGCAAGCAGGGTCTCCCACGTGACACATACTCATTGATTTGTTATAAAAACCAGAAAAAATGTTTAAGTCTCAACTCTTACTCTGAAGCCATATGAAACTAATTTAAATGTTTTCTTAAATTTTTGTACGCATCTTCTCCCATTCGGTGGTAAATATGTATTTTTGAATTAGACATCCCCAGTAGGGCATATAAATAAAAAAATGTTTATGCCCAATTCATTTCCAGAAGTTGAGAGACAATAAAGTAGGTGAATGCCAACTGCAAATGCTGTATTACAATTAAAACAGACCATTTGGAAAAGGCTACTTTTCTTTTACAAGATTTTTTTTCTATTATACACACACACACACACACACACACGTAGCAGGCTCACTTTTACGACTTCATCCATGATTCAAAAATAAAGAACAAAACTCACCAATTTGTTGTAGCAGCTTTGGAAGGAGAAAGGGCAGACACAGGAAGGATTGCAGGGACCCACTTTCTTTCCAGCAGGCACAAAAACGTTTGTACGTTTTGTTTGTTTTTGTTTTTTGCTTGTATTACTGTGGGGACAAAGCCCCCAAAAGCAGTTTCCAGGCTCTCGGCCTCACATAGAAAGGTGCTGGCTCGGGTAGTAAATGGCCATCAACTGTGATTGGATGGCCATCAGCTGTGGCTAGTTGGCCGTCAGCTGTAACCCGTAAGCCATTGGCCACTAATATAACTGCTGTGGCTACGCTAGCAGAAAAGATGGGGGCTACCAAGAGCGGACTGCAGAGAGGCGGAGAGAATATAGTGATATGACTCCCCTACCTATGGCTCCGTGGGTGTTCCTTTTTGGCCTCACAATGTCCTCACAATGTCCTGCGTTCTGGTGCTGGGAGCGGGAGAAGAGACCCCACCAGACGCCCGGCAGGACAAATGGCGCAGGGAGCAGGGTCCCCTGCACGACAATTACTATGTAAATGAGACAAGCAACATGGCTGATACTACCTCTGGCAGAAGCAGCATCATTACTGGTGTAGGCTGCAACGCCTTCTTAATCCCACAGGTAAGACCTAGTACTGGCCTGACTAAACCTGTGTCTCAAATGCCAGCAGATCCTAAGAATCCTCAAGACCCACAAAGACAAATGGCTGCTTGACAGCATCAGGTCAGACCACAAAAATCAGCTTCTACCAACGGAGGTATAAAGCAGCTGTGACCTCATCAAAACCACAGCCAGATTTGACCAATAACCAGAAAAACAACCAGAGGGAACAAAGTAGAAGAGACAGCAAAGGTAAAAGCCCTAATTGTTGAATGAGGTTCATCCCCAAAGGCAAAGTCAGTGCAGAAAGTGAGGTACCTGGGCGTCACCGTGGGTGGACCACCTGTCAAAGGAAAACTGAGAAACAAGAGCATTTTAGGAAAAATGTTTCCTTGCAAAGACTGCAAGGGAATTTTCAGGTGTTCGAAGATTTAACAAGTCTCCTAACAAAATATAAAGGACAGCAGTTATTTGAAAGAAAAACATCCCACAAGTATGAATGTTACTGAGGTTAACAGCCTGGTCATAAAACAGCAATTTTCTTAATCATCCATCTCACATTCCAAGAAAAATCCCTTTTTCTCTTTATCGTGGGTTGCAAAGTCCTTTTCTACACCTCCTCCTTCCTCAACTATGGGATGCTTCCTTAAATAAAGGCAAGGTAAAATACTTGATTTTGCTGTCCCAGCCTGCCCCCACTCTCAAGGCAGAGTTAGGCATTTCATTTACATTCTCCCTACAACGCAAGCCACGCATTTGTCAGGTGTTTTCTTATGAAGACCGACAGCCAGAAGTGAAGGCTTCGGTCCCTACCTGAGCTTGTTTTTGTGACTGAGAGCTTAGGTTAGTGGTTCTCAACTAGTGGCAATTGTGCCCCCAGACCAGCTCATGTGACGTC